>NC_089821.1:166331530-167581530 GCF_035046505.1 Tiliqua scincoides | reverse complement strand
TTTCTCTTACAATCAAAGCCGAGAAAAGAGACTAGATATAATACAGTTGGGAGGGGAAGAGGAATGCATAGTACAAACAGACAAGATTTAGCAAGAGATGTATTGTTGGCATTCTGATGTTAAGAAATGCCCTTGGCAAGACTTTTAAGTCAACAGCCCACCCCTGAAGAGAACTGGCTTAACCTAGATAAAAGAGCGGTCACAATTAATATTTAGCTTAAGATGCCTGTTAAGAACTTTGGAGCAAGAAAGAAGATTTTCTTCAGACTATCTCCAGGAAGCAAAGCGAGACTGATTTGTGCTTCTTTCAGTACATATTCTCTCCTTCCTTCTCAAATTTCAGCTTCTGCCTGAAGCACAAAGCTAGCTTTAAAGGATGTAGAATGACTAAGGTTCCAGGTAAACTTGCAGCCCAATCCTATGCCTAGGACTTTTGGAAGGAAGTCCTGCTGAGGTAAATGAAAATGTCTCCCAACCTGTCCCAACAACTGCAGGAATCTTTTGTAGATTGGGCTACCTATGCAACGGTCAGGTAGTGGCACAGGTACAGCAACTCAGGGCGCAATCAGCACTGACATAAGGGCAATGCAGCTCTGAGGTAAGGGAACAAACATTCCCTGACTTTGAGGAGGCCTCCGTGAGTGACACCCAACTGCAGGATGCAGCACATGTCCCACTGGCACCGCTACGCCAGTGCTGGAAAGCACTGACATAAGGGGTTAGGATTATGCCATCAGTGCAGTTAAATTGTGCCAATCTCATGTAAGACCTTGATCTTCTCCGAAAGGACATGTGGTGGGGGCAGGATGAGGAGGAGTGGTTCTTAGTACACTATGCACAGGCCTGGAGCCAGGAGTCAGGAATGGATGCTGACCATTATCTGTGGGCAATCTCCCCACAATCACAGTTATTAAGATTTCCTGAGGAGATGGAGTGATGGCAAAACCAGTTCAGATAAGTAGCATCCACCCTTAAAATCCCAAACTCCTTCACATTCATAGAGTTCCATTACAACCTTTCATAGTTCCCTGTATATATTTGACTTATACACTTTAATTTAGGGGCTCCCATTTTTGCTTTTGTTTGCAAAGATTCCTGCTCTTAGTCCTGCACTTGCACAAGTTCTACTCGTTGTGATTGTACCATACTTGCCTAAAGCTAGGGGTGGATGGTGGTGGGTGGTGGGTGGGTGTGTAGTCATTCCAAAATGTCCTACCAACAGGGAAGGGCACCCGCCGGGGTGTGGAGCAAAGTCGGGTGCCAGGGGGATGCCCACTGGGTGAGGCAACAGCGAGATCACATTCAGCCAATGGAACAGAGTCGGAATGGGAGCCCAGGTCTACCTGGCAGGTAAATCTGGGCTCCAATTCTGGGCGGGAGCCCAGATCTACCCTCTCAGTAAACTTTAGTCATGGAGGCCATAAGTTCAAATGGGAGCCCAGGTACACCCGGCTGGTTGACCTGGGCTATTGAAGTAAGGAAGTGCTCATGCCCCCCCAAACACAAATGCTGGATCCACCCCTGCCTAAAACCCACCCTTACTCCAAACAATCCAAAGTAGATGGGGGGGGGGGAATCCACCAAGCTGGGGAGCAAAAATTTCCTACTCAGCTCCAAAGACAACCAGCTAATCCCAGACTACTTTGATGCAGGTGAGCAGGGACCACTTCTCATGCCTCTGCCAGACTGAGAGTGGTAAAGGCAGGCAGCCTCCTGCCCCCAATTCTAACAGCCCAATCCGATTGGACCTCTAGATCACTGGAATGCATGTTCCACAGGCGCAATGTGCTGTACAGCGATCACAAGGTGTGACCTGCCATTCAGCTGCAACTGTTGAGCAGCTACAGCCATGCACCAGTCGCCACTGGAGAAGCCCCAGTGCTGGAAAGTCAGTGTGGGACATGGGCAGTGAGTGGCAGAACACAGTGGGGAGGTATGGAGCAGAGAGGAGGTGGGTCAAGGTTGGGAAGGGGGCAATATTGGTGGGAGCAATGCTGCTGATATCCTTTCCACCTTTCCCAGCCTTGATCCACCTCCTTGGGTCCACTTAAGCTACTGCCAGCAATGTAGGTGGTGCAAATCGGAGTAGACCCATCAGGGCAGTGGAGGCTTGCCCTGGGCCAAGGGAACAAATTTTCCTTATCTCAAGGAGGCCTCCAGGACCTAAAACTCCCCTGCAGGATGCTATGTGCACCTTGCTGGCATAGCTGCATCAGCAGTGAGAGACTTAAGTTGAATTGGGCTACCCATCAGCCAATAGATTGACTCCAGCAGTGCTTCAAAGAAGGGTGTTCCCAACTTCAGACTTGCGGGAAGCAGAATTGTGCATGTTCTTTCTTACATATGAACATAAGAACAGCCCCACTGGATCAGGCCATAGGCCCATCTAGTTCAGCTTCCTGTATCTCACAGCGGCCCACCAAATGCCCCAGGGAGCAAACCAGATAACAAGAGACCTCATCCTGGTGCCCTCCCTTGCATCTGGCCTTCTGACATAGCCCATTTCTAAAATCAGGAGGTTGCACATGCACATCATGGCTTGTAACCCATAATGGATTTTTCCTCCAGAAACTTGTCCAATCCCCTTTTAAAGGCATCCAGGCCAGATGCCGTCACCACATCTTGTGGCAAGGAGTTCCACAGACTGACCACACGCTGAGTAAAGAAATATTTTCTTTTGTCTGTCCTAACTCTCCCAACACTCAATTTTAGTGAATGTCCCCTGGTTCTGGTGTTATGTGAGAGTGTAAAGAGCATCTCCCTATCCACTCTGTCCATCCCCTGCATAATTTTGTATGTCTCAATCATGTCCCCCCTCAGGCCTCTCTTTTCTAGGCTGAAGAGACCCAAACGCCGTAGCCTTTCCTCTTAAGGAAGGTGCCCCAGCCCAGTAATCAGCTTAGTCACTCTCTTTTGCACCTTTTCCATTTCCATGATGTCCTTTTTGAGATGTGGCGACCAGAACGGGACACAATACTCCAGGTGTACAACGGCATTATAATATTAGCCGCTTTGTTCTCAATACCTTTTCTAATGATCCCAAGCATAGAATTGACCTTCTTCACTGCCACCACACATTGGGTCAACATTTTCTTCGACCTGTCCACCACCACCCCAAGATCTCTCTCCTGATCTGTCACAGACAGCTCAGAACCCATTAGCCTATATGTGATGTTTTGATTATTTTGCCCCAATGTGCATGACTTTACACATACTTACATTGAAACGCATCTGCCATTTTGCTGCCCATTCTGCCAGTTTGGAGAGATCCTTCTGGAGCTCCTCACAATCATTTCTGGTCTTCACCACACGGAAATGTTTGGTGTCGTCTGCAAACTTAGCCACCTCACTGCTCAACCCTGTCTCCAGATCATTTATGAAGAGGTTGAAAGCACCAGTCCCAGGACAGATCCTTGGGGCACACCGCTTTTTACCACTCTCCATTGTGAAAATTGCCCATTGACACCCACTCTCTGCTTCCTGGTCTTCAACCAGTTCTCAATCCATGAGAGGACCTGTCCTCTATTTCCCTGACTGTGGAGTTTTCTCAGTAGCCTTTGGTGAGGGACCGTGTTGAATGCCTTCTGGAAGTCCAGATATATAATGTCCACGGGTTCTCCCACATCCACATGCCTGTTGACCTTTTCAAAGAATTCTATAAGGTTTGTGAGGCAAGACTTACCCTTACAGAAGCCATGTTGATTCTCCCTCAGCAAGGCCTGTTCGTCTATATGTTTTGAGATTCTATCTTTGATGAGGCATTCCACCATCTTACCCGGTATAGATGTTAGGCTGAGGGGCCTATAGTTTCCCGGGTCCCCCCTCTTTCCCTTTTTAAAGATTGGTATGACATTTGCTGTCCTCCAATCTTCTGGCACCATGGCCGTTTTGAGGGACAAGTTACATATTTTAGTCAAGAGATCAGCAACTTCATTCTTCAATTCCTTAATAACTCTTGGGTGGATGCCATCAGGGCCCAGTGACATATTGATCTTTAATTTATCAATGAGATCTGAAACATCTTCTCTTTCAACCTCTATCTGACTTAATTCCTTGGTCAGGAGGGGCCGTTCGGGCAGCGGTATTTGCCCAAGGTCTTCTGCCGTAAAGACAGATGCAAAGAACTCATTTAATTTATCTGCCATCTCTAAGTCTCCTTTTATCTCCCCTTTCCCTCCCTTACCATCCAGAGGGCCAACCTCTTCTCTGGCGGGTTTCCTGCTTCTAACATATTTGAAGAAGCTTTTATTATTCCCCTTAATGTTGCTGGCCATGCGTTCCTCATAGTCTTGCTTGGCCTCCCGTATCATCTTCTTACATTTCTTTTGCTACAGTTTATGTTCCTTTTTATTCTCCTCATTAGGGCAAGACTTCCATTTACGGAAGGAAGCTTCCTTGCCCTTTAGGCCTCTCTAACTTGGCTGGTTAGCCATGTGGGCACCCTCCTGGACTTAGTGGAGCCCTTCTTCCTTTGCAGTATACACTTCCACTGGGCCTCTGTTACTGTTGTTTTAAGCAGCCTCCATGCACTCTGGAGAGATTGGACTCTTTTTACATTCCCTTTCAATCTCCTCTTGTTTTGTTAAGAATGCAAATAAGTAGAAAGTTAGACACCTGCAACATCTTTGGAAATACAATGTGAATTAGCCACTAGACTATTCAAAGACTCTTTCAGACTTTAGCAATAAAAAATAAAAAATAAAAAGCCAAAGGATCTCAAGCCCTCTCTCTTTATCAGAGGAGCCAAGCCCTGCACTGTCGGGGTAGAAATAAACAGGACTATTCATATTCAAAGAAAGAAGCAGATGCTTCAGTGGATGTAGGGAAGCAGACAACCTAGATGTCATCCATATGGATAGAATAAAACCTCTGCATCCCAAAGCAGGAGACACCTGATAATCTCATTCTGTAGTGCAACTTCAAAGGTCAAAAAACACTTAGAGCGGATACAGCGGGGAATACAGTTTGCATCCTGTAACAAAGGAAAGCTGAAATGTATTAAAGAGCTGTGAATTCAAAAACAAGTTAAATAACCTTAAGGATAAGATGAATGGAGAATAAAGAAATATAATTGGGGGGGGGGCTTCTAAACACATGTACATAAGAGAGAAAATCCAAAGACAAGATTATAGCAGCTTCTGAAGGATGCCAAGAGATTAATAAGAGCATTATAGATGATCCAGCCAAAAGGGGACAAAAGAATTGATCACCAAACACAATAAGCAGTGTAAAAAAAATTTGCCATGCTCAAGAGCCCTGGAACAAACAAGGAGGAAAACAATTGATAATAAGTACAACAAACAGCAATGCACAGTGGACTGCGCTAACAGCTAAAGCAAAACAGAGCATGTGCCTGTTATAAGCCGCTCTGCCTCACTTAACAAAAGGTGAAAATTGTATTTTGTCACACATTTGGTCCAAACCAGCAAGGGCAATGTGTGCAAGGAGACAAGCTTCTGGGCATGAATCCCCCTTCCAAAGCCACCCCTCAGTGTGCAGGATGGTGTGGCGGGGAGGAGGGGAGCCGGCATACAGGAGGCAGGCAGTGTGACACTGTGCTCCTAAACAACCCATGCGCTGTTGAACAGATGATTGGCACTGCCAGCAGCTCTGTAGCAGACAGATGATCATTAACAGGTATCACACTGCTGTCAGAGCTGACTGCAGCTATCATTGTTCAATATGTATGGGGGGGGGGGAATAGCCATATGTGCAGCTAGCCACTGGGGAAAACTATCACTGGAGAGGGGACCATTGCTTTAGCACGAAGAAAAGGAAAATAGTGCTCATTCATTCATTTATCTATCATTCTTTTTGTATCTGCTTTTTGGGTTGACCCAAAGCAGATTACACAATGTAGCTAAAAACAATAAAATGACAGAACCCATATATTTCTGCATCTCACCTTATTTCTCCTTGCTGTTGAACCTCTGCAGCATTTCTGAGAGGGAAAAAGGTAAATAATAAGAATGTGGCTATAATAAGAATATGGCAGGTCATGGTCATGGTAATAAAATAATAAGAATATGGCAGATCATGATCACATCGTTAAAGAAGTGTTATCCTATGAGAGCATTACCGCAGTAGTCTATGAAGTCTGAGAGAGACCTGACAGTCTAGATCAGGGGTCGGCAACCTTAAACATTCAAAGAGCCATTTGGACCCGTTTTCTGGAGAAAAGAAAACCTCGGGAGCCACAAAACCCTTTTGACATCTAAAATGAAGATAACACTGCATATATAGTTTTTTTTTTTACCTTTATGATCTACTACAAGCTCCCCTTCCTGTGCTAACCAGACAATATACTTATTGTCAAGATAGATTGTCAAGGGGGGACATGATTGAGACATACAAAATTATGCAGGGGATGGACAGAGTGGATAAGGAGATGCTCTTTACACTCTCACATAATACCAGAACCAGGGGACATCCACTAAAATTGAGTGTTGGGAGAGTTAGGACAAAGGAAAATATTTCTTTACTCAGTGTGTGGTTGGTCTGTGGAACTCCTTGCCACAGGATGTGGTGCTGGTGTCTAGCCTAGATGCCTTTAAAAGGGGATTGGACAAGTTTCTGGAGGAAAAATCCATTACGGGGTACAAGCCATGATGTGTATGCCGAACCTCCTGATTTTAAAAATGGGTTATGTCAGAATGCCAGATGCAAGGGAGGGCACCAGGATGAGGTCTCTTGTTATCTGGTGTGCTCCCTGGGGCATTTGGTGGGCCACTGTGAGATACAGGAAGCTGGACTAGATGGGCCTATGGCCTGATCCAGTGGGGCTGTTCTTATGTTCTTATGTTCTTAGATATATCTTGACTGAGGGCCCAATCAATCCTATCTAACTTTCCAGCACTGATGCAGCCCAGATGTAAGGAAACAAATGTTCCCATACCTTGAGGAGGCCTATGTGACTGACTCCCCACTACAAGATGCAGTGCATGCCCCATTAGAATGGCTGCACCGACACTGGAAAACTGGATAGGATTGGGCCCTGAGACGGCACTCTGAGGCACACACAGGATGACCAGATGTCATTACAATAAAAGAGGACAAGTCACCCCAAAATGTAGGATATTGAAGAAAAATGTAGGACCATAAAATAAAAGCTAAAAACACTCATCTATATTGATTATATATTGATCAATATATAGATTATATATTTATTATATATTGTATTATTGATCTCATGTGCCTAATTTAAAATTACTTATTATTGAATTTAAAACTGTATTACATTTAATTTATTAATTACAAGAGGGGATGCGTTGCCTGCTCACAGGGAAAAGCAGGACATTTAAGTTCTTTTCCAGGACATGGGGCTAAAAATAGGACATGTCCTGGAAAACAGGACCTCTGGTCACCCTGGGCACACACTGGGATGGTGCATGCTAAGACGGCACCCTTGAATTTAGCACTCT
Organism: Tiliqua scincoides; assembly: GCF_035046505.1. NCBI lineage: Eukaryota > Metazoa > Chordata > Lepidosauria > Squamata > Scincidae > Tiliqua > Tiliqua scincoides. The sequence continues at coordinate 167,574,109 of NC_089821.1, read as the reverse complement.
TCATTTTCCCCAGGTCAACCCCCATCTTTCTTGCTCCTGAAAGAGCACCCCTTTCTAAGGCTCCCACAGCCCCATCTCTGCCCTCCTGCTCCCCATGGCACCCCAGAAAAGCAAGGTAAAGATGGAGTTACACAGGCAGCCCTCTTCCCCACCCACCCACCCTTGCAAAGTCAACCCTCTCCCACTGCTCTACCTCACCTATTGCTCTACAAGACAAAAGTGAGGTCATCCCCATTGCCTCACTGTGCCAAGCCCCACCCCACAGCTGTGTGCACAGGAGATGCCCACAAGGGGACTGCAGGCACCTTCTGCCCTCTCCTGGGAGCTGCCCCTGCCTCCCCCCATGCAGGCAGCCCTGCCTGGGCTCCCCCTCCTGCCTCTGCGCCCCCCACTGATCCCCCACTGGATGCCCAGCTGCCTGGTGCCCCCACCCTTTGCCAACCACACTCAGGGTGGCAGGAAGCCAGGAGGGGAGCCTGGCTGCTGTCAGCCACACTCACCATATACAGGATGTAGAGGGTGCACAGCGCATTACGGGAACAGGCGAAGCCCCAGCACATCATCTTCCCAGGCAGGAGCGGCGAAGCCCCCCCTTTCCCTCCCCCACAGCACAAAACAATCTCCCGCTCCCCCCAAGGGGAAAGCAGCAGCAGCCCGTCCTGCACAAAACAATCTCCCCCTCCGCCCAAGGGGAAAGTAGCAGCCGCCCGTCCTGCCCCTATAAATCCCAGCCTGCAGGAGCCAGAGCAGCAGCCGCACGTCCTGCCCCTTTAAATCCCAGCCTACAGGAGCCAGAGCAGATGGCTGAAAGAGCCACATGCGGCTCTAAAATCACAGGTTGCCAATCCCAGGTCTAGATGAAGGAGCCTGTTCTCCTTTTCTTTTAAAGACAGCATTCCAGGGCCAGCGTTAAGTCTTAAGTAGCCATTTCCATTTGGCCACACTACTTGCAGCTCTGTTGCTTCAGCTGATGCTCCTCTGCTGGATGAGAGTTGGCTTAGCTGTTGCCACCCTACAAAATCTGGTTGATGTGCTTTCGATGCCAGCCAGCTCTCACACACACAGCCATCTGTCCTCATTTATCTGTTCTGTTCTTTAGCATGATGCGGTTTGAATTAGCAGGTTATTGGCACCCATTTGGAAACAAGGCAAGGGGATCATATGGTCGCGTCGAAACAGTAAGGGCTGCAGCAGAATGGAGTGAAAATGTCTTTGAGCAGATTCTCGGAATGTGCAGAGTGTTTGATATGTTTCAAGTATGTACAGTGTATTTTTTTTGCTTACAATCAGCCTGACTGCCAAGCATTGGGATCTGTTCCAAGTGTAGCATTTCAGTTGTTTATTTGATCAGTTTCTGTCCCAACTTTTGCCTGTATCAGACTCACCAGACCAAAAATGACTAAAATCACCAAAATATTATAAATTTACCACCCAACCCCATTCAAAAATTAAAACTAACAAGGAAGCCTGCATGCACAGTGTGCACACATCTGGGCATACATAGATTTTTTAAAAAATGGAACATATATATTTGTACATAGTACAGGTGTTTATCTACCAACTGTGCCTGCTTGGCTGGACAATACCATCTGTGTTGTAATTATAGTTTTCTTGACATTGTGTTATGTTAGAGCAGGCCTGAATGTTCTGAGAAACAGATGGAAACAAGAAGTGGAGGTGACTTATATTTCTGGTTCTTCTATACACTTCTCCATAACATCTCAAGCTGAGTTCTGCTAAGAAAAGTACAGACAGAACAGAAAAAGGAAGCAGGAGTCAATTGCGTAAGCTGTTCACCCACCCTCATTTTCAAATGTCCACAGGGGGTCTTAGTCTAGAGCTGACAGTGTCTTTTCTCAGGCCATATGGAGTCCTGTAACAGTGGTGTCAGGATCCACAGAAGGGCTGCCAGTGACCTCATGCTGATCCAGGGCAGTAGTTCCTAGTGGTTAGCATGCTCCCTTCCTTCCTGTTCCCTTCTCCTCCATTTAGACATGCAGCCTACCGGGGAAAAAAGCCTTTTGTAGACTGAATCTTCTGCCACCAGTCCAGGAGATCAGGAAAGCTAGAGGGACTCTCTGGTCAGAACCTCCTTTCTAGAACAGTACTGCACCTCAGGGGTTTCTATCAATCACAGTAGTGCCTACAGAGCGTGGAGATACAGCAATCCACTGATTTTCCCTTGCTAGGAACTAGGCAAACTCAGAGTCCAAATGTAAAAGATTTATTAAAAGTCTAATAAAAGAAAAAGGAGAGAAAACTAAATGAACATATGCACACAAAAAGGAAGGCATTGATTCTAGCAAAAGATGGCAATTATACATGTGGCCAGCAGATAGTGCAGATTGCTGTGAAATCTCATGCATGTGTTGTAACTCAGAGCTCTGGCTGGGAGTTTTTCAATGAGCCCAGGATAAAAGAAGCCTGTAAAAGAGCTGAAGGGTATTTTTGACAATTCTAAAAGAAACAAATTGACGACATTACATACACAGTCCTTAACTGATTATACCTGGATAGTGGAGCTACTGGTTCATCCCCCTAGCAGTCACAGGAAGTAGGATTGATGGGCCTCCTTCTTCCTGTGACTGGAGCAGTCAGTCCTTCCTCCAGCAGTCATCTGGAGACTGGAGTCCTTCCTTCCTCCAGAAGAAGTCATCTGGAGGAAGAAGAGAACAACTTCTGTCTGTGTGGCAGTTATCTTTCAGCTGGAGTGATGTCATCCTGCCCCTTTAGTCATTGTCCAGTCCCCTTGAAGATCTCTACCTTTTCCCTGCCTGGATGACAGCAGGTAGAAATCTGAGCCAATCACCAGCTTAGTCCTAACCCAATATTCCTGGCTTACAGCAGGAAATGCCATGCAAATGAAGCTCAAGAACAAATGACTTAGAAATACTGTTTGCTAGCAAGAGGCAGTAGGGAGGGGGAAAATGCCCAGAACCATGAGACATACACAGAATTCCACAGAAAAAAACAGGCAAAACCTCACAGAAAAAGGAATAGAACTCACATAAAATATAGTAATTGTATGACAGGTGGTGCAACAGTCAGAGACCTTGGTAGAAATGGCCAGAGGCTGTGTGTACCTGCCACACATGGATCCAGCCCATGTGGAATCAGGTAAGGTGCTGGTGGGAGCAGGTGGGTCTTGAGCAGTTTGAGGGAGGTTCAGTATGGAGGCAGTTCAGGAAGCAGAGGGGGTAGATCCTGGTGGTGGCAGCATGTGCTAGAATGCTATCCCCATTTTTCTGGCCTCATGTGCCCCTTGCCTCTCCTCAGAGTTGCATCAGCAAAATAGCTGGCATAGGTTCAAGGAGACCCATTGACAGCCAGGTAGCCTATGGAAAGGTAAGTAAGAAAATTTTTTACCTCTCCCAGGCCATCTGGGTGGGGGATCACTACTGCACCATTTCCTGCAGCATGAACTCCAACAGCATACCTGCAAAGTGGAAGATGATGGGAGATAGGACTGGGCTCCCAGTCTCTCCTTCCAGACTTCATCCTTCCCAATAACCTCCTTTTTCTTAACAGCAGAATGGCTGAGTGTGTAGCAATTTTATCATACAGTGTTATCAGTTTTATCTGGTGTCTTCACAATTCCTGTTCTCCTTCAGGGAGAACCTAATCAAATGAGGGATTTCCAGTTGGGAAGGAGTCACTCTTTGCTTCCAGTGGTTCAGATCATCATGGTGTCTTCTCTTTAACACTGAGTTTGATGGTGCATTTACTCTTTTTCCTGTTGAAAAGATTCTGAACACTTATAAGCACTACAAGGCAAATGCACTGACTGAATTTCAGTTGTATTTTGTGTCTGTTATTTGCTTAAGTCCACTGACAATTGAGGTTGGTTTTTAATTTTTTTTTTTTAAAGGTCTGTTTGACATTATTTAACTCAGATCCCACCCCAGCCTTGTCAGAAGCATGAGCAGAGTGCACTATTGAATTTTGTGTTTGTGTAACAACAACCCAAAAAAATAAATGAAGGGACAAACCACTCTTTTTTCATCTGGTTCTGCCTCCCCATCCTGTCCCATTTTGATTGATTCTGCTGTTTGGATATATGCACCTCTTCCTTTAAGCCATTGTTTTGCACTGGTAACAATCAAGCTCTGGCAAGAAAAAGAAAAAGAAAAAGAAAAATGGGGGGGGGGGGGAGGGATGTTTCCAAAAGTGTAAAGTCTGGTTCAAGAGTAATGCAAGCTTAATTTTTCATTTGTACCTCTTAGAGTGGTCCACATATTAAGACCATGGGGAGTCCTTCTTGAGTGCCCCACCAACTTTGGCAGTCTGGTTGGCAGCAGCACATGAGAGGATATTCTTAGTAGTGGTCCACATGTGGAATTCCCTGCCCTCTCATGAGCATCTATCTTCATCCCTGACAATGTTTCTTTGGGTGCCTTTTTCTCTCTGTACCAGGTGTTTTGTTGGAGTTTAACGTCTTGGCTCTTCATAGGCATTTCTGTTGGATAAAGGACTTTGGTTGTAAATTAAGGAGAGTCCTGTGATGGAAGATCTTTTTCCCAGTCATTCACCACTAGCCTCCATTAGTTTATTGCAAACAATAAAACTGGAGCAGAGCCCAGTGGGATTCCTGGTCACTTGCCCACCTGGGGCATGCCGCCCTCCACCTAGGGGGGCTGACCCATGTCCGCTCCCCCCCCCAGGTATTGTGAGGACTGTGTGTGGCCTCCTCAGACCTCAGAGAGTCTTCTTGAGGCTCAAAATTGAGTTTTTGGCCAAAAACTAGAAGTGATAATTTTCTGACCTCAGAAGGTGTTCTGAGGGCCAGGGAAGCTGCATGCAGGCACTTCAACCCTCAGAAGGCCTTATAAAGCCTCCTGAGGGCCAGGGAAGCTGTGTGCAGCCACTCCGACCCTCAGAAGGCCTTGTAAAGCCTCCTGGGGGTTGAAAAAGATTCTGAACTCTTATAGGCACTACAAGGCGAATGTGCTGATTGAATTTCAGTTGTATTTTGTGTCTGTTATTTGCTTAATAATAACAAATATTGTTATTTGTTATTACTCCACTGACCATTGAGGTTGGTTTTCTGATTTTCAGTTTTTTACTAGGGTGGTGCTGATCAACTATCAGTTAAGGAACCAGTGAAAAGAGAAAAGAAGAAATCCATCACAGAGTTCTACCACTTGGTATTTAATTGTGTGCTAACTGCCTCTCAAACTCACTAAGGGTCCAATCCTATCCAACTTTCCAGCATCGGTGCAGCCACAATACAGCCCCAAGGTAAAGGAACAAATGTTCCTGTACCTTGAGGAGGCCGCTGTGACGCCCCCCCCCCAATGCAGGAAGCAGTATATATTCAATTGGCACAGCAGTACCAGCACTTGAAAATTGGTTAGGATTGGGCCCTAAGCCTTCAACACTTCTGCTACATTTTAAACCACAAAAGTTTAAACACCTCAGGATTTCAGAGCCAAATGTTTTATGAACACAAAATGCTAGCGAGCCATGGACACACAAAAATAAATGGATGCAAATAGCTATTTTTCTTAAAGGGAAGCTGACCTTTGACCAGAATCCCTAACACAAGCACAGTCACAAATGAGATCTGATTATTGTATGCAAAATGCCCGACGCCTGCATAAACATTTGAAATCTAAAAGTAGCTGTAAACAAAGGGAGGTAGAAAATGTGAAGGTCAGGAACAAATAGATGGATACATCCTGAAAGGCCTGCAAGTTCATGAATACGTTCAATAACACTCTTTTTTTAAATCTGCACTATTGAGTGCAGATATTGCCCACAATTTAAATCATAATTGTATATTTCTGAGGGGGAAAAAAAACCCAGATTATACTGTAGTACTACATTGCTCCTAAAATGGAACTTTTAGCTGACATTTTCCTTCGGTGTCACCAAAGCAATCTATTTATTCTTAGGAAACATACAAATATATAGCCGTTTCTGTCCTTTGGAGAGAGCTAAATTTCCCTACTATTATGCCTCTACTGAAATTAGCTTACCAATAATTCCACTGGTAATAACTATCACCTTTGTCCCTCTGTGCCCACTTCAGACAGGCTGTCAACACCTGTTTGGTAGTTTCAAACATTTGCTGGTATGTTCCAATAATCAAGAGGTCATCTGTTACATTATTTTTTTTTGGGAGGGGGGGGCAGGATCAAATTTTTAAACACTGCAAAACTGGATATGGGAATTTGTGATGTCACAAGGCAACAGCCAATGAACACTGGCAGCTTTTGATTTTATTCCACAAATTACTGATGAAATAAATGGGCAGCCAGTTTTGGAGGCAAGAGAATAATTTGACCAGTAAACAGAAGCAGCTTCAACCATCAGTCCAAATGTAGGCAGCTTTAAAGAAATCAGTGCACTCAAACCATTTAAGTGGCTTTCCCCTATAATCGTTGGGGGCTACTGGAATCAGCAAATTATGATCAGGGAACCAGAACTTCATTATGCACAGAGCCCAACCACTTCTTGGCTCTAAATAAAGCCAACCTCAGCTAGCAGTTAAAAAAAAAAATCCACAGTGATGGAGCACTTGTGGTTGGGCATGGCTAGCAATTGCCTAAAGAATACCAAGAGCTGTATTTCCTAAAGAACACTGAAAGCAGTCATGACATATATCTTGCAATCAGTTTTCCTAATGATAGGTTCAGTTTATTGTATCTCCCTCTCTGAAATGAGAGGGGTGGTCTGCTGCCATCCTATTCAATTCATCCATTCTGGGAGCATTCTACTCTATATGACATCATCAGTTAAAACATGATTGGTGTGCACATGGGACAGGGTCTTTCCATTGGTAGCGCCAAGGGTTTAGAATTCCTTCCCACTCAGTCCTTAAGGAAGTTTGTGAAACCTATGTACTTATGTCAGGCTTTTAATGCAGGAGTGACTTTGTGGCTGACCATGGTTAATTAGTGCTGTGCTCATTTAGTGATTTGTATTGTGGTCTTTATAAGAGTATATTGACACTTTTAACTTTTAACTATACCCCTGCTAATTGGGTAAGAGGCACTTTTTCAAGTGGGTGCTCCTTTTTTTAGCAGGGGGAGAGTAACTGGCCCACCTCACCCCAGCACTGTCTGTTCTAGTGGCTGTCTGCTGGTGTTCTTTTGCATCTTTTTAGAGTGTGAGCCCTTTTGGGACAGGGAGCCATTTAGTTATTTGATTTTTCTCTGTAAACCGCTTTGTGAACTTTTAGTTGAAAAGCGGTATATAAATACTGTTAATAATAGTTAATAATAACTTGTGGTGTTTAGATTTTTGTTTTGTGAGCTGCTTTGAGGTCTTGGTTGGAGTAGAAACTGAAAAATAACTGCTTTGTACAATTTTATCCCACCCTTATTATGAAATGGTAATGTGGAATGAGGGGCAAATAGAATAACATTGGTTTGTGGGGTGGATATGGCCCGGATGAATACCAGTTGGCCCTTCTTGTGATCCTGTCTCAGTAAAAGGTAGCCTCACAAGTTAGGATATGTTCAATATTAGCAGCAAAAAGCAAATTTCAGGTGGTTCTGTAGCTCGCCTGATAGAAAACTGCCTGATTGGAATGGAGCAATCCCCAGAACCAGATCATAACTTTGTTTGACTGAATCATTCAGCAGGGAGCGAGAAAAGTGCTATTTTGCCAAGATACAGCAAAATGACATATAAAACGCAAAGTGGTAAACAAGGCTTATTACACTTTTTATCTGGATCAAAATATGTCAAAGCATCCATAGGTAATCATCTCCTATTTCTATGGACTGCTTTGGGGCAATGAATTTTCTGGAGCTCATTACCCAAGATTAGGGCAAGGCTTTGAGACAACATTGCCTGTCATTTAGACCTCTGGATAAGATCCTCCTGCAGTAGAGCGGTGAGCACTCAGCCTCCCACTCATGACACAATTTGAAAAGGAACTTTGCATACTGGCTAAGTAGGAACTGAACTCATTTGAACATTCAGTCCCTCGTTACATGTCGACAGATTTTTTTTTCCTTATTCTTCTTGCACAAAACAGAGGTGTGATCTGAGAGAGTATTACGGAGGGATAATTTGAAAGGCTTTGTACTTGGACAAGTAATGTCTCATTCTGAATGAAGAACGGTAGTGAATGAAAGCCAATTTGTAATTTAAGTCTATATAGGAAAACACACACCATCTCAAAGGGGAGGTTTTTACAAAGTAGTTCTGCTGGGGAAATCAGTAAGTCTTTGCATATAAAACAAACTTGTGATACAGACATTTTAGTCCAGTGGTTCCCAACCTTTATGAACCTGTGGACCACTGAGGCAAAAATTGGAGTCATCATGAACCATAGTGCGGCTGTGGGTGGTCTGGTCTCTGCCCTCTCGTGAGGTCCATCTCCCAAATGCTCCCCCATGAACTATCAGAGAAAACAGCTGACACTGTGGTTGTGGACAGGCCATTCTCCTCTCTCTTTGGTGGTCCATGAGAGATTGCTTGCTCGTCGAGGCATTGGAAGTGATTTTTTTTTTTCTGAGATGTCGTGGACCACTTCTCAGGGTCTCCTGGACCACCAGCGTCTCCAAGGACCACAGGTTGCAAACCCTTGTTTTAGTTGTTAGCTTGTCAGAGGATACCTCCCAGACCTGTAAACCGTATACTTGCAGAAACTGGCAAAGTATGTTTTCATCCCCTGCAGTTTGAACACATCTTAAATTGTATCAGTTCCCCCATGTTCTCGAGTGATTCTGCTTCTATCAGAAGGAATGTGAGAGTGGGAGATGTTTGCTCTGCATCATGAGAATTGTGCGGCAGGATTCCACAGGGCTCCATTTTATCCTTCACACTGTTTAATAGAGATGCTGGCAGAGCTGTCCAAACTTCGGCTCAAGAGGGAACTTTGGGGGTTTGTCAATGCCTGCTTGAAAATAGGGGTTAACTTTAATTTTAAGATATAACACTGATCCAAAAAAATTGCTGATTCCCTCTGCCAGCCATCCTGTCCCCCAAACATCACCCCTGCCTTTCTCCTGCATTTTACTTACCAGTCCTCCAGCAGTAGCAGCTGAACCAACAGCAGCAGCAGCACACAGGGATAAGTGGAGAGGGAGATTTTTTGCCTTCATCCTCTGAGAGCATTATTGCTCTAGTGCACTGCAAAGAAGCACCCCAAGAGGCAAATCACTGGAGCCTTTTGGAAGACTACAGGTCCCAAAGGCTAGGGCACTTTTCTTTCCTGGAATGCTGGTCTATACAGCAGGGTATCAGGACAAGGAAAGGGGGGAAAAAAGCCTTCCTCCCATCTCTGCCCACATGCCACTGCTGCTGTTCCTGCTATCAGACAGGTAAATAAAGAGAAAGGGGGGATGTGTTTTGATGACTGCTGTGGGGGTGGAGTGAGATGGCAGACAATCCAGTTCAAAGCTACAGGAGAGGTAGTGCAGTAAATACTACAAATGCTGCAATGCGCAGTGTATGTGGCCCCTCCCACTTACCATCAGAGCCATTCCAGGCAGCAGCAGCAATGCTCAGGAGAAACCATTTGGTTTCGGCGAGCACCTGCACATTGCCGTCACTGCTCAGATTGACTCAGGGGCGGGACACTTACATGGCTCGTTGCAGCATCTGCAGTACTTACCGCGGTGCCTCCCCTGTAGCTATGCCACTGTTTTAGTTCCAATAGCTTTACAGCCCAATCCTATCTCCCACCACGCTATGCATGCAACCATTTCAAAGGTGCACACTGCATGCTCTGGCGGGGAAGGGCATACGACAACCAGCAGGAGGTCAGTTAAAAAATATTTTTATTTACTCCCCAGGAGGGTGTGTGATCACCTATGAGTCTTCTCAGACCTGTGCCAGCCATTTTGCAGGCATAGGTCTGAGAAAAGCCGGGGGCATTCCAAATAACTTTCATAACTTCCATACTTGGTCACAATAATACACTGTATATGTGGTTGCAACTGTTAGCCTGCACATGCCCGATCTTGTCTGATCTCGGAAGCTAAGCAGGGTCAGGCCTGGTTAGTACTTGGATGGGAGACCGCCTGGGAATACCTGGTGCTGTAGGCTTATACCATAGTCTTTCGAGACTGAAGGTTGCCAACCATTGTGTGGTTGCCACTGAGAAGCTTTCAGAAACTTTGACCAGCTCAAAATGAAGCAAGTTTGCTTGCTGACCATGACTCACTAGGACAAGGACACTGCGCCTGTTTGCAAGCATCTACATTGACTCCCAGTTTGTTTCCAGGAACAACTCAAAGTTCTGGCTTTACTGTCTAATGTCTAACTGGTTTGAGAAGGCTTTGCGCACTCCTGTAGGAACCTGCCCATAAACTAGTGGTATCATTAGAAGTCCTTCCCCAGGGCAGAAGTGGAGCTACGGGGGGGGGGAGTCAGCATGGTCCTGCTGACCATTGGCACCATTCAGGGCTAAAATGCCATTTATGTCCCTCTGATGCCAAGGGGGAAGGGGTGCTTACATAGGTCATTGGCACCATTGATGCCCCTCTGATGCCAAGGGGGGAGGGGTACTTACATAGGTCATTGGCACCATTGATGCCCCTCTGATGCCAGGGGGAGGGGGGGTGCTTACATAGGGTGCACCATTGATGCCCCTCTGATGCCAAGGGGGAGGTGGGGGGGTGCTTACATAGGTCATTGGCACCATTGATGCCCCTCTGATGCAAAGGGGGGGGAGGGGGGGTGGGCTTACATAGGTCATTGGCACCATTGATGCCCCTCTGAGGCTAGAGGGGGGAGGGGTACTTACATAGGTCATTGGCACCATTGATGCCCCTCTGATGCCAAGGGGGAGGGGGTCTTACATAGGTCATTGGGCACCATTGATTGCCCCCTGCTGATGGCCGGGGGATGGCCATGGGGGAGGGGGGGTCTTACATAGGTCATTGGCACCATTGATGGCCCCTCTGATGCCAAGGGGGAGGGGGTGCTTACATAGGTCATTGCCCCTGTGCCATTGTGGGAGGGGAGTAATAGGGTGCATGTGGAGGGGGTGCTTACATAGGTGATGCCCCTCTGATGCCAAGTGGGAGGGGGTGCTTACATAGGTGGATTGGGGGCGACATTGGATGCCCATCTGATGCCAAGGGGGAGGGGTGCTGATGGGCTTACATTAGGTCAGCACAATTGATGCCCCTCTGATGCCAAGGGGGGAGGGGGTGGCTTACATAGGTCATTGGCACCATTGATGCCCCTCTGATGCCAAGGGGTGAGGGGGTGCTTACATAGGTCATTGGCACCATTGATGCCCCTCTGATGCCAAGGGGGGGAGGGGGTGCTTACATAGGGTCATGGTGTGCACATTGATGGGGTGCACTCATTGGATGGCCCATCTGATGCACAGAGGCAGGTGGGGTGCTTAGCATAGCACGTTGTGGAGCCTGCTGTACTTACTGCACGGCCCCCTCGTCTAGCTCGGCTTCTGCCACAGAGGCAAAACCATCATAAGAGTGACTAGCTTATTTTATAGTGGTGGAGCCCTTTCTGGAACACCCTTCCAAGAGAGATTCATTTGGTGATTCATTCTTTATTTTCATTAAGGCGCCAGTTGAAGCCTGCTGTTTACTGGGGCTTTTGATGTTCAGCTCATGTTGATTGTCTGCTTTTCCCGTTTCTGCTTGTTCTGGTCTGTTAAGCTTCTGAAGCTGTTTTATTCCATGGTGACTCACTCTGGCTGGAGCTTCTAGATGCTTTTGTTCTGCGATTATTTCATTTTGTTTTAATGACTTGATTATTAGCTTCCTTGAAAGCTATTTATGGGAGAAAGGCAGCATACAAATGTTTTAATAAAAAAAAGCATTTATTTTGAAAACCGCCTCGCATATTTGAAACATTGTGAGAATGTAATTTGATTTATAAACGGGGTCAAGATGTTGCATGCCATTTGAAATGAGCTTGAGCAATGGACCAGGTAGGGCATATAGGTGATGCACACAATGGGACTCAGAAGCATTGATTCAGTGCTGATCTCTTTCTGCAGCCTCATTTGAGTGGAAGACTCTAAGTACAATACAATACAATACAGGTATTTCTATACCGCCTTTCTATGTCCTCAGATTTCTCCTCGGACTTTATTCAAGGCAGTTTACATGGGCAGGCAATTTAAATCCCCGTAGGGATTTGTACAATTTGAAAGGTTCTATCTTCAAGAAACCACAACAATCAGATGTTTCTTTCTTGATCTGGCCGCACATTCTGACCTCCATCCTCCCACGCTCAGAGCAGATGGAATAACTCGGTTCAGCTTATCAGCTGCTTCAAGGTCGCACAGTGCCGGTGGCTTCGAACTGGCGACCTTCGGATGTTATCTTCAGGCAAATGGAGGCTCAACCCTCTAGACCAGACCTCCTGCCCTGGATATATTTACAAGATATATTTATAAGTACAAGATATATTTATAAGATATATTACAAGATATATTTATAAGTACAAGATATATTTAGATAGTTTCCAGCCCAATCCTATTTAGGATTGGACTGTCCGGAACAGGGCTTTATGACAGTGAAAGAGACCTGCTGTTAAATGACTCCTGGCAGAGCACACAGTACTCCATCAGCAGCCATTTTGCAAGTGCTGCTGCAACAGGTGGCAACACTCTGACACTGCCACACCCACCAGACCAGGTGAGGAAGTAGTGCAGATGGGGGTGGGCAGGAACGGAGCAAAATAGGGTGGGGAGGTGGGAGAAATGGGGACTGGGAGGCAGCAGGAGGGGTGTATCTTGTAGCAGTAGCATGTGCCTGGTCCTATTCCTTCTTTTTCAAGCCTCTTCACCTCTTTCTTCTCCTTGGACTTGCACCAGCTACAGAGCTGGCTCAGGTCTCCTTTCCTCTCCAGAGTCTCCCAATCTGCTACCTCCCTCTGCACTGACAGGGGGTGGGGAGAATGGATAGGCTTGGGCTCTTCAGAATTGAAAATAGGGGGCATGAACCAATTTCTGAACCAGTCCACCAGTTTCTTCTGTTATTTCTGTTTGAACTGGGTAATTATTCATTCATCATACGTTAGCTAATTACGCATGTGTGCAGCTATTGACGTTGTAAGGAGTGTGTTATTTTTGTTGATGGCAATTAGAGTTTGCACTTGAGTGTTTTTCCAGTTGTGATATTCTGAGATGCTTAAAATGATTATCAATTGATTTTGTTAAGTATATTTCACTAATTGCAGTGCTATGGGGATTTGTAATTGATTTAAATGAAGTGCAATGAGCTAGTAGCTATATGGATAGCATATAAAGAGCTGCATCTGAGACTGGGAAGAAAAGAGCAAAGTGTGGCTGTGAAAGAAGAAGCTTTGTTTTTAATAAGTTGTTCACTTCCACTTCCATACATTATGTGAAAAAAACAAAGCAACTTGGGGTATAGGTGCATATTTAAGCATGCCCATCTGCCCAGGCCTATTCTCACAAAGCAGAGGGAAAACTGCTTTGAGGGACCACCTTCGTCCATATAATTCTACCTGTCCTCTCAGGTCATCTGAGGGGGTCCTTCCGACTGTGCCACTACTAGTAGAGGTGAGGGGGATAGCAGCTAGGAATAGGGCCTTCTCGGTGGTGGCACCCCATTAATGGAATTTCCTTCCCCTGGAATTAAGAACAGCTCACTCTCTGGAGTCTTCATGAAGACTTTTAACTGATACTGGGAGCTGGTGCTTTTTAAGGATTTATATTTTAATTGTTGCAATCCAGGGTGTTTGTTTTAATATTTTAATTGCTTTAATGTTTTCATTGTTTTTCATATACTGTATTGATTTTATGTTCACATTGTTAGTCACCTTGAGTCCCCTTTGGTATGGGAGAAAAGCGACATAAAAATACAGTGAATCTTCCTTTAAAGCCTGCCTTTATGGTTCCTAGCACTTAATAATATGCATCCTTCATCAGGGTGCAGAATACATTGGAAAGCATCACAGGAACAAAACTTCCCAAGGTATGTTGCAATCTTTTAAGTGGTAATTCATCGGAAAAGAGCCAGCATGCTCCAGCTTGTTCCACGACTAAAATGTGCCAAGATGTTCATATGAAATTTGCTAGACAGAGACCACCGATCAATATCTCTCAATATTGAGACTCGAAGACCCTCTTTTGGTGTTACATTACCAATTGCTGCTTCTCTGGGAGTCGCTCCCACACTGACCTGAGAACATCTAAATGGCTTCTTCTTCCCACTTAGACTTAAGTTCAAGATGTAAAGCAGCCATTGCCCAGGTATCTGCTCCCACAAATGATCCAACACCAATATCTTTGGAAGAATGGGCCACTTTATTGTTTGACATTAGAGGAATTAGAGGACAGGTCCCCTCATGGATTGAGAACTGGTTGGAGGCCAGGAAGCAGAGAGTGGGTGTCAATGGGCAATTTTCACAATGGAGAGAGGTGAAAAGTGGTGTGCCCCAAGGATCTGTCCTGGGAACCGTGCTTTTCAACCTCTTCATAAATGACCTGGAGACAGGGTTGAGCAGTGAAGTGGCTAAGTTTGCAGACGACACCAAACTTTTCCGAGTGGTGAAGACCAGAAGTGATTGTGAGGAGCTCCAGAAGGATCTCTCCAGACTGGCAGAATGGGCAGCAAAGTGGCAGATGCGCTTCAATGTCAGTAAGTGTAAAGTCATGCACATTGGGGCAAAAAATCCAAACTTTAGATATAGGCTGATGGGTTCTGAGCTGTCTGTGACAGATCAGGAGAGAGATCTTGGGGTGGTGGTGGACAGGTCGATGAAAGTGTCGACCCAATGTGCGGTGGCAGTGAAGAAGGCCAATTCTATGCTTGGGATCATTAGGAAGGGTATTGAGAACAAAACGGCTAGTATTATAATGCCGTTGTACAAATCTATGGTAAGGCCACACCTGGAGTATTGTGTCCAGTTCTGGTCGCCGCATCTCAAAAAAGACATAGTGGAAATGGAAAAGGTGCAAAAGAGAGCGACTAAAATGATTACGGGGCTGGGGCACCTTCCTTATGAGGAAAGGCTACGGCGTTTGGGCCTCTTCAGCCTAGAAAAGAGCCGCCTGAGGGGGGACATGATTGAGACATACAAAATTATGCAGGGGATGGACAGAGTGGATAGGGAGATGCTCTTTACACTCTCACATAATACCAGAACCAGGGGACATCCACTAAAATTGAGTGTTGGGCAGGTTAGGACAGACAAAAGAAAATATTTCTTTACTCAGCATGTGGTCGGTCTGTGGAACTCCTTGCCACAGGATGTGGTGCTGGCGTTAGCCTAGATGCCTTTAAAAGGGGATTGGACAAGTTTCTGGAGGAAAAATCCATTATGGGGTACAAGCCATGATGTGTATGCGCAACCTCCTGATTTTAGAAATGGGTTATGTCAGAATGCCAGATGCAAGGGAGGGCACCAGGATGAGGTCTCTTGTTATCTGGTGTGCTCCCTGGGGCATTTGGTGGGCTGCTGTGAGATACAGGAAGCTGGACTAGATGGGCCTATGGCCTGATCCAGTGGGGCTGTTCTTATGTTCTTATGACATCAATTATTGAGCTGCGGTACTTAACTAAGGAGGCTCCACCTCCCAAAGTGTGGGCTCCTACCCTGGAGAAGATGGGAAGGCCATTGTTTCCCCCTTTGGCATTTGCACCAACTCAAACATGGGGTCGCCAAATGCCACCAGCTTCCCCACACCCTGTGAAGGGGGTCAAGGCAGCCAGATTGATCAATCCATCCCAGACCAGACAGTCTTTGAGATAGACTTCCCAACTCAGCCTGCATCCTGGAGTCAGATGGCATCTTGAGAATGGTAGTGTTTCCCCAGTGATTCTTGCTCACCACAGAGTGTACACCAAATCCCTAATCCTAATCGCTGTCCTGCACTATTCCTGCCACATGAGGGGCTAGCCTTATGCTTAACCAACCCTCCCCACAAGCCCTCCCAAGGGGACTGAAGGCCTGCCACAGATCACTCAGGAAAATATTGTCCCAGCATTCACACTTTTGGCTTGCACCTCCCCCACAGCCTCTAAGCACCAGTCAGGTGCTTCCATGCTCTCAGGTCTCTCAGGGATTGGAAGAGGGCAAGGATTGCCTACTTACAGCAGATGACTAGCATTCTATGAGCAGAAAATGCCTGTTGGCTCAAGTCCTCTTTGTTAACATCCTTCCCCCAAATGGACTTAACTCTCTATTCATTCTTAGGATGGACAATAATGGGTGCATGCCAATATTAACAAAATCAAATAACCATGCTGGTCCAGCAAATCAAAATAAATGAAATATATGTATGTTATTTCATCTGTTATAGTAGGAATAACTATTTTTCAAAACACAACAGGCATGCTTTTTAAAGTTTTACAGACATATTTGATTGTGTACATGCTGTTAAGCACTCTGCACTCTGGAGGTTTTTTTTTAAAAAATAAGCAACTGCCTTATCTGTTGATCTGTCTAGCTCACTGCTCTGTACTTTGACTGGCAGTGGCTTTCAAATCTCAGACAAAAAGGTTTCCTAGATCTATTAAGATTTTTTTAGAGCCACTGAGGACTGAACCCGGGGTGTCCTGTAGGCAACATGTGCCTGCCACTGAGCTAGGATCCATCCCACAAAAATGTATGGCAGAATAGTAGGAAGACACACATGGGTTCCCAATAGCACCGCTTTAGAAAGTCCAGTAAGCATAAAATTATTGGCAGAAGAAAGGCAATGTAATACGATTAAAGGACAGCAGTAAGTTGAAATGGAATGCATTTACAGGTAAAATAATGTACATCTAAAGGTTCTGCATGTCATCAAGCAATATTAGAGATGAATGAAAAGATCAATATGAATGAAGTAATGTAAAAACAATGGGGTGTAAGGAAGTGACTCAAAAATGCTACAGAACACCTACAGAGACAACTAATGAGGACTAAGACTGAATATAAACAAATCTCAAGAACTGTTAATTTAACGTATATATTCAAATAGTACAAGCTCTCATCATAGAACCATAGAAAGTTAGAAATGTACGTCACATTGGAGGTCATCAAGTCCAAACTCTGCTCTATGCAGGCAGCTACTATAGCATTCCTGATAGGTGGTCATTCAGCCTCTGCTTGAAAACCTGTAACAAGGGAGAGCAAACAGCATGAAGCCACCTAGTCCAAGGCCGGACAACTCTTGCCGTTAGAACATTCTCCCTAATGTCTCATCTAAGTTTATTTTCCTATTGTTTTGACCTATTTGTTCTAGTCCTAGCTCAGGGCCAGAGAGAATAAACCTGCAATCCTATATATGGTTTCCTGGCAGTAACCCCACTGAACACAATGGGACTTATTTCTGAGTAGACAAGCATAGGATTGTGCTTCTTTCTTGTGACAATCTTTCAGATGTTTGAAGATGGCTGTTATATCTTCCTTTGGACTTCTTTTCTAGGAAAAATATATCTTCTTTTGGTCTTTCTAGGAAAAGCATGCCAAGGTCTTTTAACTGTTCATATAGGATTTAGTATCCAGACCCCTCACCATTCTTTTTGTCATCCTCCAAACCCATTTTAGTTTACCCTTCTTAAAATGTGGTGCCCAGAACTGGGTGCAATTTTGGAAGTGGGTTTTGACTAGTGCAAAATGGAGCGGAACTATTTCCTTTCATGATGAGACTCTGTGGCTCATGTGCAGCTTGTGGTCCACTGGGATACCTAGAGCCTTTTCATATATGTCTTGTCTCAGAAACCTACCTTTTAACCTGAGGCAACAGTGGGATTAAGGCAAGATGTGTGGACAGTATCATGTTGTGGGAGCAGCAGAATAGCCAGAGGCATCTCATTGCTTAACTATTCATTCTCAAAGACTGCCTAGAAAATCTAGGGGAATTTATCATGGTGCCAACAAATAACAGACATTTAGTTTTTCAGATTCTGTTTGTGTCAGCTTGCTCACTGTGGTGAAAGAAGGATCAGCTGTTGCTTGGAAGCAGTGTGCACATTATTCAGTCTTGCAAGGTATTGCAAGAGTCAATAGCACTACTGGCCTGAAGCAAGCCACCATAAAGCGGAGCAGTCCTGTTGCTGCTGTAAAAGGCCATAAGAAGTGCCGTATGCCATGGGAAGCAGTTTTTTTCCCCCAACCACTTTTAGTTTTTAAAAATGATTGCTTGTCTTCCACTCCAGTGGAATGTATTGCTGAGTATGTTCAGTTCAGGATTTCTGGGATCTTTATGGGATTCCCCTTCCCCCTTACATGAAGGACTTAGCTGCTGCACTTCATGATGCTTCTCAGTCCGTTGGAACTTGCTGGAATCACAGCTGCTTATTAAGATAAACAGGAGCACCAGCTGTGTATCTCTCAGGGACAGTTCACAGTTGGGAGTGTGGGCTACACATCTAACCTTCCATTTGGACTGAGGCCAATACCAAGAAAACAAATAGGTCTTGCTTATCCAATCCATCCACTACAAAAATGGGCAGAGGGGATACATGAACCATACAAGCAGTTCCTACTGGTGTAGTCATTTATGGGTTGGTTATATATGTGGCAAGGGAAGATTTGTGAGGAGGGGGATGTGAGCTCCCTCCAACATCCTCTGCATGTATATGATGCAGATATTGACTGTGCATGTGTGAATTGGCCCTCAGTCTTTTGGGTCTCTGTGCTTGGCCCTATTTAGCAAGGCTCTGGGACGAAAGCTCCAGACTCTAAAGTTCTGTATCACTTTGTACTTCTGTTACATGGTCAATATTTTGTTCTTGTTAATTTCCATTTAATTCAAGACATGCAGGAGACATGCATCTAATCAGGTGTACTTTGGGCTGGGTGCTTGCCTGGGTCGCAAAGGAACAAATCAGTAACAAGGCTATTTATAGGACTAATGAACATATTTCCACAGGATAGCAAGGCCACATTTTTCATGCAGTTACCACTCACTCCTTAACTAGTCCATGGAGTTTCATGCCCTGAGTTTGCACCTCTGGATTGTGCACGCTAGAAATAAGTTTCAGATCAAAATATTTCATTTTGCAACCTCCTTTCTCTTTTTATGGATTCTCCTTAGATTACACAGGCCAACACACATTTTGCTGTCATTTTTTGCAACGTTTGTTAGACATATTCCTGCGTATATTTGGGGTGCTGCTGATTCAAAAAATGGCATCAGTTTTGCCCTGTCATATCTAGTTTTGGAGATATGGCATAGCCTCCTTAGAGAATGGTTCAAGCAGCTTCCTCATGAGGAAGCCTATGCCATGGCTTACTTGTGAGGAATCTGCTTGAACCATTCACTAACAAAGCTATGCCGTATCTCCAAAACTAGATGTGACGGGGCAAAACTGATGCCGTTTTTGAATCAGCGCACCAAATTTATATAAAAGCACCATAAATTTTGAAAAACGTTTTTCTGACCCTCAGTTTTGCAGGCCTGTATTTATTAAGGTCCATGCATACTGTATTTTCCATCAAGCGTACTTGGAGGAGCAAACCAAAATGGCTTCCTCTCTGTGATAGCCTTGCTTCATTGTTGACAAAGATTTGCCCAGATACAACCCCCAGTGAACAAATCTCTCTAGACTCACTTGAAGAAACACTAAGACCAGAATATTAAGCGGCCTGACCACTTCATGTGCTTAGAACCCTGATAGATGCGGTTTCTGTGCAAAGCGACATTGGGAGAGACCAATTTTGTAGCAGAAAAGCAGAGTGAGCCCTGCCCCCTGTGTCAGATTCCTCCTTGCAACTCCCTCTTCCCCCGTGATGGTTCTAGACTGTGCCTGGGATGAAAACATGAATTGCTCCACTTGCTCCAGAATCAGAGGGCAAACAGCATGGTAGGGGAGCAAGAGCAAAAGAGCAAGCAGGGAGAGGCACCTCTCCACCTCCACCACCTCTCCATTGCAAATTAGCAGTTATCAGGGGTTTTAGCACAAGAGGTGGCCACTCAGTCAGAATAAAATCCTAAAAACCGCCATGAAGATTAACTCAACAGCATCTAGAGGTGGGTTTTTAGTGTTCTGAAAATAGGACTATCAGGGAGCAAAATTTCTTTTTGACATTCAGACAAAAATAGCACGTTTTAAAGCAGTTCCTTTTATTACTCAGTAATTTCTTCATTGAGTTTAATTAAACTCTCCATAGCTTGATGAGCAAATTTCCAATTAAGCTCCCACAATATAAGAGTAAACATATAAAATAGCAGCTCCGTCGGTTGGTGCATTTGAAATTCACAGACTCTATTAAACATCAGAGTTGTTAAGAGAGAAAGAAAAACAGATCTATTTTCGAAAAATATACGTACCATTGTGTTTTAAATTTTGCATTTAGAAGTTAAGCATAGATGCATAAAAAGTATGAATAATCATCTTGATTTTAAAAAATATATATAATTTCCATTATATAGAATTGTACAGCGCATATTATTGCAAGCTGGAACCCAATCTTAGCTAACTCCTAGCCATATGAATGACTAAGGATCCATTGGGCTTGCCACACCACCAGAACTTGTGTCCTGGTGCCGCAGTGTGCTTTACGACAGTCACAAAAGGTGACATGTCATTCTACACAGCCAGGCTACTGCTGCACACAGCGTACAGCTGCAGTCACCCACCAGCAGCCTCCAACACCACACCAGCCCAATAACCAAACTCCAAGATGCTTGATATATCAGGAAAAGGGTGGAGACAGGGTGTGAAGGGGGATGTTTTGAGGCTGGGAAGGATGTTGTATCACTGTACCAGTGTACCACCACTGATAGCCTATTTCCCTTCCCAGCCTCATTCCACTCAGACTTGTGCCAGCAAAATCATTGGTACAGGTGCAAGTAGACCCAGCCTGGGGCAATTAAGGCTTACCCCAGGCAAGGGAACAAGTGTTGCTGTACCCAGAGGAGACTCTGGGGCAGGATGCGGTGCACAGTGTGGTGGTATGGCTGCATCAGTGTGGGAAAGTTATATAGGATTGGGCTGTAAAAGACATTAAGGCCCAAATCCTTACCAACTTTCCAGCACTGGCATAGCTGTGCCAATGGGACATGTCCTGCAGTTGGGTGGCACTCACATGGGCCTCCCCAAAGTAAGGGAATTTTGTTCCCTTCCCTCGGAGCTGCATTGCCCTTATGTCGGTGCTGGAAAGTGGGTTAGGGTTGCGCCCTAAATTGCTTTGCATTGGATTCCCATTCCCGGCATTTGTAAAATTTTCTCCATAATAAATGCTTGTTTGTGACAACTTCATTGTCTCCCTCATCCTTTGCCCCCAAACCACTGAACTCTGCAGAGTCCTGGTGCACCAAATAGATTTCCTCTATGTGCACATCTAAACACATGTCTGAAAAGCACACCTGCTAACAGTATGTAGTGAAGCAGAAGGCAACTGCAGCATGCAATAGGGAGCACTGTGGATACAGTCAAGGGACAGTGTGTCTGCTGCTGTTTCTTGCATTGAACTGAAAGGAGGAGCTCACAGTAGAGAAACCCCACCTGCTCTCTGCCGCTGCTCTCACTTTCCATTCCTGCTTACATCTCTGGGGAAGACATCCCTTGTGAAATTAGACCCCTACTTTCTAAGTTACATCACTGTCTCTTTTGCACAACCACTAGAACTATGGTAGTTTATAATTGTGAATAGCACTTCCAATTTTTGCAGAAGGCTTTCTCATTCTTCCCCCAAAAAAACCTTGTCTGATCTCACAAAAATCCTGTGAAGCCAATCACTATTATTTCCATTTCACAGAGAGGGAGATTTAGTGACTTGCCCAGTAATTCCATGGCAGAAATGAGACAAGCCAAGATCTTTATTTAAAACCAAATGTCTATCTACTGGACGAGGCTAGTGCCGTAATCTATGATCTGCATGATGAGACAACTTCAAATTGAGCTGTGTTGTGCAACCAGGAGGCAAAATATCCTCCTCGCAAGAGAATTATTTTTATTGCCTTGCCTCGTGTCACTAAATCATGGGAAGTATCACCGTTCGCTTCCATTTGCTTCAATCTTCCAGTTCAGAGAAGTCCATCAAAATGTCTTCAAATGCCAAATGGTAATGTGCCCATATGCTGCAGGAGTGAATCAGGATATTATAGCTGTGAACTACGCTGTGAATTTAGAGCCGGCTCCAACTGTGAACAGAGGCTAGGGAATGATCTTAACTTTCTTCCACCTTAGGTCAGCTCTACAATTTGGCTTTAGGAGTACCTTGCAAGTTCTCATAAAGACATACATTTTCCTTCAAGAATAACTCTTCCGAACCAAGTGGCTGATTGCTTACCCTGTCAAGAATAGCAACAGTTTCTTGATGACATCTGTGATATGTTGCCATTCACTCTTCTTCTGGCAGAATCTTTTTTTTTTAATGTCTCCTAAATAGAGCCTGTCTACATATTGTGTCTGTGAAAGCCCATGAATATAAAATCAAAGTGACAATAGTACAGTATTTGTTATTTTTGTTTTCCCAAATCAAACTAAATGTTTCTGCAAGAAAAGAATTGGGTAACTTCGGGGGCCTATTGTCATGAAAGTGTTCTCAAATGCTTTTCGCAAATATACATTGCTCCAAAGCTCTATGTACATTCATTTTCGATATTTCCTTTTGTTAGAACTGTTATGCTCTGTTGCTGGAGAGGTATACGATAGATGCTCAAAAAAAATCCTTTTCTTCGCCCCTTTGCGCATCTCCTGTTTCAGGAGCATAAAAGATGATACCATAAATTCTTAATGCAGGCTTAAGAGAATCCAACGCTGGTAGTGGCTTAATAAATATACATGAAGCTCTCTAAAGTGTAGGTAATTCCTTTAGATTTCTAAAAGCACCTCTTCGGGGGGGGGGGGGGGACATGCCATGGTAGTACATACCAGCATGGAAGCGCAAAAGAATCTTCAAACGTGACATCAGTTCTGCACTGACAAAGATTGAAAATAACACAGGCAAACACTTCTGAGGTCCTGAGGCATATGCAATCTAATCCTTACCATATTATGTCCCCTTCATTTACTTCGAATTCAGTATGCTGGGCAGCCCAACCCCAACCAAAGGTGCACCCTGCAATGCAGCGGCACCAATGCAGCCTCCACTGCATCCAGCATGGAAATAGAAGCTGTGGAGGTCTCCCCAAGGGAGGTGGAGGTCTCCCCAAGGGAAGGAAACATTTGTCCACTCCCATGGGGTAAACTTCAGCAGCCACTGTGGAGCTACTTGGGCTTGCATCAGCAAAATCACAAAGCAAAGGAAGAGCAGGCTTAAGTCTGGTGCTTGAAAATAGCACACATCTATAGCCTGAATTGTTCCCCAGCTGATGCGCATCTTCAGTGCTCCCACTTCACTTGATCAATTTTTAACTATCTTTTGCTTTATTGAGTTGGCGGGAACTTTGACGCACTGTTTGCATGCATGGTTTATCTGGAAAGAAATCATAAAATCTCCACTGCTCTCCCTGGATTTAACCCAGAAATGATCCAATTTGTCTCCCTTCCCCAAACCAAGAAGAAATGTTATTTGCTGAGACAATCTGAGGAAGCTTGGAAAGCAATCCACCACCTTCCCCAGAGCTTGCCCATCAATCAACAAAACACCCACCTTCACTTTATTTAACAATACACTTTCAGTGTTACAATCTATAGCAGTTTTCTTCATCCACTTTGGATAGCCAGAACTGGGTATATTTTGATGATTTGTATCTGGGCCAAGAAATTGCCATTGTGAGAATTTTTGCAGTCTTTTAATTAAAAGATCAAGTTTCTAGCCCCCAATAATGCAAAAATGGGATGCAAAATGTAAGACAGAGGACACCTCAAAACTGAGACAGGATTTCTACTGGGTTTGCCAGTGGAAGCCAGAAAGCAAAAAGATGGTGCAAAACAAGCATATACAGATAAAATGGCTAAATGTGGTCATTTCTATAGGTTATAATATTCAACTTGTGCTTACTGTAGTGGTGGACACAGGCTTCTTTCATTCATTAGGCTAACAGCAGCAACAACATCCTGGTCAGTGGCTGCTATTCACCATGTCGTCCCCCATAGCATGATATGTCCCAGTACTCCTGGAGAGGGACCTCACACTGATCTAGACAACAATGGAGTGAATTAATTGTAACAGGTATCTGATTCTTAATTGGGTCTCAGCACATGCTGACTCAGATAGCTCATTTGCATTTCAACTTCCAGACAAACTTCAGTTTCAGAAGAGCTTGTTAATTTATCCACCCACGCTAGGTTTGAACAGGTGACATAAATATAAAAAGCTCTGCATCCTCTTAAGAAACCCTTAAGCCACCTTGCAGCAAGATTCTCTGGGAATTCTAAAACCAATGGAGGAATTGCAGAAAAGAACAATATCAGGCAACATTAACAATTCACCTAGATTGTTTTTGTGTGAATAGTTAAATCCAAATTCCTTTCAGCTTCTCTTCCAAGGCTAAAGCACTCAGGCAGATTTAGAACACGGTTTGTTTTAAGATCTATGACTTCACCACTTGTGCTCTGATATAAACTCCAGATAAAGACAGTTCGGTGACAGTATGCTTAGGACAATTCTGAGCTAAGCAAATTATCCCCTTTAAATTAGAAAGGTAACAGAATAGCGCCTTCTTTAACTGAGAGCAAGAACCTTATCAAGGCAAATACATAGCAGGTGACTGCAAGACTGTGGATCTGCAAAGTGGATTTAAATGAAAGAGAATCTCTTGTTATTTGCTAACGTCTCGTCATCCTCACACTTTACCCATGTTAATTAAAAATAATTTTCTGCCACTGGCAAAAAAGAAAAGAAAAAGCAGCAAGAGCTGCTGAAGAGCAAATTAGCACAAAGTAGGTTTATTTTTGACCATCTTTCCCAGAATCCTTCATGCAATTTACAGAGACACACCATCCTTGTTTTACTGGCGAACAGTGAAAGCTGTGGAGGGGCAGCTTGAATCCCACTCAAGGAAATGGAACATCTCCAAGTGATTTCAACCAGACAAGACAAGTGAGAAGAGAGCAGAGCTGCAGACTGGCCCTGTCTTGCAAATGGCTCTCAGTGTGGCTTGCAACACTCCAGCTGTAGTTGACCATTTGAATGCGCTGCCACCCTAACCTCAGGGCACCTGAATAGAAGAACTGCACCTAAGACCAACTGGAATGTATAGGCAGTCCTGGACTTGGAACAGACAACTTGACAAATGCATCATTGGGTCCCTAAATGGAATGGATGGACCATTGTTCTTACTCTGCAGAAGGCATTTCTAAGGGGTAGAAGGCAATTCTACCCCTGCTAATTGGGTAAGAGGCACATTTTCAAGTGGGTGCTCCTTTTTTTAGCAGGGGGAGAGTAACTGGCCCACCTCACCCCAGCATTGTCTGTTCTAGCGGCTGTCTGCTGGTATTCATTTGCATCTTTTTAGATTGTGAGCCCTTTTGGGACAGGGAGCCATTTAGTTATTTGATTTTTCTCTGTAAACCGCTTTGTGAACTTTTAGTTGAAAGTATTAATAATAATAATAATAATAATAATTCCATCCATTGTGAACCTGTGAAAATGCCTGTTGGCTTCTGCACTACGGTATGCAGTTCATGTTTACCTTACCTAAAACAAGAGTGCTTGCCTGAGCACTCCATCACGATGATGGAAGAACGATGATGGAAGACTAAGGGCAAGTCAAGAGGTTTGAAGGCATCCCAATGTCACCAGCAGCAGGCTCAGACTGGGTGAGCATTTCCGGTAATGGCAGGCTTTGCTGCAGTGGAGCAAAGCCCAGTATTTATGTGCTTGCTTTAGGTGCAATCCCCTGCAGCACTGGTAACATAATTTATCACTCTAATTTTGAGAGGGCCAGAAGCCACTTTTTTCTCCTGCTGCCCATCAGTCAGCTAATGGCGGGTCTCTTACAAGTTCCTAAACAGCAGTTGGATTTAAAGGTTAAGGCATGCACCGCTATGGCATTCACTAATTAAATGTTATTTTATTAAGACATGGTATTTAATGTAGATGCCTGAGCTCTGTATGGGTTCTCATTATCCTGCTTTCACTTTTTCTGCACGATCACTCAGCACCTTCTGCTTTCTTTTCTTTTTTTTTGCCATTCACGGGAAGCATATGGTTGATAATCCCTATTCTCTCTCTCCTAACCCCAGCCTTATGCAGAAATATGTTTGAAATACATTTTCAATTAGGGAGAAATCCTCTTGAGTAGTGCATAGTGATTTCTGCTGCCCAGCAGACCCAAGAACTGAACATAAGAGATGGCTCTCAAAGCACTTATGGAATCCTTACCTTGCAAAGCCCCCCCCCCCAGTTCAAAGCAGCTAATGGCACTGCTTCAGAGCTTCTGTGCTTGAACAGCTTGTCATCATAGGTGACAGAAAAAACAAGGTAGTGTGCAGACAGAGAAAGACAAATGGGTTTGGATTAAAGCAGCATCTGGATGTAAGAATGGATTGTTGTCACAAACACACTGATTTGTCAAAAGAGCAAGGTCTCTTGCACATCAACCTTAAATAAGTCCCATTTTGTTATGGGGACAAGTCTCCCATTGCAGACATCATCGTTTTGGTGTGTTTTGCCCACCAAGGGGAAAAACAAGACAGAGCAGCCAGCAGCTGGTATGCTGACCACTTAGTATCACCTGATTCAGAGAGAGGGAGAGGGAGGGAGAGATGTTGTTGCAAGGGGCTGATTGACTGGAACCCAGAAGACAAAGGTGATCTGATTAATCTAGAATTGTGGGGCTCTTTGGATTCCTTGTACAAAATACAGGAAGGTAGAACAGGAAGGACTTTGGGGTACCCAAAAAGCCAAGATGAGCAAGTTCAAGGTAGTACAGACCTTGGACACAAAACAACTGCCTGTGATTTCCTTTTAGGAAGAAAGGCAAGTGGCCAGAGAGACTTCCTGGAAAGGAGGCCATCAGACACAATAACACCTGCATGGAGGAGAGTGGCCAGCTGGAGAGGAGTGGTCTGCTACAAAATTGCATCAATCCTGAAGAAACCAGTTCATTGTGGAAGAGGCCTCCAAATGTGTTCATCAAGACAGTGTATTGTTTAGGGGCTAGGGTAGGAAAGTATTATGTCTGGTTCCAGGGAGCACAAGTTTTCCTTTCCTCATTAATATAAAACAAGTGATCAATAGACAGTCTAGTCCAGCTTCCATTCTAAGCAGGAGCTGTACACTTAGATGCAAGCTGAAGATGAACTTCATAAAATCCAATAAGCCAGACTTGGGATACGACATTTTCTGAGTATTAGAGAGTCTACTGCTTTGAAATGTCACATGCACCTAATGGCAAAGCAGTGGTTTAAAGTCTGATCTCACTGTCCATTTAAGTTACCAATTTCTAAAGAACCGATTCAAATGAGTCCTGTGGCACACGGCTACCAAGCATCTGTTACTGAGAAGGTAAGGATGATAGTGAGGAAATACAGTGAGGATGAGTTTAATGCCGATCTTATGGCAGAAGAAACATGATGACCCTTGAGAATATAACTTCCAGATTTCCTGAGCAATTGTGAAGAGTATCTCTGCTCTTCTGTGGTTTTCGTGTCTCATTAAAGGCACCTGAAGGCTTAGCTGTGCATAGCTTGAAAGGAATGTCAAGTGGTTGATCAAG
The DNA here is from genome assembly GCF_035046505.1 of Tiliqua scincoides. Taxonomy (NCBI): domain Eukaryota; kingdom Metazoa; phylum Chordata; class Lepidosauria; order Squamata; family Scincidae; genus Tiliqua; species Tiliqua scincoides. The sequence goes on along the minus strand of NC_089821.1, from coordinate 167,546,655 downwards.
ATCACCCCTGATGCCCTGTTCTCATGACGGGAGCTTCTGACATCCAGACTTGGGCAAATGTTGCCAGCTATGATAGGAATAGTCGACATATGTCGATATGTTTGTACAAGCAGCAGATTGGAGGATTATTGTAATGAGGGTATCCAAATATGACCATGTAGATTCACATACTGAAGGGTGAATTGAAAACTAAACAGCCAATGTTGGTGGTAAAAACTTTAAAGTCTGTGGCTCGACTTTGACCTCCTTCCCAGCTGTCTCTCTGTGTCTTGAAAAGGCAGAGATTTGTCCCTGAACTGAAGAAAGAAACCAGAGAAAGCAGTACAGTCTAGAATTGGTAGGTGCTTTAGCATAATGGTTCTCAACACAGGCCACATGGTCTCCCAGGGAGGCCAGGACATACTTCTAAGGAGCCACATGGGGGAAAAATGGAACATTAGGGGCCATATTAAGTTTCTGAGGGAGCCACCCAAATGTAACTTTCAGGCCTATTATGAATTTGTCACAAAGGATCACAATGGATAAAGTGCCAATTACTGCTGAGGTTCAACCCAGGCAATTAAACTTTTTACAGTCTCTATTCGTTTCAGTGGGAGAAACTTAACAAGTACATTTTCCCACAGAAAACGGAACAACTTTCCTTTGTTCAACTTTGACTGGACTTAATTTTTAAAGTTCCGTCTTGAAAGCCTTCACTGCCTGATTTACAGGCCTTGTAAAAAAAAAAAGAGTGTGCTTGAGGGAATAGAGGAATCACTTAATTAATGTTGGAAGCCATTTTGAATTTCAACATTCAATGCTTGAACCAACAATTGAACTAACACTTGAACACTTGGTGTTAAGGTTATGTTTTGGGATGATTGGTGTAGGATCCCAGTTTTGTCCCAATTGTGAGCAGGTTGCAAGAAAAACAGCAAATACAGCAGAGTACTTTCAGCAGATGTATTTGAGCAAGGGATATCACAAGTAGAGTAGTCAGTAAACAGTCCAAGAGTCAGCACAATGAGCAGTCAGTCCAAGTATAAAAAATCCAAATCAGTTTCCAACAATGCACAGTCAAAGGTTCAGTCCATAAGTCAGTAATAACATATACATACAGTATCCAGCCTCCTCAGTCACTGGCAGCAATTCCAGTTATCTCCAACTCCCCTACTGCTGCACTGGAAGCTCCAGCAGACTAACCTTATGTAGTTAGCTTAGCCAATCAGTGCTGGCTTGGTCACACCCAGGGTGTGTCAGTCCCAGGTGCCTGCTGATTCTGCTGATTCAGCAATCTACACCTGCTCCCTGAACCAACTTGTAAGCTGTGGTTCTGCTTCCCTCAGAACACAAAGCTGACACTTGGCAGTGCTGTTACCAGGTCTCTGGGACATGCCCTCCACCAGGCCTTTCATGGCACCCCCACCTGCCTCTTGATGGCACTTTGGGGACTGCTCCTGGTACTAATGGGTCAAGAGTTGGCCTGGCTGAGTAGATCCTCTGGCATCATCAGCCAGATGACCTTGGCATAATTCCTATGTTTAGGTATGTAATTAGTTTCTGCCTAAGAATGGATTCCCCAAACAGGGAGAAACCAGCTTCTCTTGGCCCCATCCTGGATCAAATAACACTGCACCCAGCTTTACAGTCAGAAGGAATGGTGGAGGCACCACAGGGACAAACCACACAGCATGCAACAGCCCCAGGTAGTGTCCCTGTTGCTATGGTGACCAGAATATTGTATCCGGGTATCCCAGAGATAGGAGTAGTGGCAGAAGGTGGGAGAGACAAGTGCACCAGGTGGCAGCATTTAAATACCTTGCCACTGGCTACGGATGAGGAGGGCAGCGAAGCTCTGGAACTGAGAATTTCCATCTACTCACTTCCAAAAGGAACAAACTCATCCTTAAGCACTCATCACTGCCCTGTTCCATGCACCCCGTCTCTCCCCTGCCTATTACACACACACACCTACCTGTGCTGGTGAGTGTCTGGTGACTACAGGCCAGTAGGGCCAGCCATTTACTGCTTGTGGAAGCAGCCAGACCATGCACTCTGGTATGTTTCCTTTTGCAACACCTGGAAAATGCCTAGCATGGCTAGAACACCTGTTCTGGTGGCGCTCAATACTTTTAGGATTGGGCCGTAAGGTTGCAATCTTTCATATCTACACTTTCCTGGGAGTAAGCCTAGTTGAACACAATGGGATTTACTTCTGACTAGACTTGCATAGGATTGTGCTGTAAGATTTCTGTTTACTGTGTCATATGGCACAGAAAACACATTTCCATAATTGTGCACTGCCACATTCAATTTATAGTGTGCCTTATTAGTATGAATGTCAAAACCTGACTGTAAGTTATTTTAAAAAACACATTAATCATTGTAAATTGAGTGCATAAAAGGGGGTGGCTTACTTTTCCTACTGAAAACAAACCAATTTTCCTTAAAGACAAGGTGTTAGAAATGTCAGACAGTGTCAGAAGTTTCTGAAGCTGCAATCCTAAATACACATACTTGAGAATAAATCCCACTGAACTCAGCAGGACTTAATTCTGAGGAAATATGCTGACGTTTCCCCTGCACCTGTTTAAATGCCTCTCAGGGCTTTTGCTCAGTGACTCTGGGATGTATATGGGCACGCATGACATCAAGCAGCATGCAGTTTTTTTCTCAGAAAGTATCTAGCAGTGTATTTTACTCTCCTTGGAATTATATTTCAGTGCTCAGTTATATTTACCTCTAAGACCACAGCTATTTATACATTGGATTAATATGTTGACTTGGTTTAAGACAGGAGTATTTTATGTACACCTCAGAACCTGTTCAGCACTGAGGTCAAACTACAAGAGACGCATATTATCAATGACATAGTTCCCTGGAAACGTGGCGTCCTACAATGGATGCCACTATACAAGATTTCACAGGGTTTGGTAGAGATGGCCCCACCACAAAGCAAGATGAAGGGGCTGCCTCAGGTGACAAATTTTGACTCCCATTTAAGGGTAGGAGATAGATCACCAGACTCTTATCGTGTTTTCCAGTAAGAGGGATCTGAAGGCCTTAGGAATGGACCTCAACTGATGGGAAACCCTGGCCTCTGAGCATCCCACTTGGAGGCAGGCTGTGCAGTGTGGCCTTTCCCAGTTTGAAGAGACACTTTGCCAACAGACTGAGGCAAAGAGGCAAAGAAGGAAGGCCCATAGCCAGGGAGACAGACCAGGGACAGACTGCACTTGCTCCCAGTATGGAAGGGATTGTCACTCCCGAATCAGCCTTTTCAGCCATACTAGACGCTGTTCCAGAACCAGCATTCAGAGCGCGATACCATAGTCTTTTGAGACTGAAGATTGCCAACAAAGTATCGTGTTCAATACAGGTCTCATTGAAGTGAATGGGACCTGTACAAAACCATGGTCTATAATTTAAGTGGGGCTTGTGTAAGAGAACATTCTGGCAGATTGCACCCAACAGTAATCAGTGGCAGGAAATTGTTGTCTAATAGTAGGAAGACCTTCTGCTTCAAACGATCTGGGAAAGGTTCTGATGACTGGTCATTCATTTTTCTTTTCTTAGTCAAAAGATAATTTGATCATAGTGATTACTATTAAAATATGCCAGTTAATCACTACCACCATCCAGTTACTAAAAATACCAGTGAAACAGTGTTTCTTTCTTTCCCCCCCCCCCCCATCAAGGAACCTAGAGTCTCTCTGTGCAGCAAACCATTGATCAGGATTTGATAAGATGAAGCTGTGTTCCAGTGCACACTTCCCTGGGAGTAAGCCCCCTTGGATGGAATGGGACTTAGTTCTCCATAAACAGGCATGGGGATTGCGCTGTAAGCCACCAAATACTTTGCACACTTAACACAGAGAATGTTATTTTAAACTCCTAGCAAATCATTGCCATTTTTCAACATTATATCTGTGTAAATGAATAGGCAAAGGAATTGGTCTACATACACACTACTGGTTCTCCATCAACAGCACTCACTCAGTATGACACTAACTGCTGCAGGCCAAAAGAAAATATGTTTGGTGATGCTCTCCCTAGTGGATGGTAGTGCATATAATAAAACCACCATACATAATTCAGGCCTAAAAAATAGTAGATATAAAATTTCAAGTTCTGCAGAGGACACTGAAGTTTCCTGTTGGCTGGCTATTGGAGATTGCTCACCTCAATATATAGTACAAGATTGCCATCTAGTGCCTAGATTGGGTATTCATTCTCTTGGAATTCCTAGCTATTACTTTTGTAGCATGGCTACAACAGGTACAATTAAGATGGGCACCTATCTGGAAGTGTCCATGATAAATCACACACTTCTCATCACTGCACTTTTAGACGGGATGGGTTTTAATGTTTTCCCACTAAAATAATTGTTTAGTTCATGAAAGAATAGCTGCATAAACCAGTATGTTTTCACGTAACCCTTTAAAGATCAAAATTTTAAAACTGCAAAACTTCCCTTGAAGGGAAATGGCAGCTGTTATGTGAGAGGGGCCTTCGATAAAATACATGCAATCCACATGCTACATACGGACATAATTGTATTTGTAATCTCTGCCACTCACACTGCTAGTGACATCAAGCTCTGTTTATAGTAAGTCAATTGTTAACAGTATGTCAGAACCTTCTTTTCAAATTTACATTGAATGTTGCTGAGCTGTGCTAATGTCCATGAACGGGGATCTGTGTTCTCAGCTTAATTAAGCATTAGTAATCTGATCCAGTGCCACACCAGGAGCAAAGTCCTGCATGAGGCCTCTTCCAGCATCTGTGACTAATCCCTGATAGTAGCAGGTCTATGTCCCCTCTGTGAGAATAGAAAAATATCTCTAGAGTCTGCACTGGGCTACTTTAGGATTTCTCCAGTCTAGAGAAAAAGTTGGACATGTAAACCATAGAATCAACTGGGCAGAAAGGATGGTCTAGAGCAGAGGTGTCCAAAGTTTTTGGCAGGAGGACCACATCATCTCTCTGACACTGTTGGGGGATGCGGAAAAAAACTAATTTACATTTAAAAATTTACATAAGTTTACATAAATGAATATATTAAAGATGGAACTTATGTGAATGAATGAAGGTCTTGCAATAGCTCAAGGCCTATAAAAGGCCTTGCACAAAGCAAGGCTGGCCTTTCCTTTATGTTGATTTTTGTGAAGGTACTTCTAATATTAGTCTCCAGAATCTCTTGTTTCATCACATTTGCCACTGAAGCTATATAAAGCATAGCAGGGACAGTGTTTTATGAAAATGAAAAGACTTATTTTATCAGTCTGTAGAAGAAGATCCAAAACGGTTGTGGGAAGAATAAGCAATTGGAAGAGCAACTGAGTAAAATGACACAGGCCATTAATTCCACTTTAGGGCTGCTTTAACTAAGAATCATAGTGCTCCTTCCCGGATTTACTGAGATTCTTGACCTAAAGCTACCATCTAATGTGATTCTGAATTTAATCAAAGTTCACCGTTAAGCATTTTTACTTTTCCATTCCATTGTGTATGTCAAAATAGCATCCCAACACCACTGTTACAAAAAACAATCTTGGCAACAGGGGGTACTGATAAGCAGCTACACTATAGGGATTGATGTGGTTGTGATACATATTAATGCGGATATTTCTTCCATAACTGCGCTACTGTGTTATGTGCTCTGTACCGATACACATAAATATTGTTGATTGACTAAAGGCTGCATAAATATAAATCAAACCCTTCCTTCATTTCATATGATAATGCAAACGACTTCTCATTGATATCCTGCTGCATATTCCTTCACTCTTGATTCCACCGTCATATCATCAGTAACTGGGGAGGGGGGGGAGCGGTTTCAAATCCATTTCCCTAAAACTGTTCTACAGAAGGAAATCAGATATTTCCCTGCACCATTTTTAAGGAATTGTTGAAAGATGTCATACAATGACAATTTCCCTAGCTATGCGCAGCAAAGGTAAAAAAAACACACACCTTTAAGATAATATGCAGATAACATTTACAGCCCTGTCCTAAGCTGCATGGGCGCTGCATCCAGTGCAGTTTAGGAGCGGGTTGGAAGCCTCCTCAGGGCAAGGAGATATATTCCCCCTTACTCCAAGTAAAGCTCCAGCCATGCCATAGTGCTTCTTGGATTCACACCAGCCATTTAGCTGGCACAAATCTGGGAAGCCTGGTATAACACTGGGCAGGCCAGGAGGGGGTTAGGATACAGTGTGCACTGCCACCACTGCTGAGCCTACGCCCCTCCTGGGCCTGATCTGCCTCCTGTTCCATGCTCCCCTACACAAAAATGCCCTTTCCCTGACTCTAAACCGCCCTCCTGCCACCTTCTCCCAGCCTCTGCACAGCCAGGTGCATTTTTACCTGCTCTGGCTAGCGCAGAGTTGGAATGAGGCACCAGCAGGCCGGCAAACACCTTTTTACCAATGCTGCAGGCCCAGGAGTCATCACAGACATGCTTTATGGATGTGGCACATTTGCGGTTCTCAGAGCCAGCACAGGAAGAACTGCAGCTTTGGATTGTGTTGTTAATTACATAAATAATATACACACTGCCCTATATTCTTATAGTCCTGGGAAGGTTATGTAGCTAATGCATAATGAAACAGGTAATGAAAGCTAGGCTGCTTTAATAGCCATGACGTCCTTCTATCTGAATTGTTTTGTATAGCATATGTCCCCTTTGTCTCTTTGATAGACCTGTAATCACTGTCTATTCCAGCCACATGGTACAGTGTCTAATATTATGATTGCAGTCCTGTCAGTTTGCAGATGACACCAAAACCAATCAAGATGTTCAACGTAGTAAAGAACTCCAAAAGAGTGACTCCAAACTTGGTCAGTGGGCAGCCAAACAGCAAATGTGGTTCCAGTGTCCCATGGAATCTGTTATCAGATTATCTGTTATCTTTTATCACCCCTAACAGGGAGCAAAATAAAAATAGTGCCTACTGTACTCTTAATAAAGATAAATCAATAAAACCCCTTTATGAAGGGGAAAGTCAAGGGGTTTTAAATAGCTACAAAAAAAGTGAGCACGAACCTGTCCCTGGCAGGAGGAGGAGTGAAAGGGAACCAAGACCTGCTCTGTAGGTTCACAAATAAAAAATAAATATCCAACTTTTGCAGGGAGAGGGGTTGGAAATAACACCTGCAGCACAGGAATGAGAAGTTGGGAAATAAATACCTGGGGGGGGGGGGCAGAAAATGCTTGTCAAAGGGCCAAAGGCTGTCTTTTGGTGGGGGGGGGGGCTGGATCAGAGGAGTCCCTGCCTGAGGAAAAGGGAGCAATTCCTTTTCTGGCCCAAGGGAGGGAAAAGTTGGAAGTAACACCTACAGGGGATAAATGGGGGGGGCACGCTCCACTGCTGGGGATCAGGAAGGAGGAATGGAAGGCTCAGCAGGTGTTCATGGGGAGGAGAAGTTGGGGAAATAAATGCCCTCATTGGGGGGGGGGAAGATGCCTGTCAAAAGGCCAAAAGATATTTTGGGGGAGCTGCCTGAAAAAAAGGTGCAACTCCTTTCCTGGACCGAGGGAGGGATTGGAAGCAATGTATTGGGGGGCTCCACTGCTGGGAGGCAGGAGAAGGGAATGAGAGGCTCAGCTGGTGTCCATGGTGGGGGGGGGGAAGAAGTTGGGGAAATAATTACCCACAAAGGGGGGGGGTAGAAGATGCCTGTCAAAGGGTCAAAAGCTGTTTGGGGGGGAATGTCTGAGGAAAAGGGTGCAACTCCTTCCCTAGCCTGAGGGAGGGGTTGGAGGTAAGCAGTGCAGGGCTTCACTGGTGGGGGGCAGGAGAGAGGAATGGGGGGCTCAGCAGGTGTCCAGTGGGAGGAGAAGAGTCAGGGGGGCAGAAGATGCCTGTGAAAGGGTCAAAGGCTTTGGGGGAGATTGGGGGGTCTGCCTGAAGAAAAGGCAGGCTCCTTCCCTGGCCTGAGGGAGGTGTTGGAAGTGAGACCTGCAAGGGCTTAGTGGGGAGGGGGCTCCACTGCTGGGGGGGAGTGGGGGGCTCAGCAGGTGTCCAGCCTGGGGGGCTGACTCTGGGCAGGTCAACAGGGGAGCAGAAGAAGCCCGTTAGAGGTCCAAAGGCTTTGGGGGGGCTGCCTGAGAAGGGTACAACCTCTGGGGGGGCAGAAGAGGCCTGCTGGAGGGCCAAAGGCTCTGGGGGCTGCCTGAGGAAGGGCAGACCTTCCCCGGTCGAGGGAGGGCTGGAGGCGACCCTGCAGGGCCCAGTGGGGGCTCCACTGCTGGGGCTCAGCAGGGCCTCACTGGGGGGAGGGGGCAGAGGTGCCCATCACAGGCAGTGGGGGCCTGCCTGAGGAGGGGGCACGCCTCCTTTCCTAGCCTGGGGGGAAGGCGGGCCTGGGGGAAGGTCGAGCGGGGCTGCTATGCACCGAGCCAGTTCCAGGCGCGGGGGGAAGAGGGAGCCCCCGCCTGGCCCCAGCCAGCAGCCCGCGTCGCCCAGCCAGGGGCGGACCCGAAGGAAGCCTCCTCCCAGCAAATGTGGTTCATTATCAGTAAATCTAAAGTGAACACTGGGGCAAAACAACTGAGCTTCACATGTGCACTGTTGGGATTTGAGCTGCGGATGACAGAACACCAAAAAGATTTTGGGATCATAGTGAAAACATTGAAACCAGTGTGCAGCAGCAACGAAGGTGGCAAATTCCATACCTGGGGTCACTAGGAAAGGGATCAAGAATCTGACTTACCTTATAAAAAACTATGGTGCAGCTTATGGTACGTTTGCAACACTCATTGCTGGGGCAGCGCACGGGTCATCAGTGCTGCATGCCATTAGGATCAAGTTGTAAACTAAGGATCACATCATAGTGAATGCATTTCATGTATGTTGTCTTTTGTATTCTAGGGAGAATCCCACATGATGCTATTTCTGTGAGGAGTAGAACTCTTGAAAGAAAAAGAAGAGGGCTTGATGCAGCCACCGGGATTTGACTCTTTGGGGGAGATTCTTCAAAAAGTATTGAAGTTTCAGCAAAGATCAGGCCACGAGAGACCCCATGAAGCAAAAAAAGTATGATTTTATATAAATTAAATCTTTTTCTCCTTTTACCTACATAAGCTATGCCTGACATTTTATTCGTAACAAAAAGGTCAACTGCTGTAGGAATTATTGGCTGACTGGGATTGAAAGTTTAAAGTGTGAGCTACTAACCTTATTGCTAAGAGTGGGATGGTATCGATTGGCACCTGCAAGTGTTAGATTGTCAGATCATATGCAGGAAAAGCTATATACAGCATTCCCCATATTGTGCAGAATAGATGGTGCTAGCTTGCAATCAGATCCTGATGATCTCATTCACTGATCTGCCCCGTACGATTAGAGTTTTGCTAGTCTGAGATAAAAAAACTTCATCACTTTTCTTTATAGTATATTTGGATGTTTGGAAACAGAGCACCCCTTGTCAGTCAAAATCTAGTACTGGGATGCTTGTAGAGGGCTGTCCTGAACAGGAACCTGAACTAGTGCAAGCTAGTCAGCATCCTTTGCAAAGCAGAAGAGGACAGACAAGCTTGAGGTTTGTGTTGGGGTGAAATTCACAGTAGAGAGACATTGTTTAGTGTTCTTTCCATTTTCCTATGCTGCTGAGGACCGTGTTTATGTGAATACCAGTGGAGTACATATGAAGCAACCTCACACTGAGTCAGATCTGTGGTCCATCTGGCCCTGATATTGCCCATTCTGATTGGTAGCAGCTCTCTAGGCTCTCAGGTTGCGGCCTCTTCTAGCCCTGTGACCTGAGCACATTTAGGAGATGGCAGGGACTGAATGTGAACCTGCTGCATGCAAGGCAAGTACCACTAACCTCTGGTTCTTTCCCAAAAGTATTGGCATTGTCTGATCGTATCCTGGAGTTCCACTGTGGCTTACTTTCACTACTTGGTGCATCTGCCACAGTTCTCCTCAGCTGGTTTTCATTTGGGTTGGTTATTATTTCATTTTATTGCTGCAATGTTATATCAATACAGAGGGTTCCGGGTCCTGTTAAGCCGAATAAGACTGCAGTTAGTGACACCTCTCTCTGATTTTGCCCCTACCATATATTCTATCCAGATTAGACTCACACGAATCTTTGCACTGTTTATTCATACATCTTATGGTTCTCGCTGCTGCACTGATGCCACAACCAAAGCTGTGTCTAAGGGCCCAACCCTAACTACACACAAGGTGTAGTGGTGCCAGCACAGGCTCCGCTGCATCTTGCAGCCAGCAGGAGACCAAGCAGGGACAGAGAGATAAGTAAAAGTTATTTTTTAAACTCACCCTACTCCATGCCCATTTGGCCTCCAGTGGGTTTACTCAGAGCCTCAACAGCTATTTTGCTGGCGCAAGTTGGATCAGACCTGAGGGGGCAGTTCAAGGCCAAAATAGTAGTCAGGTACCAGCAGAGAAGACTCCACTGCTACATGCCCACTATCCACCCACAACCTGCCTCCCCAAGGCCCCAATCCCTGCCCTGATCAGTAATTTCAGGTTAGTTGTTTTGTGCCTCAGCACAACCCATACATTTCAATTTCCTGCTACATTAGTGGTGAGGAATTGCGGCACAGGGAGAATCTAGGTTGACTGTAATTATCTTTGTTATGTATGAAATCAACGCCCTGATTCTTTCCTGAGGCTTCTTCAGCAGTTGGGAAAGAGGAAAATCAGGTAGCAGCTTCCCTTCACTCAAGGACTGCAGAACAAGATTAATCAGCAACTGTAAGAAGGAAATCCATCAGTCTGCTTTATCCTCTCCAAGGCTTTTCTTTCCTACCCTTACTCGGAATATGATGGCCTCAGGGTCTGTCTAAGGACTAATAAATACTCAGCGAACAGCAACAGAATCAAAACAAAAGGAACAGGGGAAAACATACTTACTTGCTAGAAATGTGCAATACCAAAAGGCAGATCAGTCATTAGTCATGGATGGATAGTGATTGAATACTTGGCCTTTTGATATGAGTAACTTTTCATAACCTAAACATAAAACATTAGAGGCCTACTAATATTCCACAAACTTGCTTTTGTTCCTTTTGTTCCAGCTTCTGTGCCCAGATCACAAAACCAAGATGGAGACTGTGGGTTAAGCAGTGTGACATGTGTTTACGTCATCACAAACCCACAAATTCACCCACCTGTGTGCCCCCATAGACCTGGAGTTGGTAGGCTGCTGGTGTACAGTAGCGCCCTGGCTGCTCTGAATGGCATGTTGCTGTTTTTGACATCTCCAGCCTCTGCTGAGCTCAGACTCCTCTCTGGAGAAGAGGGGAGCAGAGCTTCCCTTGTCTCTGGAGTGGGGCACACAGGGATGTGCGCGCCGAGGAGTCCAAGATCTGATCTGCGGATAACTGAATCCACGGATAAGGGATTCGCAGATATGGGGCCCTCTATATTTACTTACCTGAGAGGAAATTCCATTAAACTCAGACTGGTTCTAGAATAATCCTAGACATGTCTACTCAGAAGTAAACCACAATGAAAAGGAGGGCAGCCCAATCCACTGTGCATCCAATGGGATGCTTCTACTGCTTCCTTTGGAGAAACTGGGCATGCTGGAAATCTCCCTGAGATAAGGGGCATTTGTCCCTTTGCCCTGAGTAAAGCTCCAGCCAGTACAATGGATCTATGTGAACCCACAACAGCAAAATCACTGGCCAAGTCCAAGTGGATGCATGTCAGCAGATCAGGTCTGAGGAGGAGGATAGAATATGGTACGCACCGGTGCCACTGATCCTGCCCCCCCCAAGCACCCCTGCCCCTGTCACCACCCCACCCACCCTTCTCCCATGTCTGCATTACCTGGTCGGAACTGACCTGCTCCTGTGCGCACTTTTCTCTGCTCCGGTGCTCGTGGGATGGTGCAGGTCTTCCTGCCAGTGGGCTTGGAAACTGTGCAATCCCAACATTTGCAACAGTCTGTGCTAATGAAGTGCATGCTGCACCCACTCAGAAGGGGGAAAGGATTGTGCCATAAGACTTCTCCCAGATAAATGTATATAGAATTACAGCTTTAGGATACAAATTTCTGTACACTTTCCTGAGAATAAGCCGCACTGAGATGATGAAGCTTACTTCTGAGTAACGTTTGTGCTCTTAAGGAAGAAAACTTTTCTATATATCATAATGGTTATCCCTTTGAATGGTAGTATGAATGTGTAGACATTTCTATTGCAACTCAAATAATAATCGTTTGTGGTTGGATTTCATGTATTTTTCTCCTCTGCCAGTCAGTGAGTAGAACATTGTCTTTCTCTGAAAGCAAATTTCTGTGTTTTTTCTTGGGCATTTGGGGCTCTCTGTCCTTTTTAAAAGTAATTTGATCATTATGGTTTTGCTTATGCGTTAGTATTTTGTGAGCTTTTAATTATGACAGTTTGTTGGATGTGGTAATTGCTAATTTGGCAGGCATGTCAGATTGATTTGAAACTGAGAACCTCCGATTCATAGCCTAATCCTAACCCCCCGAATGCCAATGGCTACTGCTGCATCCTGTGGGTAGGGGGCAGTTGCAGAGATCTCCTCTGAGTAAGGGAACATTCATTCCCCAAGGATATTCATTGTCCCCAAGGGAACAACAGTAAGGGGTAAGCCTACACGGCATGGAAGGGTCTACTCAGACTTACACTAGCAAAATCGCTGGTGATGTCCACCTGGACCCATGCCACAGGATCAGGTCCTGGAAGGGGAGTAGAATTTGGCAGACACTGCTACTACCAAACCTGCCCCCTTCCCAGATCCAATCCACCCTTCCCTCACCCCTGTCACTGCCCACGACCGCCCCCCCCGCCCCGCTCTGCCTCCACTGCCAGCCTACTGTTTTCAGAAGGTCCACAACAAACCACTGGCATACAAGAGGCCTCTCCAATCTCTCCCCCAGCAATCCTGCAGTGTGCAATTTTTCACACTGCCAAAGTGTGTCTTGTGACTGCTGTAAGGCAGCCTACACTGGCAGAACACACATTCCACCAGCGCACAGCCCCAACAGATCAGGCTGTCAGTCTCTGAATGCAAATACATTGAAGCAGAAAATACGTCCAGGGAATGTACACATCTCCCCAGCCTCACTAAGCGGTAAGCAGGTCTTCATAAAACACCTTCATGAACTGAAACCAAGGTAACGACAAAACATATGACAGATCTAGGATATGAATTCACATCTAACAGGTATCCAGTTCAACCCAGGCACAGTTCGCTTGACTACAGTGACTCATGAAATGCTTTCCACTTAATTTGATCACTAGTTAATTCTATCCCCTCCTGTGATTTGATCTAATCTCTGGGAAACAAATCATTTGCATTGATTTGTATTGTGCTTTCTCACCACTTATTTTCCTGCTGTCCCCTTCACTTAAATGCCAGATAATTCAATTGAGATTGATTGAAGGTGCTACAGAAAAGTGAGGAGTAATCATGTTGTTTACACCATACAAAGAGCCAGAATTGAATCATACATCTTCACTCCTCTCTGGTGCAGCAACTGACGACATATTAGCAGTAATTGCTGAGGAAAAAATGAGAGGTTAGCATCTCTGGTTTGCACAAGTCCAAAACCAACACAGAGAAGAACCAGACAGCTGCCACTGCACTAATAATAATAATAATTCTAACTATGCCAAAGAGAACTACTCTCTTCCAAAGAGATTTTCTTCCTTGCTGGCTTCTTATCATGTGATGACTGTTTTAGTAGTGAAAAGATTCATATTGATGTCATTTATGGCTATAAACTTAAAGGCCCAATCTAAAGGTTTTTCTAAAGGCCCAATCCTGTCTTCTAGATCAGTGGTTCTCACACGCTTAGCACCGGGATCCACTTTTTAGAATGAGAATCTGTCAGGACCCACCAGAAGTGATGTCATGACCAGAAGTGACATCGTCAAGTAGGAAAATTTTTCACAATCCTAGGCTACAATCCTACCCACACTTACCAAAGAGTAAGTCCCCGTTACTATCACTGTTAAAAGAATATATATAGTAGCTTGTTAAAAGTACAGGTCTGAAACATTTCCCCAAATGCAGTTACATACCATGATAGCATCAAGTCCAATATATTAAAAATAAAATACTGAAATGAATGGGGATCCACCTGAAATTGGCTCACAACCCATCTTGTGGGTCCAGACCCACAGTTTGAGAAACAGTGTTCTAGATACACCAGTGTATCTCCACATATGCTGGTGCAACAGCCCTGCCAGTGTTGAAGACTGCCCAACCACCTGCCAATAAATGCTCCAAGGGCACTGACACAGCGCTGGGAAAATGCCACATTACACCAATGTTACTCAGATGTCATTCAGACACCAGCACAACTCCACTAGCAGAGGGACCAAAACAGGGAGGAGGCAGGGGTGCAACATGGGAAAGATATAGAAGGGATGTCGGAGAAAGGAGGAGGAGTCAATGCATTCCTAACTCCCTTCAGACAACAGACATGCCCCTGGAACTAGAAAAATGCTACATCAGCAACAGAGCTAACGTGTAGGAGTAACCCCAGAAGGAACAAGGGAAAAGCAGCAGAAAGCCACACCTCATGCCATCCCCTGCCCCACCCACTTTGCTATGACAGAGCATAGGATATGGATTACTTTTGGCAAGCACAATACACCAACGCCAGCACAAAAGTCTCTGCAAGGCAGACTAGCTCAGATGGGGTGTGGCGTGTTGCTATATCTCTCTGGACTCTCAAAGGAGAACTTTGGTGATGGGAACCATGAGAGTGCACAGTGCCCAAAGGGAGCACCTTGCAGAGTAACCTCTTGTCTCTCAAGAGGCACTTTCTCAAGTGGGTGCTCCTTTTTTTAGCAAGGGGAGAGTAACTGGCCCACCTCACCCCAGCACTGTCTGTTCTAGTGGCTGTCTGCTGGTATTCCTTGGCATCTTTTTAGATTGTGAGCCCTTTTGGGACAGGGAGCCATTAGGTATTTGATTTTTCTCTGTAAACCACTTTGGGAACTTTTTGTTGAAAATCGGTATATAAATACTGTTAACAACAACAAACAACATGTATGGCAATATATTGTGTTAACGCTTACCATTTCAGAACTATCATTGCATATATTCTGCCCCAGAGGAGGTCCAAACAGAGACACCCAACTGGAAAACAGGGGAAGCAAGTGCAATGCACTCCACACAAGTAAGCAAGGGGGGTGGGTGGGGAGAGGAAATATCATGCTGCAGTGTATTGATAGAGCATCTCCCTCTCATAATTATAAAGGTTTGGTTTGTCCCATCAGTATGCAGTGGCATTAGTCCATCAGCTTCAAAGAATAAATGGGTTACTTTCGTGCTAAATGATCACCACTGAGTTATATTGTTGTTGCTTATGCACGATTCAGAGAGGTGCAGGGAATTACATAGGATGCTCTCTAGAGAGGTCTAGAGTGTCACAAACATCGCCCTTGGGGTAGGGAAGGACCAGGGGAGATTCCCAAGTCAACCAGGATTTAAGCCTCCTCCACCTACAGCATCCTCCACAAACCCCCAAGAGCAATGTTTATTTATTTAGCTTACTCCAAGCCCCAGGTCCTTTTAACATACATGTCCTTGGTTAATTATTGCACTCAATTTTCATGTAAAAGATTTTTATTATAACTTTAAGGGAGCTTCAATTGCTCCAATAACATATTTACATGAATTACAGTAGCTTAAAAACAAGAAAAGATCATATCTAAAAAGAGGCTAAAATTACCATCTTACAGGTCTCTCAGCATTTCTTCCAGTATCAAAGCTGTTAACCCCCAGCTCCCTTCCTCCTGCTGTGTCTGTTTACAGGCACCCATGCCCAGGTTTTATTCTTTAAATTACTAATGCACTACACCTGGGTAACACCCAACTTAATCCATCTTAAAGGGAAAGGGACTTGCCCCACCCCGTGACATAGAGGGCATCCCTCCTCTCTAGAGGTCCCAACCATATTCCTAAATTCAGGAGCACAGAAATTATTCTCTCCAGTCTGATTGATTGCATAGCTGATTCCATATTCCAGCAGATGAAACTTTGTTGGGGCCTCATATTCTCATTAGTTCAGGTAAAAGGCATGCATTGCAGTCCTCACTGGAGGATTCTTAGGAAGAGTAGTTTTTTCTTTTCTCTCTATGCAAGAGTTTGCTGAATATGTTTAACCAGCCTGAAGCACCGACCTTGAGCTGTTGGTGTAAAACCGCAGTAATTCAAATTAAACAAGGTTTTACAAGCAAAGAACGAACAAGGCAACATTGATCGGCCTGATCTAAAATAATAAACTGTTGTGATAAAAGTTGTTCAGATAGTTTAAATGCCAGAAAATTGTCCATCAAGCCAAACAATAAACATGCAAATAAAATGGTCTCCCTTTGAAATTAAATGAAAGGGCAATTAAATATTATCACAGAAAATATATAAAGATTAAGTGCCCTTGTCACATAGAAAACCCACACTGCATTTGCTACCACTGCTGTCTAAAGCAAAGTTTAAGTTAAAGCAGCATTGATATCAGTATCGTAGATTGGTGCAAAGTGAGCCTAATGCTATTGTTTGTTATATTTCTATCCTTCATCCTCCAGGAAGCTCAGAGCATTTGTTTAGCTCAGTATTGAGAGAAAGAGTGCCAGGAGATTGTTGAGCCAAGGTACGCAAAGTCATGGACAACCTCCAGTTCATGCAGAGAGATTGCAATGCAGGGAGGTGAGTCCACATCCTGACCCATGACCTGTGTTTTCTTCAGACTGATTGTCAGTCTAAAGTCTTGGCAGGCCTCACAAAAATGGTTCATGAGTTGCTGAAGGTCTTTGGCTGAGTGGGCGGTGACAGCTGCATCGTTGACAAAGAGGAAGTCATGCAGACGTTTCAGCAGGACTTTTGACTTTACTCTCTGTCTGGAGAGGTTGAAGAGCTTTCCGTATGATCTGGTCTAGAGATAAATGCCTTCTGTTGCAGGTATGTTCCACTCTGAACAATAACAGAGGGCAGTGCACTGGGTTCTTGTGCTTGGCCCACCATAGCAATCAGTGGATCTCCTCACATAGATGGAATTTTGAACTGCCGTCCAAGTCAGGGTGAGTATAACTCCTCAAAGTTCCTCATGGGTTTGTGTCCTTTCTGTGTGATAGGAATGCTTCTGAAATGCTCCTGATTATGTTTCTTGTCCACATGCTCCCTATTGTTCCCATGGGGTTTTTGTTTTGTTTTTAAATTTAAATTTCCCAATTCTAAACAAAGTGCTGTATGTGCACCACTTGCCACCACAATTTTTGGTTCCTGCAATCCATTTACAAAGACCTTTGTTTTGCAGTCATTTGGACAGAGGAAGTAGAAATATACAAATGATCTGAAGGCCCTGAAAAGTGCAAGTGCCAGTCTGGAATTAATTTTAGAATGTTTCTAGTTGTCAGGATCAGAAGGGTATAATACAATGTACAGAGAATCATGGCATTGAATGGTGGCTATCCTAGTATTTCATGGGTATCTTTGTAACTAAAACCATGTGGTTGAAATTATCTCTTACTATTAAATTGAGTTTGGGTTTTTGTTTGTGTGTGTTTCTTAAAAAAAAAAAAAAATTGGTGTCCCCTCGCTGAATATTCCCATCTCTCCAGTTCTGTTTGTGATATACCTTGAACGGTCTTGTCCCATGGAACTGGAAGGATTTCTGTTTACCCATTAAGAATGTCTGTTTCAAAAGCCTTGTTTCTTTATAAACTAAAACGGGTATTCATGTTTCACTACTAGGCTATAGAGGTGTTTGTGAATGGTTATTTATTTTACTCAGAAGTAAGCCCATTGTGTTCAGTAAGATTTTGACTGTGTAATCCTTTCTTAATCACCAGAAACCAACACCTCTAGTAACTGACCCAGTAGTTAACACCTAGGGATGAGCTGCAGCATTGCGTGCATGATTTAAAATAAATAACAGCACAAAAGGAAAAAGCAGCCCTTCCCATATAAAAAGGATAAGTGTTTAAACAGAGATGTTATGAGAAATGTGGCATCATGCCCAAAATGGCAATGCTGCATCAGATTCTCCTCCTCCTTGGCAACACATAATAAAATGTACTCATGTTCTGACAACACACTATGTGTTCCTTCCTATGCCACATCTATGGGCTGCTGGCAGGGAAAGGTATGGTAGAATCATCCATCATACTGCAATGTACTTTACATGGAGCTATGATTCTCAGTGACAGTCCTCCTTTCATTGTCATGTGTCATTATGCCCTCAGTGTTTCTCCATGTGGCCATTGTAGTTTCAGTCAATTGGAGACTAAAATTACTCTGCAAAGAATTGAACAGGCCTTGTAACACATTCTGTATTCCAATAAGCAATGCCAGCACCAAGTTGAGGGGGGGCCGGGGCAAAGCTGTGCATACTCCCCCATGATTCCCCCTACCCTGTCCTCAACACTGGATGATATTGCCATTTGGATTCAGGGGTTGTCCCAGCCAGGGGGACCCTCTAATCAGTGTGGACGCTTGACCAGGGTCTGACTTCCCCAACCCCTAACCCTATCCCAGCAGATCATAACAGAAAAAAATAAATATATCATGTCTTCTCTTTTAAGAAGGATGACAAAATTACTTCTCAAGACCCATATTCACCCAGTTACTTGTTTTTATCTTAATGCACCCAAGAGCCTTCCTTGACCATAGTCTTCATTATCTGTAACTCTGAGATCCCAGAGATGTGAAGGTTATAGTTGTTCATTATTTGATACAAAGGGAAAGATGAAATATAGTGAGTAGATCAATTAAATTTATGTTCTGGAAGGGAATTAACTTGAATTTTTACCAGCGAGAAGAGAGAAAAGGAAACATGACTTTTAGTACCATAACACTACAGCTTGTCTATCCATATAATGCAGAACAGCTTAATAAAGAGATTTTTACGGCTTAATAAAGTTAAAATCTTTCTTACAAGCCTGACTGCTTGCAGGCTCACTTACTGCTAAAGAAATATGACTGCGCAATTAGGACCATTAATTTATGAGTAATTGTGAATCAAACATGGCAAGCTGTGAGTGGAGGGGATTGCATATGATGCTGCATAGAACATGCATGCTTCAGAGTCATTGGCAAGCACCTCCTTGCAGTACAGACACACATTAATGCTCATGACATAGTTAAGTAGCTGCCTTTTATCAAGTCAGGCTTGTGGTTCATCTCAATATTGGGGCTGGATGTGGCTAGAGGTCTTTTTCCAGCCCTACATGGAGCTGCCAGAGATTGATTCTGGGACCTTCAGCACACTGAGTAGATGCATAGTCACTGAGCTATGGCCTTATTAAAGTGTCTTTTCAGTGCCACAAGATGAATCTATTCTCCTTCCACCTGAAATTCTTTCAATTGTTTATTCTCTATATTCAGGCTTGTACATTATACAAGCAAAGCATATGTGCTACTACTAATACATGTGGCAGAAATGCATGTGGCCATGTTCTTTCATCCACATTAGAATTATTTTTCTTTTGTGAATGTTACAAAGTCACTGAAGGTATTTCTGACAGTCCATAATAGCAGTTCAAAGTTTGTGGGGAAAGCCGGGGGGGGGGGAGCAGAATCCAGGAAATCTGGAAGGAAAAGCTTCTGAAGGCAACATTAGTGTTCAGAGTGTAGACCTTGCCTTCTGTGATTGCCAAACATCAAATCCAAGCCTTGTGTTTGGTATCAAATCTTCTGTTGAATTAGCAAAGCATTTTGAAGGAGAACACGGTTAGTTTTTACAATGCCTGATCAGTCTGATCTGTCTCATGATCAAAAGTGCACTCATGGGAGAATGGGATATATTTGAATATCAAGGCTTCCCCTCTCACAAGACTGATTGAAAGATAGTATGTAGCTTATGTTATATTGACAGTGAAATCTTGTATACCAGTGTTTCTCAAACTGTGGGTCGGGACTCACTAGGTGGGTCACGAGCCAATTTCAGGTGGGTCCCCATTCATTTCCATGTGCATTTTATTTTTAGTATATTAGACGTGATGCTACCATGGTACGTGACTGCATTTGGGGACATGTTACAGATCTGTACTTTTAACGGGCTACTATGTATATGCTTTTAACAATGACAGTAAATGGGGACTTACTCCTGGGTAAGTGTGGGTAGGATAGCAGCCTAGGATAGTTAAAAATTTTCCTGCTTGATGATGCCACTTCCAGTCATGACATCACTTCTGGTGGGTCCTGACAGATTCGCATTCTAAAAAGTGGATCCCGGTGTGAGACGTTTGAGAACCACTGTTGTAAACTATTACCTGGGAGCAAGTGCAAGTTCTATTGAACTTAATGGAACTTATTTCTGAGTAGACATGCATTGGCTAGTATTCTAACAGTCCAATTCTATTCATCCAAACGGTTACCGCTGCATCCTGCGGGGGGGGGAGTTGTAGAGATCTTCTTTGGGTAAGGGAGCACTTGTTCCCTTGCCCAGGAGTAACCCTCTGCAGCGCAGATGGGTCTACATGGATCTGCGCTTGCAAATTTGTTAATGCATGTCCATGTGGACCCATGTCACAGGATCAGGAGCACGAAAGGGGCTAGGATTCAGCAGCCACCACTACCACCAAACCCACCACTTTCCTGAACTCATTCTGCCCTTCCCTTCCCCTTGTCGCTACTTAGTTCCACCCTTGTTCTGCCTCCACCCACTCCATCTCCCCAGCTTTCCTACCTTCCTTGGCGGGTCTTTGTTGCTCCTTCAGTGCATATGGGAAAGCTTGAGCCTTCCCACAGGCGTTCTGGTAGTGTTTGACTCTGCACACTGTCTATTTCATAACTGTCATAAGGCAAAACATGTTGGTGGGGTGTGGAATGGGAAAGAGATTTGGCAGGGTTGAACAGATTGGGCCTGGGAGGAGGCAGGTTTGGTAGTGGCAGAGGCATACAAGGAATCCAAACCCCCTTCGTGGGCCTGATCTGTTGAAATGAATCAACTTGGACTTGCACCAGCAATATCACTGGCACAGGGCCAAACTGACCCATAGCAGCTGCTGGGGCTTGTCCCAGGGCAAGGGGACAAAGGTTTACTTACCTGAGGAATCCTACAGCAGTGAAAACTGCCCCACCAGAGGCTGCACCTGTGTCACTGCACCCCCCCCCCCCATGCAGGGGTTTAGGTAAGATTGAACTGCCTGTCTCCCCTGAGGAGAGAGGCATGAGCTGCCCCTTCACACCAGGACCATATATCTCCCCATGGAAAAAGGTATGTTCAAGTTAGTACTGTACTGAAAAGTACAGAAGCTCCCCCAAAAAGTATTTTTTTATTCATCTCAATTATTTTTCCCATATCAATTTCTTGTGTGTTTTGTAAGTTGGCATTATTCATTTCAAAATGCTCACATACCCACATGATCAACTGAATCCTCTTTCTGCAGCATTCAAAACACCTGAAGATCTAAGTCTTCATCAGGAATCTACATTTCAAAGAGGGCTCCAGAGATGTTTTAAAAGGCCCTGTCCTATTAAAACAGCACTCCCAGCACAACCCTCTTCATACCCTTGTAACACCTGAAATGAATAAATACATGTTTAAAGTTCCATTAAAATTAGCCGATCCTATTTAAACACCACATTTACACACCTTGCGCAACGCTAATCAGAATGGCAAGCAGCTACCAAGCAGTGCGGCGTCTGCCTGAGGTAAAATGTATTTTCATAAGAAATGTAACATTTTGTATTCAAATGTGCCATCTGTTCAAGCCTCCACTAACAAAACCAGAAGTTAAGGACAGTGCGACTTCATCTTTGTCCTTTGTATTCCCTTTAACCCTTGCCACAAAATGAAAAGTTTGTATTGCTTTACAAGTCCGTTATCTGGCAAGTACCATTTCTTGCCAAATCTCCCAATCCAAAACTGAAATAAAACTGAAGCAAAAAGAAAGCAGAAGCAGATGCTGATGCACAGCTGCATACTAGGTAATGATGTGCCAAAGACATGATCCATAAATTCTAACATTAAAAAGAAAGGCAGGTCCACAACTTAAAGAAATAAGCTCTGCTGGATCAAGCCAAAGGCCCATCAGTCCAGCGTTCTGTTTCCCACAGTGGCCCATCACCTGCCTCTGAAAAGCCCACAAACAGGAGAGACTCTCCCACAATTGGTATTCAGAGCACATAGCCATAGTAGACATTGGTCTACATCAGGGGTCTCCAAACATTTGGCTAGAGGGGTGCATCAAATATCTGGCATGGTGTGGGGGGCCAGAAAAAAAATTTAAATATAAAATTTAAATAAATAAATTAGAGATGGAACTTAGGATTGGGCCATCAATCACCCTCCCACCCACCCATTGCCTTTTTTCCCCATGCTAAATAGCCTCAACCATAATGATGTTACCTCATTAAGAAGGTGCTCCAGCCCTCTGGTCATTTTGGCTGTGTTCCTTTGCACCTTTTTCAGCTCTGCAATATCCTTCTAGAGACACGGTGGCCATAACTGCATACAGTGTTGCAAATGTGGCCGCATAATAGATTTATATGGGGCAATGTAATATTGTATTGTGTATTGCCATTGTATTTGTTCCCTAATAACCCTTAGCATGGAATATCCTTTTTTCACAGCCGCTGCACAGTGGGTTGACATTTTCATTGAGCTCTCCACCACAGCCACAAGATTTCTTGCCTGGTTTGGTACTGACAACTCAGACCTCATCAGTGTATATGTGAAGATGGGATTTTTGACCCAATGTACATCACCATACACTTATTGATATTGAATTGCATTAGTCATTTGATTCCCCATTCACCCAATTTGAATGCCTTATCTTTAAATCAATGTTCAACAGTTGTCAAACTGTATAGCAGATTTCAGAAAAGTGACTTTCCAAATTTTCTCAATTCCCCCCCACAAGGATAACAAGATATTCAAGCTATCTCAACGATATAATCTCACAAAATAATAACAAAATAAAAAGAATGCCTAAGCGCCCCTCCCCCATTTCCCCAAATTATTTAGGGGAACACAAAGTGTAAAACTAGCCTCACATTAAAAATAGTGGTCCATAACACAACTGTGAACAAAATAAGTGAAAAAATGGCCAAGGGAACAGTATCACTATAGTCCGTGTACCAACTCATCAGAATAACCTTTTCCTTGTGATCTTGTACATAACTTGCCCACGTTCAATTTGACCTGAAGCTCCTGCCATAAATTCTGTTGGGGAAAACAACATCTCAGCTTTGACATAGACTGCAGACCTCATAAGCAGGAGCAGCGAATGATGGATGCTTTTCTGAACATCTGCACAAAAACCAAACATTGGAGGGCCACATAAAGGCCTTTTGTTAAATGGTACCAAATTCATCAAACACCCAACCCTCTGCACAATATAGCATTTTTTTTTCCAGTCCCCCAAAACAGGTAACATGACACTTCCACATTTCCTTCTCACTACTATCTCCCAACAGGTAATTTCTAAAAATTATTTTATTTCTAAAATTTTATGTCTAAAAATAAATTAAACAAATGAATGCATATTTGGGCATATTAAGCAAATTATTGATCAGTCTTGCCCATGTCCCATATGATGCTTTGATATGTGGTCCAAGAATTTTTTCAGTTAGGTATATAATTTGTTCAAATAAGGCCTATATTTGTCTCAAACTGTTCTTGCTACAGTGTTTCACACCCTGATGTTCTCCAGTCTTGACTTCAGCATCTGAAGACACTATCCTATGCATGTCTACTCAGAAGCAAGTCTTATCCTGTTCGATGGGGATTACTCTCAGGAAAGTGTGGATAGGGTCACCCAGTAGAGCTTCTCCATTCACAGTGCCAAACACAGTGCCGAACACTAGCTGTGGAAGGTATTTGAGAGCACACTAGTGGTATTAAACCCCCAGAATAGTATTGTTTCACTGGTAATAGTCCAGACCTGCTTCAGAAGCCCTGACATAATCAGTTCTATCTTCAGAAGCCTGTTTCTTCTGAGGAAAAAATCATTACAACCTGATGACTGCATTGAGATGCCACTGAGAGAGAGAGTACGTCTTGTGGTCCACATATATAACCTTCCAGTCGTATATGGTAGTGTACCATGTTCTTGATAACAATCATCATGATTTTGCAGTACCAGGCAGGGAACAAATGCAGCACTTCTGTCAAGTCCCCTCATAGACCGTCATATGTGGCAGTGAATATTTTTCATCTCAGTGGGTCACAGGCCATGCCAAGCTTCCCCAATGCATGTCTCAAGGACTTGTGTGTTTCAGATGATAGAACATTTATCAGAAATTCAACAGTCCATAGTTCCCCTCCCATAATGGTCATCGGGTACAACCACCATTTCTCACCTTTGTTCCCCATTTACAACAAGAAAATTGTAACAACCTATTCTAAGGGGTATTGTTAGGATTAGAATGATAAAGTTACAAAGAACTGCAAGAGCAGTACAAGACTGCATGCATTCTGATCATGTGAAGCGAGGGTTGTTGATGGCTTGAAAGTGGATGATGAAATTGGACAGAGCACATCCTTCAGAGTAGTCTCCATTCGGTGCATTTATATCTACCTTGGCACTTTTCTTTTTCAAGGTTACATTTCTTTTCTTTTTGTCTGAAGCAAATAGACTTTCTTCTAGTTTTTGTTCAAGGTTCAGTCACAGATTGCCGCTCCTTTTAAAAAATATTTGCACAGATATGACAAATGAAGTTCAAACAAATTTTAAGCAATGAGCCTCCAGTATGCTTTTGTGCATGTTTATTGGGGACAGCCTTCTGTGTCTCCTCCTTCACCTCCTAGTTTTAAATGTTGCTCTCCAATGTCTGATAAACAGCATGTTTCATGAATGGGATGCTTTTACTTCTTGGATTTCAACTTTTACAGACATAAACATCTAAAGATCACAACTCTGTTAATATTTTGGAGGAAATATTTTTGAACTCAGATTTATTTCTGTGAATGGATCTAGCAGAAATCCATTTATACAGCCTTGTACGACAGGCATTATATCTGGCCCTTGAAGACCCATTCTACTGAAAGTATGTTTTCTGCCTTAAGAGTTATATCGAATTAAGGGTATCCGAGAGCACAATGAAGAAAGATATCTTGCTATTGGTATCTATACCTGGCTATTCCTGGCATCATTTCAAGCTGCAGGATGTAGAAAGAACTAAAGGATAACTCTCACTGCTGCTATAGAATATACTGTCAAGTTTTGCTATAAACTGACAAGTTTTGAGCAGAAAGTTTCACTTTGTTTCACATTTTATACCTCATTCAAGGTTTCATCTCTAACTCGTAAGTATGGTACATATTTTATTTTCAGCAGGTACTGTGGGCCAAAACTTTTAAGAGTCTATTCCCTGGGCAAGCAGGAGTTAATTGGAAAGAGACAGGAAAGAAAGCAATTGAATTAGCCTGAGCTGAACTAGGTCTCCTGTCCAGTCAGCCAATAGAAGAAGGCGATTTAGTGGGAAGCTTTGAAATAGGCATATGAGAATGGAGGTTTATAGGGAGAGAAAGAGAGAGAAGGAAGAGAAACTGTTAAAAGGATTTAAATGAAGGGAGAAGAGGGATTACCAATCCTCTTCTGCTGGGCAGGTTTTGAATACGAAGACTGTCTAAACCAGGGGTGTCAAACATAAGGCCCAGATGCGGCCAGCGGAAGCTTTTTATCTGGCCCTCAGGTTCTCAGCTGCTGAGCAGTGCTGTTACTGCTATAAGGACAGCCCACATGAAAATTGGGCTCTTCCATACCTTGAAATTTGATCAAGATATGTATATTTTCTCTTCTGTCATTTGCAGCTAATGAGTTCCCAAGTGAGAAAAAGTGTTTATTTATGGTCATGACCTGTTATTGACATCACTTCCTGCCTAATGACATCACTTTTGGCCCTCAGCAGGCATCATGAATGCTATTTGGCCCTCTGTATGAAATGGGTTTGACACTCCTGGCCTAAACAGCAAGGGGCAGGGCTTCACAATTTCAGGTTCCAGGGGTGCAAATATAGAACAAAAATGTGCTCATTGAGCCGAAAGGTAGCGTCTCTGAGGATGAGGATACCTAACAGAACAAGAGGACTCAGCAAGGACAGGTTTGCTAAGCAGAAATGTGGAGGCTTTCACAGGGAAGAAAGCACCACAAAAAATGGAAGGAGAATGTACAGGAAGACACCTTCAGAACTTACAGCAGCATGGACACTTCCCCAAGAAAAGTGACCTGAAATTAAGAACATAAGAACATAAGAAGAGCCCTGCTGGATCAGACCAAAGGCCTATCTAGTCCAGCTTCCTGTATCTCACAGTGGCCCACCAAATGCCCCAGGCAGCACACAAGACAATCGCCATAACCTGCATCCCGTTGCCCTCCCCTGCGTCTGGCAATCAGAGGCAGCCTGCCTCTAAAACCAAGAGCTTGCACATACCTACTATGACTTGTAACCCGTAAAGAACGTTTCCTCCAGAAATTTGTCCAATCCCCTCTTAAAGGCATCCAGACAAGATGCCATCACTACTTCCTGTGGTAAAGAGTTCCACAAACTAATTACATGCTGGGTAAATAAATATTTTCTTCTGTTTGTCCTAACTCTCCCAACATTCAACTTTCATGGATGTCCTCTGGTTCTGGTGTTATGTGAGAGGGAAGAGTGTCTCTCTATCCACTCTGTCCATCCCCTGCATTATTTTGTATGTCTCAATCATGTCCCCCCTCAGGCACCTCTTTTCTAGACTGAAGAGGTCCAAACACTGTAGCCTTTCCTCATAGGGAAAGTGCCCCAGCCCAGTACTCATTTTGGTTGTTTTCTTTTGCGCCTTTTCCATCTCCACTATATCCTTTTTGAGATGTGGCAACCAGAACTGGTCACAATACTCCAGGTGTGGCTTTACCATTGATTTGTACAACGGCATTACAATTGAGGAAGTTTGTACTGGAGAAGAGACCTTCAAACATGCAGCATGGACACCTCCGGAGAATTTAGAAGTACAAAAATGCTCCTTCAAGTGTTGGGGAAGTGACTCAAAATACTCAGTGTGAGCATCTCTACTGCTTCCAGAGCAGGGTCAGTTATAGGACTTTTCACAAAAGAAACCAAGGCATTTCTTGATGGACTAAGGGGGGTCTGGACTTTCTCTTTTGGTATGCAGCACAAATTTTATGGACTTTTGGGATTGAGTGCATCCTTCCAGGAGCACACAAAAGAATTTGATTGCTCCCCAGTTGGAGAATTTCCTAGGAGACTGGTCATGGCAGGGTGACGCAGCCAGGCTCCTGTCATTGATGGGAGAGACTTCTTGGCATAGGAATCTAAAGAGATTGTCCAATGCTCTGGCCACTGGGCAGTTTGAATCCTTAATTTCATATGCAGCAGAACTTGTGCTTGCAACAAAAATGTATCAGGATGTGGCACCCAAATTTGCAAGACATTGGAGGAAAAAGAGACAAACAGATGCCCCACAGCACTGCACTTTCTTCTCATTAATGGCCCTGAATTAGCATGACCTCTCCTTCAACATGAAGAAGGAGAGTTCAGCATGGCATGACCCTCTTCCAGAGCAAAGTCCTGCTTAGCTCCCAGAAGTGCCAGCCCAAAACCAAAATGGAGTTACTTTAGACTGAACATGTGCTGGGAAAACAAAGACGTTTTAACAATATGGGAACAATAATCCTGTCCTACCTAGAAAGGCTGTCATAAGAATGTCTGAGATAACAAATATGCAATGCTTTCTTCAAACATTTTGAACATAGATTAGATATTAGAACCCATTTTTGCCCGGCCCACAGGTGTACACATTCAGCCCCTGTTGCATATATGCAATGTTGGGCAGAAATGGCTTACAGCCCAGTCCTGAGCTGCCCAGAGCACGGGGCTACTGGGGCACCAAAAACAACTGCTGCAGTATCCTGCGCACCCTGGGTAGCATGGCCGCCTCCTCGGGAGTAGTGGACTTTCATCCCTGTCCCCAAGTAAGCAAAGTAGCCCTGCAATGGGGCTACTTGATTCTGCTGCAGCTCTAGAGCCGTTGCAGAATCAAGAGGCCTGACATGGGGGTCAGGATCTGATGGAGCTGAGCTCCGCTGGTCCTGCCCCCTCCCATCCTGTTCCTCTCCTAGCTCCTACACTGGGCCCATGGTAAGGGCTCGCAAATATGTCTTGTGGCATGTTTGTGACAGTGCACTACAGCTGTAAGCCAGATCAGACCCTGAATCTCTGTAATGAACACACATTTCAAATAGACTTTAAGTAATCTTTGAGATAAAAATATTTCCAATCACAGTGATGAAATAGTTATATAGTAGACTGCGAAAGTGAGAGTTCAGCAGAAATGTAACAACATTATGGCATCATATGATACCATAGTCTCTTTTGTGTGTGTGTGTGTGTGTGTGTGTGTGTGTGTGTGTGTGTGTGTGTGTTCAAAGGCATTCCACTTCTGTGGTTCCTATTTTACTACTCAAGTTGCAGTGATATATCTTTGCCAATGCATATGCAGATGCCGCGCTCACCCTTTGGCACAGTTTAAGCATCGCTTTACTAGCGCTGACCTCCTTCTGTACCAAGTAATTGGATTATTGAAATATTTATTCTGATGCATTGTTGTCAAGAAGAAGCACATGATACCAATTCAGAAGGTACAAATCTGGCACCTTGAAGAACATGTTAAAGTTCTTAGGCAATTTCATGCAGAGTATGAAAAAGAGCCTTTAATCATAAGCAGCAAACAGGGAAGCACTAAATTCATGGCGCACACTAGCATGCAGTTTTGCCAGCGCAGTTCATAAAGTGCTGGAGCAGAAGCAACAGGGCCAGCTGTATTATAAAGCAAGGGGGAGCTGTCTGTTTGGGTAGCACAGTCCTTTTGTGCCTCTGTGCTGGCAGAGCGAGCACTTTGCCAGCGCAGTCTGTCACAAACACACCGTAAAGCACGTTGTGACAGTGTAGGAGTTGGCAGTGCCAGTGGAAAGGCCTGCACCATCCTTCTGACAACAGTGCATACTGGAGCAGGTAAGCTCTTCTCTGAACAGCAAAAGGACAGGGGAAGGTCAGGGAGGAGGTGCAAAACAGGACAGGGAGGGGGCAGGATAGGTGGATTGGGTCCCAGGGCAGAATCAGCAGCACTGTGGTGTGCCACATCCTATTTCCCTTCCTGGGTCAGATACGTTGATACAGATCTACTTGGACTTGTGCCAGCAATGTAGCAGGTGCGGATCCAAGCAGACTCATTGCTGTGTCTGGAGCTGGACAAATGTTCCCTTACTTTGAGGAAATCTTCAGACAGCAAAATTCCCCTGGGGGATACAGTGCAAGCCACTCTGGCCCTATTGCATTGGCCTAGGGAATTTAAATAGGACTGGGCTTCAAGAGAGATGTTTCTTACCTCTCTGTATGCACTTAAAATGAGCAGGGATAAGATATAATTTTGATTGCTCACATCAGATATAAAAATGCCTAAGAATTGGAGAAGGCTATAACTCAGTGGTAGACCACATGATCCACATTCAGAAGGTCCAGAATCAGGCATCTCCAGTTAAAATGACCTCAGCAGTAGGACTGGGGGGAAATCTCCTCTGCCTGTGGAGCAGCTGCCAGTCAGAGTAGACAACACAACACTAAGGACTGATGACTGAACTAACTGATGACTGTGACTGATGATGTCTGTGACTGTGATGATGGTGACTGAACACTGATGACTGAACTAACATTTGAATAACGTTATTGTTCCTCTAAGGAACTGAATAATATTTGATGGTTTGAATAATCTCTGATGAACTGATCAGATGTCTTAATTCCTGGTGCGTAGACTGACTGATTGCTACAACCTGACTGACCCCTGAACAACTAATTGCTAAATCCTATGCAATGCAATCTGATGCAGACATAAAATGAGGACAGCTGGTGCCAAGACGACTGCAGCCCGCTACCAATGATGGGAGAGCCAATAAGCCCCACGATGGCAGCAGTTGGTCAGAGATGCTCTGCAGGAGCAGGTAGGTTGGTGGCAGGAGTGATACAGATTAGGAGCAGTTCAGGGCAGGAGACAGGTCAGTGTTAGGAAGGAGCAAGAGGGAAAAGATCATGGCAGCGCTAGTGCATACTGAGATCCTATTTCCCCATGACCTGCCCAGACCTTCCCCCCACAGAACAATGGAGTGATTTTGCACCATCATTCTGGGACTTAATGCTGATGGAATGTGGATCCATCAGCAGAAGCCCTGGACAGGATTGGCACTGTTAGGCCACTGTTAGCACTGATGGGCTTAACTTTCCTCATAGAAATAGCAGAGCAAATATTGTATGCAACTTTATAATATTGGCAATCCATATATTAGAAGCTACCTATAAATGAAAACTAATCACAGTGCAGGAAATAATAATTCAGGTCAAGGAAATGACCCCAAATGGTGGCTCTTGGAATTTGGAGTCTCTCAAGGACTATTGAAAGTTGTTGGGAAGACTCTTAATCCCAATGGCCACCAAAAAAAATGGTTGGCAACCTTCAGTCTCGAAAGACTATGGTATAAGCCTTCAGCACCTGGTATTTCCAGGCGGTCTCCCATCCAAGTACTAACCAGGCCTGACCCTGCTTAGCTTCCGAGATCAGACGAGATTGGGCATGTGCAGGGTAACAGAGGACAGAGCAGCAATGGCCACCATGCCTGACAGCAGAAGATGGGGGGGACACCTTCTTTAGTCCTTTCTATGCAGCACTGCTGCCTCATTTCTCCTTGAGTATAGAGGGAAGAACTCCCTCCTCCCCACATGAAGGATACTGCCTTTTTTTTGTTTTTTTTTCCTGCTGCCCAGCTGCCATTGAGATAGGCTAAGGAGAAAGTAGAAGACATGTAGGGGGCTTGGAGAATGTATTCAAATCCAAAAATTTTCTTGGCATGCAGGAAATTCACCATTCTTTTTGGAGGAAGTGGGTATTTCCAAGCTCCAAGAATTCTTAAAGCTTGAGCTTGTTAACCTTTATCAACACCTGTAGAGTTCCTCCGGAGCAAGGCTCCTACCTCCAGAAGAAGCGACTGTAGATGCTACCCAGTGTAAGGCTGGGGATGTTCAACAAAATGATAGAACAAGAATATTGCTTGAATAAGTTTCTCAGCCACAAGGTTTGGTTTCAGCATCAGGCAGTGTTCAGCTTTTGAACTGCATGGATTTCAATGAACAAATCTAAACCATGATGCATCCTAGTTCAAAGGACCCTTTTATCTCCACCTCCCACTAGCCCTTTGCTGGGTGTACATTGTGCAATGTGAACTACAGTGAGTGTGTTTGAATGTGCTCACAGGCTTTCTGAGTGTGTAAATTATGGGGCAGAGTTTTAGAGACAGACCATTTTCAGTGTGGGCAGGAATTGATGGGAGTCTTCTAAATCCATGTATACCATCCTCCATGACTTGATTATGCTTATTCAGACAAAAAAAATGGAAAGAAAATGGAAAGCATATTATTAAAGCAAGAAAGATAACCTCTATTTTCAGAAAACATTGTAAAATATAACTTGCTAGACAAAGAAAATGAGCATAGCATGGAAGATTTAATTAGAGATCTCAAAAAGGATGGAAAAGAAATTTTCAATTTTATTAACAGCCACTGAATCTGAAAAGACAAATGTTAGATTTACATTATGGAAAATTCTCTCTTTGGCGTGGAGCGGAAATAACTACAGTGCTAGAAAACATTAGTGAAGATATTCATAATGCAGCTGATAGAGAACCACTAGAGAAGTGGTTCCCAAACTTTTCAGCACCAGGACCCACTTTTTAAAATGACACTCTGTCGGGACTTACCTTGGTTTACCAGACTTAAAAAAAGGAGATCTAGAAAGAAACAATATTTTATTTATTTATAAGTAATAATGACCATAAAAAATGACCCTCAAACTTTATCTCTCTATATTTAAACATGCTTGCATACTTCAGAAGCTCAGCTCCTTGCAGGGCAATTAGCAGCCATCTTGCAAACTTTAGGAGCTGAGCTCTTTGCAGGGTAATTAGCAGCTATCTGATTTCTGAATAGCCTGGGGGCAATTAGGGCCCAATCCTATCCAACTTTCCAGCTCCGGTGTAGCCACAGTGCAGCCCCGTGGTAAGGGAACATATGTTTCCATACTTTGAGAAGGCCTCAGTGACTGCCCCTCCACCACTGGATGCAGTGCATGCAACACTGGCACAACTGCACCAGCACTGGAAAATTGGATAGGGCTGGGTCCTTAGTTATCTGATCTTTGTATCACCATTTTGCAACACACCAAAAATCAGGTTGCAGCCCACCAGTGGGTTCTGACCCACAGTTTGAGAACCACTGCACTAGAAGCATTGCACACTGCAAAAGACATCTAATTTGCACAGGATGTTAAATCATATGCTGTTCAACCTGCCTCCACCCTCCACCATTCTTCTTCTTCCTCCTCCTCCTAAAATAACACATCCCCAGCTGTTCTCTTCTGAATGGGGGAAAATACACAAGTACCCATTTATTTTTCTCCTCTCAAAGGAAAAAAAAAAAACAGCTTTGAGGCAGAAGAAAAGGGTGAAGACTCTCCTGTTGGAGAGTGCAGTGTGAGTGGCTGTCAACCCAATCCTATGGGCTGTTGGTGATGGCAGAAGTTCCTCACAGTATTTTGTAGCAAAATCTTACCACAGATATCCTATCCATTGCAACTAAAATTACATTACAACTTTTAAACTCCAAATATCTATTGCACAACATATTTGATTTGTATTGTTAAAAGAAATGGACGGTCCTTCTAATGCTTGATAATTGGACTGTTCACAAGTTCTCGTTTCACATGACAAGCACTGCATGGAGGGGAAGTAGGACTGCATTTTCTGGCCCCTATCTGGACACTCCTAGCCCTCCCCCATCTGTGTACTGATTAGAGTATTAGTAGGAGACCATATGTACATACAATTGTATGCACACAAGGACTCCACACACATGGGAATCTTGGGTTGCTACTGATGTGGAACATGTACACACATATAGCTGAGAACAAATTTCTCCCCTTGTCTATATCAACAAATGGATGTACAAAGGTGAAGCTAGGAGATACACAGGAGGTATGATCCCACATTCCCTTCTATGCACATTACATGTCATACAACCCTAATGATGAAGGGTTTTTGAATTCCTGTGGACACTCAGGAATTCTTTACTAGTGTCCCAAAAGAAGAAAAAACTTCTTCCTTAAGCATCAGAAAAGAAAGAACTTGAAGTTTTCCTTTTGTTAAACATAGATTTTGAACCCTAGAGGACATATTAATTCTAGAAGAGCAGCTATGATCATATTGTTGCAGCCAAACATAGTCATATTCCAACACCATGGCACTTGAATGTAAAATGTATCAGTGGCCCTTATAACATGTAGTTTGCTAATAATCAAAAGACACTTGGGCTGCATTCCAATACACACTTAACTGGGAGTAATCCTATCCCAATCCTATCCCCACTAGCCCACAGCATGCTGCACCACTAATGGAGCACACACTACATATTATGTTGGTGAGGCTAGCAGATGGTCTGGGAAAGGTAAATAAAAATCTTTTAAATTTACCTCCCTGTAGGCCACCTGGCTCCAGGTGTCAGGAGTCTAATGGCTCAGTTATTTAGCTGGCATAAGTCTGAGAAGCCTCAGGGGACATGCTGGGCTGGGGAAAGGGGGATAGGCTCTTGGTGTATTCTGCTGTCCGCAAGATCCTCCTCTTCTCACCCCTGAACCACCCCAGCTTGGCCTGGTCCCTGTTCCAATTGTGCCCCAAATGCACTCCACCTTAACTGTTCCAACATGGCATCCAGAAGCCACTGGTGCTAACCTGGAGCCTCCAACCATTTGCACCAGCAGTCCCAAAGTACACCGTGGCAGCATGGCTTTCGAACCACCATAATGAGGCTTATGCTGATGGATCAAAAGATCTGTTCAGTGTAAGCTCAACAATGTATTGGGCTGCCAGTTGAATTAAACTCAACGGGTTTCATGTTTAAACTATGCTTATGCATTAAACTAGTTCCACTAAACTATGTTTACTTCTAAGTAGACCTGCATAGGATTGCACGGTTGGTGTAAACTTGGAAGGCCAAATGTTCTCCTAGACATGATGGCTGAATACAAAAATGTCTGTCCTTGCACTCAGTGAAAATTTTGTGTAGGAAAAAAAAACATGTTTATCTTTCCATTTGGCAAATACAGAAGGAGACATAGAAATGGACATTGTCAGAGACACTTAACAAAGTATGTGAGATCAAAGAACAAATTACAAAAGATCTGATTGAACCTGTATATGGACTCTCCAATCTGGAGAGGCGCCTTTCCTAGCCTCCGCCATTCTCAATCTACCCTGCAGTCATCTGCCACACAATGTAGCCTTTCCCATTGCCTTGGTGTTGTGTTTTACTTTCATGTTGTGCATTTATAGTATCTTGTTTAATGGATATAATAAAATACTAACAGAATCATATGAGGTTCCAATATGTGCTTACCCTCTTGCAGGGATAAGTGCCATAGGACAGGTTGGAAAGGTTTACATACACACCTCCTGCCAGTGTTTCTCCACTCCATTCAACTCCAGTGTCTCTCCATTTGTCACTTGCAGCTGAAGGTAACATTTAAGCTCCCAGAGACAGGTAAAAAGCGCTGATAGCAGATAAAGGAGGGGGGCAGAAGTGAGATAGCTGCAGAGATGTGGAGAATCTTAAATGTTAGGACAGTGTACTGGAAACTGAGAGTGAAATGACAGAAACTTGAAGAGAAGTGTTGATGTCACAACAAAGAAAAGACATTATTTTCACAAAAATGTATTCAACCTACTGGAGAGAATCAATCATGAAGTTGGTTCATGAAAGAGAAGTTGCATTAGAGGTCTAAGGAGAAAAAGAATACCATGGCATGGTTAAGACTTTGAAGAGAAAATGCTGCAAACATGGAAATGTGGCATTGGGGAAGGCTGAAGAGGTTGCATGGTGCAATTAGGACCTGTGTGTGGCAGGACAAGGAAAGGACACACTCCAAGTTGACCCCAGTATAGGATGCCTGAATAGATGGAAAGATAGCAGTGTGTCTGACAGTGAGAGAAGCATGAGATGCTCTCTGCTGTCTCACCTCAAACAGAAGCAACAGTTCTGAGTTTTTCTGAACAGTAAAAGATACAGTGGGCTTGCCAGAAGTGAAAATAAAAGGTCCTCCAGCAAGCGAACAAATAACTATGATATGCAAAATTACAACAATGGGGTACAATTCATTATCCTGACTCACAGTTGAAGATCTTCCTGGGGATCTATGAGAACTATATATGGCATTCCTAGAGCAAGAAATGACCAACACACCAGTACAAGGATTACATAATGATATTGCCAAATATCTCTCAAGCCAAACCTTGAGACAGAACACATGGTTTCAATCCTCTCCTGCTCTCCAGGAAGATCAGATCAGATTTTACGAGGTGTACTGTAATGTCTACAGGTGGTCTGCATTCTGCACAGTTGCAGAAATCTTGTATCTAAATGTGTACTTTGCAATTTGTCTCAGCCTGCAAAGATCCTTTCCTGCACAGGGAGAATCATGCCCTTGACAGTTAAGGACTCAGTTACAACAGCCCAACAAATCTATGATCTCTGTATTATCTTTAAGCTTCATTTACGCGTAAAATAAAAATCAAAAGCATTTTTATTCCACCCTTCCTCCAAAGGGCTCAGGGCAGTGTACGCAGCTGCTCCCCTCCTTTTGTCCTCACAACAACCCTGTGAGGCTGAGAGAAAGTGACTGACCCAAGGTCACCCAGGAAGCTTCATAGCTGAGGGGGGGATTTGAACCTGAATACTCCAGGTCTAAGTCCATCTCCCAAACCCACTGCACCACAGTGGCTCTCTCTAATATCTAGTATTCAATACCCATATCTTTTTCCCTGGCTGGAAAAGCAGCTTGAAGAATTCTGATCAGGAAAGTGATCTATAGCAGCAGTTTTCATATATTGAACACCCACTTTTTAGAATGAGAATCTGTCAGGACTCAAGTGATGTCATGACCAAAAGTAATGTCATCAAGCAGGAAAATTTTTAACCTTCCTAGGCAGCTATCCTACCCACACTTACCCAGGAGTAAGTCCAATTTATTATCATTGTTAAAAGAATATACATAGTAGCTTGTTAAAAGTACAGGTCTGTAACAGCTCCCCAAATGCAGTCACGTACCATGGGACCATCAAGTCTAATACATTAAAAAGAAATATTGAAAAGAATAGGGACCCACCTGGAATTGCCTCACGACCCACCTAGTGGGTCCCAACCCACAGTTTGAGAAACACTGATCTATAGGGAAAAGGTTAACTTCACACACACACACACACACACACACAAAAACACACACACACACAAACCACCAGTCCTTTGCTCCAAAAAGCATATACCTGCAGGGTCATTAGGATTTTAGAAAAAAACATAAATATCATTGCATGTTTTGTGTAGTTTTAGCAGTGGATGACTTCAGTCACTTATTATAGGTTATGTGTGGGAGGACAAAGTTACTTGTCTGATACATCCAATTCAATGCTTCATATGCATGTTAACCTATTGTTACCTGCCATAAATCTGCAGCACAGAGTCCATGAAAGCAGCAAAAACAGGAGGTTTATCATGCTCATGGCAGACTGCCATACAGCCTGCATGGTGGAGACCTGATCTCCGCTTCCATCCCCCTCTTTCCTTTGTTGTTTCCTTTGTGTCACTCTCCAGACTGTAAACTCCGGGGGGGGGGGGAGAGAGATGGACAGAGACCTGACTTTTCACTCTGTGTAAAGCACCGTACACATTTATGGCACTTCATAATCATATTCAAGAAATACACTTCAGAATGTATATTGTAAATGGTATTGAATGGTTTGGCAATCAGTATGATAATTCAGCACAAGATAGAGCACACAATATATATTCAGTGTTTATTAAAATACCTTTTAACTGTCCAAGTAAGTAACAAGTTATTTGTATCTGGGAAACAAAATGATTTTCCACTACTCAGCTATTGTAACTGATTCATTCTTTACTACAGTTTCTGATCTTAGTTCCATGTTTTTGCTATTTTATTAATTCCAGACAAAGAGAAATGATTTTTTTTTTATGCACTGAGAAATGAAGTGATACATTTGGAAGTTAACCATGACAGAAATCAGCGCAAGAGTGTATGTGCTTTCCTTTTTCTGTCAGTCTTGCATAAATCAGCCTAGTGCAGAACAAACACCCCTGCAGGCACAGCAGTGTCAAGCCATTTCCTCAGCTACACATTGCTTTCATCTCTTGCAGCAGCCCAACGACAATGCCACGCTGTGTAATCACAGGACAGGCTCAATGATATGCATACCTCTCTCTGGAAAAAAAACATATAGTTTTCCCAGTGCAAGATACTCTAGTTAAAAAGGAAGGACAAATATATCAGAGCTGAATATGGTTTCTCTGACCCACCTTGAGCAATCCAAGAGACTGCCAGTACAAGGCGATGTATGCCTACTCAGAAGTAAGCCCTTTTGTGTTCAGTGGGGCTTATACCTAGGAAAGTGTGCATAAGATTGCAGCCTGCCTTTACTCATGTATCCATTGTTGAGGTCTCCCCTGACGGAAGGAGTGGAAGGATAACCAGGACAATGTAGCTGAATGATCAGTGGCAAGGATGGGCAAATCCAGCATGGCTTGACTCAAGTCAAGTCTCAAGTCTCCACCCCCTGCAACTCAACTGGAAAACAAGTCATAACGAAGGCCCTTTCTGAGTCTCTCGGTTGCCCTTGCGCGACTCTAAAGGAATCAAGTCAAGTTGTCCCCTTTAAAAACCCAACCATGGAAAAAAATGGGGCTGTTGCCAGTGTGTGTGTGTGTGTGTGTGTGTGTTGGAGTTCTCTTTAACCACTCCCCTTCTGTACCCATCCATCTGTAAACAAGGTGGGAGGGGGTGGGAGGGACTGCAAGAGAGCAGGGACAGAAGCGGCAAGAGGGAGAAGGCTACGCACAGCAGCTGGGAGGCTTACCAGGACAACCCAATTCTTGGCAGCTCTACTCAGAAGTAGTCCCACTGTAGCCAGTCATTCAATGAGGGTTCCTCCCCCAAGTAACAACAGAGCTCACAGCAGCCATGCAATGGAAAGTGTGATCACCATGAACTACCTCCCACCCCAGCTTCCCTGCCTCCTTTCCCTACCTGGGCTTCTCCAGCCAATCATAAGACATGAACCCTCTTGTCTCATCCTCCTGCCCTATCTCAGCCAAAGAAAATATCAAACCTCCCATCTTGCGTCCAATGATCACAGGTTCCTTCCTTCTTATCAGAGATGGGCAAAAGAGCCCATTCCCACCTCCTACGCTCCTGCTCAGATGCAAAAGCAAACATTAACCCTTCCCTGTCTCCTGTCTGGAACTTCCCTGCTGCTCAACCGGTCTGAATGATGGCCCCACAAGGTCTTTCACACCACGAAAACATTAAGCAAGGCAGACTCGCGTCTGTGTGTGTGGGGATGAGTGCCGAGTCACTGGGCCCTTGACTCAATTGTTTTTTCTGAGCCTTCCATGCACGTGGCTTGTGTGTAAACGAGTCAGCGGAAAATGTGCATTTTCACAACTCTGAGTCGAGTCACCTGACTCGAGTTCCCATCTCTGATCAATGGCCAGCCTTTATTGAAAGGCCATCATTCCAAATTGGGTCCAGTGGGGGTAACATATATAATGCTGCCATCATGCCTCTCCATCAGGTTTATATTAAATGGCTGCACCACAAGCATGATCACACAATAGCTAAAGGTTCAGCTTGGCATTGAATTCAACTGATTGCTCCCAAGCCTGGTGAAAGCATGTGAAGTTCAGGGAATTCAAACATTTCCAGCTTACTTCATGAATCTGATGAAGTGGATAAAGTCCAAGAAAGCTGATACTTAAACAAGTTGTTCTTTAAGGTACTCTCAAACTCCTTGTTGTTTTTGCAGCAACGCAGTTACCCCTCTGCAAGTTCCAGTTCTATTACATCAGAATAAAATGCAGTGAGTTGCAGGAGTTAATATAAAACTCCCAACTTGAGTACTGAAAGATTTAACTTCATTTTACTCCTTTTAAACCAATCTGGGCCATCCCTCCAGTTGTAAATATGCTTATACCTGATAGGTGGATCACAGAATTAAGCTGAACCTCTGTTTCAGTCTCAATATAAAGCCAACATTGTGACAACCAAAAAAGAACATTTTACCTCCTGGATAGCTACTTTTTCTCTCCAGAGCAGACAAATAGCAAAAGTAGCATGATGGTCCACTTTAGGATAGGAAAACAATATCTTTATTATTTTCCATTTAATTTATGATCTCATTGTCATTGATTAAAATGAAAGTGTTAATCAGCAGGCAAGAACTCTGAAGTCATTAAGAACAGCAAATGAGTAATTTACAATCTTCTGTTGCTAATTTAAATTTATCCCTTCCCTAACTATTATGTATAAGTATGGGTCTGACCCCAGCAAAATTGAGTACATTTTATTTCAGTGGTAAAGTTGAGTTAAGCACCTACCTTACACTTCCATAGAAATCAATGAATCTTCAAAATGCAAAACGTGGATTGGGTCATGCAGGCAGTTATATATAATCTGGGTAAGAGGTAATTTTAAATTAACCAAGGAAGGCTGTAATTTACTCAGCCACTTTATAGCAAAATTTCTGTCCCTAATGACTTAGACATTTGTACCTGCTGATTAATTCATTAATTTAATCAGTGACAATGAGATTGTTAATTAAAGTGTAAAATTAGCAGCAACAGACTGATATAAAAATTCTGTCCAAATGCTCAGATGTTACCCAGAGCAATCATTATACCCAATTTAGTACTTTCAAATGGACCAAAGTGTAACAGGTTGGACTGATGTAGCTCCAGAACACAGATAGGTCAACTTCGAAGATCTGGGGTTGTGAAAGCAATAGCCACAATAAACATCTATGCATTTTGTAGAAAAAAAGTTGCTGTTTGTTTTCTCTTTCCAATAACAACAAGCTGGATGCTCATAAATAGTGAGAATGTATGACGCCTGTAGTATCACCAAGTGGTACTGTTTAGACCTTTTCAAACTTGCAAAAAGGGGAGATGTCAATGAAAGGACTGATCTAATTGCTGCTGAAGTCACAATAGCCCCTAAGTAAAAGCCCCTGACTAAAACATGCAACTTGTCCCTTAAAACAGCCACAGTGCCAGGGGATTGGAGGATAGCAAATGTCACACCGATCTTTAAAAAGGGAAGGAGGGGGGACCCAGGAAACTATAGGCCAGTCAGCCTAGCATCTATTCCAGGTAAGATGGTGGAATGCCTCATCAAAGACAGAATCTAAAAAACACATAGACGAACAAGCCTTGCTGAGGGAGAATCAGCATGGCTTCTGTAAGGGTAAGTCTTGCCTCACAAACCTTTTACAATTCTTTGAAAAGGTCAACAGGCATGTGGGTGTGGGAGAACCCATGAACATTATATGTCTGGACTTTCAGAAGGCATTCAGCAAGGTTGCTCACCAAAGGCTACTGAAAAAGCTCCACAGTCAGGGAATTAGAGGGCATGTCCTCTCATGGATTGAGAACTGGTTGAAGACCAGGAGACAGAGAGTAGGTGTTAATGGACAATTTTCACAACAGAGTGAGGTGGAAAGTGGAGTGCCCCAAGGATCTGTCCTGGCACCAGTGCTTTTCAACTTGTTCATAAATGACCTGGAGAAAGGGTTGAGCAGCAAGGTGGCTAAGTTTGCAGATGACACCAAACTTTTCCAAGTGGTGAAGACCAGAAACGATTGTGAGGAGCTACAGAAGGATCTTTCCAAACTGGCAGAATGGGCAGCAAAATGGCAGATGCGTTTCAGTGTAAGTATGTGTAAAGTCATGCACATTGGGGCAAAAAAAAAAATCAAAACTTCACATATAGGCTAATGGGTTCTGAGCTGTCTGTGACAGATCAGGAGAGAGATCTTGGGGTGGTGGTGGACAGGTCAATGAAAATGTCGACCCAATGTGTGGTGGCAGTGAAGAAGGCCAATTCTATGCTTGGGATCATTACAGAAGGTATTGAGAACAAAACGGCTAATATTATAATGCCGTTGTACAAATCTATGGTAAGGCCACACCTGGAGTATTGTGTCCAGTTCTGGTCACCACATCTCAAAAAGAACATCGTGGAAATGGAAAAGTGCAAAAGAGAGTGACTAAGATGATTACTGGGCTGGGGCACCTCTCTTATGAGGAATGGCTACGGAGTTTGGGTCTCTTCAGTCGAGAAAAGAGGCGCCTGAGGGAGGACTTGATTGAGACATACAAAATTTTGCAGGGGATGAACAGAGTGGATAGAGAGATGCTCTTTAGACTCTCACACAACACCAGAACCAGGGACATCCACTAAAATTGAGCGTTGGGAGAGTTAGGACAGACAAAAGAAAATATTTCTTACTCAATGTGTAGTTGATCTATGGAAC
Source organism: Tiliqua scincoides (assembly GCF_035046505.1). Taxonomy (NCBI): domain Eukaryota; kingdom Metazoa; phylum Chordata; class Lepidosauria; order Squamata; family Scincidae; genus Tiliqua; species Tiliqua scincoides. The sequence goes on along the minus strand of NC_089821.1, from coordinate 167,505,296 downwards.
TCCTTGCCACAGGATGTGGTGATGGCATCTGGCCTAGATGCCTTTAAAAGGGGATTGGACAAGTTTCTGGAGGAAAAATCCATTACGGGTTACAAGTCATGATGTGCATGTGCAACTTTCTGATTTTAGAAATGGGCTATGTCAGAATGCCAGATGCAAGGGAGGGCACCAGAATGAGGTCTCTTGTTATCTGGTGTGCTCCCTGGGGTATTTGGTGGGCCACTGTGAAATACAGGAAGCTGGACTAGATGGGCCTATGGCCTGATCCAGTGGGGCTGTTCTTATTTTCTTATGTAAGTCTACACTGAGCCTCTCCATAGTGCCATTTTTAAAGTAAGGAAAATGTTGATGTTTCTCTCCCAGGTCAAGATCACAAGGTCCCTAAAACACATAGCCAATCCTATCCTTCCCCCCTCCATAGCATCCAGTGGCATCAAAACAGGCTGCATTGAATGCTATTGGGGGGGGGGGAGAGATCAGGAGGCTTGAGAGGGGAACAGGAAAATATTTTCCCTTACACATCTGTAAGCCTCCTGATTGCCGGGTCTCCTCAAACCTGTGCCAGCTCCTTAGTAGGTGCAAGTCCAAGGAAACAAAGTGGGCGTGCCAGCTGCTATCAGAGAGGAGAACATCTGGCACAAGTTGTTTGCATCAGATGCCACCTCTCCTGCCTCCATGATGCCCCTGCTCTCCCCTATTCCACCACATTCCATCCTTCCCCCACCCTGTTCTGTCTTCCCCACCGACTTATCTGAGTTGGTGGACCTTCCTCAACCCACCGCCACATGTGGAGTCACTCCAGAATGCATTTTACCATGCAATAAGGTGCGTTCCACCTCCAGAATACTGAGGTAGTGCACAGTTCCAGCAGCAATCGACTCAACAGTGGCCTATTACTGCCATATTTTCTCATCTTTTACGCAATACCACTTCTGATTTTTCCAGAGAAGTAGTTTAGAAGGACTAGTAGTCTCTAGAAGAACTACTTCCAGTGAAGTAGTCTAGGCTGATGGGCAGACTCACTTGTGTATGGATGGTATCAGTAACATGGTTATGGAAGATCTTAATTTACTTTTGTAATATGCAAAGCACTTCACTTACGTTACATCTGTAATCCTTTGAACATTCTGTAAGTTGCTTCATCCTTGCAACAAGCCAGTATTGTCTCCATATTGTAGATAGGAGAAGTTTTCATGAACCTAAACAAAACTCTCTGCAAGATTCAAAATGGCCAGGGAGAGATAGAGAAGAAACCACTCTAACAGGAAAAGTGGAATGGAGGCATACTTCAGAAAGAAAGCATAGCACACTCAAATGCAAGGCACAAGCAGCTCGGATAGATACTTGTGTAGGGAACTTTCTACTCAAAAGAGCAGCCAAAGCAGCTGAGATCCATGAAACACAATATAATGAAAACAATATCCAACAATGATTTAAATAGTAATAAAGCAAATAAATCAAACAAGGGAGAGTAATGCCACATCAAGCAACATACAAAACAAAGCCCTGCCTAAATAATTGGAGATGTTGAGAAACAAAAAGTAACTTTCCAATATGGTGGGATCTAGAGATGGTATTTTTTGTAAAGGTCTAGCCACCCTCCATTGAAGCTAGATGGTACAGCTCCTCCTTTAGGAAATATGTTAACTGCTCTGCTAACCGCCTTCAGTGGACACAATTTGCCCTAATGGGCAATAGCTGACAAAGTGCCATAATATACATATAATATGCCCTAACATTTTTGGGGAAAGAAGTCAATTTTGCAAAACTCCACTCTAAGTGAATATACACCAGGGCGAGGAGTCAGGATAGTGGGTGGTAAACAAGCCTCATAGAACATACTGTGTATTTGCAAGTCACATGTGTTTACATAATCTTTTTTTCTTTTTCTCCCTCTATTAGGCTACTGAGTGGGTTGCAATAATTTATTTCTCAAGTCAAATTACTTTTGAAGTGGGTGCCTATGTAAGAAGCTTTTCCTGGGAGCAGACTTAAATCAAAATGCTGTTCAGTGCAGCAGAAGGAAAATTGTAGACAAGAGACAAATCAGAGGCAAGCCACTCCAAACCAGCCTACTGTGATTTTTATAGATATAGCAGATAAATTCTTTAGAAGCAGAGAGGCAGGAATGTTCCTTTCAACTTCACTTGTGAAATGAAAACTATTTTTTAAGATTTTTTGGAGGGGGGAGATGTCTAATGAATCCAATTATCTGTAATAGTAGATTATGTTTTTACAATTCCTAATATATACAATGTATAAGTTTACAATTTATGTGTTGCTGCCTTCATGACTCCTTTCAGGATTATACAGCAAGTCTTTTGAGCCCAAGGCATTGGCCCCCTGCTCTGCTAAACCCTTGGGGTGCTTCTTATTCATACCATGTAAATTTCAGCTGCGGATATATCAATCCAAGAGCCACAGATTTTGCAGGCTTTCATATTGTTTCGTATGTCCTCTGAAGTTAAACTCTGGTTTTGAGTCTGCTTGACACCCGATGAAAGATATGACCCCGGCTCTTTGATCTCATACATACTCGTATATAGAACTGCACCGGGATACCAAGTAGCACACACTAGGATTAGTATCGTAGCATTCTTTGCAACACAGCTAGGACCAGTCTGTGCTTAAATCCCAGTATAAAAGTCTGCTACCATATATTATGTAAGTTACCTTATAGTATTCCAGTCAATTAATAGAAAAAATGACACTCATTCACTTAACAGGCAGCAGAAGACAAATAAAAGCATATGTAGCTTTTCTTCATGTAGCATATGATTAAGGGCACTATCCTATATATGTCTAGTCAGAAGTAAACCCTATTGTGCTCAATGGGGTTTACTCTGGAAAGTGTGTATAGGATTGCAGCCTAACTCATGTTGCTCAGCTCATTTGGCACAGGGTCGTCTGGTGCCTACTAACCTAAAAGGCCCGTTCCTATTCTTGATATATGCTAGTCTCCACATATCTCCATTTATGCCAGTGCAATGGCAGCCTCATCAGTGTAGAAGCCTGCCTGCCAAAGATGCACCACAGATGCTGGTGCAACATCAGAAAAACACTACAATGACATAGCTCAGACATCACCACAAGCTTAGACGTCGGCACAGAGGCTTGTCCAGCCTCCACAGGCTGGCTGCCTCTGTGCACCAACCTAGCTGACTCCTGTGGAGGTGCAAATGTGCTTTGTGGCACATTTACAAACCTCCTGAGCTGGCGTAAGGGACTTGCGCCGGCCCAAGTCAAGGGCTAGATTGTGCCCTAAATCTCTCTATAATATTTTACATATAGAAAATCATTGCAGAAAATTAGCATCATTGTATTTAGGCTCACACTAGAGTGTCTTGTGTGTACAAAAACATTGTTCTGCAGCAGCTGGAGCCCCGCAGCTGTGTCCCTGAAACCCTATACACTCCTTCATGGTTATCAACAAGCCAAAGAGCTGCTTAGCAGGCATGCTTCCTCCCAGATTTGACATTGTGTTAAGGAGCATCATATCTACATTCCTTGACCTGGCACATATGGCTTGCATCAGCAACTGCCACCATGTTAAGAGCTGCTTAGCAGGCATGCTTTCTCCCAAATTTGACACTGTGTTAAGGAGCATCATATATACATCCCTTGACCTGGCACATATGGTTTGCATCAGCAACTGCTACCATGTAACCAGGATACCATCCCCCAGCATGCCATGTGGGCAGTGTGTCCAGGTGAGATTGGAAAATATAAGATCGCAGGAAATTTCTGAGCCCCTCTTTAGTCTCCTAGGCCCCCTTTTTGATTCTGGGCCCTGATTGCCAACACCAGCCCCCTTCCCCCCACAGGTGAGTGGGGAGGGTCCTAGAGCTCTTAGTAACCTGAAAGTAGCAATGATTTGACACATGGCCTGTGGCATCCTAGAATTCCACTCACCACAGCAAATAAGAGAATGGTGCAGACAACAGAGCAGGAGAAGTAATGGGGAGAGGAATCACAGTGGCTTTCTTTCAAGAGGCTTGAGGTGATTGTAGGAAAGCTTGAAAGACAGACCACTGGTGTGGCGGGGGAGTAATCGGGCATTTTGAGGGAGGAACTGGGGGCATGTCACGGAAGGGAGAAGGCACATCTAGAAGCATGCACCACCAAAATAACTGCCATATGTTCAAGAAGACCAATAGGCCGCCTTCTAGGAAGTAAAAAATATTTTCATATTTTTTTATCCATCTTGTGCCTGAGCAGTGAGGGACAACCTTACTGATGAAAAAAACATAATAAAAGAAAGAAAAGACATCATTCAGATACAAGCTTATTTTCTGAGATGCAAAAACAGTTTTCCATAATTACGGTCTTTATTCATACCTACCTTGTATCTTTGAGAGTATGAAATGGTGGACATTCAGTTAATTGACTGACGGTCATGTTTATAACCCGATTCCGATTGTCAGCAAACTGTTGATCGCTGTTCTTAAACAAATATTATCACTCTTCCAAGTTTAATTAACATAGGAATCTATTGCTTAGTTTCAAATAAACAAGAGTTGGCCCATGTCATTTGAAATGAGTGTAATTTGCATTGATTTTTATCTAATGTGATTAAAGCACAATGTCTCTGTAATTACTGTATGGGCCTTTGTTCTCGCCTTCCACCCTTCCTGAAATCTCTTCCAACATCATGGATTTATGGTAATCTTCTATACATTGCAGGTGTGTTGACTTAGCAAAGCTTCTACTTTCTGATTAAACTGAAGTTAACGGTGTGTTCGCAAGTGAATTAGAGAACTAATCTAAACTCAAAGAAGGCTGTAGGAGCTTTTCACTTGACTTTCAAGGTTCATTAAAATACAGTTTATCAATTGTAATGTTCCCTGTAGTCTCACAGACAAACCTGATTATCATTTATTCCTAAGTAGCTCCATCTGCCCTACTCACTATGGGCAATTTCAGGCTTCCATGTTGTTCCCAAGCCAACATTTATGGGTTCTTTATTCTTTCATTACATGGAATGAGTGCATCTTTCTACAAGGAAGTCTTTCTGTTTCAGAGTGAGAAAGAATGTCCTTATTTCTCCCCATTGTCTGGTATAATAAATATGTTATATTTCTGTTGTGTTCTAAAATTGCAGGGGAAAAAAAGTTGAACTCATGGGCATGTTCAGGGTCAAGTGGTCAGTTCAGGAAAGAGAACTGACAGTATTAAAGGAAAAACACGGAGGCAAGATTTTCAGGAAATGGGGAACTAAAAACCACCAAACTAAAAACCACCAACCTGTCAATTGGGTCTGGGGGCTTTATTGTTGAGTAGCATCCCAGCTCCATCTGTTGTGCATTACTGGTTACTGTATCTATTTGAACAAGTTCCTGCTCTGTGCTTTCCAGTTTAGCTCAGGTATTTTCCGTCAACCTGCTTATACCATTACTACCCACTTTTGTTTTCCCATTTAATTTCTTTGGGTTTTTTAATAAATTAGTTACATTTTCACTCTTTGCCTGCCTAGTCCAAGTTCACAAGTAATTCAAAGGATTGTCTCTTTGCCCTACAGATGCTACTGTGGGTATGATTTTTAATAAGAACCCCAGGGATTCACTGGTCCCCTGGGAGGTTCTTTTCCCCCATATGCCCTCCCCTCAGCCCAGTCTTTGTAGCCAAAGATGGTGGCAGTGGATAAAAACTACCAACATTTTCCCCCATTAAGCTGCTGGTCCTGTAAAGAAAATGCTGGTCTTTACTGCTGGTCCAGTAAAGAAAATTTCTCCAGTAAAGAGAAAGCAGGAAGGAGTGTGTGTGGACACATTAACCACTAGGAGCTATTCCCCTCGTTCAGCTGGCCTTCTCCCAGTTTCTTCTCCCTAGTCAAACAAAAAGCCCACCACTGCCACCAATAGTATATCCATCTTGTCTAGACTGAGCTTGACTACATTAGCTTTCATCAGATATCCCCTTCCCTCCCACCTCCTTAATTATAATGATGCAAATGTAGGGAACATTGAGAAGTTAAATTGGTTTACTTTGTCAATGAAAAGAAAAAGAGTTTTCTATTCTAATGATTGTGATGTTCTTTTCATTTTCTGAACATCTGGAGCTTTAATAGAGAGAAACTGCATATACACCATAATCCGGTTAGGTTCCCTTCCCAGAAATAAGAGATGAGACCAATTCCTCAAAGGGAGTTCTGGGGAGAAACAGTAAATGTACTAGGGGGTAATAAGCAGAGAAAGGATGGCCTAAAGTGAGGGTGATATAAAGCTAAAACTGAAGTGTGCACTCAAGGTGGAAATGAGTGCAATAACAGATTAAATCTGGATTTATGGAGGCTAATAAAGGAGGAAGTCAGCTCATTAATACAGGGTTATTAAAGTGCCTACCTCCAACTGCAAAGCCCTTAGCAAAGAGAAGGGAAGTCTCACACCATATGCATATAGATAAACGTGCCATATTATGAGCCTAACTGGTAGTTTGCTGGGAGATAACAATAAAATGTATTAATATCAAGAGGTTGTAAATTGCTTTAGAAGGGGCCAGCAGACTAGTGCTCCCCAAGCAATTAAGGCACAAAGAGGGGGCAGGTGAAGAGTGAGCTATGTGTAGCTGAGCTAGCTGATTCTTTGCCAATCTGCTCCTGAGAGTCCGGAAGAGAGCTGGCAGGGCAGCTTTGTGAGAGAAAGAGCAGGACCTTCCACCCTTGCGCCAGGGCTCCTTTCTGCAGCTCTGCAGAAGCCACAAGAAGTCAAGGACCAGCTGTTGTTGGCCCAGAATTGGGGGTGGGGGTGGGGTGGGACAGCACATTCAACCGGCATTCCTACAGTAGCAAAGGTTAATAGAATGAATTTTAATAATGCAACCTAAGTATTTCATCAGGACACGTATACAAAATAGGCTCTGCAATTTTTGTCATTTCTAGCCTCCCGCTACTACACTTTAACCCAGCCTTGCTAATAAGACGAAAAAAGTTGCTGCCTACCAACCCACACCTGTTATTTATGTTTATGCTACTCAGGGCCCAATCCTACCCAACTTTCCAGCTCTGGTGTCGTCACAGTGCAGCCCCGTGATAAGGGAACACATGTTTCTATACCTTAAGAAGACCCCAGTGACTGCCCCTCCACCACAGGATGCAGCACACACCCTACTGGCAAAACTGCACCAGTACTGGAAAGTTGGATAGGGTTGGGTCCTCATTTCTGGGCATATCAGTAGCTTTCTGTTTTCAAAAGCTTTCCTATTTGACCATTTTGTACTTTCCATAGGCAGCTAGTCTGGTGTTATTTTACAAGATGGAAATCTGGTGTTGTATTCCATTATTAACAGAGGGGTAGCCAGCCCGGCTCGGCTCGGCTCAGCTCACCACTGAATAACCCCAGTGGGTGACAGCAGTGTTGTGAGCCAGCTGAGATTCACATTGCTGCAACTTCACCCACTCCTACACTCCTGTCTACAAGTAGGAGCATCCCAAGGCCCCCATTGGCCAGTGGGGACGGTGCAGCATGCCACGCAGGGCCCAGTGCAAGACTTGCCTCTGGGTCCCAATCCCACCACAATCTAACATTAGGTCTGGTTAACAGTGACCCTTTTAGCTCTACATTTTGATTCTTGGTTACATTCTCATCTATCTTCTTCTAGCCAGTTGCAGTGAACCCTCTGTCTTGGTGGTGTTCCCATGTGGATTGAAAACGTTTCTTATTTTATTTGGCGTTTCCATTGTGATGATTAGGAAGTTGTTATTCCTACCTTGCTGATTTTTTTTACCCTTCACTGTTTTACTGTGCATTACTGTTTGTCTTGTGATTTAACATGACTTCTCTTATTTTATTTTTTATTATTTTTATTATTTTTCCTGTGATGTGTACAGTTTTTATGGTATTGTGTTATTTATTGCTGTTGTTTTTTAATGTTTGTATAGTTTGATTGCTGTATTATATACAGGCTTGCATCGCTTAACAACCTTCCACTTAACAACGGACCACATATATGACAATGATCAAAGCACAACAAAGAGGCTCTTAATGAGGCAATCAGGACTGCCGTAGCCTGCAGCAGAGTGTCTGTTTACACAACAAAGAGGCTCTTAATGCAAAGAAGAGGCAATCTCTCTCCAGTAACCTGTGCAGCCAGCTAGTGTCTGGCAGGGAGTGTCTGTTTACTCATCAATGGCACTAGATTGGGCTGAATGTTCGTTTCATAACCTAATCGCATAGCAATGGGGATCGGAGAACGTATCCCCATCATTAAGTGATGCACACCTATATATTTTATGTGGGCTGCCATGGGACTAACTAATATGTTTTATGTTAAGAGGAAAGGTGGAGTATAAATACACAAAGAAATGCTTCATACCTGAGAGCTAATGCACGTCAAACAGTCACCCTATGGGACTTTCCACAGGGATCAAGTCATGGAAGAAAACCATGCCAGAAGCCACCACATACAGCTTGCTGTGAAGGAGTAGCTACCACAGAGAGCAAATTCAAGCCTTCTTGTAGCTCTTGTTTCTGCACTGGCCAAACGTGATTCTAATGTTTTTCTATTCTATCCCACCTTCATGAACATTTCAATAAGCACGTTACTTTGTGATATATTTATACATACCCCTTTTGGGTAGGGCGTTGCATGTTTTCTCTTCCTTTTCTGCAATAACAACTAAGTGTAGTGGAAAAATGGAAGATATTGCAAGGAGATAGGATGTGGTGTCTGCAGTGGGTCCCACTTTCTCCTGCAGCCGACCCAGTGTGGAGGAGACTTATTGTGGGGCTGGGAAGTAGAGACCAAGCATGAATTTCAGAAGCATCCCTAACTTGTGCACAGAAGAGAGCTACTGCCTTCTTGCCCCATGGCCTCTCATGGAAGAATAAGATCTTTCTTATTCTCCTTTCAACAGAGGGAAAGGCAGGAACCCTAATAACTTGAGAGGAATAACTTCCTAATAACTTACAGAGGAAGAGAGACACTAACCTTGCAGCATGTTTGAGGATGGCTCAGCTCTGCATGACTCTTCTGTAAAAATCAGACCTCTCATCTATAAATGACAGATCCAGCAAATGCATTTGCTATTTCAGTCATGTATCAATGATGGTCAAGCTATGTGTGAGGGTGAAAAAGACAGGAGTGATAGGAAAGCAGTGGCAAATGATCTAAGCACAATATTGTGCATGTAATTCGGAAACAGCAAAAGGAACAACAGACAATCCTCAGTGGATCTGTTCCATTTAGGAAACAGGACCAGGGAAGTGAGAACTTCAGAAGCCTGGGGGAAAGGAACCAGAAGTCTAGTCTAAGGGGAGTAGGGAGGAGCCGTGCTCTGGAACTTCTCCTACAGCAGAAGCTGGTGACGTAATCAGCAGTGTAACTAGAGGGGGGCACATCACTAGGTTTGCAGGGCACATCAATGCGCCGTGTCAGCTGCCTCTCCCCCTTGGCATCAGAGCCATTCCAGGCGGTGATAGCAAAGCGGAGAAGACTCCTCTGCATTGCTCTTACTGCTGGGAATTGCTCCAATGGCAAGGGGGAGGGGCAGCTGACACAGCGCATTCATGCGCCTGCAAAACTTAGTGCTGTGTCCCCCTGTAGCTATGCTATTGGGAGTATTTGGGTACTGTCTTCAGAACTTTTTCAAAGACCTTAGCCTAGAATAAGCACCAGGTTTGACAGGAAGCAAATAAATATGTTAACGGGGCATGTGCTAATGTCTACTCCAGGTCATTATGTTTCCCAAGAGCTACCTAAGAGACAGTATGAACTTCATGTTACTGTAAGGCTATAATCCTATGTAAATTTACCTGGGAATAAGTCCTCTGACCTATTCCTGGGTAAACACTTGTGAGTTAACCCTCAGGCCACACCATCTACTGGCCCAAGGGCTCTGCTGGCCATGTCACTCCTGGCCCAACAGCTGCATGACATCAGCCTAAATGGGAATAGCCAAGGGGTTCCAAACAATGGGGAAGAACCAAGGCCAGAGTTTGAATCTGCAGTTGTGTTCATATGGCTGAGACTGTTACTGCAATAGGTGAAAATTGGATCAGCACAAAACACCCTCCCCAAAGAAAAGGAAAAGCTTGCAAAGTTCGCGGCGGCAGAGGAGGTCATAGACACAGTCTCGCAGCCCGCAGCACAAGAAGTTGCAGACAAGTTCCCACTACTCTGGCTACTCCCACTGGAGACAGTTGCATGGAAGCCCAGTTAGTCCCCCAAAAAGAAGCTGAGGATCCAAGGAATCATTCTCCAACCTGGACCTGGCCATTGTAGCCAGCGCCAGCCCCTGAGACCAACATGACCTGGCCATTGCATCCACCAGTGCCAGCACTCGAGACCAACATGACCTGGCCATTGCAGTGATTCTGCCACCAGCACCAGCACATGAGACCCATACTGGGAGGGGGAAGTGGTGCTGCACCAGAATTTAATATTTGCCATTTTGGGTAGGTAGGCATTCCTGGCAAGCATGCATTAGCTTCCTTCTCAGAAGCTGTGCATGAGTTTATAATAGGAATCAACACCCACTCAATGGCCAAGTATGCGCAAAGGATACTTGAAAACATCATATGTGATTCTGCCTGTGTGCTAATCCAACCATATATTAGGTATCTTGTTGGAGGAAGCACCACCCGACCCCCAGGAGGAAAACGCCTCCAGGGAGCTCTTCATGCAGGGGCTAGTCTACAACATAGTTGTAATCTCGCTGTCTGCAGAAGTCACATAGTATTCTGAGAGACCCCTTCCATCTGGCTCATAAGTTCTTTGAACTGTTGTCGTCGGGTTGACGATGCAGAACTATTAGAGCAGCACCACACGATTCCTGAACAGTTTTTATCCCACAGCCATAATTACGTTGAATAAGGCGATACAGTTGTTACCATGCTCCTGGGCATTATGGTCTGTTATACTGTTTTTATGTTATGATGTATGTTGTATAGAATGTGTGGGTGAGTGTGTAGAGTGTGATTGTTGGATTTGTAGTATATATTTATGTTTGTATCTCAAAGGTGCATAAATTTTGTTGTGCTGTAGCACAATGACAATAAAGTTACTACTACTACTAATCTACACACTACTGACACAGTCAAAGGTTTGCCAGAGGAGGATCCAAGTTCCAAGCTCCCAGACAGTCTTCCTGGTGTGCCTCAGTGCCTTGCAGGCATCTGGAGCTAGGAGGAGGAAGGAAGGCCCCACTGGTTTGTTGTTGATCAGAGTTTGTTGTTGATGAGAGTTATTGGGACGCTCCTGCACACCGCTGAAATCATTGGGTTATCTTCTAAAACAGCGAGCAACATGTTCATCATCTTTCTATTTAAAACAAAAAAACGCCTCATTTTACAATTTCTGGTCTGACTTGTTTCTACAGTCAAAGCCCCATATCAATGCTCAGTTGTTTCATGCACTATCCTGCAGTGAGTCTGCCAGACTGGGTCACAGAGAGGTAGGTGTCCTTTCCTTGTTGGGGAACTGGCACTGCTCTCTCTCTCTCTCTCTCTCTGTGTGTGTGTGTGTGTGTGTGTGTGTGTGTGTGTCTTTTCCCTTCACTGTAATCTCTTAGATGTTTGTGTGCCATAAAGATTTGCTCAGTTTGCATTCTTGGTATATTTGTCTATGTTTGGGTTAACCCTCTGATATACGTACCTTTTATATTTAGGGGAAATTTTTTTTTTTAAATCTCATTTTTCAATGTTTAAATATTTGTCAACACTATTGGTACTCACTCCAAGAGTTGGGGTTGAAATAAGTTAGAAATTTTTAAATCAAGTATAATCAATCTTTTTTAAAAGAATTTTGTTTTATTTTTCCATAAACACATAAGCAAACACACATACAAACACATACATACAAACATTGAGGTTGCAGGATACCATATACCAATTAATTAATCATTCATTCTACCAATAATTTCTTATATCTCTTAATATAATAAATAATAAAAAAGGAAAAAAAGAAAACAATTATAAAAAGAAGAAAAAAGGATATCCAAAAAATACATATTCATTTCTAAAAACCCTGTTTCATATTCTATGTACTTCACCATTTCATCAACATAATCATCTCTCCCCTTCTTTTCCAATCATTCTTTATGTTCCTTCTTTCAATAAACTCTTAAACTCTTTTATTAATACAACTTATTCTAATACAAATTTACTACTAAATACTTATAATAAATCTAATTATAAACAAATCTACCAAACCACTCATATGTTACATATCCATTGCTTTCTAAACTTTACTTTCTACCTTCGTATCATTTACCCATCTATAAATTCCAAAACAATATCAAAAAAATTAAATCTAATTCATCAAAATTAATTCATCAAAATTCATCTAAATCTAAATTCTTAAAAATTAACCTATAAAATACAAAATCTTAAACTCTTTTATTAATACAACTTTTTCTAATACAAAATTACTACTAAAGGCTGTTAGCGCCAATCAGGCGCTAGCAGAAGATTGCCCCCGCCCCGCCCCGCCCCGTGCACCGAGGCGGAGGCTTGAGCCGCAAGTGGCTGAGGCGGTTGAGGAGGCGGGACCAGAGCCTTGGCGCGGAGCGCATGCCCCAGCCAGGCTCAGAGCGTTCCTGGCCGGCAACGAGGGTGGTTGTGTCGGCGGCAGGGAGCTCTGAGCGGCACGCGGCCTCTCCCTTCTTCCCCCGCGTTCGGCGTGGGCGGCAAGGAGGGCGAGGAGCAGCGAAGGGGGCGACAAGGGAGCGTTTTCCACGCCCCCTCCGGCGAGCAGAGGAGCAGTTTGGCGGTGCCTGCGGCGGCGGGGCAGCAGCGAGCAGCGGGCAGCGGACCCGCAGGGGCAGCAGCAGAGCAGTGGGCGCCTGGACGGAGGAGGAGCCGATTCGAGGGAGCGCTGGTTCTTCGCCCCGCATGGCTGGCAGGCAGTTCCTGCGCGCTACAGGGCACTTGGGGATCCAGGAGTGCACCTCCTCCCCTGTTGTGCTTGATAGCACCTGTATCCTACTGTGAATTTTAGCACACGGGGGGGGGGGCTTTCTCCTTTGGTCTTTCACCATGGGAAAAAAGAGTCAAAAGCGGGGGGGGGAACCCCCAGGCGACCTGCACCCCCTCCTCCTTCCCCGCCGGCTTCTTCGTCCGATGGGGAGGACGAGTTTTATGAGCTCAGGGCTATGCTTGCTCGTTTTGATGCCAGGGAGAAGGAGAAGGCCCTAAGGAAGGCGGGGATGGGTGATGGCGGCGGGCTATCGGGTGCCGTTACCCCGTTGCGTAGATCAACCAGAAAGGGGTGTGGTGCTAGGCTGAGTGAGATTTTGTCTTCCAGGAAGCGTGTGCGGGGACCAGGAGAGGCTAGCGATTTGGAGCCTCCCGCTCCGGTGCCCAAAGCTCCGGAGGTCGAGATTACGGGCACCTCGCAGGCTGTTCTGAGCGGCAGACAGCCAGTAGGCGGTGCTCCAGGTGTGGCAGGACAGGACTTGGGTACCAATGTGGGGTCCGTCTGGGATGAGAGGGAGGGCTTTGCTGTTCCTTTGGCGGCCCTCGCTCCTCAGTGGTTTCCATGGACTCAGTGGGGGAACGCCAATTCTTATTACCCATGGGGCGCCTTCCAGCGGGGCATGTTTTGTGGAGGGGCTCCGGCCCCGGCAGCTGCTGTTGGGGCCGGCGCTCCCCCGCTTCCTGCCTGGGCACATGGCGGGCAGGGTGTGCCGGGCTTTCCCCCTCTGGGCCAGCTGATGGGCCCATTGGCCACCCCTGGGATGCAGGCGGGGGGTGGTATGGAGCCAGATGAGCGCCCCCGGGTCTCATACGGGGATGTCGCTCTTCCTCTCGGCGGGCATCTGGCTCTGTCTGTGAAAGAAAAAATCTGGAGAGGTGAGTATGTGGACATGTTCAGCCTTCTGCAGATAGAGCCTGAGCCCATGCCGAAGGTAGATGAGCCGATAAGGGACCAGGAGTCAGTTAGGAGGCGTAAGATTGATAAGAACTGGGCCAACTGGCTAAATGGCTTCGTCATTTATGCCTCGGTTGTGCTTCAGATGTACCCCAATCGCGCCCAGGCGCTGTTTAAATATTTGGACATAGTGCACAGGGCGTTTAGGGATTACACGGGGACGGCTTGGGTGGTGTACGACCACCATTTCAGACTATGCACGGCGCACGATCCTGCGCTGGATTGGCGCGTTCCACAATGGGAATTGTGGATGCAGTTAGTCCTTCTGTCCTGGCCCGCATGGGGTGACCGTTCTGATAGCGGGCACCTCATTGCGAGGAACAAGCCAGATCCCAGCAAGGCACCTAGCGGTGCTCAGTGGGTTCAGAACCCATGGACGTGTTTTGAATATAATGCCTCAGGGAAGTGTGGAAGAAATAACTGCACTTTCTTGCACGCTTGCAGACTCTGTGGTGCAAAGCATCCTGTGTCTGCATGCCCCAAATTGGGCAGACCAAGATAGGCCCCCGGGCAGCCAGCTGGGCATGGCTGCCGGGGCGGCGCACCCCCATTCAATCCTCCCGATGGAAAGGGGGCCAACGCCGATTAAGTTACCACAGTTGTGTTTATGGTTGCGAGTTTATCCGGACTGAGTTGCTGCCAGTCGTTTGGTGGAGGGGTTTTCAAAGGGTTTTCAGATTCCTGCAGCGCGGCCTGCCGTGCCTGTGCTATCCGAGAATTTGCGTTCTGTTAAGGGGTTGGAGCATGTGGTTAGGAAAAAGATTGGCAAGGAGTTGGCCCTGGGCAGAGTGGTGGGGCAGTTTGCAGCCCCGCCTATTCCCAATTTACGGGTCTCTCCTCTTGGGGTGGTTCCTAAGAAGACTCTTGGGGAATTTCGGTTAATTCATCACCTGTCATTCCCGGAGGGTTCTTCAGTCAATGACGGTATCCCCAGCGAGCTATGTTCAGTTAGGTATGGATCTCTGGACCAGGCTGTGGGGAGGTTGAGGTCCTGTGGCGTGGGGGCATTGATGGCAAAGGCGGACATTGAGTCAGCATTCCGCCTGTTGCCAGTCCACCCCGATGATTTCTGTCACTTGGGCTTTTGCTTCGAGTGCGCCTACTACATTGAAAGGGCACTGCCGATGGGTTGCGCGATATCCTGTGCCCATTTCGAATGTTTCAGCACCTTCTTGGAGTGGGCGGTCCAATATCGGACTGGTCATGTGACCACCGCTCATTACTTTGATGATTTTTTATTTATGGGACCTGCTGGTTCTGGGACATGCAAAATGCTGCTGGCGTCGTTTGTGGCGCTGTGCGAGCAGTTGGGGGTTCCCCTGGCACATGACAAGACCGAGGGCCCTGTAGCCAGGTTGACTTACCTTGGGATAGAGTTGGATACCATCAATCAATGTAGTAGGCTCCCGGAGGCTAAGCTAGCCAAGCTGTCTGGCTTGCTTCGGGAGGCCCATAAGGCCAAAAAACTGACTCTAAGGGAGTTGCAGGTGCTGGTGGGGCACCTCAACTTCGCTTGTCGGGTGGTGGCTCCAGGTCGGGCCTTTTTGAGGCGTATGTGTGAGGTGATGGCGGGGTTGCGCAGGCCATCCCACCGCGTAAGGGTCATGGCAGCTCTCCGGGAGGACATGGCTGTATGGCTCATGTTCCTTGACCAGTTCAATGGGGTGTCGTTTTGGAGGGCCCGGTTTCTGGTGGAAGCCGAGCTGCAGGTGCAATCCGACACAGCAGGGGGCCATGGGTTTGGAATTTATTTTAGGGGGCGGTGGTGCACTGCCAGATGGCCTGGTGGATGGGTGCAGGAGGGCATCACTTGGGACCTAACGTTCCTGGAGTTTTTTCCCATTTTAGTTGCAGTGTATGTGTGGGCTGAGGAGTTTGCTAATTCCACTGTCTGCTTCTGGTGTGATAACCAGGCTGAGGTCAGGATCATTAATTCGCAGACTTCTAAGTCCCCTAGGGTTATGCGCTTGGTGAGAGCTTTTGTTCTCCAGTGCCTTTCGATTAATGTTCTTTTTTCAGCAAGGCACGTGCCCGGAGTGCGTAACAACATTGCCGACGCTCTCTCTTGTTTTCAGGAGGAGCGTTTCTGGCAGCTGGCTCAAGAGGCATGGCCGGACCCAGAGCCCATGCCCCTATGGCTGTGGAGCCTTGGCTCAGCACCGCCCAGGACATGATCTGGGCTTCTCTGGCGGATGCCACCAGGGTTAGTTATGCAAGGAAGATTCAAGAGTTTTTGGTTTTCCACAGGCAGCAGCGTCTTGAGGATGCGTGGCCGCTGCCTGTGGCACACCTGATGAGGTTCGTTATCGCTCTCAGGGATAGGGACCTGTCAGCTCGCTCCATTGCTGTCTATCTGGCCGCCCTGTCGTTTAAGGCCAGGGCTTTGGGTTGGGTAGACAATACTGCAGATTTTCGAGTCAGGAGGATGCTGGAGGGTTTGAAGCGGAGCTGTCCCAGACCCTTTGATGCCCATAGACCAGTTACTCCTGCCATGCTGCAGGCCCTTTGTGCCGAGTTTGGGTTACTTTGTACGTCTCCATATGAGACGGTTTTGTTTAAGGCTTGTTGCCTAGTTTTGTTTTTCGGAGCTTTTCGCCCCAGTGAGGTTTTGTCCATTTCTAAGTTTAATCCCGGGGAGAGGGCCCTCCATTGGGGTGATTGTCAGGTGGGGCCTAATCGTGTTTCATTGTTTTTAAGGCATTCTAAGACAGATCAACGAGGTAGAGGCCAGTGGGTCCATCTGAAGAAGGCGGCCAATGTCGAGATCTGCCTGGTGCGGGCTGTAGTCGCCTACCGGCGGGGGGCCCCACAGGGTGTAGGCCCTCTCTTTCGTCATGAGAATGCCCTTCCTTTAACTGTGTATCAGTTCAGGACAGTGTTTCACACTGCCTTGCAGAGGCTCGGAGTTGCACCTGGTCTTTTCGGCCTGCACTCCTTTCGGATTGGTGCCACGTCCGCTGTGGCAAGGCTTGGTTTCTCGTCAGGGGCCATTCAAAGGATTGGCCGGTGGCGTTCTGGTGCCTTTCGGTATTATGTGCGATAGGCCCGTGGGGGCAGGAAGGGCCGGGGCAGTCGAGCTACGGGTTCCCCCAGTGGTTGGGGGGACATGTTGACTGGCGTGGCCAGCCTTCGTGTAGTGGGGACTGTCCACAGGGGGTCCCTGGTTGTGTTGCCTAAGGGCATTTTGTGGGTGTTGACACATCGTTCATGTTGCCTTTTCTGTTTCAGGTCTCCGTCGGTCGACTCCAGTGAGGGTCCTGATCTGCGGACATTCGATTATCTTTTGGGCCCGGAAAAGAGCTTTGTCCAGCAGCTTTGGCTCCCAGTTGGGACTGGGGGGGTCTTGCCAGTGTCACCTGGGTTGCCAGACGGGGCATGCACTGGGGCCAGTTCATGCTTATGCTGCTGCACTATCTGGAATGGCATCCCCCTCCTCAGGTAATCGTGGTGCATCTAGGTGAGAACGACCTGGGCCAGAGGACGTCGATGTCCTTGAGGCTTCAGGCCCGTAGGGAGTTCTCACTTTTACGTAGCTGGTTCCCGGGGATGGCTATCCTCTGGTCCAACCTTCTCCCGCGGCGAGTCTGGAGCGGCGCTCGTAGTGTCCGTAGGATAGACGTTACGCGGAAAAGAGTTAACGATTACCTGGGGAGGGTAGTAGTTGAGCAGGGCGGGGCAGTTATTGGGCACCCAGCGATTGGGTTTAAGGATCCTGCCCTGTTCCACAGCGATGGGGTGCATCTGTCCCCAGACGGCAATGATTTGTTTTTGGCAGACCTGCAGCAGGGTTTGAAGGATTTTATCCTTGTGGGGAATGGGAAGGACAAGCGTGAGGCTGTCCTCCCCTATGGCAGGGTACGTGCGGGGCTGGGTAGGTAGGGACTTGGCTCGGCGTCTATCCAAGGCAGCAGGGTGAGGGGTAAGTCTGAACCGCTCCTATGATGCCTGACTGGCTCCAGGAGGCAGGCAGGCGAACTCCTGGCCTGGACAGACAGGAAGGCGCGGCTCGGCCGGCTATCCTGGAGTCCGGCTGCCTTGCCCCCATTGGGGGTGGCGTTGAAAGACCTAAGCTGGTGATTGACGGCTGGGGTCTCGAGCCAGGTGGTAGGCCCAATGAAAATGTAGGGGGAGGCAGACGGCTAGGACCGTTTCCCCCATATTGCCCCGCACGATTGATGTTCAGTGTTATTGCCCTGCTGCAGTTGAAGTTTAATAAAGTGGCCCATTTTCCATCCAAGCCGAAGTCTGGTGTCTTTATTGCGGGTGTGGGGGTAAATACTTATCATAAATCTAATTATAAACAAATCTACCAAACCACTCATATATTACATATCCATTACTTTCTAAACTTAACTTTCTACCTTCATATCATTTCCCCATCTATAGATTCCAAAACAATATCAAACAAATTTAAACCTAGTTCATCAAAATTGACCTATAAAATACCTAGATATAATTTTTCTTCTCTCAGATCAAATATTACACCACTACCAAATCGTGTCATTATCTTAATTCTGTCTTTTCCATCTTTTTTTCCTGATAAACTTCCCAAGAATGTCTCTTAAGCGTTCATGCTTTGACATACATCTTCTTCTTAGTCTTCTTATTCCTGCCAATAGATCCAGATCCTGGCAGGTCATCTCCTTCTTTTGGTCAATCTCTTGGTCAACTACGCTTGTTAGTTGACATGTCTCTTCCCCGTTCTGGTCCAATACCTTTTGAGTACTTACCTTCCAGTCTGCCCCATCTTTCTGTATCTCCATTAAAATTGTCATTTCAACTTGTTAGTCATTATTCTTCATTGTTGTAGCTTTAATTTCCGTTTCATTAAGCTTATTTATCTGTTGGCTTAGGGTTTCCACGCTAATTTGAATTTGTAAAATTTGGATCACTTGTTGTCAACTCATATCAAGCAAATATTCCAGCTTTTGTTGTAATAGATTTTCCCAATTTGTTCCTGATGAATCCATGATTTTTCCCTTACACTTTTCTTTTAGTTCACTAGATGTCCTGGGCAATCTCTTTGCTATGGAATGCAAACATTCAGTTTCCTACAGACGCCGACCAAACAATGTTCAACTCATCACTCAGTGATAAGAAATTCTTCCACGCTCAAATAATCCAGAATTCAACATCCAATAAAATTTATATCGCATACAGGGTTGCAGATTAGTAAACCTGTATTGATAAAGTTATACTCCTTATAGTGCCAAAAGCTCAAATGTCTCTTCTCAGATTTAAAAATCAATGGTGAGGTGGAGGAATCCTCCCCCCCCCTTAACCTTTTTCCAAGTCAGTTGTTTAAAACCGGGATTTGCATAACACAAACAGCACTTACTTTGTTCTTCCAAGTATCTTCTTTCAATAGATGGTAACTGTTTCACTAGATGGTATCTCCACAGGAGTTTGCAGTTAGTCGTGATTTCACATCTCCTCCCCCACTGCCAACTCCTGAGAAGCAAGCCCCCCTCCCCCCCAGCTGGGCTCCAACCTACTCAGGTATCACCATCAGGATGACTAAACCTCTCCTGGCAAAGTCATCGGATCTCCTGGACTCACAGAATACAGGTGAGAAACAGGCTGAAATCCAGAGCCCCGGAGATCGTGCCTGTTCAGTTCACTGCATTGCCCCGCCGCCCAAGTATAATCAATCTTAAAGCAGAAATAAGTGGCAGGAGAAAAGAAAACCCTAAAGAACACATTGATAGCTGATTTTTGTTGTTAGAGTCTTAACAGAGAGTGGCTATGAGGGTTTGACAATAGAGGGTGTCATAATGAAATCCTGCACTTCATCATGTATCACAGCACCATTGAGTAGAACCCAGAGCAGAAATGAACCAGGGGAACAATAAAGGAATAGAATGGGGAAAATGCTATCATTCCTATTAAGCAGCATTGAGGCCTATATATTACTGATGGAAGCTTAATTAAATGTGAAGAAATGCTATGGGTCTTCATAAATAAGGATGTGTGAACGTCTGGCAGCCTTCCACAGAATTTATTGACTGTATTACTAAAGGATAAACTGAGTTTGAGATGGGTAAAGCTTGTTTATCTTTGTTTAATAGAAGGGTTCTCAATAATGGAAAAACAAAAAACAAAATGCACACAGCTTTGGCAGTTGATGTAGACTTGATCACAACATTTAGTGGAGGTGATAGATACAGACCTGTATCCTTCACCTGGATTATATTGTCATCTATTACACACTAGTGAAAGTTTTGCTCTCAGACTCCTTACTTTAATATATATCTCATAAATATCTCATAAATCAAAGGCTCCAATTCAATGAAAGCAACAGAACACAAGGGGGGACCGGAAACTGTGCATGTATCACAGATATACATTTTGAATGATAAAAGTGATTTGCCAGCCAACCTTTAATCAAAGGTGTCCTCTGACTAGCAAAGGCATAATTTGATTTTGATTTCAGTACATGGCACTCCAATGACAGGTAGCTGACACACTGCAATCCAGATTTGATCTCTGAGGCAATTAAGAGGATATTGTTTCATGAGAGAAATGGGAATTGTCCCGTACTTCAAACAGAACGCCAGTAGGTAGCTTAATGAGGGAACAACTTTTATTAGGAAACACAATTGCAGAATAAATAAATAATTTTTCTCACTGCAAATTCAATTTTTCCAATGAACGTTACTTTCTCTCTGCTTATAAAGGAAGGCTGGCATTTTCCTTGGCTGTGAACTTGGATCCAGCAAACACAGGAATGCTTCAGCTCTGTTGTACTCATACAAATTACTTGGGTCTGCAAAGTTCTCTTGCTTTGCATTTGGAAATGACTTTTAGGGGTTCTAAACTCCCCACCCCCACACAGGGAAGGATGAACTTCCAAAATTCAGCCAAAATGTGAATCATTGGGGTCCTGCCTCATCAGCTCCCCTCCCCAGTCTTCCACTCCCACACTTTTTACCTACCGCAGCAGCACTGGCATTCCTGGAAGGGGGGGCAAAACACTAAGGGCCCAATCCTATTCAACTTTCCAGCACTGATGCAGCAGTGCCAATGGGGCATGCACTGCATCCTGTGGCGAGGGTGGCAGTCATGGAGGCTTCTGCAAGGTAAGGGAACATTTGTTCTCTTACCTTGGGGCTGTATTGCAGCTGCACTGGCACTAGAAAGTTGGATGGGATTGGGCCCTTAGTTTCTTCAGGTGCAAGGCCACTGATGTAAAGCAGCCCCTCCTCCTCGCCTTCAGAGTCAATCACAACTGCAAAACCAGTTGGAATAGACATTATACTGTGTTCAGCTAGATGAAGTGAATAATGCCATCTAATGGAATGAAATTATAATTGACAGTGCCGAGGTAGGAAATTGGATTATGGTGCTTTTTTTTTTTTTTTTGTTACAAAGCATGTAAAGGTGGACATCAGTATCAGTGGTAAGTCAAATCAGTGGATACCAAATCAGTGGATACCGAGGTTCCACCTGTACTTACCTGCAAACATAGTCCCATATAGGGTGCTGAATGCTTGCTGGGTACTGCCCTGAAAACATGGGCCAATAAGGTGTATTTCACCTACAAAGGGACCCCTTATATAGGGTACCGAATGCTTGCCAGCTAATGTTAGGCAATCATGGGCCAATAAAGGCCACCTTCACTTGCAAATCTAGCCCTCTATGGGGTGCTGAATGCTTTCTAGCTAAAGCCAGGCAATTCTGGGCCTACTTCTCTTTGCAAATGTAAACCCATTCACATTGCTGAATGTTTGCTGGCTACTGCCAGGCAACTATGGGCCAGTAAAGGCTTATATCACTTGCAAACATAGCCCCATATAGGTTGCTGAATGCTCACTTACTACTGCCAGGCAATTATGGACCAGAAAAGGCCTACTTCACTTCACTTGCAATCATAGTTCCATATAGGATGCTGAATGGTCCCCGGCCACTGCCAGGCAACCATAGGCCAATGAAGGTTGGACCAATGAGGGCCTAAAAAACTTATAAATGTAGCCCAAATAGGATGCTGAACAGTCCCCGGCACTGCCAGGCAACCATAGGAAAATGAAGGCCTAATCTCCTTGCAAGGCGCACTTCTTTGCATCAAATTGCAATATGGTGGTGTACATAATATCAGTCTGTGTCCCCTGAATGCTGTTCAGCTCAGGAACATACGTGTTTTGCAATAGTAAGGTGGAGCAAATAGAGAAATCTATGAGACATGAGCCTCCATGCGAAGGTCTGAGAAATGTTGTGCAAGCATATTGTGCAGTAAGTACACTGGTATTCTTATTCTTATTTAAAAAAACCACTGTTAATGGCATTTAAGAGTAGAAAGACATAGGCTGTAATGATATGCACCCTTACTACATATGATGGTACTGATACTAATCTGGGCCAAAGGAGTAACAGACAAGTCGCCCTCCAAGCAACTGGTGTCATCCAATGGGCCACTAATTTATCGAATGCTATACCACTTGCTACACTCTGAGGAGCTCAGGGTAGCGTACATGGTTCTTTCTCTCCCTTGTCCTCTAAAACAACACTGTGAGTTAGGTTAGCCTCAGAGATAATAACTGGCTGAAGTCATCCAAGAAGCGTTATGGCTAAGCAAGGGGCTGAACTCAGATCGTCCAGATCCAGCCCAACCCAGTAGCCACTGCTGTCCAGGTTCTCTGGTTTCAAGATTCAAAATATACCCAAATTTTTCTTTTCAGGCAGGGCTTTCCCCATAAATGACAAGCCAGAAATAATATTCAAAGGAGTCTTTATAGGGATTGGGCAACCCTCATAAACAGTTTTCGTTGATTTTTGTTTTACCTTGCAAATTGTAAGAGGTGGTCTCCCTCCAAAGAGCAGTTACAAGCAGCCCTGTATATACTCTCGCAGCAACAAACAGCCAACTTAGCCTGTCCTCATATTCCCCTGATATCATAGCGTATAAACCAGGAAGACTTTATTCACTGATTGCTCCCCTAGCCACTGCAATTAAGCAGGAGGAAGCAACTGGGGCAGCACAAGCTATATATACATACCTCCCCACATACTGACATGCTTAATTCTTTTATGCTTAAGAATTTTATATGCTTTAAGAATCCTCACATTTGTTATCTAACTATTTATAACCACCTAACAATAAAATCTAAAATTCCCCTTTCAGTTACATATTATATATGACAAATTTGTAATTTAATGTAACTGCTGTATATTTATATATTTAAAAGTTCATATATTTAAACAGTAGGAAATTAGGAAGTTTTGTCCCTGCAATGATGAATGCTTGTCCGTCAAAGGGAGGGAGCAGAGTAGACAGCAGCATTTCACCCCTGAGAGAAGCAAACCCAAACCAAATAGGAAAGCTCTTAAAATAACACAGACTGTGATCAAGACACTTGTCCGGAAATAGGAGAAAACACACAGAAGCTCAGCTTAAAGCAGAGGTGTCCAAACTTTTTGGCAGGAGGGCCACATCATCTCTCTAACACTGTGTTGGGGGCCAGGAAAAAAAATTAATTTACATTTCAAATTTGAATAAATTTATATAAACGAATATATTAGAGATGGAACTTATATGAATGAATGAAAGTCTTGCAATAGCTTGAGGTCTATAAAGGCCTTGAACAAAGCAAGGCCAGCCTTTCCTTTGCTGCCACTACTGCATCACAGATGTGAAACAGCAAGCAGTGGAGAGAGCCCTCGACCTGCAGCTCATGTGAGAGGTTGAACAGTCGCCCTCATGCTGAGAGCCAATGTATTGGGCCAGCACAGGCTCCAACGAAGACTGGGGGCTCCCCGCGGGCTGGATTGGGGTCCCGGAGGGCTGCAAATGGTCCCTGGGCCAGGGTTTCACACTCCTGGCTTAAAATAATAGAGCCTCAAAAGGGGGGAAGGAGCGAAGTCACCCAGGACACAAAATGTCTGCAAAGCCCCTGAAGGGAGTCATGAGTCTGTTAAAAAAGACCACTGGCAATATGGCTGCCATGAAGACAAAGAAAAAGGAGATGCCTGATAAAGGCAACCACTAAGGCAGGAAATGCTTTATGGGAAAACTTCAGCAGTTAATAATGGGCTTTGAAACAGTTATTGATTCATAATTACTTATTGACCAATGATACCCCTGGGGGCTGGGGGATAAGAATACGCCCTCAGTTTGGCTGTACTTGGCGTAAGAGGCGACTAAACAGCCACCAGGTAGATGGGACTCATCCGCCTGGGACGAGCCAGTTATGGAAAAGTTATGGAACAGGCTTTTCCAGCCAGTTATGGAAAAGGCTTCAGGAGTCAACCTCGAGGCAAAATCCGGAGCCGGAGTCCCTGAGGCAGTTCATGGCTGAACACAGTCACGTTCTGGCAACTCCTGCGACACTGCTGGAACCAACTGTATTGGCATCTGCCTTTCCATTGGACCATTTCAGCGACATGGAGAGGGGGGGATTTGCTGCATGGGTAACAGTCTATCCTCCATATCTACTTAACCCAGGCTTCGCGCACTGGAGAGGACACTGTTCCAGAACCACTATTCAGAGCGCGATACCATAGTCTTCCGAGACTGAAGGATGCCAACAACAATTGACCAATGACCACTAAGGCAAAAGCAGTAAAAAGGCAACAAATATGCAAAACACTGACAGCAATTACAGGAGAAGTACAGTGGGGGCAGAAAAATGACTAGAAAATTGGCTAAAGGACATCAAGGAAGGAGAAGGCAAGGTGAGGACACCTCACAACAGGTAGCAGAAGAGCAAGAGCTTTCCCCAAAGAGCCATCCTGCCCACAGACGTCTGCCTCACAGCTCTTGAAGAAAAGGCAGCAAAATGCTTGAAGGAAACCCTATAGCCAGGAGACCCTACAGCCTCCTGCTTGTAGTCAGGAGATGTGAAGGAGACAGGCATGGCAGATCGCAGAATGAAAGGCGTGGACTGACTCTGAGCCCCCAGTCTAAGACGAAGCTGCTCAAAAAAGATAGCTCCATTATGTTCTGTGCCCATCACACAGCTCTACTCATTGGAGGATGGGTCGGCCCTAGGTTTGTGCCAAGAGAGACGCCTACCTGTATTTACCTGTATAGAACTCAATGCCCTACTATAATTGTCGCAGAAAGGATTAAGTTATTAATAGTACTCCAGCCTACTCTTTTCAGTCTAATCAGACTATGCCTTTAACACCAGAGGTGAGCTTTTTGTCTGATGTGAGGTCTGCTATCAAGCTTCTGAACTACGTTTTTTACTGAACGCCTTGATCAGTGAGATAAAATGTACCCAAACCCCAGGGAATACCAAGGCATGGTTTGATTTTAACCTGGAGACGGTTCTCTGCCTGACACAGGCTAACCAGACTGGTTTTATTTTTGCCTGAAGAGTGAGGGCATTATAAGACTATTTGCATCACATGGGCAGTACAATCTTATCCCTGCTGTCCCAGCACACAACACAGTTGGCCATGAGAGACAGGAAGAAAAAAGTAAGTACTGTATGATACTTTTATTGTTCTGCTTCCATTCCTTCAAGTTGCAGAACAACCTCATAGAAATTCTCTTCACAGGCAGCAACACAGGACAAATGGGTGTCAACTTCTTTAACATAATAGCCAGGTTACCTGGAGGACTTACCTTGATTGCCATGCTATTTGATGAATTTAGGGAGAATATAAATGTAAAGCTATGGGCTTTAAAGCAACCCTGTGATAGGTTTGAGATGAACCACAGCTTTTCATTTCAGCGAGCAGTGGAGGAGTGATAAAATGGAAAAGGTAGGAAGGAGAGATTGTTGTCTATGGAAAGTCAACAAAACCTCCCACCATGTCCCTGCATCAAAAACCTCTGCTATAGTTCTGTTCATTGATTTATCCTCCCTCCATTTTTTTTCCCCTTAATGAGTCTGTTTTGGTTTCTGGGACTTCACACTTTCAGCTTTCTTTCTGAGACTGTCCTATTTGGATCTGAAAGCAGCAGTCAGGTTTCTTGTGAAATCCTCAATTATTTTTCTGAACTGTGGTGTTGTTGCTGTTGCTGAATATATTGGAAGGCACACGCTGTGTTCAGAGGCACAAAACTGTTTGGTCTGTTTTGTCCTCCAGAGAATTGTTTTTTAGTAGTCGTTTTCGGTGCTGTTCGGTTATGGAAATGACCTGCTTCACTCTCAAAATCCTGCAGGTTTTCTGGGGTGTAAGAGGTTTATTTTTGAGGCTATACTACTCTGAAAAGAATTCTTTCCAGGATATTTAATCTTCCACATCTTTTTCTAGTGATTCTTTTTCCTACTGCCTTCATGAATCCTTGAACAGACCCAGCATAATGGGACTGTTTAGATCTTCAACAAAATGTCCAGCATGGATATGGGAAAGATATGCACCCCCTAATTAGCCCGTTGTGTTAAGGACAGCAAAAGTACACCTGCCTCCCCCCCCCCCCCCGCTCCAGTGACAGCATGTGAGCTGAGCCACCCAGTATAGAAATGCCCTCTAATCCACAGGGGTTCCATTTAGGAAATCCCCCCATGGAGAGCTGACACCACAGGTACTGGTGAACACCCATCCTCATATTCTGTGGGCTGCTCTACTCCCCTCACCTCCAAAGAGTCTTCTGAGCTCAACAGAGCCGGGGATGTCCATCCATGCACAACCTCTGCCAGGCTCAGAATGAGCTTTAGAGCTCAAATCACGTGACATTTGATTTTACAGAGAAACAGGAATTAGGAGGCCCTTGGAAGCCCCGGAGGGCATTACAGCTGAAATCACATGACTTCTGGTTTCTCTGCGGATAACTGAATTCACAGATACAGGATCCGTGGGTATGGGGGGCCCCTGTGTATGGCAAGAAAGTGTGTGTCTCCACCAATAGGGGGAGATTTGGTACAATCCTCTTCTCTGTTTGTGCTGGCAGGGCACACACCCCAGTGGCACACACTGTCACAAACCTGCCATAAAAGACATTGCAACAGTGCTCCTCCAGAAAGTGTTGGCAGGAAGACCAGAGCCTTTCTGCTGATACCAATGTAAGGAGTGGTGCCCGCTGAGCAGTTTCTGTGCTGTGCATCACAGGGGCATAAGAAGGGCAGGGGAGGGTGGTGATGGGTCAGAAGGAGTGGGGGGAGGTCGACAGTTGGTGCGTCAGGCCTGGGTGGGGCAGGATCAGTGGTGCCAGTGCAAGCTGTATCTTAACCCCCTTCCTCAGCCTGAACTGGCAACATGGATAAATGCAGATTTGCCCCAGAGATTTCTATGGCACAGGTCCCAGTTAACCCCTAGCAGCAGCTGGAGCAGGGGAACAGATGTCCCCTTACTTTGAGGAGTCATTCCATCTGCTATACTTCTCCACAGGATGCAGCGTAGCCATGCTGGCTCCACGGCATTGACACAAGGAAGTTAGGTAGGATTCGGCTGCCCATTGCTAGTTTTAAGTCTCAGGAGATGCTTCTCTCCCAACATCTGATTAATCTCTGCTTTGGTTTATTTCTGTTGTTGTTGTTGCTGATTTCCTACCTTGTTGCTTTCTGATTGTGTAGCAATGGCTGCATGCAGTTCTTTCTTTGTCTTAGCAATGCTCTTAACTAAGTCTTAACTAAGTCAGTTTTACTGTGCAGGAGGCTTTAATCGCTCAGCTTTGCTAATACCACCCGTACACCCTGTGCACCAGCCCCCTATGTAGATATGAGGAGAGAACTTTTGAATGTTGCCAATCTGCGTATAATCCAATGTGTGACCAACCACATGATTCTAGCCTGCACATGTTGGATTGCATGCACATAGGCAGCATTTCAATAACTCCTCCCATATATAATCAAGACTAATGGAGGTGGGACAAGCACAATATTGGCAGGAAGGGCAGACTCCTCTCCTTCTTATCAAGGGCCAGATTGGGAAGAAATATACTCTTATCCAGGTCTATAATATTGTGATGACTGAGCTCACCTGGTTCCTTCTTTTCCCCCCAAATGTTTCCCTTAAGGAAAGTCTCAGCGTGAAGTTCAATTGGAAAGTGGCTTCCTTGAGATACGTTGATATCAGAACCATTGTAGAAAGAGCTGGCAGGCCATTTTGTGTATTCTAAGTAACCTTTTTTCAGAATTCCCCAAAGAAAACTACCCCATAGTCAGCCCACCTTCTGAGATTGACCAACCAATTAGGCATCAAGTAATGTCAGAGGGTAGGTGGTCAGGTCAGAGGACATGTAGGATGCTTAGGTGCTCATAAAACAACCAATAGGAAGAACGATGGCATCATTGACATTAGGAGGAACAATGGCATCATCAAATCCCAGTTTCTTAAGGTCAAGGCCAAGGATGCCTTGGCTCCTTCAGACATATCTATGTATGGTTAAGTTCCTGCCTGCTTTCCTGATCAAAGAGGTGTAATAGATTCTGCAAGCTGATAATGGAGTGTGTACAATTAAAAACAGTGAGAATTAGATGTAGCAGGGAATTATTTTGCTTTTTTGTTTGCCTGCAATCTACATTTTTGCTAAGACCAGCACCTGACCCTCCAATGCCCAAACCATTTTCCCTGCCTGCTTCTTCTGTTCTTTCCTCCTTGTATTATCCAACCGCACTTTTTTGTTTGAATAAACTCTTTTTATGTTTTAACTGTTTGCCTGCTTGTGATTCATTGAATTAAGCCAGAGCCTTATTCCAATGCTCCTGGACTACCAACTAGCCACTACAGTATAGCTTTCTGGAGAATTTGCCATGTAACTGGAAGGGAGAGATTTCTGAGGATGGTTTGTCTCTACCTGACTTTCTCCTTCAGCAGTTTTTACTGTAAAGTAGAACCTGTGGTGTCAACAGAGGCTGTGGAATAGCAGATCAAGGGAAAAGTAGGAGGCACTACCTTCACCACCTTAGGAGGCTCCCCAAATGTTACCACAAATATGACAGAAATTCTACCTTTGAAATAAAGTCAGCCTTAAAAATTGTTCATACTGCTTAAAGTCTGATCATACCATAGTCCAACAAGTGTTCTTACATTGACAGTAATTTTACCATTGCAACCCTGCTGTTTGAAAAGTTGTGACAAGAAAGAGCAACATTTTTCAATTAAGGGGGACATGATTGAGACTTATAAAATTATGTATTGTATGGAAAGAGTGTGGTGATGGTCAATAACTTGGGTGGCTTTAAAAGGTGATTGGACAAACTCATGGAGGACATTATCAACAACTACTAGTCATCATGGCTATGAGTGACCTCTACTTTCAGTGGCACTATGTCGCTGAATAGCAGTTGCAAGGGACCAGTGATGGGAGATAGGTATGCCTGAATTATGGGCTTCGCAGAGGCAGCTGGTGGGCCACTGTGGAAAACAGGATGCTGGGCCAAATGGGCCTTAGGCCTGATCCAGCAGGGACCTTCTGATGTTCTTCTGATATGTTCTGTGCCAATGACAGAAAAGGAAAGTGTGAATCAGCCTGGCGCAGAAGAATATTAGAATCATTTGGAAAATGCCTCACACCGGTTTTAACAGAATGATAAGCAAGTCAACACTAAACCTCTTTCTTCTTCTAACTGATGATGAGTAATCAACACTGCGTCATGATAGATGAGCCAAAATAATGTGCTTTCAAGTACGAAATAAGATGTCGCAGCATCAATTGAATTAATGTAGATACTTGCCCTCCTTCTTAATTTTTGGAGAGTGGGGGGAGAGGCATCTGTTACTGTTTTTTTGGTACTCTACTGAGCATAGGAAACTATTGCTAGCTTTCAAAAACTGAACCTAGTTAATCTCATAGTTCAGGCAGCCTTGCTTCAAAACAGCTAAATCTGTGATAAAGAGAAAGACATTCACTGCCCTACAGGTGCCTGTTCAACAATTCTATCTCCTTCAATCTACTTTTTCTGTCAACTGCAGACAGCTCTACACATCTGCACTCACTTATATATATAAGGTGGGCATTTTCCCACCTGTGATCTACTGGAGCACCGGAGTGGGCAGTGTCCATCCTGATCTATCAGACTCCTGAGTCATTGCTCTCTCCAAGACATTTTCTTTTCCTCTCTCTTTCCATCAAGCAGGGCATGTACTTGTCAACTAAGAGCGCAATCCTGAGTGCACTCTGAGCCAGTGCAAGGACTTGCGCTGGCCAAAGAATGTTGCGAAAGTGCCATAAAGCACTTCTGCACCACCTCCAGAGGAGGGAGGCCAAAGCCCTTCTGGGCCAGCAGAGGAAAGCCCTCACGAGCTGAGTCAGGCTGGTACGGGGGTCTGGGGGTGTGGAAATGGCAGGGAGGAGGTGTTTTGGAGCGGGGGGGGGGACTGACAGCAGGTGGGCCCAAGGGAAGGTGGGGGTTGAGCAGGGGTGGGGACAGGATCCGGACCTTGTGCAGGATCCTAACCCCTGTCCTAGCAGCCCATGGCAACTCAGGGCTGTTCAGACCTGTGCCAACTCTTGAGGTGGCACAGATCCGAGTAGCCCCACTGGGGCTGCTGCGGCTTTA
Organism: Tiliqua scincoides; assembly: GCF_035046505.1. Lineage (NCBI taxonomy): Eukaryota > Metazoa > Chordata > Lepidosauria > Squamata > Scincidae > Tiliqua > Tiliqua scincoides. The sequence continues at coordinate 167,475,042 of NC_089821.1, read as the reverse complement.
CCCAGGGTAAGGGGAAGCAATTTCCTTTGCCCCAAACTGTGCCGCTTTTGGCCCCAACACCACGTTGGATATGGGGCAAGCCTGCTGGACACCCTGTGCCAGCACGGATTAGGTAGTACTTATGAATGTGTATCATTTTAAATGTGCTAGTGCAAGTCAGTAGTTCATCCTTTGTATCCCAAAGTTAGGAACATTTCGGAAACTGCAAACAAACAACAAACATAAGGAGCAGGAGATGAGGAAAAAAATTGTTCTCATTTTCTGAGGGTAATTTTAGAATACAGTGGGCCTTTGGTATCCGTGGGGCATCTGTTCCAGTATATCCCCAGTTACTGAGTACTGTGTAAATCTGCAGGAGGGTCTCAGAGTACCTCCCAGATGCAACTAGAAGTCTCTGGCACATATTACAGTGGATATTGTGAGGACAGGGTTGGACCATGACTGTATAATTACATGCCTTCTATTATTTGACCATTGGTCTATGCTGTTTATCCTATTTGGCGGCAGCAGCTGTTGAAGACCCCAGTTATTTAAGTTATACTATGTTATACTAGTTATACTATGTTATACTATGTTATACCAGTTATACTATGACCTTTTCTCAGAGCCCCTTCTCTAGTTAGTCTCTGCCTCAGTTTCCTGCTTTCATATTTTCTTCCTATTCCTTGTTTGCGGTCCATTGAACCCTTTCTTCAACCTCTTCTCCCTTAAGTTTCTCAAATTTCCATGGGCCACTTCCCAATCTTCACGTTGCTCCAATTTAAGATTTTAACCTCAGCCAAGCTAAAATATTCCTTTCTCTCACAGAAGAGGAACATTACCACATTGTCACACACTGAAAGACAACACGCAGTGGCTTATCACCACACCAGCATTGTCCCACTGGGAAACTGAAGTAATTCTGACATGGTAAGGCATTCCTACATGCCCAACTACTGCTCGCTTTATTCATACTACTAGTACAAAGCAAAATCCAAAGTCCAGCTGAAATGTCTGCGTGACTTCCTCTTTGCCGACGATGCAGCTGTCACTACCCACTCTGCCAAAGATCTCCAGCAGCTCATGGATCGTTTTAGCAAGGCCTGCCAAGATTTTGGACTGACAATCAGCCTGAAGAAAACACAGGTCATGGTTCAGGATGTGGACTCACCTCCCTGCATTACAATCTCTGAGCATGAACTGGAGGTTGTCCATGACTTTGTGTACCTTGGCTCAACCATCTCCGACACTCTTTCTCTCGATACCGAGCTAAACAAGTGCATCGGTAAAGCAGCTACCACGTTTTCCAGACTCACAAAGAGAGTCTGGTCCAACAAGAAGCTGACGGAACATACCAAGATCCAGGTCTACAGAGCTTGTGTCCTGAGTACACTTCTGTACTGCAGCGAGTCATGGACTCTCCTCTCACAACAGGAGAGGAAACTGAGTGCTTTCCACATGCGCTGCCTCCGACGCATTCTCGGCATCACCTGGCAGGACAAAGTTCCAAACAACACAGTCCTGGAACGTGCTGGAATCCCTAGCATGTATTCACTGCTGAAACAGAGACGCCTGCGTTGGCTTGGTCATGTCGTGAGAATGGATGATGGCCGGATCCCAAAGGATCTCCTCTATGGAGAACTCGTGCAAGGAAAGCGCCCTACAGGTAGACCACAGCTGCGATACAAGGACATCTGCAAGAGGGATCTGAAGGCCTTAGGGATGGACCTCAACAAGTGGGAAACCCTGGCCTCTGAGCAGCCTGCTTGGAGGCAGGCTGTGCAGCATGGCCTTTCCCAGTTTGAAGAGACACTTTGCTAACAGTCTGAGGCTAAGAGGCAAAGAAGGAAGGCCCATAGCCAGGGAGACAGAACAGGGACAGACTGCACTTGCTCCCGGTGTGGAAGGGATTGTCACTCCCGGATTGGCCTTTTCAGCCACACTAGACGCTGTGCCAGAACCACCTTTCAGAGCGCGATACCATAGTCTTTCGAGACTGAAGGTTGCCAATACAATACAATGTAAAAAGGGACAGTGAGCGGTCTACTTGACCCACAGGTGATTCAGTGATTCCCAAGCTTTTTAGAGGCCCTACAGACTTCTGCCAGATTTATAAATATCAAGGGGTGGTTGGGCAGCTGTGTTCCATTCCCCCCCCCCCCCCCGCAAGTAGGAGTTTGTTTAACCTTTGATACACAGAGTGCCCTGTCACTTTCATGAACTACCAAGAATTGGGTCACAACCCACTGGTGAGTCCTGGAGCCACAATTTGGAAACCACTGCTTTGTCTTCAGAAAATCTCAAAAGGGTACAGTAATTCATGTTGGATCAGGTGTTTCTTCAAATGTGTCCAGATTTTAAGGAACAATCAACACAAAATGTTGTTGAAGGAAGCAAAAACAAGTCTAACATATCTGTTCTTCCTAAAGTGCCTTGTCTATATTTTAGATTTAGAGACAAGAATCAGCTCAACCCCATACGCTGGAAATTTCCAGAAGCTTTTAGCCCAATTGCAAAAGTATCAGAAAATGAAATGCTTATGGCAGGAAATGACACAAGCAATCAACTAAACAATAGGACATGAAAGGCAGGAATAAATGGTCTATTTTCAAAATGGAAAAAAGTGCATGTGTGTTGCCATAAGGATGAGTGTTATGTTTTGTTCAAAATATTGCAAACTGTTGTTTTTCAAAATATCACTGACTAGGAAAAGGAAGTGAGCAGGGAAGTAAGAGTTGATGGTCTGTTTAGAGAAGAGATTATCATAGATGTAACATTTGACATTTCAGAAAACAAAAACCTGGTACATGCTGCCTTCCAAGGCTTTGGGAGTAGAAACTGAGACTCATGATACTAGAGCCAGAAGTACCTTCACTGCATCTGAGATCGCCCAAGAGATCTTTTTGTACTCAGGTTTTCACTGAAAAGCCTACAGTTCTATAGTGGCATAGCAAACGCATAAAATGAGGACACAGCCATTCCACAAAGCATGGCAGATCTTATTGATTCACTTCCTAACTGGTGATAAATAGCAATACCCTCATTAGATATTATGCTTCTGAGCACTGTAAATCATAACCTATCAACCAGCTTTACTGCACTCCCTAATAATCTAGCTATTACCTGGGTCTTTTCCCCTCCCTAATCAAAATTATGAATTTCTTGGGCTGAGGAAGAAAGTGACATTTAAACTCACTGAGAAATAATGCACTAGGAAGTAATGGGCTAATTAAAGACATTACAAATTGATTCTTTTATGAAAGATCTCTCTCACAACTTCTGCTTCTTTTTTTTTCCAGGCTGATTTAAACACCAAAGCATTTTACACCTCAATTTTAAAAGCTGTAAGATATACATCCAAGCAACAGACAGTTTGAATCCACTATTCTGAGTGCTCAGATTTCATTCTGCAAGTTACACAAAATGAGCAAATTCATCATTTCCAATTGCGGCAAAAAAAAATGCTGATTGTTGAAACTGAGCTTTGCTAAATTGCTTAGTGTGGAACTTGAGGAAAAATATGGGGGTTGTATCTGCAGATCCTGTATCCATGGATTCAGTTATCTGCGGATTGAGTCTATGGGGCTCCCATGCATGCATTCCCCCTGCCCACTCCAGAGGGTCCTCTGAGCCCAGCAGAGGCCACAGACCTCCATCCATGGCTTCTGCTGGGTTCAAAGGACCGTCGGGAGGGGAGGGGATGGGAGCCGGGTTCCCCTTGCTTCTGGAGTGGGTCCAGGTCATGGGGACAGGCATTCACCCATATCCATGATTTTGACTATCTGCAGGGGGTTCCAGAACGGAACCCCCACAGATAAGGGGGCACTACTGGATCTTATTTTTCTGAAAGGACTCCCATTTCCTGATCTGGGAACCCCATCCCTCTCTAAACTGTTACATGATCAAATAAACTCCATTCCCACACCCTGGTGTTGTGTATTCTGTTCCAGTGCCATGATATGCTGTGAAATATCAGCCATCAGAATGCCAAATGCAGAGAACAAAATAATGGTTGGCAACCTTCAGTCTCGAAAGAGTATGGTATAAGCCTAGAGCACCCAGGATTCTCAGGTGGTCTCCCATCCAAGTACTAACCAGGCCTGACCCTGCTTAGCTTCCGAGATCAGATGAGATCTGGCATGCACAGGGTAACAGTTGCTGTAGAGAACAAAATGTTGACACTTTCAAGAGACTTGACCACTGATGTCTAAGAGCCTTTGAGATGCCAAATGAGGGCACAGAGGCTGAATTTAAATCTGAGGGCTACCTGTATTGATCGTGACTGGAGCCAGTCAGGCTCAGGCTGCAGTCCTATGCACTCTTACTCCGAAATATGCCCTACTGGACTCAGCAAGACTTGATGTTGAGTAAACATGTATAGGAATATGCTTTATAAAGGCGTCTTGTCCATTAGCCGTTAACCAGCAACAAAGGCAGCCTTCAGAGATGATGCAGTAAAGTATGCACCAGCTACTGCATTTTTTCAAACCAGTACACCATCAGAGTACCAAATACATCATTGCTCCACCTGACATTTTTTGAGATGCGCATACAAACAAAAACACAATTATGTCTCATGGAGTCAGTATTTTAAAATGGTGCCATCTGGTGTTTAAACAAGAGTGCAAGGGACAGGAGGCTGCAAGGAAATTATAGGGACAAATGACTGCAACCAATATTCCTGGTGCTAATGAGACAACCAGAACCTAAATAACAAGACAAAATGCCATGAAGACGTTGGTAATGTTTGCTTTTTGAAGTTAACGTTGAAGCCATGGTGTTCTTCCGGGTGAGAAGGGGTGCAACTTTCTGGGTGGGTGGCACATTGACTTTCCTTAATTGTTAGAAAAGCTTGAAGAGAAGCATAAAACCATCCAAAAAAGGTAACATGTCTGGCTCCTCAGAAGGCATCATCCCGTTTTTCATAGGAAGAACACCATCTGACAATGCAATCCTAACCTTGAGTTAGGCTGGCCCAGGAGGGTCACAAACATGCCATAAAGCACATTTGTGTCTCCTTGTGAGTCGGTTGGGCCGGCACAGGGACGCGCGCCGGCTCATGGAGGCTACATCCTCTGTGCCAACGCAGGGAGGGAAGGTTGTGTTGGTTGAGCTTGGCCAACGCAGGGGTCTGGGATGGGCAGGGAGAAGGCGGGAAGGAGGCGTTCAAGGTGGGGGCAGAGTGGGCAAAGGGCGTTCGAGGGAGCAGGTGGGGAGCAGAGGCATGGCTGGGACCCAGCAGTTATGCCAGATCCCAACCCCAGTCCCCAAGCAGCACAGAGCAGTTCCAAGGTGCTTCGTTCTCCTTGGACTTGTGCCACCTCCTGAGGTGGTGCAGGTCCGAGGAGACCCATTGGGGCTGTGGTGGCTTACCCGGGGGTAAGGGGAAGAGTTTCCCTTTGCCTCTGGCTGAGCTGATTCTGGCACCAGTCTTGCGTTGGATACAGCACAGGCCTCCAAGATAGGATTGCGCTGCATGGATTTTATATTATTGTACATTATGAAATAGTTGAATGAAGAGCAAGCAATCAGAGGGAGATGGGTGAAGTTAACTGTATCAAGGTTTGCTTCAGGTTCTGGGTCTAAGGGCCCAATCCTATTCAACTTTCCCGTGTCAAAGCATGGGCAACTGAGGTAGTCACTTCAGGCAATGGAATGTCAGAGGCAGGGGTGCCATTGCCATCACCCAATCTACCTACTGCCACCAGCGCCGGATTTTCCCATCAGATCCTAGCTGAATCCTCTTTCCTTTGTGTGACTCCAGTAAGCAAGAATGCCTGGAAGGGGACATTGTTGCTGCCTCTTAGGGCTATAGTTAATATGCTATAGTTATCCCGATGCAGCAGCAAAACACCAGTGTGGAAATTACTTTCTCTTCTCTCCTCCCCCCCCCCCCCGTTTGTTTAGCTGGGCTGCTGGCTTCTTCCTTCTTTCACTAGTTGCTACATAAGGTGTGCAGAAAAGGCGTTCAGCAGGAAAGAAAGAGTGACTCTTCACCAACCCAGAGGACACAATTCTGCACAGAGTAAGGGAGTGGAAAATAGAGGATGAGGAGATGTTGTTTGGTGCTCCTCTTCAGGTGCCAGATGACTTTGGGTTCCAGATCAGTCTGATCCAATTGACCCCACCTGGATATAAATTCCTGTTTACAATCCATCATTTTGTTCTGAGCTCCCTCCTTCCTTGTCCACCTTTCCCTCCAACCCCTTCCCTTGCCTGTCTTGTCCTTTGTAGCATTCAGAGCCCAGCAGAGCCTGTGTCTCATTTCATGATTGATGTGAATTGCTCTGGGAGAAAATATTTGTCTAAAAAGCAACATAAATATAAAATATAATTAATGTGGGGCATCAAGAAAAATATGGCAGGACTGAAAGACAACACGATAACATCTGCAAATGCCTGAAGACCAACCAAAAATCATTGTACACTTTCTTTAAATGCTGGGCACATAGCAGCATTTTTCAATGTTGCCGCAATGCAAAGTCTGCGATCTCACAACCAGTGCTGTGCTGAATGTGTATCAGCATGAAGCAGGAATATCTGAATCTCTCTTCAAAATCAAAGGCAAAAAGAGATTACATTTAATTAGACTTCTTCATTGTCCAAGGCCAATTCCCAAGATCAATTCCCCTTTCCAGAAATGGAGACAAGCAGATGGACCAGCAAGTTAATTTACTATGGCACACCCTATGCATCTTTCCCAATTGACCTTCATGGACATTTCCCTAAATTTCAGGCTTACCTTTGCACAGTGACTAGGAGAAGTGAAGAATTTGTGCCCCTGAGAGGTGTTGTAAATGTATAACATCATTCCCTTTCCCACTTAGCAATAAAAGAAACAATCTCTCTCTCATCCACCAGTAACGTGGTTTTGGCATTGTAATTTCTGCACATCCAGAAATAATACTTAAATGCTGGAGCAGGTGAACTAGCACAAGGAACTCACAGCAGTATGCATAGCTGTCCCATTATAGCGAGTCCTCAAGGCTACAGGATGGCACATCTCCCTATGCAGTGAAGAGTCCACTAATTCTGGTTATAGTTCTGCTGGTCTAGGCTGGTCATTGGCTCTCTTCGAAAGGAAGGGCTATACAGGCTTGGCCTTTACCTGGGGAAAAAAATACTTTAAATCAGGCTATACAGATAACTAAAAGCTGGATGGAGTTGGTCCAGTATTTTGTACAGGGTTTCACATTGGACCATATTGCCTACTAGTCAGAGGCAGTGGCTGTGTTTATAATGCAAGAACAAATTCAGTCTCTGCAGGAACCCAGAATGGCTCATCAGGAAAACCTGAAGAAGACAGCCATACAGCACTACCCGTTTAGTTGACCCTATGCAAAGAACAAGTAGTTTTTCCAAGAATACTACCTTGGAGGTCCTGGACTTCTACTTCCTATGTTGTCATGTCTATTTGATTTCCAATGTCTTTTGTTATTGATTCTTTGACACCCATTTGTCAATGCCATTTGTACTGAAAAACACCACAACCAATGCTCTCTCTTCAGCATTCAGTAAACAAAAGCATGCCCATGCCCAGCAACAGACCCAGCGCTGGGCGACAGGGCAAATGCCCCGGGCACTGAGTCAGTGTGCCTCTAGGACCACGTGGGAAGCCTCCCCGAGGCTCCCGACCTGGTCAGAAACTGCACTTCTAGTTTTCCCGAACTGCAGTTTAAGGCCACGGGGAAGCCTCACAAGGCTTCCCCAGTCAGCTCTAAGGTTGCATGAGGCTCTGTCATGCTTCAGAGGTAGGGGGCAACTTCGTGCACGGAAAGGGTGGCATCTTTCTCAGGGGGCAGTTTTTCAGGGAGCAGCTTTGGCCTGGGAGCAAGATGGGGGAGGTCCACCACTGCCCATGCCAGATGACTGCTACAATCATACCAGGAGCCAAGTCATCAGGGGACTTGGGAAGGGAATCTGCTGGTTCACAAGAACTCAGAACCAAAGCCATGCCCAGATATTTTCAGCAATATTTTCAGGTAAGGTGTTAAAAATCTTTGAAAAGAAACAAAAATCACTTCCAAAACTGCTTGACAGCTGCAGGTGAGGAAACACTTGCAATAAAACAGCCAGACACCTCAAGAATATGGCAACAGCAAATAATGAATGCACCATTAAAAATGAAAAAAACAAAAAACCAACCATCTGGTCATCTTCAGAAGTAAAGTAAAAATTGCTGTACTTAATGTCAAGCTTTCATTGTCATTGGGCTATTTTAAAACAAACAGAAAACGTATTTGACTCTTCCTGTAATTAACAGCAAAAATCATGTTCCATGGGGTTACATCACCAGGACAAAAACATATTTTTTTTTCTTCATTCCAAAAGGAAAGTGTATTGCCCAATACTAACAATACAGTATAAACATGCAGAGCTCAGTTGAGATAATGAATGTTTGGGACTTGAACTTTCCCATGGCTCTTACCAGGCAGGCAGTTAGGATCAGCAGTTCTCTAACTGTGGGTCAAGGATCCACCAGTGGGTTGTGACACAATGGTTTGTGAAACTGTCAGGCAGAGTAGGCTGTGTTCATCAAAGGATAAACAAGCTGCTACTTGGAGGGGGGAGCACAGCTGCCCAATCACCAGTATAGCCACACCCCTTGGCATTTATAAATCAAGCAGCAGCCTCCAGGGCAGCCATTTTCAACCACTGTGCCGTGGCACACTGATGTGCTGTGAATGGTCCCCAGGTGTGCCATGGGAATTTGGGAGAGGGTCATTTATTAGTAGGGCCACTGGGGAATGTGACAGCACAGTGTGCCTTTTCAATTGTCAAAAAACAGATGGTGTGCCTTGAACCATTTTAGTGCCTTACCGGTGTGCCCTGAGATGAAAGAGGTTGAAAATTAGGGCCTCTAAAAAGTTTGAGAATCACTGGTGTAGTGGTTGGTGAGAGACTCAGGTTGAATTCCCCACTCACCCATGAACCTCTCTTGGTGACCATGAGCCAGTCACTATCTCTCAGCCTAATCTAACTCACTTAGTCGATGGCTTTTCTTTTGACAAATAGACTGCCCTGTGCAACCATAAAGCAAATGGTTTATCCGAATAGTTCCCCAAAAGCAGATACCACTATTTCAATGCCGATACCTTACCCTTACTTCTAAAACTATCAAAGACCATTTCCCACCCTCTCTTTTGGCACTTACTTACAGGGTGGACCAAAAAAAAACAGAACCCACAAATCTTTGAATAAAACTGTTAATTTTAATTTTTCTTCTTTTTTCTTTCAGGGTATACAAGTTGACTTTGTGCATGAAATATTGGAACAATAATCTTTCCCAATATGTCTTGGTCAACCAAGGAAAAGTTTCTTGAAATTTACTGGACCTTTGTAGGATTTAATAAAATTTTTGTGGGTTCTGGTTTTTTTGGGTCACCCCGTATAATTATATCCTACTCATGATCCCCCACCCCAACCAGTTCTCAAATAAGATGCAATCTACAATCCCCCAAATACTAGCCAGATCATGCCCATCTTAGCCTTCTAAACACAGTAAGAGGAAATCCACTGCCCCTGAATCTGAGAAGTGCTCCCATTCCTTCAACTCTGCCACCCCTGTCCTCCTCAGTGCCTCCACCCATTTCCCCTCACTGCCCACTATGCGGACCTTTCTTTAAGTCCCTCCTTTCCTACATGGCCTTTGGCATTCCCCAAATCTCCATTCCTATCTGTAACCAACTCTGAAGTCCACATAATAGCACTTGCCCACATTCTTCTCTCCCGGCCTTTCTCTCTCTCCTCCCTCCATTGTTTCCTCAAGGCCTATATTACACTGTATGCTCCTTGGGAGTAGCCTAAGTAGCTCTTTCAGATGACACTGTATACTGACACTCCAGAAGGCATCACACCAACCACTGCACAACCTAAACAAGAAAGACTGCATTGGCCATTTAATCTTGTGACGAATTCTTCTGCCTGATGGTCTGTCATGTGCTTCGGGCAAGCCAGACTGAGAAAACATAGCCAGAACTGCACATAGGGTGAATTTTTTTTGTGATGGGGGCAAGAGACAGCCTTGCACAAGTCTGATCAGCAGTTACTAAACATCGAACTCAAATACTCTTGTTCTCCCACTGGAGAAATCCTTCCTATTCCCATTTGCTCTCCTACGGATTTGTAGGAAATAAAACATGAAGCTCCTATTCTGTAGCATTAGTCTTAGTGCTGTCTGTCAGACCAGTCATCTTTCCCTGGGCTCTTTGCATGGCTCCTAATACACCAGCTTAAGCTTGCATAATTAAGTCTCGTGTCCTAGTAATAAGTATATTTCAGTGACAAATTAGATGTCACAGCTTCAACCCAACAACTCCCATTTCCGCTGATGGCCCAAACTGGAACAGCATCAACTCCACCAAGCACATAAACCTGACTCAAACTTCACTGAACAGGGGATTGGTTTTTCTGCTCTCGTTTTATTTGGGGCTTGATGGATTAGCGCAGGCAGAGTTTTCTTGCTACCACACAAGTCCACACCTGCAATTAATAACAAGCCGCGATTGCACTTCCAAAGTTCCTGGATGCAGCTCTGCTGCCACAGAGCTAACAAGCCTCCTTCCTCCCACACAAACCTCACACAGGCTTAAGAATGGCTGCAATGCTCATTTCACCTCTATTAATTAGCTGCAGGGGCTAATGGATCCTTTGTCTTGCTGACAGCAATGTATAAACTCTACCAACTCTACAAATTAAACTCCAGCTATGAATTCCCTGGACCATGGCAGTCTGTACAGCCAACTCAAATCTATAATCCAGTGAAAGACAAAGGAATTAGCTTTCTGTGTGAAAGGGTGGGGGGGAGGGGAGGGGAGGAGAACAGATGCGCTACGCAACCGAATACATTTCTCCAAAGTAACAAGATGCAACATTCACACAGAAAGGCGGCAAAGAATTTTCTGGGCTCCTTTTGTAGCGTTCCTGCATTACGGAGTGATGAATTCCCATCGTTATAATTACCCTTTAGAAAAAGAAAAAGGCAGGATGAAACTGTAGTAAATTTCATTAAACTTTCAATACATTTTGAATGTATTATTAGCTGCATAATTCAACGGTGGGAAGATGGGGGGGTGTAACCCCTCTTAGCTCAGTTCCACCACTTTCATGTTGAATTATCAGCTGTATCGCAGGGCCTTTTCATAAAGCTGAAAATAATTTTATTTTGCCCTATAGACATTAACATGCTGTTAAGCACAGATACTTTGCCATCATATTATTGTCTATGGCTGTAGTAAAAAAGAGACATTAGTCTTACTCCCTGGGAACTGAAACGCTTCTCACTTTGGTGATATTAAAGTGTTTAGCTAATCAAAATTCCAGCTGTAACTAAAGTATTACAAATGGCTATTTTATTCTTAACAGGCTTTTTTATATGGCTGTTATCAAGAAGGGTTGCCAACTGATCAGAAACAAATGGCCTACCCTATTCCGTACCTGTAAAAGCAGCTTGGTTGGCAATCTCCTGCACATCAAGCTACCGTAAAAGGCTGGACAAAAATGTAGAAACTTTTATCAAAACTTCCAGCAAAGAATGTGTTGGTTCAGGCATAGAAGTAACTGGTACTGCCTACCAATATGGCAGCCCACTAAACTACAATAGATAGCTTATGGTCTTGAACCCTTTCCCCAAATTTACCCTATCAGGTTTTTCTGCTTTCATTACAGCCCAATCCAGTCCCTCTTCTTCTGGCACTGACAACTCTTAAGCAGTCAGCACTGGTCGTAAAAGGTGAGTAGCATGCTGCTAGGAGTGCTGGCAGGAAAGCTGGAGCATTCCCATGCACATCATCAGCTCTCCTGGCTCCCACTGGAGGGAGAGAGATGGGAGCAGGGTGACCAGATAAAATGGAGGTCACCATGCCTATTCTTTTGACTATTGTATAGAAGAGGAATATTGTCAGGTGCAGCTCAACATGGAAGGGTTTAAAAAGATGCACTAGCCAACATTCCCTTTTCTACAACAGTTAAAGGGATGGACACAGTGTCCTCCATTGTATCTGGTCACCCTGCTTGGGGGTGGGGGTGGACCAGGGTAGTGAAACTGTAGGTGAGGTGGATCCACCAGAGATGGTGATCCCATCCTACCCCCTTTCCTGAAGACCCCCTGGCCCCTTTCTCTCCCTTGTTTGCACTAGCAAAATCACTAGTGCAGGTCCAAGGAGACCCAAGGAGGGGGAGGCTTACAGAAACCTAAGGGGATTTTAATCCCCTTTTGCCTTGGAAGCCTCCTGATCTCCCTCCCGCCGCCCCCCCCCCCCCGCCCCCCGATACAGCACACCTGTTTTTGGCATGGCTGCACGGGGGGAGGGGGGAGGATAGGACTGGTCTCTTACAGCTCAATTCGAACCTGCAGTGAAACAGGCAGGTCAACTGGCCTGTCCCTTGTCCAGCGCAGAGTTGGGGCTGGCTGCAGTGCAACCCAGGACAAAGGGAATCAATTCCCCTTATCCCGGGTAATGTGGCAGCAGCCTGAATGGGGCTACTCAGATCTGTGCCACCTAAAGAGCAGCCCAGTGCTAGGCTGGGCCTCCAGGGAGGGGGTTAGGATCTGGCCTAAGTGCTGGATCCTGGCACCACCCCCCTCCTGGGCCCAGCCTGCCCACAGGCCTGCCCACCATCCGCCCTCCCACTACCCTTGAATGCCCCAGTTCTGTCCTCCCACCCTCCCCAGATCCTCATGCTGGCAGCCTGCTGCTGGTGCAAACTCACCAATCTCAGGGCTTACTCCACTGCAGGAAGGCTGGTATGTGTCCTTGCGCCAGCCTCCCCAACTCTCAAGGAGGCGCAAACGTATATTTGCAACACTCCCAGGCCATCGCAAGGGACTTGCGTTGGCCCAAAGGCAACCCAGGATTCTGCCCATAGTCATCTAAATGCTCCAGAGATAGCAGGGCATCTGCTTTGCATGTAGAAGATCTCGAGTTCAACATCTGCCTGAAACCCTCGAGAGCTACTGCCAGTCAGAGTGGATAACACTGAGCTGGGTAGACTGAGGGCTTGACTCAATATATGGCTCCTTCCTAGGTCCTTATATTACACATGGCTGCACATGTTCAAACTCAGCTTCTTGCCAACAGATGCATTTGCATTGAACAGGCATCTAAGAAGCAGATTAAAATGTGAAACAAACCCTCCTGAAGCATAATATTTGCATAATGAAAGCAAAATTCACCATTAAGAGGAAAAAAGGTTTAGCTAGGTTCAAGGTTTAGCTAGCCATTCAAGATTTAATTTACAAGATAAAAGCCTACCATTTGGCAAATATTTAAAAGGGGATAGTTTTTTTTCTCAGATTTCCAGCACTGTGGAAGGCTTGTCACGCAGTGAGGTTCCAGAGTAGCAATATAACAACATCACGCAAAGACAGAAGTAAGAGACAAAGGCTGGCGTTACTCAAAGCAACATTTGTACATTAATGGTTGCTTTTAATAATGTGTGGATTAGGCCATGGAACAATCTCTGTCTTCTGTAAGTCACAAATAGCATCCTTGAAAGCAGACAAGACTACCTATTGCTTCATTTTTGAGAAGAATTAACCCTTTCAAAATGAGTTGATATACTTCCAGAGCAGGGTCACAGTGCAAAAAATCATACACACACAAAGCTAAAATGTACACAGATACACTCTTCTCTGCATAGCCTCAGGAACCCAAAGCTGTGTGCTCATTCACCTCATGTGGTAAGACCCCGGGGCTACAGGTTGGAGCATCTCCCTGTGCACTGAACAGTGCCCAAGTAGGCTGGCCAAGAGGCTCTCATCAATAGGAAAGGCTAGAAAGGCTTCCTACTCAGGTCGGGCCTTCACTGTCATTCATTGTCAAGCTACGTCGAAGCTAAAACAAGTTGCATGATCAATTCAAGCTATTGGTTTGCCTTTCATGGGATAAGGCCAGTTAACCCTTTGACATGTCCTTTGATTTATTTACTTACTTATTTATTTACTTAGGGCACAAGCCTAACCAGGTCTACTCAGTTCTATTTTGTTCAATGGGGCTTACTCTCAGGAAAGTGTGATTAGGATTGCAGCCTTAATTATTTAGAATGTTGAGACTCACAATCTAGAAAGAGACAGATGGGAGCCATGCCTCACCCCTTATAGGGCAAATTCCTGGCTGATTCTCAGGAATGTGGGCTAAAAACCAAGATGGAGTTAGGATATTGTGCACATTTTGTGAGGTCATTGGCAACATTAATAATAATAACTGGTATTTACAGTTATTTTACTACTGTTACTACATAATACTATAGTAAAATATTACAATAGTGTGGAATGGCATAGCTCAGTGGTAACATGCAGGTTTTAATCCTTGGCATCTGTAGTTTAAAGGTTTTCAAAGAACAGGGCTAGAAGATATCATAGAGAGGTGCTGCCAGAATAAACACTTGTTAGGTGAACCAGTAGTCTGACTAGTATAAGGAAGCTTTATATGTAATAGCACCCAACTCCTACGGTATTTATTTGGAAGAGGATGATGTAGGCAATAAAGGAGATTCTTCCTATACCGTGTGTGGTTTGTATGTTTCAAGTCAAACTCTGGATGGAATAAATCATCTTGAGCAGAACTCACGTATTAATTGGACTTAGACTAATTGGTTCTCTTGCCTTTTGTGAGAAATAAAGCAACCTTTCTGTTTCTCTCAAAGTGAAAAATGAACTGCTCAATTGTAATGGCATTTTAAACATTTCCATTGCAAAGAAAGCTGAAGTATTAATTTAGTGTAGCTGCTTCTGCAAAAGCAAAAACTCAGCAAACAGATTGTAATTTACAAGCCAAGCTTTTCCATATACACGGTATATATCGCTCCAAATAAATAATGAACTTCAGTATGAACCGGATGAACAAATATTGGAGCTGCAAGTTTTTACTAATTCCTTTGTAACAGACCAAATGGGCATAAACTATCCATTGAAATTTCCTTGCTTAATGACTTCAATCTGGCATAATGTCGCTGGATCAAATTGAAAGAATAGCACAGAGCAGCTGTCCTTAGAAATTGGAGTGCTGTAACACAATGGACATTGTCTTAAAATAACATGCTGGTAGTGGTTCCTAAATACCTTTATTGAGGGAACCTAGAAAATGTCGGCTCTTCTTCATCTGTAGGCACGTCCAACAAGTCATGTATAACAACTGGTCGCTCTGTTTAAGGATGCATGTCAACATCAAAAATATGCAACCTTGGACAGTTCAATGGGGCATCAATGAGAAATGTGACTGTGACATGGGTGAAAATATATGCGCAGATGTGGATCTACATACCTATTTGCTACCTACATGAAATGTAGCTTTTGCAGGTGGATCTCCCTTGCTGGATGGAGGAAAAGTTGGAAGTGGCCCATGAAGACCTGCAGAGCATTTGGGACTCACACATTCAAGTTTCTTACCATCTACAGCCCTGATCTCCCACACTGAGGGACCAATCCTATCCAGCTTTCTAGCACTGATGCCACTGCAACGCAGTCCCAAGATAAGGGAACGAATGTTCCCTTACCTTGAGGAGGTCTCAGTTACTGTATACCTCCGCTGCAGAATGCAGTGCATGCCCAATTGGCAAGGCTGCATCAGCACTGGAAAATTGGGCAAGATTGGGCCCTGAGTCACTGAAATAAGGGTATGGAAAGTCATGTGATAGTCACATGTGGAAGTCCTCCAGTGATGGTAGTCCAGTATTCCCAGGAAGGGAATTCTCATTGGAGTGAGTGGATATGCCTTCCTAGCTGGAACCCTAGAAACTGCCTACAATTTTTATTACAGTCTAGTTTATCATGTTATAAGGAGAGGCAAGCATAAACTCTTAAGAGCTGGATATTATTCCTAGTGATCTGTAGTTCTGCCAGGCCCTAAGAGCTTTATATATGTGACTTAAACAGCAATGATTTTATTTGCCGAAACGATGAGGAGACACTCCCTGCTAAGATTGCCCTGCTCTCTTCCAGTTCATTGCAGATCTTCTCCACACTGGTGTCCATGGCTGCAGATGCTGTTTTTAGCACTTTTACTAGATTAATTTCAGCAAGTTTGTGGCTGAAATTCAGATGATAAAAAGCCCAAGTTAAGATCTCGAAGCATGTTTGGAAAGCTGAAAAAACATACACTGCTCTGACAGAAAACTCTGCAGTACAATAGATAATACTTATCATCCAAAAGCAGGCAGTCAGCTTCCACATGCAATAATGTGATCACACTGAGACAACTGAAGAGAGGATGTTGTTGTGCTGGAGAATCATTTCTGTAATAACGCTACTTCTTCTGTGAAAACATTTTCCCTGGTGAATAGTCCTTTGATCGTGCTAAAGGGGCTCTCTTGGATCTGGGCTCTGCAATTAAAACAAAATTAATTCCCGTGCTTGACCAGGTAAAGTGAAATCTAAAGCAAAAATGTTATTCAAAGAAAGAGAGAGATAAGCCACTGGCCAAGATGCTTAACCCGACATCTAGATGATTCATACTGCATTGCAAGCAAAATGTCTTCAAGGAATTGATTCAACCAGAAAACTCACTGAAAGAATTCATGTTCTGTTCCAGTGGTGTCAAACACAAGGCCCATGGGTCGGATACAACCCGCAGAAACACTTCACCGTCACCCATGAGAATCAGACTCTCCCAGCACCACCATCAGAGTTTTAGCTGCCAGGAAGACCTAACAAAATGTCCTTGGCAAGAATCTCCCATATGCACCTGAGAACTTTCAGACCAGCCCTATTCTTCTAACACAGGGGTGTCCAAAGTTTTTGGCAGGAGGGCCACATCATCTCTCTGACACTGTGTCGGGGGCTGGGGAAATAAATAATTAAATTACATTTAAAATTTGAATAAATTTACATAAGTTTACATAAATGAATATATTAAAGATGAACTTATATAAATGAATCAAGGTCTTGCAATAGCTCAATGCCTATAAGAGGCCTTGCAAAAAGCAAGGCTGACCTTTCCTTAGCTGCCGCTGCTGCATCACAGATGTGAAAGAGCAAGCAGCGGAGGGAGCTCTCATCCCACAGCTCACACAAGAGGTCAAACAATTGCCCTCACACTGAGAGAAGTTGCATTGGGCCAGTGAAGGTTCAACAAATCTCTGGAGGGCCAGAGGCTCATTGGAGACTGGGGGCTCCCTGAGGGCCACATTGAGAGGCCTTGAGGGCCGCAAGTGGCCCCCAGACCGGGGTTTGGGCACCCCTGTTCTAACATGATGTTGCTTTCTAATTGCTGCTGGGTGTGCTCACAGTCAGGACTGTTTTTACACTGGGCTATTTTGGATGATACTGTCTGCTAGGCCCACCCACCATATGACGAGGACCATGAGCACACATGTCCTGCTCCCCTCCCTGCTTTACACTGGGAGTGGAACAGGGGTTCGGCCAACAAGCCCACCCCACTCTGCAAACACAGGAAAGCTGCCTTATACGGAGTTACACCATTGGTCCATCTCGGTCAGTATTGTTAATGCTGATTGGCAGCGGTTCTCTAGGTTTGAGACAGGAGTCCTGCCTGGAGATGTCAGGGTTTGAACACTAGAACCTCCTGCACACATAGCAGGTGCTCTATGCCTAAACTCCAGCCCCTATTCTGCAAGTGTTCCACAGATGACACTGTTATTATAACAGTGTTGCTATTAGGCAATGGTGCCCCACCATAGCAGGAGGGGGCAGGACATGTGCACACACTGGAAGTGGGGCCAGGTTGGCTACACCATCCACACATCCAAACCAGCCCCCTTCTTTAAATTATGGCTGGTTGGCAACCTTCAGTCTCGAAAGACTATGGTATAAGCCTACAGCACCCAGTATTCCCAGGCGGTCTCCCATCCAAGTACTAACCAGGCCTGACCCTGCTTAGCTTCCAAGATCAGACAAGATTGGGCATGTGCAGGGTAACAGTTGCTGTATAAATTATAAATTATGGCTACGTACACGTTTGACTGGGATTCAATCCTATCCAATTTTTCAGTACCAGTGCAGCCTCAATGTAACCCCAAGGTAAGGGAACAAATGTTCCCATACCTTAAGAAGGTCTCTGTGACTGCTGCCCCACCACAAGACGCAGTGCATACCCCATTGGCACCGCTGCGTTGGCCCTTGAAAACTGGATAGGATTGGGCCCTCAGCAGCATCTCTGCCAATGGATGAGCTTCTG
Organism: Tiliqua scincoides; assembly: GCF_035046505.1. Lineage (NCBI taxonomy): Eukaryota > Metazoa > Chordata > Lepidosauria > Squamata > Scincidae > Tiliqua > Tiliqua scincoides. Next base: position 167,456,929 of record NC_089821.1, on the reverse strand, counting down.
CTATTGTTTCCTTTGTTCCAAGGAGGTGACAGCATTTCATTTGCATTGGCTGGAGAAGAGAAGGCTTCAATCAGATGTTTTTGAATTCAAGATGTCTGACACAAAAAGTTGATAATTATGCCAATTAGTACAAAGTAATTTGGTTCTGCAGTCACACCAACAAATGCTGGAAGAATAAAAAGGGCAGCACATTTGTCTAGATAAAGAGGGCTTATTTATGAGCGTGCATCCTAAAGATAAAAGCATGTCATTAAAGCTGTACATCATATTATTGTTTTGTCTGGTGTGTTGTAGCAAGTAAACTGGTGAATATAATCGAGGGAGTTCTTTGCACAGATAAGATGTTTTTGTGACCAGAAAACAGATATGGGTATAAGGGAACACAATTAGGACTTATTTTCCTGGATAAAATGGGCTCCTGGCTCACATTTAATCACAGGTCATTTAATAATAACTTTAGGGTTGTATATTGTGCTATTTTCTGATTTACCAATGGACAAAAGGAAAAGAAAAGCGGGGGGGGGGGGGTCTGTGGGCCTAATGAATACAAACTCCATGCATATTAAAGCATATTCACTTGCAGTCTGAGGACATAGAGTTCCAGGATACTAGAGTTCACCTGGTGACACTGATTGGCAATAGAGTCAAGGCAGACAAAACAAAGTACTGCTCTGTGCAAGGAATCAGATTCAGTACCATAAGATGTGGTGATGGGCTTTTGCTTAGAGCAGCGATTTTCAACTGGTGTTTGGGGGAGGGTCATTTATTATTAGGGCCATAGGGGATGTCAGACCCCACCAGCGATGTGGTGTGCCTTGTTAATTATCAAAAAGCTGATGGTGTACCTTGACAATTTGAGCACCTTATCAATGTGCCCTGAGATGAAAAAGACTGAAAATTGTTGGCTTAGAGGATCAAAGCACCCCCTTCCAAAGCAATTTAGGATTGCAACTTGGGTTGCAATCCTAAATACATTTTTCAGAAAGTAAGACCCTCTGAACACAGTAAGGAGGTACTTCTGAATAGGCATGAGTAGTATGTTAGTCACATTAAGAACACCCATATGGGTATTGCTGCCTAACATCCTGCTTACTCTGTGGAAAATGCCCATAACCACATAGGTTTTTGCACATTTGTCTGGGCCTCAGTCTGGCAGATGGCAACCAGAAGTCCAGTACTGATGCAATAAAAGCAGGCTTATGATGAAAGTGGTGTCAGATTGAACTTTAAGCTGTTGGAAATATATAATAAGGAAAGATGAGATTCAGGGAGTTCCATTCCAGACATGGCTCCTTCCAAAGCTAGGTACTGAATGAGATAAAACCAGAAAAACTGAGTGGGTTTCTGTAACCCTCTGACCCAGCAGCATCATGCTATATTAGAAATAAGGTTAAGAGACCTTTCCTAACGCAAGCCCATACGTGTGAGAGTAAAGAAGACACAATGCTGTGGGCATTCTCTTTCTGTGTGGAACCACTTACCAACCACACTCAGGCAAGGCATTGCACATTCTTATCCCTGTTGCCTTGTTATCCCACGCAGTGAAGAATTCCTTGGGAAGCCATTTCGGATCATAGATGAAATGAGAAATCCACATATTGGTGGATCAACAGAATCCTCATGGACATGCATCTAACATTCATTTTATCTTTGGAGCTCATTCATCCCTTGAGAACCTTATCTCCCAAACCACTATTCTTGGCATCCTTCAGTCTCAGAAGACTATGGTATTGCGCTCTGAATGGTGGTTCTGGAACAAAGTATCCTCTGCAGTGCGCAAAGCCTGGGTAAAGTAGATATGGAGGATAGACTGTTTCCCATGCAGCAAATCCCCCCTCTCCACATCACTGAAATGGTCCAATGGAAAGGCAGAGGCCAATACGGTTGGTTCCAAGCGGCGTCGCAGGAGTTGCCAGAACGTGACTGTGTTCAGCCATGAACTGCCTCAGGGACTCCGGCTCCGGATTTTGCCTCGTGGTTGACTCCTGAAGCCTTTTCCATAACTGGATGTAGCCACAAGGCAGTGGAGGTTTGGGATCAGAGTTTTCCTTCTCTCAGATGAGCTGCCTTCCCAAGCTAACGAGTCCCATCCACCTGTTTAGTCGCCTCTTACAACAAGCACAGCCAAACTGGAGGCCTATTCTTATCCCCAGCCCCCAGGGGAAAACCAGACTCCCAAACCACACAAGAGAAATATCTCTGTGACTTAAACTGTGATCAATGACTTTGACACAAAATCTGATGAATTTAGATTTCTGTTGGATGCACAAGAAATTGCAAGGAGTATATTTTTGGCATCCCAGGGACAGAAGTAATTCCTGGCATGACTGCAGCTTGGCAAAATAGTTGCAATAGCTCCACCCAGCTGCAAGACTGTGGAGCACAGACCTGGCCAGAAACAGTTTTAACTGCACACCAGTCACAATAAGCCTCAGTGGCTGAAAAATCTTCCAATCTTGATCGCTTACCATCAGTGACCTGCAGTCTAGCAGTGCAGTTTTGAGGTAAAATGTATAAAGCAGTAAGATCAGGTACATAAAGCTATCTGGTTTTGATCACTTGTTGTTTCTTTCAGAAAGTCTTATTCCTGTTTCCTACTGAGCATTTATGGAGGATGTGCTGCTTGGAATAATTCTGTCATCTTCGCCAAATGCCATGTCATAAGAGTCCTGTAATCTCTCCCAGACTGCATTTTTATTTCACCTAACATGTATCATGCAAAGATGAATAGGTTGCATTATTGCAGAAATCACCGGTTTCCTGGAAATGATAATTTGAGGGACCTGTCCTTGTCGCTGGCAGACATATAATGCTTTTAATAATCTCTTATTCCCTAAGTGATGAGTTTGCATCAAAACGACTGATGTGAAAAGGTTGGAAGGATTTTTTAAAAACCTCTTTATTTTTATTTTGTTCTTTTGGTGCCACCTAGAGGTCTTGCCATCCTACTCAATAGCTATGTCTTATTTTCACCCTCAAAATTTCCATTAAGATAAGAAAAAATCTATAGGTTATTATTGTATAGAGTGCAGCTACATCAGCAGCTCTTTTCCCCCATTCCCATTAATACTGTATGTTACATCCCTATTTCCTTCATGCTAGAAATTCTTTGAGCCAAGACATTATGTGTCCCAAAGGACAAGCAAACTGTAAGATGCTTTTCACCTATAAAACCGATCGGCACCCAGAAATGGCCCTTGTGAGGAAAGCAGCAGTGGGGTTGCTTTAAGGCAGAGTGCACATCAAAGAAGCTGTAAAGGAAGCAGGTGCTTGGCAGCGAGGTGGCTTCACAACAGTCTGCCAACATGACAGAGCCAGAAGCAACATCACACCCATCAGCATAACTGGCTGGCATCAATCAGCCTCCTGTGACAAGCCAGCTATGCTCTATTTCATGCTGTGACTACCAGGAAAGGCACCACAGGAATGTTATCCAATATGTAGCTCACTAGTGAGACAGAAAATCAGTCTAATAAGAAACGCTTTCCATCAAGAACAGCTAGCTCATTTAATGGGCACCTAATTGGGGGGGGGGGACCAAGTCACCAGCTGCTGTAATTTGCTAAAGCTTCATTGCCTTTCACCACCATGCTGATCACCAGCCACCTAGCCCAGTTCATCTAAGAGAATGCTTTACACTCTCTCTCTCTCTCTCAACCTCAGTATGTGTCTTTGAATTAGGCTAAATATGGAAAGTGTGTCAGAGGCTGGCTTTGTCAACTGCTCCTTATGCGCAACAGAGTTCTGAAATGGGAGGGTGGCCTAACTGAGCTTTGTCTCCTAAGCCCCACACCCAGTTCTGTTTCATAACCCAGATTAACTTCTGGTTGGTTGCTTTCCTCGGGCCTCATAAGACCACAGGATATCACAGGATGCCTATGGACCGATTCAGTGGGGCTGTTCTTATGATGCCGCTGCTGTAGGCTAGTCAGAAGGCCGCTTCCAACTTTCCCTTATGCTTGGTACATCGGCATTTATTATCCTTCTTTCCAAAGTCCAGTTGCAGCAAAGCTACTCCTAGGTCCAAGGTTACCCAAGCTTGTATCTGATCCTTCATACATAATTGCCTGCCCAGCCTTGTATAATTCCTCCTGCCCTCATTAACAAAACGTAGACATGACAATCTTTTTATTTCAAAGAAGAGTGACTAAGGGAACTTGATCCTCTGACAGGCCAGGGGGCAAGTCTTACTATAATGCAGAGTGGAACAGAGCTAATAGCAAAGGCTTCCTGTGTGCTTCCCTAATTGGTGCTGGAGGAGTGTCAGCTGAGCATCAGAGAATTAGCCATTGGTGGGGACAGCTCTAGAGTCCTGTCCCCTTCAGGGATATTCCAGAACTCCTTTTGAATGTTCAGCTTTCCTTTTTAAAAAGTAAGCCTCTTAGCTTCTTGTGAAGGCAGAAGAAAAATCATGCAAGTCGTGTCTCTGCCTGTAATAGCAAATGCAGGTCCAGGATGGCAATCAGATCATAGCCAAAACAGGACCATTCGCTCAGGTTTCTGGGTAGTATCTGCATTGCAGAGGTTTGTGGGAGTTAGAAACATTAAAAGAAGAAAACATTAAGAAGGGGGAAGAAGACCAAAAAAAAAAAAAACTCAAAGGAGGCCCAAAAAGAGTCTTAAAATGCTTCCCTTCTTGGGGAGTCTAAGGATTCATGAGAGGCTGAGAGCCCAATCCTATGCATATCTACTAAGAAGTAAGTTCCATTATAGTAAATGGGGTTTACTTCCAGGTAAGTGTGGGTCACATTTCAGCCTGAGTTCCTAAAGAAGCTTTGCAGTGCTTGGGAAAGTAATTTCCTACCCAGAAACAGGGTGGGGCCACCCAGAAGAAGAATTTTATTTTCAACGTGAGTAGCACAATGCAGCAGATGCTCTGGAAAAGTGGCCGCTAAGGGGAGGTGCGGGAGGGGAGTGAAAGATCAGAAACAAGATGATTGTGTGCTGCAGCCTAACAGTGTGATCTGGAGTGTGTTTACTCTGAAATAAGCCCATGGATCCTATGCGACATATTCCATTCAGAATACTGCAAATTCTGAATGTTCTTCTCAACTGTTCACAAAGAATAAAATAATTTAAAGTAACTTTACTTAATTTCTAAAGTATATTACATTCTAGCTATGGGGAGGACCTATCTCTGCAGATCCTATATTTGTGCGGTTTCACTTATCTGTGGATCAGGGATCTGCAAGCCCCCCTGTTGTCCCCCACGCTTCCTCCGGCAGGGTTCCCCCATATCAGCAGATTCATGTATCCACGAGGGGGGGTTCTGGAATGGAAGCCCCACAGATACGGGGGCAAGCTATACATTATTTTACAAAACTATCATCAGTTTTAAAAGAAGTAAACTTTTTAAACATCTTTTTAAACATCTTTTCTACATCTCTTAGTATTTTTTACAGGCCTGATTCCTATGATCTGCTGCTCTATGCTACTTTTACCTCATTTTTTATCTGATTACTGTTTTTATGATATTTGTTAATATGTTAATGTTTTAATCTGTTTTTTAATATTATGTTTTAATCTGTTTTTAACCGGTTGTAAGTCGCCCTGGGTCCCTTTGGGGAGAAGGGCGGGGTATATATTTATTAAGTTTATTATAATAATTATTATTAAGTTTATTATAATAATAAGTTTATTATTATTATTATTATTATTATTAAACTTGCTTCGGCCTTTTAAGGTGTGCCTGCTAATGAGTGTGCATGCGAGCAGGAGCTCAATAAGTACCCAGTTTGCATTCTCTGATGTACAAAATTGCTGAGCCCACCATCTGGTTCCTTGGTGCATGTGTATGACCACAGTTCAAGCTTGCAGACTAGGTGAAATGGTCCTACAAACTCCAACTCAAGTTGCTCAAAACATGCTGAGTGTGATCATTAGAAAATTTTGGTGTGGCAAAAATGTGGCTAAACCCTATAATCCATATCTTACTCTGGTCTTTACTCTGAATTAGCCAGTGACTAGCCTAGGGGCGCAATCCTAACCCCATATGTCAGTGCTTTCCAGCACTGGCATCGCGGTGCCAATGGGAAAGGTGCTGCATCCTGCAATTGGGTGTCACTCACAGAGGCCTCCTCAAAGTCAGGGAATGTTTATTCCCTTACCTCACAGCTGCATTGCCCTTATGTCAGCGCTGGAAAGCACTAACATAAGGGGTTAGGATTGCACCCTAGGTCTCATAAATATCTCTTGATCCTGCTCTGCTGTCAAACAAGACATATCAAGCCACTCCATCTGCCTTTTTAATACTTAATACAGGTTAAACTATTTAACTCTGATCCAATAAAGTAGGCACAGAGCAGCAAGGCTATGCATTTGTAGCTATTTAAACCAAGGAGAATCCCCTGCCAATCATCCATCACCTATCCTTTTCCATTAAATGGGAGGGGGACTTTTAATTTCATGGCGAAAGCGTGAGCTGTTTTGTGTCGGGCCTAGCCATGATCAGTTGCCTCCAAGGAATTTTTACCCCCTTCCTTTTTTCTTGGAATTAAAAGCCTGAATTTACTTGGAGCAGTTTTATGATATGCGGAGGTGAGATGATGTCTGCTTTCCTATTGATCTACCATTTGTATTTATGCTTGTCGTGGCTGTACTTGCATTGGAAATTCTTGTTGTATTTTATGTATTGTTGATGCTTCTATTGTTGTCGCTGCTCTTATTTACTGCTCGCTTTGTTTCTCATTGCTTGTGTTTGTGTTTCTATATTGATGGTTAGATTAATATTGCTTATTGAAACAGTTGTTGATTTTGTGCTTATATAGCTTGGTTAAATGGCTAGCCCCTTTGGGTTTGCTTTGAAAAAGAAAAGCTGGCTACAAAGAAATTGAATGAATCCACTGTTTTTAAGGGAAGAGAGAATGGATTGAATCCAAAGCGCTAGATCCAAAGCGCTGTTAGTATGCATGACCAATTCTCAAATTAGGAAGAGGACGTGTATGCAATGCATATATTCACATGCACAAGTCCCTATCTAGTTGGGCAGACATGCATGGAAGACTGCTTCTGTCCATATGTAGCCCATGTTTACAAGAGAGAACACATGCACAATTCAATTATCTTGAACAATTGTTTAAAGAGCAGGTGCTATGATTAATGTGCCTGCTACTTGCACACCGTGGTTGTTTTTAAATCTACACAAAGTGAAAGCTGTTGCCCTGCCTGTTGAAAAAAAAAGTGTTTATTACAAGTCTTCAACCTTTTGAAAACAGCATTCCAGCAAGCGAGTGCTAATTTCTCTGCTTCAGCAAAGGATTAAATGCCACCATAAATTCTTTCCCCTCTACCTGAAAGGAAATGGCCGGAGCTCTGTTAGCAAGAAAAGCTAGCTAAGGCTAAGCTGAGATGAGTCTAACCTTGTCTGCAGTACTCAAGGATACTCCTGAAAAGCCTCCATAACACTACAATAATTTGTGTCTTTGCTAAATGTATACTCCAAAAGCCCATTAAAAAATAACCATAAATGTTGGCGGAGGTTTTGTATCTATGCTGCATTTCTCAATTCCTACAGTTGATTAGCTGGAGTCAGCAGCATTTTAACTACTTCAATAACCCCTCACCTCATTTGGGAATCAGGCTCAACAATTGAGCTATTTTTCTTCCTCTCCATTGGAAAATTGATTCCAGTTCTGAACTTGGAAATCCCATTGAATCTCATCAGGGGGCTTCCAATCACCTCCCCAAACATTCCCCCATGCTTCCACAACCCTATTGTGAATTCTTGATCCTACCGTCACCCTCTCCCCTTCTCCAGACATTAAATGGTGGCAGTATCTTTTTCTGAAGACCTTCTTGCCACCTTGTGACGCCTTTTCTAGATTGATCTGCAGAGGCTGGCAAGCCAAAAACTCACCAGCATCATGCCAGTGCCTTGGGAGCGACATCATGGCCTTAAAAGGGATTGTCCAGCACCCAAAGCCCACCTGAGTATGGGAAACAAAGCAGCAGCTGTTGTTGCTCTCATGATGCCCTATGAAATCTCTTAAGGTTTGTATGCATGTGTGGGATGTCAAGACTTATATGGGAATGATCCCAGGAAGAAGATAAGGCTGAGAGCTTTGCTCTCAAGAAGACGCCAAATGGGCCTTGGAGATGATGTGTGAATGAACACTTCTGCTTCGTAGAAAGTCATGTTTCAGTTATCTGTATAGCTGTTTCCAATCTGTTTACCCATACGATAGTCATTCTGCACATCACAAGGGACAGTGTGCATGTTGTTCTCTGTCCAGATCATCTCCTTGCAGGAAAATGAAGTGATGCTAGAGTTTGTTCCAGCTTCTGAAGTGCAATCACTGCTGCCACTGGCTTATGTAGTATTCCATATCACAGAAAGAAAAACGAAGCCAAACTATGGATCCAACATACTTCCAATATATAATCACTACATAATATATAATCACTAAACTAGGCGGAGTCTGTAAAGCTGTGCCAGAATTGAACTAATGATTCTGCAAGCTTTTTCACCAAGAGGGGTCGAAATATTGAACTTACCTGCTCAAATGATTGCAAGGAGATTCAAGACAACGTCTACAAACAAATCAGCAGCTGCCAAAGATTCTTCTCCATTGAAGCCCTGGAGATCAGTTTGTGCTTGCCACTGTTCAGTCTTTCATGGGCATATTCAGGCATTTGGAACAGATGGGTCATGAAGGTTTGAGCTTTTGCAGACATTCACTTGGACCATGCGCAAAAGCTCGACTCCACTTCAGGCCAAACACTGGGTTCTTGTACATCCCAAAATTGAACTGCTGGAAGGCAGTTCTCAGCTAGCCACTTGTAAACATATTCCAAAGTCACTGTGACATCTGGATGGCAGCCACATGAGAAAATAAGATTTCAGGACCATGCCCGAACAACTACCCACCACAAAGCACATGAGTAATATCATTGAAATGATGCACCTGCAAGTGGTAAAACATTTGCCAAACTGTGCTTAAAGCAGTCACTTTGGCTATGAAAATCTAAAGGGATTTTTTTTTTAAACTTGCTTTTCTGGGATAAGACCCAAATTGGAAGTATAATTGTCCCAGGAAGTTACAAAATGGCATAGGTGTCTCCTGATACCAGTTCCTAACTGCTTACTGACCACTCCATAAAGTGTAAAATTAATGTAGTAAGTGCCATGGAGTGACTATGATTAACCATAATTTGCTTTCTTTATTGTAAGTCCATTGTCAGCATGCTACCAGCTGTGAAATTGTGCAATAAGCTATAATTAAACAGTGAAAGAGAGTAAACAGAACTAGTTAAGTGTAATTTGGTGCAGAGAGAAACACAAGGTGACTTTTAAAGTTTTTATTAGCACAAAGCAGGGAAAAAACAAACTGTGAAAGTTATGTTTTAAATGAGTCCATGGTGATTGTAAAACGTTACCAAACATCAGCTTGCACTACAAAGCAGCAGTGCTACTAAGGAGAACTGAGAAGGTCATTTTCAACTCATTCATTTGAGGCTACAGTCCTAAATGTGTTTACATCTCTGCAGCCCATCTCAATTCAATAGGATTTAACAAAAGCACCGAAGGTCACACCTCATATTAAGAAGCAAGATTTGGTTTCCAAATTATACATAACTAAACAGTCTGTTGTGCTAAGCAGAGTTTCATCCCACCAAAACAACTGCAATTTGAATGCCAGTTGCCATTATAATGGCCTCTTGTTGTCTGAAGTTCACATAGCGTTGCTATTCGTGACGATGTCATTGCAAACAGGGATGATGCAACTCGGTTGGACAACTGAGACTGTGAGACACACTTCAAAAGTCTAACTGTTCCTTGAACATTGCTACTGCAGAAACACTATAGGCAAACTACAGCTTCTCTCTAGCCTTTTGTTTGTCAAACACACTGCTTCAAAATCTACTTGCCGCTTTTCTGGGATTCTGGAGCTGCTTATGGCGCTACTGGCCTTGCTTTCCCACTTGCACCTGGTTTAATGTCAGGCATCTCCTCACCATGTTTGTACACGCTTACAGTGACATCCACCATCTCGCCACCATACTTGTTCTTGACATTGATGCTGTACTTTCCTGAATCCTCCGATGCCACCCCTTTTATGACCAAACCGGCATATTTTCCTTGCTCCAACTTAACCACATAGTGATCATTAAGTTCAAGCTCCTTGTCATTCTTAAACCAGACCAATTCAGGGTCAGGATTGCCAAATACTGTGCAAGTCAGATTCAGGGTCTAAAACAAAACAAACAAATAATCAAGGCCATCGTTCAGTGTATAATCTCTTGGACTGAACAGAAGTCTCTGCTACCATAGAAATTCAGATTGTAAATTAAGCTGTCCTGAAAATGCTTAACATGATTTTAACAAAAATGTATTCTCAATACAGATATGTGTTTAGATACAATATTTTTTACAATGCATTTTTACAAGTTTCATTCTGGATGCAATACAAAGGCATTAAATGCATTTCTAAAATAGCCTAAGCCTATCCCCTGGCATGCCAAAGCACACAGCCGCAACAATAGAGCTCGCAGTGGGGGGGGGAGGAAACCAGAAGGCGAACGCATAGGCCTTCTGTTGGCTTAAAGGTCTCCTTGAACCAGGGGTGTCAAACATAAGGCCTGTGGGCCAAATGTAGCCCCTGGAAGCAATTTTTCCAGCCCCCATTATAATTGGGCTCTCTCATATCATGAAAATATGAAAAAGATTTGCACCTTTTCTCAATTGCAGCTAATGAGTTTCTATGTGAGAACAGAGTGCTTATTTTGGCCATCATCTGCTTAATGATGTCACTTCCTGATTAATGAGGTCACTTCTGGCCCTCAGCAGGCACCATGAATGCTAACTTCATCCCTCTGTATGAAATGAGTTTGACATCCATACCTGGGACCTATGACATCTATGTTGAAAGGGGGTGGGTCAGTACACAGAATTGATGATAGGATCAATGTAAGTCACTGCAGCCAGGATCCACCCCCTCCCTACCTCTCACCACCACAAACCACCCCTCCCCACCCATGTCTCACCCCCCTCCTCCGCTGCCTTACCTGGTTCAGCACAGACCAGACCTGTCAGTAGTGGGTGCATGGAGCTGCTCACCTTTTGTGTTGGCGGCTGCAAAGCTCCTGGCAGCAGCATGCCATTTATGGCAAAGCCACTACATTTACAACAGTGTGAGCTAGTTCCACTGTTTTAAATCAAGGGTAGGGTTGGGCCATTCATTGGAGATGAATATTCCTTCCCTTACCAGCTAGTATGATGTAACAGTAGCCCAAGAGTCACATTATGCAAAGACAGTCGGTTGGAATGTCATTGCACACTTCCCTGAAGCAGGCCTCCAACAAACCATTAGCCAGACATCATGTTCAGACAACGATGTATTTAAAAACATCTTTGAAGTTTCCCACTTGCATGGTGCTTGGGGATTTTGGAGCAAACCCTTTCAGATACAAAAATTCTCACAAGAGCTTAATTAATGTGAATTACACAGATGTTTCTGCTGAGTTACATGTTGGATTGTTTTGCTCCAACATAAGGAAATTGGCAGTCCAGTCTTATCTAGCTGCTGCAACTACCACTGAGCCCAATTTCTGTGATGTCGTTTGGTTTTCAGTGCGAACACTGCTATTTCAAAGGGTGAAAAAAGGGCCATGGAAGGTCCCCACCTTACACTGGTTCAAAAAGTTTTCCCTGTGTATTTTCAGTGTTATTCCCCTAAACTGCTGCTCTTTCAGTTTCTGCCCTGTTTGAAAGGGCATTCTCTCTCTTTTTTGTACTCTTTTTCCAGCTTTGTCTTTCCAGCACAAATGTAGAGCTTGAAAAACAAGTGCAGAATTAAACACTTTTTAAAAAGCCTGTTTTGCGTGAATTTACATTAAGGGAACCTTTTTAAAACATCTGTTGCTGTGCATTAATATGCATTAAAGCTTCTTCTAAAAATCCCATTGCTTTCTGCTGACACACATAAAAACCTGGATTTTTAAAAACAGCCGTAAATGTGCTATTTTCATGCCTTTCATGTACCCTATTTTGAAAGTGTGGCATATACAGGGTCAAAAATGTTTCAGGAACATGTGTTCTCTCCCATCCCATTTCTCCACTCCTCCCTGATATGGCTCAGTATGAATCTTACAGCCCAATCCTGAGCTGTCTGGTGACCAGATCTGCAACGGCGCCAAATCAGCTGCTGCAGCATCCAATAAACACCAGGCAGTGGCTCCTTGAGGGAAGCGGACATTCATCCCCTTCCCCCGGATAAGGGAAGAGGCCCTGCAATGGGGCTATTCAACTCTGTGCCAACTATTTAGCTAGTGCAGAATAAAGTTGCCCTGAGTCAGGCCAGGAGGTCCGACTTGGGGCTATGGATCTGGCAGAAGTCCTGCCCCCTCTCTTCCCCGCCATGCCTTCCCCTGTCCTCATTTCACCCCATAATGCCTTCCCCGCCCCAACTTACCGGTCCGCCGCCCAGTGCTCACCTAGAACGCCAGGCGGCAATCGTCACTCCTCCACCCAGCGCTGAGTTGTCATGACGGTAAGTGTCATGATGTGCTTTACTGCACATTTGTGACACTCAGTGCCAGTGCTGAGTCAGCGCTGATCTTTATGGATCAGGCCCTTAATCCAAAATTAATATACAATTCTTCCTTTGCTAGGGCACCTCCAACCCATTACTATGAGGAGAGATGGCAGCAGGGCTATAGCAACTTTTCTCTATCCAAGCAAAGATGAAGCTAGTATCTTTGCTGCCAGTGTAGTGCCACACGTTTGGGGTACTGGTATTCCTTTCTTGGAGCCTGTTCCTACATGCCATGTCAGCAGAATATTGAAATCTGTGCACTGATAGAAGTGTTTTTAAGATGGTTGGCAACCTTCAGTCTTGAAAGACTATGGTATAAGCCTACAGCACCCGGTATTCCCAGGTGGTCTCCCATGCAATTACTAACCAGGCCTGACCCTGCTTAGCTTCCAAGATCAGATAAGATCAGGCATGTGCAGGGTCCAATATTATTAACTTCAGAGATGTTTTTGTCACCATTTTGCTGCCAGCAGTACATTCCCCCCCCTCCCAATAACCAGGATGACCAAACAAGTCACATTATCCTTACCTTGCCTTCCATTATAGTCACAACATCAGGCAAACCACCAATGACTTTACCACGATCTGTGAAGTTTAAAAAGCAAGAAACGTGTCATTCAGTCATTCACTATCCTTACACATACATTTGGTCTGATCAAGGAGGCCACAATTCTTACATTACATAGACTGGGTTTAAATGTTGTGATAAAGAACTGCAAGCCAGAAACCACTCCAGTACCAAAATTTGAGGAATATTTTTTAAAAAGTGAAATCTGTATACAACAAATAGCAGGCAAACATATACTGTAAATTGTTAAACAACCCATTCAGCATCATTTTCATGCTCAGTTTATTTCATGTTTCCTCAAAAAGTTTCCATTTACATTTTATGCACTCCAAACTGCATAAAACAGGTTTGTTTTTTTAACTTCTGGGAAACGAAAACATACAAAAATGGTAGTGGTAAACATCTAAGCTTCTAGAATACTGGTACAGAATTGGATTTGTTGTGACTTTAGCAAATATTTAGTAAACATAAATAAGAATAGGTTAAATACTTTCAGCTTCCTCCTACAACTTCACTTCTATCATCAACTTTTAATTATTATCCTTTGTTTCTAGACAACTCTGGCTAGCATCCAAAGATTTTGCTCCTCTGGAGTAATGACCAAGCAGCTCTGGATGCTACCGAAGGGCTGTACTTACCTGTTGTGCACTGTCGTTATCCTCTCTTACTCACGGTCCAATCCTCTGCTGCTGAAATGCTGCTGTATCACTAGGTATGCCAGTTCAAAGACAAGCCCTGACATTGCAGAAGCCCCTCTGCTGGCAGCGACTGCACAGATGGTGCAGACCAGCTGTGGCACAAACTCACCAGAGGTGAAGCAGGGAGTGGAGCAGGCACAGGATGATGTGGAGCCAAAAGCCACCAGATCCCATCTCGGGCCAGACACACTCCCAACAGCTACTCAGAGCTACAACAACATCAGAGCTGGCATCACTCTGAGGAGCCCCATAGAGGACTAGGCAGTTGCTGGACACTCCAGGAAGTATTTCCCTTCCCATCCCCCGCACTCCACCCTGGTTTCTCCACTGGATGCCACATTGGATGCAGCAGACATCATGCCAAAGGCCCTGTGTCCAATGTGCTGTCTCCACATAGGATTGGGTTATCCATTTATGATAGTTTTTGCATTGGAAAGTTAATGGATGTCATTTCTCTCCCTTTTTTCTTCTGATTCCTGTTTACCGACTCAGTTCCAAGATTAACTAAACACTCTTGTTCTCTAACTTTTGTCTAATAGAGCCCCATAGTATGACCAATCCCCACTTTGCTTTTCCCCACTAGATTAGCAACTCTGGCTTCACATAATAAACAGCATACTTCTTCTATGAGTACTTTACTTACTCTTCTCAGCAAAAGCAGCTGCCCTAAAGGTGAGAAAAATAAACAAAAACGTTAATATCACCATATGTTAGACTGACACTGACAACTAAGGTTAGGTAATTGCAATAAGTAGAAGTTCAAAAGGTATAGGGCTTACTTGAGCCTCTGGAATTCTGCATAGGCGTCATCATAGGCTGCAAAGGAACATATTAGTGTATTTTAAAGTTTGCCTTTGAGTCAGCACAAATACTTTCACACACATACTTGTGTTTATTTCCTTTCCGTGAACCTCTAATGCGGTACAGAAACATCAAACAAAATCTAAGAGGGATCAAAGTCACCCCTTGATGGGAAGAGACACAGCATGAATGAAGTTAGTTCTGGGCCTTGAACACATTGGTACAAAATATGTTTCATAATCCATACGTAAGGTAATTTCCCTGCCGTAAAATAGTCCAGTGGGATAAATGTTGCACCATTGCTAAAGGTTCCTACCTTGTCCAGAGAGATCCAGAGTCCGCTTATATGACTCCTTCCCATCAAACAGCTCAAAGGTATATTTCCCCTTATCCTTCTCTGTGGGCTCACATATCTGCATCCAGGCAACTTCTTCACTACCTCCGATCCTCATCTTCTCACTAGAAGAAATCTTAGAATCCCTAGGAAAGTGAATAAGGGAGTTTTCAACACACCCACTCAAGCAATTTTGACATCTGAGCAGAATGAAACATGTATCTGCCAGCATCCAAAGAACCACACAATTAACTTCGTAGAGCCCTGAGGGCTTCAGGTTTATGTTGCTCAAACACACACTTTCGTGCCACTTGGCAAATCACTTTAAAAACTGAGCAGACTTTCAAAAGCTGCTTGTGAGCCTGGATTAATAGGGGACTGCCACTACAAAGGAAAAAAAATCATGAAGGCAAGCAAAACCTTTGGGATTGCCTTAAGTGAGCTTTCAGAATGCTGATTATTGGTATGCAACTTCCAATTCACTGACAAGGGAAGAGCTTTCTTTCATAATGGATTCCATTTGCCTCACAATGTTGATGTGGCTCATTTGAGCAAATATGATGGCTGGATATAAACAAAAAAATCTGTAGCCTTTGTTTTGGAAACGATGCTCTTTCACTTAAAAATATAAACTAAAATTGATTCACACACATACACACACACACACACACACACACACACACACACACACACAGATATATGTGGCAGATGCCTGCATACTCAGATTGATACTTTAGCCCAGGGGTGGGCGAACATTCAACTTTAGGGATCCTGGACCTTTAACAGCTGTGTAATTTCAGCAAATTTCCTCTTCCATACAATTGTTAAAAATCCAGGATCCCTAAAGTTGAAAGTTTGCTCACCCCTGCTTCATGGGCAGAACCGGAAGTGCAGAAAGTTTCTCTGGAAAAAACCAGATACTACTGGGCCATCCTGTATTAATAAAAGGAAGCTGTGCATACTGCCCAGGCATTAAAGAAACATAAATTAATTCCACCTGCATTTTTAGGGACATGGTTGGCAACCTTCAGTCTCGAAAGACTATGGTATAAGCCTACAGCACCTGGTATTCCCAGGCAGTCTCCCATCCAAGTACTAACCAGGCCTGACTCTGCTTAGCTTCCAAGATCAGACAAAATCAGGCATGTGCAGGGTAACAATTTTCCTCCAAATAGGGAATGGCCCCCAAGATTGTCCTATGGCCACATGTCAGGGATTATGAAAGAATTCAAGGTCAGCTGTGACCTCAGAGACAGAAGATGGATTTGTGAGCTCACCCAAGAATCTTCAGTGCCTGATATAAAATCATGCTCTAGGCCAGGGGTCTCCAAACTTTTTGGCCAGAGGGCCACATCAAATATCTGGCATGGTGTCGAGGGCCAGAAAAAAAAAAAAAATTTGCACAGACAAAAAACAAATTTTATGTTGCAAAATTTTTGAACATAAAATTTATTTAAGTAAATTAGAGATGGAACTTAGATGAGTGAATAAATGAATGAATGGCTCATTCATTCAACCTCTCTGGCCCTTGAACACCTTCCAGATGCAACCAGAGCATAGTTCCAGTCATGTTTGGCCAAGTGGGCTAGAGGCTTTCAGGGGACAAGAGGTTGACCGCGGGCCAGATAGAGGCTCGCCGCAGGCCGCATCTGGCCCCGGGCTGGAGTTTGGAGACCCCTGCGCTAGGCTGACTGCTAGAGGACAACTCTGGTGACAATCTTCCAGACTTCTGGAAGATACTTTAAGAAGGTGAAACCTCTGCTTGTTTGTTTTTTCCTTTTTCCTTTAAAGCCTATGACTCTCTGTCCTCTTTCATTCTGAATTTATTTTATACTTTTTTTTGTCCATTCATATTTCAATTTAATAATCTACATGAAGCTTAAAAGGATTTTTTTTTTTAGAGGAAGAACATCTGTCACCCAGGGAGGGTTCTATTACCTCTGCTATTTATCATTTATAGTGCTTTCAAGATGTGCATTGCATT
Organism: Tiliqua scincoides; assembly: GCF_035046505.1. NCBI lineage: Eukaryota > Metazoa > Chordata > Lepidosauria > Squamata > Scincidae > Tiliqua > Tiliqua scincoides. The sequence goes on along the minus strand of NC_089821.1, from coordinate 167,440,011 downwards.
TTCTGAATAAAATAAGAGACATATGCAAAGAGACAAGCCAAGGAGGAGAACTGGCAGAAGGGGAAAGAGAGAGGATAAAAGGTGCACGATAGGAGAGAAAGCAAAAGCAGGTAGATGTACCATTAGATTTGTCAAAATTTGGTGTACAGAGCCAGGAGTAGAGGGGAGGAAAAGAAAAAAAAAGTAGACTCAGGATAAATATGAGGACAAGAACCAACCCAAAAGAGGGGTGGGACGGGCATCTAAGGCAGCATGAGGAGGGTGCAATTGACTTAGACAAGCATGCATGACGCGAATAAAATTCTATATTTCATATTGAGTCACTGAAGGTTACAAAATAGCAAGACTTCACTACTAACTTTTTTAGCAATAAGTTTAGACCAGTGTTCTTCAACCTGTGAGTCACAACCCCAATGGGGTCACAAAACCTCTTCGGAGGGGTCACAGCAACCTTTCAAGGCCTGTGCTTTGAAAGGGAGGGCTTGGATCAAATCGAATCATGGTACTGCTTCATCAAAATTGAGCTCTTGTTATAATCCCGTACAGCCTTTTCTCTTTGTTATGCCCCACAGTTCCTAAGACTAATCCTCCTCAGGCTGCTGCCTCACAAAGTTGTTATGAAGACACAAGAGAACAGGGGGAAATGGTACAACAGGGCAGGTGGGGTGGGGGGTGGACAGTGATAAGGGTGGGGTTGGATGGATTGGGTCCTGGAGGGTGGGATTGGTTGTGGGTCCCCACTGTCTATGTATTTATGTATTAGGATCATGGCAGGAAAAAGACTGAAGACCATGGGTTTAGACCATGCAGCGTTTCAATTTGTCTTTTATGATCAACATTCTACAACCAAAGAGGACTACTGCTTCAACAACAGTGAATGAAACAGTCGAGAGATACACTCCCCAAACTGTAGACATAAGGGCTATGATCCAGTGATCTTGTTTGGTTTACATCTTCACTCTACTAGCCTCCATCAAACTGTAAACCATGCTTTAAACACATTCCCCAATCTGACCGTGGGTAGCATGGAAGCTTTCACCACATGCCCTAGCTGAATGAGGAAATGCACATATGTGGCCAATCTACAGCCCAGAAGATTGTCAGCAATTGCACTGATTAACTGTCTGGAAGGGGAAGAGCATTTAGTGACTCCCTTCCCCATCAAACAACAGAGTGGCACAAGACCATGTTCAAACAGCCATGGCTACTGCATGTGCTTGGAACTGAAAAGTGGAAAATACAGCTTGCCTTTTTGGAAGAAAGGGGCATGGGGTGAAAGGATAAAGGAAAACCTTTTTTTTTTTTAGCTTGCACAACTTAGGGATGTGCAATTAGATTTTCCTGAATTGTAGCTTTATTCTGTAAGAAGGAATGTCAACTTCTGGACATCTTGCACCACTGTTAAGCTACATCTTGCATCTGTTATACTTCAGAGACACTGCTTTTCTGCTAATCCTTCAAAGTTGTTGACATTGGTAATACCTACAAATGCTCTACAAAAGCACAGATAGAGGGGGAGTGACTTATGAATCCATTTATTAACAATGATTGGCTCAATAGTACATTGGAAATCCAATTTACATTCTGAAATAATGCAACTAGAATTGGGAGGAGGAAATGTCCACACTAACAGTGCAATCCTATGCATGTCTGTTCAGAAGTAAGGGTGTTCAACAGGGCTTAGTGTATATACGATATATATGTGTATTTCAGCTGCGGACGTCCGCAGCCCCGAGCCTGGGGCAAAGCTCCGCAACGGTGCCCCCCTATGGGCTATCGCCGCCCCCCTCGGGCAGAAATTCATCCCCCCACTTACCAAAGGCTCACGGAGCCTCGCATGACCTCCTCCCATGCCAGGGAAACCTCTATGAGTTTCCCTGGCACTATAAACTGTGCTTCTGGCAAACCAGAAGCACAGTTTCCTCCCACGTCGGGAGCCTCAGAGAGGCTTCTGCAGGGCCCTACAGGCTGGCACTCAGGACATTTGCCCCAGGTCAGCCTATGCGACTGGTATATTTAAAACTGTATATAGCACTGTTTCTCAAACTGTGGGTTGGAACCCACTAGGTGGATCACAAGCCAATTTGAGGTGGGTCCCCATTCATTTCAATATTTTATTTTTAATATATTAGACTTGCAGTCACGTTCTGGCAACTCCTGCAACGCTGCTGGAACCAACCGTATTGGCTTCTGCCTTTCCATTGGACCATTTCAGTGACATGGAGAGGGGGGATTTGCTACATGGGTAACAGTCTGTCCTCCATACCTACTTTACCCAGGCTTCGCGCACTGGAGAGGACACTCTGTTCCAGAACCACCATTCAGAGTTCGCTACCATAGTCTTCCAAGACTGAAGGATGCCAACACACACATTAGACTTGATGCTACCATGGTATGTGACTGAATTTGGGGAACTGTCACAAATCTGTACTTTTAACAGACTGCTGTGAAGATGCTTTTAACAATGATAGTAAATGGGACTTACTGCTGGGTAAGTGTGGATAGGATTGCAGTCTAGGATTGTTAAAAAATTTTCCTGCTTGATGATGTCACTTCCGGTCATGACATCACTTCCAGTGGGTCCTGGCAGAGTCTCATACTAAAAAGTGGGTCCTGGTGCTAAATGAGTGAGAATCACTGGTATATAAGATTGATATATTTATTTCGCAAGTATTTCCATCCAGAAATTGCTAAACTTATGTGGCAAGGATACTGATCACCCTTTCCTGGATTCTCTTTTATGCCCATTAACAAAAACGAGATTCCCTTTGATCAGCTCCAAAATTAGTCCAAATGGACTGATTTGGCCTAATGATGCCAAGTGCTAATTTGAAAAGCATGAAATATTGCTAGTTAGCTTTGGCACTTCCACAGTAGTTTCAGTTCACTAGACCAAGCAGACCTCTAGATGGAAACTCTGTGGGATTCCCTGCTGTGCAACAAGGAGATGATTGCATGCTGGCTTTAGGATTTGTTTTATGCTCCCTGCTATGCAAAGAGCTGGGATGATTCAGAGCTGACTTGGGATTTGCATGCAATGCTGCCAGCTGAGCTGATGATAAGACTTTAAACAGAGGTTGGCTAATTTCTTATAATATATATATATATATATTTTTTGCCCGAGAATTTAATGTTCTTTTTAAAGCAAGTTACAGAAGAGGATTGGGGGTTTAACTTTTTTCAGCATTGATATCAATGCCAGAATGCTTATTGGCAAGTATCTAGGCAAAATCCACCCAGAATTCAGGACTCATATCTCACTTGTGAGACCAACTTCCTTTCATTTCTTCTGTGTAGTATTTCATGAAACACTGTAGTCTTATTCCTTCTGGTGTACAGTGGACCTTCAACTCAGAAGCAGATTTACCTGCAGGGATTAAAAAAGAAAGAAAGAAAGAAAGATTGAATGTTTAGGTTTTAAGATCTCAAATCAGGACTTAGAAACACAGAGAGACTTAATATAGCTTATTTTACCAACAAAATCTATATCTTAGTTAGGAAGCAGTTGAAGAACAGATTCCTTGTAGAACTAATGGAACAGGATTGCTAGGTCCATATAATTAAGCTAAAGAAGTGGATTTTTTTTCCCTATTGCTGTATATTTAATCAATGCATCTTAGATTTAATCATGTTTTTAGGAATTACTGTTCTGAGTATACTACTGTTCTGAGTATACTAAATAATCTGAGTATACTACGGTACATGTCAGAAATCTGGCAAAATTTGACATTTACTGATAAAATATAACCGTTAGCACACCTCGTAGCGTGCTAGTGGCGAATTATCCCACCCCTGGCCGACAGCAGACTATGGCTGTCAGCCGATTGGCCGAGCATTCCTCAAGCGTGCATGCACTTTGGGATCTCAGACCATTCCCAGACAGCAACCCTGCCCACCTGCCCACCCTCGAGCTAGTCTGAGAGTAGTTGGCTGCTCTTTGAGGGCTGGGTAGGAATTTTTTGCAACCATCTGAAATTGTCCTTTGGTTGGTGGTTTTTAGCCTACCCTAGACTGGCACTAGGCATGGAGCAGCTACATTACGTACGTGCAAGGCAATCATTTAATCACTCGCATCAGCAGTGCAGAGTGAGATAGGCAGAACATTTCTCGGTGTCCAATCTGGGGCAGCAAGGTCGGGGGGGGGGGGTAAGCCAGAACTGTTTCAGTGATGCTTAACCAGCTCGAGGAGGCTGGTTGGCAAGCCCCTTTGGCCGAACTTTGGCAGGGGCGTCCTACAGGTGTTGCAATTCCGCTGCCTTACCCCTTCTAGAGCAGTGTTGAAAGGCGAGCTCAGTAAGTCATCAAGTGAGGCCTGGAGTTGGGTGGACGTCCTACGAGATTGGGGGACAAAGACGGCTAGGACCGTTTCCTTCACTTAGAACCCTCCACTTGGGAGGCTCAGGGTTTTTCTCTTACAGTTAGCCTTGTTGTAGATTTCGTTGTTAATTTAATAAAGTGGGCCATTTTAATCCAAAACATAGTCTGTTGTCGTTATTTGAAGGGTGCTGGGGTAATTTAAGAGGCCAGAGGGAAATGTCAAAAAATTCTGACATTTACCAGTAAATCTCAAAGTCAGCTAAGTGCCCTCAGTTAATGTCCAAATGTCAACCTCATTTCCATAATTTATTAGGTAAAGATCATTTACTGTGCCATGGGAATAAATATATTAAACTCTTCAGACAAACATTTCTGACATTTTTTGCTGTGCCTCATTAGAATATATCAGTAAATGTCAACATTCACCAAGTTTCTGTATTACAATCTAAGGTGATGTTTCAATATAATCAACACAGTTCAAAATCACACATGATTTTTACACTGGTGGAATCCTTTTAAAATGCTCTCCTATGTTGCATCAATGGTCATGGCAAAAAATGAAGATCTGATGTCTAATAGTAACTTCTTACCATAGAACTAAAATTGTAGTGTCCTAAGCCTCTTTTGCAAACAATACAAACCAAAAACAGGAAGCAAAATTCTTTCTTCCTGTATAATAATGCTGTCAAACAAAGTCAAAGGCCTCTTCAGAAAATTAACTACAAGCCTGTAAGAGGATATGAATTGCAGGAGTTCTTGAGATCTGCTCACAGGTACAATTGGTTCCTTTGGTCTCTAGCATCTTTAATATGCAATATTTTTGAAATGAAGCAGCAATAAAATTTACTCACCATTGACTCTAGCCAGTCCCAACATAATGTCATCATATACTGAGGAGAGAAGGGAAAACAATATATGTCAACATGGGGAAATTTAGCCATGTGAAAATATTATGAAAACAATGACCAACGTGACTTGAACTGTGTGACTAAATAACGTGACTTATCATAATTATTTCAGATGGGTTTACATCACATTTTTATGTATCTGTCTGTTGTATTATTCTTAGAATGGCTGTTCATATGGCTCTGGGTAAATCCAAAGGAGACCAAATCAGGACAATTCAGACTTTGGATCTGGAGATTTACATTAAGCTGGAGAACTCAAGATGCTTTTTTCCTCTGTTTCTCCACCACTGCTATTACCATTTTGAATATATCATACATGTGTGCATTATTATTAAGCACATTTATATATCACTTTCAGCAAAAAGTAATTCACAAAGTGGATTGTATAACAAAACAAACATTTTATCATCATCATCCTTGATTGGCATAAAACAGCATCATTCAAAGAAAAGAACTAAGATACTTCCCAGAATGCACAGTATCTGTATCAGTGAGATACACTGCATCTTTTGTTACGTATCTCCACTACATGGTGTATAATGGTAGCTACCTTCTCCATTACATTTGCAGCAGAATCATTCAGAATCTAGCAAATTTTTGCAATACTGAGGCAACCCCTCTTGTTTATTAAGATTGGATCTAAATACCTGGTGCAGTTTGGTATAAATAGGACAATATAGAATAATATACAAAATTGTCTCAATGCCACCAATTTTACAAGACCAGTATCTCTCTTTATATGGTATCTTTTGAATAAGACTTCAGATTGCATAGTATTGAATCTAGCCTGGGAGAAGGCTCTACATTCCTATGGACTTTGTTAAGAATATCTATATTCTTATTTAATAGGAATCATCAGCCTTAGAAGGGAGCAAGCCTTATTAGCCACACTATAAAGATTTTGTAATTCAATTGGACTAGATGACCTCGTAGGTCCCTTCCCACTCTATGATTCTAGGATTCTAACTTCACTACTTGTGTATGGGGAGAGATTCCCCATGGCTTGGAAAAATGATAAACTGTTCAGTGTATAAAAACAGAGCTTTACCTTTTCCTGAAATATCAAGAGCAGAGACATCTTGACCTCTGTCATCTGAGAGTGTTGCCTTATATTCACCCTGTTCCTTCTTAGACAGCTAGAATTAAATATGCCATGGTTACTGTGCAACTTCAAATTAATGCAGGCCACTTAAGTACTTGCTACATTTTCCATATCTGAACGAAAATTTACTTCAAAGTTTGCTTGAACTGAGTATATAACAAGAGAGGAAAGTGAGAGGAGATCATGGTTAATGAGGTAATTATTGCATTCATACTGTTAGATCCACTCCTTGAAGTTTAGTAAGATGTCTATGAAGTTTTTTTGTTCTGAAGAGAGCACCTTCAAGTAGTGTAAATCATGTCTAAGTTTGTAAAGTTCAAGAAACTATTCATTCTGACACAGGGGCAATTAGTAGTTTTAAATGCTTAAAGTGGTCAAAATAGCCTTCTAAATGACTTCTTGCTCTTACTCATTATATCCATGTGAGAAGTGTTTCAAAGTACAACCAGAACAGAAAAAAAAAATTAAATAGCAATGACTTAACTGCAACAATGAACAAATTATAAGAATAGTTACTTGAGAGAAAGTCTCACTGAAATTAATGAGACTTACTTCTGAGTAAACTTGGAGCATGAGCAAGCCAAATTAAGCACCATTAAGCCTCACTTTAAGCACTGAACGCATGCTTCACTCTTCCAGTGAAACCAATAGGATTTAGGAATATCTTTGGCAAGATCAAGGCCACAGTTAGGATTGGGATGAACATCTGTGAACTCTCCTTATAATAAGCTACACAGCGGCAGTTTTTTTTCCCAGTGAAAGAGCTGGTTTAAAATTAAAATTTACCTAGTCAAATGATCAAAAGTCTCAAGCGAGGTAATTAAAATAAAGAAGCACCATGTGGGAGTTACAATAGATTATAATAGACTCGCCATCCATAGTATACGTGCATATATTGAACAAAAATAGAATCAGAAAAGATTAAGGCATAAGAGTAGACCTGCTGGTGAATAGTGTTAAAGATCTCATTTAGTTCTCAGACATGGTATCCTTTATAAAGCCTGAAGCTAAAAACCAAACTGAAAAACAAAGCAATACCTTTTTGTGTAACCAATATTATGGATATAGGAAAAGTTTAAAAGGAAATGGCAGGGCAAATAGAAATAAACATCCCAAAATTCTTTATATTTAATGGCACATTCAAGGAATACTTACAGACCAATCCTGAGCTGCCCAGAGGAGCGGCGGCACCAAAATGGCTGCCACTGCATCCAATGCACACCAGGCAGCCACTGGTGTCTCCTCAGGGGGGACATTCATCCCCTTCCCCCAGGAAAGGGCGCAGACCCCCCAATGGGGCCACTCAAGCCTGTGCCGGCTAATTTGCTGGCACAGAATTGAGAATCCCCTTCTCAGGCATTCCAACATGGTGTTCAGGATGTGGAGAAGCAGAGTTCCATCGATCCAGCCCCCTTCCCGACCTGCTCCCTCCCCTGTCCTAAAACGCCTCCTCCTGCCCCAACAAACCTCTCCACCACCCGGAGCTCTTGCCTTGCTTTGTGTGTGGCGGGCTTCCGGCTGGTGCTGGGCTCAACATGGATTGGCACTGAGCTAGCACCAGGGCTGGCCGGGTGCTGAATGTCGCAGGTGTGCCCTACGGCACATTGTGTGTAGGGCTGGCACTAGGAGCCCAGGATTGGACTCTCAATCAGCATTTCTCAAACTGTGGGTCACAACCCAATTTTTGGTGGGTCACAGACCTCTCAACCAAGAAGCTGCAAACTAAAATGGTATATAACCCAGAAATCACTTTCAGGTTGTGCTGGTGCATGACTAAGTTGAGTGACTGCAGCATGCTGATTCTTGGTTCAAAAACTGGATCATGACCCACCGGTGGGTTGTGACACAGTTTGAGAACCGTGGCGTGCCGTGACCACTGAAGCAGGTTGCATGCTGGTGTGACCCACAAGTGACTTTTGGGTTATGTGGCATTTTAGGTTGCAGCTTTCTGGCCTTGGCAGGCTCCAGATCCACCATGGACACCACAGTGGGTCACCAAGGTAACTAGTCAGAGAACCCCTAAACTAAACCCTTTTTAATATATGCTTAGTAGTGCCCACTCCTTGCCAAGTTGCCATAAATCTCAAGCCTAGCTGGTTGGCACCAGCTGCTGCTACTGCTTAACAAACATGCTTGTGTTCCATCTGCAGGCCTTCTTCTTCCTTCTTCCAGTCACCCTGCACAGTCCAGTACCAGTCTCTTAGTGGAGCTGAATGTCTGGCGGAGTGCCCCTTCCTGTGAGTTGTTTTTCTTTTGAAGAGGAAAATCCCACTCTCTCTGGGATTTTCCTCAATTGTTCCTTATCACTCACAGCAGAGAGCCAGCTTCCATCTCTTGAGTTCTTTGTCTCCCACCTGACATCCTAATAGCCAACTTTGATACCAGTCCCTTCAGCTTGGAATTATCCAAGTTGACTTCAACTGAACATGCTCAGAATTCATATATGCTAATGACAGTACAGTCTGGTCAGAGCTGTCAACCCAAGACTTTGAAAATAGCTAAAACAACAAAAATCAATAAATCATAAAATAAGAGAAGGCAACAGGATGTACACCCACAACATTTCTAAAACATTAATATCTACACACTCAACGGGGAGTGTTAGTTGTTTAGAGGAAGTTCAATTAAGGCTTGGTGTTTCAGCATCCTCAGAAACTATACAAAATGGGGAGTTCTACATTTGTGGGACAGCCACCAGGTGTATATTTTAAGTGTGATCTTCAAATTCTCAGTCAGAGGTTAGAAATGAAGTATGGCATTAAGTCAGTCATTCAGCAGTTACTGTCCCATACCCTTGGGATTGTATAGCAGCACACTCCTTTCTGCAAGTCAGGCAATTCTTTAACATCAAGTCCAGCTCCATCTTTGAACCACCTGAAAATGGTCTCCTTCTTGGTATTTGCTACCTGAACAGGAACAACAACAAAACCAATCAAGTGTTAGAGCCTTTTAGCAAGATAGTACACATTGCATTTGGAGTGATTAGGCTACGCTACGAAGCATTATTATTTGGAAATATATGACTTTGAAATCTTTTCATAGGGTAGAAACAGTGAAAAAAATACTTAATATTAAAAATCTGCCATATACTAAGCTACATATTAGGTTTCTCCTTGACTACAACAATGCAGTAAGTTCTTTGACTTTAGTGTAAAGCAAGAGCTACCAAACATAAGTATGTAACCTTTTTTTGGAGCGTCCATCAGAGACCCCTAGGGCTGGGCTCAAAGGCACTCCAATGTTACAATACAGCTGAAGTTTAGTTTTTGGAACCAAGGATGGTCTGTTGGGGGAAGAGATGCTGAGAGCAAGAGAACTCTTTCTATACAGATGCAATATTCTACAGAAAAGTAAGCTAAGAGAAGCTGCTTGAAGGAAGCTCTTCTGAAGCACTGCTGGAGCCTTAGCTCTGTACAATGGCAAGGCAGAAACAGTGTGTTGCTCTACGCTTGAAGTATACTATAGTTGTGTATAGTTGGCTGACATGTGAAATATTGCTAGATGAGCAGCTTTAAACTGTAACTTGAAAGAAGCAATTTTAGAATGAATATTTAAAAGAACAGAACGGAAGATGATTGCTTTTCAGAGATACTGTTCTATGTCTGGCCATCAAAGAGCGACTGTTTATTCTGTAGCTGCAGTTTTGTTACACTTGTGTGATGAAGTCTGTCCAAATGCCGGAACTAAAAGCACGGCAGCAAAATTGGGTTTCCTTGTCCATAGCACTATGAGTAATGGGAGAGCTTGTCCAGCTCTGAAAAACATGACTTGGAAACATGTCACATATTTTTTTTATTTTATTTCACCAAAGTGAATGAGGTATATAATGCAATAATAGGTTTATTGTTAAGCAGTCTCTTGAGTCAGACACCCCAGGACTGGGGACTCAATAACAGCAACTCCCACCATCCATCAATTAACCTGATGGTCTGATGTCTGCACCAGGACACTTGCACTCGTTGCCAACTGTTTACCACCACAGACAGTAGCATAGCTAGAGGGGTGACAAAACTGTAAGTATTGCAGGTGCCGCAACATCTGGGCAGCAATGGCAATGTGCAGGAGATGCCATTTTGTTCAGCGAGCACCTGTGTGTTGGCATTGCTGCCTGAACCAGCTCCAACGACAAGTGGGAGGGGCCGTTTATACAGTGCATTGCAGCACCTGCAGTACTTGCTGTTTTGCCCCCCTCTAGCTATGCTACTGACCACAAACAATGCACTAGATAGGAATTATTAGTGTAGAGGTGGAAGAATGTGAAGTCAGGTCTCCTTCTTTGAGAATCACCAATTCTTAAAAGGGGGGAAGGGAAGTTGGGCTAGGTGTGTACTTAACGACTCAGCTGAGTTCCAGTCACCATCGGAGCAACTAGTCAACTAGACTCTCCTTGGATCTATACCCACCACTCTGGCAGCACAGCTGTATAGCATAATTTGGTGGGGAATAGGATTGGGCCAACAGTAATACTGATGTAGTTTCTACAGTTGCTGAATTTTGAAAAGAACTGGATGCCCAGAACTGCACAACCAGTACTGTCTAAGGGGAATGTCTAAGGCAGTGATTTTCAACCTTTTTTGTCTCACGGCACACTGATAAGACACTAAAATGGTCACGGCACACCCGCAGTTTTTTGACAATTGACAAGGCACAGCATGCTGTTGGTGGGGCGCTCACATCTCCCAATGGCCCTAATAAGAAATGACCCTCCCCCAAACTCCCATGGCACACCTGCAGACCATTCGCAGCACACCAGCATGCCACAGCACAGTGGCTGAAAATGGCTGGTCTAAGGGGAGCTTGATGCTCTCAGACGATGGTGGGAGGGATACCACAGGGTAAATTGCTCTTAAAACAGATTAGCCATCGGCTGTTCTGTTCAAAGAAAAGAAGTCAAAGCTCATATGATGCATGCCAAAAGTAGTTCTTTGGATCTTTGTGGGTCCACCTGGACTCGCAGCTGCTCCTGGATTCCCAGGTGGCGGCTGTGGCAAGGGGGGCCTTCGCTCAGCTTCGGCTGGTGCGCCAGCTGCGGCCGTACTTGGATCGGGCAGACCTGGCCACGGTGATCCATGCCTCGGTGACATCGAGATTAGTTTACTGTAACGCGCTCTATGTGGGGCTGCCCTTGAAGACGGTTCGGAAACTGCAACTAGTGCAGAATGCGGCGGCCCGTGTGGTTACTGGAGGTAGATGGTTCGACTCTGTCAGTCCGCTTCTCCAGCAGCTGCACTGGCTGCCCATTCGTTTCCGGGCCCAATTCAAGGTGCTGGTATTGACCTTTAAAGCCCTATACTGCTCTGGACCAGGGTATCTTAGAGATCGCCTGCTCCCGTACAATCCGGCTCGCCCTCTCAGGTCATCAGAGAAGGCCTTTTTACAAGTGTCGCCGCCTAGGGAGGTACGTGGGGTGGCTGCAAGAAATAGGGCCTTCTCAGTAGTGGCACCAACGCTATGGAACTCCCTTCCCCTTGACTTAAGAATGGCTCCCTCTCTTGAGACCTTTCGGCAAGGCCTGAAGACCCTTCTGTTTAAACAGGCCTTCTGAGTTCTCGGCCTTTTAACATCTTTTTAACATCTTTTAATATTTTTTACAGGCCTGATTCTTTTATGCTGCTGCTCTATGCTCTTTTTACCTATTTTTTTTACTCTGACTGCTGTTTTTTATGATGTGTTAATATGTTTTTATTTGTTTTTAAATTGTTTTTAATATGTTGTAAGCCGCCTTGAGTCCCTTCGGGGAGAAAGGCGGGGTAAAAATAAAGTTATTTATTATTATTATTATTATTATTATTATTATTATTATTATTATTATTACAGGATTACTAATTTAAATTTAATTAACTTTTGCTGGATCATACCCATCACTGTTTTAAAAAAATTTAATTTGTTATTTCTCAACTACCCCAAGAAATACAAAATGCTATATGCACTCATTCAAAATTTCTGTCCAACTATAGTTGCTTAAACATATGCCCCATAAGAAAACCATTTTATTAAAAAGCATTAAAAACCAATTTACCTTACAAAGCAGCAGCACTTCACATTCTTCTGAAACATCCCAGTACAAATGCTCCTGGAAATGAGGACCTAGAAAGAAAGAAAGAAAGAAAGAAAGAAAGAAAGAAAGAAAGAAAGAAAGAAAGAAAGAAAGAAAGAAAGAAAGAAAGAAAGAAAGAAAGAAAGAAAGAAAGAAAGAAAGAAAGAAAGAAAGAAAGAAAGAAAGAAAGAAAGAAAGAAAGAAAGAAAGAGGTTTGCAGATATGTTTACTGGGTCATTATCTGAGTTTTGTTCATTTCAGAGAAAAAACATACACAAAGAGAATACCAAAACAGAAGATCAACCGAACTTGCCTTTGGTCAATCCTGTCAATTAATAGGTCTAGCCATAAGTCAAGATAAATGCCACAGTCCAAAGAACCATGAGTGCCGGTGAAAAGCTTTGGCACCAATGAGTAGTCATATGAGAATGGCCATGATTCTCTGCTGGTTGCACTCAGAAAAGTAAATGGTTTTGCCACCATGGAATGTATGAAGCCACATCACAACTCCAGAATGTTCGTTCTTTGCATAAAAACGGTGTCTTAGGGCTGGTTCAAATGTGACAATTTTGGCAAACAGCACCTTTTGAACTTTAATATTAACATTATTTCAAACTTTTCAGTGGAGTCATTTCACACATTTAGCTGAAACTCATCAAGTTACAAATAATCAGGTGTTGTGCATGTTTAAACCAGTTTTTAATGGTTATCCTGTACCAGTCAAAGCACCACATTTCAGAAGGAAAAGGGCCCAGCATATTCAGAATGTGCAAATTCAGACACTCCCACCCCACCCCACCCATGAGCGTATTCTGAGCCACGTCAGTCCCCTTGTGAACTTTGACCCAATGCCATACCTTCCTTGCTAGAAAGACTGGCACAATCTTTCACTTCCAAATTTAGCAGACGGCAGCAAAGGTGCTATCTTGCTCCAGGGTCTCCTTTGTGCTCTTAAAGGCTAGTGCTCTAAAAAGCTGATCTGTCAGTGACCCAAGTAACAAGATCTCACAAAAATGCAACTTGGGGTTTCTGAATACTTATTTAGGATGTCACTAGTCTTGATAACTGAGAGCACAAACCTAACCTGGTCTACTCAGAAGTAAGTCCTATTTTGTTCAATGGGACTTACTCTCAGGAAAGTGTGGTTAGGATTGCAGATTCTCAGAATGCGTGATACCCATGGCATGACTGAACAGCAGAATCCTAAATGGCAGAAAAGCAAAAAAATACACTTCCTAGCATTCTTGACATGCTTCCTAGCTCAATACTATGCATGCCCTTGAGTTCAAAGGGACTTACTTCAAGAGTAGTGCGTACAGGCTTGTGGCCTTAGACAATGTTCCATCAGGTAAGAACAAACAAACTAATTCCCATTTTACCTTGCTTCCTCAGGAATTCCTTTCTCTGGAACTCAGCCTCAGCCAATACTTCTTTAAATGCTGAAAAGAGAGGAGGAAAAAAAATGAGTTGATTGCTCAGGTATACTTAACAATACATTGCAGCCAAAGTCAGAACACCTCAGGTAACTTACCATCACCAATGAGAACTAATGAAGACTGGTTCTTAGCTTTTCCATCTTGGATCTGTACAGTGTAAGTACCTTCGTTTTCAATAGTAAAGCGGTCCATGACCATCTCGATAAGGCCAGTCGAATGGTCGCACTTAATTTTATGAGTCTGGAAATCAGATAGGTTAAAGCAGTGATTTTCAATCTTTTTCATCTCATGGCACACTGACAAGGCACTAAAATTGTCAAGTCAGGCCACCAGTTTTTTGACAATTGACAAGGCACACCACACTGACAGCAGGGGTTCACGTCTCCCAATGGCCCATATTAACAAATGATCCCAAAACTCCCACGGCACACAAAACTGTCCACGTCACACCAGTGTGTCATGGCACAGTGGCTGAAAATGGCTGGGTTAAAGAGGATCAGTATTCCAGATACAACACAGAGCACAAGTGATTTACATTCAGAAAATCAAATCAATGGGAATTACCACCACACTTGGTGTTCAGGATTAGAGTGTAAAAAGACATTTGAAAAATACTATTTCTAACTGCTGCAAACTGGGCAAAGAGCACTTTTTAAAGTGGCACTCCTCTTATGTTTTAGCAGGAGATAGCAACTATTCATTCCAGCATACCCTCATTTCTAGTAGCTTTTGGCTGCTGTTTCTTTTGCATCTTTTTAGATTGTGAGCCCTTTTGGGACATGAAACCATGTTATTTAGCATTTAACCATGTATCAACCATGTACAAATTGCATGTACCTTTGCTTTTTGTTGAAAAGTTGGATATAATCATTTTTAATAATCTGTGGGGCACCAGTATCATCCAGTGCAGGATGAAATGCTCCATAATATGAGTTCCTGCATTTACCACTCACACAACACAGACCTTGGGTTGTGTGCTGTTCTGCTATTTTATTGTGTTCTGAATTGTGTTACTCTCTCTGTGTGTGCATGCACACTAAATATTACTTTTAATGGGACCTGCATCGCTATGTATAAGATTGCACTGTTCATCTGCTGGCTGCAGGAATATTCTTCCATATCTGCTACTGTTAGAGGCTCACGATGTTTTGGAAACCCCAAAACAAAGACAGTCATGATAAATCAGCTGCTTTACGGCCTGAGACAAATCTGCCAGCCCTGATTAAGAGTTTGGATTGCAACTGCTTAAAATTGTCATAGAGCCCTTTCCAAAAAGGCATCCAAGGTAACCACTTTCAAAAAACATTCTGTAACCTGAACAGTGTTACAGAAGCCTTTGTGGTTTTGTTTCAGGAGGCTTGGTTCTTTGTTTTTTGTTTTTTTTAAATATATCTGATTTTCTTTTTACTATCCCTATTTACAGTGTGGTATTTAAGAACATAAGAACAGCCCCACTGGATCAGACCATAGGCCCATCTAGTCCAGCTTCCTGTATCTCACAGCGGCCCACCAAATGCCCCAGGGAGCACACCAGATAACAAGAGACCTCATCCTGGTGCCCTCCCTTGCATCTGGCATTCTGACATAGCTCATTTCTAAAATCAGGAGGTTGCACATACACATCACGGCTTGTACCCCATAATGAATTTTTCCTCCAGAAACTTGTCCAATCCCCTTTTAAAGGCGTCTAGGCTAGACGCCAGCACCACATCCTGTGGCAAGGAGTTCCACAGACCGACCACACGCTGAGTAAAGAAATATTTTCTTTTGTCTGTTCTAACTCTCCCAACACTCAATTTTAGTGGATGCCCCCTGGTTCTGGTGTTATGTGAGAGTGTAAAGAGCATCTCTCTATCCACTCTGTCCATCCTCTGCATAATTTTGTATGTCTCAATCATGTCTCAATCATGTCCCCCCTCAGGCGCCTCTTTTCTAGGCTGAAGAGGCCCAAACGCTGTAGCCTTTCCTCATAAGGAAGGTGCCCCAACCCAGTAATCATCTTGGTTGCTCTCTTTTGCACCTTTGTGCATATTTGAGTTTTGTATGCCACAATGTTTGTATTTCACAATCTTTTTTTAAATCAGGATTTCATTTTTTCTAAGATTACAAGCGAGGCACCGCAACTGAGAAAACCTTCTCCCTGAATAAGGGCTATATAGCCTGATATATTGTACCATTAATAAATATGTAGATTTTTCTCTGCAGTCTGAAAAGTCTTCTTTGCCTCAGCTTTTTTGTAGTACTACTTCCTTTCACAATTGAGGAACATCTACTACCCAAAACCATTAATCTCAATGGGGTTTGGTTGGTAGATGTTCCCTGTGAAATATGGAATAAATTGGGTTGTATCCAAAGAAAATAAGTCATGACTAAGGGCCCAATCCTGTGCTCAACGGCACGGCTCTGTGCTGCCGAGAACTGTCGCAAACGTGCCGTAAGGCACATTTGCCAGCCTCACTGCCTGGCTCCCACCAGTGCTAGCCCAGCGCTGGCTGGTGCTGGGCTAGCGTGCGGTGGTCACCCAGCTTCCATGGCTGCAGAACAGTAGGCAGGGGCAGGGACGGGCGTGGAGAGGAGGCGTTCCGGGGAGGGGGAGCATATAACAGTATTTATATAACACTTTTCAACTGAAAGTTCACAAAGCGGTTTACAGAGAAAATCAAATAACAAATGGCTCCCTGTCCCAAAAGGTCTCACAGACTAAAGCTGCAAAAGAACACCAGCAGACAGCCACTAGAAAAGACACTGCTGGGGTGAGGAGGGCCAGTTACTCTCCCCCTGCTAAATAAAAGAAGAACACCCACTTGAAAAAGTGCCTCTTACCCAGTTAGCAGGGGTAACATTTCTGTTATAAAATCCTTGGCATCTGTATCATCAAGACCAAGTTTAAATTCCGTTGACTTCTGTTAGTCGCTATTTTGTCTCATTGATTTCCGTGCTAAGTCATGACTAACAAAGAGCCCAGTCCTGAGCTGCCCAGGTACACAGTTGTGGCAGCACTGAAAACGGCATCCTGCACACCAAAGGCAGCCACAGGCTGTCGTCCCCCCTGGGTTGAGGGAGTAGCTCCGCAATGGCTATGGATAAAAGCCTCCATGGCAGGCTGCAAGTCTGACGTGGAGGCTCAGGATCCAGGGAAGCATCGCTCCACCAGTCCCGTCTCCCTCCCTCCCCGCTCTCTCCCCCCGTCGTGACTCCCCCCTGCCCTCTGCCCACCTCCCCCCTCCCCAGAATGCCTCCTCCCTGCCTCCTCCCATGCCCCCGCTTTCCTCTCTGTTGCTGTTGCTCTGTCCATGTGACCGCCGAGTGTCAGAGGCCAGGTGCCTGCCCAGCTCTACCCCAATGCCGGCCAGCGGTGGGCTAGCATGGGCACTCACCCAGTGTTAGAGTTTGTAAATGTGAGCCCTTACAGTATGTTTGTGACAGTGCATGCCGGCAGTAAGCTGGTGCACAGAGCTCAGGATTGGGCTCTTAGTGTACAACCAAAAAGAGCACATCTCCTTTATGATCCTTTATGAACAATGGATTTATTTAAAATATTTTTATCCTGCTTTTCCTCTTATTATCAGGGTGCCCAATGTGGCTTATAAAAATCCATAAAAAACACAATAAAATAATCATAATAAAATTAATCATATATAAAAACACAAAAAACCAGCAACCAAGATAAAAATCAAAAGCAGTACAACAGTATAAACCACTTCACAGTAATATATATTAAACCATATAAAAATGGCCAAGAATACAACACCATAAATATAGCAAAATAAGTACCATAAAGCAAAGCAATAAATTAGGGTAGGAAAGCTAGTTGAAGAAGAAAAATGTTTGGCCCCTGCCAGAAGATTAAAAGGGAGAGCACAGCTCTCAGTTCCACCAGGTGACGGTTCTATAGCAACAGCGCCATCATTCAGAGAGCCCACCTCCTTACTGCTCCCAGTCTGGTTTTTGCCAAGGCAGCATACATAGCAGGCCCCTTCAGATGGCCTCATATGACCAGTCAGTTCATATGGAAGAAAGCGATTCCTCAGACACCCCAGCCTCAAGCTGCAGAAGTCTTTAAAGGGCAAAACCAGCACCTAGAATTGTGCCCAGAATCAAAACAGACCCCACTGTAGCCCCTGGAGCAGCAGTCACAGCAGCAGACTTACCCTTCGCTGCTCTTGGGGTAAAAGTCTGCAATGCCAGCCACCGCGCGCTATGCCGCCGCTTTGCTGCCCCCATCTTCAAAGCATGGCGGAGCCTCGTGCAACTCCGCCTGGGGAAGCCTTCTGAGGCTTCTCCTTGATCTTAAACTGTACTTCTGGAAAACTGGAAGTATAGTTTCCAACCATGTCATGGTTGGCAACCTTCAGTCTCAAAAGACTATGGTATACGCCTACAGCACCCAGTATTCCCAAGCGGTCTCCCATCCAAGTACTAACCAGGCCTGACCCTGCTTAGCTTCGAAGATCAGATGAGATTGGGCATGTTGTCAGAAGCCTCAGTAAGGCTTCCCATGCAGTCCTAGAAGTCATTCAGGCTCAGCATCCGGGGCATTTGCCCTGTTTGCCCAGTGCTAGGTTCACTGCTGAGCAGTCAGACAGGGCCAATCTGCCAAGCCCCCAGACTAGACAGCCTGCTATGTTCTGAGCTAATTTCTAGACAGTATTCAAAAGCAGTCCCAAATAGAGTTCATTACAGTAATCAAGCCAAGGCATGGACCACTGTGGTTAGTTCTGATCAATGTACCCTTTGCCAGCAATTTGCTTGGTGGCTTTTACACATTCTATACCCACAAGTGGTAGCAAATTCCACATTTGAAATAGATTAATATTCAGAAAAGAAAGTCTGTGTTTCATGACTCAAGAGGAAAAATAAGGTTCCTTATTCTACTTCATACTCTGTGGAGTTTTATATTTTCTCCCCTTTTGTTAGCAGCAGAGTTGAGATTAAAATTGCCAGCTAGGAATACTATTGAATTGAACCTATTTTTATGCTGCTTCATTTCAAAAATCCTGCGTCAGGAAGGCCAAAGGCAGTTGTTCCAATTAGGACCATGTTGGAAATTATCTATTTTTGGCCAATGTCGAGAACAAAACTATTCTTGCTAGTATGATGGTCTATTGAACATGATCGGCGACTGCAGTGTCTGTCTCTAGGCAGGCTTTAGAATATAATTAGGTTTTTAGCTACTGCCATTATGCAGAAAGATGAAGTTCAATGGTTTTATGGCAGCCATAAATACAGGGCTTTTATGTGAATTTCCACAAAAATATCATCAATCTTCAAATGCAAACGTCATCTGTGGCTTGCTAATTAAAGAGGTGAAATAATGCTACAGTTCATATTTTTTTAAGGGTTGCTCTAATGCAGATGCTTTCGAAGCATTGCTAAAAATAAAAAGTTGAGGAGGGAAGGCAGGCAGGGGGGATGACTCAGGTCTAGAAATAGCAAAAAAGAGATAGTCCCTGGACATCCAATAGGGAGTGAAAAGTACGCAACATATTCTAAACAGAATATTTGCTATTGAGGCCAGTCCACATAGAAACCAGTAAAATTCTTCCTGCTCTCGAGTATATACAAAAATGGAAAGAATTCACTCAAAAACCCACATTACATAAGTCCTTGGAAAGATATTGTTTTGGTTTGCTTTCCTTTTATAGATGCAGCACTATAAACAGTCAGGAGGTCTATAAACAGGTAGGAGGTCTGGTCTAGAGGGTAGAACCTCTGTTACCCTGAAGATAACATCTGAAGGTCGCCAGTTTGAGGCCACCGCCAGCTCCGTGAATGGCGAGACCTTGAAGCAGCTGAAGAGCTGAGTTCTTCCACCTGCTCTTTGGTGTGAGCAAAGAAGTGTCTTGGCTGCCCTTCAAGTGAGAGATGAAGGAGCTGCTCATCAGCCAGTGTGGGAGGCAACTGGGGGCCAGAAGTGAGACCAGACCGTGAAAGATCCATCGGAAATGTTGTGCGGTTCTTGAAAACAACCTTTCTGTTGTTGTAAAAATCCTCTCAAGGGTTTAGAGATAGCCTGCCTCTGTGAACTGTCTTGAATAAAGTCAGAGGAGTAATCCGATGACCAGAAAGGTGGTGTATAAATACCATTATTATTATTATTATTATTATTATTATTATTATTATTATTATTGATAATAATAATAAACCCATAAAATAAATATTTTAATAAAATATTAAAATATTAATAAATTAGTTATTAATAATTAATAATATTAATAAACCCAGCCCACTGCAGAAAAATAATGGGAATATGCTGTTTTAATATGCTACTTTTGTTACTAGCATCACTGCTACCACGGTCAAAGCTAGATTTCTGGGGGCTGTGAGGCAAAGTTCCTCACTGGGTCCCCCATGGCATTCCCCCATCTATCTTGTGATGGTGTGTTGGGCATTACTGCATCCACTGGTACTGAGGATTCAGGGGTTGGCTCAGACAAGCCTCACACAAGGCCTCTGAAGGCTCTTATCCAGTGCCCAACCTGACCAACTCCTGACACCACCCCCTGATTTCTGCTAGTAAGCATGTATCATGTCAGTGTTGTGCTAAGTGCTGCACAGGCTACAGAAATGACAAGTTCAGAAACCTCACACTACAAAGCACCTGAGGTGAGGGAGAAAGGAAGCAAAGCAGTGTTTGTCCTACAACTTACAAGAGAGAAGAACCACCTGCCAAACAACTGGATGGCTTCTGAATCATAGCTTGTGTAACACAGGAAGGGGATGGAGCCTCATTTCCTCTTGTAAAATGGAACAAGCACTGAGGGCAGATGGGTATGTAGAAGGAAAGAAGAAGCTCTTGGTCTAAGTTGATAGCATTTGAATGTGATTACACATCTACACATGCAACTTTCAGCTGGAGAACACAGTGAAAGATGCTAAGTTCTTCTGATCTTTTACTGACTAATTTTCCATAATCATGGTAACCTCTCCTGTAGTCTGACCCTGGGGTAGTCTGACCCTGGGGTAGTCTCCTGTAGTTTACCCCTGGGGGCTGGGGGCCAAGAATAGGCCCTCAGTTTGGCTGTACTTGTCGTAAGAGGCGACTAAACAGCCACCGGGTAAATGGGACTCGTCAGCCTAGGAAGGCAGCTCATCTAAGAGAAGGAAACTCTGATCCCAAACCTCCACTGCCTTGTGGCTACATCCAGTTCTGGAAAAGGCTTCAGGAGTCAACCTCGAGGCAAAATCAGGAGCCGGAGTCCCTTAGGCAGTTCATGGCTGAACACAGTCACGTTCTGGCAACTCCTGCGACGCCGCTGGAACCAACCGTATTGGCTTCTGCCTTTCCATTGGACCATTCCAGCGACGTGGAGAGGGGGGATTTGCTGCATGGGTAACAGCCTATCCTCCATACCTTCTTTACCCAGGCTTCGCGCACTGGAGAGGACACTCCAACTTCGCCATACGGCGTCGGCACAACACGGGAAGCAGCAGTTTACCGGTTATAAGTCTTTGCTCGATTGGCGTAGAGCATGACGCCAGGGGCTGCTTCCGACGGTGGGAGAGATCATTGCATCTCATTGGGCAGCTACCGCCCGCCTTAAGCTGGGCAGTCCCCAGCCAGTAAGGTGTTGCCTCGCCACGGTCCGTTAACCTCATGGGGTGCGTGGGGTTTAGGGTGAAAACCGACAAGCGGATCGACAACTCTGCACCATGCAACAGAAAACAGAAAACTACTGCCCTAAAGCTGGGCACCTGGAACGTTAGGACAATGACACCTGGCTTCTCTGATGACCTGCAAGAAATAGACGACGCACGCAAAACAGCTGTCATCGACATGGAGCTGAGCAGACTGCAGATGGACATCGTCGCCCTTCAAGAGACTAGGCTGCCAGATTCTGGATCTGTCAAGGAGAGAAATTTCTCATTTTTCTGGCAGGGAAAACCACCAAACGAAACCAGGGAACATGGCGTTGGCTTTGCGGTCAGAAATACCCTGCTGAAATCCATCATCCCACCTACTGTGGGAAGTGAAAGAATTTTGTCCCTGCAGCTCCAGTCATCAGCAGGACCTATCACTCTCATCAGTGCTTATGCACCGACTCTGTCGTCTCCAGCAGAAGCCAAAGACAAATTCTATGATGACCTGGCCACCACTGTCAAGAAAATCCCTGTAAAAGAGCCATTGTTCATTCTCGGCGATTTCAATGCTAGAGTTGGTGCTGATAACAGTTCATGGCCCACTTGCTTAGGTCAGTTTGGCACTGGGAGGATGAACGAAAATGGCCAACGCCTGCTAGAGTTTTGCTGTCATCACGGTCTCTGTGTCAGCAACACATTCTTCAACACAAAGCCCCAACATAGAGTCTCTTGGAGACATCCAAGATCAAAGCACTGGCACCAGCTCGACCTGATCCTCACCAGACGCTCCAGCCTTCCCAGCATCAAGATCACACGCAGTTATCATGGTGCTGCCTGCGACACTGACCACTCCCTGGTGTGCAGCAGAGTGAAACTGCAAACAAAGCGACTGTATCACACGAAAAAGGAAGGAAGACCTCGCATTGATACCAGCAAGACCCGGGATCAGAGAAAAGTGGAGGAATTTGCACAAGCGCTTGAGGAATCTCTTCCAGGCCCGGCCGACGCAAATGCATCCAACAGATGGGAACATTTCAAGAATACCGTTTACAACACCGCCTTGTCCATATTCGGCAAGAAGACCAACAAGGCGGCAGACTGGTTTGAAGCCCACTCTGAGGAGTTGACACCAGTCATTGAGGAAAAGAGGAGAGCTCAAGCAGCATACAAGGTCTGTCCCAGTGAGCGCAACCTGCAGGTCCTCCGAACTGCTCGCAGCAAAGTCCAACAGACTGCCAGGAGATGTGCTAACGACTACTGGCTCCAGCTCTGTTCCGAGATACAGATAGCAGCTGACACGGGCAACATCAAGGGGATGTATGATGGTATCAAGCAGGCCCTAGGTCCAACACAGAAGAAAATTGCCCCTCTGAAGTCTGCCACAGGCGAGGTCATCCAGGATCGGGCGCAGCAGATGGAACGCTGGGTGCAGCACTACTCTGAGCTATATTCCAGAGAAAATGTAGTCACCGAAGAAGCACTGAACAACATTGAGTGCCTGCCTGTGCTGGAAGAGCTTGACAGTGAACCAACCCTAGAAGAACTTCACGTGGCCCTGGACTCCCTTGCCTTTGGCAAGGCACCTGGAAAAGACAGCATCCCTGCTGAAGTCCTAAAATGCTGCAAAGAGATCATCGTCACTGAGCTGCATGAAATCCTCTGTCTCTGCTGGAGAGAAGGTGGAGTACCTCAAGACATGAGGGATGCAAACATCATCACGCTGTACAAGAACAAAGGTGACAGGGGTGACTGCAACAACTACCGCGGCATCTCTCTCCTTAGCGTTGTAGGAAAGCTGTTTGCCCGAGTTGTACTAAAGAGGCTCCAGGTACTTGCAGAGAGCGTCTATCCAGAATCGCAGTGTGGATTCCGAGCCAACAGGTCCACCACTGATATGGTATTCTCCCTTAGACAACTGCAGGAGAAATGCAGGGAACAACGACAGCCACTCTTTATAGCCTTCATAGATCTCACAAAGGCTTTCGACCTGGTCAGCAGAGACGGCCTCTTCAAGATTCTTCCCAAGATTGGATGTCCACCCAGGCTCCTCAGCATCATCAGATCCTTCCACAAGGACATGAAGGGCACTGTTGTCTTCGATGGCTCCACATCAGACCCTTTTGACATCCGAAGCGGAGTGAAGCAGGGCTGTGTTCTTGCACCAACCTTGTTTGGGATTTTCTTCGCTGTCCTGCTGAAGCAGGCCTTTGGAACTGCAACAGAAGGCATCTATCTCCGGACCAGATCAGACGGAAAGCTCTTCAACCTCTCCAGACTGAGAGCAAAATCCAAAGTCCAGCTGAAATGTCTGCGTGACTTCCTCTTTGCCGACGATGCAGCTGTCACTACCCACTCTGCCAAAGATCTCCAGCAGCTCATGGATCGTTTTAGCAAGGCCTGCCAAGATTTTGGACTGACAATCAGCCTGAAGAAAACACAGGTCATGGTTCAGGATGTGGACTCACCTCCCTGCATTACAATCTCTGAGCATGAACTGGAGGTTGTCCATGACTTTGTGTACCTTGGCTCAACGATCTCCGACACTCATTCTCTCGATGCCGAGCTAAACAGGCGCATCGGTAAAGCAGCTACCACGTTTTCCAGACTCACAAAGAGAGTCTGGTCCAACAAGAAGCTGACGGAACATACCAAGATCCAGGTCTACAGAGCTTGCGTCCTGAGTACACTTCTGTACTGCAGCGAGTCATGGACTCTTCGCCCACAACAGGAGAGGAAACTGAGCGCTTTCCACATGCGCTGCCTCCGACGCATCCTCGGCATCACCTGGCAGGACAAAGTTCCAAACAACACAGTCCTGGAACGTGCTGGAATCCCTAGCATGTATTCACTGCTGAAACAGAGACGCCTGCGTTGGCTTGGTCATGTCGTGAGAATGGATGATGGCCGGATCCCAAAGGATCTCCTCTATGGAGAACTCGTGCAAGGAAAGCGCCCTACAGGTAGACCACAGCTGCGATACAAGGACATCTGCAAGAGGGATCTGAAGGCCTTAGGGATGGACCTCAACAAGTGGGAAACCCTGGCCTCTGAGCGGCCCGCTTGGAGGCAGGCTGTGCAGCATGGCCTTTCCCAGTTTGAAGAGACACTTTGCCAACAGTCTGAGGCTAAGAGGCAAAGAAGGAAGGCCCATAGCCAGGGAGACAGACCAGGGACAGACTGCACTTGCTCCCAGTGTGGAAGGGATTGTCACTCCCGGATTGGCCTTTTCAGCCACACTAGACGCTGTGCCAGAACCACCTTTCAGAGCGCGATACCATAGTCTTTCGAGACTGAAGGTTGCCAATACAATACAAATAATAGTCTGACCCTGATGGGACACTGGCAGTAGGTTGCAGTGACGAAACAAAACCATGTTACAGGTCTAATACTGCCCACCAACTCCCAGCTGACCAGCTTATTTATGCTTTCCATTAATAAAAGACAACCTCTTTTCATTGTTTGCATGAAGCATCTCGCTTGCTAAGATTGGAGCGCTGCCACATGAACAGCTTTCATCAGGCTGAATCCAGGGTCTGCACCTCGCATCTATAAATCCGGCTGAAGATGCTTTTCACAGCAAAGGTGGTTGCAACAAAATTTGACACACCTATTCCTAGGTATATACATACCTCACTGTCAGCCACTTCAGCGTCATTGATTACAAATCGGTAACTGGCCTCTGGGGAAATGCTCTCAGCCTGAAGCCAGAAGCGAACTTGTCCTCTATCCAAAATCTCATAGGTTAATTCTGACTTGAGAGGGATTGCTGCAGGAAAAGAGCACAGCACAAAGCAAATGTGTGATAGGCCTTTTGGAATAACTTAGCCAACTGTAATTCCCAGTGCTTCAAAGCTTCTGAGAATCTTAAGCAATAAACAAGTGAAACGTTATGAAAGCTAAATGGAAACTCTCCACTGTATTTGCACAGATGTGTATTAAAGCTGTTTTTGCAGGAGTCAGAGCAGAAGCTGAAGTGCGTATTTATTGCACTACTTAGGGCTTTTAAATACATAATCCAGTAAATATTAGACATATCCAAGTTGAGTTCATTCATCCCAATATGTATGCAGTGGTGAAGAAGATCTCTCAGACAGAAACTAATATTTGCATTTAATTAATAGAAGGATAAGCAAGCTGCTCGATGTTTAAAAAAATAAGAGAGTTTTCATTACTTTATACTCCAATCAACGGTGTGTAAATATGTTCCGTTTGGGACTGAATATTAGATTCAGAAGTGCTACTTACTTGGATTCTTTATTTCATGGCTTAGTGTCATCAGACGTCCAAGCTCTGAAATGGAGAACAATTTTCATATTTTAATTTATTCTGACAGTCAACATAAATGCTAAGAACAGCACATGAGACCACAAAGCACCAATAATCTGTTTCAGGTCAATGGGGGGGAAAAGCACTTAAGAAAATGTAGTTTATGAAAACTAAAAAAAAATATGAAAACATACAGAGAATTTAAAAGTGACCGGCATCAATCATGTTGTGATTTTACACAAAAGATAAACTGTGCTAAGTGAGCAGGTAATACCCTACTTCTACTACTTCCCTTTCTCATTTGACCCTGTTCTCCAGGGTATCTTTTCAAAAGGGCTTGCTTTAGTCGTCTGCAAAGGAGAATGCAAGCTGCTGGACAAAAGTGTTTACAGAGATATGCAGCAAATGTCAGTAAATCCTCATAGAAATTGTGCAAAAGGCTGGGTCCTACAGAGCTGAATGCAGAGATTAGCCCTACTTAACATATTAGAATTGCTAATAAGGGCTCAGGAAATGGAACTAATTGCACTGTGTGCAAATTTGCAAAATACGAAGAGGAGATGAAATTAGCAAGTGAGTCACTGAGGAGACCAACAGATATTTCTATCTCATTTCAAAACATATTAATGTGGAAGTTATTCCCATTCATTTTGAGCCTTGAAACCTCTTACATATCAGTGAAAATTGATGGAAATTGACCCAACAGCAAGTGAGATATATAATGATAATTGAGATGCTATGAACTAATATGTATAAACGGTGGGTGCTGTCAACTCTGATTGACATACAAAGTAATATAATGTAGAGTTCAAAAAACCAATATAATGAACTCTGAATATAGTGAACTCTGTCAGTGGAACAATCTTCTTTTTGAAGAAGTTTCTTAATTTTGCTTAAGTTCCTACACTCAAAAATGACAAAGTACATTTTGAAAATTCCAAATTTCCTTTCCTCAAAATATTATTTTCTGGCTATAAAAATCTCAGGTTCCCTTTTGGCAACGATGAAAAAGGAGAGGTAGATACATTCATTGGTGTTCAGTTTAATTCACAATACCTCGTAAAGTTAATTCGGTAGTTTTTACATAGCTCTGCCATGTTTCACCAAACAACAATATCAACAAACTGAATAGCTAAAGTGAACAAATTTTGTTCTTACCTTCTTCATCCATAATAAAACTGGATGAAACACCATCGGTATCACTAACAGCAACAGCATATGTACGCAAGTCCTCTTTGTCAGGTTTTTTAAAATAGAGTTTAGAACTAAAAGAATAAAGTAAAAAAATGTATGAAGTGTTTTGAGATAAGAAAAAGGCCATTTTCAATCATTTCCATACAAGACTTTTGAACTTACTGATCTCCAATTGTTTCAACTCTAAATCTATCAGTATCTTCTATCTCTTCATAGAATTTACTCCAGCTAAATTGAGAAGCATCAGAAATTTCTTTGCAGTCAAAGTCAAGGTAAATGTTACCTTCTTCATCCACACCTGAAGTGATTTCCTTGGTGCCTGTAAAACATGATTACTATTAGAAATGTAATTATTCAAGGAAATAATAATCCCCTCTAACTGACAAAATATCAGTTCCCTCAAATTTTATTTCTACTAAGCATTTAAGCATTTTGTCAACGTCTGAAATGTTCCCTTAATTAGTTCAATTTGCTTTAGCTACCAGGACACCATAACCAATAACCTGAAAGAATTAAAAAAAAAGTGCTTTTTTTATAAAAGAAATGGCAACAGAGAAAAATATAAGTGGAGGAATCAGCATTATTTGTTCATACCTGGTTTAACATGAACCAGCACAGCTTCAGAAACATCAGATGGCCTGCCTATACCAGCATCATTCACTGGACGAACTCGAAACACATATGTTTTGCCCTCATGTAATTCTGTGACCTTGATAGAAGAACACAATGAAGGTCTTTGAAACTAGGAACTCAGCATATAATTTTAGTCAGCACTGGTGAAATTCCAAATTCAGAACAAAACACAAACACCCTACAGCAAATTATTTTCTACCTTTAGGTAACGATGGGATTCTGGTTTCTCATTGAATGTGATCCATTCTTCCCCTTCTTCTTCCTTGTAGTCCACAAAATACCCCGTCACGGGGCTGCTACCAATATAAATAGGAGCTTTCCAAAGAATCACAAGGGATGTATTCCTGACTTCACAGAATGTGAGATCATAGGGAGGACCTGAAGGTAGGGGATAGTGACAATGAAGTCAAATATATTCTCCCCAATTTTTGAGGACTTCTGAAATATTATAAAGAAGTATTTTTGTGTGAAAAAAGTGGATTTCCACTTTCATTATTTCTTTGGGTATAATGTGCTTCCTGCTACCATAGTTTCATTCTACCTCTATTAAAAAAGACAGTGATAATCAGGGATGGGCCAAGGCTCAGATGACTCATACCTGAGTTGTGTAAATATGCATTTTTCCTGACTTGAGTTACATGTGTCAAAAACTTGGGCGCTGACTTGGGACTCAGGGGTTTAACCCTAAAAATGAAAAGACTCAAATAGACTTGAGTCAAGGCTTGCTTTTGAGTAGGCTTGTGACTCTGTTTTGTGTGTGTGTTTGCTTGTTTGGTTTTACAGGTCCAGCCTTGTTATACACTGATTTTTTATACATGGATTTGACTCAACATGAATAGCCCCTGCAAATGAGAAGGAATGTGCTGATCCCCGGAGAAGGGGAAAATGCACCCCATTAAAATCACAATTTAAAAAACTGCTTTTTACTGTTGCAGAGAGACAGTCATACAAGTGATTACAGGTATAACCTAAGTATCTGCAGATTTTTCTATCTCAAAGCTGATGAGAAGGGCCCTTTAAATTAAAGGAAAACAGTCGTTTAACCATGCCAGAGAGGGCAGCCAGCTGACAATCAATCAGTCATTCTCTCTGCAGGCTTCACTCGTCCCTTCCCCCTGAGCACGTGAAAGAAGGCTAAATGGCAGCAACTATCACCTTCTCCATTCTTTCTCCCTTGCTGGGGCTCCTGGTGATGGGAGGAATTGCTGCCTCCTAGTGAAGCCAAAGCTCCTGGAGAGAGACTGATGGCCTCTGTGTGCATTACAAAGGTCATCAAGGCTGTTTTTAAATCACCAGAGCAAGGAAACATTTTTTTAAAATTGATTTGCTATAGTGCGTTTTTTGCCATCCACATGAGTTCTTGGAACGGAATCCTCGTGAATAATGAGTCTCAATCTGTATTTCCTTTGCTTTTCAAAAAGACTGGGACTCAAGTCAAAATGACTTGAAAAAACAGCTCTGGATGAGTTGCAATGGCCACCTTTATAACTTGTGGGTGATTTGAGCCAAGGGAGTGGAGACTGCACTGGACTCGAGATTCTGCACTGTGACTCCAGGACATCCCTAGTAATAATATGTAACATAACTTGCCATAGTGTGCCTGATACCTTAGTCAAATGGGTAAGCTTAGTCAATGAGACTATTATTCAAAATGTGCAAGAGAATTCTATCATACCACACATCTATCTATTTGCAATCCAAAAACTGGGAAAACAGAGAAATGGTAAAACTGTCTTCAGCACTTAGCTGTATGATACAGATGAACAATAATCCTCCCCAAGTTTGCTGGGGAGGATTACAGCTTAGCACACCGTCACACATATTCACCCATTGTTTTCTTGGTGAAAGAGTGATATATTAATAGTCCAAGAACACTGATTGCTACCTGGTACCCAGAAGTTTCAATATAAGAAAGAGGCATTTCAATGAGTTCACACAACGGGGTGTGTGCGCTTCCTTTTATTACAGCTTCAATTTATTATTCTGACAAGCCAAGCTTCTCCACTAAGTCTGGAGTCAAATCTTGTCATTGAATACAAATGATTTCATTTCATTTCAAGTGATATTGACTTGGCTGTTTCCACATGAACAGCGTGCTTGAATGGAAACTAGGAATCTCCATCAGAGTTCTGCAAGACAGCCAGGGCCTTTGAAGTTCTGTCTCAGGGGGCTTCATATCAATCTGCTTATGTTTTGTGAGGAAGTACCTTTCATGTTAATGGAGCAAAAAAATGGTAAGGAGTGGAACAATAGAGAAAAAACTCAAATAATATTTCCCTTAACTCCAACTAGAAACAGGTGCCTTATCCATGTTGAGCAGCTGAATTTTCATTTCATAGTTATTTTTCCAACGCTGCCACTGAAACAGTTCCAATGCAACACAGCTCACCACATTAATATCTGTACCTGTACATTATTTATTTATTTAAGAGATTTATACAGTACCCCACTTTTCCTCTGCTATGGAAATGCCCAAGATATATTAAAATACCTTCATATAAGAACTACTACATCCAGTGTATATCATGTGCTGCTTAAAAAAAAAAAATCCAGAATAGGAGACAGTGGGTATAAATCCAACATTTTCCTGGTTCCAGATGCATCTCTTAAAAACAGAGCAACTCCTGGGAAACTCAGCTAACATTTTGCAAATATGTGCAAAATCTGTAATCTGAAGTGGAAGATTAGAGAACGGGCTCAAGGGTACCAAACAGTAATTCCATTTATAGCAGCTCAAGGATTTCAGCTTTCTTGGTATATGAATCTTAGGATCAAGAAATAGCTGCGAAAGTCACATCACCAAAACACAAAGCAAAGAAAATGAAACATTTCATTTCATTACCCAGAAAGCATTCAGTTTGCTTTGGTTTCTGAGTGAAATTATGTTTGAAACAAAATTGGACAAAATTTTAAAATCCAACTGTCTAAGACAGACTTTATTATCTCTTAAACCAGTTAACCAACATAAGATCATATCTAATTATATATCCTACCACAGCTTTTTTTCTGATGAATCTTCCATATAATAAGCAATCATGGCTGAATTGGAACATAGATGGCTTGTGGAAGATTTATGGCCCAGTCCTATCCAACTTTGCAATGCCAATGCAGGGCCCAATCCTATCCAATTTTCCAGGACCAGTGTAGCTGAGTCAATAAGACTTGCACTGCATCCTATGGTGGGGAGGCAGTCAGAGAGGCCTCCTCAAGGCATGGGAACATTTGTTCCCTTACCTTGGGGCTGCATTTTGGTTGCACCGGTGCTGGAAAATTGGATAGGACTGGGCCCACAGTCGTGTCAATGGGGTATGCGCTGCATCCTGAGGGGACAGTCATGGAGGCCTCCTCAAGGTGAGGGGACTTTTTTCCTTACCTGAGGGCTGCATTGCAGCAGCAGCAGCACTGAAAAGTTGGATAGAATTGGGCCCTTAGCTAGCCATTTATAGCACCTAGACCTTATGTTGCTTACCCACTGCACATATTGCATTAACCTGGTGAACCATATCTCGGGAGATAATTGGGAAGCATGGTTAAAAATTGAATGTATTAATTATTAGCATTATGTGACAAATCTTAAAATGGAATTCATGGGGGAGGGAATGCTTTAACTTTATGAATACTACTTACCAGGTTCCGGCATTGTCCAAGCCTCACATCTGAAATGCTCGCTGGGGTCTGAGGGCTGCCCAATGCCAGCAATATTTGCAGCAGCAATTTTGAATTCATAATACGCATTTTCTGTTAAATCCTCTACCTTTGCAGAACAGTTAAGATTAAGAAAAGAATCATGAAGATAATATTCATATGCCTTGACAGAAGCAAAACATTCAATCCATTTATTTATTCAGAGTTGTTCCTAGTAGAGTGCATGAGCCTCCCACAGAATGTCATGGCCATGTGTGATGCTACACATTTGTGCCCAGCCAAGGCCTGGGGAAAGGAAAAGGAATTCAGTGACCCCACCCCATTGAAGTAACTCTGATGTATGCTGCTGCACATGTAGGAGGATAGCTTAAGCCCTTTCCTTTCATTCTATATTTTGGAACTGATCTGTGCACCATATAACCAAAATGAATCAGTAAAAACAAAGCAGCATTTAACTTATATACTAACATATAACAATACTGACCTTATAGATCCTCTCTTTAATAAGAGAAGAATTCACTTCATGCCAGTTGTGATGATGTGCTTCCCGTTTGTCGATGTAATAACCCAGAATATTTGATCCACCACTGAATCGTGGAAGCTTCCATCCAATGGTCATTGTGTGGCCATCACAGTTGAGAAGTGTGATACCATAAGGGTATGATGGACAAGCTTTAAGAAGTCAAACATATGGCACATTAAAATAATGTCCACAAATATAATAGCTCATATTAATAATATCATCAGATTGCTTCTGTTATATTATTGCTTTGGTTATATTATGATAAAACAATGGATTGTGAGATTAATCTCACAAATTTAAGAAAATTGTGTCCTTAAAGCTCAAACATATCAGAGGCAAAGTGAGGCTTAACCAAAGCATTATTTCCCTGTATAACTCTTTCCCCTTCTACGGCAACAATACTGACTGACAACAATACTGTCGGACAACAATAGTGACCGACAGGGTGAAATGAGCAGTCCTGCATTCCATCTCCATAAAGTCCTAATCACTCAACAATGAAGTTGTGAAGAACTTGGTTCTAGTATAACTACTGTGCTGCTTAAGCAATAAGCTGGGCAGCCCAATCCTAAAATGCCCTGGAGCAGGCAGGCCAGCTGGCCTGTGCTGCATCTAGAGCAGGGCTGGACTGGGTTGTAGCACAACTCATTCCCCTTATATTCCCCTTACTCCGTGTTGCATGGCAGCAGCCCCTATGGGGCTACTTGGATCTATGCCACCTAAAGGTTGGCAACCTTCAGTCTCGAAAGACTATGGTATAAGCCTACAGCACCCAGTATTCCCAGGCAGTCTCCCATCCAAGTACTAACCAGGCCTGACCCTGCTTAGCTTCCAAGATCAGACGAGATTGGGCATGTGCAGGGTAACAGTTGCTGTAACCGCCACCTAAAGAGGCAGCGCAGATCCAAGCAACCTGGTGTAAGGTTGGGCTGCGTGGGAGGGGAGTTAGAACTCCCCATTCTGCTGGTGCAGCAGTACAGTATTCAGGCCTCCTTCAGAGGCCGCCGTAAGTCTGTGAACCGGCCTTCCAACTCCTACGGTGCAACTCCTACGGTGTTGCAAAAGTGCCATAAGGCACTTTTGCAACACCTCCCTTGCACTGGTCCAAGACTGCATCTGGACTGTGCTCAAAATCCTTTAGCCAGCCAAGCTAGCAAGAGCTGCTCTGCGCATTCCTTGATCAATAGAGAAGCCACTTCCCTATAGTGACTCCCCACAGCCCATATCACATCCCATTATTTTTCATGTGAAAACTTCTGATCCTGTGGACAACGAATGTGCCTCCATGAACATCCAACATGGAAACTGTCCATGTTATTGGGAATTTCTATGTGACAGTCAGACAGCTGGAGCTCCTCTGAGGTGAGAAGCATGTTATACTACAGGCCACAGTATCATTACAGAGAAGAGAGATCAAATGGCACATGAATCAAAGAACATGTAGACCAGCCCTTGTAC
Organism: Tiliqua scincoides; assembly: GCF_035046505.1. Classification (NCBI taxonomy): domain Eukaryota; kingdom Metazoa; phylum Chordata; class Lepidosauria; order Squamata; family Scincidae; genus Tiliqua; species Tiliqua scincoides. The sequence goes on along the minus strand of NC_089821.1, from coordinate 167,406,911 downwards.
TCATGTAAGCAATAATGGGTTCTCAGATTGGTTTCTTTTTATTGCTCCTTTAACAGCTTAAGTCTTATAGAATATCACTTACTGAGAGCTGCCTGTACTGTTATAGGATCAGACTCCTGGGAATTTTCACTCATTCCCACAGCATTTGCAGCTTTCACCCGGAAGATGTATTTCTCTCCAGTTGCTAAGCCATGCACAGCAAATCTGAAATAGGATAGTTAAGTTATATACATAACAGAATGAGAATCTTTACATATGCCTCAAAAGGGCACTCTCTGTGAGAGGCAGGAAGAAACACATAATAAGAAGTCCTTGGCTGAATATAGAAAATTGATACCAACTGAATAGTAAGTTATGTGTCCACACGGCTCTAATACAGTGATTTCTATAGCCATGCTGGTTCTTCCCAGGCTGTATAGTGAACATAGGGCACATAAAACGGCTTCTGCAGCCTAACAATTTTCCATTTAAAGCACAAAAAAGCCACAGGGGAAAAAGTAACTGTTTCTCCTATAGATCTTTTGCTTACTCCTAATGGGGAGAAAAAGAACAAAACAAAAAAAAGAATGTGACAAATTATGTGCATACTCAAACCTAAAGATTAAGTCACATTCCCACACAGTAGATATAAGGATTACACTGATGTCCTAAAGCTTCTTAGGGCCCAATCCTATGCCACTTTCCAGCGCTGATGCACCTGTAGCGCAGCCCCAAGGTAAGGAAACAAATGTTCCCTTACTTTGAGCAGATCGTCGTGACTGCCCCCCACCACCACAGGAGGAGGCATATGCCCCATTGCCATGGCTGCATCAGTGCTGGAACGTTATATAGGATTGGGCCCTTAGTGATAGAAAGTCCCTGACATTCCGGTGTGTTCTTGAGTTATGGCAATATATAGGCTATCTGGCATAGAGGCTAATCATTACTGCAGTGCAGTTGAGAGATGCTACTTTACTTTTCTATCAGTAAGAAGACACTTAGTGATTATGGTTACAGGAAGAAGTTATTTTATTTTCGTATTAAAAGAAACACAAGGGGAACGAGGGATTTTCAACTGACCTGTGACAAAACTTACCAAACTGACTACAGGAATAAACAACACACTCAAAAACACATTTCATTTACCTGTTATACTTAACGGGCTTATGGTTGCAGGCTTCCCAGTGATTCGATCCCACCACAGAACAGTCAATGTAGTAGCCAAACAGATCTTCTTCATGTTTTGGCTTGTCCCATTGTACAATAACAGAAGTTCTTGTATTTCTTGTTGCTACTATACGCCCAGGGGCAGAAGGAACAACTGCGGCACACAGAGAAGCGTTTACTCGACTTCAATCCATTTAGAGCATAACATACAACCACTCAATTCTAATGCTCATTGTGTTAGGGAAGTACTTAAAACAGGATATCCCAACCAATGAAGAAGCACAATGGCATCAAAGCTAAGCCATTTTAACTCCCATAGATTTAAAGGAGAAGGTGTTAAGCATGTAGTTCTTTATTCCACTGAAATTTTAATGGTAGCTGAACTGTGCCCCATGACTTTACATTGATATTACAGCAATGTTACCCTGGTTCTGCAGGCAGGTACACCAACAGAATTTTTTAGAAATGTGGTGCTAATTAGGGTTGCCAATTAAAATTAATCTTAATGTGGCCTTCCTTATTTCCCTGGTTTGCTCACCCCTACTGCAGCTTTGGACTTCCCCCTTTATGAAATTGCCCAGCTGGGGGGCCCTCCTGTGGGTTCCAACATCAACAGTTCAGCTGACAGTGACTATTTTGGTTCTTCTCCACAATGGCCTCGATGTGTGGAACTTTGGACCTTTAGAAATCAGACTAGGTTTCTTCTCTGCCTATATTTCGAAGGCAGCTGAACACTTATTTATCCTCCATAGATTTTGGAATTGAATTAAGTACTCTCTTGCAGGGTTAGATTATTTTTGTTCTTTGCCTTGAAGACCTAATGTGTTTGTTGCTCTGTTTCCTATAGTTTTTGTTTTTTTTGTTTAATATGTGATTGTTCTTGTTTCATTTTTAATTTGTCTTGAGCCACCTCATGGTGGGAGATGAAAAACAAAATACAAATATTTTAAAGAAATAAACAATAATTTTGGTTGAACTTGAACTGCACAGCACCCCACAATATCACATTCTTCTTCTACAGGTTGCCAAGTGAGCAACCAATGCACCATCGTCCCAGTAGGGCTTTAGCTGGCACTTTAAACTTCCTAGCTAATGGCTGCATTGTAGGATTCTGCTGCTGTGCCTTTAATTTTAATTTCACTTTGGTGCTTTGAGCGTTTTCTTGAACCTGCAGTAATTTTTTGTATTCTTATTTCCTGTTCACTGCTTTGCTCGTACTTTTATAGAAAAGAAGAGAACACATGTACATCAATAAAATATGAACATATGAACCTGCCTAATCCCAAGTCAGACCCTTGGTTCCTCTAGCTCAATCTTCTCTATACTTGCTGGCAGTGGCTTTCCAAGGTCTCTTACAGGGTTTCCTCCTAGCCCTAGCTTCTCTGTGCAAAGCAGGTGCTTTCCCACTGAACTATGATTCATCCCAACTTGCTCAATACATTATTATACATTAAACATATAACTGAATTTTTTGACAGAAAGTTCTGCTTTCCAGCATCACTTATGCTTTGACATGGTATTTTGTTCAGATTTCAAAACAAGGCCTCACCAATGGATTCTTTTGCTTGAATAGGAGGTGTTATTTCAGAAGGATCACTAATTCCATGCTTGTTTGCTGCCAATACTCGGAACACATATGGTTTCCCTTCAGCAAGATCAAACACTGCATAGCGTGGAGATCTCACTGCCACTTGGGCATTGACTCTCTGCCAGCTTCCACTGCCAACCATAGACTGGGGGGAAAAGAGAGAGATAATTACTACTTTGAAAGAGTTGTAGACAGAAATACTCTGCCTTAAAATTGGGCTGTTAAGCCCAATCCTAACTGAATTCGCACACAGCAATGCAGCGGCACCATTGCAAGCTATGCTACATCTCACATGGGAATTTTGGCTACTAAGGCTCTTCTCGGGGTAAGAGGATGTTTGTCCCTTTGCCCCAAGGTAAGCCCCAGCAGCTGCAATACTTCAGCTCAGACCTGCATGTTGATCCATGTTGGCGGATCAGGTCTGGGAAGGGGGATAGGATATGGCATGCGCTGCCAATTATGCCCCCTTCCCAGGCCTGATCCAGCCACCCCATGCCCCAGTCATTGCTCACCCCTGCCCCATGTCACTTCCACGATGGTAACATGTCGGGGTGGGGGGGAGAGACTCAACTGCTCAAAGTAATAATGTGCAGTAAGGTACTATTGATGCCCAGTTTCCCTTCCCTTCCATCTGTGTCTCTTTTCATATATATTCACCCACCCACCCACCCTTATTTTAATATATGGGTGGATCTGTCATGTGCATAGTTGCCCCATCACATCTAGTTTGGCCTTACTCATGCACACTGATTATTTCTTAACACAGCTAGGTGTGTCAAGCAAAGAAATCTCTTTCCCCCTTTAATGCTGGCAGAAATAGGCCAGAAGGTAACAAAATTTGGCTAAGGTTTGATGGTGTCCCAGTATGTGACCTAGCCTTCATCTACTAGTATGGAAGGACAGGTGATCCTCATTCCCAAGACAAGAGCCTGGATCATGTCCCCTGGAAAGTGGAACTGCTCTAGGCTACCTGTTAACTTCTCCTTCTGTCCCACAAGCAGAAAAGCAAAAGTGTCTCAGTTTCTTAGCAGAGCCTATAATACAGACGTCTTGTTCTCATTTTATACAAGACTAAGCAATGACTGAAAGAGCACTTCATTTTCAGGTCTTGTATTTCAACAACCATTAAATAATGCAACAAAACACCCTGTTTCTGTGCTTCTTTTATCATCCCATCACCTAGCCTAGGTTTGCTGATTTTATTGTTTCCCTTGCTTCTGCCGAGAAAATGATTTGAAACGGAATGGTATGTGGCCATGAAATGCCTTGCAGCTGAATGTAACTCTACGGCACAGTACCTTCTCAATGAAATATGATAATGGCTCTTTGCCACGGGGAACAGGTGGGTCCCAGCTGAGTACAACATATGTTTTGCTGGTTTCTGAAGCATGTACATTGGTGGGAGGTCCTGGAATCTTAACATCACCTAGAGGAGTAATAAACTCAGTAAGTGTTAAATGCCAGATTAACCTCCCAGGTCAGTGCTTATGGGAGAGTTCGTCTTTTTGAACTCCCTTGCTAGAGCGCATTGCTTGGCTATTAAGGGGTATAATATCAGCTTTGTGGTTTATTAAGGCTATCTCATTTCTACTTTGAGAAACCCAAGCTAACCCATTAGAAGTAGAGCACAGATTTTTTTACAGCCAAAGTCATATTTTCAAAAGTGGGGACGGACCCCTAGATGTATTCATCTCACAAGATTCTTTCTTCAGTCACATCTGAATCACTTTAATCTGCTATACTAAATGGCTTGGTAAAGTCTTTGCGCTTTATGCAAATTCAAAACAGGGCTGATCAAAGACATGAGCCCAGGAGTCTTCGTTGCTGCAAAGTGAGCAAGGAGAAGAATTTGCATGACAGATCACAGCACCGAAATATAAAATGGTGTAGGTGACACATAGGAGGGCAAGCACCATAGCAGAAATCTCTCTTCTGCACTAGGCATGACAATGCAAACCAGAAGTAATTCAGAGGATAGGAAAGAATTTCATTACGGCCACCTTTGTTCTCAAATTCCCACCAAGTGACAATTTAAGTCTTCCAGTCTGGAAAACCCGAGAGGCAATGGGGATCTGAATCACATGTCTGCAATGGCTCAGTTTGCCTGATCCGATACTGAAAATAGTACAAGTGCCTTGTATGCTTTGCACCTCATTCCATGTCTAGTCCTTGACAGCATAACTAGACATTATGGAAGATAAACGCCTGCTGCCCACCCCCCCAAAACAAAAGTCACACTGCTGCCCCATCGGCCTCCCTTAAAGTCTAGTGATGCAACATGTGGTAGGTGACATCACTGCATTCCAAACTTCCTTGTCCTTACAAAAGGCAAGCAATGAAGTGGAGCCAAGGTGGGGAAACTTAAGCCACAATGGCATCACATGACATCACACCTTTTGCATTAGTAGATATTGGGGGGGGGGGAGAGAAGGAGACACAGGGCAACAATTTATAGAAACAACATCTACCCTTCATAGCATCTACTTCCTACCTCATTAATTTCCTAGTTAGACAGTACCTGGCATGAAAGAGCTAGTTCACATTTTAAGTGACAATCACGTTCGCTGAAACCACACCAGCATTACCCCAATGTTTTCCCAGCAAAGCATAAAAACAAACAGAACTACATACAGCAAAGAACCACAATCCAATCAGGGGGTTTCAAGGCAAATGTTCAGGGGGATTTGAGGATGTGCACTGCTCAGTCCTACTTTACATTTTATTGCAGAAAATATCTGAGGTATCTCGACTACACTCAAAGGAAATGCAGGTGCCATGTAAAATGTGGAACCACTGTCTTCCTGCAGTTTCAGTTTGTGTGGTTGAACATCTGAAGATATTCCTCATTACTGCGATTGCAAGGACATGCAGTAATAGCTATGATATCAGAAAGTGCCTCAAATAGGAAAATGGCTCCAGACCTTCCTCTCAACACCCAAACTTTGTTAAACTGTTTTAACAGCTGGGAAATGTACTTCAGCGAAGAGGCAGGGTTCTCTGAGCTACCATTCCCATGATCATTTGAAGGGAATCAGTTAAAGTAATAGTACAGATATACCCTGAAAGTTCAACAGCAGCTAACAAATCCAGAACAGCAGAAGGCCACTTCCCCCAGAATTCAAAATTGGAATTGTTTATATCCCTAGCCTTTTTCTCAAGCCCATCTTGCAGCTAAAGATATGTTTGTGTGTATAAATAAATGTGATCAGGTTCTACTTTGCATTAAAGATCCAGGAGGAGGACAGGTAGACAGACAACACGCGCACGCGCGCGCGCGAAGGAAAATTAAAGGAAACTGAATGCCAAAACAAAGTATACGATAACAGCAAGGGAGCAGTGATATTGATACATGGAGATAAAGTCATGGGCAAACAACATACCTTCAAGGTCATCTTGATAGATTACAATTTTCTTGTCTCCATCCAAATGAATAGCTGAAGGTAAAAACAAACTTTTTAATATATATATTTTTAGCTTTAATGTATCTCTACTCACTGTTATCACCAAGTATTATGGATTTCCACATCTGAAATATCATTCAGTGTTCTGTGTTATTGTTTCCATAAATCCAATTGTATTAATTCAGGATGTCCTAGCAGAGTGGGGCATCTATGCCAATGGTACACAAAGAAGTAAAAGCAATATTTTTAAATGAATGGCATTAATAGTCTGACAACAAATTATCTTGTTCTCCCTCAAACATTAGAATCTAGAGTCATTCAGTTAGGTTAATGGTTCAAAGCATGCTAAATGAAGTTATGAAATGAATGAAAATGGACATTACATTATTTACGTGTGGAAGTAAGTGTGACAGCTACTTGCACAGACAACTTTCCAGAACGGATTAGATCAATACCTGGAGAATACATCTATTGCCGGCAATTTTGTCATCATAATAGCTAAGAAAGAATCCCCCTCTTCAGGGAAATAGACCTCTAATTACCAGGTTCTTGAGACAAGCAACAGGAAACAGCTATCACATTCTGCTTGGTAGTCTCCTGAGGAATCTGGTTAGCCAGTATTGGAAACAGAGAGCTAAATTAGATAGATATTTGGCCTTATCCAAGCAATTCATTTACAAGATGAAGAAATTCAATTAGAATATAACCAAATAATATTTTGAATAAGAGTGTTGACTTTCTTGATGGATGAAAGTAATCACCATATATAGGTCAAATCAAAAGGGAGTTCAGCACATGGTGGCTGTTGCTGGCTGTATAATATTGAATTATTTCAAAATTAAATGCCTCCTACATAACAAACAGTCAGTTAAAGTAGCCACCATCTGGAAAAGCATTAACAACACTAGAGAACTGAAAGCCATTCCTAGGTGTCTGGGCGAGAATGAGATACCTCTTCAAACAGATTGCCTTAAGGACCATCCACAGAGAAATCTGCAACAAATGCCACATTGGTTCTACTTAGTCTGTAATAATCAGAAGAGTTTCAGAAAGCTGAGAGATACAATACCAAAAAATGGTTAGCAAAGGAACCTGCTGCTGGTCTTGGAATATCATCCTTGAAAACCATGACTAAAAACTAAATTGTAACGTCACTATCTTTCTTTCAAAATGCACACAGACTCCTGAATACATGCTTATAGACTGTAAATTTTAATTCCAGGAGCAAACAATTCAACTATAAGAAGGCTGTGAGACATAGCATATGGTCTGTGTTCCCTTGCATCATTGTTAGCAGGTTTAGATGGTATTCAGGGACCATCCAAGCTGACCTGCCACCTAAAATACTGGCAAATTCTGCCCCGTGACCACCACTGCTGTGCCCATGAGACCCCCCCCCCACACACACACACACAAACCAGGCCACAACCCAGCTCCTTTTCCACAACCTTCTCTGTAGTTTCTTGAAGAACCCTGCACTGGGAGGGTCCTGGGTGTGGAAACTGTCTGGTCCCAGCAGCAGCCTCAGCACCTGGCCACTTTATAAGACAGCGGACCTTTTCCTGATCACTGTCCTGAGTGCTTGGGAAAGCAACACATCCAAAAATTACAAGAATGGATAAGCTTCCCATCTCTGTGCTTTTTGAGCATGAGAGAAGAGGTTGGTGCAGCAACCAGGTACAGCAGATGGGCAGGCGGTATGCAAGGAAGGAGGTGCGGCAACACCAACCAGTTTGTCCTCTCCCCCAACCTGCTGCTTGAAGTGGCCATTTCAGTCAGTCTCTTGGGTGGACTCCTCTCAACAGTATCAAGAAAGAGAATGCACAGATACATTTATCCCTCACAAATGGGAATCACTGCCTATTTGCTTTCCTGCTTAAAAAGAAGAAGAAGCAAAATCCTCTTTCAAATATCAGCTGAACAAATACCAAGGGGCTCCTTAGTTCACTCATTACTTACTTTGCAACCTCTCCAAGTCAATGGGGTCAAGAGCTGCCACTGCCTCAGACATTCTAGATGGCCTGCTGACACCAGCCTGATTGACTGCCCTCACACGGAATGTGTAGGAACGTCCTTCAAATAACCCAGTCACGGGATATTTGCAGATTTTTACAGGTGCATCATTGCACTGAACCCAGTTTTCAGTGCCCACTTCACACCTGTTTTCAACAATGACAGAAAAAATTTATGATGAAAATTTATGAAAAGCAATTTATGTTGAATATAAAATGCTTCCCTTGACTGTTTGGATAATGGAATCACATGGAAAGAGAAGATCATTTGGGAAGTTTCTCATATACAGCTTGGGTTGTTGCCAGGTTTGGCAAACACTAATTTCTTCTTTTGATTTTTCCTGATTTCTTTACAACAACTTCATAGCATCATCAAGTTGAAAGGGACATATATCATCATCGAGTCAAACCCTCATCACTGCAGCCTCTCCACAACCATAACGTTCCCGCTAGATGGTTATCTAGCCTCTGCTTAAAAAAGTCCAAGGATGGAGAGTTTACCACCATCCAGAATGTTTCACTGCCTTCCAAATTGTTACACTGCCAAACACTTCATACCATCAGGAAGTTCTTCCTAACATTTACCTGAAATCTCCCTCATTGTTAATTGAAGCAGTAGGATTCGTCCTGGCTACAAGAAGATTCACATTTGCATGTCCATCACTTGATACCTGCAACATTACGTGGTGGCTTGCAAGTGTGAGCTGTTACAAATCAGAATGCTCATGTCATCTTCACTGTGAGTTACTCAGTATTCAAGTGAAGAGAAACCAAGTGATTGCTGCTCATGTATAAACTGATTCAAAAAGAAGACCTACTGCTTCTGGAGACTTCGCACCATCACACAGAAATAGCAGCAATAAAGACAACTGAATAATATTGCTTTTATTTGCCTCATGACACAAAATCACTGCAAGATACCAGGACAAAAAGTTGTATTTTCTGAATTATTGGTTCAAAGATTTGACATGCAAAATAAATATACTAATCCCACCAGAAATATACCTGTCCACAAAGTATCCAATAACTGGAGCTTCATGGGTTGTGTTTGGTGGTTTCCAAGTCACAATCACATAATCTCTGTTTGCATCATGGCATTTCACATCCATTGGAGCTCCTGGTGCCCCCATGACCACTGCATCAGCATCTAAAATCAAGGAGATGTTCAAATTACCAACGTCATTGACACTGGACTCAAGAGGCACACGGTCACACCTGTGTCAAGGGACGCCACAATATTGTATGGCCCTGTCCACTGGGAAACTCACCAAAAGCCACCTATGGTTATTACTAAAAATATCAATATATATCACTTTTCAACAAAAGTTCACATAGCACGAAACATAGCAAAATAAATGGTCCCAGATGAGCTCATCTCACAAAAGACTCTATTCTGTATTAACCTATGGCAAAATTGCCTTTAAAAGGCTGGGTTCTGAAAAGTGTGCACTCTTCTTTCTCCTATGGAGTAATCCATATGCGTACTTTATAGTCAAACTGACATCACGCTGAGTGTTTCTTTCCCCCTCTTCCTTTGGGTGGGTGAGTGTTTGGAAGCTTTTCACCAGTAAAGGCAGAGGCCTGGAGATCAGCCTCAGGCTCCTTTCGGGTGGATTCTCTTAACACTCCTTGTAGCTGCTCAGAATCTGAGCACTCTTCATGTTCCAAAGTCTGTTTCTTCAAAGGTGAAGGGCAGGAGGTGTCCTCATTTACAAGAAACCACCTCTGTGAACACCTGCAGTGCCAATTAAGAGTAATAGTAGTGAAAGAAATCAGCTCTCCTACTGCAAGGTCTTTACAGCCTGTCAAGTGTTGGAGAAATTAGACACAATGTCTCCCCAAATCACAAGCTGTTTTTCTTCCTCCATTTCATGTGCTCAATGTCCTCCTCCTTTCAAGGATTTCTGTTGTATTTTTGTTTACTGCCTAGCAACTTATATTTCCAAGGGTGAAATCTAAACAGTTCTTACTTGGAAGTAAATTCTATTGAACTCAATGAGACTTACAAGACCCAGAATGTAAATGAGCATAAATCAACCCAGCTCCACTGCTTTCAGCAGAGACTACTGAAAATTCAACCTGAAGTCCTGACAAACACTTAACAATGCACATTTGGAAGCGTGCTCCTTTTGAAAGAAGTAGTAACTTAGAATTGAGTTTCTGCTCATAAGGGCTTTAGGAACCTTATTCTGACTCATAGGAGAATTGTGAATGCAAAGGTAAGGTCAAATTATGGCCTTCTTTTTAATGTAGTTGCCTCTAATTCATCTGTGTGTCTCAATAAAAAGAAAACTCTTAAGCAAATCAGAATATTCCTTTTACTTTCTTGCCACAGGCATTACATAGAAAGAGTTAGCTTTTTTGGCCATGTGAACACTCAGTCTCTGTGTGGTAGTCAAGTACAAGCATCACTGCCTAAAACTGAGAGCCTCCTAGAGATGTCCCCTAATTGAGCTTGGCTGAAAGCAAGCTACTGAGCCTCACTTTTTCCAGCTCTAGTGGTCAGGCATGGAGCTGTATCTCTGCACATCTCCCCCAGCACATACAAAATAAAGCCCATACCTCTCACAAACAGATATGCACTGTATTCATTCACTCCGCCTTTGGAGACTATGCGCAGTGTGTATAAGCCTTCATCATCCTTGTTCAGGTGGGTGAAAGACAGTGCTGCCTGACCTTCTCCAAAGAATGGTTTTGTCCACTTGGATTCTTTTATGAGCACATCTGAAAAAGAATTGCGATTAAGTATATCACCCAGCTAGCAGTGATGATTGACCCTCATCAAACTCTACCTTGCATGAATCACTGAGACAGACATTATAGGACAAATTTAATCCAGGTGGGAATTTAGCATCATGAAATTCTACCTTTTAAGATCTGAATTGTCAACTTTCAAATTTATTCCACCTCTGCGTCTATAAAGATGTGCTCTATTTTACAGCCTTCCATGTTATCCCTCTGAGACCTAATGATGGGATGGATGTCTCACCATTGCCATTTTAACAAACCAACTCACCTAGACACACACATACACAAAACTCCCTTCTGAAGCAATGTCATGGTCTAATCTAGGGCATCATCCAGCACGTTCCGCACCAAACACTTTTAAGTCATGTTGATTTAAATGGAAGCAAGTTAAGCACATCCTTTGCTTTCTCATTGAAATCAATGGGATTTAAATGTGCTTAACTTTGGCTGGATTTCGTACTTAATCAGGAGTTCTCACTTTATGCACTTTTGATCCTTTTTAATAAACTTCTCTATTTGAGGCATGTGTCAGATTAAATTAGAAAGGAAAAAAAAATGACTTAAGGCCAGAAGTAAGTTTAATCTGGTCTACTATAAATACACACTTAATTTAAAATCTTTGGGGCATTCCTGCTGAGCAGTGAATCAAATTAAGTTTGAATGTCTCACAGGTGAGAGGTTGTTCCTCAAGATTAATATAAATTAATCTGATTGACTAGTGCAATTGATGCAATGAAATGTGTAGAATATTTTAACTTTGCCAGAGAAGTTTCTACCTACTTCTTCCTATTGTTATTCCTAGTTATTACCCTAATCACTAATTGGCTACTTTTATATGGTTTCTTTCCAGCCTCAAAGAGCTTTTCTGTACTGATTTATTTTCCACTATGTAGCTTTGTTATAACAACAGGAAGCTTAAGAACTCTGCCTAAATACTCCACTGCTCCTCAAAGAAAATGGAGAACTATTTAAAAGTAATGCATTGTGGACAGCATTGTGGACAGCACCTGCAGGTGCTGGGTAATTCAGTACACATGGATGTGCCACACATATTTTCAAATAATACAGTTGATCATGAGGGACAAGCTACTATCTCCCTGTACTTCTCAACTGAGGGATTGTGCAGAGCTAGTAAATTGCAGCTTGCAACTTTGCCGAGATGAGTTAGCATTAGCAAACTTGTCAAAATACCCATTTGAAGAGCTAACATGTGATGAGACTGTTTCTTTGTCCTTTGCCTGGGGCATCTATATACTGCTTAAACCAAAAGAGGTTTCAATTTTACTTATGCAATTGCTCACAATCTCTGGTTGGATGCTGGTGGACCAAGAGCCACTGATTTCCTATGACAAGCCTGCCAATTATTCAAGCATTAATTGGCAACTGAATGGGGAATGTTCACAAACATTACCACCAAAAATAGAGGTTAGAACTCACCATAATTCTTACTCATTCTTTCAACACATTTTGCCACAGGGTCATAAATAACAAATAGAATCCCAGTATCGATATCCTTCACCCCCCACTTGAACCAAGATCCATACATGTACAGATACAGGCTTCCATGAATACAGCTATATGAGTAATCATGTGCACATAAATGGGTGCTGAGTACTCAGTTTCCCAGTCCAATCCACCAACCACACAGGTGTAATCCTACCACATGACTGATAGTACAGGTCAACTGTTGAGAAGGAGAAGTAGCAGGTGGATTGTTTCTTTCTCTTCCCCAGCCAAACACCTGATCATTGTAGTTGCCAATTGTCTGATTGTGGACATAATTGGATGAAGGGCCTTCCCCAATTATTTTGCAATGGAATTTCTAATTTTTTAATTTGTAATCCAAATTTGAAATGTGTTACTTTCTGTTTCCCCTCCAGAATGTGTGAACCATTCCATACTAACTAATTTAGGCCCAAATCCTAACCCACTTTCCAGCACTGGCATAGCTGTGCCAATGGGACGTGTGCTGCATCCTGCAGGCGGGGGGCAATCACAGAGGCCTCCTTAAGGTAAGGTAATGTTTGTTCCCTTGCCCTTAAGTCAGTGCTAGAAAGTGGGTTAGGATTGCACCCTTAGTTTATTTAACATATACCATATCCCCTGGCATTTAATGACTGCTAAATGCTTATAAACCAGTGTTTCTCAAACTGTGGGTTGGGACCCACTAGGTGGGTCGCGAGCCAATTTCAGGTGGGTCCCCATTCATTTCAATATTTTATTTTTAATATATTAGATGAGGCTACCATGGTATGTGACTGCATTTGGGGAAATGTTGTAGACATGTACTTTTAACAAGCTACTATGTATATTCTTATAACAATGATGGTAAATGGAACTTACTCCTGGATAAGTGTGGGTAGGATTGCAGCCTATTATTGTTAAAAATTTTCCTACTTGATGATGTAACTTCTGGTCATGACATCACTTCCAGTGGGTCCTGACAGATTCTCATTCTAAAAAATGGGTCCTGGTGCTAAATGTGTGAGAACCACTGTTAAGGCAGCTAGCGTGCCTGTATGGGCACGCTAGCAATGATTGCCAGGCTGATCCCCCCTATCAGCCGGCAGCAGGGCTTTGCTGCCAGCTGATTGGCTGGCTGACTGGCCTTGGGGGGGCGGGATGACTGAGCCTGATCTAGCGCGCAGGCGCTAGACCCGGCTCAGTTCCGTTCCGGCAGGGGTGAACCAGAACCGCTCTCTGGATGCTTGACCGGCTCGGGGAGGCAGGCTGGCTAGCCCCTGGTCTGAACTTTGGGGCCTTGCAGGGGTGACCTGAAGGCAGAGTAGTTTGGCTGGCTTACCCTCTTTGGGCGACAGTGAAAGGCGGGCTTAATAACAATTGAGCTACGCCTGGAGTCGGGTGGACGCCCTATGAGACTGGGGGACGTAGACGACTAGGCCATTTCCCCCATTTAGAACCCCGCACTTAGTTTGGGTATTGTTTCCTATTTTGCCTTGTTGCGCTTGTTGTAAGTTAATAAAGTGGCCCATTTAATCCCATACCTGTTGTCGGCTGTATTTATTGGGGAATGCATGGTAATAAACTATAGTGATTTGGGGCAAGCAGCACATTCTCCTGGAGCTGATTAGCAAAAGTAAACCATAGAAGTCCATGACAGCAAGCTTATCATTCATATAATTAATTCATAAATAAAGAATGATTTCAATACCCAAGAAAAATGAAACAGGATTTGAATGATATAGCAAATGCAAACCTAGCCATTTGCATATTGACCACTTTAAAATCAGAACCTTTCAGAAAAAGAGCATCATATTTCATCCATTAACAAACTTCTTACTGAAAAGGTTTTTCTTCTGGCCTTCTGCTCTAACACTATTAATAATGGAATGTGGAGCCCACAGCAGATTTGTATAGTGAAAGCAGATCTCTTATGCATGTTTGCTCTTCTTGGAAAGGTGAAGGATCTGTCCAAGGACACTTGCTAGCGAATATCACTCTACTATGCCTCTTGAAAAATTCAGAACCAATTTAAGCGCAGGCACACTTTGCATAAGGACAGTCACAAACTTACCATCTCTGTACCACTCAGCGCGAGGTTGGAGACGCTTCAACTCTGGTGTGACCAGAAGACCGCATCTGAGGGTAAGCGCATCCCCTTCCACACCAAAAGTGACACCAAACCTCTCCAAAAACTGAACATCAAAATGGGTGAAGCACATATCCAATGGCAGAGGCACTGTATGAAAGGGGAGAATAAGGCATGCGAGATGTATTGCGGTCAAGACACAAAGTATATGTAATTCAGACATGCTTTATTACAAAACAATGACAACACAGAGGACTGAGGAACAAATTCTAAGTCTGAAGACAAACACTTTTTTAGAGATTGAGGAGTTATCACTTATGCAGCATACATTACTTCACTATTATCTCTAGCAAACAGGTTTTGCAGATTTTGGTAGCTTTTTTTTTTTTTAAAGAAACCTGCACAATCTATTTAACCACAGCTGACTATGGGACAATAATGTGTGTGGGACAAAGACCAATGACAGTGCTCTCAAAAAATTGCCTGTCTCCAGCCTCAGAAACACATTGGGTTGCATCTAAAGAAAGTTATGGTCCTAGACTCCTCCTCCTCCCCCCCCCCCCACTGGTGCAGCTGCACCTAAAAGGCATGCACTGTAGCCAGCAGCAGAACAGGGTGGTAGGTGTTAGAGAGCAAAGCTGATTTAAATCCCTTTACCCCTCTGCAAGCCTCCCTCTCTGCAATGAGTCTCCACAAACCTGCACCAGCAATTTCACCAGATTCTCCCCCTCCTGCAGCCTCCCCACCTCTCTCGCTCCCCACCCAGTTTTGCCCCTCCATACCCCTTTCTCGCCCTCCCCCGCACTCTCCCACCTATCCCACTGGCTTACTACTCCAGTGGGTGTCAGCAGGCCAGTGACACACACAGGAAGGTTCTGGCCTTCCTGCCAGTGCTTGGGCAGAACACTACTCAGGACGCTGCCAGAGCATGCTTTACAGCTGGTTTTCAGCAGCCAGCGCTGGCCAAATGCATGTTCTGCCAGCGGGGCTGCCCAATCCTATGGGCTCTTAGTCATTACTAAGTTCCACTGAAAAGAATGGATTTTAAGTTAGCCAGGACTAATTTGACTAACTGATTTCAGTGGTGCCATAATACATAATATATATATTACTCACACATTGCGTTCCTGGGATGGGGGCAAAACTCTAAGTTTCTTCAAGTGCCTGGCCACTGGTGTAAAACAGCCCCTCACCCTCAGAGCCAGTTGTAGTTGCAAAGGTGAGAGGGACCACTTTATGCCATTGGCCAGATGCTGGAAGAAACTTAGCATTTTGCCCACCCACGCACCCCCTCCCGGAACACCAGTGTATTCACAGTGATAACTGACAAAAAGTAATGAGTAATCCCACAATTAAATTCCAAATCATGCCTATCCATCTTTTTATCCCTACACTACTTTCCCCAGATAGTCTATTCATTGAGAATTCAAGACCCATCCCTGGGTTTTTATTAGCCCCTATCCAAACTCTGTGGATCTATGTCAGTTTTGTGTGGAGTTTATAAAGAGACTGAACAAAGCCTGGCTCAGAGCAATTTTCTTCAGGAAGTAAAACAGAGCATGGGGAACAAGGGTGTTTGTGTGTCTGCTAGCCACTTCTGTGCCTGTATAGTGTGGTCTGCTAGCCACTTGAAAATGTCAACGTTGTTTCAAAAAGAAATACATGCCCAGCTGACAATGACAAGTGTCATTTATTATTATTATTATTATTATTATTATTATTATTATTATTATTATTATTATTATTATTATTATTATTATTATTATAGCTTCATCCCACCTTACACACACACACACGCCATCAGATGTACAATTCTATCTTAACAGCTTTTACTTTACCCCTATGGTTAAAAGTGTTGAATGCAGATTGATGGGTCTCCTTTGGGAGGGAGTTCAAAAAGACCAGAGCCACTACAGAGAAGGCCCTGTTAAAAATCCCTGTAATTCAGTGGCTTAGGTATCAAAAACAGGGCCCAAACTGAAGACCAAAGAAGCTAGGTAAGCCATACAGAGAAATGCTCCTGAGCTACATTGTTCCTAGTATGTTAAGGGTTTTATTGGTTGAAACTAGTATCTCATATGGGGCCGAGAAGCAAACTGGTATCCAATGTTATTGCTCTGAAAAAAGTACCCTTAAGAGGCTTCAGAAACCCAGATGACTATATCAATTCCATAGTGAACTTACAGTGACCATATAGGATTCCAGCAGGGTAAGGCTCTTCATCTCCTCTGTACCCTGAAAGAAAGTGACAGTTGTGTTACATACAACATAAACAGTGCTGCAGGTACTCCCTGCTGAATTTGAATGCTTTCATGGCTTACTTACTCCTCACAATGACAGCAGCGTTGGTTGATGCTTGTCCATGTACGTTTGTTGCCACTGCAGTGTAAGTAGCAGTGTCGTCATAGTGAGCTCTAAACAGGGTAAAAAGAGATGTGAATTAGTATATAATATAAATAGAGTTCCAGTCAAAGTGAGAGCAGTGGAATTGCCACACAGGGCCTTCAGAGGACACAACCATCCAACTTTGCATTTGGTGATGATGTCATTCCCAAGCACTGGAATTCCATGATATGCCAGTTGCCTTGCAACTAACAGCTGGCTCAGGGAAGGGCAGGATCATGGGTGACAAGGAGATTTAAAAGAGACGGAGAACGGTCAGAAGAAGAGGGAGGAGGGAGGCAAGACCCACAGGAGAAAAAAAAGTGGATTAGATGAGAAAAGTGGAGAAGAGAATCAAAAGCATGGAGATGGGAGAAGGAACAGTAAAGAGAACAGAAATTATCCCGATCGCCCAATTACAGGGGTGATCGGAGTTTATTTAGCCTGGCCTGGAACAGAAGAGTCTCCTCCCTGTGGGGGGAGTGGAGGTGGGCTGGAACTAAGCGGAGGCAGAGGCCTTTTAAGGAACAACGCCCAGCCCTCCTCCTCTTTCGCATGTGGGCGCTGTTACATTTCTTATTTCTACTGTCATTGGCACTGAGGGTCCAGGTGTTGGGTCTGGTCAGAGGGCCAGTGCCCAGCCTGACCGACCCTTGCTGCCACCCCGGCTACCTCGGAGCTCCTTATGTTCTTCCCGGAGTTCTATCATGGAAGAAAGAAATAAAAATCCTTGTTTAAGAAGAACACTCAATGGATGGCTCTTGACCCCCAATTAAGTTATGGCATGGTGGTACAGGCGAAATAGGCAGGGAAGAACCCTATAGCAGGGGTTCAGCGGCACGAGGGCATTGACTGGGGCCCTGGCCGGGACCACGGGGGTCCTCCTCAGAAGCTCAGCTAAGGGACAGACCTGGATGAGTTACACCGCCTGAGAATGGGGCGTGGCTTGGAGTCGGGTGCATGCCAGCCTGGGGGCAGATGTGTTCTGGTACCGCCCAGTGGTCCCACCCCCACACCACAGGGGGCTTCGCTGCCTCTGCGGCTGCAGGTCTCAGCCTCCCCTTCGGTTGTCAAAGCTAATAAAGCGGCTCTTTCTCCCATATCTGTTGTCTCGAGTGTTCATTGGACGGTGCGCAAACAAAAAGGAAGGTGGGAGAAATGCAACCAAATCCACCGGTGGAAAAGGAGGAGAAGGGAATAGCAAAGCACATCACTTTTGAATTAATAAAGTGGCCCATTTAAATCCAAACCGCAGTCTGGCATCTTCATTTGGGATGGTGCAGGGGTAAGAGAATAATAAGCAATACCGACCTATACAAATATAAGTTGTACACAAGCATATTAGAACATAATAGTAAAACAGTAATTTTTTTCCTCCAATACGGTGAGCCTGGCATCCTCCCACCTTTGTCATGAAAAAAATCAGGCCTATATAATTGCAATTTGAATGATTGACAGCCCAATCCTGAGGTGCCCGAGGCGCACGGCTGCAGCAGCGCCGAGATCAGCTGCCACCACATCCTGCGTGCCTCAGCCTGCCATGGGCGGTGCTTCGGTAGAAAGGACTTTCGTCCCCTTCTCCCGGGTAAGGAAAGCAGCCCCGCAAGGGGCTACTCACTTTACTGCCGACCAAAAGGGGCCTAGAAGCAAACTTGCATACAATATTATTGTTCTGAAAAAAGTACCCCTAAGAGGCTTCAGAAACCCAAATGACTATCAATTTCACAGTGAACTTACAGTAACCAAAAGGTCGGCAGTAAAGTGAAGACGTTTGTGTAGGGTGCCGAGCCCTGCACAAACAGACAGGATCGGCCCACCTCCTGCCTCCCTGCTCCCTCCTCCTGTCACAGCTTCCGCCCTCCCTCTCTCTGCCCCTCTCCTCCCGGTCATGCCAACCGTCCGCCCTCTCTCCGCCCTCCCCATGCCTCTCCCCTCCCTGGAACGCCTCCTCCCCACCCCCGCTTACCGTGCTGTGGCTCAGCGGTCCATGAGACCACCAAACAGCAGAGGATGGGCGCCTGCCTGGCGCTAGCCCAGCAACGGCTGGTGCTGTGCTACCATGGGTGCTGGACTGGTGGTAATCCTCACAGACGTCCCTTATGGTACGTTTGCGACAGTGTGCTCTGGCGGAAAGCCGGAGTGCTGAGCTCAGGATTGGGCTCTCAATTAGCAAGCTTGGCTGCCTCTTCCCCATTCCCATTATGCTTCAGGTGATCCGTCCCTCTTTTAAAAAAAATAAATTATGTGCTGCATGTATAGCTATTTGGTTAAATGTTCATTCATCATGTTGTTTTTTTTAACAAAAACAAAATCTAATTTAAAAGAGCAACATCATTCCAGGGGCAGCACAGGAGTGATGAGTTCCTACCAACACAAACATTTGCCATTCTGAAATGTGCATAGTTAACAGTAAGAGCAGTTTGACAATGGACCCAATTACTATGGGAAGTGGTGGGTTCCCCCTTGCTGGAGGTCTTCAAGCAGACACCTTTGGAGATGGTCTAGAGAGGTTTTTCCTGTTTCTAGCAGGAAGGTGGACTAGATGGCCATAAACACCCCTTACTATATTCTTACTATATTCTATAAAGTATTATTATTAATATACTTTATGCTTTTCAACAAAACAAGCTCGCAATGAGTTTGCAGAGAAAATCAAACAACTCAGTGTTTCCCTGTCCCGAAAGGCTGCAATCTAAAAAAGCCCTACAGATGGGCCCACGTATCTGCAAATCTCATATCCATGGTTTCAGGTACCTGCAGATCGGGTCCACAAGGCCCCCCCACACACACAAGTCCCCTCTGGAGGTTTTGCATAGCAGTGGGGGGAGGATATGGTAGCAACCTTGCTGAGGCTATTCAAGAGGGTTGGATTTTTTTGGTACATGGGTGGGAGACTTCCTGGGGATCCTACATTCCATGCCATGAGTTCCATTAAGAAAGGGAGGTGGTGTGTTGATGTAAGAAATAAATAAAAAGTTGCACACAAGTTCAGGTTCAAAATTCTGTAGCCAAGAGTATGGAGCCCGATGCTGTTCACATACCAGTATCAAGGAAAAGACAATAATCTGCTGCAACTCAGGGCAAAAAGAAATGGCTTGGGCATGAACAAACTGTCCTTTTTAGACTCAACTGAAACTTCATCTCCTGAAAGTTCTATAAGGAACTTCTTAAAACTCTGGGTATTTCTATGATACGTTCAAGACCAGGTGTTTCCATACATGTGTACAAAATCCATGCTGGTCCTAATGTAGGCTGTCTATCTGGTGTGCAAACTTCCCAGTCTAAGTGTCAGAGGCCACTGCTTTAAAGTTTCAGACCTTTAATAAAACATTCAGCACACCTGCGTTGGATTCCCCTTCCAAAGATCAATTTGGTTGTTTGAGAAAGTCAGGTGAACTGGCTATAAATATTGCTTTCTCCATTGCCTGTGCATTATGAACATCCAATCTGACAGCCAAGAACAGACACAGAGAATTTGGATACCAAGTATAACGAAGGTTGTAGGTTTTGTGACAAGGAGCACACTTGCTTTCTGAGAAACAGACAGGCATGTTCCCTGCTTTGCAGAAAGAAGAGGTATAGGAAGAACGGGAAAAAAGGGGGGAGGACAGACCTGCAGTCAGAGCCCTTATGGTGGTGTAATGCACACTACGCATCACTGAAAGGTGAAATACACACCACTTGATTTCAATAACTCCTCTATGAATGACAGTAAACCGGAGGCATCGCTTTTGTGATATGTAAGGATTATAGCTCCTCCTAGAGGCAGATCATCACCCATGCACGACAAAAACCAAATTGAGTGTTATCAAAGAAATGCATGTCACCGTCATTGGGGGAAAAAAATGTGCTGCAGATGCAAGGGATGCTTCACAGGGAATTCTTTCAAAGTACAAACAGTGCTCAAAACTGTTCCCAGATTTCTATAAAGTTAAAAAGCTGGGTTAAGCACAGGAGTCATCTGATCTTAGAAGGTTTTGACAGCAGACTAAATCAAGGCAGCTCTTACACAATAATGCATCCTATTCTTATTTAAGTTGGTATTACACTCACTTTACAGAACACAGAAACAAATGCTGACATATAAATCAGCATTACTAATGTAGCATAAAGCACTGCAATAAGGAAAACTATAGTACAGAGTCTATTTTCTTCATAAGAACGTCTACCTGGTCCTGTATTCTATTTCTGACAACCACCAGATAAAAGTCTTAGTAGTATCTACAGAGGTAGTTCCAAGGAACTGTGGAAATTCTGAAGCAGTGTTCAACAAACTGAAAAAAATCTAGGCAAGACAGACAGTCTCCTGATCAGGAGATTGTGAGCGCAATCCTAACCCCTTAAGCCAGTGCTTTCCAGCACTGGCAAAGCGGTGCCAATGGGAAGTGTGCTGCATCCTGCAGTTGGGTGTCACTCATGGAGGCCTCCTCAGAGTAAGGGAATGTTTGCTCCCTTACCTCAGAGCTGCATTGCCCTTACGTTAGTGCTGGAAAGCACTGACCTAAGGGGTTAGGATTGCGCCCTCACTGATTCAATGATAGTGTATCAGCCTGTTCCAAACAAGGTTGTGCTCCCCTTGAAGGATCATCAGGTTTGCAGTTTTGTGGGCCAAGCTTTGCTCCTGAATGTCCAGGTGACAGTTGTGACCAGGTGTGTTCTTGCCTAGCTTCAGTGGCAGTAGCATAGCTAGAGGGGGTGCAAAAGACTAAGTTTTGCAGAGTGCCTCACCTTGAAGTGCAAGTGGCCCCTCCCTCACCCCTTGATAGCCATTCTAGGCCACTAGAGTAAAACAGGGGATACACCTCCATTTTTGTCTACAGTAGCCCAGATTGGCTCTGAAGGGGAGGGGTCACTTGCACACCAAGGGGAGACACCCTGCAAAACTTAGTGTTTTGCACCCCCTCTAGCTACGCTACTGTCAGGTGGTATACCAATTTCTGCCTCAGATGGACCTGGCCATGGAGATATGTGCCGGGCAGCCCAAACCTGAGCTTCCCAGTGTGTGGAGATGCTATGGCGCCAAAAATGGCTGCATCCAGTGTGCCCCTGGCAGCTGCTGTCACCTCCTTGGGAAAAGGGGACTTTCATCCCCTTATCCCAGGTAAAGTGAGTAGCCCCACAATGGGGCTATTAGATTCTATGACAACCCAAGGGTCAGCGTAGAATTTAGAGCCTCCATGTCAGGTAGACAACCCAACATGGAGGCTCAGGATCCAGTGGAGCAGAGCTCCACCGGGACTGTCTCCCTCCCACCCCACTCCCTCTACTGGCATGCCTCCTCCCCACCTTCTCCCCACCCTCCCTTCACCTCCCCCCACTCCGGAACACCTCCTCCCCACCTCCCCCCATGCCCCAACTTACCTCTCCGCTGCCCAGCAGTCTGCACAGCAGCTGAGCAGCAGACCTCTGGTGCTCCACCGACACTAGCCCAGTTCTGGCCAGCACTGGGCTAGCACCAGCGCTCCAACGGCGCGAGGGCCCGCAAATGTGCCGTAAGGCACATTTGCAACAGTGCATGCCGGCGGTAAGCAGGCGTGCATTTTTTAGTATTGGGCCCTTAGTCAGTTCACAATTTGATGCTTGACCTGTCTATGTACATGTGTTCATGTTGCTCAGTGCATACCAGGAAACATGACCCAATTTATACATGCATGCATATGAGCAAAAATTTCTGAATAGATACCTTCCTGGTTTTCGGTTTTAGAATATGCAGAGGGCATCATCATTTACATTCTCCCATAGAAAAGGAAATACCTTTTTAAGATAGTACTTTCCATCTGCCTTTCTTGTGTTAAAAATAATTTACGTTTTTAAAAAGTCTGATGGCTGATTAATTGGAGATGGAGGTACTTCCCCATTGATCAAAATATTTTAAATTAATGAATTGACCAAATAGTGCAGCTCTCACAGCAACCAAAGCCCAATTTAGTCCCAAAACAAGCTCTCAGAACAACTAATGAAAACAAGCAAACAAAAAAACAATAATACTAAATATCTAAGCAACTGTTACCCTGCAGATGCCTGATCTTGTCTGATCTTGGAAGCTAAGCAGGGTCAGGCCTGCTTAGTACTTGGATGGGAGACCAGGAATAGGAATACTGGGTGCTGTAGGCTTATACCATAGTCTTTCAAGACTGAAGGTTGCCAACCAAGACACAAAAATCAGCATCAAAATAACATCATGAGTAACAGCACCTGCTGCAATAACTAAATAATTCATCATCAAAGCTGTCAGAGAATATTTCATTCTTTTATTTGTCCACGTAGGTAAATATTTCAAGATAAACCTTGCCTTCCAGTCAAATAAATATGAGAAAGTTACCTGTCTATATGCTTGCTTAAAGAAATATTAGTTTGATGTCACAGAGGCTTGGGTCTCCAGTTCATGTGATAGATCACACAGATATGATCGTGCACTATGCCTAGACTTTAGAAAGTTCCTGATGCTGGCCTGGTTCAGATATCACGCAGAAACATGGTTTAATCATGGTGCTATGTGCCTTTCACAAGCCTGAAGTTTGCACACAAGAAGATGTTTTAACCTTCCAATCCTATACTGATGCTGTGAATTCTCACTGTGTTTATCTTACATACATTTAGGTTTTACATAGAATTGTCACAGACAATTGACCTCACTGCTAATTTTTTTTCCTCTATATACCCTTATTCAAACAACAAAAATATGTATACAGTTGGTGCCTCAATATCCCCCACAGATACTGAAAACCACAGATAACAAAATCCATGGTTTTCGGAGCCCACTTAAACTTCAAAAGCAACCCAAACCTTGTTCTGGTCACGTCCAGAGCTGCTCTGAGATTCAGAGAAACTACATGCCACTGTGCACAGCCTCTCCAAAGCTCAGAATGACACCCAGAGTGTTTTTTCAATGACTTCCAGTTAAACTGGAAGGTTTGGAAAACCTCCCAGATTCAGTTCAGGAGTGTCTGCGGTTAAGCAAATCTGCAGATGCCGAATCCATGGATAAAGAGGCCCCACCTTTACGCCACTTTTCAGCAAAAGCATTAATGAAGCATTTTACATAGGAAAATAAATGAAAAAAACCATTTTCTAGCCCCCAAAGGCTCACAGTTTAAAAAGAGACACACAGGAGACACCAATAAAGAGTACCCAGAAAAGGTTCTGGGTTGAAGTGAAAAGGGATGGTCGGGCTAAGCGATAGCGAGCCATCACTTTAAAAGGTACATCAAAAACCAGTTAGCAGGGGCATACATTTATATGCACCTGCCAACTGAAAATAACACTTCACACAGCTGTAGCCCATGAAAGTTTACAGTACAGTGAGTACATTTGTTTGGGCCACAAGAATAATTGTGGTTTAAGATGAATACAAGTCAGCAATACAGGGCCACTGCACATGCTCCAGTTGTTCCCAATTCTTGATAACTGCCCCTTGTACTATTCCTATTCCTTTTTGTCTCCATAGAAGTTAACTGCAGGTTGGCGGAGGGGGGGGCGGTGAGGTTGGCATTTTGATGAGGTAAATGACACAAAGGGTTGCACCTCCTTCCAGCACTTTTCCCCTGATTACTTCAGCAGCCCCAGCCTCTCATGTCTGCTTTAAAGATCAGAAAAAGATGGAGAAAGATCAAATCACAGATCTCCTGCAATTTGGCCCACAGAAAAGTTGGAAAAAAATCCAGAGAGAAGCACCAAGCACTGTTAGAGGTTTAGAGAATGTCTTAAATAAGACATATATAAGACATAAATAGAATCAGGTCTTCAGTCCTTCCTCAAATAAGGACTGAAGACCTGATTCTATTTAGTTTGAGAAGACTGAGAGGGGACTTGACAACCAGTATGAAATAATGAAAGAGAACAAGAAACTTTGTTTCACTTTAAGAAATAATGGGCCCAAGCCAAAACTGTTTAGGGAGCACTTCCTAACTCCAAGTACAGTGGAGTACTGGATCAGATTTCCTAGGGGTGAGGAAAAATCTTGTGACATATGAAGCTACCTGATCCAGAGTCAGACCACTGGTCCACCTATCTCAGCCCTGCCTGCCTTTACTCAGGGCCATCCTTAGGGCAATTTGGCCAAATTGGGCCCTGCACCTGGAGGGGCCTCACACTGAGGAGGCGAGCAGAACAGCCATCGCTGCAGGTGGCATCTCACTCCGTAGCTGACACTTTGGCATGGAATCTTCCATGTCGAGGCATCACAAGGAGAGTGTGGTGAGTGGAGCATTGGGTCCAACTGGCTTGAAATTGGCCCGCTCAGAAGCAGCTGGTGGTGACGCTGCTGCTGGGTGCCTCGCCACTGCCACTCAACCTGGTGAGTAGCTTCCCACCTGGCAAATTGTTTGGCATTGGGCCCCACAGCTTCTAAAGCTGGCCCTGCCTATTGGCAACAACTTTCTAGGCTTTGACGCAGAGGTTTTTCTCAGCTCTACCTGGGGATGCTGGGAATTGACACTCAGACATATTGCATGCAAAACACGTGCTCTGTTGCTGAGCTATGGCTCCTCTCCATTACTAGAGGTCTTTAAGAGCATGGTAAGTGAGCATTTGGATGAATTAGCTCATGTGGATTTGAGCCCTGAAGCCGGATGAGTCAAGGGTATCTTGAGGTATAACTCATTCATTAGTGTTTCCAACTCTTGAAATAAAAAAATTCCATAACCTGGACTGGGCAAGGGAAGCACAGCCAGAATGGGTCTGCAAATGAAGGCCAGACACTTTTTGGTATGCCTGAGAGTACAGCAAAGTTGTTTTTGGCAGATCTGAAGCAAAGCCCACAGCTAGCAGGAGGCAGTGAACTAGAAGAGGTTACCCTGCACTCCATGCACACCCACCACCTTCCCCAATCTGCCTTCTATTCAGCTGCTGCATCCTCTCCTTGCTCACTCTCCAAGGAGTCTGAGGAGACTGCAATGGCGAATTCCTTCCTCCTGCAGCACCACTGCCAGAGATCATGGTGACAGAGCTAGAGGTGGAAGTATAGCCTTCTTCCCAAGAGAATAATCAGGAAGACAATGGCTGTCATCATCAACATCATCACCTCCTCCACTTCTGAAAAATGACCCAGGCAGAGGATCCTGGGATAGGAATCCTATTCCACACCCAGAAGGAACTTCCCCACTCAATCAGACTTGCAGATGTGGCAAAGGAAGGAAGAGGTGGAGGTGGATCTGAAAATGGGGAGCCAAGGTGGGCACACATCAGTGGATGTGCAAGGCCAAAAAAGGTTAAAATGGGGTAGTGGAATTTGTCCTGTTCAGTTTGGGTCAGGTCTGCTTATCCAATGCCTAACAGGTCACAATGTATGGTTAGAGGTGTTTAGGGTGAGTAAGATAGGATTACAACCTAAGTCTTATTGAACGCAATGGACTTACTTCTGGGTAAAGTAAATAACACCATTTTAAAACACCTCCATGTATGACCAATAGGCTGGTTTTAGTTTGGCTCAAAGTTGTGGGAATTTGCAATGGATAATATACACAGATTGTAGGTAGCCATGTTGATTTACAGATTGTATGTGTATTATGAACAGTAACTGAACCTTATATTTTAATGGTGGCTTATTCAGTAGCAACCACAGAGTAATGTGCAGGACAGACAAAAAAGCAACTGGGGTTATAGCAGAGCATAGGAAACTGTGTTGGAATGATACTTGGATAAAGTTGAGCATAGGTGAAATCTCATATTTGATGCAGGGGAAATGTAGCAAAATCCAGTGTAGGTTTCAAAGTAAGTACAAACATAGGAAAACTACAAAGGAAGCAGGAATTACAATGGGGAGCCGTTTTGTTTGTTGCTTATATTGAAGAAACGGTAAATAAAAATCAAGACTGTATGAAAACAGTTGTAACATCTGATTTTTTTTTAAGGCAAATAATTTTTTTTAGATTTTTGTGCAGATGCAGGAGGCCTTTCAGATGGGCCAGTGGACAGATGAAAGGGTATCCAGTTGCAAATTTGAAACGATGAAGTGAGGCCACATCTTTGGCTCCTTGAGAATGTTTCCACTGGAGCCAAGGAGCACCCTGTATATTCATAGGAATAAATGTCACACTTGCATCAGAAGGAAAAGTTCTCTGCATAAGCTTCAGAGAAATGCTAAGATGACAGCCAAGAAATTCCTAAGCTGCTTTAAGTGATCATGTATCAGATGACTTGAAGCTCAGCATATTGGTATGAACAGCTGAGAAGAATACTGAAATAGGCAGAGAATCCTGGCTGTTCTAGGTCCCAAAAAATTAACACTAAAGATATTTGAATCTTTCCAATATTTCTAACTGCAAAGGACTAACCAAAATATTTTCTGCACCCTTACTAACAAGGAAAGTATTCAGTTCTCCAAAAAAATATTAAGTATAATTTTAAAATCCAAAGAATCCACTTTTTTGTAGAAGTTTGATATTCTCTGTCACCAAAAGGAAAAATTCCAGGACTAACCTGTTTAGAAATGTTCAGACAATATATTTTTAGACAATTTCATTCCATGATTAAATCACATGCATCTGATTTAGAAACAAGTTTACTTTACATTATCTGCTTCTGCACAATAGTTTTTTAAAATAAGTCAGTTCTGAATTACTTGAGGACAGTGCTAGACCTCAGGACTCATCAGTATGAATGCACATACACATCTGTGTGAATAAAGGCATGGGGTAAATTGTGTTATAACATGTGTAATGGCGCTACGAAAAAAATGGGCAATAGAAAGAGCACATGCAAATAAATTCAGATTATATTGTGTAAGCATAGATACATTTTTGGCTGCCAGTCAAAATCCCTCTCTCTCTTTCCTCCAATTCCAAGGATTATTAAAAATTTGAGGTGTTCCTATACCCTCCATCCTGTCACATGAGGGGCTTGTCCTGATTTTAAACCTCATCTACTCAGGCTGCAATCCTATGAGTATTTTCTTATGAGTAAGCCCAATTGAATGCAATGGGAGTTACTTCTGATTAGACATGACTTGTATTGGCAACCTTCAGTCTCGAAAGACTATGGTATCGCGCTCTGAAAGGTGGTTCTGGCACTAGGCTTGTGCTTTCAGTTCTTCATTGGTATCCACTAATTTATCCACTTTTTGCAATGCAACTAAACAAATAGCACTCACAGGTGTTACTCAGCAAATTCCACATTGTCACCACCAAATGCCTTCAGCTCCACACCCAAGCAGACCCACCAAAGGTGCCAAACACTTTCAGATTCACTAAGGAACACCTTCAGTCACCAAGGTATCATGAAAGTAAAAAAAGCACAAAAGAAAACACAGACTGTTTAATGGACTGGCATTGCCATCACCTCTGGGGATATTTATCCTGTTGTCATTTCAAGACAGACGTCTAAGAAATGATACTATCCAAAAGATATAGAAGAAGCCACAAAGCAGCTTTCTGAACTAAAAAAAAAATCATAAAAGACGAGAGACTAATGGCTTTTCTAAAATAATACACACAAACACTAGAGTGGTCAGTCTTCATAACAGGTTCTGGGGGGGGAAGGCTCTAGAGTAAAGCCCCTCAGCATGCACATATGTCCATTTTTCCTCCTTACTCCAGAAAGGTAAAAGGGATGATTCTCGGTACTCCTCCCTTAACACCATCAGGGTGCTGAGAGAAGAGTGCCCAGCCCATTCTCCTTTTACCTTTACTACGAGAAAAGGGAAAAGAAAAGCAGACTGACTCTCTCTCTCTCTCTCTCTCTCTCTCTCTCTCTCTCTCTCTCTCTGAAGGAAACCAGTCAAAGACAACAACACAGTCACTCTGACCAAATCTCTCCTTCATCCTCCGTTTGCCGAGAGGCCTTTTAGAGAATCCTTATCACCAAAGGGGTCTCTGAGGAAGCCCATTTGTGGCTAAGTAGGAAAAGGCAGAAACAGGCTAAGGGCCCAATCTTATCTAACTTTCCAGCACCGATGCAGCCACAATACAGCCCTGACATAATGGAACAAACGTTCCCTAACCTTGAGGAGGCCTCAGTGTCTGCCCCCCTCCCTGATGCAGTTGCATCAGTGCTGGAACGTTAGATAGGATTGGACTTTAACTCACTTAGCTGAACACATCGCATTGCTGCCATGTGCCAGCTGCTACGATGGAGGCTTTAATAGCTGCTGGACGCTGGGCAGGTTGTCAAGGCTGTAGGTCATTCCCCAATTCCAGCCCTGAATCTGATCCAAGCAGCTGTTAGGCAGGGTTGTGGTGAGGGTTTGGTGACTCTAATTCTCAAGAGAGCAAATCACTTCCTTTCCTCTTTTCCCTAGCGAGTGTGAAGATGAGAGAATGAAAAAATTAGCTGCTTTTCTTTACACGTCCTGCTGAAGCAAGAGTCATTTTTCGCTTTCATTAGGATTCTTTGATGCTTCTGTTTCTTCAGTTAGCATATGGCTGCTTAAATTCCTGCCAGCAGCTGCTGCTGAAGAAGGCAGCCTGATTGATTTTAATAATCTTACTGGCCAAACTATCATTCACGTTGTCTGATTATGGCAGGTTTTCCTGCACTGGGTAAAATTAAGTACTGTATTCATTTCATCTGTCTCAGGGAAAAGCAACGCAAGATCCACAAATGATATCTTCCTGCCCCCAAGAAAACGTTTTCACCTAAAACAACTGACCTATAAGTAAGCCACCCTGTGGTCGAGGGAAAAGACTGCAAGAGGTAATTTTTTTAAGGCTTAATAAAAAGATCCTATGGTCAGCATAACATTTTGTTGCTGCACAGTACATTATTTTTAAATAGGTCATTTACAGTGCAATCCAAACTACACATTTGAAGTTTCCCCTTACCTCTGGCTGAGCCACTTTGGGCCCCTATCCTGCGCTGGACACAAAGCACGCCGCTTGGCTTGCTTGTTCCAGCGCAGGATAGGATTGTGCCCTTATTTATTTGCATAATGATCTGCTGCTTCTCGATATACTTTACCTGTTTATTTCCAACACATGAACTCCATATTTGCTTTCAATATGGTACTTTCCTGGCTCACTCGCAGGAGTAATCAATTCTTCATTTTTATACCTGAAGCACAAAAATAAAACATATTGCACTGGTAAACACATTGCAGCAGTAAATTAGAATGAATTACTGCCACTTGGACACAAAAGGGTATGAACACAAGCTGTTTGCTCCGTTTTTAATGACTTTCTGTGGATAAATAGAACCAGTACCACAAGGAAAGTGCAGAAATGATGGGTTGAATCCAAAGGAGCCCTTTCCAATCATGGGGAGACAGTTTTACAATTATACTGTTGGACAAGGAAAATGAAATGAAATCTAAAGATGCTCTCCTGCTTGCACAAGAGCTTGCACAAATTCTTGCATTTGCAGAATTAGAGGCATTGTAACAGAACCTACTTGTGATCGTGTCATGTAAACTCTTGCACGAGTTTACATGCTCTTATGCAAGCATTTGTGGGACAATTGCTAGGAGTACGTTCCATCAACTCATGGTTCTGTGGATTTCGCCCAATGACTGTCTATTACAAGCTTCTTTGTTCACAACTATCTCTCACAGCTCAGTTTAATCTAGGATGGCCCCACAGAAAAGAGAATGAAAGCCCTGAACCTGTAATAGTTGTGGAGAAGGGGGAATATTTCAGCAGGTGCAGCTTTTCTCAATCCTTTATTGCAGTGGCTTTGTTAGAGCTCCCTGCGGCAGCGAATGTAAAAGCGGAGCAATCGCGCCCTACCTCTGCTAAAGCAGAAGTGGAGCGCAATCACTCCACTTTCACTTTCACTGCCGCGGGGAGCCCTAACAAAGGTTTGCACCAGGCTCCCCGCACCCTGGGGAGGCTGCAGGAGGCTTGGGTAAGTGCTCCCAAGCCCCTGCAGCCCCCTGAGCAGCGCAATCCTGGGGATCGCATTGCTGCCTCCTCCCTGCTTCTAGGCTGCCCCCACCCCTTAAGGGGACAGAGGCCAGGGCACACAGACTGGGGCGTCGCAACGCCCCAGTTTGAAAAGCCCAGCTTTATTGATTTGATTGGTTTTAAAATATTTATATATTTTATCCAGCGCAAGTTTGGGACCAGAATTGGCACAACCTGAGGCAAGGGGGAAACTTTCCCTGTACCCCATGGCGTACTGCATTGGCCACAATGGGTCTACTTGAATCTGAGCCACCTCAGGAAGTGGCACAAATCTAAGTAGAATGGAGCAACTAGAGGCTGCTCCTCACTGCCCAGGAATGGGGTCAGGATCCAGTATAACCGACAGATCCTGGCCCCGCCTCCCACTCTGTCCGCATGTCCTCAAGAACACCTGCGACCCGCCCCAAAATACCTTCTCCCAGCCTTCCCCGTGCCCCCCAACTCCTGAGTTGGTTAAGCTTGGCTAACACAAATCTACCCTGCTGGGTCTGGATCTGGTGCAGGGAGGCGAGCACAACTCCTTGCACTGGTCTCGCTGACTCTAAAGTCAGCGCAAACGTGCCTTACGATACGTTTGCAACACCCCCAGGTCAGCACAAGTGACTTGTGCCTGCCTAACCCAGGGGTTAGGATTGCGCTGTCATTCTATTAAAATCTTCAAAGTGGTTCACAATAAAAAGTCTTCGTAATATGACAAGTTGCACCTGCTATGACACCCTCTCCTGTATTATTAAAGATACAGGAGGTCTTCATAGGCATTAAGTCCTTCTAATCATCACACAGGAAGTCAATTACTCCCACTGCCTCCTGCTGCTTGAGAAATCAGTTCAGATGACTAGGAGACATTTAAAAGCTTACTGTGCAGTGCTTCTAACCATCAGAGGAGATAATCTTCTGGCTTCCAGCTCAATGGTTAAATCAGTAAAAGTGAGTTCAGCCATATGGTGAAAAACAGCAAGTGACTCTCTTCTGATGCAGTTAGAGAAACCATGAAGCAAGCTTTTGATTGATCTCTACATAATGGGACATTTTAATCCTCCCTGAATCATTTGGAAGGGTGTAAGGAAAAGCATGACCAACTTTTGTGTGTGAGTGTGTGTATCCCAATTTGACTTTTTGTCACTGTTTTTGCTCATTAAGAGGACTTACAGCCCAATCCTATCCAACTTCCCAGCACCAATGCAGCCAATGAGGCACGTGCCTTAGAGGCCTCCTCAAGGTAACATTTGTTACCTCCAGGCTGCACTGGTTAGGATTGTTATGCTGAGGGAACACTAGATAACTCATTAATAGATAACAGAAGAACTTCAATGGTGAAATTTCTCCATTACCTTCTTGCCTGGCCACTGGCAAACACACCGGCAGACCCAGGTGAATCAAATTTTCTCATGTAACCTGGAATGATTTAATTCAATTCATCCTCATGTTTTCAACGAAGAACTGGAGTCTTGGGCTTGTATCCTGCTCTATTAAAGTCAATGGGAGTTTTGTTGCTGATTTGCATGATGACTTGAGAATGGATGCTGCTGAAAAGACCGCATCGTGGGTCTCCAGTTATTCTTTACATAGCAATTAGATCAGCGTGCAACACTTTCTGAGTTCTGAAATATCCAGTATGTGTCTACGGTATAAAGTCTAAGCCTTCTGTGCCTTTCGCAGCAATGTCAACAGACACAGCATGCCTTTAGAGATTATAAAGGGTTTTTAACATAGCCATTATATATGTGAGACATCCTAGCTGGGCTGGCTCCCAAATGACAAAAGCTTAACACCATTTTGAGATTCTTGGACAAAGACTTACCATTGTACAACAGGAGTGGGGAATCCTTGGACCGTAACGTACAGCCTCACAGCCATCTTCTCCCAAACAGTATGAGATCGGAGTCGTACCAAAATTTCAGGGGCTCGGCTTATTGTCTCTTCGACTGCATACCTTTCCAGAGCCATCCTTTCTTCCACCTGTAACACAAGAAAAAAATTTAAGTAAGAAACACAAGAAAACTAGGTAATCACGTAAACAACCAGACAAAGAAACAACCCTAGAGGAGTTGTTTTTTTTGTCAGCGTTCAATCAAAAATGTATTGTCCTGCTTAAGAATGAAACTCAGACACTGTTACAGTACCATCCTCTGTATGGCAATTTTATCCAGTTGTTCTCTTGCAAGGTGCCTGGCTGAGTGAATCTCCTCTTGCAAAGCAGCCAAATCGGTGACAAACCGGATCCTCTTCTTTTCGCTTGCATGAAGAGACTTTTGCTCAAGACTCCTGCATGACCAGAGGAAAAAGTGGACAGGATGAACCCAGCATCAAAGCTTTCATATTGTTATTGAGACACTGGAGCAGGCAGATGAAGTCGATGAAGTCTCATTAGCAGCATTAAGGAAATGTCAAACTATTCCACTCCTCCTCTTTAGAATGCAACAAGCATCCTGAGGAACAGAAGCATGGGTGCTTTGATTCTTTCTTTTTCATCATTGGCTATGACTGTTACACAGAATTAGACCTTAGCTAGTACTGACTGGAGCTGCCAACAGAGCTTAGCTTTTTAACTGTTAAGCAGAACCTCTTCACAGAAGGAATCTAGGATGATGGAATGGATGTGAATTATAAAGGCAGTAGGCCCTCCCTCCAACCAATGGATGTTCTACTGAACATCTATTGAGTAGCCCCTTTTAGACACAATATCAAATGCATAGAATGTCTAAAAAGGGAGCAAGATTTGCAGCAACAGACTCCAACCTGACCAACCTGAATGTAAAGGCAAAGCCTTCTGCCAAGATCCCACTCTCCCCTCCCATGTACACCCATTTAGTACCGCTCAAAGGAGCTTGCAAGCAGAATCTTCATGCATGCAAACTATAAAATACATCTGTAAGTATAACTGAGAACCCTGAAAAAAGTAGCGTTTCCAATCACACAGCCAAAACAATATATGTTCAGCTTGTACACATATGGGGTGTTTCCACACAGCATACTGAGCACATGTGAGCCAGGGAGGATCTGCCACTGATTCAACTCTTCTCCCCCCAACACACACACACAAAATGCTTGAAGGGCTTTTACCCCTGCTAACTGGGTAAGAGGCACTTTTAAGTGGGTGTTCTTTTATTTAGCAGGGGGGAGAGTAACTGGCCCTCCTCACCCCAGCACTGTCTTTTCTAATGGCTGTCTGTTGGTGTTCTTTTGCATCTTTTTTATATTGTGAGCCATTTTGGAACAGGGAGCCATTAGTTGTTTGTTTGATTTTCTCAGTAAACAGCTTTGTGAATTTTCCATCGAAAAGTGGTATATAAATACTTTTGTTAATAATAATAACAATAAAGTGTGGCCACTAAGGATCTGTTTTCAGACATCCAAGAAAATAAACTTGATCTCACACCAGTCTCTGATTCATTTATGAATTCACCAAGGCTAAAGTGCACTGAAAGTCAAGGCTAAAGTGCACTGAAAAGATGCTGAGAATTGCTGGCAAAAAGTGAGTTTCCTGCCTGACTTCCTCTTTCTGACTTCCTCCTGCAGCCTCCCCTTCCCCTTTCTTTCTTCAAACTTGCACTTGTGAAATTGCTACTACAGGTCCAAGGATACCCATTACAGAGTGAAAGGCTTTTAGAGGTGTAAGAGGATTTTAATTCCCTTTTGCCTCCAAAGCCTCCCGATTCATCCTCCCCACACTGGATATAGCACACATGTTACATTCCATGTAAATTATTCCTGCTCTCAGGGAAGGAAAACATTACCATAGGAGTACACAACTTCTAAGTCCCTGCCCGTCACTAAAAGCGCAATCCTAACTTGTGCTGGAAACAGGCTGGCCAGTGGGCCTACACTGCATCCTGCACAAGTTTGGGACCAAAAGTAGCACAGCTGAAGGCAAGGGAAAACGTTTCCCCTTACCCCGTGCCGCGCTGCAATGATCCCAATGGGTCTACTCAGATTTGCACCCCCTGATGAGGGGGTGCAAATCTGAGCAGTCCAGGACTGCCCTGGGCCACCCAGGAATGGGGTCAGGGTCTGGCATAACTACCAGATCCTGGCCCCGCCTCCTGCTCCCCACCCACCTGCCCACAGTCCTGCCTGCCCACCCACCTGCCCTTGCCTGCCCTAGAAACACCTCCCACCCGCCTCCTCCCTGCCCTCCCCACACACCCTGAGGCCCCTGCATCGGCCAATCTCGGCGGACGCAACGCACCTTTCCTCTGGGGTCTGTGTTGGCACAGGGAGGATGGCGCACATCCATGTGCCAGCCTATCTCCCTAAAGAGTGGCGCAAAAGTGCTTTACAGGCCAGG
This sequence comes from Tiliqua scincoides, assembly GCF_035046505.1. Taxonomy (NCBI): domain Eukaryota; kingdom Metazoa; phylum Chordata; class Lepidosauria; order Squamata; family Scincidae; genus Tiliqua; species Tiliqua scincoides. The sequence goes on along the minus strand of NC_089821.1, from coordinate 167,371,961 downwards.
CCAGCACAAAGGACTTGCATCGGCCCAAGTGCCTTCTAGAATTATGGCCTAAGAAGAATAGTGACAAACCTGTAGAAACTATCAAAAATCCCTTTAAGTATCAGGGGTTCGTTTTTCTGGTACTGAAAATATCATTTCAGATTTCTGAAACACCAAGACTAAGTTCAGATATCCAGGTAAACAATCCAATATATCCAACCTATTTTTGAACGCATGGGGAGGACGGGGACTAACCAATCAGCCATGATGGTTTGACATTAACTAACCAAACAATTGCATGGGATACAGATCTTATCTTCATGGATCTTCGAGACTGGAAATTCATCCTTTCTAGTTTTTAGTAAGCTATGCACCATGTTTTGTATCATGGTGCATCACTTACTTAACCTACTCTACTTAACCTGCTCTAACAACTATAAGCAATCATTTTTTAACTGGATGTTCTTTGCTAACCAAAAGCTCCCAAGATGTCAAAACACCTATATTTTCCAATATGGTTAGGTCAGGGATGGCATCAGAAGTTGGCCAGTTTAGCCCAAGAGCCAATGTTCACTGAAGGATCCAACTGGCCAATGCTTGAGGCCCTGGAGAGTCCACTGCTACCATTGCTGCTTCCCACCTCTGCTTGGCAAACCTATGCATTTGGTTCTGGCTTACCAGGTAATGGTGGACTGCTGCAGCTGATTCTTCTCTCAGCTACACTGTCATTTCAAATGTTCATTTTCCCATCCCAGCCCTGCTTTAGTAATGAAGGAAGAGGGTTCATCTTTTCTCCTTTGATCTTTCCCATGTGACTGGGCAAAGTGTTTGTGCACTTACAGGAAGTAGGGGCACAGGGCACCATCAAAGGGTCCACCCCATGATTTGGCCTTAGAGCCTGCCATAATCTGGCCTCAGTGTTAGGTCTCAAACAATCTCTGTACTAGGTGAGAGACTGATACCATCTTATCTCTGTGATGTGGTTGCCACAAACATTGAGAATGTTATATTACATTGTTAGGAGGGACCATGTCCATCCCTTCTCTATTGGAATTAATCCTCTCTCCACTGAGGCTGCTGACGCTAGCATAGGAAGTACCCATCTGATCCAGACTAACCATGTAAGCCAACATTCCAAGGTTACTGCTGTAGCCTGAGAGCTAATCATGGGCAAGCGGCACAATAATTAATGGCAACGACTCAGCAGAAGTATCATATGAAATTAGCTCTTATTATATCATGTTCTGGTTTTGACATTCATATTTATTTTCTTAAAATAGACAACCGCTTCACAATTAGATTATTTAAACCAAAATCAGCTTGTGTCCTTCATTCACCTCAACTTCAGTGTTGCCAACAGGTAACTTGAGATTATGAACTTGCCTGGAGGAACAAGATGATGATGTCTCCATAACTCTACCTTTCATAACACACAGCATCCATGGCACTGGTGTATTTGCTGTACAGTACGTCATTGGGTGTACAGTCACTCACAAAACTGGAATAGAGTTGTCAGCATATTTACTGCAGGAATACATCTCTTGGCTGAAACTGAGATGTCACCTTAAACCCCTCTGGTGATAAATAGGATGTGAGGAAGATAGCTATACTCTTAGTAAGTTGCCCAAACATATAGCTTTAGCATTTAATAAGAGCATAGTATATTTTTTAAAAAATCTCACATTTGGTATATATTTGTTCTTAATCCATTTTTTAAAAGTCTATTTTCAGTACTGGCATGCGTCAGCTATGAGATTTATGAGACATTCAGTGCTTTGGCATTCCAGATCGAATGAAGAACCCAGTGCCCTATAAGTGTTTTCTCACTTTGACAGCTCTTCCAGTAAGCCTATTTTTCCTGAGTTTTCAAGAGGTTTTCAGATTTCTTTGGTGTGCAGTAATTTCAGTTTTCATTTGAGGATTTTTTTTTTTGTCCTGTAGCCAGCTATTATAAAAATGTCCCAAGGTACATGCACAGGCCATTAGGCTATGGGGCTTTGAGTGCTGACAGAAGGCATGTTCTGCCAGTGATGGCTGTTTTTCTGCCAGCGCACAGAGTAGTGAACTGCCAGGGCAATGAAAGGAAGGCCATAGCCTTCCTAAGCAAGTCACTGGAGCTCCAGTCGCCCACCAAGGAAGATAAGATGGCAACAGAGGCAGGAGAGACAAGGGATGGTGGAAAGCGGATAGGGAGGGGTGAAACTGGGAGCAGGGAGACTGTGGAAGTACGTGGATCTGGTAGCGATGGCCCTCTGGCAGCAGCTTCCCCACCCCCTCTTTCTCATTGGACTTGTGCTAGTGAGATCGCTAGCACAGGTCCGTGGAGACCCACTGCAGAACAGGAGGCTTATGGAAGGATCCCCTTTCCCCTCTCAAGTCTCATGAGCAGCCTTCCTCTGCTGGATTCAGCATGCCCGATTTTGGCACAGCTGCACCAGTGGGGGGGGGGGGGAGAGAATAAGATTAGGCTGCTAACGATGTACCTGACAACACAACTCGTTGTCACACCAAGACAATAAAGCACCCCAGAAGAAAATTAAAAGGAAACTAGAAGCTTTCCGTCAAATATTTGGCTGGTTATTCAAATTAATATATGACATTCAGTGTTCCTCACTTCTGCATCTCCTGGCTCTCTTGAGAACGCCTCTCTTTTCTGGTCATTCTCTCCATTGGAATTCCTCTCAATCCCTGTCTCCAGCCACCTTCTCTTCACACTGCTTCTCCAACTCTCCTTCCCTGTGTCTTCCTCTGCTTGGACTGGTTTCTCCTCATGCCCCTGTCTCCTATTTTCTTAGACCTCTGCCCCATCTACAATTCTTTTTCTAGGTCTCTCTGTCCACTGTTATCTCCTTTCAGGAATTCATTACCTCAGCTAATGGATGCTGGACTTTTCCTGCTACTCAGCCTCTTTGTGACGATAGGGCCCCTCAGTATTTCCTTGCCAAAGTTTTTTTTTTTTTCTTCACCATTACCACATAATCTCTTAATGCATTATAAACACAGACGACACGGCTGAAGAAAGCTTTACCTTGCCTCATGCGTCGCCTCATCAGACGAGGTGTAGAGCCTCTTGGCGCAAAGTCTACATGTTGTTTTTCCCAGGCCAGAAGTCTGATATGTAGCAGCTTGTCTAGAAGCAGCCCTTCAAATAGAAAACCAAAGATAGCTCACAGTAATGCGGTGTTAGGATTCCCACTTTTTCTTAGGTAAAGGGGATCCTAGGCCCTGCCTCACTTGCATAGGTGAAATGAATGCAAGTTTAGAGGGTCAGGCCTGGTTAGTACTTGGATGGGAGACCGCCTGGGAATACCGGGTGCTGTAGGCTTATACCATAGTCTTTCGAGACTGAAGGTTGCCAACCATTAGAAATTTCATTTTGCTCAGGATTGAAGTGGATGGGGGAAGGAGGTGGCCTGCAATCCTGCACTTCTACTTGGAAGTAAATATCATTAAGCCATTTCTGCCTAATGTTGCATATATGCAACAGGGATCAACTGTGTACACCTGTGAGCTGGGCAGAAATGGGTTAAAGTCAGTAGGACTTACTTCTGAGTTGACATGTATGTAGCTATAATGGTCACAGGTTTTTGGTCTTAGATCTGCAGCGATCCTACATAGCATAAGGTGCAATCCTATGCACATTTACCCGGGTGTAAGCCCCCATTGAACACAATGGAATTTACTTCTCAATACACATGCATAGGATTGGACTATAACAAAAGAGCTGTGTGTATTCAATGGAAACCTGAACTTGAACTGAAAAAGCAAATAAACCCTTCTCTGTGTCAGTGTGTTCTGTAGCATGCCCAGAAGGTCACAAAGGACAACTCAGTGAGAAAGCTTTTCCTTTAGCCCTTCTTAACTCACTTTATTAACTTAACTTAATTCATGGAGGAGGCAGTCTTCTCTGGTGTCTGAAATTGCACCCATATGTGCTGTTCACACTAAGAGAGCAAGGCAGTCCCCCAATAAACCCCAACAACAAGAATTGTAACATAATGTTTTGGATAGGACTGCTCATAGCTGTTCACTGAAGGGCAGTGAAATTATCCATAGCATAAATGTCAGGGGCTGAGGCAGAGAGAGAAGCAAATGCAAAACTGAAAAACATTTTGGAGCAATGGAGCTGAAATAAATCTGAGTATTCCACCAATGGTTTGGCCCAGTTCACTCCGAAGCGATAAACGCATGTCACTCTAGACCAGGGGTGTCCAAACTCTGGCCCGGGGGCCACTTGCGGCCCTCGGGGGCTCTCAATCAGGCCCTCAGGGAGCCCCCAGTCTCCAATGAGTCTCTGGCCCTCCAGAGAGTTTTTGGAGTTCGTGCTGACTCAACGCAACTGCTGTCAGCAAGAGGACGACTGTTCGACTTCTCACCTGAGCTATGGAACAAGGGCTCCCTCCACTACTTGCTGTTTCACGTCTGGAATGCAGCAGTGGCAGCGAAGGAAAGGCTGGCCTTGCTTTGTGCAAGGCCTTTTATAGGCCTTGAGCTACTGCAAGACCTTCATTTATTCATATAAGTTCCATCTCTAATATATTCATTTATGTAAATTTATTCAAATTTGAAATGTAAATTGATTCGGCCCCCAGACACAGTGTCAGAGAGATGATGTGGCCCTCCTGCCAAAAAGTTTGGACACCCCTGCTCTAGACTATATCATTTTAGACCTCGGGTGGCAGCTCACATGATGAAATGCCACCCTCACACAAAAACACTGTGGTTAATAGAAAGCTTGGTTAGACATTTCTTCCCTTAAGATCTAGTTTTCTAAATTCAGGAGTTTATGTTTTTTCATATGGAGGTATATTCAGTCATGAGAATTCCAAACTGCAGCTTGAAGCATGCAGTTGAAATATTGGTTTGCCTTCTCAGTAAGAATTATGCACCTACCACAGTTGCAGATGTGACCATTGCAATAAGGAAATTCACAAATGTTTGGAATTACTTATACGTTCGTAGCTAGGAAAAAAAACATCAATTGGTGCTGACACCACTGCGACATACGTTTTAAAAGCTTCTGGCAGGATACAAAAGTCAAACTTCATGTTCCCCCAATTGGGATCCAAGATTCACCATTTTTTTTAAAAAAAAAAATGGTGTTTCAATGTTCAGATGGAAGCCTCAAATACTCATTCAGGAAATTTACATTTGCATTTGGGAGAGTATATTGTTCATTTTTCTCAGTCCTAATAGATACACAGACATGTTTAAGAAGAATGCAGGAAAAGTCCTGCCAAAGGCCCATCTAGCCTAGCATACTTTATCCCAGAGTATCTGGAAAGCCCACAAGCAGGACAGAAAGATATCTCACTCCCTAGCAACAGGTGTTCAGAGGCATGCTGCTGTTGGATTTGGAGGCAGTGCGTAGCCATCCAATTCCCTTTAAAATAATCTAAGCCAGTAATCATCTAGTGACAATGAATTCCAGAGGCTAAATGTGCACTGTAGGAAGAAATACCTCCTTTTGTCTGTTCTAAACAACAAACATTTTCACTGAAAAACCCCTGATTCTAGTGTTATAAGAAAGGAGGAGAAAAGCTATCCATTCTCTCCTCACCATCCTTAATTTTACAGGTCTCAATCTTGCCCCCCCCCCTTAATTGCTTTTTTCCCCATCTAAACAGCCCCAAAGGGTTTTGTAAAGAAGATGCTCCAGCACTCTGATCATTCCAATTGCTCTTTTTTCCACCTTTCCCCAGCTATACAGTATCATCTTGAGGTGAACTGGACACAGGATTCCAAATATGGGTGAACCATAGATTTATATAGGGACAATATAATGTTAGCTGTCATATTCTCAATTCCTTTCCTAATGATCTCTAGTGCAGAATTGGTTTTCTTCCTAGCTGCTACACCCTGGATCAATACTTCCCTGAGCTATCTACCATGCCCCCAACATCCCTTTCCATTTCCATCGCTCAGATTCCATCAGTGCATATGTGAAGCTGGGATTTTTTTGTCTGCGTGTGCATCATCTTACACTTAATGACAATGAACATCTGGTTGAAACACTGAAGGTTTTCAATTCACCCAGTTTTAAAAGATCATTTTGGAGTTCTTCACAATCTGCTTTGGTTTTTAGCACCCTGAATGCTAAATTTAACACCCTGAATGGTGTCATCTACAAATTTGGCCACCTCACTGTTTACCCCTAACTCCTGATCATTGACGAACAAGTTAAAAAGCACACATCCCAAGACAGGGAATTAGGGAACTTACTTCTCCACACTGTGAAAATTGCTGATTTATTCCTACTTTTTCCTACTACTTTATTGCTGATTTATTCCTACTACTCTGACTGACAAGCTGAGCCGAGTTATTCCATCTGCTCTGAGCGTGGGAGGATGGAGGCCAGAATGTGATAACAGATCAGAAAGAAACATCTGAATTGTTGTGGTTCTTGAAAGATAGAACCTTATTTTAATTGTAAAAATCCCTACGGGGATTTAACTAGCCTGCCTACGTAAACCGCCTTGAATAAAGTCTGAGGAGAAATCTGAGGACCAAGAAAGGCGGTATATAAATACCTGTATTATTGTTATTTATTATTTATTATTATTTATTATTATTATTATTATTATTAATACTTTTTGCTTCCCATTCTTTAATCAGTTATCAATCTAGAAAAAGACCTATATTCCAATTCCATGACTGCTAAACGTCTTTTGGAAATCCAAGTCTACCATGTCCACAATTTCTTTGATACATGTGCCTGCCAACACTCTGTAGAATCCTATCCTGGGCAGCTTTTTACTTATCTTCTCTACCATACCATGGTCCCCAAAGGACCTACTTGGATACATGCCACCTATTCGGCTGGCGTAAATCCAAAATGAGTCCAGGGGGTGTGTTGAGGTTGGGTCAGGGGCACAGGATATCAGCAGAGCTGCTGCCACGATACGTGTTCCAGCTTTCCCTTAACACCTTGAGAAAGGTTACTACCTAAATTATACAACTACAATTCTGAAAGTCTGAATCTATCCATTCATTTTAGCTGCTACAACCCAAGAAACAGTTTCCTCTGCGGCAACATCCTCCTGTGCTTGGATCTGGCTATCCAACTCTGACCCACTTTCCAAAAGGGACTCTTAAAATGAAAAAAAACAAAAAACAAAAAACACAGCTACAGCAACTGCAGGACTTCTGGACAATTCAGTGGCTTTCTCAGATGGGGCATGGTCTTTTTTTGACATGTGCAGTGCATATAAAACCTGGCATGACATTCAGGTTTTGATTTTTATTTTGTTTTATTTGTATTGTTTTTATTTTGGTTTCAGTGAAAGTGTCTACACTGATTAACTGCAACTCTGCATGGTTTTAGAGATTTTGTTGTAGCCCTATCCGGAGATGCTAGGGATTGAACCTGGTGCCTTCTACATGCAAAGTAGATACTCTGTCACTGAGCTATGCCCCCCCTACCATCACAAAAGTGCTAGAATCCTTAAAAATCAATATATGAGCTTTGGTGTTGGTGCAGATGCTCATCATAACTCAATCCTTTTGAGCCTCACCAAGCCAAATTTGCAGCCCACTAGACATGTTTTTAGTTTGACATGCACCTGCAAGTGCTCTGGTTTTGCAGCTCCAGGTAGGCAGCAAAAACAGTAAACTGAGGGCCCTATCCAGAACCCGATGTGCCCGCTTACCGGATCCTCATGGCCTGACATGGGACTCCTTGCTTCTGTGACTGCTCAAGAGCCGCCACAGAATTGAGTAGCCCCATTGCAGAGCTACTTCCCTTACTCAGGGAAGTGGATCAATGTCCCCTTCCCCCGAGGAGCCACTGCAGGCTGCCCACAGCACATTGGATGCTGCAGTAGCCATTTTGGCACCGCAGCAGCCTGGTGCGCCAGCAGGTTTGGGAAGCCCCTCCTTTCGTGGCAGAGTCTGAAAGATGACCACTAAACAGAGTTTCCTTTGTCTTCATGGGTCAAACTTCATACAGATCTGTATTAACAAAGAACACTCCCATTTTCATATAGGAGTGAACAGTATAGCACTTACCTCCTTGCTGAATATTCTTGGAGCAGGTATCTTGTCTCGATGTTTCGATAGGACTGGTCAAAGTGCTTGTGTCTCTTTTGGTAGAATGGCACTCTCTTGGACGACATCTTGAGATCTGCTACTGCTCACTGCCCCTTTGAGTTAAAACAGCGACAATTATAGTGGGCCACGGTTCACAACTCACTGCTTTGCTTCTGATGCTGAAATGTGCTCCGGTTCCAAAATAAGTGAGGAGGAAGTCCAAATTGTTACATCAGTATAACATGATGGCAAATACCACTACACACATTGGATTAAAGATTTAGGATCATATGAAGAGACATTTGTGTATAGAATTGACAACTTTGGGCTAATTAAGTTAATGGATGTTGCCTACTTGAAAATTAGCTCATGGTCTTCATCACTTAATTATGACTTATGCATATTGTTTTTATTCAGACATTTTGCATTCAACTTGTCACCTGTTGATATAACTGTTCTGTCTGTGGTGATTAATACGAGTGACAGTCCATTCACTTATACATGGTGCAGCTGGAGTCAATGGCCACAAACCACATGTTTGGACCGAAACCCATTGAAATCAATAGAAATCAAATAAGTTATGACTAACCCGTTTCTTTACATTCAATGGGACCTAGGTAGACGAGCTAACAAATAACAAACATTCATGTGAAATCTCACAGCCATTTCACATATTACCCATACACACAACAAATAAATACTTCATTGTCAGATATGGTGACCTACCTGTGAGTTTGTCAATATGGCAGGGTTAGTTATCTTCACAACAACTCTGTGAGGTAAGATAGGTTAAGAGAGAGTGACTGGCTCAATGTGACCCAGTGAGCTTTCCCAATCTTAGTACGACTGCTTTAGTTTTCTTGCCAGTGTCAGTGGTTTGCCTTCCATCAAGGTAGAAACCCCTGATCAAAGCCACCATGGGCTCAGATTTCATGGCAATAGACACCCAGAAACAAGCAAGGAAGAAAAGAGCTATAAACATAGAGTAGAAATGTGAGCATTCAGCCCATTCAAATGATATTCTCCCCACTCAAGCCCCACACAATTAAGCACATGGGTATTCATGATGCACACATTTCCTGAACATTCCCTCTCAATTCTAGGGAAATTATTTCAATTCAGTGGAGGAGGGTTCAGGTGAACCACTCCCCTACATGTGCTACTATTGTTGGCAACCTTCAGTCTTGAAAGACTATGGTATCGCGCTCTGAATGGTGGTTCTGGAACAGCGTCTAGTGTGGCTGAAAAGGCCAATTCGGGAGTGACAATCCCTTCCACACCGGGAGCAAGTGCAGTCTGTCCCTGGTCTGTCTCCCTGGCTATGGGCCTTCCTTCTTTGCCTCTTAGCCTCAGACTGTTGGCCAAGTGTCTCTTCAAACTGGGAAAGGCCATGCTGCACAGCCTGCCTCCAAGCGGGCCACTCAGAGGCCAGGGTTTCCCACTCGTTGAGGAAACGAGTTGAGGAAATGCACTACTAACTATTTTAAAAATAGCCCTAGCAGCACATGTAGAGGGGTGGTTAAGATGAACTCCCCCTCCAAAAAAAAATTGAGGGAAGCAGCCAGGACATACACATGGTATATATACACAACACTTCCATTATGTGGGGTTGCTTGGGTGACAGAAGCATTGTCCAAGCTGACCCTTTCTCAACAAACTGAGCTATAAAATGAAGTTCCAAACCCAATATATTTATACCCTGAATATCTTGAATAATTATTAGAAAGGTGGCGAATAAATGCTGAAATTCATACATTCATTGTCACATGGTGGAACAGATGTTCTAACACAGGGATGTCAAACTCATTTTATACAGTAGGCTGAAGTTAGCAGTCATGTTGCCTGCTGAGGACTGACAGTGACATCATTAAGCAGAAAGTGACATCATTAAGCAGATGATGCCCAGAAATAAGCACTTTGTTCTCCCACAGAAACACATTCGCTGCAAATCACAGAAGAGAAAATGTGCAAATCTTGTTCATATTTTCAAGATATGAGAGAGCCCAATTATCAAGATGGGAGAGCCCAATTATAATGGGGGCTGGATAAATTGATTCCAAGGGCCACATTCGGCCCATGGGCCTTAGTTTTTAACCCCCTGTTCTAACATCCAAAACACCCAGGTTCATCAAATCATGCTTATTTAGACGACATTACTCTCATTCATACAGTACATAGCATTTTCTGCCACTCTTTCCAGTGTTAATATGTTATCTGTCACACTTTTGCTTAGTAAACAAGACTTGCTCACTAACAAGCATTTTTCAAGGGTTAAAGAACATACTGCAAATGGCCATCTCATTAATGACATCCATCAACAGCTACTTCTGGAGTCCATGTGCAGTTTCTTCTTTCCTCATCCATATGTGGGAATAGGGAACTCTTGAGGGGTTAGAAAAGGGCCCCTGGACTTAATGTCATCTAGAGAATGTTGCAGATCAATTGAAAGACATCTCCTTTGGTTGAAAACTGTCACTGGCAATCTCCTGAGTCCACAGGTGGCTTTATTTTTATTGATTTAAAAACATTTTTACCTTTGCCTTTCCTCCCTTTACAATAAAAGGACCAAGTCTTATTTTATTACAAGAATTCTATTAACCTGTAATAAATACTCAATTTTTTAAAAGGCACTGTGCCTTGTAAATTAAACAATATCATCTTGTTCCAAATTGCATTTTGATGAAGTGGGCTATAGTCTAAAACAGGGTTGTCAAACTCGTTACATACCAAGGGCCAAATAGCATTCATGATGCCTGCTGAGGGCCGGAAGTGGTGTCATTAGGCAGGAAGTGATGTCATTAAACAGGACATAACCAAAAATAAGCACTTTTCCTCACTTACAAACTCATTAGCTGCAAATGACAGAAGAGAAAATATGCAAATCGTGATCATATTTCAAGACATGGGAGAGCCCCATTTTCACATGGGCTGCCCCTTCAGCAGTAACTCCTTAGCACTGCTCAGCAGCTGAGAGCCTGAGGGCCAGATATAAAGCTTCTGCAGGCTGCATCCAGCCCCCGGGGCTTATGTTTGACATCCCTGGTCTAAAAAGTACATGCTAAAATACATTTGTTCATCTTTAAGGTGTCACAAGACTCTTTGCTGTTTTTGTTGCAAATGATAAATAAGATACATCTGTATAATCACCACTGCCCCCTTCCTCTTGTGTTTCATCTATACTTACACAGCAAACCTTCAGGAAGGGATTTTCTTTCTTTAAATTCCTGTAAATTGTTTATTTTTTAAGCCCTATATAAATCATCATCATTGTCAAAAGCATGGTTGGGTGTGATCATGATTGAGATGGGAACACTGCTACAAGGAGTGCTACTACTTTTGGTAGATGACAGACTTCCCACTGAATCAGCACTAAGCTAATTCCCAAACATTAAGAGAATCCACCACACAAGCAAAGTCCCTATCCATTTGTGCTTATTCAAAAGTCAATGGTGTGTGTGAGTGAGTGAGGGACTTAGCGTAATTGTGAGGAAGTGATATCACCTGTGCCCTGGCAGAATTCCAGCACACATCATCACATCCTGCCCATCTAGGGCCCACTTGAAATTTTCAGTAGATGGAAGAGTCCTTCAGTTCCTATCCTAAATGGTTAAGCGGTGCTTCTTTAAGCAGCTGACAATACGCCACATTCCATGCCGATTGAGTTACAGCAGTAGCCGAAGAAACTACTAAAGGTCTGGAAGAAACCCTGGCCCTGCACCTCAACTTCTTACTCTTAAGTCAACTTCCATGGGAATAATGCCTCTACATATTGACCTCACTAAAAACTACACCAGGATGAACAGGAGAAACTTGAGAGTTGTTCATCTTTTTCTGATGGAGCGCCAACTGCATTTCAGAGTGTTGTAGGAGATGCCGCAAGGTCAATCCTTATTGCTCCCTTGAGAAACAAGAAGGCCTATTACTTTCCTTGACTCTTCTGTTGGTTATAGGCAGAAGGCAGATGGATTGCATAGAACATTTTACACCCCTCACTGCATATACATTAAGGGCTCAATAAAATCCTGCTAGGGCCTCTGATCATTTCATATTATTCATTTTGTTGCTGGCTGGAGCAAGTACAACCAGTGCCCACCCATTTGTATTACATGGGGTGCATCCAAGAATGAATTTATTTCTTTATGTATTCACATTTAAAAGATGCTATTAGCTATATTAGAGAAACATCTCTGGCATCTACTCAGTCTTATTAACTGCAAATTATATTGTGGAAGTTGTTAAACCCAAACAGTGGCATTAACATAGCAACTTGCTATGTTACTGTCACGTTTCTGCAACATCACAATACACACCGCAATGATTTATTTTGCTTTGTAAACTACTTTTTGTTGAAAAGTGGTATAAAAACATCCTTCTACTTCTTAATAAGAAGAAGGAGAAGGAGAAGAAGAAGAAGAAGGCAGATTGTGGCATTATTTCCAGATTTAACATGTCTAGCAGTACAATTCTATACATGTCTATGTAGAAGTAAATTCCAATGGGAGTAACATCCCACTGAACACAGTGGGGCTTACTTCTGAGTAGACAGGTAGTGCTATAAGATCCATACTGCTAACTTCTACGGCTCTAGTTTGGCACAAATCATTGTACACAGTCCAGTCCGGAACAAGAATATTCCATTCAGACTGGTAGGGTATATTATATTAACCAAAGGAAAAAGTTTATATTAAACAAAGGGGGAAAGTGTATTTATTTATAATACTGATATCCAGTTGCAGACCTACCATTAGGTTCGATGGGGCAATGCCCCAGGTTCAAGCTGCTAAGACCCTGAAGAAACCTCTCTGAGACTCCTGACAGGGGTGGAAACTGTGCTTCCAGTTTCCTGGAAGCACAGTTTATAGCGTCGGGGAAACTCAGAGAGGATTCCCCGATGCAATGCTGAGTTGCGCGAAGCTCCTCGAGCCTCAGGTGAGTAGTGGAGAGCAGATTTTTGCACAGGGGGGTCGGCAATACCCTGCGGGAGGCGCCATCATGGACCTTTGCCCTGGTGCGGGGCTGGGCAAGTCTGCCACTGCTTATATCCCACCTTTCCCTCACTGACACAGGTGCCAAAAGCAGCTCCCATCATCCTGAATAGTTTCTGTCAGCAACCCTTGCTTGAGAACTCCACCACCACCATATAAACAAACCTATATCCAACAACAGAAAAAGATTCTGTTTTCAGATTTGGTTAAATGCAGACCTTACTACATTGGAATGTTTTTACATGTTCTCTTGGGAAAGAGAAAACAAGTAGTCCATTAATGGCCCAATCCTATCCAATTTTCCAGTGCAGGTGCTGCTGTGCCAGTGGGGCATGCACTGCATTCTGTGGTGGGGAGGCAATCACAGAGGTCACCTCAAGGTATGGAAACATTTGTCCCCTTACCTCAGGGCTGTATTGTGGTTACACTGGTGCTGGAAAGTTGGATAGGATTGGGCCCTAAGGCAACCCAATTCATGGACAAAAGTAAATGGGATTAGTATCAAAATACACATACATTCAAAACCTCATAATTGCCTAGGACTACAGTTGAAATTAGGGTGCAATCAAAAGTATAAATTCTAATAATATACTTCAGAAGGCTGGCGAAATACTTTATTTGTAATAATTTTTTTAAATGCTGTACAATTGCTTTTCTATATAATCCATTTTAGCTGCAGTCCTAAATCCAGTTTCTGGAAAGTAAGCCCCACTGAATAAACTTCTGAGGTGAGACACACAGGGTTGTGCTGTTTGTACCATTTATTCAGATCCTGGCCCCATGCATTGCATGTAGATCCACAGCCCCACAACGTAAACCAAGAAGTAGTTCACAATGTTGCTGGAATTTGTATCCTCAGCAGTGACCTCCTTGCTACATGGTGGCTAAGCCAAGTGTGTACAGCTAGAATAGATTGTGATGCTATAATGACAGATCCCTCTGCATTTAAGCAGGGAATCCTCCAAGCCATGACCAGACCAGACCTTCATTCTACTACTTGATTTACTTCTACATGAAACACCCCTGCTCATAGCCTGGGATTGTGCAGGGAGAGACACCCCATGCTAGGGAAGGGATCAGGCAGCCTGCTTTGGAGGCCTTCAACTTTTGAAACTGCATCCTGGGGCAGATTTGACCAGATCTTGTCCAATTGTAACAAAGGTGGTCAGAGAAAATAGTTCCCGTAGAATCAGTGAATCTCAAATGGGTTGCAATGCAAAAGAATTCTCATTAATATTCAGATGGCAACTTTTGTAGACTTCACCCACTTCTAGTTCTTTAGAAGCATTTTTGATGGGCAGATGCCTTCCTTGTTTTCAAAGAATGCACATGGTAGTTGGACACTTTTCCTTCCATTTTCTCCACCCCCAGTGTCCCACTATGCTCAGCGATGGGGGAGGAGGAAGTCAGAAAGGCAAGGGAAATGTTCTAGGAAACATCTGGCCATGTCCAGAATATTTGTATTGACACTAGAAAGAGCAGAATTAATTTTTAAATTGGTTAGTCTGTTTCTCTAAGAGCAACAGACTACTTTCAACAGAATGCACAGAGCCACTTTGGATGACTTCCAACTTATTTTTGAACATTCCTATCAGAAGCAGCATATTCAAAACCCATAACCAAATGCCACGTTCCTGATGTCAATGGAAATCTTATTTTAGGAATAATATAAAAATGTAAGTGGGGTGTGCGACACCTTATGGTGCTGAAGAGACATGAACTGACACCAACCATAAAGAATGCATATACTCACACATTCTTCACTTCTACCTCCATGCGCATACACTTATGTGTACAAACACACACACAAACATATACCCCAAAAATTATACATATGCATACGGTTGATGGAAGAGAAAGATGGGTCAGAAGAGGGTAAGAGCGCACACACATGTGCACACACGATGGAAGCAAGACAGAAGGAAATCTTACCTCTACTATTGCCCACTCCACCTCCCACCTTCCCTCTCAATGGACCTTGTGAGTCAAGAATCAGGGCAGGAGAAGGGAAGAAGGAATGAGCTGGCATCTGGAGCTTGACTTGGATCATGGTCCTTCCCATCAGCCTAAGTCCACTAGTGCTTCCCATTGCTCTGCTTGAGGCCCAAAGTGGATGAATATATTTAGCCAATAACTGCCTCATCCAAGCAATGGATAAAAAGTTCTCTTACACACCCCCATACACCAGTTTCACTTGAGAAACTCTGATCAGACTCCCCTCATCCAGCCCATGGGCATCATACGTATATCTACAGCTTGGGTTTTTTCATGGCAACAATGGGAGATGAATTGAACACTAGCATATGCACAATTATCCTGCCCTAGACAAAATCCTTGGTTGTTCGTGCTTCACCAAGCCAATTTAGAAAGTTTTTAATACAGGTATTTATATACCGCCTTTCTTGGTCGTCAGATTTCTCCTCAGACTTTAATTCAAGGCGGTTTACATAGGCAGGCTGTTCTAAATCCCCATAGGGATTTTTACAATTGAAGAAAGGTTCTATCTTTCAAGAACCGCTCAACATTTTAGATGGATCTTTTGTGGTCTGCTATCACTTTCTGGCCTCCAGATTCCTCCCACGCAGGCTGACAAGCAGCTCCTTCCTCTCTCCAAGAGCAGGTGGAATAACTTGGCTCGGCTTGTCAGCTGCTTCAAGGTCTCGCCATTCACGGTGCTGGTGGCCTCGAACTGGTGACCTTTGGATGTTATCTTCAGACAAACAGAGGCTCAACCCTCTAGACCAGACCTCCTGCCCTAGAAAGACCAGACCTAGAAAGTTGGCTATGAGACACAAGTTCAAGAAATAATCGGCCAGGAATACATCTGCATCTGTTGGAAACTGAATTTTAAAACATTTTATGTATACCCACTTTTAAAAATGGTTATGCATAAAACCCACATACTGAAACATGTGAACTCTCATGATCTATTTGGAATGATAATCATTATGGTGAATCATAGCCAAGACGAGATGTTCCTAATATAGTCTTATGGACAGGGTATTGTGAAGCAATGCCATCAGAGATGCACCACTTGTTAGAGCCATTCTATCATAGGCACACAAAATCACAATGACCACTTCACAGGCGCGCATTCAAACAATACTCTTTGGTAAGTCAAAGGGAAGAGGAGTCGTGGAACTACATAGCATGGAAACAGAGGCAGAACAGTTCTTCTCTGCTGGAAGTACAGGACCTGGATTTCACCTGTTGGTTAACTTTATATACTGCATGCAGAACTGCTGAGAATTGACCTTTTAGTTTTTCTCTCCGGGTTCACAAAAAGCTATAAATGCATACTGACAAAATGCTGCAAATTGTGACCATTTTATTCAACTGAATTCATACACTTTAACGGGAGCCCAGAGGTAACCTGAGCTCACCAATTCATTGCAGCCTAATTGGGATCCATTCGAAAATGTTATCCCCTAAATTCCCTGCATCCAGAAGGGATTTGCTGCATACACCCTGTTAAGTTTGAAGATTCCAGCTGCAGTTGGATACTGTCCATCCTCCTTTGTTGGATGGCAGAGACATGAAACAAGAGCTAACAGAAGGAAGTTGCTTCCAAGCATTCCTATTATCAATTATTATAGCTCTTCCATTTGTTTGTGTCAATGTCCATCCAATTCCACTCTCTCCTTCCAGCAGGCATCCTTTCCAAGACCTGAATAGCATTTCAAACTCACCCCACTTGGAACACAGTGGGCATTTTCAAAATTTTAAAAACAATGTTAACAATTGAAACTTTGTCTTTAAAAAACAGAAGATGAAATCATCAAGCAGAATATGGACCACTTGAAAGCCAAATGCCTTGATACTTTTTGTGAATGGCTTTTTTGTTTACTTGAAAGTAATTCCTTGACAACCTCAAGTTACAACTTTTACCCACATTACATCTAATACACACATATGGGCACATTATTAATAAACCATTTATAAAGCAATTCTTAATGCATTTTTCATATTTTTATCTTAAATATCTATGCTTGTTTATCTTTTGTGTAAATTGTTCTAAATTCCATATTCCTCTCAATGAGAGGAATTCCTCATATTCCTCTCACATGTAAAACTCCCAGGGATTTCCACGGAGCTGAGTTGGACCATTTGGCTGCTTAAGAACTTGCGTCAACACCAGTGGGATTAAGCAACCTAATTATACACAGCACTGCAGCCTTACTGGATGCAAAATGAATATTTAAGGTATCCAATTAAAAAAAATAGCCATTCCATTTATCAATATTTGTTTCCCTAGGCATATTTACCACTAATTTCATACAAGAACAAAACCTAAAATGTGCTTTTTCAAAGCAGCATTTCATCTATCATTTTTTAAGCACACATACTTACCCAGTGAGATGTCCAAATAGCAAAGCAGAGAAGAAGAGCAGCCTTACCCAGCTTAACCAGCACTGGGATGAGGAAAACAAAAATAATGTCTAACTCTAAAGGAAGGCTACTGCCCCCTTCCCTCCCATTTATGGGCAGCTATGATGCTATATATAGAATCAATTTAGTTGCTCTCACAAACCAGAGATCTGTCTGATAAGCATTTAAGTGTGATTTAAGTAAATGAATATATTTGAGTGACCACACTTCAAACCTCCTTTCTTAGGCTGAGATATGACTTACATGATTCATTTTTTACATATAATGAAAACTTTTAACTTTTAACAAATGTCATAGAAGTGGTCACAAGAAAGAACTAAAGAAACATGTTTAGAAAATCAAATTTAACATATAATCAGTGGATTTACAAGAAGAATGGTCCAAAAGACTGAGGAAGGTCATTAAGTTTTAGAGTCTTATTAGTACTGACAGAAGATCTTCCCCGGTGCCCTGAGCTGTAAATTGATCCTCCCCAAAGTCTCTTTAAGGGCTGCCTGGATTATAAAAAAACATTGTCGCCATATGTTACACCATATCATCTACGTTTTAAAAAGGTCTTTAACATGGGAAGAAATCAAGGCCAGCTCCTGCGATCACTTTGCTTCCAAAAAGTGCAAACTACCCCGTCTTCAACAGCACTAACTTGTCTAAAGCTTTGACTGCTGTCTATCACACAAAAGGCAGCGGAAGTACAGGATATACTAGAGATCTTCAACATTTTTTGTGCCATGACCCCAATAAATAAAGTTTGAGACCAGGGATCCACCACCAATCCTGCCCCCCTCTCAGGATCCAATCTACCTACGCCCTGCCCCCATCCCACCCACCCCCTGATTGTCCTGTTTTCCCCCTACCTCTTGTGTCTTTCCAGCAACGCTGTGAGATAGCAGTCTAAACAGGGCAGCCTTGGGAGCTGTGGGGCAAAACAAGAAGAAGAGGCTGTGCAGGACTGTATCACGAACTTAGTTTTGATTAGGCAATTCTGTTATTGAATTGGATCCAAGACTTCTCTTGCTCAGTCTTCAAAATAGTGGTGTAGCTGGCCTCTCTAGCACCCAGGGCAGTGACTCTCCATGTCACCCCCTCCCAGGGGTGCCTAACCCAGAAGCATTGTGTTGACATGATGACATCGTTGCCAGTTCCTTTTGGGTTATGGCACTTGGAGGAGTTATGGGGGGGGAGCAAGAGAAGCTACTGTGGCAGCAAGGAGGCCTCCATGCTGCCGCAGTACCTGCTCCTGCACCACCCTCACAGACACTCGGAGCAGTTGCACTCTGCCTCTGGATCTGCCATCAGGGATGCAGCACCCCTTCAAGGTATGGTACCCAGGGCAATGTAACCCCCTGCTCCCCTTAGCTACACAACTGCTCTGAAAGGTTGCCATGACCCCCTCAAATGAAGCTTCGTGACCCCATTGGGGTCCCAACCCACAGGTTGAAGAACACTGGGATATACAATACAATGAGTGCAGAATGCAGGAAATCCAGGATTCCATGTGAGAGCACTCAACAGATCTATCCAGCCCAAATTAAACATTTCAATGTCCACTGATTTCAGCTGTGGAGACTTGAGCATGTACTTAAGACTGCAGTTCTAAACTGACTTATAAAGTCCAAGTAAAATGAATAGGCCTTACTTCTGTGATCATCTAGCTAAGTTCAAGCTGCAACTCTCCTGTTTAAAGCAACATGACATATAAGTGATAACGTCTGCTGGAGTGTGCCCTGTGGCGGCTATGACTTTCACAGGAATAAGAAAACACATTTAAGGCACACACAGTTTTACTTTTTGATTGCAAGGTAACCAGATACCATCACAATTCATGTGCGAAGGAGTGAGGGCAAGATGCAAGTGGGCGTGTGAGAGGTTATAAATATCCTGAAGTATATGTGGTATCTAGCATCAAGGTAACATAACTTTATGAGCCTTGAAAATCAAACATGTTGCAGAGCTCCCCTGTTCTTGTTGGGTCACTAGACATGTATCTTTTGGCCTAGAATCAATGCCAGAGAAGCATGATGCACATGCATGGTAAAAAAGCTATTTTCCATTTATTTTTACTACCTCCCCCACTCCTCCCAATGAAAACACAGAGAGAGAGAGAGAGAGAGAGAGAGAGAGAGAGAAGATGAAAATTTTCCAAATGTATCTGCAGTTGATGCTAATGCCCTGCCTGGACCCAGTAAGCATGGCATGAACACTGGAGTAGCCTGCCAGAAAATTTAAATAAATCTGCCTGGCCAAATAAATGACTGATTGCAGGAGTGCCTCTGCCAATCTGAGTCCCAGTATTGCCACACACTTGTCATTGTTCCAGTGTCCTCAGCCATTACTGTTATCACCATGGTTCAGACATCTGCCATTTCCCCAGTCTACTACCCTTTGTTCCCTCTCACCCAAGAATTTGGTCAACAGGTTGAGCCAGTCAGGATCTTAGAAGGTTTCCAAAACAGGTTAAACAATGAGCCTAAGGGCGCAATCCTAACCCCTTATGTCAGTGCTTTCCAACACTACAGTTGGGTGTCACTCACGGAGGCCTCCTCAAAGTCAGGGAATGATTATTCCCTTACCTCAGAGCTGCATTGCCCTTATGTCAGTGCTTTCCAACACTGACATAAGGGCAATGCAGCTCTGAGGGAAGGGAATAAACATTCCCTGACTTTGAGGAGGCCTCCGTGAGTGACACCCAACTGCAGGATGCAGCACACGCCCCATTGGCACCACGATGCCAGTGCTAGAAAGCACTGACATAAGGGGTTAGGATTGCACCCTAAAACGCTACACTTTGAAAAGGTAGGCAGGAGCCTCTGAGTCACTCAGCACTGTTACCAGCTGGGCTTTGAAACATGCAGCGTTGTGCCCCCAGGACGTGACAGCCAGTTAACTCCTCCTTCTATTATCATAATTCTCCCAGAAGTTAATGGCAGTTGGGTCTCCATGGTTAGACTTTTTTAGTCCCCCACAATCTGCCCGTGAACCAACATTTCCTTGAAGACCCCCAAACCACATGAAATCCACAGGAAAATCCCCTTGGCTTCTGGGTAAACCATCTTATTTCCATTCTTACTAGTGCAGTGCCTCTGAGGTCATGAAACGGACCAAGTCTATTTTGTTTGCGCACTCCCCCCTCTGCTTCTAGCAATAGCACCATTCTAGTCAGTTGCAGGCACAGCACATTATCTTATTTCTATCTGATCCGTTGCAAAAACATAGCCATTTCTATTGGCTTTCCTTGATTCTACTGCTTTTTCCCCTCACCCGCATAGAAAATAATAATCCTTCAACAAACTGGCACCCATTTGTTCCTGGTACTTCTGCCTCTTCTGCTAACCTTTTATGTGCTAACACAGTGTGAGGTGCATGTAGCATGAGCCAATGTTTAAATATCTCTTCACGGGAGTCTTGCACTCTTGGTATCAAAAGGATGCTTGAGTAACAATGAGAGTTGACAGTGTAGGATGTGTGGAGTCATTTTTTGTGGCCTAAGGATTGCCTTCCTAATCTCCCATGCAGCTGACTACCAACCCCAGGAACAAAGACAAATTACATAGGCACTCATTTCTGCTCTGCATAAATGGATATCTCATTTCCGTACTAACAACAAACACAGTAAATATTCACAGCAATGACATCAGGGCGATTATCAAACTTGCTAAGGAAGCCTGCCACATGTCCTGAAAGTACATATAGTTATGATAAGTTTAGGTTTTTTGCCCCTCCACCCAAGTAGGGTGGGGCAGCTGTGGCTTATGGCAGCATAATCAAGAGTGTCAATATTATCACACATTTAAGGACAGAGCAAAGTAGTTCCTCATTAAATATGTCTTGTTTGGTCACACATATCTTAGTGACCAATATATGTGGACAGGATCTAATCCAGAAGCTTGATGCTTTATCTACCACAGCATGGGAGCCACTTTCCTGCACTCCAATTTCATGTGAATGTCTATAGAGGACCACCACATAGTTGGTTCAAAATGTGTAGGCTTAGGGAAGGAAATGGGAAAAGATATATGCTGGATGAAAGCAGAGCAAGAGGGGCAAATGATCTAGTGTGGCAAATTTATGTGCTCTCTCTCTCTCTCTCTCAGCATAGCCCTTTTCCTTCATGTTGCTCATCTAAATCTTCTGTATATTCCCCAAAATAGAACAGGACTCGTGCCAGCAGAGCACTTTGAGACTCGAGGTAATTAAATCACATTTCATGTATTGCCTGTTAAACCAGCTTAACTGATGCTGAAGCAAGTCTGCAAAACCCCCATCTATTCTGTTTTGTGTCAATGACATTTTCTGAACCAGTGATTATATGCTTAGGTCAAATTTATGACTGAGCACAACACAGTGTGGGGCCCCAGTCTGTAGTCTGTTTGTGCCGCACAGCACAAGCTGGACTGTTTGGTTGTAGCTGCATTAATACCTTCTGTAGAAATGCGCAAATTCAACTTCTGTAGCTTTAGAAAGTGAGTACATGCCCAAGAGTGTCCTAATGATTTGTTTGGGGTTGATGCAACAGAGACCTACAAGGAACAGTACATCGTGAAGCTCAAACCTGCTCCGAGCTCCTGGGTAGTTCACACTCTGCATTTCTGTTTTGAGTAGGACAACATGTTCCCTCCAGTCTTGTGAGGTCAGCTAACGGTTGGAAGGCTTCGAGAGAAATAAAAGCGGTAGAGATCTTAGAATACAAGACCTTGGATTTTCATTGCCTGGATTTTCATTGCCTGGTTAGACAGGCAAAGGAGTAATTTCATATCACATATACCTGAGTCACTGGGGAAGCACTTCACTGGCCAAAGACAGAATGAAAGACCAGGACCAGAGCTCTATATCCGTGCATTCTTCCTTTGTAGGGCATGGTGCCAATCTTTCAGAAAGGTCATTTCAGTCAATCTGTCTAACCACAACAGCCAGCTCATATGGCACATCTGAAAATGCACTCCCATTCTCGGGTGAAGTTCTTGTAGCAGGTTTACCTGTCCTTGGCCTGGAGTGCAAAGAGACTGCAACTGTATAAATCAAGTCTGGGCAAGGGCAGACTATGAGGTATTCATGACCTGCAAGAAGATGCCTGCTCACATCAGAAGCACAAATGAAACTGGGCTTGAACAATCTTTAAAATAACCTGTACGGAGGTCCAATCAATCAACAGGCTCGGGTCACATATATGTCGTCCAGTTGATTCCAGCATTGGGTATTCTCTTCCACAGAGATCCTTCCAAGTAGAGCACGTCTCTAGGCAAGTGACCCAATGGAACACAACACTGTCATCTTCTGAGTGATCTGGATTACTACCAGAGATGTGCTCCAGTCACTGCACCCGAGAGTCAAGTCATGAGTCAGCAACCCTGAGATTCGCGAGACATAGCACAGACTGTCGCAGCTTGACTCACGAAAAATTTTGAGTCATGAGTCATTTTGAGAAACAAGTCAAGTCTCTCAGCCAAAAAAAAAACCCTTAAGATGAACAAAATAAGCTGCTTCTCCAAAAGGCAACAACAATTCCTACACATAGTCATAAGAAGTAGTCTGACAAAAACTTTCCATTCTCTTTTCTTGTTCTATGAACAAAAAGTAAAACAAGATAGATAAAATACTAGCATCAGGTCTCTACTTCAACTTACCAATATTTGGCAAGCACTGATCAAGCACAAGATCTAATATACTTGTTTACAATTTGGTTGATCATATACTGTCTCTTTTAGAGGAGCTAATCTTTTATTACTTCAATTATATTCCCATTAACAATTGCATCAGATAACACGTACAACAGTGTTTCCCAAACTGTGGGTCAGGGCCCAACAGTAGGTTGCGAGCCGATTTTTGGTGGGCCATGAAAAGTTTTTGAACATCCAAAAAAAAAAACTTTGCAAGCACTCTTGCCTGGTTTGCAGAAATAAATTGTTAGCTGGTATGAGGTCATCTTCATACTCCCAAATTAAAATGTCACATTTTCTGATTTTCTGTAGTAATTGGCATGCCATAGATCACATGCAAACCCAGTTTCAGCCTTTTGTTTGGCCTGGTAGTCCCTAACTGCACATCATGCTTTCCAGTTCAGCTTTCTGGATACCCAGGAATGATTGTAAAAGTTTGGGGGAACAGACCTTGAATTCCATTTCTCAGGAAAGTCTAGCAAATGGCTATACACATATACTATATGTAAGGTCTCCAGCAGCTTCAAGACCCCAATTATTATTAATAGTTCATTCATTATTGCTAATAAATAAAATATTGTTTATTTCTAGATTTCTTTTTTTGTCTAGTGGGTAGTGATAGATAGTTGTGTTTAAAGCGGGTGCCAGTGCTAAAAGGTTTGGGAAGCACTGAACTACAGCAGTGTTTCTCAAAGTTTGTCCTCTGCCGCATCACTTCACATGGTCTACTTATTCAATGTACCACCAAAAGTAAGTGGTGATGACATCATCACCAGCTACTTCTGGGCGGTAAGGGGCTCAGGGTAGATGGAAGGGTTTTTTCAAGTGTGGTAAAGCATGCTTTGCAGCTCTGCCCACCAAGCCAACCTTCCTACCGCTGTTTGTTGCATTGCATTCCTGGTCTCGCTGCTGGGTAGCAAGGGTTCAGAGGTCCTGCAAGTACCACCAGACACCACCTCAGGTACCACTGGATGAGAGACACTGATCTACAGGAATTGCCCAGGAGCCTTGCATCTGCACTGCTGCCTTACACATCTGTAAACCTCAAATTATGCTCCTCGCTAGAAACATCTATCACAGTACTCTTGTGCCCAGTGGTAGAGGCATCTTGTAAGGAGAGGACTGAGGTTATCTGTTCTGATAAGGTTCACAAGAATAAACTGTCTGCTTAGGGTACAATTCAAAGTGCTGGTGGTTACTTTTAGACCTCTAAATGGCTTGGGTCCCTGCTACATTAAGGAGCACCAACAGTCAAGCCTAATAGTCAGAGCTGCTGAGAGCTGGAATTGGGCCCAGGGCAAGATGCCTGATTGGGGGCCCAATTCCTAAATTTTCCAACAAACCAGATGTTACCACAGTTTTTAAACAAGTTTTTAACTGACAGTTTTACCTTAGCATGAACAAGGTAGAAACTAAATGAAAACATGGGATAGGCTGAGATTGACGTACTCAAATTTATTTTGTAATAAATTTGTTTTCTACTATTTCTACTATTTTCTACTAGCTTGTTTTGTCATGGCCTGGGCACCCTGGAAGCCCAGACCCTGAGGATTTTGCACCCCTGCCCTCCCTCTTCTCAAGGGGGTTGGGCTAACAGCCCAATCCTACGCACATCTACTCAGAAGTAAGTGCCATTTTCAATGAGGCTTACTCCCAAATGGGCATAGGATCGCAGACTGAGTTTATTATGCGAGGCCTTCTGCCATGTTTCCCCATCATCTGAAGTTAGATGGGTGGCAATCAGGGAAAGGGCTTTTCAGTCATGGCATCCCATAGAATTCTCTCCTCAGGGAAACTTGTCTGGTACTGCCTGTGATGTTACTTTGGCCTCAGACAAAGATACAGGCATGCTCCGGCATCCGCAGGGTTCTGTTCTAGAACCCCCCCCCCACAGTTAATTGAAACCACAGATACTGGGGGATGCCCCCTGAGGCCTCCAAACCCGACCAGAGCTTTGCTCCTGTTCAGGTCCAGGGGCTTTTCTGAGGCCCGTAGAGGCCACGAGTGTCCACCTGTGGCCTTCAGAATGACCAAAAAAATAACAACTTCCAGTTTCCAAAAGTGACATTTTTTGTCCTTAAATGGCATTGTGAGGTCCAGGGAAGCTTCCCTGGGGAAGCCCCCTCTGTACTTTTTCTTGCCTAACCATTTCATCTTTTGATCTAAGATTGTTCTATTCCACTTCACGGAACTTTTATGGTATCACAGTTATTGCTGCAGTTTTACTCTGTTCTGTTTTATTATATGTGTTGCTAATTGTTGTACACCAACCTATGAAGTCTCCCAAGGATGACCCATAAGTCTTTTAATTAAGAACTAAAAACAAACAACATTGAATGTGAAGCTGCCGAGAAAATATCCCTTCACTGTTCTGTTGGTAGTCATCATAATGGTCACTAGTTGCTGTTTGATACAGCTATGGACAAATTTAAAATAAAAAGTTAGGCCAATATAATGAACCCTGGCAGAAATAAGAGATTTTGCTGAAGGTAGGAACTGTCAGAAGAACAACCTTTAAAAACTGGCTCAGATCGGATGACTCCTAAACATTTCTTTAAAAAAAAAAAAAAAAGCCTGTCAGAAGTCCTGTGGTTCACATTAGTTAGCAATGAATGACAAAGAAAGAGTTAAAATTCCCACAGACACAAGGAGGTATATATGGCTGTGTGTACTTCAAATATAGGTTGTTACCACAGAGACAGCTGTTGCAGTAATTAATATGTCATATCAATCACCTTACTTCCACATTAGTCTATATCATCTCCCTTTTTTAAACTGGAGTAATCCTTTTCTGGTGCTATTTTCACCGTATAGTTTTTTTAAAAAAACAAAAACTATATTCAGTTATATTCTTCTCAAAAAACTTTTGACAAGTTTTTTTTTCTTTCCCCAAAAATGAAAAATCTAAAAATGTAAATATTTTAAGCACAACTCAGTATGTACTTAGGAGAGCTCAAGCCAATCAAAAGGTCTGTCATTCATATTAGCTAGTAGTGAGTTAATAAAAAGTCAAAATTCCAAGACAGAGTGAGGGAGGGAGAGATGTGTTGGATTGTTGTCCCTGCCCTGTTTTGCATTTCAAGATATTTATACTCTAACATCCCCTTTAGAGATGACATTGGAAATAATGCAAAATACAGTAAAATATGATTAATATGCAGCCTATATTTGAATTTCAGATTTTTTCACATAGAAACATGTTTAGATTCTCAATCTGAGAGAAATGTGGATCTTGAAAAATGGTGGACAAAGCTTTTGGACTTCGCAGAAATGGACAAACTCACGACTATACGAGTCAGTAAGTTCTTTTATGGATAATTGGAAGCCACTCATTAACTTTCCGCACTTGAAGGAAAAAAGTGATGTAATGATTTGTAGATTTGATGAGTAGATACTGAAAATAGATTTAAAAATTTTTGGTCGGTAACAAGAGAAATAATTGATAAATTGGTAAGAAATTATTGAGGGATTAGGCAAGATAGGGCTGTCTATGATATATAATGTTTATTTTGATTTTCTGAGTTCACGTTAGGGAAGTGGTAAATTATTAGGATGTACTACTCCATGCTTGCTTTATTTTTTTTACAAATTATATTTTTTTCTTCTTTTTGTAATGTA
Source organism: Tiliqua scincoides (assembly GCF_035046505.1). NCBI lineage: Eukaryota > Metazoa > Chordata > Lepidosauria > Squamata > Scincidae > Tiliqua > Tiliqua scincoides. The sequence goes on along the minus strand of NC_089821.1, from coordinate 167,345,308 downwards.
TTGTAAATGTCTTGTAACACCTTTTTTTGTGTTTTGTCCTTTTTGTATTACAGTAATATGATATGATTCTTTTAGGTGGTGCTCTATCAACAGAAAAATAAATAAATATATGATAAGGAAAAAAAACCAGAGATAAGTAGATCTGTGAGAACCAAGAGATTTTCACAATGGCTTTTATTATTTTAGCTGGCAAAGGAGTTTAGTCTGTTTATATGGTTTCATTTGTCATTCTTTTTTTTGACACCTACAGGGTTTTTTGTATTATGCTTTTAAATTTGTGTACTGCCTTGTGTAAATTAGTTTTTTTATAAAAGAAATATATAAGGGTACAATCCTAACCTCTTATGTCAGTGCTTTCTGGCACTGGCCTAGTGGTGCCAATGGGACATGTGCTACATCCTGCAGTTGGGTGTCACTCAAGGAGGCCTCCTCAAAGTAAGGGAATGCTTGTTCCCTTATCTCAGAGCTGCATTGTGCTGGAAAGTGCTGGAAAGCACTGACATAAGGGGTTAGAATTGCGCCCTAAATCAATTAAACAAATAATAGTAAAAGATTATGAGCAAAATCTTAACATTAAGAGTGTAGGGATGAAGAGTGTTTTGTGCTGATGGACAGAAAGGGATAGGGCACAATCCTAATCACGTCTACTCAGAAGTAAGTCCTATTTTGTTCAGTGGGGCTTGCTCTCAGGAAAGTGGGGTTAGGATTGCAGCCTTAGTGTAATAAGAGGCCTTTTCCCCCCTATTATTGGACACCTTTAAACCCCACAGGATTGTGCTGTTCTCAGCACCCTAAAAGCTGCTGGACGACCTTCCTGCTTTAGTCGTTGGTTGAAACATCACAATCTAGCCACACAGCTTTTTGAGTGTGTTGGTCCTTCCCTATGTCTGGGCTTTTGCCAGAAACAACATCTCCAAGCCATGCTGCTAACCCAGTAAACCCTGGAAGCGGGCAGCAGGGAGAAGTGTGCTCAGTGCTAACCACTAGCTGTTATTTCCCTTGGTCAATTCTGGTCCTTCCCTAACAATTTTGATAAAACAACTAGGATTCAAAGCCTCTTTCTAGTGAGCCACAATTATGCGGCTCTTCTGCCACACAAAATAAAGGTAGAGATTTGCACCATTCAATACAGTGCCTTATATTTGTACCATTTTCTATTATGACACAGAATCCCTTTCCTTTGGATGCTTGAGTTACTTTAGACACCCATTAGTATGCACGTTGTGGCATGGTATGCAGGTCCTCTTGGCCTGCTTTGGATTTTTTCCATTCAGAAAAATTTTCATCTTTGAATTTGGCTACCTCACTATGTACTCCTCTCTGCCAAAAAATGGTCGATTAACCCATCAAATAATGTCCAAAATGGTTTCCACCTTCACTGTTCTTTCCACTGAAGTAAAAAAAAAGGTTCATATAGACACTGGCAGGTAAACAGAACTCTGGATCAGGGTCCTTATATCAAGCATGCCTCTCCTGGTCTGAAAGAGATCAGTGAAATGCTTTAATTACTCTAACATCTCCTTGGCCTGATTATTTTCTGGTATGTCTGCCATCTGTATGAGATACACATCTACAGTTGTCATCCCTTAAGTCGTGTCTTTAAATATTATATAACCAGAGAGAGAGAAATGACACCATGCAACTAAAATTACAGGAGTCTTAACAAACACAAGATTACCACTGGCTGGGAATCCCTCTTGCTACCATACATTTGCAGTTATGAAATTCTCGATCTATCTGTTCTGACCTATAGGTAGAGGTGAGGTGTTGTTAAAAACACATAAAAACACAAAACACTGCATTTTGATATTTAAGATATTTTCCAGAAATTGAAATAGATTACCAGTTTGAAATAATACTGTGGCTGCATCTGCTGACATAGTATCACCTACCTAGTACATTTTTAAACTGTTTAAAATTAATAAAAATGAGAACTTGGAATAAAACACAACACCGTTTTCTGCCTTTCAAATCATGAAATCTGCGAAAAAATAAAACCATTTTCAAACACCCCTACCTATAAGCTACCTTCTGAAACCTAACTTCTTCCATTTCCTATTTAAACTAGTTAATCACTGTCATTAGATTAAAATAATCAGATCTGAAGTTGTATAAACCTGGGCTCATAAGAGGTGACACCTCTTATGACTGAATGTTTCTACCTCTGGGGGGAAAAAAATACTTCCCCATAGAAATGTAGCATATCAGGAACCAGGCCTGGCTACAGCCTCCCCAACTCCTGCCTGAAATCTAATTTTCTGTGTGGAAACCATGCTGTCACTTCTCACTCTACAAGTATTGCTAATTCCCCCAATTTGGTTCAATTTGAGTTATTGTGTGTGTGTGTGTGTGTGTGTGTGTGTGTGTGTGTGTGTGTGTGAGACACATGTAGGAAGACACCTGTCCGTGTGAATGAGCAGTGGTCAGCAACACCACCGTGATTCAGCTAGTTTTGGTGAATTCAACCTACTACATTACACCACCGGGACTGCAAGGCAAAAGTATCTGAATCACTGCAAAGTAAATTAATTTCTCAATACAAGATTTATAAAGCCTACCGAAAGATACGGAACACACACAACAAATGATCATGCCTAGAGGTTGGTTTCTCTTAAGAGCTGATACAGGGTTAGCACAAGCACAGACTGATCACAGGGTTGCCTAGGGCAGCAAAGTGTTTTCAAGTGTTTATTTTTATGGGTGACTGCAAAAGGCAACAAGCAGACATGGGAGAGGGTGGCATCAAGTATTCTGCTGCCTGAGCCAATTGCATGAAGAATGGGCTCTAAACCAGTTGACATCCTCTAGGATAAGAAGAGCCTGCTGGATACGCCCTTCTATAGATAAGGCAAGGTCTTTGGAAACAGTCTGGGAGAAAATATCGCATCTCATCATTACAAGTAAAAATATGTTGAAATGATGTGTCAAATATTCCTGGATGCACATGTATGTTCAGGCATTCTGCAAGTGTGGGCTTACAGAATGCTTGGGAGCAGGCCAGCAAGCCCAACCCCAGCTGCCAACATGATCTTGAGTTCCAGCCTCCTGCTCTGTCTGAAAAGGCAAGGGAGCAGTTTCTCCCCACAATGCAGAATGCTGAGCACCAAGAATTCTACACTGCAGAGAGAAACTCTCCCCACAAACAGCATTTGCCTCCCCAGGCAAAGGTGATCCCCAGGGAAAACGGGGGTGGAGTGGAGCTGTAGAACGTATGGCAGGATACGGGAGCATGAGAGGGGCCTGCCGTCACCACCCCAGTGTCTGTAATCATAGACAGTATCCAAGCTTACAGAACATCTACACTTGTTTTTTTTTTACACCTACATATAGAATAGTAATAACAAAACAGTTGGAAAAGCACTTGAACACCACTGAGATGAGCAAAAGTACCATCAGTCAATGACAAAAGGCCACCTTACTAGGAACAGCGCATATACATTGGCGATATTTATAATCCAACAACATGAAAACAAAAAATAGCTACCTATCCTGGGCCCTTCGGAAGGACCCGATTAGTGGATACAAACAAAATTCAGTCAAGACTGTGCAAAAATATAATAATATTGCCTTATCTGTGGTATGTGGTGAGCTAACTAGGCACAGCTCTAAACAGCAGTTATGAGCCTGCACTTCTCAGGCCTTTCTAGGATGCCAGGCAGATAGACCAACTAGTGAAATTCACTTTAAATCCAGGCTTCAAGAAGAAGACAGACAGAACAAATCGTGAAATCTCACTAACTCTTTGTGATTAAAATCCACTGGTCGCCAGTTCAAGGCCACCGGCACCGTGCAACCTTGAAGCAGCTGACAAGCTGAGCCGAGCTATTCCATCTGCTCTGAGCGTGGGAGGATGGAGGCCAGAATGTGAAACCAGATCAGAAAGAAACATCTAAATGTTGTGGTTCTTGAAAGATAGAACCTTCTTTCAATTGTAAAAATCCCTATGGGGATTTAAATAGCCTGCCTATGTAAACCGCCTTGAATAAAGTCTTGAACAAAGACCAAGAAAGGCGGTATATAAATACCTGTAAAAAAAAAAATGATCATCTGGTACACAGCCACTACATGCATGTTGCTTGAGGCTGCAATCCTTTCCACACTTACCTGGGAGTAAGCCCCATTGGCTACAGTGGAACTTGCCTCTGAGTAGATATGGATAGGATTGGGCTCTGAATCTTACTGAGACTTCACATGCTACTGCTATACCTCTTATCAGCATGAATTTTACCTTTCTAAGTTTTCATTTATATCCTTTCTAGAGGCAACTCTGCAACTCTACCCCTTTTCATTTTCATTAGCAAATAAACGTCAGGGAGCATGAAATTACTCTTTAACACATACATACATAACAAGTTTCTCCAAAACTGAATCTGTTCTGCTCTAATATGGTATGTGTTATATATAAGCGCTGCTAAATAATCAAGTGGAACAACAATTAAGGTCTGGATCAGATTACACCATTCACCAGATCCAGCTGTATGTGTGGTAGATAGAGAATGACAGTAACCTTCCAGTCACACCTCCAACAGCAACAGATTGTCTTAAATGCATAATGTGCAGGCTCAAATTGTGTGGTCGACTCCTGGATTTTAGGTGGATACCAACCATGATAGCTCAATCTAGGTGCATTGGATTTTATGTGTATATGTCTTATTCAAATTTTACAGGCATGCATGAATGTCCAACAATTTCAGAAGTGGAACAGGGTTCCACTCTCTATCACACATGGAGATAGATTGGATCTGTGCAAAAATGAATCCAACTCCAGAGAGTTGGAAGACCAAAAAAGATTTCCTCCTAAAGTAATAAGTTACTTAGAGGCTTAATGATACAGAATGTGAAGCCCTGAACTCTTGGGACAGCTGTTCTTCCACCCCACACTGCCTGGCGCATCTAATTAAATTTGTTGGCTGTTTTCCACAAGTGCCACACATGCTGACGCTGCACTGAAGAGCATGCAGAGAGAACTTCAAAAATTCACAGCAACGACAAAGAAAACAGTAGCAGATTCTTCCCCCAGGCAGACCAATCCTCCCTGGCACACAGGGCTCCAGCAGCGACAAAATGGCTACTGCCAAATCCCATGGGGCCAGGGAAGCAGCCGCAGGTCTCTTCAAGATTAAGGAACAAATGTTCTCTTACCCTGTGTCGACCTACAGCAGCCCCAATGGATCTACTTGGATCTGCACATGCCTTTGAGCAAGCGCAGGAGACCTGTGTCGGGATCTCAGGGCTCATGAGGGGTACAGGGCTCATAGGATACAGCGGCAGAGTCTTCCGCTGTCTCTACTCCCCTCCCAGGCCCAATCCTTCCCTCCCTCCACCCAGTTCCACTTCTCCGCACCTTCCCCTGCCCTCCTACCCCAAAAAACCTGTAGCACCAGCCAACAACAATACTCACCACTGCCCACACCTCAGTTTTTTCCTCCCAGTGCAGAGGCGCAGAACCAGCAGCACAGTGCTACCAGTGGCGGCAAAGTGCCTTACAACATTTTGGCACCAGCAGGAGCCAGTGGTATCAGCATACCACCAATGGGCCCTTTTGAGATTGGATACAGATAAGTGTGTAAATCACCATAGTCGTAATGTGCTCACGTAACCTGTTAGATCCACTGGTTGCCTGTCGCAATCTGCTACACGGTGGCGGGAGGGGAGCTAGTTCACTGAGGAATTTTTAAAAAGAGAACACAGAACCAAAACAATTTCAACATTTCTTGACATGTTTTTTTTCCGTTTGGTACTTTAGTAACTCATATTTGGGCCATTTGTTCCTTTATGAGACAAAAATAAACTACTTAAAGAACAATTAAAAAACAGGCAAATAAGGAACAAAACCAAAGGGAATAATAAATTCTTCCTTCTTTTAATTTCAAAAACACACTATAGAGTCAAAACAGCAAATCATCCCGGAAACACCGTCTTCTGCAAAAATGTGGTTATGGCTGCAACCCTATGCGTGCTTACTTGGAAATAATTCCCATAGATTCCAAGATGCCGCCAAGTGTGGTATCTTCACGTTCTCCCCAATTTCCCTATAAACAGTTAGGACAACATGTCCCATGTCACAATGCCTTCAGGTTGAGTGCCATCAGCCAATGATATGGAACAGAGGAAACTTCCAAAGTAATGGTGTTATCATCGTTAAAATATTTACATACCACTTTTCAACCAAAAAAGTTCACAAAGTGGTTTACAGACAAAAATCAAATAATTAAATGGCTTCCTGTCCCCAAAGAGCTCACAATCTAAAATGCTGCAGAAGAACACCAGTGAACAGCCACTAGGAAAGACACTGTGCTGGGACAGAAGGGATGATTACTCTCCCCTTGCTAAATATAAGAGGAGCACCACTTGAAAAGTGCCCTTTTGCTGAAGTAATGTTATATATGGTAAGTGATCCTAAACATTAAGGAGAAGAGTTGAAGAGCTTGACATGGTCAAAACCATTTTTCTGTGAAATTTATTTATGGTTTATGGGCTTCTCTTCTAAATAAACATATACAGAGCTATGTTGAACATCCAACATCCCAAAGTTTCCTTTGATAACGTTTGATAACATGATGGTATTATTCCTAACAATCACAATTTTGGTCACTAGTGGTATTACACACACCTCAAGAGTGGTACACAGGACAGTCCACCCCCTGCTAGTTATGCCATTCCATCTGCAAGTCAGGAACCAGTTGTATATTCAAGCTGAAGAAGCTGCACATGAAAAAGTGCAAGTGTACACACACACTTCCCTCACCCACACCATACCCTTGGTGCTTTGGAAGAAAATGGAATGTTGTTCATCAGAATCCTGCCCATCAGGAGGAAGAATGGGGGGCGCGCGGAAGCTTCAGATGCACATTGATGGACTGAAGTCAGATTATATAGCACTTTGAACTAAATCTTTAGAACACAAATTTCTCCCAGTCCAACTAAAGCAGTACAAGTGAGCTGCTTAAGTACAAGACTGTTAAGTGTATATTATAAGAACTTAGTTGAAATTTATGGGCTCATTAGAGTTTGTCTGGTTGTAAGTAAGCAGCTACAGTTGTACAAAACATTAAATTACATCATCAAGGATATTCATTATAAAGCTTTTAGAAACTTGAGTGGCACTGACTATTTGTCCATTTGCTTTAATAATGAAATCAATATCAAATTGCATAAGAAATTGACAGGAAATTCTATTACAGTATTTGCAAATGGATTGTTTTACCATGTTTTATTTTTAATTTTGCAACAGCACAATCCTATGCATATCTACTAGAAAAAGAAGTCTAGAAAAAGAAGTCTACTGTGGAAGTTACGCCAAGGTAACTGTGCATAAAATTGCAGCCCAAGCTACCTTCATCTGATCACCAAGTTGGAAAGGAAGGTGTATAAATGTTTTAAAACATGCAAAAGTAATAAATTCATTATTACATAATAAATAAGATTGCAATTTTATACACACTTCCCTGGGAGTAAGTCCCATTCTATTCTTATCCTTGATGCAAAAATAAAGATGCTCATATTTACTGGGATTGTGTCTTTTTCATTTCCTCCACTAGATGGTGCCACAAAACATCAAAGATTCAAGCTGCTGTTGGCACATTCTCAAGGCTGACAGTGCAAAGAAAACAATTAGGCAAGAAGAGCTGGTGCTCTAAATAGGACCCTCAATAATTAAAACGCAGCTGGGTGAGCGTGATGACAGCTCGCTCTGTTTTGTGCAGAAGAGAACAAATCTCTCTCAAGTGGGAAGAAGCAGAGGCAGAAAGGCAGTCTGAGTGGCTATTTCCACTCTGCCTCTTCTCAATAATTAACACCTCTGAAAAATAATCTGGTCTGAAACTTTTGGCCCAGTTAGTCAGCCAGCAGATCAGGAAGCTGGAAATCAAAGGATAAACGAAGAATTATTTAAACTGGTCCTGAGTCTAATGAATCGATGGAAAGCAAACTTTCAGTATAAAGGCAGGCTGATCCACTAAACAAAAAACGTCCCTTTTAGTATACGGTTACCTTGGTTAACAATAGTAGTTGGCAACCTTCAGTCTCGAAAGACTATGGTATCGCGCTCTGAAAGGTGGTTCTGGAACAGCGTCTAGTGTGGCTGAAAAGGCCGATTCGGGAGTGACAATCACTTCCACACTGGGAGCAAGTGCAGTCTGTCCCTGGCCTGTCTCCCTGGCTATGGGCCTTCCTTCTTTGCCTCTTAGCCTCAGACTGTTGGCCAAGTGTCTCTTCAAACTGGGAAAGGCCATGTTGCACAGCCTGCCTCCAAGCGGGCCGCTCAGAGGCCAGGGTTTCCCACTTGTTGAGGTCCACTCCTAAGGCCTTCAGATCCCTCTTGCAGATGTCCTTGTATCGCAGCTGTGGTCTACCTGTAGGGCGCTTTCCTTGCACGAGTTCTCCATAGAGGAGATCCTTTGGGATCCGGCCATCATCCATTCTCACAACATGACCGAGCCAACGCAGGTGTCTCTGTTTCAGTAGTGCATACATGCTAGGGATTCCAGCACGTTCCAGGACTGTGTTGTTTGAAACTTTGTCCTGCCAGGTGATGCCGAGAATACGTCGGAGGCAGTGCATGTGGAAAGCATTCCGTTTCCTCTCCTGTTGTGAGTGAAGAGTCCATGACTCGCTGCAGTACAGAAGTGTACTCAGGATGCAAGCTCTGTAGACCTGGATCTTGGTATCAGCTTCTTGTTGGACCAGACTCTCTTTGTGAGTCTGGAAAACGTGGTAGCTGCTTTACCGATGTGTTTGTTTAGCTCGGTATCGAGAGAAAGAGTGTTGGAGATCGTTGAGCCAAGGTACACAAAGTCATGGACAACCTCCAGTTCATGCGCAGAGATTGTGATGCAGGGAGGTAAGTCCACATCCTGAACCATGACCTGTGTTTTCTTCAGGCTGATTGTCAGTCCAAAATCTTGGACTTGGTTACCTTGGACAAAATCTTACCTTGGTTAAGTAATTACATAACAAACAGCAAATTGCTGTATCTCTAAAAGTGATTTTATTTTATTTTATTTTACGTGTGGTTGTTTTTAAACCTTACTTATGTGCCCTATCGGTTTAAAAGTGCTAAGCTGAATCATTTGGAATGCCTATATGTTACTTAGGGCACAATCAGACATGCATGCCCATGACTTTTCTCTAAATTCAAGCCCCCTTCAGGTATTCTTTGATGTACTTTTGGTATATGTGGGGTGAAGGAGGATCATGACAGCAGAACTGGTCTCACCTCCTCTGCATGTCTGACCTTCACAGGTGCAAAATATCATCAGCAGAGTGATCTATGCACATAGGCCCCACAAGTGCATAGGTTCCAGTCATGTCATCTGTGTGCCCCATTTTTCCAGTGCACTGATTGTGCTTTTAGTCATCTTCAAATATGGAACCAGTAGTCCTATCAACATTTTCCCCATTACATGTACAAAATGTACCTAAAAGACAACATGTAAGAGCTTGGCAGCCCAATCCTGAGCTCCCATGACACGTGGCTGCAGCGGCACCGAAAACGGCTGCCACCACATCCTGCACACCTCGGGCTACCACAGGCGGCACCTCGGGAGAAGGGGACTTTTGTCCCCTTCTCCTAGGTAAGGGAAGTAGCCCCACAGTGGGGCTACTCAATTCACCGCCAACTAACAGGTCATCGGTAAGGTAAAAGTGTTCGTGCAGGGCGCCAAGCCCCACACGAATGTGCAGTATCCGGTGGAGTTCCAGACCCGCCTCCCTCCCTCCCTGCTCCCTACCCCAGCATGCCTCCCACCCGCCCTCTCCCTGCCTCCTGTCTCCCCATCACGCCTCCTCCCTGCCCTCCTCCCACCTCTCCCCTCCCTGGAACGCCTCCTCCCCAGTCCCACTTACCTTACCGTGGCTTGGTGGTCTGTGCAACCGCCGAGCAGCAGAGGCCAGGCACCCACCTGGCCAGCTCTGGGCTAGCATGGGTGCTTGCTCAGCGGTAAGCCTCGCAAACATGTTTTACAGCACATGACAGTGCTGTGACAGTGCATGCTGGTGGTAAGCAGGTGCGTCGAGTTCAGGATTGGGCTCTAAGTCTACAGAAATCAAGTGTGGAGGAAGAATTGGCAAAGGAAAGAAATTTCTTTCATTTTTCAAAACAAGCATCACAAAAGCTGGAGACCAGGGAGAATGTAAGTCTCTTTTATGCTATTGGAGTTATATGGGCTTCTCTTCCACACCTCCTCTGCAGCCCACTTTCCTCTCAAAGCTACTTTTTTTAATAGTCTGACTTTTTTTCACATGAGAAGAATCTTGGAGTTCCTTTCTCCCAATTCAGCTCCAACTTTTTAAAAAAATGCAAATAGCTAATAGTTCATAGCATCCATTAGCTTATTCGCTGCCCTCGGAGTTCTCCACTTTGCCAATTATATTGCATCCTATAAGCGCAATGATAAATCTTCCCACATCTGCCTGCAAGCCTGTGATAACATCCCTGCATGCCATTAGCATCAGCAACTTCTGCTCTGAAGAACACCTGGACAGAGCCCAAGTTGTTTGTAGTTTCATAGGTCGGGCTTGAATGATCGTCTACATAAAAGAGTGGACAGATCATGTGCGCATTCCAAGCTATGTGGAATGTTCTGCGTACAATGGGGGAGCCAAAGTCACTCCTGTGCTCCACCACATGTGGATCTCATGTGCTGGGTATGGCCAGAGCTAGTCTAAAGGAAGCACAGCCAGTCCCTGAACAACTGGGATGTCTTTCAGATCAGAGAGCACAGCTCTCTAAGACAGAGACATTTAAAGAGCAGAACAGCCATCCCCAAGCCTTTCTACACGAGTACAGTGGAAAGTGACATCCTCATTTGGAACAGTGTTGTAAAAAGTATGCCCCAGCAGGGCCTTTTCTCTTCACTCTTTCTCTTCTCTTCTCTTCCTTGGTACCTCTTGCTCAAAACAGTGGCAGCTATTTAGGTCAGCCAGCATTTGGAGAGGCCAGAGGCACAAGAACAGAAGTATTATGTACTGTGCATATAAAACTGCTTCACAAACAATCCGCTGCATTCTTACCTGGTATTTGCCTCCCAGTGGAACGGAGCCTCATGAAGCTATGACATGATAATCTCCTTGTAAAGAACCAAACTTACATCATCTAATTTCCTACATACATACGCTGATGAAACAACGGTCATGTTCACTCACTGTATATCAACATATCAACTCTAAATATATAACCCCCCACAGTTCTGGCCACCATACTAGTTTCATACTAGGATTTTTGAGAATGCACTGGTATAAGTAACTCATCTATGGGCATATTTAGACAAACAAAATTCAGAGGATTGTCATCTTCAGACTGTACAGAATCCAGGTGCGTTCAAGACAGACAAGGAATTCCAGGACTTTTCATCTACAGGTCCAGCCTATTTATACACGGATTTTTTTTATACACCAATTTGACTCAACATGAATGGCCACTGCAAATGAGAAGGAATGTGCTGATCCCTGGAAAAGCATAAGGGGAAAAATGCATCCCTTTAAAATCAGTTTAAAAAACTGAACAGTCCTTTAACAATAGCCTCCTTAATGAGAGAGGGAGGGCAGCTGGTTAACAATCCATCAGTCCTTCTCTCTCCAGCGGGCCCCTCCCTTGAAAGAAAGGTGATCACTTTGCATTGGTGAAGGAAGGGACTGAGTGAAGCGCCTTTATAAGCGCTTGGAGGAGGACTGATTGATGGATTGTCTTCTTAATTACTCTTATCTTACATCACAAAGGTCAGCAAGGCTGTTTTTAAATCACAAAGAAGCAATGATCACAAAGAGCAAAGAAACTTCGTTTTTAAAATTGATTTGCTATAGTGCATTTTTTGCCATCCATGTGAGTGCTTGGAACGGAACCCACGTGAATAATGAGGCTCATTATTTTGAGGTACTTCCCAGAACTGTTTTTATCCACTTAATTGTGGACATGGACTTGACTCATAATAATATTTCTCTTGTTAACATACAAGAGAGCCTCATCCCCTTGTACTACCCTGAACTGAAAACTTTGAATCAATTCATGTCAACTCGATTTCTTAATGCCCACACAAACCTCACACCCAAAAGAATAATGAACAAATGAATGACTGAAATAAGTTGGGGGGGAGGAGGTTCTTCAACCAGGATAACTGATCAGGAGGCATGAAGCTAAGGAAACAAGTGTGAGCCTGATCTCATGTTGCATTATGCAAGCTGCACACAACCTCAGGGCTTCAACTGGTGAACTTAAGGGGACCTTTGTGAGGGTGAGACCTGTCCAATTCCTTGTGTTGAAAAAGAAGCAACCATTGATCACTGCTACTTCAATGCAAGGGGGAAATATTTATGTGGCACAAGCCACCAGACCAGGGATTTTAGGGGGAAAGCAGAACAGGCATGAGAAGGGCAGTGCAGCTAACAGCACCTGCATCCCCCCCATCATGGTTCATGAAATGGGTCCATAACTCTTACCAGCAGGGCAGCCTTTGAATTACTAAGAGCCGTAGTAAGGGTTTTCCCTTGCTTTGACCAACACACACAGAGGAACTTATGAACTCCGCTCCACTTGTCCCACAGAGGTTACCCATGGTAGCTGGAACAGCAACAACCCAGAACAGAGTTGGCCTGGAAGCTATTAACTAAGCAAAGACTAAGCGGAGCATCTGCAGGAATGCGATCTGTCATCTAATATCACCACTGCTAGAAATATAGCCTTTTGAGATGCAGTGCTAAATAAGTGTGAATCCTGAAACATTTACAGATGCATTTAACATTTACGCTCACACAAGAGAGGTGCATGAATATCCCCTGACTCAGTACTGCTATATCAGGGAGAGCATCAGTTGTGAGCAACTGAACTTTTAACAGTGCTCTGGTGGTGACCCACTTCTGAGATTGGAGCTCCTTGGGACAGTGGTTCTCACGCATTTAGCATCAGGACCCACTTTTTAGAATGAGAATCTGTGGGGACTCACCAGAAGTGATGTCATGACTGGAAGTGACATCATCAAGCAGGAAAATTTTTAACAATCCTAGGCTGAAATCTTACCCAGGATTGTCCCATTGACTATCATTGTTAAAAGAATATACATAGTAGCTTGTTAAAAGTACAGGTCTGACATTTCCCCAAATGCAGCCACATACCATGGGAGCATCAAGTCTAATATATAAAAATAAAAGACTGAAATGGATGGGGACCCACCTGAAATTGGATCATGACCCACCCAGTGGGTCCCGACCCACAGTTTGAGAAACGCTTAAGGCTTAAAGGAATAGACATTGCCCAGATTTGTTCAGTTTCACTTCTTGGTGCTTCTTCTTTAGCAGAAGTCAGTGACCCTGCAGTAGTTTTAATGAAATTCTTCTCTCTTTCTTAACTGGGTTTCTGTGGAACTCAGACAATCACTGCTTGGTTACTAGCAGTGTTGCCAATATGAACGGCTGTGTGCTGCCCGGAATTGGTTACACAAGTTGCCCTATCAAATTCAGAGGGGAGTAAACAGACCTGTAGGAGCTTGCAACCTAATCCACAACCAGTGTTTTTTCTTTTGATCTGCATTCCTAGTTTGTGAATGAAAGCGCTGCTTTAAATGTAATTTTAGTAACTGTCCAAATGGTTAGTAGAAGGATATAAAATAGTTCCCGCCACCGATGAATCAAATGCAGTTTTCAGTATATGTTTGTGCATAATGCAGTGCCCCTTTGAGGAAGACAACCTGGACAGGAGACACTTGGCTCTCCTAATTGGTTCTTTGAACAGCATCCAGGGAGAACGGTGGGAATAGCAAAGATGGAAAAAAAAGAAAATGCACTTGAAGGACGAAGCAAAGAGAAAGAGCCCATTGTCCAGCCTGAACAGGCAGGATTTCATGTGTGTACAAAGGAGGTCCACGGACATGCACCTCTTCTGTTTTCCTAAAGTTCGCAACACAAAATCCCTCAAGCAAGAGTCAGTACTGTAAACATTTTTATGCAAAATCTAAAATCAGAGACTAGTGTGTCCCTTCACTACATCTGCAAGACATCAAGATGCTCTTGCATATGGATACAGGGGGAAGAAAAACAAAACTGTTGAGCCAAAGAAGCTGATGCTCAGATACTGTACTTTCAAGCGCTGTGCTGCTATACAGCTCAGGATGAGACTATAGGGACCCACTTAGAGCCCAAAACTCACAGCCCAGTAAGGCTGCAATATTGCATGCCATATTGTAATTTTATTATTCTTGTTGTTTCAACAAAAAAGGTCACAAAGCAGAATACAAAGTAAAGGCTGTAATTCCGTGTTTCTCAAACTGTGGGTCGGAATGAGCCAAGTTCAGGTGGGTCTCCATTTGTTTCAATGTTTTATTTCTAATATGTTGGACTTTTTTAAAATTTCAGATATGGGGATAGGTACAAAGGTACATACGTAGGGGAATACAAAGGAAAGGTACCGTATTTTTCGCTCCATAAGACGCACTGTTTCCCCCCAAAAAAGTGTGGGGGGGAAGTGTGTGCTTCTTATGGAGCAAATACTGCAAAGCTGCAGGTGTTCTCAGGGCAGCAGAGCCTCCTTGGCAGGTGCTTCTGCCCCTGACCAGGGTCCTGCCTGTGCTCAATGGTAATGCAAATGCAATGGTAATGCAAAAGCAAATTGAAATGCAAATGCAGGCACTCAGTGGTAATGCAAATGTTCAGCTGCTTAGTGACAATGCACTTGCAGAAAAATACTACAGTACCTCATTCTACCAGTGCAAGGATGATAAAGCAGAAAAGGCTAGCATATAAAATTCCTTTTAAACTAGAGGTAGTAAAATATGCTAAGGAGCATGGAAACAGAGCAGCGGAGAGACATATTTTATTACACTATTTGGTTCAGAATATTTTTTTCCCTGTTTTCCTCCTCTAAAAACTAGGTGCGTCTTATGGTCAGGTGCGTCTTATAGAGTGAAAAATATGGTACATTAGGTTTCCACTATAGTACAGTTTTGGTTTTTTTGTCTTTCAAACAGCTACAGATCTGACACATATTCTGAATTATTTTGTTCTATTTATTCTCTTTCTAACCAATTGTAAAAAGCTTCCCATATATTCTTAATTCTATCTAATTTACCATCATCATGTAATCTTTCTGATAAAATATCTATTTCTTAAATTTTTTCTATCAGCATGTTCATATTTGGCACCTCTATATTTTTCCACATCTGTGCAAATAAAAGTCTTGCTGCAGTGTTGATGTGGATCAAAACATGTCTAGTATTTCTACTATAACTATCTGGTATAATATTTAGGAGAAATAATTCTGGAACAAAGGGGACAAAACATTTTAACATTTTCTGTAACATAGTATGTACATTTTCCCAATACATTTTTACTTTAGAGCAGGTCCACCACATATGGTAAAATGTGCCCACAGAATCTTTACATTTCCAGCATTTATTAGACTATACATTTTAGTTTATCAGGTGAAAAATGCCACCTATAAAACATCTTGTAAATATTTTCTTTAAACGAAACTGCTTTAGTTAATCTAAAATTATTTTTCCATATTTGCTCCCAACTTTCCAAAGGTATAGTATGTCCAATATTTTTTGCCCATTGTATCATTGTGTCTTTTACTATTTCGTCTTCCATATTTATACCTAATAAAAACTTATACATCTTTTTATATATTTTCCTTCATCTTCTAGAAATAATTTATCAAACTCAGTATCATGTAAATATATACCTTTTTTTTATCTTCCTTCAATCTTGATTTTATTTGGATTTCTAACCACCAGTCCAGAGCTATACCTATATTATTAAGTTCTTCTTTCAACCACAGTTCTGTTTTTTCATTTAGCAGCTCTCGATAAGTTTTATTTTGCGATTCATCAGTCCAGTCTGGTTTGGTCGCTATCTCCAATGGTTTAATCCATATTGGTATTTTCTCATAGAGTTTGTATCTAAACTGCTCCCATACTCGTAAGCAATGCTCTTCTTATTAAATGTTGTTCAAAATGTCCATAATACTTAGCTTTATTGTATATAAGAAAAGCATGCCATCCAATTTGAAGATCATAGGCTTCTAATTTTAATAATCTTTGATTCTTCAGATTTACCCATTCTTTAATCCAGTTTAAAGTTGCAGCTTGATAATATATTTCCCAATTTGGGAGTCCAAAACCAACCCGTTCTTTAGAGTCTTGTAGAGTCTTCATCTTAATTCTTGCTTTCTTACCTTGCCAAACAAATTTAGTTATCACTCTATTTAACTCCATTTAAAAATTCCCTTTAAGTAGAATTGGGATAGTTTGAAATAAGAACATAACTTTAGGTAATATATTCATTTTAATTGGTGCAATCCTGCCCATAAAAGAAAGTTTCAACTTGCTCCATTTTTCTAGGTCTTTTTTTATTTCTTTTAACAGTTTCAAACAATTATCTACCATCAGGGTGCTGGATTTTTTAGTTAAAGTTATACCCAAATATTTGATTTTAGAAGTTATTTGTAAACCAATAGTCTACTAAACCAAAGTTTAGTCTTTTGATAATTAATCTTTAATCCAGCTACTTTTCCATAATTATTTAAATCTTCCAATAAAAATTTCAAAGAATTACTTGGGTTTTCCAGTATAAATACCAAATCATCTGCAAATGCTTGCAATTTATTCATTCTGTATTTTTACTCCTGTAATTCTGTCATCTGTTCTTGTTACATTATTTAATATTTCCAATGCAAGGATAAAGAGCAATAGTGAAAGTGGACATCCTTGTCGAGTTCCCTGTTGGATCGGTATTTCCTTTGTAAATTCTTCGTTTATTCTTATTTTTGCCATTTGTGTAGAATAGATTCCTCAGATGACTTTTGTAAAATTTCCTCCAAATTTCATTTCCATTCATTGCTGTATCATAAAACCCCAGTCCACGTTATTGAAAGCTTTCTGTGCGTCTAGAAAGACCAAACCCATCTTTTTTCCTGGATGTGCTTCAAAATATTCTAACATATCAATAATTATCCTCACATTTTTTTTCAAATGTCTCTTTGGTAGAAAACCTGCCTGGTCTTCATATATTATCTAGATCAGGGGTGCCCAAACCCCGGCCCTGGGCCACTTGCAGCCCTCGAGGCCTCTCAATGCGGCCCTCAGGGAGCCCCCAGTCTCCAATGAGCCTCTGGCCCTCCGGAGATTTGTTGAAGCCCGCACTGGCCCGATACAACTGCTCTCAAAGTGAGGGCAACTGTTTGACCTCTTGCATGAGCTGTGGGATGAGGGCTCCCTCCACTGCTTGCTTTTTCATGTCTGTGATGCAGCAGTGGCAGCAAAGGAAAGGCCAGCCTTGCTTTGTGCAAGACCTTTTATAGGCCTTGAGCTATTACAAAACCTTCATTCATTCATATTAGTTCATCTTTAATATATTCATTTATGTAAATTTATTCAAATTTGAAATGTAAATTAATTCTTTTTTTCCCTGGCCCCTGATACAGTGTCAGAGAGATGATGTGGCCCTCCTGCCAAAAACTTTGGACACCCCTGATCTAGATTAAAATCTTTTTCATCCTTGTCGCTAATATTGTAGCGAAAATCTTATAATCAACATTCAGCAGAGAAATTGTTTTTAATTTTTTTTATCTGTATCTTGTTTATGTATCAACATTATTATAACCTCTTTCCATGTCTCTGGCATCTCACCTGTTTTCCAGATCTCATCCAATACCATCTTAAAAGGAGTTTGCAGGATTTCTTCAAATTTATTATAATATTCACACGGTAGACCATCAGGTCCAGGAGTCTTTCTTTTTTTTCTTTTTTCTTTTTTGTTTCTTAAAGGCTTCACACATCCCTTGAATTTTATGTGCTAATAAATCTTTTTGCTCTTTGGAGAGTCTTAATTTATTATTGTTGGTTAAATATTCTCTTTGTTTATCTAATTCCTTTTTGTTGTATAACAGTTGAAAATAACATTCTATAATTCTTTTCATCTCTTGCATTTTTGTTTTTTCCTCCCCAGTCTGGTCTTTGAGTGCCTATATCTGATTCTTCTGTCTTTCTTTCTTGAGTTTATATGCTAACCATCTTCTCGGTTTATTTGCATTCTCAAAAAAAGATTGTTTTGTCATTCTCCAATTTCTTTCCATTTCTTCCATTTGTATCACTCTAAGTTCATGTTGCGATCTCTGTATTTTCTGTTTAATAGCTTCATTTGAGGTGTTGCCTTGATTTTTCTTCTCTTCCTCCTTTAGCTTCTGCATTATCTGATTTATCTTCAAGTTTTGCTTTCTTCTCGTTTTTGCCACATAGCTCAGAGCAATCCCTCTAAAAAAAGCTTTACTAGTGTCCCATATTGTTTGTATCTTCATCTGCGGCTGAATATTAATTTTTTAAAAAATCCATTTCTTTTTAACATATTGGACAAATTCTTGATCTTTCAGCAAGTTAACATCAAATCTCCAGAGTCCTTTCCTTTTTTGTCTATTTATTGTCAATAATATCGGGTTATGGTCAGCAAAAGTATTTGGTAAGATTTCTGCTTCAAAATATCTCAGTCCTCCATATATCCAACTCAAATCAATCCTGGATCAAAAGTTATGACAATGAGAGAAGAAGGTATATTGTTTTTTCTTTGGATTCTGCACTCTCCAGGAATCTACTAAATTAAATTCTTCAGCAATTTGTAAAAATGCTAATGGGAGATTTCGTTCTCCTTTTTTCTTTTTCCTTGAGTAGTCCTATCATAAGAACAGCCCACACTGGATCAGGCCATAGGCCCATCTAGTCCACCTTCCTGTATCTCACAACGGCCCGCCAAATGCCCCAGGGCGCACACCAGATAACAAGAGATCTCATTCTGGTGCCCTCCCTTGCATCTGGCATTCTGACATAGCTCATTTCTAAAATCAGGAGGTTGCAACATACGCATCATGGCTTGTAACCCGTAATGGATTTTTCCTCCAGAAACTTGTCCAAATCCCTTTTAAATGCACCTAGGCCAGAAGCCATCACCACATCCTGTGGCAAGGAGTTCCACAGACCAATCACACGCTGAGTAAAGAAATATTTTCTTTTGTCTGTTCTAACTCTCCCAACACTCAATTTTAGTGGATGTCCCCTGGTTCTGGTGTTATGTGAGAGTGTAAAGAGCATCTCCCTATCCACTCTGTCCATCCCCTGCATAATTTTGTATGTCTCAATCATGTCCCCCCTCAGGCGTCTCTTTTCTAGGCTGAAGAGGCCCAAACACCATAGCCTTTCCTCATAAGGAAGGTGCCCCAGCCCAGTGCCACATGGTGCCAGATGCAAGGGAGGGCACCAGGATGAGGTCTCTTGTTATCTGGTGTGCTCCCTGGGGCATTTGGTGGGCGGCTGTGAGATACAGGAAGCTGGACTAGATGGGCCTATGGCCTGATCCAGTGGGGCTGTTCTTATACGTTGCTTTTTAAGCATAGTCTGAATGTCATAAAGTTATATTTCACACGTAGGCAAAGGAAAAACCTCCCCCAAGTTTCATCACCTCGGAGACACCTAGCAGCCAATAAAGTGTACTGTCTCTTTAAGACTCCCTCTGCTGGTCTGCTGCCATCATGACAATCAAAATGTTTCCACTTCAAATTGTTGAGTTTCTTTTTATTATATTCTTTTTTCTTTTCTTTTATATTTCTTTTATATTTATTCTTATTATAAATAAGAATTTAATATTCTTATTAAAATATAATATTTTATTATATTCTCTTCTTTAAAGCCAAAATTACAAATCAGAGGGTGCACCTCTTCCCATAGAAGGGTGGAAAATTTCCTATGATGGCTCCAACTTATATCTTAATCCACCATTTCTGTCTTAGTGGGAATGTACACACCTCCAAGCATATAACTCTTCAGATCCATATAATCAGCTAATTATTCAAATGTAGTTCTCTTTGTTAGTCCCAAAACATTCAGGATGTGGAGCTGTGACGGATGATCTAAGCCAGCTGTGTTCTGTATATCTCCATCAGTCACAGATTAAAGGTTTGCTGCTTGTTTACTCAAGGCCACGGAAGCTTGCCGCTCTCCTTGCACATTCTTTAGATAAATAGTCCAAAGTAAATGACTCACCACCAACTCTATTCCTTCTAGAGGTGCTGGTTCCTTGAGTTTTGAGAACTTAATACTTTGAAGTCAGAGTCCATCTTCTTATAGCCGCTTTCTAAAACTGCTTCTAGTGGAGAAGAAGAAGAGGGGCCACCGACCTGGTCTTGGAACTGGAGGCCACTTCTAAGAATCTACATCTGTCTGCATACAGCACGGCTCCAATCCACCCCACAAGACCGCTGTCCAGTGAGTAGACTGGAGCCTAAAAGCCCTGACCCCTTAGACCTGCAGCTTTCAAACTCTCCAGGAGTTTGAAACCCGCAGTAAGTCTTTCCAGAGGCGGGGGGAGGCAGCAGGGGCAGGGGGAAGTCAGGGCGCCTGCAGGGCGCCCCAGGTCAGGGAAAGGGAGAGTGGAGCAATCTGCTCTGCCTACACAAAAGCGGAAGCAGAGAGCGATCACCCCACTCTCCCTTTCCCTGACCTGGGGAGCCCTGCAGGTGCTCATGCAGGGCTCCCCGCACACAGGGACAGCTGCTGCAGGGACTGGAGGGTGCACCCCAGTCCCTGCAGCCCCGTCAGAAGGGAAAGCAGACCGATCGTGCTCCGCTTCCAGTTTTGCGAAGCAGGGCGCGATCGCTCTGCTTTCACTTTTCCTGACCTGGGGAGCCCTGCCAAAGTTTGTGCAGGGCTCTCCACACCCCTGGGAGGCTGCAGGAGGCTTGGGCAAGTGCACCCAAGCCCCTGCAGCCCCCCTGAGCAGTACAATCCTGCGGATCGCGCTGCTGCCTTTCCCCAGTCTCCTGGCTGCCCCCGCCCCTTAAGTCGCGACGCCCGTTTGAATAGCACTCCCTTAGACCCTCTTTCCTGAGGTGTCAAGGGACTCGCTCCATGCCTGAGAGAGAGTAAACAGATAGCAGATATCAGGAGCTTGGAAAAACTCCTGCTTCGCTGGGCTCCCACGCCCCTCCCTCATTTTTAATATGTTAGACTTGATGCTACCATGGTATGTGACTATATTTGGGGAAATTTTTCAGATCTGTAGTTTTAACAAGCTACAAGCTACTATCACAATCAACCTTTATTAGGCATAGAACTTAACAGTTGCCTGAGCAGCTTACACAAGAAGTTGCATTCAAGCAGGTCAGCAAGCTACTGTATTATACTATATTATATTTTAACAATGATAGTAAATGGGACTTACTCCTGGGTAAGTGTGGGTAGAATTTCAGCCTAGGGTTGTTAAAAATTTTCCTGCTTCATGGTGGCACTTCCGGTCATGACATCACTTCCAGTGGGTCCTGACAGATTCACATTCTAAAAAGTGGGTCCCAGTGCTAAAACCACTGCTGTAATGAGTTCAGTGGCATCGCTAAGGCATATGGCACCCAGGAACACAAACTTTTTTACACCCCATATGACAAAAACCGGAAGTAATTGCAGTGATGTGATGACACCAGAAAGCAGCACCATATAAGCAGAAGTCTAGACACTTGGACCTGTGTGGAAGCAACGGGGACAGAGGCAACCACACCAGGAAAGGTATGCCTCTGACTTTTTCCTTTGGATACTACAGTGAAGTGGATCCTCTTTCCCCATCATACACAAATGAACCCTATGATAAAAACCCGATGATATAATGGTTAGAGAAGGCCAGGACTGGGAAAACATGGGTTCAAATCCAAACTCAGCCATGATGCTTCCTAGGGGACCTTGGGCCAGTCATTCTCTCTCTTCATCTAACTGAACTGAACTGAACTGTGAATAAAGGTGGGTCATAAGGGGTGTGTGTATGTCTGGGTCTTTCATAACTTCCCCACCACCATGCTCAGAATAGAGGTGATAGTTATGGTGTGATGCTCCTGCCTAACTGTGAAGCCTGCTGTGCTTTCATCATAAAGATCCCCTGGGCCAATCAGGGCTAGAACCTTTGTGATGTCAGAGGTTTTTTCCAAGGAGAGTCTAGGTTTGATCCAGAAACTGCCAGAGCAGCTCTTGTTCTTTGGTTGCAAGGTAGCATCATGTTCGTGCTCGTGATGGACATGCCCAACCTTTGTTGCAGAGGTGCAGCAGCTCTTGATTCAGTTTCTTTTCACCATCTTCTGGGGTTGCTAGTAGGTTTACCACTCTCAGATAAGAGAAAAGCCTCACGGTGGAAGAAAGATGAATCCTGGTCTGACTTAGGGGTCCCTGTACAGGGTCTGTCAATACCTCACCCAAAGAGGAGGAACTGAATCTGACCACTAGTGTTGCCAGAACTCCGCAGGTTCAGACCCTAGTTCTGTTCACATACATAAGGGAATAAAGAAGGGCCTGACAGGTGGAGCTCCTAGCAGTCAATAACACCTTCCTCCTTGATTCTCCCTTTTAAGTGGGAGTGAACAGGGAAAAGGTAGCTCACACTGCTACCACCAAAAGTTAGAGAGCCTACATGGAAGGAAGTCTCCTTGAGAAAACCTACTCCAAATGAAAAGTAGCCCCCAAATCTGGGGAGTCCCATAAGAATCAGACAGCAGCTGATTGTGTGTGACAGTCTGTAACTGAAAAATAACATATGAATTCAAAAGAAAGGAAGGCCAGATATCCTGCTTCCCCATTCATCCTCAATGTTTTATTCTTTTCCTTTGACGGGCTCATGGCCCCACAACCAGGCCTCACAACTAGGCGCTCAATGAAGAAAAGATATGGACTGGGGAGCAGCCTCTCTCTTAGTCAGTGACCTCTGGCCAAGTGGAGGGTCCTCCAGTTTCTTCGCTTTCTCATGTCAGTTCACAGGGTCCTTTGCCTTTGCAGCATTGTTGATATATTCCATCATAAATTACAGCAACATCTTCTGCAAGATATACTCCAGGAAGAAGATGGCTGCAAGAAGTAACCAGGGTCCCCATTTGTTGCACTCACAGAGAGCCACTACCCCATAGTGTCAACGTTAGACCCACTGCTTTCCTTGTAGGTATGGAGGAATATGACATCATACAAGCATGATGTGTGCCATGTTTTGGTTCCTTCTGTGGCTACATCAATCCTGACTAACTTCCTATATCTGGAGGGATGAGCCCTATTTCATGGCTCATGGCATAGGATTATGGGTTCTTTGGAGGGGGGGTGTATACGCACCTGGAAGAAGCCTCTCTGCAATGCCCAGCTCTACTTCCATTCATCAGCAAGCACCGATGCATAGTATATCTTTGTGTCCTCCAGATGCCAATCTCATTTGTCAAAAACATCCTTGGATTCACTCTGCTTTTCAATCAGCCCTTTGTCTTTGGCAGGCAATGAAATCCCAAGATTGTCATGAACCCCACCATCTCCACCACCTGTTGCCCCAATGGAAGATGCAGGTGGACATCTGAGGTGCCTTCCCAGATCCCCTGGAGCTGTGCTAAAGAAGATGCACTGTGAAGCTATGACCCACCAGTTGGTCAAATTCAATATTAGAGAGAAGCATTTTGAAGACTTCTTGTGGTACCCAACCCCTGAGTCAAACTCCCAGAAAGAGCTTATCTACCATTTGTCCAGCCTCCAGGCATCACTGAGGTGCACCCAGGGACTGTGCCGCTGCTAGTCTACCTCGCGTCCTCCGCAAGGCTGACTGCTTGCACGCACATCCCAAAAATGGCCAACTTCAATTTTCAAAAATGTGTCTGGTAGAAAAAACGAAAAGCACAAAACATGAAACTGTTAAATTTTAAATTGCAATAATAAAAAATATAGTTGATCCTCAGTATCTGCAGGGAATCTGTTTGCGTGCCTTAGCATTTTCTTTAAGAAAGAGAATCAAATATGATTATACAGGTTGGTTCTCCTTATCAATTTGACTTAATGCAGGTCCTGACCAGTGTCTGGAGGGCCTCACCAAACCTCCTGGAACTGACCAGAAGTATCTTCCAGTTGCTGGCAGGGTGTATTCTGAGGCTTCTGGAAGGCCCTCTCCATGTGATGAAAAACCAGAAGAGCCCCTTAGAAAACTCAGGGAGAACTTCTGAGGTGTCAGGAGGCCACATATGACCTCCATGACCCTCAGAAGGCATCCCAGGGGACTGAAGGCCTCAGTTGCACCACAGAAGGCCTCCGTTTCACAATTAAAAAAGTAAGTGCCTCTCAGAAGCCTCTGAGAGGCCGCAAATAACCACCTCACACCTCAGAAGGCCTCCCAGAGGCACTTCCTATTTTTTATTAAACTGGAAGTGCCTCTCAGAAACCTCTGGGAGGCCTTCTGAAGCATGGGGAGGCTGCACGCAGCCTCCCTGCACCTCAAAATGCCACCTGGATACAACCGGAATATATATACTTCAGGTTGTGTCCAGGACATTTGGTGAGGCCCTTCAGACACAGGTTAGCACCTTCCTTAAGTCAAATCCCCATGTCCAGAACCCATAGATAAGGAGGACCAACTTGTTTATTTGATTACACAGGCTAACGCATGTTTTGCTTCCTTAAACGTTACACCAATTCCTGGGTATATTTGGGGTGCTGATTCCAAAAATGGCATCCGTTTTGCCCTTTCACGTCTAGTTTTGGAGATATAGTATAGCCTCTTGAATGAATGTTTCAAGCAGCTTCCTCATGAGGAAACCTACACCATGGCTTCCTCATGAGGCAGCTGCTTGAACCATTCACTAAAGAGGCTATACTCTATCTCCAAAACTAGACGCGATAGGGCAAAACGGATGCCATTTTTGGAATCGGCACTCCAAATTCATTTCAAACCACCATAAAGTTTAGGAAAAACTTTTCTGACCCTCAGTTTTGTAGGCCTGTGTTATCTTTCTCAAATACAAAAGAAAATGGTATAACACACAAATACCGCACACAAATGGGGGCAGGAGGTGTTGCCTGGTGGTTGAACTGTTGCTGTGCCTGAAGAAGCTAAGTGGGCTAACCCTGCCCCCCCCTATGGAAACACTGGGACCTTGTAAACCTTAGCTAGGTCATTTAACACCCAGGGCCCATAAATTTTTGTCACCCCATATGACTTAATTAATTTAATTAATTTATAATTAATTATTAATTATATTGTTTAATTAATTCATTCACTTTTTATACCACCCTTCCTCTAAGCAGCTCAGGGTGGTGTACATGGTTCCTCCCCTTATTTTGTCCTCATAACAACCCTGTGAGGTAGGTGAGACAGAGATAGTAATAGTCATGACATGGAATGAATAATAATGATGGCCAGAAAAATAAATGCAGTGAATATTTCCCCACAAGCAATGGATGAAATTCTGTATCAGATGGTATATAACATGATGCTATTATTCCTAAAAGGCACAATTTCCAGAATTTTGGTCACTAGGGTGTCACCCCCCTCCCCGGATCTCTCATTGTCTTGTTTTAAGTTAAGGCAGTGGTTCTCAAACTTTTAATACTGGGACCCAATTTTTAGAATGACAATCTGTCCAGGACCCACTGGAAGTGATGTCATGGCTGGAAGTGACATCATCAAGCAAAATAAAATAATTATAAATAATTAAATTACAGAAAAACAGATAAATAAGGGGAAGCCAGCCCTGTTTCACCAAGTGAATTTTCTCTGTAGCCTGCCTGCAATAACACCCCCCCCCCCACACACACACACACACACAGATAAAGCAGTGAGATTTTCAGGCCTCCCCAGTGCCCACCTTACCAGCTCAAGCCTCTGGTTTATTCTTGGGGGGGGGGGGCTGCCTTCTGGAGCAGTTGTTGAGCTCCACTTTCATCAGATTGGGACCATGCAGCTAGCCTTGCATTCCTCTTTGCTCGACTTGACCAGGAGCCAAGGCACAGTTGCTTACTCATGAGTAAACGCGACCATGTGGCTTACTGTCACTTTCCATAGGGCTCAATACATTTGTCTGCTTGGAGGGAGAGACTTCCTTCTTCATTGTTTTTTGGGGAATGCTTTCATTGGATAGGAACCATTCTGGTGTTCCTCTCAGCCTGCCCTTTCTGACAAACTATGGCAAGTTCACCTACTCGTGAGTATACGCGCAATATGGCTCAGTTTCATTTTCCATAGGGTTCAATGCATTTTTTTTGTTTCTGGCTTTTTGGCCATAACTTTTGATGGAATTGAGATATTTCAATCTGGTTTTTTGCATTGCATTCCACATCCAATGGTATATGGCATGATGGGGTTACTCCTAACCTTTGTGATGTTAGCAATGTTGGGGCATTTGTGGTGTTACACCTTCCCCAAGGGTGGTACCCGGGGCGGACCACCCTCCCGCCCCCTGCTAGCTACGCAACTCACCTTACGGCAGCTGCATGTGAACAGTGGCATAAAGGATTGAAGCTAGTCACTGGAAGCCAAGAAAACCATACTTTCCTCCCAAGAATCAGTGCCTTTTCCCTCCTGGGGATGCTGGCATGGGGGCAAGGGTGCTGGCAGGTGCTTGCCATCAGCAGAATTGAGGTGGGACAGAATAGCCACCATTGCAGGTGTTGGATCAGCTTGGGCTGCTCCTTTTAATGTTCATTACTTTTATTAATAAATAAGTGCCAAGTAACAGTCATGTCACATATGCCGTGTGTTTTAACTACGTAAAGCATCTTTAAATACTTTTTGGAAGCATACATCCAATATAATGTTCTTGTTTGTGCATGGTTGTGTAAATTGCTATTTGTAGGTAAGTACGTCTTAAACTGATTAAACTGCCTTGGGACGTGATCCTAACCAACTTTCCAGCACTGACTGAAGGGCAATGCAGCTCTGAGGCAAACATTGCCTTACCTTGAGGAGGCCTCTGTGACTGGCCCCCAACTGCAGGATGCAGTACATGCCCCATTAGCAGAGCTATGTCAGAGCTGGAAAGTACATTAGGATTTGGGCCTTAATTGTGTTTTCTGACTTATGACATCATGGAAGTCATCACAAGCCAATGGGTCAGATGTGATCAAATAAATAAGACTACCACAGCTGCACTGATTTTGACTCAAAGTCCCACTGGAACTTATAGGAAAATGTGATGAAGATCATAAGGCCCATTGCCTTCAGTGGAACTAACAGTGCAATGAATGTTTACCTAGAAATAGTTTGATGAGGTAAGTCTTATAGGATTGCAGCCTCAGAGCCTAATCCTATGCATGTCTACTCAGATGTCCCATTATAGCTAATGATTCTTACTCCCAGGGATATGGGGGTAGGATTAGAACCTCAATGATGACTAACTTCTCCTGAACTCAGGCCAGGGCTTTTAAGGCTACAATCCTACATGCACTTACCTTGACATAAGTCTGATGGAACCCAAGAGTTTTCTCTGCAAGCTGGAGTCCACTAAAGGTAATAAATGATAGTATTAGACACAACAGGGAACACTGGTGATTTTACCTGTGATCGAAACCAAACCAGACTGCTTTCTCTGCAGATGACAAAGTAGCAGTTCACACAAAAGCCCTGTGGAAAGGGAATGCACAATTGGCTCCTCTGGCTATCCTTTAGATCTTTGCAAACAAGCAAATTCTGTGACCTCTGGATTGTTGAGGGACTCGCTACTTAGCCACAGTCTAGATCAGCAGGTTGCTAAGAAGTCTAATCACAATGTCACTCTGTGGTAGCCCAGTTAATTCTTTCCATGCAGTCTCAGCACTGCTGTTAATTTCCTTTCCAAACCCTCATTTTTGTCTCCGTTATTGTGCCCTGCTGCAGTGCAGGCACAAGGAAACCCTTTTCAGCTGAGCAATAGAAAGGAGAGGTAAGCCCACCTGCCTGCCTTGTTGCTCCTTCCCTAAGCAGCAGTAGTGTGCCAGAGAATTGTGTGCCTCCATTCATTCTCCCACTCAACATAAGCAGAAGGAAAACAAACACAGTAAGGAATTATAGCTGATTCCTGGGAGTTGGGGCATGGAAAGCAGGCCACGCAAAATAAAGTAAGGTGCCAAAACAGTGACACAGTGGTGGCTGCAGGTTCTTCACCATCCTTCCCATTTTCAAACTAACACCATATGTGTTTGTTCAGATTAAGCCCAGGGATGGGCGAGTCAAGCATGGCTTGACTTGAGTTGAGTCATGAGTCTCTGCCCCCCCCCCAACTCAACTCAAAAACAGGTCCTAACAGTTGGACTTTCCGAGTCACCCAGAGGGTTTTGGCGACGCAAAAAGACTTAAGTCACAAGTCTTTCCCTTTAAAAAGCCAGCTGCAGCTCCATGGAAATAAACATAGCTGCTACTGGGCTCTGTGTGTGTGTGTGTGTGTGATGGAGTTCTCTTTAACCACTCCCCTGATCTGAACAAGGTGGGGCAGACTATGTGAAAGCAAGGACAGAAGCAGCAGGAAGGAGAAGAGTCACATACAGCAGCTAGGAGGCTTACCTGAATGATTCAGTCCTTTGCAGCTGTACTCAGAAATAGTCCCATTTTGGCCTGTTGTTCAATGAGGCTTCCTCCTTCCAAAACAATGTAGTCCAAAGAAGCCATGCAGCTGGAAAGCATGATTGCTATGAACCACCTCCCCCCTGCTTCCCTGCCTCCTTTTCCCCCCTCCCTGGTTGTCCAGCCAATTCTAAGACAAGAACCCCCTTGGGCTCCTCCCTCTGCCCTACCTCATCCAAAGAAACAAATCAGACTGCCCATCCTTCAGAGATGGACAAGAGAGTTCGCTCTCGCCTCCATCCCCCCTTACTCAATGCAAAAGCAAAATGTTAGCCCTTCCCTGTCTCTTGGCTAGAACTTCCCTGCTCTCCCAGTCTGAATGATGGTCCCACAAAGTCTTTCATGCCACAAAAACGTAAGCAAGTATACCCAGAAACAGACAGACAAGTCTGCATATGTGGGACCAAGTGCTGAGTCAGTGGCCTCAGACTCGAGTCAGTGCCCGAGCCATCAACGCAGGTGACTCAAGTCTGCACAAGTCAGCAAAAAACACATTTTTGAGACTCGGATTCGAGTCACCTGACTCAAGTTTCCATCCCTGATTAAGCTCAAGCTATTTTTCCTTCCACGAACTTCCAGATGCTTACATATTTATATAGTTGTGGGGATTATGAAATACCAGCAGCCCTCCAAACTGCCCCTGTTGGTTATTTCATGGGCTTAATAACAGGGCTCCTTACAACTTTCTAGCAGGGTTCTTAAACCCAGGCCAGCAGCAGTGTTTTTCCCAGCCCAAAAGAAAATGGGTGAATCAGACTGCCAACCTCAGTAGTTATAGAAAGATTTAAAAGGGATTATAAAGGCTGTTTAAAGATGCTTTGTTATCCAGAGGAATAATTTGAAACCACAGGATGCAATTAAAGCAAAGCATTTTGAAGAGGACATTGCCAAGGATAACAGCCCAATAACATGACCCACAAGCCATCATTCAGTGTTCAAACATCAGCAGAATGCTGCAGGGTGCTTTCAAATACGACACAGGGTGCCCTGTGACCTCCACCATGTCTGCCAAATTGTTCACACTGCTTTGCTTTGAAAAACGGGAGGGGGAAATCTGTTGACACAGCAGTCCGCAAAACCACTTGAAGAAAATTGAACATTAAATGTCAGAAAAGCCCTCAGTTTCAAACAAAAATAAGCTTTTTTATTGCCAGTTGTTCCATCCACGTTGCCTTTCCATGTAACTGCAAGAGCTAAAAAGCTATTCTCCCTCTTTTCCTATTCACATAACCAGTTCTTCTACACAAGGTGTCTGTTGAATAGTGATGGAGAGCTACAAGGAATGGAACAACAGTTGGACTGTCATTGGACAAGCCTTAGCAACCAAGGCTCACCAGTAAAGATGAAAGTATTTTTAAGATCCAGAGCATTATCATTTAAATTACAAGAATCACTGTAAGAAGTGGAGAGGGGAAGACTAGCAGGAGAATCCTATGAATGTCTACTCATTGTGTTCAAGTCCCATAGTGTTCAATGGGGCTTACTCCCAGGAAAGTATTATAGAATTGCATGGTCTTTGCTATGTGGTAAAGTTGATGGTCCTTCATATTCTCTCTCTTGAAGTCCTTTGTATTACTTTGGCTGATTCCCAAACAGGCTGAACTACAAGGTTAGTCCATCAGCTGACTCAGGGCCCAACCCTATCCAATCTTCCAGCACAAATGCAGTGCCAATCCAGCCCTGAGGTAAAGCAGCAAATGTTCCCATACCTTGATGAGGCCTCCATGACTGCCACCCCCACCACAGGATGCAGCACTTTGTTGGCATGGCTGCATCAGTGCTGGAAAGTTGGATAGGATTGAGTCCTCATTCACACAAAAATATTACTGCAAAGGCCTGCCATGTGTCACTTTTGTATTGGGAAAGCATACTGAAGTGACCTTGAGGGGGCCATCCTTGTTTGGATCAAGATACACAGTGGCAGCCTATTCATCTTTAACCCCCTCTCAATCAGTGTGATAAAAGCACAGTCACATGCCCTCCAAAATTACAATGGAGAATGTATTCACAGGGATTCATCCTATAATACAGAGCAAAGCAGTTCGTTGAGTAGAGTGCCATATGGACAAAGATTTGAAGTTTCTTTGACATCTTGTTCTCAAGCCAGAGTGGTAGTTTTTAAATTCAAACGTCATGATATTGTATATTATATGTATGCATATCAATCCATTCAAAATTGTATATTGTTATGGTCCAGCACAAACGTCGGCAAGTGCACACAACAAAGATGGGGAGAATCAGGTCTCAAGTGTGACAGCTAACCAGCTTTTACAATGGGTAGTTGGTACACATTCTTTGTACATCAGCAACGTACATCAGCAACTTACATAGGTAATAAAAAATATTGGTACAGTTAAAGGGTATGCACTCAAGGCCACATGTTTCTACTTCAGGTTAGTTGGTTAAGATTGGACCCTTAAAAAGATTGAATTGATTATTAATCATGTCTGCCCAACGTTGCATATACGCAACAGGGATCAAATGTGTACACCTATGGGCTGGGAAGAAATGGGTTAAGCAAATAGGTTTTGGAAGCAATGACAAGAGAAACTATATGGTATAGTGATGAGACTAGAACCAAGGAAAACTAGATCAACACTCATCAGTGTAAAGCTATCTTTGGATAGCTTTCAGCAAGTCATGTTCTCTCAGCCTAACCTACCTGACAGCCCTAACCTATATGACATGAAACTATAACATGCATGGCAGGGGAGGGCACGCATCCTGCCCTGAGCTCCTTGAACAAAGGGTTAGTTGTTGTTGGCAACCTTCAGTCTCGAAAGACTATGGTATCGCACTCTGAAAGGTGGTTCTGGAACAGCGTCTAGTGTGGCTGAAAAGGCTGATTCGGGAGTGACAATCCCTTCCACACTGGGAGCAAGTATAGTGTGTCCCTGGTCTGTCTCCCTGGCTATGGGCCTTCCTTCTTTGCCTCTTTGCCTCAGACTGTTGGCCAAGTGTCTCTTCAAACTGGGAAAGGCCATGCTGCACAGCCTGCCTCCAAGCGGGCCGCTCAGAGCCCAGGGTTTCCCACCTGTTGAAGTCCACTCCTAAGGCCTTCAGATCCCTCTTGCAGATGTCCTTGTATCGCAGCTGTGGTCTACCTGTAGGGTGCTTTCCTTGCACGAGTTCTCCATAGAGGAGATCCTTTGGGATCCGGCCATAAAAATAAATCACTCCCGACAGGGTAAATTGTTGCTGGAACAAGCATTGCCTGGTTATCGTCTTGCTTGATGCTTACTTTAACAAAATTGGAAGTGGAAGCTGTTGTCAACACAAGTTTTGTGATGTATGAGTGTTCCAATGTCCTAAAAATCTGTTGAGTGAAATTAAACAGATTGTTTGGTTTGCCTGCAGTCTCTCTCGCCCCCGAGCCTAACGCACAGCCCCAATGTGAAACTAACAAATGAATCCCAGTGAAGCTTCTGTTACCTGGGAGATGCTGAAGTGTGAGGGGGCGGAAGTAGAATTTTTTGACATTTTGCTTTGTGACTTTGATCCACAGAAAAGAAACTGAGTTTTCATTCCCGTGTGTGTGCAATCATATTAGCAATTGTATATTTCATTGTAAAGAAATAATTGTGGTTCACAAACTGTGCATCAGGCCATCCTGACCTGTCATTCTATAACCCCTCACCTGAACTGCAGCTCCATTTACCCCGCTGTTCATAAGGGATGCTATTGGTGCTCCTCCTAGCTCATGTGCAGGAGACAATGATAGGTTAGGCACAATCCTATGCATGCCTACTCAGAAGTAAGTCCTACTGTGTTACTTCTAATCTGAGGATGAAAAAAGCAGTATATAAGTACAGAAACTAATAAATTTTAAATAAATAGGAAGGTTTTGATGCAAACTGGTATATCATCTATATATATGGTTGTATCAAGTAATAGTCACACAGTAGTATTGGAAAGTGTCTGCAGTTTTTCTTTCTTTTCTTGCTTCTTCTTTAATTGCATTAACATTAAGACATGTGTGGGAGTAACTAGCACTTAAAAGCTGGTTTGCAGGGGAAACAGGTTCAACTCTTTGCTTTTGCCCATATTTAACCTACTTTCTTCTTTAATTTGCCTTTCCAACTCTTCTCACCGTCTGCAGCTGACATCGCATATACAAAATGGTTGCTAAGGAACTCCTCCTGTGCCCAACAGGCAAAATAAAGCTACCCCACTGTTTGGTGGAAATTGAGATCTTACAGAGTTGAAGGCTATTTAAAGGCAAACAAAAGTCAAATCTCAATCCACTAACAAGTTTTTAGAGTAACAGGCCCTTACAATGACAGTAATCTGTTTCAGATGCTAAATGCTCCTTGGAAGAGACATCATTCATAACTCAATATTCATACATTAAAGAGAAGCCTGCGGCAGATAGAGAAAGGTTTGCTTCAAATGAATGCATGTCCAGCTTTGTCACTCCAAAGCATGACAGCAAGGTGAACTGGCTCAGAGCTCAATCTTGTCCTCCTCTTCCAACTCATCATGAAAGTCTCTCTTCCTGAGGACACTAGGCCTGACTCTAGCACATCTCACCTAGCAAAAACAGCTGCTTTGAGGAGACCACATTTAGAGGATAATTACAGTAGCAATTCAGAGAGAGAATGTGGATGTGACCACTGAAAGAGGTTTAAAAGCCTAAGAAAATAAAGAGAGGATGTGCTCTGGGGAAGAATGGCCCCCCTAGTAGACAGTCTAGGTTGCTGTCTCACCACCATTGAGGACTCAAAGATATTGGACAACAATGTGAGTTTAAACCATACATTCAAATCCCCATGTGGATGATTCTGAACTCATGGATGAAGAAGTGGAAAAGATACGTTGCTTGTTCCATGGGAAGAAAATCATAGATAATAAAATACATGAATTTTTCATCCAAATATGTGCTATACCTGTGGGAAATGCTGATATCTACAGTGGTTTTTGCACATTTGTTCTGAGACTCATTCCAGAACCAGGGGGCGAATCCAGGCCACTAGATTTTTCCTGATCACCATTCGCAGTTGCCAGGGAGTGGGATTGAAATGGAAACTGTTTGAAAGCTTCCAATGAGTCACTGCTATCTAAATGAACAAACTGTATTTTGTTAGCCTTGTCCAGTTCCAGCTGTGGGGACTCCATTTACGTGTTGTCCCAATAGGTGTGAAATTATCTATAGTGGTGGTGACTGATTAAACCATTCACATCACGCGGGCCATAACCTTAACAGAGATCCTAAATATTATCACATTGGGTATGACAGCATCCCTGCTGAAGTCCTAAAGTGCTGCAAAGAGATCATCGTCACTGAGCTGCATGAAATCCTCTGTCTCTGCTGGAGAGAAGGTGGAGTACCTCAAGACATGAGGGATGCAAACATCATCACGCTGTACAAGAACAAAGGTGACAGGGGTGACTGCAACAACTACCGTGGCATCTCTCTCCTTAGCGTTGTAGGAAAGTTGTTTGCCCGAGTTGCACTAAAGAGGCTCCAGGTACTTGCAGAGAGCGTCTATCCAGAATCGCAGTGCAGATTCCGAGCCAACAGGTCCACCACTGATATGGTATTCTCCCTTAGACAACTGCAGGAGAAATGCAGGGAACAACGACAGCCACTCTTTATAGCCTTCATAGATCTCACGAAGCCTTTTGACCTGGTCAGCAGGGACGGCCTCTTCAAGATTCTCCCCAAGATCGGATGTCCACCCAGGCTCCTCAGCATCATCAGATCCTTCCACAAGGACATGAAGGGCACTGTTGTCTTCGATGGCTCCACATCAGACCCCTTTGACATCCAAAGTGGCGTGAAGCAAGGCTGTGTTCTTGCACAACCTTGTTTGGGATTTTCTTCACTGTCATGCTGAAGCAGGCCTTTGTAACTGCAACAGAAGGCATCTCCGGACCAGATCTGACGGAAAGCTCTTCAACCTCTCCAGACTGAGAGCAAAGTCCAAAGTCCAGCTGAAATGTCTGCGTGACTTCCTCTTTGCCGACGATGCAGCTGTCACTGCCCACTCTGCCAAAGATCTCCAGCAGCTCATGGATCGTTTTAGCAAGGCCTGCCAAGATTTTGGACTGACGATCAGCTTAAAGAAAACACAGGTCATGGTTCAGGATGTGGACTCACCTCCCTGCATTACAATCTCTGAGCATGAACTGGAGGTTGTCCATGACTTTGTGTACCTTGGCTCAACGATCTCCGACACTCTTTCTCTCGATACCGAGCTAAACAAACACGTCGTTAAAGCAGCTACCACGTTTTCCAGACTCACAAAGAGAGTCTGATCCAACAAGAAGCTGACGGAACATACCAAGATCCAGGTCTACAGAACTTGCGTCCTGAGTACACTGCTGTACTGCAGCGAGTCATGGACTCTCCGCTCACAACAGGAGAGGAAACTGAATGCTTTCCACATGCGCTGCCTCCGACGCATTCTCGGCATCACCTGGCAGGACAAAGTTCCTAACAACACAGTCCTGGAACGTGCTGGAATCCCTAGCATGTATGCACTGCTGAAACAGAGACGCCTGCGTTGGCTCGGTCATGTCGTGAGAATGGATGATGGCCGGATCCCAAAGGATCTCCTCTATGGAGAACTCGTGCAAGGAAAGCACGAGTAGACCTACAGGTCTACCACAGGTAGACCACAGCTCCGATACAAGGACATCTGCAAGAGGGATCTGAAGGCCTTAGGAATGGACCTCAACAAGTGGGAAACCCTGGGCTCTGAGCGGCCTGCTTGGAGGCAGGCTGTGCAGCATGGCCTTTCCCAGTTTGAAGAGACACTTGGCCAACAGTCTGAGGCAAAGAGGCAAAGAAGGAAGGCCCATAGCCAGGGAGGCAGACCAGGGACAGACTGCACTTGCTCCTGGTGTGGAAGGGATTGTCACTCCCGGATTGGCCTTTTCAGCCACACTAGACGCTGTTCCACCTTTCAGAGTGCGATACCATAGTCTTTCGAGACTGAAGGTTGCCAATATATATGGGTATGAATCTCCCTTTTCCCATGTGGATGGAACTGCAAGATTCAGAATATCTACAAGAACAGTAACCTTTTGAGTCCAGATTAGGTCCCCCCTAAGGGTAATTTGTATATATTTTAACAACAACAGAAATCACGTTTACATAGCAAGACAAATGAAGAAATGGGTTCCCATTCCAAAGGGGCTCACACAAGAGAGACACCAGCAATAGTCACGGGAACAGATGCTATACTGGGGTGGACAGGGACAGCTACTTTCCCCCTGCTAAATGTAAAAGCCACCTCTTTAAAGTGTCTCTTTGTCCAGCCCCACTCATTCCATACAGATCAAAGCCTGCAAGGAGACCTTTAAGAGTTGGCCACAGAGGGATTTCAATTCCAGAAAAGTGATCCATTTAAAGAATGGAAAGATATGGAAACATGCTGGGGTGAAGGGAGATCTTTACTTGGCTAAGCTCAGCTTCCATCCATCCATGTGGAATTACAAAGCTGCATAAAAATCCATGCCCTCTTCCCACTGCAACTCTGTGCTCTGTTTTGCAACCTCTACCCTTGAAAGTCACTGCCACATATGTGAAAAAACCAATCACATGCAATAAGCCATTTCAGAAATACATTTCTCTTTTTCTAACACAGAAGACTGCAAGGGACCTTCTCTGCATTCTGATTGGTTCAGAGATTGAGAGCCATGATCACAGGAGCCGTATATATCTGCCCTTTCAGTTGATCATATTTATCACTATTGGCATGCTGCTGGTAAAGTTGGTATATTACCATCAGACAACTGAACAACACATTAGTATATTCATGTCACCTGAGTATCTGAACTCAATTTTTTTTTTATGTCTAAATGGCAACAACTCTCTTAAAGCTATTAAGAGGTCCAGTTCTATTCCTTTTTATTTTTTGCAGCACAAAAAGAAATCCAAGCAGAGAAGGAACAAAGCATGTTCTACCTTTCAGAGATACTGAAAGAATTTCACCTGCCTGGCAGAATCTCCTGACATTCACTTGGCTCTATTAGAAGAACTGTGTGGGTAGAAAAATACGATCATACTGCAAAAGGAGGGGGGACCCCAGAAATAATCTGAAAACTCTCTCTCTCTCATATTCTAGCCCCAAGGGAGTCTGAATCAGAATTAGTGGTGTCAGCACACTCAATAAACCCAGCATTTGTAGAGATAGCATCCATATTCAGCTTCATCCCCCTTCTAGTTGAACTTCAATTTTGCATTCTTTCCAGGTAAGTGTTGCTGCTAGGTTATTCTTGTTTTGGAAGAGATCACAAGATTTCCTACTGGCATCAAGGGCACACTTTACAAATGATTAACAGCAGCTTGTTTTAACCATTAAGGGTTGTAGATTTTTTTTAAGCGCCTTACATTTCTATTGTAGGCTCAGGTATACTTCTTTATGAAAGCCTCATACTACATCAAGCACAAGACAGAGCCCTAAGGCACCCCCCTCCATCTCTTCTCTCCAGGTCAATGAAGAACTATTGGCAAGCATTTTTTGAGTATGGCCCAATTCACCCAAAGGTAGCATCATCCAGGTCACATCTCACCAGCTTGTCCGTCAGGATGATGTGGGGAACTTTGTCAAAAGCTTTACTGGAATCCCTCCCCTGACCTACAAGCTAATCTTAGAATCATAGAATGAGATTGTTGTTCTTGAGAAAACCATCCTATTAGCAATCATACCTCTATTCTAAATGCTTGCAGACAGATCGCTTAATGATTTCCTCAGCATCTTCCCAGGTAGCAGTGTCAAGCTGATCAGTTGGTAGTTGTCTGGATCTTCTTTTTTCTCTTTCTTAAAGGTAGTGACCATGTTCATTACAGTCTCCTGGCCCTTACCTGGTTGTCCAGGAGTTCTTGAAGATCAGATAGAAGTTCTAAAATAATATTCATCACTTCTTTAAGCTTCCTAAGATGCAAGTCATCCAGCCCTGCAGATTTAATTTAGAACAGCTAAATGATCCCAAACCACATCCTTACCCTTCTTAGGCTGTATTTTCTTCACTCTCCCCTTTGTTCTGTTCTCGCCAGGTTGAGTAGTTTCATTTGCAGAAGAGGAAAAAATAGAAGTTGCACAGTTCCATCTTCCCTCCATCACCCATTTGGATCCCACCACCTTCTGCATGCAGCAGACTCACTACTTCTTTGTTCTTTCTTCTGTGCTGAACATAACATAAAGCCTCCCTTTGTTTTTCATTGTTTAGAAAATTTAGGTATTGAACCCCACATAGACAAACAGGAACATCATAATTTTATATGGGAGCTTCCCATTAGATCTATTAGCAGTAACACTGGGAAGGAACAAGGAACCATGTGCTATCCAGGTATGCCTCACTTAACCAGAGGGATACATTCTCTGTTGTTATGTGATTAGGTTGTTAAGCAAATATCAGCTCAATCAAGTGCCTTTGTTGTGTAAACAGACAATTGCCAGACACTAGCTGACTGCACAGGCAACTGGAGATAGATTGCCTCTTCTTTGCATTAAGAGCCTCTTTGTTGTGTAAACTGAGACTCTGCTGCAGGCTATGGGAGACAGGACTGCCTCATTAAGAGCCAGTACTTTGACCACCATCATATATTGAGGGAAGCCTGTACTCAATACATGGAATCCATGCCCATTCTGTTCCTGGTTCCATATAAAGTGTTCCCTAGGGCTGTCTCTCCCCCCACCCCCATCCTCACAGTGACCAATGAAGGGAGTAGCTACCTTGTAGGAGCAACTGTATTCAACCTTCTGCCCCAAATCTAAATTAGAAGTAGCATAAATGGCTTGAGGGAGTTTCTAAGCATCAGGTATAGCAACTTGGGCTAACCTCTGTCTGGGACCTTCCTTTAGTTGCAAGAGCTGTGCTGGAAATGGTGGTGTGTCTATGAGCCAAAAGTGAGGCAGGAGATTAGTGAACAGGATCTCCAAGTGTTTTTTTCGTCCCTTCTAAGCTGCTGTGAAAGGGTAGTCGGATTGGAAATCTGGTGGTAGGGAAGGACTTTTTAATCCTTTGTGCTATTTTTCCTGTTGACATTATCCTCCTACCCCAACCTATTGGCCCCACACAGCAAAACATACAAGCAGCATAAAGATTCATGGGTCTCTTGTGTTGCATCTCATTTGATCCTACTTGGACATATTCCAAGATAAATTACCCCAGAAATGTAGTTCTTGGGCTTGTGAGTGTGTATAAGCATTACTCTGTGTATTACTCTGTGTATAAGCAGACCCCTGTGAAATTAGCCTTCATGGGACCCAACAAGACCTAAGTAAAGTGTTTTCCTACTTTGCAAAGTGGCACTCTATCAATAAAAAACATTAGGTTCTGGAAGATCTAGAGGTTAACCTTGTGAGCATGATGGATGAACATTAAAATGAAGAGCAACACAACAAACTCTGAAACTGAGCTCAGTTAACTTTCTTAACTATGACAAAGAATGCTCAAGACTTTAGCATGACACATAAAAAAAAGGACACTGCCAATTGCACACCTCCATCAGAGAACATTCGCTTTTTGTTTGCATTTATTTCATTACAGCATATGCCAATAGTACATAAAAAGCTCTATGGAATTTTTTGCCTGTGCATTTAAAAACAAATTACACTTGCTTTGCATGTAGTTCACTTGAACTGCGCACAGTGTCCAAAGCACTTTGTGTTGGTTTATTTGTGGTAAGTGGCAGGCAGCATCAACACAACCCCTGTGGGAATTTATTCACTGTTCCATTAGAAACGCCAAGGTTTTCAATGCCCCGAACCAACTTACTGAATCATACAATATCTGAGACACTTTCTACTACAGAAGACAATCTGAACCAGGGCCGGGGGCAAAAGGAGGCCTAAGTTACTAAAATATTATTTTTAATATATTGGTCATGTGTTGAAAACCAGGTCAAGTGCTCAAAGCTAGTTAGGATAAAATAGGACTCGTGACAGTGCAATTTGGCAGCAGTCCTGCATCCAATTAGTCATGTGTTAACAGTTTTATTCTTAATAGTCCCGCAGGACTGAAGGGGGGTAGAATACTGTTCTTTTCCTATCCCACAGTAACTTTTGCAGTCATTGCATAATTGCCTGCTAGAATCTGAAGCACGCAATGTTTGTCGGAAGCATTATTGAAAGGGATTGTCTATATTGCCTGAAGAAGCCTCACACACAATGGACTACATGGTTACCATGTTTTGAGAAGTCTGAAAATTCAATCCATGGCACACTAGTTATCTTAATGACCATCTTATTTTGTGGGGATTTCACAAAGCAATGGGGAAAGCAATGATCTCAGCAAACAGGCACTTGCATGATACTGCAGATACATTACAACCAACAATTATTTTCCATCCATTGTTTTTTAAATTTATAATTGCTAAGGTATACATTAAAGCAGTGTTTCTCAAACTGTGGGCCGGGACCGACTAATTGGGTCACGAGCCAATTTCAGGTGGGTCCCCATTCATGTCAATATTTGATTTTTAATATATTAGACTTGATGCTACCATAGTATGTGACTATATTTGGGGAAATGTTACAGACCAGTGCTTTTAACAAGCTACAATGTGTATTCTTTTAACAAAGACAGTAAATGGGACTTACTCCTGCGTAAGTGGGTAGGATTGCAGCCTAGGATTGTTAAAAATTTTCCTGCTTCATGATGTCACTTCCGGTCATGACATCACTTCCGGTGCACCCTGACAGATTCTCATTCTAAAAAGTGGGCCCCAGTGCTAAATGTGCGAGAACCACTGCATTAAAGTATAGAGCAGGGCTGCCCAAACCCCGGCCCGGGTGCCACTTGCGGCCCTCGAGGCCTCTCAACGCGGCCCTCAGGGAGCCCCCAGTCTCCAATGAGCCTCTGGCCCTCCGGAGATTTGTTGAAGCCTGCACTGGCCCAACGCAACTTCTCTCAGCTTGAGGGCGACTGTTTGACCTCTCGTGTGAGCTGTGGAATGAGAGCTCCCTTCACTGCTTGCTCTTTCACATCTGTGACACAGCAGTGGCAGCAAAGGAAAGGCCAGCCTTGCTTTGTACAAGGCCTTTTATAGGCATTGAGCTATTGCAAGACCTTCATTCATTCATATAAGTTCATCTTTAATATATTCATTTATGTAAACTTATGTAAATTTATTCAAATTTTAAATGTAAATTAATTCTTTTTTTTCCCCGGCCCCCGACACAGTGTCAGAGAACTGATGTGGCCCTCCTGCCAAAAACTTTGGACAACCCTGGTATAGAGCATAACTCTACAGTTTCAGGAAGAACGTGCCTCTCCTCAGACTCACATCAGCAAAATAACTGATGAGGGTCTGAGGAGACCCATGGTCAACCAGGCTGCCTAATGGGAGGTAAATATATTCTCTAAGTTTCTTATGGTCCAAAAAAGAATGATACCAAGGGCAATCTTTGGGAACTGTGAATTGTGTAGACTGGCTTCTGTTCTCAGCAGGGTAACTTGTTTTTTTACTTATTTCTTAAATATCCCAAACCCCACAAATAATTTTTTTTAAAGAGTCTTTTAGATTCAGGAAGCAAGCCCCCTTACCCATTACACGCATGCAACAAGGCTTTCCTTTTGTTCTGCAACAATACACACACCCCTTTCCTCATATTTCTATATCACATTGAATGCTGCATTGAAGACTCCAAAAAGTTCAAAAGTAGCTTGATAGAGAGGGACAAAAAAAAAGAAAATTCTTCCTTGCTATCCACACTGATGGATCAATGTGCTTCTTTTGACCGTAACTCTATTTATGACTTTGAAGCTCCTTTCACAAAAAAAAGTATGCTGACAAGAATCCCACTAAAATCAGTGGAATATTATATGGCTGAATTTCTTGAAGGATTGGACAACAAGCCCTTTGGATACATGACCACAAACAATTTACTGTGCAGTATTACTGCTTTTCATGCCAATCTCATGGGTCATTCTCATCTAATCATTGTCCCCAGTCCTTGTCAGGTGACAATTTTTTTTTAAAAGAAGAACCCATGTGACTGGCCTCACATCATGCTTAGCCTTTTCCTGTTGCTGTAAGACAGGGGTGCCCAAACCCCGGACCTGGGGCCACATGAGGCACTTGAAGCCTCTCAATGCGGCCCTCAGGGAGCCCCCAGTCTCCAATGAGCCTCTGGCCCTCCAGAGATTTGTTGCAGCTCGCACTGGCCCGACACAACTGCTCTCAGCGTGAAGGCAACTGTTTGATCTTTTTGTGTGAGCTGTGAGATTAGGGCTTCCTCCACTGCTTGCTGTTTCATGTCTGTGAGGCAGCAGTGGCAGCAAAGGAAAAGCCAGACTTGCTTTGTGCAAGGCCTTTTATAGGCCTTGAACTATTGCAAGACCTTCATTCATTCATATAAGTTCATCTTTAATATATTCATTTATGTAAACTTATGTAAATTTATTCAAATTTTAAATGTAAATTAATTTTCTTTCCCCGGCCCCCAATGCAGTGTCAGAGAGATGATGTGGCCCTCCTGCCAAAAACTTTGGACACCCCTGCTGTAAGATAACAGGCCTCATTTTCACCCCAGTTCTAACCATGCCAGCACACGTACCTCTGACACCATTGTAAATTCTCCAAAATACCAGCATAAGTTTGTATCAACATTGTTTTGGTGTGACTGTTGACACACGAATGCTTACAGGCTGATTTTGCATGTTGTGGGATTATTCCTTTACTTTGTGTTTCTGTAGCTTCATTACATCAAATGTCACAAAGGGGGAGACTGAGAAATAACAAGCTACTCATGAGTGAAGCCTTGGGGTACTGAAAGCAATTCCTCTGCCTGCTAATCAAAAGCACAAGGGAGATTCTCCTTTCATGGGAATAATTTAATCTTTTTACACAGCTGAAATTGTATCAGATGTTTATTTACAAAGGAGATCGTTGTGTATAAAGTACTCACTAGGGGTTGTACAATGGGTTTTATTCATTAAACAGGTACAATTAACATTGCATCTATTTAAGGAGATCTTGTGTAGATCACATACAGTGTTATTCTTTACTCACTTATTTCTGTGAAAGATTTCATGAAAGAAACCTCATTTGTACGAAATGGAACTGACACAATACATGTATTTACAGTAATTGTTCAGTCAGCTTTCCACTTACTACAAATGTGTGATTTAAAAGCTTGCCATATATTCATTTAACCAACTTAGTGTTGCAATTAAAACCACCAGAGTCCTGATTTGGGTCTGCGCATGAGAAAATGAAGGGCACCATGCAGGAAATCAGTTTAGAAGTGTCCCATATGTTGCCAGAAAAGTCTATCATCTGGGTATGATTATGCAGGCATCATATAAAGGAAACTGCATTTAATGGCTAGTAATTGAATCCAGATTACGGCTTTGGAAACACTCATGTGCTCCATTTTGACTTCAAGGAATATGCCAATTTACCAGCTTCTCAAGATTAGAATTGTACATATGTTTCTGGACTAAATGAAATAGTGAAAATGAAATCCGTGCTTGTGAGTGTTTTCATCTAATCTGTTCAATAATTTTTTCCCCTGAATGGGTTATTCACAAATGCGCTGTGAAGATATACAGGAAGTCTACTACAGGGAAGGGCAGGGGCACAACTTAAAAGATCTGTGCAGTTTTCAGGGGAATAAATCGACAAATGAAACTATCTCAGTGATTTCTGGGTTATGACCCAGCTGCATAAATCAAAAATACTATGAGATCGACTTGTTTCTTTACTAGAACTTTTTAAAAATGATGTTTCATGCTATGTGTTGAAATATTCAGGAAACCACATTCTGTCATTCGTTCCTCTGCAGTTTGCAGCAGGCATGGCTGGGGGAGTTCTGGAAGTGTTTTAGAAACTTATTCCACCGACTGTAGTCGACAACCCTGACACAAAACATCTTTTCTTCTTTTTCTTGTGGCATTGTGTAATTTGTTAGTTGATGATCAACAGAGAACATTCTGAGTTGGATTAGATGAATTTATGGGCATCTCAAAACAGAAATGGCCCTCTTTGGGATTTTA
The DNA here is from genome assembly GCF_035046505.1 of Tiliqua scincoides. Taxonomy (NCBI): domain Eukaryota; kingdom Metazoa; phylum Chordata; class Lepidosauria; order Squamata; family Scincidae; genus Tiliqua; species Tiliqua scincoides. Next base: position 167,302,015 of record NC_089821.1, on the reverse strand, counting down.
CACTGCACCCCTGAATGCTAAGGGACCAATTCAGTGCGTCCATTAATGCACACCATAGGAAATATAACCCTCCCACAGATCTCAAGAGCACAAGTGGGTTGCCAGTGGGGAAAGGAGGAAAGCACCAAGGCACTCCTGCACACAGGATGTGGTGGTGAACTGGACTGAAACCAAGTGACTCATCCCAGTGCTGTGCATGTCTACTCAGAAGTAGTTTAGTGGGACTTATGCCCAAGTGTGTATAAGACTGCAGTCAAGATAAATCAGAAGGCAGTGATTATTGTACTACTCATAATGTATCATTTTAATAAAAATAATTCTATGATACAGCAATAAATTTCTTTTTAGAAGACTGCAACTCAACACTCTAAAAGCATATTCCTGAATTCTACAGCTGAATGAAAAATTCCTATTTTCAATTTCAAGGATCAGTTTCTGTTATGCAGCCAGATTAGAAATATTCAGCGTATTTTACAATTTACTGCTCACCACTTCTAACAGAAATAAGTACTGCAGTCTTTATCAGTTTCAAGAATAGGCATACCTAAACACTTCATAACTGCGCCAATCATTTAAGAGTATGATGTTCGATAAACTACATAAGCAGACCACAACAGAAATATCAATTCTGTGATTTTCATCAATTAAAATGACATCTTTTATAATAAAATCTTCTGCCTTCCTTTGGAAAGAATGCATTTTAATATTAACATTCTACTAAAGTTACACTTTTACTAGAACAAGAAGTCTTCTATTGGCCCACGGCCAGATTGGTCTACTCAGAAGTCCCACTGAACACAATGGGACTACTCCCAGGGAAGTGTGCATAGAATTGTAGCCTACGGCCCTTTGCTGAAGTAAGTTTGCTATAGGCAGCTCCTCCTAGAACTGTGGTTCCTGACCTATGGTCTGGGGACCACAGGTGGTCCATGAGACCCTGAGAAGTGGTCCCCAAGGTCTCAAGAAAAAAAGATGATCACCTCTGATCACTTCCAGTGTCTCAACAAGTGAGTGCTCCCTCACAGATCGCTGAAGTGTTAGCTGTGGCTATAGGCATTCCATACTCTGCCCTTTCTGGTGGTCCAATGCTTGCTGAAGTGCCAGATACAGGAGGGTCAATTCTTCACCCTTTCTGGTAGTCTGCAGAAGAGCACTCACTCAGTGATATGCTTCTTCATGGATCCGCAGAGAGGGTGGAGAATAGACCCACCGCTGTTGGCATTTCCAGTGTCTCACCGAACACTCCCCCACAGAATACCAAATTGAATTGTATTTTTTTGTGTGGTGGGGATGGAAGAGATTGCATGCGGTCCATGACAATTCCAATGTTTGCCTCAGTGGTCCACAGGCTCCTAAAGGTTAGGAACCACTGTCCTAGAACCACAGTCAAACCTAGAATGAATTATCATTAATACAATTGGACACATGTGAAAGAGTCCCATACACTGTCTCCCCAAGTCCCATATGCACAGGCACCTATCCAGATAGCATGACAGGGCATTAGAAAGAATGAGCAGTCTGTACACAATCTGCATATACTTTCCATATCCCCATCCTCTTGCCTCTATACCTGTTACCATGAGTAAGTTCCACTGGGCAAGGAAGGGCAGCTAAATGGGTATGGAGTAGAGTGCATAAATCTCCCATTCCCTCTAATATCCCACTATGCGACATGCATACCTGCCTATACACACATAAGAAAAAGGAAAAACAGGACTGTGTGAAGCTTTCAATCCTGACAGCTTCAATATATGGGTGCTGACCCTGTGTTGCAAGTGGATCATGCCCCCAAGATATATTTTTTAATGTTGCTCTGCGTTAGTATAAAATATTCTGTGTGGCATGTTAATTTACTGAGACTATATGCATATGGATGGATGTTACATACATGCATGATAAATGCCAACACTTAAAAAAAATACAGCTACAAGCCTTAAAGCTGAAAGAAAAAGTGCCTTTCAAAATAGAATGCTGTGCATTTATTAACTTGAGAACAAATCTCACTGGCCTTTTTTTCTAAGTAAAATATGCACAGGCCTGGGCTAACTCACTGCACACTCTCTCTGTTAACACATGCTAGAATTTGTTTTGTAAAAGCTCCATGGTAAGGCTCCAGATAGCCAAGACACTAATTCTGTAAATTCAGTAAGGGTTTTAGGTTTGTTTTCCTGAGAGCAGTCCTCCCTACTTCATGTTTAAAGTAAACTACTTTTGAAACTGAGGGGAACTTTCCAAAGGAGATTGTGATTCAGCGTATGCATCAGTTGTTCAAATACCAAAGGTTCCACTGGGCTGGTGCTGGCCTCTTGTATCTGCCTAAGCAGCTGCTTAGATCCAGTTTGATGAACTGGTTCAAATTTCAAACAACTGAATATTAATTTCATTCCCAATCTGTGTATAATGTGGAAAACACCATGTTTTAACTGCCTGCCAATGTGAAGGATAATATCCTTCTTAGAATGTGCTACCTTGTAAGCAATTATCAGCAAAAGATTCAGAATGGGAACAACTTTAAGTGGCCTCCGTACATAATGAACTTGACTTTACAACAGGGGTTCCCAAACTGGTGGGTCATGACCCACTGGCCTGGGAAGCACTGATCAATGCCCCTTTAAGGGGCAGTAACGCGATCCCCAGAATCATGATGATGCTGGGAGGAGGGGGGAGGGATTTTTATACTTGCCTGTAGCCAGCATTGCAGTCCTGGGAGGTGCAGAAAGCCCTCCACAGGGCTCCCCATGCCTGCAAAACTGTAAAAAAAAAGGGGGGGCGAAGGGGAGCTCCAGTTTTCATAGTAAAATCAGAAGTGCCGTTTCCCCCTTTTTTAGTTTTGCAGGCACAGGAAGCCCTATGGAGGGCTTCCTGCACCCCCCTGGACCTCCCAGGACTGTACTGCAGGTTCTGCAGGTAAGTAGTAAGTAGACCTCGAGTCTCCAGGGTGGGGAAGGATGGAATGTTGAGGCAACAGGAATTGGGGGTAAATGGACTGGTCCCAGAGAAGGCAGGATCAGCGAAGCCAGTGCGTGCCATACCCAAACCCCCCTTTCTGGTCTGATCTGTTTACACAGATCAATGCAGACTTGCACCAGTTGCGGCTGCTGCAGCTTATCCTGGAGGCAACAGGACACAGTGTGTTCTTTTACCTGGAGGAGGCCTTCAGGAATCAAAAATTCCCTGTGGGATACAGCAGAAGCCTTGCTGAATTGCTGAACAGGGATTTAGATAGGATTGGGCTGTAAATCACTCTTCATGCTGCCATGAAAAGAATGGATATCACCTGGTCCAGCAAATTTCTCCATGTCTCCTTATGTGAACAATACATTTCTTATTAAAGGTTCTGGAAATAAAAGTGAAGTACTTCAGTTGTATGCAACATGTTTCAAGTAAACCACATTTGGATTTCATTGCCTTGTGCTGATTTGCAGCTAACAGCAGAGCACTCAAAAAGAAATCCTCCCCCCAACAACTCAATTAATATGTTCAGCCTTGCCAGTTTGCCAAGATTTGAACATGTGAGCTATAATGCAAAAGCATGATTGAAAAACATCAGAGCATGCTAAGAACAAAGCTGACCATATCTTTCTGATAACTTGTGTCAAAAAAAATGGACATCTTCAAAATGAAGCCAAAATTAAACTGAATAGATACATTGGCTTTTGCTGGCTTTACTTTTCCTCTATTCCCAATTATGTACACGTGGGAGACATTTAAGTTGTTTCAAACCCTTAAGTCTGGCTTCGGTTAAACCATGCACGGCGGATGCAGCTTCCTGAGGGTGCACAATGCCGTGAAGACTCTATTGAACTTTGGAAAGGGAAGAGAAAAGAAAAATACAGTACGTTGACCCAGATGCTCATCCACTGCTTCAAACACAAGAAGCATTCTGTTGGTCCTGACAATCTACTTAATCCCTCATTGCCAGCAGCTCTTTTCACAGCTACTAGAAGCCAGAAGAAAACTAAGAGCAGCGGGTGGCAAAAGATCCCCTTTCAATGATGCATATGTACAAAAGAAAAATCCCATAACTAATGAAGCTTCCTCTGAAAGCTTCACCTTTCCTGAATTTTATTTAGCCTCAGCATACTTCTAACCTGGAAAGTGGCACAGACAAGGTACAACAATTAATTTACTTTAGCAGCTTTTTCACTGGCTGGTTACATAAACTGCCAAGAGATGATTTTTTTTCTACATGACAAACACTAGAAAGCTTAGAACAGTTACAGCCAGCTGGTCAACATTTTAGGTGGGGCATCGTAATAATTCTCCATAGTGGTTCATGCAGATGAACATTAAGGACATTTCTAATAGTGGCCTTCAGTTTGCTCTTATAGGTGTAAAAGTGTTAAGCAATGTACAGATGACTTTCCCCCCTTTTGTTTGTTACTGCTGCTTATGTTGCCTTGGCAGATTCACCACCACTGAAATTTAGAGAGAGCAAGAGCACATGCACACCCACCCTGACACTCCCCTTGGTGGACACCCTACCCTGTTGACATCAGTGGGTAGGGACTGAGACGAGCTGCAAATTAGATGGTGTTCCCAGTGCCAAGCTACCTCTCACAATGTCAGAGGACTCTCTGACTCCCCAATTTTCTCTTTCTCTGGTAAGGTGAGCACAAATGGAAGAAGGACTCCTTTAGTATCAAACGGAGCTTTAAGCAGTTCTGTATCAAAGGTGCCTTTGAGTCCACCGTCTGCTTCCACCTCGCCATTCTGGGACAGGTTAAAGCACAACACTCCAGTTCGGTTGACACAGTAGATGGTACTGCCCAATGCAGCGCAGCGGAATGGCTGCACAGGATTGCCACTGGGGCGCAAAGAAGCACACTGACTCCAGTGCTTGGCCACTGTATTATACCGGAAGACTTCTACCCCACCAGCTTGCCCTTGTTCCCCACGACTGCTGCTCACATCAAAGCGGTAGATGAAGCTCTTGTAGACCACCATGTCAGCGGACCGCCGCCGACTACTGTTGTAAGGGCACTCCTGCCACTCATCCCGCTTGGGATCATACTTGAGTAGGCGGTAGAAGAGTGACCCACCGGATACATAGATTTCTCCATTGCATGTGGTGGCTTCATGAGCCACAGCAAAGGCGCCTTTAGGCAAAGGAGCTACTGGGCTCCATCGATCTGCTCGGGGGTCATATTTTTCCACAGTGAAGAGACACTCCCCACCTACAGCATAGAGATAGCCATCCAGGGCCAGGAGCTTCAGCTGGGAGCGAGGTTGCCCCATTGGCTTCACCTGACTCCAAGTATCAGTCAAGGGGTTGTAGCAGAAGACTTTGTCAGAGAGCTTGGCCCGCTGTTCACCAGGCACGGCAGAGATGCCCCCGGCAAGGAAGAGGTAGTTGTAGAGGACGCACATGGCGCACCCTTTGGCGTTGGCCTCCTCGGGCAGGCGGGTCTGCACCCTCCACTCCTTGGCCGACTCCTGGTAGCTGTAGAGAAGGTAGCTGCTCTCGTCCAAGGACACGACTGAAGAAGGGCTCTGAGGGCGGCTGCTCTCTCGGCTCTGCGGGCGGCTGCTGGCGCTGAGCCTCTCGAAGGCGTCGCTCACCTCGGCCACCATCAGGCAGGGCTTGCCGGCCTCCAGGCGGCGCCGCAGGATCAGGTCCCTCTCGGCGCCACTGAGGCGCCCGTAGACGGCGGGCTCCCGCAGCACCTGCAGGTAGTGGTCGCTCATGAAGCGGTAGGCGGCCTCCCGCAGCTCGGCCAGCCGCTGCTTCTTGGCCAGGCAGAGGAGCTGGTAGCAGTTGTCGAGGCGCAGCTGCGCCCGCATGGCCTCGGCGGCGCAGTGCAAGGCGCAGGGCATCTGCAGCACGCGGGCGCCGCTCACCACCTCGGCCAGGTTGTCGTGGCGCACCTCGCCCATGCGCGCCGTGTACACGTACTCCAGCAGCAGGCGCAGCGCCCCGTAGCTCACCCCCTTCACCCGCAGGATGTCCCTGGAGGAGCGCGCGCGGAAGTAGTCGCTCTTGGCCGCCAGCACCGCCTTGTGCGCCCGCAGGCGGCGCCCGCACACCTCGATCACCAGGTCCGGCTCCTGGTCCGACGAGGCGCACGGCTCCAGCTGGCTGGGCGCCGCGGCTGGGGGGCTGAAGCCGCCCGAGGAGGGGGGCGGCTGCCCCGCCTGGCTGCTGCAGCTTCTCCCTCCGTCCTCCTCGTCGGACTCGGACGCCGCCGCGTTGTTGATCTCCCACTGGCTCTGCACCACGCGGCGGGCGCTGCTGCTGCTGCAGGACGAAGGGGACGAGGAGGTGGAGGAGGGCGCGGCGGCGGCGGCGCCGGCGGCCGCTGCGTCGGGGTCCGGCGGTGGCGCGCCCCGGTCTCCGCCGTCGGGGGAGCTGAAGCACAGCGAGGAGCCGAAGCCGCAGGGCGCCTGCAAAGGGAGCTGCGCGCTCTGCCCGGGGCCGCCTCCGCCGTTCTCTTCCTCTGTCGCAACGCGCCCTTCCATCGAGGCGGAGGGCTGCAGGCTCCTCTCCGCCGCCTCCGCGCCCGCACCTTTCCCCGCCGACGCTAGCTGCTGCTCCGTCTCCTCGCAGCTCTTCGCCTCCGCCACAGCCCCATTCTCACCTGGGGGAAAGAGACAGAGGACAGCACTGAGTTCTCCTGCACTGCACCGGGGCGCTTCTGCCTCCTCCCCCATAGGCACCTTCCTCCTCACACCCACCCCACCCCTTCCAAGTACCATAGGTGCTTACCTGGGAGTAAACCCCATTGACTATAATGGAGCTTACTTCTGCGTAGGCACGCCTGGGATTAGGCTGTTACTTCCTAAGCAAGGGTGCAATCCTATCCACACTTACCTGGGAGTAAACCCCATTGAGTATAATGGAGATTACTTTCTGAGTAGGCATGCTTAGGATTGGACTGTTACTTCCTAAGTAAGGCTGCAGTCCTATCCACATTTACCTGGCAGTAAACCCCATTGGCTGCAATGGAACTTACTTCTGCGTAGGCATGCCTAGGATTGGGCTGTAAGGCGACCCTGTAGTCTTGCTTTCGCCCAGCGCTGCTTTGCTGGCTGCAGCAATTTCCGTGCTAGTTCTCTCTCCCCCCCTTCCACCCCCGTCGGGCTACTCTCAGAGGAGAGGCGTGTCGGCTGCAGCTCCAGCAGCGCACCACTGAACTTTTGAACCGACCCAAGAGTGTATATAGTTCATCTGGAACCACTGAGCTGTTCTGCTGCTGCCCAGTCTCGCTCATACTGTTTGATCAGGCACAGCTTCCCTGGGTGGTACAGGCAGAGAGATTAAAGTACAGTCAAAGTATCTCACTTCCTGTGGAGGTGGGGAGGAAAGAGCAATGCAGAGGACTTTTTACACACACACACCTTCAAAGTAATTGTCTTGCACCAGGACCGTGCTTATATTTTTTTTCAGCACATCACATGATTGAATAGTGGCTTAACAGTGATTATTCCATTTCCTCATACCCTTATTTATAGTCCAATCCTATGTGTGACTATTCAGAAGTAAGTTCCATTGTGTTCAATTCCCAGGAAACTTATTCCCAGGAAAGTATGAATAGGGTTGCAGCCTCAGAGCCCAATCCTATGCAGGTCTACTCCGACATCCCATTATAGTAAAGGGAGTTTACTCCCAGGTAAGTGTAGATAGAATAGCGGCCTTAGGGCCCAATCCTATCCCACTTTCCAGCACTGGTGCAACCACAATGCTGCCCTGAGGTAAGGGAACAAATGTTCCCATACCTTGAGGAGACCTCTGTGACTGCCTTCCCACCACAGGAAACAGTGCATACCCTACTGGCACAGCAGCACCGGCAATGGAAAATTGGATAGGATTGGGCCCTTACTCATTTTATTTATTTAAAATAGTTTTTTTGGTAAATCCTGTCTCTTCAAAAAATTTTAAAAATGAACAAGGCGGCTAACAATACAGTGCAATAGAAATGCAAAACCAATAAAACTGCAATATAAAAAATACAATAACATTACTTCAATAAATTAAATAAAAATGCCAAAACACACCAGTAAATAGCCCAACTATAGCACCTATATTCCTTCCTATTAGCAAGATTTTGTACAAACTAGGCTAAGAATCTAAATTCTGCAACAAAACAAGTCTGTGGTTCACAACATTTTTGCAAATGAAAAAATATGTATATACTGTATCTATAATTTGCTCCACAATGCTCTTGTGGCCCCCACTCTCTGTGGAGCCCTCTCTGGCTTTGGAGATTTCACCAGATATAACCCTCACTTTCAAGCCTCCCAGACAGCCTTGAGGACTAGAAACATGCTTGTTAAAAGGTGAAAACAGGTTCTCAATATGCTGAATCATCATTCTGTGCATCAGGTATGAATGAAGAGGATACAAAAACTCATACCTGTTAATCCACTAAAGCTAGTACATGTTCCAAATGTTAGCCATTGGCTACTGAAGTAGCCATTAACTGAGGGTTAATTTAGCCATGGATTGTCAAGTATTACGTATATGGTTTACAAACAGTGCAAACCTCTAAATGACAAAGAAAAGTAAATGAATGTTACAGCACAATCCTAGGCAGGTCTACTCAGAAGCCCAACTGTGTTTTGAGCTTACTCCCAGGAAAATGTGCATATGAGTGCAGCCTTAAACAAGGTTTGTAGCCTTAATAAATTAATCAGTGTGATTAATTGATCCAGTCATTTATCTGCGATTGACTACAAATTTCCCTCTCATTAATCTGTAGGTCAGTGTCAATACTCTCCTCTGTGGCAAATTTTAAAGGCATTGGATTGCTATCTTGTAAGATTTGCAAAGAAGGGAGAATACTACATGGTGCAGCTTTTGCAAAGACTACAGTAACATCTTGGGGAAAGCTGAACCTGTGGAGGACATGGTAATGCACAGATCTAATTAAGACTGAATTGATTCTCAATGCAATCCTACCTTGAGCCTCTGTTGGTGCAGTGGTCCCTGCACCAGCCAAAGGTGTCATGAACGTGCCATAAAACATGTTCAAAACATCGCGTGAGTAGGCAGCGCCGGTGAGGAGGCCACTGCAGGTTATGTTTGGGCTGCCCATCAGGTTGCAATCCTACACACTTATATTAAGTCCCACTGAACTCAATGGGGCTTACTTCTGAATAGATAGGTATAGATTGTGTTAATATCTGTTAATTAATTTACAGCCCTAAAGGATTATGTCAGTTTATGCTCCTGCTACCTGAGGGTCTTGTGATGGATGGCATCGCTGGAATTCTTCTTTCAATGTACAGTGCTTGAAAAAGGTGATCTCTTTTTTGGATGGTCAGCAAGTCTCGAATAGAGTCATTCCAAAGTTTATTTCTGCAATTGTTCCAGTGAAATAAATTAACTGAAGTACTGCACGTTTTCAGAGCATTTTAGAAGGAGATTCCTCATCAGTCTCCTATTGGTCAGCAAGCTGGCATTCCTTTCATTTCTGAAAAGGTCTTCATTGGGCATCCTTTTTCCACCTATATAATATAAAAGAGAGTTGATTATTTTTCAGATGAAACAATCCTCATGCCATTTGTTTCATCTGAATTGATCCCCAAGGGAGCTTTTTACATAACTACTGTAACTGAGTTCCTTTTAATATTGGATTCTGTATCCCATGTTACATATACATTTTTTGCAGAAGCTCCTCTGATTATAAACCAAAACTGCAGTTCACTTTAAATCTTTTTGCTTTTTACTGGAATGAAAGATTATAATATCCCTATGTCCTAATTAGGAATGCGCTAGCATACACTTTGGCATAATACATCTAGTTCCAGTAGTATACAATTAGTCTGGTACAACAAGTAGTAAGCCTTGACAGAACTTGCATTTCTAACCACATCAAAAGATGCATCCAGCCCATTTGGAGATAAAAATGATGATGGTGATTTGGAGATAAAAATGATGACAAATCCACACACAAGTGTACATCTGCATTCAGATGAGATGTACATGTGCTAGCCTACTCATGCATCAGATCTTCCTTACTTTAAGGTAGAGGTTCCTAAACTGGGGCATCGTGACACCCTGGACATGGACACCCTGTCTCTGCCCCCTTAAGGGGTGGGGCAATAGTGAAGGCAGCGATGCTCTAAAGTAGGCCCATTAAGTTCATAAAACTGGTCTAAGTGCTTAAAAGATGGGTTTTTTTCCTTAGCTCAGTGGTTCCAAAACTTTTTTGACAGGTGGCTCCTTTGACCTACTAGGCCATTGGCCATCATTCCCCATTAGGGCTACAATCCAGTGTATAGGGCAATGGGTTTTTTTCAATGATTCTGTAACTCCCCTAGCTGATTTCCACAACTCATAGTTTGGGAACCACTGCCTTAGCTCAAGCTGAAAAAAAGCTGACAGTGAGTGCAATAAACCACAGTTGTGTTCCGTAAGATTTACTTCCAGCTACTTGGGCACAGGACTATTGCCAAGCAAGTTTTTGCAAGAGTAGCAACATAAAATCAGCTGTGCTAGATTGGGCCACAGTCCCATCTAATCCAGTATTTTGTTTCCCACAGTGGCCCACCTGATACCTCTGGGTAGCCCACTAGCCGGACAGAAAGACATGTTCTCTCCTACCATTGCTCCCCTGCAAGTGGTATTCAGACGCATGCTACATTTCTTAGCATTTGGGTCATAAGGACCCAACCTATACAGTTAATAACAATAATTACAATAATATTGTTTTTAATGTTAACATTATTATTATTATACCGCTTTTCAACAAGAATAGTTCACAGTGGCTTACACAGTAAAGTAAATCGATTTATATTTTCATACCACCCTTCCAACAAAAACCTCTACTTCTGGCTATACAAGAGGCCTGTGAGGTTAATTAGGCTAAAAGAGAATGACTGCCCCAAAGTCACCCAGTAAGCTTCAGGGCTGAGTGGGGATTTGAAGTCAGGGCTTTCCAGATCAAACAGTACCACCACCACCACACTGAACACATTTGTATAACACTTTCTGAGCTTTCAAACACTTCACATATTTTATCTTGTGATAATCCCTTACACCAATCCCATAATTATCCTCATACTGTAAATGGGGAGGGTGAGAAGGAGTGCTTCAGGTCACAAAGATGGTTTATGGATTCAAACCCACGGAGTTTGATTCAGAGGCAGGATTCAAACCCATGGAGTTCTTCCTATGCAGGTCAGTTGTTTAGCCATTATGCTGTGCCAACTCTCACTTTAAAAATTGGTTAATTTTAAAGTGATGTTTCCTGATGTTTATCATGGTTTTCGTAAGTTTTCTAAGCACGCCTACTTGCAGTTTTTGGGAATTTTACCAATGGCTTCATAGCCAAGGATGTGATTTACAGTAACTAATTTAATATAAGTTTTGCTTTCCATAAATAATTTCAGTGTGAAATGCAAAACATGCTGGTCGGTTGTCTTCCATCAGCATGAATGCAAGTCTGTTTGGCTTACATCAGCAGTTCATTTTTTAGGATTTCCTCAATTTGCTTCCCTAATCAGAAATTCATTTACTTCAGATAGACTACAGTACATTTTGGCAAATTTCTTGCTTTTTATCGTTTTTAGTTTCAGAATTCAATGACAGTGTAGGCTACAGCTATAGAATGAGTTATTCTTAATAAATTTTACATAAACACAAGAAACTTTAAATGTCTATGTGTTGAACACTTAAAACTTCTTCAACATAGGGCAACATCTGAATGAACGCCCCCTATCCAGTGTAAAAATTAACTTGCTCAATTATTTGAGTAATTTGTGTAATTGCTTAGGTGCAAAATGCTTCTAATATATTTTGCTGTGACTATACTGACTTATTACCCAATCCTATCCTCAGGGGCTCCGCCAGGTGCAGAGGCACCAAAATGGCTACCACTGCATCCAGCGGCACCACTGAGGCCTCAATGGGGCTTCTCAAGTCTGTACCAGTTATTTTGCTGGCACAAACTTGAGAGCCTCCGTGTTGGGTCGAAAAGCCTGACACGGAGGATAGGACATGGTAAAGCAGGATCCACCAGTCCCATCCCATCCCATCCCCCTCCTGGGCTGGTTCCCCCACCCCACCCTCTGCCCCTTTCCGCCCACACCCTGCCTCCCCTTGCCCTGAAAATACTCACCACTGGCTGGCGCTGCAGGAGCAACAGCCGGCCCTCCATGAGGTGCTGAGGCTCAGGGTCGACTGGTGCCGGTGGCAACCCCTCCTATCTGGGCAACATGGAGGTGCCTAATGGCATGTTTGCAACACCCAGTGCCAGTGCTAGAGCTCAGTGCCCGCACTAGGGCCAAATAGGATTGGACCATTAATCAATTGTTAAGCATTTAATTTATTAAAGAAACAACACTTAAAAAGCTATTTACTTATTTGAGCAGGAATGAATGCCATTGTAAGGAAGTAAGGACCTTGAGACCCTCCAGCAACCATGAATTGGGCAGAAGGTCTTGGCAGTGACACACTGACAATATCCTGGACATGTGCCTCGATCTAGCAAACTGAGACACCATTTGGCTAAGAAAATCTTGGCAGAATAGGTAGCCTTCTGAGATGATGTTTTCATCAAGAAAAATGATGTTATTACATACTAAAGATCACATTTCCTGAGTATTTGCCTGCATAGGCATTTTTCAAACACATTTCCAAATTTTGCTTTTTAGAAAGATCCTTTAATTGAGCGCACTTGCAAAAAACAAAGTGCTATTTAAATTACTTCATGAAATCAAGGGACCTGCCTTCCTTCTCACCAAATGTTTGACTCACTGGTAGGAAGAACTTCCATGCCTTGTTATATTGCACAGTGGATGTACCACATGGACATAATCCACTGTGATCTAAAGATACAAAGTCCTTCTTATGTGTATGACAGCATGGTCTTATAAAGTTTATAAAGTTTATAAAGCACAGTTTATAAAGACACAACATAAAATTTAAGTTAATGGGACACATGAAGATAGTTTCCTTATAACAACTAGCAAATAGTCAGCGACTGAATCAGTGATAGCCACTGAGGTATCTTCCAGGAAAAAACGCAAGGAATTATCGGAAGAACCAGAGAGGACAAAATTGGGTCTAAAAAGGTACTGTGCAATGTTCGAAGAGCAGGGCAGTAGCACAAGCTATGGACCAATGGGACTTACTCCTGGGTAAGTGTGGGTAGGATTGCAGCCTAGGATTGTTAAAAATTTTCCTGCTTGCTGATGTCACTTCTAGTCATGACATCACTTCCGGCGAGTCCCGACATATTCTCATTCTAAAAAGTCAGTCCCGGTGCTAAATGTGTGAGAACCACTGCTCTAGCAAACAAAAATCTTATATCTTGAGTGGATATAACCCTCAAGAACAACAAAAGCTCAGACCCATGAATGTCTATGTATGTACATGTTTATGAATGTTTATTTCAATAGGACTTACTCCCACCTAAGTGTGCATAACACTGCAATTCTAATATTTTGCATTTTTATAAAACTGCAAAATATATGCAAATATCTTCTATTGCCAGAAAATGGTTTGAAAGTTTTGAATATATAAAACCTATGTTGAAAGCTATTAATTAAGCAAAATGTAGGAGACCACAGCTTTGTAAAGTGCAATATTCAGTTATAATTAAGCACTCTTAAGTCCAGATGATTTCAATAGCAGTGGTTTAAGCATGTGCTGAACTGCGCTAGAGAAATCAAGTGCTCTTTAAAAAGTGCTTATGTTTGACTGAATTGTGCCTAAAAACGTTTTGCAGCTGAATGAACCCATGAAAAGCAGTTTTCATTGTTTTAAAACTGCAAAAAATCCTTTTTTTAAAACTTCTCTCTCCATGAGATGGGAAACTCACAGATTTCAGGAACAAAGTGTGGAAGGGATTCTTTTGTTGTAAGTTACAAAGGCAGTCAAAAATTGAACTAGGAATAATTGTGCCTCAACTACAGGATATGTCTTTAAAAACTTATATCGTGTCTACTCTCAAGGTACTTATTAGATTCTTCATAACCTCTCATAGGCCATATTATAGTCCCAGAGCACTTAAAAGAAGTAACAGTTATTTTCATCTCCTAAGCACACATTTTCCAATCTGAACAACAAAAACAAGCTTTCAAGAATAAATTCCTCTGATTAGGACCACACATGGATAACTATATGTAGTTAAGACACTTTCCTTCAAGAAATCAGGGAATAAACTTATTTTTTTTAGTTTAATCACAACATCCAGTACAAAATTGTCAACATCTGGAATTATGACTACAGAGACTATAATAATGGATAACTATGTCAAGCTGAATAGCCCCGGAGGCTCCTGTCTTACCAAGCAAAGGATGTTATGCAAAGTAAGGCCAGCATAGTCATCATGAGGCTGAAATTTACTGAACTCCTGGACTGGTTCTTCTTTACGTAGAGTGCTACCAAATAAACCTAATGTACACTGGGACATATGTCCCTTCTAAAGCACTTTAAATTTTGTATAAGGTCTCTCTCCCCCTCCCTCCGGATCGCTTAAAGTTTCTAGTCTGAGTTTAATAACATTTGTCCACGCAGATATTATCTGTTTCTCCATGATGTTGCTCCAGGTAATTATCTTTCTGGAGGTTCTCTTCCTTTCCAGAACTGTCACTATACAAGTACTCATCTGAAGAACATGTTAATATCTGCAACAGCACAATTCTGCACATCAACTAAGAAGTAAGACTCACTGACTTAAATGGAACATATTTCCAGGTAAGTGTATATAGGGTTGCAATCTAAAACAATGATGGACAGTTTTGGGGGACAAGTGGGTCGCAGATCAAGTCTAGAGAACATGATACTTTGCTACTCTATTGTACACATTTGCTGTCACCTCACACCTTGCAGTTTTGTCTCTTGCCTACTGAGTCAGTGAGTAGGCAACATCACAGGAGAAGCAAACAGGAATGTATCTCTAACTGTATGCTGCAGCTAGATCCACAGTCCTCCTATTATTGCCCAGGATGTGCACAAACCCCAACTGGCTGTGGCACCTGCATGTATGCCAGAGGTTGGTCATTTATTGTATACAATTGCACCACTGATATTCTGGGTCATAAACGGACGTACTTCTTTCCCCATGTCATGAAAAGTAAAGCCAGCATGAGCGTGCAGAATTCTTGATTAAGTTACACTGTCAGTGCAGGTCAGCAGCTCTCAAGAACAAAAAATCCAACTCTTGAACTCTACGCAGAGAAAATATAGTATAGGGTAGGGTAGAGCACAGTCCTTAGCAGTGGAACAACAGATCTGGTGGGGGCCTGAGGATACTATCTTTGATAACTACACGGTAACTTAAAACATGGTGAACATTAGGTTAAGTCTTGTTGGGGGAAAAATTCTGATATAAGTGAAGTTTAACACAAGTTGATTTGGGTGGTAATTGAATCCCCTTCTCTAGTAGCACTAGAGAGAGAAAAAAATCCCAACATTTTGGTACTGTAATTGTTTAGATTCAGTGCCTGGATGGCCTTACAAATCTGTGTTTCTATTATGCTGAGCAAAGTTTGGTGCTATTAGATAAGGGGGAAATGAGTACACACCCCCTTCCCCTGATTGAACCATTTGCCTTGGATTTTTAATCATTGCAAATGTGAAAAGTGTCCATCTAGACAACCACCACTAAAGATAGTTCAGCATTCTCATTTTACAGCAATTGGTTACCTCATGAGGCTGCTGGATATCACAGAACACAACATTCTACTGGATACTTTTTTGTACTAACTTCAAAACCAAGCCGGCATGAACATGCAGAATTTTTATTAAGTTACACTGACAGTGCAGATTAGCAGATTTTATCAGCCGCTCTCAAGAATAAACAGAAGATTTTGAAAAGTTAAGGCAAAGCCAGGAGCCCCTCTTTTCATTCTCTCTCTCCTGTGTACTGCCTAATTTTTACTTTTATAGAAAAGAGTTTCCTGTGAAAAATGGTAACAAAAATGTTGGGGATTAACTGAGTGGTTCCTAGCAAAGTAAAATTCTAGTTTACATTTACCTAGGCAGGTCTGAACAAAGCATATACAAATAATAAGGGGAAATCAAAATAATCCAGGAAGGCCAAGCACCATTATTAGTCACTGGGAACACCCATGACAGGGTGAACTGATTTAAGTCACTTCATTTAAATCATGATTTATATTACCAAGGAAAAAAGTTAATTTAAATTAAAATGTTCCATTCATTATTTGGATATTTCCTACATAAATCTGCATATTAATTGGCTAATAGTGAGTCAAAAATATTCATAATTAGAGTTCTGAACCTGAGCTAATTGCAGAGATCAGGTAGTTACTACTGTATACGTAAAATAGGAGTGAAACATCAGACAGATCATGAATGCATGGATGACACCTCTGACAACTTTCCCGTCTCTGATCACAGCTTTGTTCCTTTGATAAAACTGGGTGCCAAGCATGGGAATTTCTGTGATTTGCCATGGGTGACAAAGAAACTTATAAGAGAGAGAGAGAGAGAGAGAGAATGAATGACTGGACAATAGGAAGATGCCCTCCATCAGGGCAGTGAGAATTCTCCTTGAAAAAATTTAATATTCTGCAATAAACTGAAAGTGGTTGACCACTATCTCTAGCCATTCCCTGTCCTATCCAGCACACAGCAGACACTGGACTTTTCACTTATTGGCTCAGTTCAGCAAAAACTGATTATCAAAACATCAGTTCTTATATTCTGTTCATTGGGTCTATTGCAATAAGGATGCATCCTTGATGCCTTTATGAACTCATATTCATCTGCTCCTGTTTACAACTTCGAGGGATAATGCAGGAGTAAAGCAGCAATCATATCATTTGAAACCTGGATATGAAACAGCTGACATTTATTGCTATGCAGTGGATGCAATCCCAGACAGTAAGAATTCTCCTTTCTTTTGCACATACATGTACACACTTCCTCTTCCTTCTCTAGTCAATCTTGTCATGAAGATGAAACCCAGGTTGCAAGCTACCTCCGTGGAGGTACAACCCAGGCTGGCCAGCTGCTCATCCATATAACAAACAAAGGCCACTGTGTTATCCAAAGTATGCTGTGCTCCATGGAGGTAACTCACAAAAGATCAAACTAAGGACAACATTGCTGCAAGGCTGTTCAGTACTGGCAGTCCCCACACTGGGCAGATAGATATCTATGTCTCCATGGAAGGGACATGCTAAGCAGGAAGTGGGGGAACCAGACTATTATGGGTAATCTACAAGCACTGTCTATGTGTAGCACCTGTTGAGAGTCAACAGTCTGATTTAGAAGCCACAGTGGACTATAATCCCCCAATGTACAGGGGATTAGGGTCAGACTGGGCAGTAAGCCATCTGTTCCCTCCTGGTCCAATATAACCCACACTTTTCTCTATCCAAGTGCATTTCTAGCACTTATGCTAGGTTTGTAAAAGGCAGAGAGTTTTTAAAGTGTAGAAGATAAACAATTGGCCATCTTTCAAGATGCCACATTAAGACATCCATGAATCCTCTTCAGATATACCAGAACAGTAAGCAGGAATTCATGGTGCGCTCCCCCCCCCCATCAGAGTATTCTAAAAAAACCCACTAAGCTGAAGACACACTCCTGAAACCTCCACTGTAAGAACAGCATTTGTCTGCAGTGAAATGTTTCGGGATGGGGCTAAAGTAGCATGGTTTTGGAGCTTCCACACATTCCTGTACATAGCAAAGATGGCTTAAGTCTCATAGAGTTCCAATGAGCTTGCCTATCACCTCCTAGCTTGTTCAGAAGCATTGTCCCAGGTTTCAGTTGTTAAATTACATACTCTGAATGTTGACTTTAAGGAGGTACCTCTTGAATAAACAATCTGATGACTCCAACCTAACACTTCACAGCAAGATATCATTCCTTCGTGCCAAGAGGAAATATGTGAATATAACAATGATTCCTCTTTTGTAGAACTGCAGTGGCTGTCACTAGATGTGTTTTGTTTCTGGTGAGCAAGACAGGATTACAGCCTAAATCTTACTGCACACAATGGGCTTACTCCTGAGTAAAATAAATAACACCATTTTCAAACACCTCTCGATATCACTTCACTTCTGGGTACAATTCAAAGTACTACTCATTACCTTTAAAATCCTAAAAGGCTTGGAACCAAGATTCCTAAAGAATCACTTGCCCCATAGGAGCCTGTCTTTCTACCACATTCAGTGGGAGAGGCCCTTCTTTGTGTCCCACCATCATCAGAAGTACGACTGGTGGGAACAAGAGAAACAGCCAAGATGTGGAACTCCCTGTCCCAGGAGATTACACTTTTTACTTGCTTTTCATCACATTTTGAAGCACTTTCAGCTGTTGTGGCAACCCTCTGACTTCCCTTTCATGTGATTTTTCTTTGCTCCCCCCAAAATTGTTTTGCAACGCTGTAATTCTCAAATTCAGTGGTTCTCAAACTTTTTAGCACCAGGACCCACTATTTTTAGAATAACAATCTGTTGGGTTCCACCAGAAGTGATGTCGTTTACCTGGAAGTGATGTCATGGCGAGAAGGCTTCAAACCTAAACCACAATCAGCCAAAAGGTCCCATTACATAGCACACTCAGGCTGCAATCCTAACCACACTTTCCTGAGAGTAAGCCCCACTGAGCAAAATAGGACTTACTTCTGAGTAGACCTGGTTAGGATTGTGCCCTCATGCTGTTATTTTGCATAGCTGGCAATTCAAACTTTCCAGCAAGGGAGTCAAAGCAGAATGTAGACTTGGATCCGTCTCCAACCATACAGCTCTCCCCCCTTCCCAGCATCCCATCTTCCCACCTATTCAGGGCAGAGTACCATGCCTCTCTCCCAGCAGGAGTCCGCTCTGCCCAGCAGCTTTGTACCCTGTATTTTCAATGGCGACTGAGCTAGGTGCTACACAACCCACCTGAAATTGGCTCACAACCCACATAGTAGGTTCTGACCCACAGTTTGAGAAATGCTACTCTGCTTTTCTTGTGATTTTTGTTTTGTAAACTGTGAAAGCATTATTGTTTGTTTTGAACACTAACCATCTTGAAACGATCCCTATGAAAGGCAAAGTTACATAAATTTTTCAATAAAGAAAATGGAAACTTGAATTTGTCTTTAGAAATCCAAATGCACTATAACACTGTCATCTGCATTCCTGAGGAGATGCCTATCTTCTAGCACACTATTATTTTATACTACCCACCAAGTGTACCAAGAGAGCCATTTCCTTGGAGCCCAGCAAATAGCATCTTCATTCTGATTTTCCCCCTTTGCCTCTGACTTTAAAAATACAGATTATCTTTAAATATTATAATTTGCCAATGGAACATCTGAATTGTTTCATTTTGTCTACACTCAGAAAACATCCATGTCCCTTTTCTAGAAAAGTACTACCGGAAGCTTTAAAAAAAACAAAACAGTGATTTAGAGTATTTTAAACAATATGCTTTAAAATAGGAAACACTTAAATACTCAAAAGAATTACTCCACTCACTAAAAATCATATAAAGTGGCTTATTTCATTATATACTGAACAGATATTATATGAGTGGATTAATTTAAAAGTTGTGTTATTTTATTATGAAAATTCAGGAACTTGCAAGAGCTTTCTGTTCTACTGGAATAGATTCATCTGCATTGCTACAGAACCTTCTTAGGTCAAAACAGCACAGTAACAGCAGGTTCCTTTCCTGATACAGTGGCTCAGCAAAAGCGGCTTGATTCTGTGTCTTACAATGTGACAGTAGGCATGCTTATTCTGGAGAAAATCCCAATGGTGTTTATTTCCAAGTACTGTGAATGGGCTTTGAGAAATGGTTTACTCTGGAGAAGAGCAGGAAGGATACCATTTAGCAAATATAGAATTAAAAGATGTATGTGAAATTAGCCAGGGAAAGAGCAGGAAATTTCCTTTCCCTCTTAGAAAGACATGTGGCCTGTACATGAGTAACCATTCTAGAAGGGACCTTACTCACAAGTATATTTGCATAGTCTTTCGAGACTGAAGGTTGCCAACTAACTATTTGCTGATAGTTAAAGGCTCCAATCTGTACGGTTACTCTCCAGGCTGCTACCCTTTCTCACAAGTAGATTCACAAGGTAGAAAGAAGCTGCAACTTGCCACGTGAAGGACCAGGTGCTTATGTTTAGCCTACATATATATTTATATCCCAACTTTCTACATAAACTACATTCAAGGTAGCTTACAATTATTTGAAAATTAAAATCTTCAATAAAACAACAACCACAACAACAAAGCACACAGAACACATGCAGTACAATTCTATGTATGTTTACTCAGAAGTAAGTCCAATTGAAGAACGCCCAGTTTCTCTTCTTCTGAAACAAGGGGCCTTGGTTGGAAGTAAAGGAAATTGGGAATCACCCACTGAGCTTAATGGGACTTGCTTCCAAATAAGTGAGCATAACTGCAGCTTTAGAAACACTGAACAAGAAGTACTCACATCCTCAATATGAAAAATCCACAAGTGAAACCCTAATGAGGATTCTGTTGGGATGAGGTGCAGACCTCTCTCTCTCTCCCCCCCCCCACATACACTTCCAGCAAGTCACAGAATGTGCCTCTTTGCATACTTGTTTCATCCTTTAGATCAGCTTAAGCAGTTGAGTTTAACAGGATGAGGTACAGATACATAGGAAGGTGCAAATATGATTAAATACTATATGATTATTGGCACAACCCAGCCAAAGGTAAGTACTTTTAAGAGCTTTTGATTTCAGCACAGGTTTAACTGTCTCATTTAAATCAAAGGGTCTTCAAAAGTACCTCACTTTGACTGGATGCTATCATTTGTCTCTAAAATATCAATACGTCCCTTCCTTCTTGAAGGAGGTTGGCAGCTTGCCATTGAAATGATATAGGCAGTATTTACTACACCATCGTTTGTTAAACTTCCAAATTAATCACTGACACTGATACTGAGCCATAAGAAACTGTGATTATGCTAGCTTGACCAGGAAACAGTTCTTTGCTTTTACAATTCTGCATTTATTCATATATATCATTCTCTAGAACTGCAAGTTTGACACTGATAAAAAGTGTTCTCTCTCTCTCTGAGAGAGAGAGAGAGAGACTGTGAAAGTATACAATGCTTACTGTATAATACTTGTATAACCAAAAGACAGATCCCTGTCCCAAGGAATTTCCAATCTACTTTGAAACAGGAGGAGAAGAAAGGGCAAAAGAGGCAAAGATATCTGGGAATGAATGTGTACAGGTGCAGATACTATACTTGTATTCAGACATATTTGAGAATAGGAATTAGTTCTGTGAAGTTGAGGCAAACACTTCACGGAAAAGGTAGGTTCTGAGGTAGGATTATTTGAAGGAACCAGGGAAGAAGGAAATAGTCCCACACTGGAGTTCCAGGCATAAGGAGTAGCAAGAGCATATACTGAAACAAAATGGGGGAGGGGCACGTACAGAGTCAGGAGTAAAGGCAGCCAGGGCCACTCTTAAATTGGCAGCCCAAAAGAGATGCCACAACCCCTGACACTGTCACCTGATGCCAAGTTCTTCCTGGTGGTTATTTTCCTGGGGTTACTTACATCAGGCCTGCCTCAGAAGCAGTACTACCAGAGCACATGGGCTGGGATAAGGACTGTTGCTGTTTGACACCTGTGGTCCCCAAGGGGAGAAAAATAGAACATTTTGCTGATGGTTTTAACTGTATGCAAATTGCTAAAGAAGGTTTTGGCCTGAAAGACCGTATACAAATCAAAGGCCATATACAAATCAATCAAAGGGGCTCAGCATAATTAATATAATTGTAAGAATATAATTTCATTAATAATACGGTATATAATCTGACAAACATCCATAAATGAAGCTTTCTCAAACGCAATTTTTACATCTTAAAAAAAATGTTTTTCCAATAACATACAGAATTAAATCGTTCTTCTGCTGTACAGATTTTGGAATAGTTTGCAGGAACCTCAAACGTTTGGCATTCCTTTTTCCGGTCTGCAATTCCTAAAGATTGTTTTAACCACTAAGGATGCAAGGCAAGCTGATGATTGTTGTGTAACACTGAAGGTTTGGCGGTTTTTAGAAGACTGAAGCTGGTTTCTCATCAAATATTGATCGCAGACTCCAGACTTCCAAGGGGGGGGGTGTCTTATTTAATATTCAAAACGAAAGAAAAAGATAACCTTGGACATTGCTGCCAGATCACTTAGCATTCACCAAGATAGATGGGGGGGGGGAATGATAATGAAACCAAAACAACCCCACAAATTAAAATTAAGCTCCCAGTGTGGTTTTTAGGCTTAGGAGAGGAGACAAGAGAATATGTCTGGGCACAGGAGAGCATGCTCAGTGCAGCTCCAGTGCAACTGTACAGGCTCTTGGAGGCAGTGAGGTGGATTAACCAGGATTGTGATGCTGGGGAGCTGGAGGGGGGTGATTAGAACTGACACAGTTCCCAAGCTCCATTATTGCCACCCATTCAGCTGGCTGCCCTGGCTGGATCTCGCTCCTCTCTCTATTTTGCAGAGCTGACGCTGTGGCATGAACTGTTGCATTCTGAGGACTCAGACCCGGCAGTTCCCCCAGTGGATGCATTCGATGGAGAAGCAGCACTCCTTCCACTCAACCCAGAGCCCCATCCCAGGCCTGTCTACTCGGAAGTAAGTCCCATTATAGCCTATGGGGCTTACTCCTAGGAAACTGTGGCTGGGACTGCCAGGGCAAAATGGATTTTTTCCCCCCACATTAATTCCGCTCCTGCTGCCTGCCTCGCAGGAAGGTGCTGCTGGGCGCTGGGAGCAGCCAGCCTGAGTTCTGACCAGCTGAAGGGGGGGGGGGCTCTGCATCGCCTCGCGTGCCAGGGAGCCGCGCACTGCAAAACAAAAGGCCCGCCCGCCCGCGAAAGCCGGCTGCGGATGCGAGGGACGCGCACGGCCGCTTACCTCCTGCTGGGCCAGGCTGTCAGGCAGGCGGGTCTCCCGTCCCATCGCCGCGAGCCGGCCTGGGCTCCCGCCACCCGCTCCTCCGCTGAGCGCCGGCGCAGCCACCTCTGCTGCCTTGCCTGGGCGAGCGCTGCAGCTGCAACAGCAGCACCCCCCGCTCTTCTGGGGCTGGTCAGGGCCTCCTGGCGCTGGGAAAGGGGAGTGCCGCCCGCCCGCCCGCCGCCTTCCCCTCCACAGCCGGCTCTGCGTGTGCCAGAGAGCGCGCGCCAGTCCCAGGCACGCCGCGCATGCCAAGCGCGGGGGCTGCCCAGCAGCAGCAGCAGCCGCCTGGAGGCTACTTGGCGGTGGCGGGCAGAGGCTGGCAGGACGGAGTGCCTTTGTGCCAGCGCGCAGCTCCTGCCTGCAGGCCGCGGCCCTGACTGGCTCCCCTGCAGCCTGCCTCAGGGGACAAATGTGCACACCTGTGGGCTGGGCAGCAATGGCGTCGGCGTTCAGGCACACCAGGGACGTGCGCTGGGGGGGAGGCAGGTCCACCGGAGTCCTTCCAAAAGCGCCGCCACGCTGAGAGGCGCCCAAGCCAAGCACCCACGCGTGGGGGGAGGGCAGCAGGTGAGGCAGAGCCTCCCCACTGGAGTCCTTCGAAAAGCGCCGCTGCGGGTGAGGGTGCAAGCGCTCATCACCCACGCGTGGGTTGTGGGTCCTTGCACACCGCACACGCAGCAGTGGGGAGGCTCTGCCTCACCCGCCTACCCGTCCCTGCTTGGGCGCCTCTCACAAAGGACTCCAGATGGGGAGGCTCTGCCTCACCACCCACCGGAAGTCCCTGGTTGTGGGTATTTGGGCACGTCTCACAGCAGCAGCACTTTTCGAAGGACTCGGGTGGGGAGGCTCTGCCTCACCTGCCTCCCCACCCACCACACATCCCTGACACACACACACACTGGGCAGCCAGCATGGTCCTTTCAAAGGGAGATGCCAAAGCTTGGCTTCCCTACACTCTTCTTCCTGGTCTGAGAACAGCAAATACAATAGTCAACCTGTTGCTGCTGCTGCCCCAGGTGCACCACCCACATGCCAGCCTCTGGCAGTCCTGTGGAGACAGCAGAGTTTTCTTATTTACAGGTGCTTTCTATCCTCTGCAAGGGGCAGGGACCCCCCTTCATCTCTCCATGGGGACAGATGGGGAGCCCAGCACTGGACTGGCAACCTCAGGATCCAGCCTGACCCTCCCCACCCCCAGCAGCGCAGAACCCACCTTTGCTCAGAGTGAAGTCAAGAGCAGCTGCTGTCTGGATGCTCTGCTCCTAACCGGACCCAGCCATGCTGCAGGAAGGAAGGAAGGCACAAAACAACAAAACCCCATGGCCGGGGAAAGTGCTTTTCATTGTTCGACTGTCAGGGCACATGACTTGGAATCACAATAGGTGGAAAATGGAAAACCCCAGAAGCCAGCAAGGACTATTGATAACTGAACAGCACAAGTGTTATTTCAGCCCACACACACAGAGATGCATAGTTGTTGGAATAGTACTGCAGCATGGAGTAATGATTTTTTTGGCATTCCAGTGATGGCTTCATTGTCACAGATCCGGTTCACACATGTGATAGTAAAATCATGCAGTAAAATCAAGTGAAAGACAAATCCATGGTCACTGGACAACAAGAAATACAGTGGAATTGGGAACATGGTAAAAGTATAGGAGACCATGTTGAATGAGGCAAATGTGGCATAGAAACTACCACAGGAAGCACGTGAAAGAAATACCCAGAATGAAAGGAGTATGACATGAGACAAAGCCAGTTCACACACACATACATGTCCTATACTTGATTTCTCAACATCTGGCTACTGGGCCAATGACAAATTGCACTTAAATATGTTAACAGACTCCTCTCCCACAGCCTCCCAGCCCCCTGTTCCTCCTCACTCTGTACACTCCTTCCCACCCTCCCATCCCACATAGTCTTACCTGCCAGGGCAAGTGGATATCCTGACACACGTGGGAAGGCTCTGGCTTTTTCACTGGTGCTCAGGCAGCACACTACTTCGCGTACTGATGTAAGCACTTTAGACACAAACTAAAAGCAGGTACTGCTGAGCACAGGTTCAGCTTCAGGAATTTGTGGTCACCTCTTGAACTGAACTCACAGCCCTTATGTACAAAAATTCCTGTGCATTTTTCCCCTAAACATTCTTCATATAAACAGTCTAATGGAGGGGGGCCTCTGGATTGTTAAACTTTTAGGAGATATGCTGATGTATTGCAAATCACCCACCAATTTACCTCTAGCTCACATCTGCCTTAGAGGTTGGCATCTATAGCCTAGATCATTCAAAATCACTGCCAGGGTCAGAAATCATATAGAGACAGGTGTTGTTCCCTAAAATATGCTGAACCCAATGACCTTAAAGCTCAATACCAGCATCTTAAAGTGGGGTCAGAATCCAGGAGCCAATATGCTAAATCAGTGCTGGGATTATGTGCTTCTAATGCTCCATTCCAGGCAAGCAGTGAGCTGGAACAGTTCAAGTATGTTACTCTTTAGGAGAGCAATAGCCACCTCATAAAATGAGTTCCACGTGGTGAGGTTTTCCAGTTCTATTCCTCCTCATCTCTGTTGGCATTTCCATAGCTTCCTTAGCCAATTCTTGGTTTCTGGAGAATGCCTTTTGGGAACGATTCCTCTTGGGCTTTCTTCCTTCTAACAAATGCTGCTTCCTGCTGGGAAACTTATTAAACATACTGACATACAGTCCAAAGTCTATGAACAAGTGTGGATAAATGTAGTGATATCTGACAGTGGAACTACGTGCAAGAGATGTGCCCAGTCCCTTACAAGTAGGCACCACTGCAGAGGCCTCACACAATGTATGAAAAGACCAAACATGAGTGTGGGGAAGGCCTCCGTTTATATACAGCTTATTGTATTGGAATCATTTCCAGTTTGTGTAGATGACATTTCCAGCCAGGCCATTAAGTTCTCCTGCTTGGTCTTTGACAGAATACAAGCCATAAAGTCAAACATTCACCAACAGTCCTTGTTTTATGCATGATTTCTTGCCAAGACAGTGCACTGAAAGACATTTACCTTCATTATACAAACTTTGGGTTCACAGCACTTTTTCCTTTTCCTCATAAGGTGGTATTTCCCCCAACTGTTGAAAAATAAAAACACTTGAAAATAAATGATGGGAAACACCCAGCACTGGCACCAGGTCCCTGGGGGCCTTGAGGCAAATTTCTGCATTTGGCTCTCCACAGCATGCTCCAACCACCCCCTGAAGTTGCATTGGGCACCACAGATACTGACAGCTCAGCCCGATCAGGTGGCTGGGCATGGGATATTGCTCAGTCCCTGAGCTGGCCAACCTTTGACACCACCCCTGGAAGCATCCATGACCCAACATGCAGTTGCATTATCAGCCAAACTTTGCTCCATGATTGGATTTTTGCTAAACTTTGGATGGCCTATTGTTTGAATGCCTGGTGAAGCCCTCCAGATTTGAAGGTACTAATCTCATGATGCATACATATATGCATGTACACATGGAAGGTGGGATGGGGGTGGAAGCCAGCCCATGTAAAGAATTTAGATTCCTAAACACCATCAAATTCTTAGACAACACCAGTGTCAGGCCCAAAACCTTGAATTTTTCACATAAAAATAAAAGAGTTTCAAGTCGGTCTTTGCAAGATGAGACACAAAGTTACCCCATGCAGGGAAGAATGTTTGTGTTAGTCTTTGCACATTATATTTTGGGGAAGAGAGGGGGAGGAGTTCATCTTCACTTTAAAAAAATCTTAATTCCTAAAGAACCATTTAGGATTATAAATATTTATTTATTTAAAATACTGGTGTCCTTCCTCAGGTGATCTCAGGGGGCAGGCAGTTTCATATGGGGTGAGTTTCCAAGTGGTCTTGAAAGATGAAATGCCCCACACAGAGCACATTGCATCAATCCAAGTGCTACACATAACCAGTGTGTATGCAGACAATCATAAGGGGTCTGACTGACTCAAGAAGGGACATAGCTGACACACCAGCAGAAGCTGGGCAACAGAACTACAGACCACAGCCAACAACTGGACACCCAAGTGCAAGGTTGGGTCCAGGAACTCTCCAGACTGTAAACCTGTACCTTAAGGGAAGTGCAGGCCCATCCAGAACTAGCTGACACTCCTGGTCGAAGATTCCCTCACTTGTTTGGAAACAGATTTTGCATTTCTTAACACTTGGGGGAGGAGCTATAGGGTTTTACTGTATTTTGCTTTTTAAAAAGAACATTAGTATCTTCTAGGAATGCAGTGGAATTGCTAACTTTAATTGTGAATCTTGATAAAACAATGAGAGTGATCTAGCCAAAATAAAAATAATAACCAATCCAATTGTGAAACCGAAAGTGGGTTGCAATCACTATTTTTACCTTTTCTGAGGCGCGGGAAGCCCTGCAGAGGGGTCTGCAGGCCCACCTGCACCCCCTGGAGCTGGGGCTGGCTTAAAACCCCCCTTCTGTCCCTGGTGGTGATGCAATAGTGGTGAATGGATCGTCGCCATCCTCCACCCCTTAAGGGGGCAGAGAAAGGGCTTCCCAGGCTGGGGAGTTGCAATGCCTCCGTTTGGGAACCTCTGCTATTGGGCTTCACTGCTGCCAGAACAGTAGGCAGCCGCAAAGCACACCAGTAAAGCACACCTTATGGCAGTCGAAAAAAGAATACTAGCAGCATGCAAGCACACCAGTAAAGAGGTCACACTTTAGGCAATAGGTTGAAGAAGGTCCACTGACTCGGGTAGGTCAACTGGGAGGGCAGAATGGGCAGGGAGAGGGTGGAACAGGAGAAGGCTGCAGGCATGATGGAAGTGAGAAGGCTTGGCACCCAGCACAGGTGATTTGCACCATTGCTATCCCTTTCCGATAGCTGCTGGCAAGCCCCCTTTGTCTCCTCAGATTTGTGCCAGCTAGAACTGGCACAGGTCTGAGGAGACTCATATGAGACAATGGCATGGCAGAGTACAGTAAATAGAACTTTGCCGTACTTCCCTAGCCTGTTGCATCATGGCACTCCCCCCCCCAACCAGGATACAGCACAAGCCTCCATGGTGCAGCTGCATTGCCAGAAGGGGAAGGAAAGATACAAAGGGATAGGACTGAGCCCTGATATACCATACATTTTTTACACAGAAGAAAGTGAACATTCCTGATGGCACATTTCAAAAATGTAATTCTGTTAGATAGTGCATCCATTTAATACAACCAGATGCAGCAGAGCCTGACAACCATTTTATTAAAAATTAGATTTCTCATTGGTGCAAGGCCTTCCAAATTCAAATCACATCAGGATCAACATAAGCCAGATCAGATTAAAATAGAATAAAAGGTTACTAATTAGCAGGACCTCACAAGTCCAGCACACATGTAAAACTGAAGTCACCTGCCAAAGAACAAAAATCTAAGAAGTTCAACCAAAGTTCAAAATTAACACTATCAACAAAAAAACACATTTGTATAAACTTATCAAAAATGCAAGATTGAAATTATTGACAAGAGCAAGATCATGCAAATCTAACCAAGTTGTAAGAATAGCATCAAGACTAAAATATTTTAAATCCAATCAAAATAGGAGATTTAAATTAACAGAAAGCAAAATCACCTAAGTCCAACTAAGATGTACTGTATGATTTACTGTAAGCTTGATGACACTAAAAAGTACAAGATTGAAATTGTTAACAAAAACCAGATCATATAAGTACAGCCAAGGTGGAAAATTGCAAAATGAGGATAAAGTGTGACCCTGGAGACTATTTTCCTTTTTTAAAAATTATTCAGAACTATATATAGTTATTTCAGTTGAAGTAAAGTCAAAACTTCTATCAAGGAATATTTTGAAACATTTAAGTGGGCAATTACTCTAATCAACAGTGTATACACCACAAATTTGTACTGTATAATGATTTTGCAATTCCATTTCCCGCATCGTGCAGGGTTGCCAATATTTTTCTGGCAAGACTGTTCTGTCTCAGACACCTTCCCTCAAAAGCACATAATCAGCAGGCAAAGATTTGCCCATTACTGGCTCTCTACAGTAGGGAGCAGGTTCAGCTATTGAATTTGTGCCCATTATTCAGCTGTTAAAGGTACAGACCCAGTCAGGAAGAAAAAAGGTTGACTGATCAACATCGGCTTTGCAGAGACAAAACTTAGAAGGACAACATATAGCTAGTTTAACTCTTATAATGGAGCTCTGTCATGACGAAATGTTAAAAACCTGATACACTGTACATTTTTTCCACAATCAATTCAACAGAACAGACTTCAAGACACTGCTTCAGTGTTGTTTTTTAAATTCATGAAGCACCAGTCTGGTGTCCGTTTGGATGAGGTTGCAGATGTCTGCAACTGCTTAAATTTTTCTGGAGAAGCATTTCATTTATGTATGTCTGCAGTCCATAATTCCTTTCCTTACAGAACATTTTACATCTGCCTTAAAACCTTACTAATACTTAGCACTTGTATATAAATATTTAAGACCACCACTTTCTGAGTGTGAAAAACACTTCGCAAACCTGTATTATCTTGATGTAATCTTTACAATGTAAGGTAGCAATCTTTAGTTACCCTGTAAGGTAACTATTCTTCTCCTCATATTGTGACTGAGAGGAAGAAGCTTGTCTAAAGCTCACTAAAAGCTAGTGAGTTCATGGCAGAGGTGAGACTCAAACCCAGTATGTCGGAATTCAGTTAACCAGTACATGACAATGTAGAATTTACTGTTTATCTGTGCATGTCAAAAGAAAGCTAGTGCACTAAACAGAAATCTAGCTTAGAAACCCTCTCCCTGATGCATGAGCTTTTTGTATGCAAGTTTAACCCAGTTTCACTTGCAAAAGTCATACTGTTGCAGGAAGACTGTACCAGATGTTGTCCTATACGTTTAATTACCTCATAGGTTCTGCTCTGTATGTGTCATGCTGCTTGTTAGCCATTGAACATCCCTGTAAATCAAATTAGCCTCCTCTCTCCAACTCTCAGGAATTCATTGTAGTCTCCCAGGTACTTGATAAATCCTATAGTTGCAGCCCCATGGAGCTGGTAGTGGCTGTTTCCTGCTAAGGTCAATGGGCTTTTCCAAATATACAAATGTTTTGGAAAATGGACTTAGAATGTTTCATGTTGTTCATGTTGCTGAATCTTGTTCAGCATGCATGAACATGTTGTTCATGTTGTAGAATGTTCATGTTGTTCATGTTGCTGTCTGAGAGCCCCATCCTATCCAATTTTCCAGTGCCAGTGCAGCTGGGCCAATGGGACGTGCACTGCATATTGTGGTGGGAAGCAACTGTTACCCTGCACATGCCCGATCTTGTCTGATCTCGGAAGCTAAGCAGGGTCAGGCCTGGTTAGTACTTGGATGGGAGACCGCCTGGGAATACTGGGTGCTGTAGGCTTCTACCATAGTCTTTCGAGACTGAAGGTTGCCAACCAAGTAGGCACAGAGACCTTCTCAAGGTATGGGAACATTCGTTCCCTTACATCAGCACTGCATTGTGACTGCACCGGTGCTGGAAAGTTGGATAGGATTGGACCCCCAGTCAGGATGTGTTCTGTAGGAACACCATGGAAAGCATTCTGGTGCACAAGGCGCACATCACATACTATATCTATTAAAGGAATTCCACACATCCTTCACATTTAACAATTACAATATATATTGTTGCCATTATTGTTGGCACATTATTGCTGCCAATAATCATTTAAAGATTCACTATATTGAAACAAATTACCTTAGAATTTCTAGCTAAAACGCCTCTTCAAAAAGGTATTTGTGAAGCCATTTCCAGCCTAAACTCTACAAACTGAATGCACCTCTTTGAACTCCAAGTAAGAACAAAACAATACAGTTTGACTTGTTTATTCACAGTTTTTTTTTCAATTAAAACATTTTGCTGAGTTTATTTTGGACATAAATACAAATTTTTATGGCTCAGGTTATAACACATATACTGTTAGATGTTATAACTAGTTAAATGTAGTGTAGTGGTTGAACTCTTTTTTTCTTCTTAGGACTTCTGCATTTTCAAGTGGAATCGGAACCAAAATCTGGTCCGCCTAGCAACGTGTTCATATATATCTATTTGTTGACTCTAAAAGTATATTACCATTGGCTTGCAGCCAACATTGAAGCAGTACAGTACCAGTTGGCAATGTATTACAAAGCAAATATTGCATTTTGCACTTGGTTACTGGTTAGCATTTTAGTTCACACCTATATACAATTTTATAACATACTTTCAAAGTATTTCTTTGCCATACCATCTAGCAGCGCATATATCTTGTAGAAATGTCTGTTGTTCATTAACAGTACTGAGTGGCTGGGATCCAAAGGCTTAAGATTCTGCTGCCTCTATTATATGAATCTGATAGAGAGTGTTTTGTTGGGTGAGTGGAATCTTTGACTGTTTTTTCCTTTGGACAGTTGACCCCACTGCCATATCAAACTGTTTTTGACCCTTCCCTTCCCTAGCAAATTTAAAAGCAAATTCTCAATATTAAAAAATAGGGACCTTCATGGATCTGTGGATCTTGAGCCATGGCGGCAAAGTCAAAGAAGTTACTCAGAGTAGAAAACTTACAGCCCAATACTATCTAATGCCCCCCCCCACTGATGTATCCGCACCATCAGAGCATGCACTGCCTTCTGTGAGGGGTGGGGCAGTTCCAAAGGTCTCCTCCACATAACGGAACGTTTGTTTCTCTCCCTTCCCACCTACCCCCCACCGACTCCCCTCTGTGCTGATTTTCTGGTGCAGCAGTAGCCTGGCTGCAGGGAATGGCACATCACCTTTTTCGACTGTCAGAATTAAAGCACACTGTGAGCCATGCGCATATGATTGGGCCCTCAATATCTTGGAGACGTTATTAGGTGCTTACATGCAAGAAGTTATAATTAATGAGAAATAAGGCAATTTCTGTATCTTCTAATAGCATTAGCTATAAATTTTCCAAAAGAATGAGAGCATGCAACAAGGACAAAGTTAGGTGGACAAGTTCTATTGAAATCTGCTTTAGGAGAGATTGGCCATCTCTGAATTGTACATAATGCGTCTAATTCAGATCAAAGTCTTTTCAAAAGCATAAGTATCACATAGCAGAAGCAGCATTCTTGTGCTAGTGAAAGAATGAAAGTGGTCCAACACTACTGCAATGTTTCAGTTTCTCCTAGCTAGTGGACCATTCGTTGGTGCAGTGAGTTATCAACAGCTACTTTTAAAGCCCCTGTCTTAATTCCATTCCATGCCCTGAAATGAGTCTCACAAACCCTAAGAAACATATCCTGGGATGAAATAGCCTTAAGAGGTATAGCTATAAAGAGTGCAGTACACAAATGGTCTCACTATAGAGCTGAACTGTGGAAAAGCCCAAAAACAGCTAGGTTCTAAGATGACAAAGCTCAACAGGTTGCAAAGTGACTGCTAGCAATCCTTACACTGGTCTCAAGGAAGGGAGCCCTGGGCTTGCAACTGATTGCTGTGACCGTTACAAATTCTCTTACCAGCACAGCAACATTGGAGATTACTGCACTGCCTGTGTCTGAATTGCTGGTATGTATGGGCTTTACTAGGGCTGAAGGGTAGCATAATGCAAGAGAGATAGCAAAACAGGATTATGGACCTTGCACTAATTCAACAGGTTTCCTTCCCTCTTGCTTGCAACTATGTACAAGGTCAGGGTCTCAAAGGCCCAGTGCCCTTATCTGGTCCCCAATATAACTGGGATATCCAAGAGCTGCCTTTTCAGCAGCATCACTTCTGCCAAGGCTCCCGGAGGAGGGATGGAAGGAGGCCTCAGAAAGCAAGAAATGCTATGAGGGAAGGGGCAGACAAGAGGAATGAGAGAGGGAGATGCAGCCTAGGTGCTGGGAGAGCCCAATTATCACTTTGGGACAACCCAATTATCACACAGGCCACTTTTACAGCAGTGCCACATCTGTTGAGGCATCACTCTCAGCTGTTGAGCTGCAAAATTACACTGTAGCAGAAGCACTGCAGCTGAAAAGCAGCCCGTGTGGTAACTGGGCTCCCCCAGAACAATAATTGGACAATCTCATAGCTCGAAAACATGAACAAGATTTGCACATTTTCTGTCATTTGCAGCAAATGAGCTTCCGTGTGAGAACAAAGTGCTTATTTGTTCTTATTTGGGCAGGATGTCTGGTCTAGAGGGTAGAGCCTCTGTTAGCCCGAAGATAACATCAGAAGGTCGCTAGTTCGAGTACACCGGCAGCTCCCTGAACGGCTGAGAATGGCGACACCTTGAAGCAGCTGACAAGCCCAGCTGAGTGATTCCACCTGCTCTTGGTGTGAGCAAGAAGCGTCTTGGCTGCCCTCCATGTGAGAGATGGAGCTGCTTGCCAGCCTGTGTGGGAGAACTGGAGGCCAGAAGTGAGACCAAACCAGGAAGATCCATTCTGAAATGTTGTTGGTTCTTGAAAGAGAGATTGTAAAAATCCCCTTGAGCGATTTAGAAATGCCTGCCTATGTAAACTGCCTTGAATAAAGTCAGAGGAGTAATCCAATGACCAGAAAGGCGGTATATAAATACCTAGTTATTATTATTATTATTTCTAGTCATCACCTACTTAATGACATCGCTTCCTCTTATGTCACTCCCAGCCCTCAGCAGGTTCCATGGATTCTAACTTCAGCCTGCTGAATGAAACGTGTTTGAACCCCTGCAGGACATGCTTCTTTCCTTAATAAATTATATAGTAGATTTTAGCGCTGTCCTGGCTAAAGGGCACATCAATTGACTTTAGTCTGCATTAATAATGTGCATTCTGATATGCCTTGATACATTCATACAACTGAACTCAGTACTATCTGGTGGTGCCGTCATCATCTCTTCATGTTAAAAGTTCTTTTCATTTAACATTTTCTTTTACATCCTTCTCCCATAAACATTATTCAAAACATATACATTAACAAAGAAATGGAGCACACTCCATTGCCAGCAATAGAATGTATTGTAATCAAGCAAAACTTAAACCGCTGTGTACCTAGTAATTAAAATATGCATTTGGTAGGAGATTTTATTATCTATTGGTAATGAACAAGTGGGTAACCCCCCACCCCACTGAATAAGCAAGAGGTGTAAAACTTGTTATTTTGTGTGTCTCAAAATTTTAACATTAATTTTCTGCAACATTCTCTTTAATACTGAAAATTAAAATTAGTCAACTAGTATAAATCTAAAGTAGCATCTGATAAAGCTGCATTTTCTTTTTTTGTATGTCAGTTTCTTGCAGGAATATTTTACAAATAATCTACTCATTCCGGTATAAACCTAGTCAATCACTATATTGGAATAGTTATTGCTCAAAAATATTTGTTAAAATGTACAGCACATGCTATTATGTCACTTTGTCAGATTACTTAAGGAAGCAAAACCCATCAAAGGAATGCTGTTTGATCCTTGCCCTTCACTTAGTGTTTTAGTCCATAAAATTTTAATATAAATAATGGCAAAATTGTAAATGTAGCTTAAAATGAACTATGTTCAGCAAATTATGTTTCTGCAAAGTATCTACCATTAACCCATTGATCGGCTAACCATTTTCAACACAATTCTGAGAAAGAGATTTTACACAATTAATTCAAAGGACTTCAACATAGCTCTTCATAAGAGTAAACTTTGCATGGGTCAACATTTAGCTTAGTAGAATTCATTTTGAGATGATAACACTATAATTCTCTTTTGAAGAGAGATCACTGCATTGGAAGCAGACTTTTGGAACTAAAGCAAGATGTCTTTTGCAAAGTCACAGCGTTCCATGATTTTTAGATATTTAATAGTGGAATCTGCCAAACCATCACAGATGAAACAAATTCATCTGGTCGCTGCTGCTTTGTCTTCTTGTTCACTCTTCTGTGCCCCTGTCCTCCAGAGATGACCAAGACAGAGATTGCTTTCCTTTCTTTGGATCTACGTTTTTTACTCTGATTCAGAGAGACATCTTTCAAAAGCTCATAGATCGCACTCTCCTCAGGCCTGTGTTCCGTTGTGCTTGATCCATGAGATAGTGTTAGAGATCCAGAAGATGAAGACAAGTCACTTCGCTGAGCAATTGATCCCACTGAACCTCCAAGCCAAATCGCACTGTCATTTGGGTTACTTAGGGCTGAACTGGGTCTCTCACTGTGAACAACACTCTTTTGGTCATCATCTTTAGACCCCGAATGTGGACAACTCAGACTACGTCTTGATTTGCTTTTGCTTCGCTCATCTGATGTCACAGATGCCATCACAAGGAACTTCACAGGGCCATTGTGTGCATGGTAAGAGACCATTCCTCTTCCTGTAGCCAAAAGGGAGGGAGGGAACATTATAATTCTTCTTTTACTAAGTCATTACTTAGTCATTTTACTTAGTTTTACTTAGTCATTTTACTTAGTCATTACTATAATTCTTCTCTTACTTAGTCATTACTTCAGTAGCCATTTAATCAACAGGGCACAATTTTAAATGTGACATCTGTACTGGTGAATAAAAACCTAGCTACAATTACTGTGTCATGTAAGCCACTGCTTTATATACAGTTCAACATGGAGTTGGTGAACACTTTGTTACTATTGTGCAATAGATTTCGCTTGGAAGAAGACATGCTGAATTCCTATTCTCTAAGAGCAAGATGAAATGTTATGCATTATGCACATTAGGGAAGCAACACTGAAAA
The DNA here is from genome assembly GCF_035046505.1 of Tiliqua scincoides. Taxonomy (NCBI): domain Eukaryota; kingdom Metazoa; phylum Chordata; class Lepidosauria; order Squamata; family Scincidae; genus Tiliqua; species Tiliqua scincoides. The sequence continues at coordinate 167,266,455 of NC_089821.1, read as the reverse complement.
ACAGATACCTATGGTAGTTATTCCTCTCATTCCCTGCATGTAACATTTATTCAGCTGCCACCATGGGAATGTGGTGTCATCACACGGAGAGTTTTCCTGTAAGCAGCTGCCAATAATATGCCTTGGGAATGGAAAAACTCCGCATGAACTGCTGCACCACATAGTAAATGTTCCTAACCATGGGAGGGGAAGACCTCAGTAGAGGCACACTGGTTTTGGTGACTTCCTTTTCAGACTAACATGGCTATTCCTCTAAAACTAGTCTGGATAGTTCCCCAAATTCTCAGCTCTCTCAGGAAGGAAACTAATTCAACTACCACTTTTGCCCTCTCTCCTTGGACTAATGCATCAGTAGAGCGCGTGCACACGCACGCACGCATGCACACACACACAGATTAGAAGTGGCTGAAAAAAGCAGCTTACTATATATTACCTTCTGACTCTAGAACAATTCAGCACCACATGTCCTAATTTTTGCTGAAGTTTACATACAGTTCATGCTTTGTTCCCTGTTTTCACAACAGCATGAGTAGGGGATCAGCTGATGTTTTAGTTGGCATTTCCACTGTCTTAACACTACATGCTTTCCCCACAATCCACAGCCAAAGGCCTTGTTTTCAATTAAATTCACTTCACCTTTGTTACATATGTCTTTACATATTTGGGCTGATCTTGCTGAAAGAGAGCTCTTATTTTACTGGGGATGCCAGAAGAAGCTTCAAAAATTCAGGATCTTGAAGTACAGTGGCATTTATTCTGTTAAATTGGTATGACTTTTGGAAAGAAAAGCTACAGGATGCAAGCAATCTCTTTTTACAACCAACTGGTCTTTAAGAGCACTAGACTAGTTGCAACAGTACTAACAGGAAATCAACATGCAGAAAAAAATTCATCCTACATAGGGAAGATAAAGCCAAGGCAGTATCAATGCATCAGAATTCTGTACATGCTCTCAAGAATTCAAGTGTATATTGCATATTGGAGCACAATCCTATGCATGTCTACTCAGATATAAGTCCTGTTGTGTTCAATGGAACTTACTCCCAAGAAATTGTGTATAGGATTGCAACCTTTATTTTCATTCCACAAGATCTTGCAGCAATTATGTTAAAGAATACTGTGTCAGTCTGCATCATTATAGAATACTGTGTCAGTCTTCCATGGGCGAACAGCTTTTCAAAGCACAGTGATTTGACCTTTCAGTTCAGAAGGCACAAAATTACTCATTGAAAATATGATTATTTCAATCCCACAGTTCTGACTGGGCATAGGGATGGGGCTGCAGTTCAGTGGCAGAGAACATGTTTTCTGTGCAGGGGTGTCCAGGTCCAATCCCTGGCATTACCATGCAAGGCAGAGAAATATTTCTGTTTGAAACTTTGGAGAGTCGCTGCCAGTCAGTGTTGACAACTGTGAGCTAGATGGACCAATGATCTGGCTCAGGATAAAGCAGCTTCCTATGTTCTTATAATTAAGACCTTCTCCACCAATGCCAATTTCTCTTCACAGTTCAACTGGTGGAAAGTGCTTCACATGTGCAATGGAATGCCCATTTAGAGCAGTCCCCTCCACTCAAGTGAATGGGAAATTCTTTTGCTCAGGAATTCTGAGCACACATAAGAACACATAAAGGGCTCCATAATGGGAAAAATTAGTAAAACTAAACTGTCTTGTGCTTATCTATGTGACTAAATGAGGATCACCACTTGTTAATTGTCTATTCCCCCCCGCCCCCCAAAAAAAGTTCAACCTGATTTTTTCCTCCCCAATTTTCCCTGTAACAAAATGTAAACATTTCTCTTGGAACTGCTGCCACAATCTGCACTGGAGCCCTCCCCAACCCTCCAGGAACATGACACGACTTCCTAAGGGTAAGGTAAGTCTTCTTTGCACATGTGTTTTATTCTGTTTCACACTGAAAGATATTATAAAAATATTGCTTGACTTTACTCTGTCCCAAGGATTAGGATTTTTACAACAAAACTAAACATAAGAACATAAGAGCCCCGCTGGATCAAGTCAAAGGCCCATCTAGTCCAGCTTCCTGTATCTAAAGGGCATGATCCCACCAACATTAATCAATTTTAAGTATCACTGATGTGAAAGCTCAGTATGCGCTGAAATCTTTCCCAATGAAACAGATGCTACATAAACATGCTTGCTTTGGCTGGATCATCCCCGAAGAGACTATCATAAAAGAATGAGAGAGCTTCGGAAAAAAGCTGCTGCAAAAAGTTGAAAGTACAGCGAAGACAGTTTAACCTGCCTCTTCCCCCCCCCCCCCGAAAAAACGCTTATCTGCCTTATTTTGAAAGCTGTACTTTAGATTAATATCAAGAACAATAATTCAATACTGAACATCAACATTTCTACTTACCAGTTACCTTTGGGATTCCCTGCAAACGAGGAACAGGAAGTGCTACCATAATGCCCAGATTTGTCCCAACTAATAATAAACCATGGCACACCAGGAGGCTGCTCACAGAAACACGTTGTTGTCCTGAAAGAGTGAGAGAGCACGGGCTTATTCCAAAGGCCAAAATCTTAGCCACTGTAAGATCCCCGCTTTATCACATTTGCATGCAGTTCTTTTTTAACCCAGAAATAAGACAAATCAGTGTTGCTGGTTACACAAGTGTAAGTATAATAAAGACAAATATCCCACAAAATTATTTAAAAGCAATTTTAAAATTTGTTTAAACGCATGTTTTCTTACAGATACATAAATACCGCTAAGTTTTCTTAACTATAATACAACCAACTTAAAATCCATTGTCTGGAAAGAGCTCATCAAATGCTTAACCCAGTGATTCTCAGACTTTTTGGGAGCTTTACTTCCAAAGTAAGTCTTTGCGGGGGAGGGACAAGGGCAGCAACATGATCCCCAGAATCGCATCGCTAAGGGGAGGCAAGGGGGTGCATTTACTTACTGTGGGCTTGGACAAGAAGCAGGAGGTGTGGGGAGCCCCATGCAGCCCTCTGCAGGGCTCCCCGACGCTCAGAAACTTCAGAAACAGGAAGTGCAAGCCCCCTCCTGGCTGCATTTGCAAACCAGAAGTGGCTTGTGATTGCTATTTCTGAAGATTCCAAGCCTTGGGGAACCCTGTGGAGGGCTGCACGGGGCTCCCCACACCTCCTGCTGCTTGCCCTAACACACAGTAAGTAAAAGTACACCCCTACCCCCTTAGCGATGCAATCCAGGGGATTGCATCGCTGCTTCTCCTATTCCCCCTCCCCTTAAAGGAATGGGGGAAGTATTACACAAACTGGTGGGTCACAATTCACCAGTTTGAGAACCACAGGCTTAACCTATCCAGTATTTATCTGGTATAATTTAACTATATTCTCAAAGTGTTATCTTAGTATGTTCCTGAGGAAACAAAACAGATATGGTTTTACAAACTCAGTACAGGTTGAGTAACCCTTGTCTGGACTGCTTGGGACAAAAGTAGCCCAGATTTTGGATTTTTCAGGATTTCAGAATATTTGCATAAGCATAATGAGATATCTTGCGGATGGAACTCCCAAGTGTATTCACACTTCAGAAAACACTTCACAAGTGCTCTTGTTTTCACTTCTGTGTACAGACTTCTAATGTTCACACTTCACAAGCAGTGGTGTAGCTAAGGGGATAGGGGGATACATTACCCCGGGTACCACACCTGGAAGGATTACCACCCTTCACCTCCTATGATCCAGAGGCTTGTGGGGGTCTCCAGCAGGCCTTCCGAGGCCTGGGGAGGTTGGATGCAGCCTCCCTCAGCCTTAGAAGGCCTCAGAAACCATGCAGTGGCCTTAGAAAGACATTTCCACTTTTAGAAATGGTGAAATGCTTAGTCTACATCAGGGGTGTCCAAAGTTTTTGGCAGGAGGGCCACATCAGCTCTCTGACACTGTGTCGGGGGCCAGGGGGTGAAAAAGGATTAATTTACATTTAAAATTAGCTGCCCTGGGTCCCTTTGGGGAGAAGGGCGGGATAGAAATAAAGTTTTATTATTATTTTATTATTATTAAAATTTGAATAAATTTACATAAGTTTACACAAATGAATATATTAAAGACAAACTTATATGAATGAATCAAGGTCTTGCAATAGCTCAAGGCCTATAAAAGGCCTTGTACAAAGCAAGGCTGGCCTTTCCTTTGCTGCCACTATGGCATCACAGACGTGAAACAGCAAGAAGTGGAGGGAGCCCTCATCCCACAGCTCATGTGAGAGGTCAAACAGTCGCCCTCACGCTGCGAGCAGTTGTGTCGGGCCAGTGTGGGCTTCCACAAATCTCTGGAGGGCCAGAGGGTCATTGGAGACTGGGGGCTTCCCGAGGGCTGCATTGAGAGGCCTTGAGGGCTGCATGTGGCCCCAGGGCCGGGGTTTGGGCACCCCTGGTCTACATGATTGAAACTGGAACCTTCTGTACAAAAAAAATGTGCTCAACCACTGAGCTATGGCCCAACCCCCAAAGTTAAAGTCAAAGCTTCACCCCTTCCCCTCTGCCAAGGAGATCGCTCCTGTTCTGGGAGCAGCTGCCAAAGGCACACAGTGCTCCTGCACTGGCTGGCTCCACCTAGAATCTGCTTCCTTCAGATTAAAAGAATGGGAGGGAGAGTAAAACAAGGGTGTTCTATAAAATAAATATGTGTTAATAAAGAAGTCTCTTCCTGACCTCTGGACTGAGTTACACATGATGACCCAATAGTATGGCCTTGTGTGCTGCCCTGTCCATCTATTACCTTTGTTTTCCATTTCTGCTTTGTCCAAATTTTCTAGTTCAAATGAGGATGTCCCAGTCTAGATGAGCTTATTTTCCACCATTTCCCCACAGGCTTCCCCTCTTGCTTTTTCACTGCACACTTATACAACTGCAGAAATATATACTTTTTACTCATGAGGTTCTAATGAGAGTTTCTTTTTTAATAAAAGGTATCCTCTCTTGAGGAATATAATAATAATTTGAAGTCTAGGTCACGTATCTTAGCAGAGGTGGAGTGTTTCACCTTTTGCCTCCTCTGCCTGCAGTCTGAAGCAGAGACTCTGTTTTACATATCAATGAAATTTGTGCACTGATAGATTTTGATTTTTTTTTTTTTAATTTACAGCATGACTTCCAAGTAGAAATCATTTCATTTAATGCTGAAATTACTTATGCCTATACTAAGGACAGACATTAAATTAAAAAGTAAAATATTAATGAGAGAGATGTGCCAGCTCTTCAGGGAGATAGGAAGAATGCTCATGTGTTCCATCAGAACAAATCAGAGGGGCAGCCTTGAGTGAAGCTGAAAAGTTTGCCTTGGAGCCAAATGATGTTATTAAGGTGATCACAGCAGGAAAGAATTGATGAATGAAAGACATCTGCCAGGGTGTAGCAGTCCTGAACCCACTTCTTGGGTTACTGACCTCAACTCCTTTTCAAAGACACAGGAGGAAAGACTGGATGGGGTGGGGAGTGCTCAGTGCCTTCATAACAAACAACCAACATGGGTTATCAATAATTCCCCACTTTATTAACAATAATATAATCCCCCCCATTCATAACCCATAAAAAGGCCATTTAGACAAATACCAGAGAAGCATATTCACAGGTTCCAAACCATTCTCCTAGCTAAGATGATGATCCTTCTTCCTCTTTTCCCCTTTTCTTTATACTCCAACTAATCAACTACCCACATCCCTCCCTTCAATAATCCCAGCCTTCCACCAGCTGAGCATAATAACCACAACTTCACAAACCCAGTCAAGATCTTAAAGGGCCAGTACATTACACAGGGGAAAGTCATTAACCCTTCCTAAGATCACTAGAAGTTACAGCCCAGGGTTATTTGTGGAAGTCAAAGTGCATAAACATACATTAATAAAATATCTTCTAAGGGAACAAAAGACTTGCATTGTCTCTGACACAAAACAAACAATAAAAAGCACACATTCTAGAAATGGACCTCTCCCTCTTCAGAAGACTCATGACAAGTTTGTTTATATTGATTTCATATTTTTACTCATTACTTAATATAAATCTCGGATTTGATATGTGCCAGGCCCCAAAACATGTCCCCTGATATTGCAAAGAGGTCAAGACAAGTTGTTGGCATCCTTCAGTCTCAGAAGACTATGGTATTGTGCTCTGAATGGTGGTTCTGGCACAGAGTGTCCTCTCCAGTGCACGAAGCCTGGGTAAAGTAGATATGGAGGTCAGACTGTTTCCCATGCAGCAAATCCCCCCTCTCCACGTCACTGAAATGGTCCAATGGAAAGGCAGAGGCCAATATGGTTGGTTCCAGCGGCGTCACAGGAGTTGCCAGAACTTGACTGTGTTCTGCCATGAACTGCCTCAGGGACTCCGGCTCCGGATTTTGCCTCGAGGTTGACTCCTGAAGCCTTTTCCATATCTGGATGTAGCCACAAGGCAGTGAAGGTTTGGGATCAGAGTTTTCCTTCTCTCAGATGAGCTGCCTTCCCAGGCTAACGAGTTCCATCTACCCGGTGGCTGTTTAGTCGCCTCTTACGACAAGTACAGCCAAAACTGAGAGCCTATTCTTATCCCTAGCTCTTTCTCTCGATACAGAGCTAAACAAATGCATCAGTAAAGCAGCTACCACATTTTTCAGACTCACAAAGAGAGTCTGGTCCAACAAGAAGCTGACGGAACATACCAAGATCCAGGTTTACAGAGCTTGTGTCCTGAGTACACTTCTGTACTGCAGTGAGTCATGGACTCTTCGCTCACAACAGGAGAGGAAACTGAATGCTTTCCACATGCGCTGCCTCCGACGCAGCCTCAGCATCACCTGGCAGGACAAAGTTCCAAATAACACAGTCCTGAAACGAGCTGGAATCCCTAGCATGTATGCACTGCTGAAACAGAGACGCCTGCGTTGGCTCGGTCATGTCGAGGATCTCCTCTATGGAGAACTTGTGCAAGGAAAGCGCCCTACAGGTAGACCACGGCTGCGATACAAGGACATATGCAAGAGGGATCTGAAGGCCTTAGGAGTGGACCTCAACAGGTGGGAAACCCTGGCCTCTGAGCGGCCCGCTTGGAGGCAGGCAGTGCAGCATGACCTTTCCCAGTTTGAAGAGACACTTGGCCAACAGGCTGAGGCAAAGAGGCAAAGAAGGAAGGCCCATAGCCAGGGAGACAGACCAGGGACAGACTGCACTTGCTCCCAGTGTGGAAGGGATTGTCACTCCCGAATTGGCCTTTTCAGCCACACTAGATGCTGTTCCAGAACCACCATTCAGAGTGCGATACCATAGGCTTTGAGACTGAAGGTTGCCAACTCAATTCTTATCCCCAGCTCCCAGGGGAAGTATACAGAGACAAGTATACAGAGCTAAATTTTACAAATCCCTTCATAATGGGAACAACGTGTTGGGCAGATGCAAGCTAGACCTGTACAGTAACAGTGGATGTGGGTGGATGTGTTCCTCTCCATCAATAAGGGGCACTGTTACCTAGTCACTTTCTCCTTTAAAGGCTAGTGGGTTGCTCTCTCCTACTATGATTAGACTTCTCATTAGCTTCTTTTTCTGTCTTGCTGTTCTCCCTTCTAAACAATGGCTGAAGTTCTTTTGTTGTTGTAGTGAAGTTCTTGACAAAATTCAGGTTTGCTGTGGATGGGACTGATTGATACCTCAGCTCTGATAACACAGCTCAGATGTGTTCAGTCTGACACTCAAGCAAGTATTTTCAATACAGTCGGCTCTCATCATGCATGTGATAGACACATACAAATTAAAGTATTTTAAAGTAAATTCAGCAGTTCTGACCACATGAGATCTGAACATCACAGTTCCTGTATGCCTCTCACATCTTGCCACAGTGAGTGTGATTCAAGTGTGTAAAAATACAGTACAGTTGACACTATTTTCCATACAACATGGTCCCAAAACGCTAGCCAACTGCTTTACCTGGTGCTAAACTAAAGAAACAGTGGCTGTTCCCATGTTGGAGGAAAAACTGACTGTGCTGGACTTATTGAGAGATGGTATTGGACTCCACAAAGTAGTGGGTAAATATGGTTGCAACAAACCTCACATCTATTCCAACTGGATTATGTGTCAAACTGTGGCATCAAGTGCCCCAATGTCTGCTAAGGTGACGAGACAAATGAGTAACAACACTTTAGTGAAGACTGCAAAGGCATTAAACGGTTGGTTGGAAGACATGAACCGTAAACATGTGCCTGTCAGTGGTAGCACATTGCAAGAAAAGACTCTTAGCCTCTATGTGCTGCTCAAACCCCCTGTAAAGAGGGACAGCCTTCTAATGAGAAGGAATTCAGGGCCAATCCAAATTAATTTTAGGAACTCCTTCAATATCAAAAACGTGCTGACTACTGGTGAAGCTGCATGTGCCAATGAAGAGGTAACAAAAACTTGCCCCCAACAATTTAAGGAACTTATATTTTAAAAAAGGGCAATCCAGCATGTGTTTTTAATGCTGAAGAGACTGGGCTCTTCTGGGGAAAAAATGCCCAAGCACACTGAGGCTTCAATCCTATGCAGACTTTCCTGGGAGTAAGTCCTATGGAATGCAATGAGACTTACTTCCAAGTAGACATGGATAAGACTGTACCCATAGAGAAGCAAAACAACTCCTGGCTTTAAAGATGGTTGGACTGCGTTGTTCTGGGGCAATGTGGCTGTGCGTTTAATAAAGCTGGGCTCGCTCTACAGGGCTGCAAATCCCCATGAACAAAAATATCCTGCTTGTGTTCTGATAGTCAAATAAAAATGCCTGGCTGACAGATAATAATTCTAGATTATTTCTAGAATGGTTCCACAAGTATTTCATTCTGGAGGTCAAGCAGTACCTCAGAGAGAAAGGACAACTTTAAAGAGTTACTGATCATAGACAATGCTCCTGATCACTCTGAGACACACTGATTTGCACATAATAATGCTGAAGTCATCTTTCTTCCTCTCAAAACCACCTCAACCCTGCAACTCCTCAACCAAGGTTTGATTTGCTACTTCAAGGTCATGTACACAAGGCTTATATTCTCATGGACCTGTACTGCTATGGATGCTCTCCAGTGCTGATGTGATGAAGTTCTGAAAGTCCTTTAACACTGTTGATTGCATCACTTACACAGGTAATGGATGCTAATCAAGCCTGAAACAGGCAATGCATGTTGGCAAAACCTATGGAGAGAATGTGTGAACAATTTTCAGGGTTTTCCTACCATTGACAAAGAAGTGAAATGCATTGTTCGAGGCTAGGCAAGTAGGTGGTGATAGCTTTAATCAACATCCTTCAGGAAGAAACAGAATTAATTGATGACCATGGAGAAATATTGGCTAAGAGAAACTGATAAAATCATATGGGGAAGATGAAGATGACAATGACAAACAGGCAGAGCTAGCAAGTTGGAGTCTTCATAAATTTGCACTTGAATGATTTAATTTGTGAACACAAGCCCCTCTATGAAAAGAAGCCTCAAAATCACATGTGTTGTTTCAGGCAGCGCCAAGAAATGTTTGAGCGCTCAAGAGACAACATCAACGTCACTATTTTTCTCACGGAAACATAAACAGAAGCAGATGAGCCTGTATGCAATCAACTTTTTGAGCGGAACCAGAGCCAACTACCGACAAATAGCGCTCCAACATCAAAGCCTGGCGCATCATCATTAAGGACAGTTGAAAGGATAATTGAGGGATAAATCGGAGTACACCTGATTTTGGCTGTGAACTTCAGAAAGTAACTCTCGTGCCAGATGCAAGCTGACTATATATTGAGAAGAGGGAAATCATAAGGAATCTGGATGTAAGTGCCTATGAGATAACAAGAGGACAGAAACCGCTGCTGATGGGTTCAAAAAGTGGCATGATCCTAATGGGGTGGGGGTGGGGGGGTGGAACAACATTGTTCTGATCCTAAAGTTTAAGGTGCAAGTTACTCTAGACAAATCTGACCATTATTGAGACCTTCTTTCCCAAAGCCACAGTCCTAAGAACAGTTATGCACACTTAAGCTCAATACTGATGTTTCAGAGGCAGGCTATACATAACTTGAGATATCTATGATTGGCTCTCCTTACCTTTTAAAAAAGAACACAGCTTGGTACACACAGCCAATGAGCATACTGTGCAGCCCACTACCCAGGGTAGCCCTAATACAGGCAGAAATGGCAAGCCTTTTGCCTTTATGGAACATAATGACACAGAAATATTGATACAGAAGACACCGGCCTAGTTTTTCAGCCAGCAGGCCCTTTTTGTTGTTGCTCTCCATCAGCACTAGATACAGCCTGCCAGCTGCTCCCACAGCCATTGCCACTGTCTCTGTTGTGAGTGATGGACAGTTTAGGGATGGGGAAATCCCGGCACTCCAGCTATGAAAAGCCACTTGTTTGGAAGCAGGGGTGGCAGCTGTTTACCTCTGCAACAGCTCATTTTCACACCAGCAGCTCCTTTCTTTTTTTTCCATTTGGTAGTTAACATTAAATGCCACACTATAATCCCAGTGACAACCACCATAAGTAACATAACTGAAGGCACAAGAGCTGTGAGGATACACTGTCAACTTATGTGAAAGGATGTAGCCATACCGCTATTCTGCTTGAACCACTGCCAGACTGACAGTCATGATATCACTTCCTGTGATTGTTTCTTGTGTGCACAGCTGTGGTAAGGGTGACCTGTCATACTTCATTATTCAGCTTCTGCCCTGCATGTGTGCATGCATGCACATGTACAACACTGACAATCAGAACTGACATTGTATCTCCCTTACTTGCGGGGGGGGGGGGAGGGCGGGGAGTACAAGAACTAGAGCAAGTTCTTACAAACAGATTTCTAGCAAGAGCGAGGCTGCAGCACCACCACACAGTAAAGAGCGTTACCAAAAAACTGAAATCAAGGAACATATGCACTGCCAGTTTATGGCAAAAATATGCATCTTGATGATTTTACATCTGCAATATTTGAAACTATCTGTAAATCTCTTTTACAGTAAATCTGTAAATCTCTCTCTGTGTTATCTTTGGCAGTTTTCCCAACTAAGATTAACATCTGGGGGGATACAGGAAACATCAAGGAATGTCGTGGCACACAAGGAACGACAGAAATGTCAAACTCGTGTTTTGTACCAGTGAAGCAGTATCGTTTTCACATGTGAAAATTGCAAGCAATTATCCAGCAATCTTGAACATCTTGAACACAGAAGGCAAGCTGGGAACTAAACAGTTGGAAGTGAGGTCAAACGGAAATCCTCTGCTCTTAAAATGATGCCCAGTTGGGAGTTGAGGAAACACCTGCATAGGGTAGTGATCTTCTACAAACAACCTATTACGGTAGCAAATACATGCAATCATTTATATGCCCTTTGAAAGATAAATAAATATCATTAGTGTGTACAATTTTCTTTCTATTCACTGAACTTGAATAGTTCCTGACCAGTTCAGAATACGATAATGAACTTTTCATAATGAGCTCTTTCGGGCAAGCTTTAACAATTTGAGTCACATGTTGGTTTAACAGTAAAAGAAAATGGTCAAAAGACTAAGTAGTTACCTGAACAGTGCTCAAAACCTGGTATGAAACATAAGTGTGGCTGAACTGATTGGGGACAGCAACTACAGTGCTACGATGTGTTCATGCAGGTTTGTTGCATAGCCTTTTGCAAACGGATGCAAATAGTCCTTCCACAAGTGCAGACTTCATGTGACAGGGGCAGAATATCCCTGAATACCAAATGGTGGGGGGAGGAGAACAGAGAAGATTGTTGCCTCTATGCTGTGCCTGAGGGCATCCCAGAAGCATCTGGTTGGACAGTGTGGGAAAGAGAATGCTAACCTTCACGGATCATTGGTTTGATTCAACAGGGCTCTTCCTAGAAACACCATACAAACTGCCTTATGCTGAGTCAGACTATTGGTCGATCTAGGTCAGTACTGTCAGCTCTGACTGGCAGGAGTTTTTTTCCAGTCCTTCAGGAAGACATCAGGGATTGAACTGGAAACCTTCTGCATGCAAAGCAGGTACTTTATTACTGAGCAATGCAGCCCTCTCCCCAAAGTATGTTCTTAACCCAATTTTGCCCAGCCCACAGGTGTACACATTTAATCCCTGTTGGGTATATGCAGTGTTGGGCAGAAATGACTTAATTTTCTTTCTGCATTGATTGGCCACGTTGGCATCAAATCACAATTTTTCCTTTGCAAAAAGGAAACTCATTACCAAATTAACTTTACCATAATTATTACTATAAGGCTCATCACATCATAAAACTGCTCAAAACTACCCTGTGGTTAAGGAATTTTTTTTAACAGAACAATTCGATATTTGGAAGGGTTGCGGGCCTGTTACAGAGGAACCTTGTTGTATCGCTTTTTCTCCCTAGTGAGGAAATGTGACATTTTCCTGTCAGTTGCCAGGAAATGCATTTATTACATTACAAGATAAAGAATGGAAACTCTCCTTTGTTACATAGGCATGCTGTCATGAAATCAAGAAGTTCTTCAGTCAGCAGAATTGTTCTGAAAGGAAGTATGTTGTCAAATTTTCCACACACACACACAGGAAAAAGTGTTGGATTTAAGCTATCACAGTAACTATGCAGAAGATGGTCCACCGAGTAAAGTTACAGATGAGTTATGAATGCTGCTTGGCATTCATGGCAAGACAGATTTCCCCTAAAGTTAAATTTGGGTTGGCTGGGTCAGTGCAAGGGGCAGGACGGAAAAATGACAGATTTGTTTCATTCTAAAACAATAGTTATGTATGTCTCTCCTGCTGCTGCCTTTGGCTGCCCTACTGACCAAATGGTCAAAGTAGTGCCAGCTCTGTCATCAACCCTCTCCATTCCTTTAAGCCTCCACACCAGTGTACTTTTCTCCCTGTGCAAGAATTAATGGACAATGGCAAAGATTGTGGGCCTTGGGGTAGATTGTCCTCATTGCTGTAACAAATCAGTCAATGTGCAGACACAGGCACATGCACTGCATCAAACTGTGACTGGGCATTTCACTTGACATGGGATTTCATCTAACTGTCCGGGATTAATCCCTAAAGAAAGCAGAATCTTATGTCGTCAAGGAAGATCTCCTTTCAGACGAATGAGATCTTCCCTGATTCAGTCATTCACTTCTGCTCACATAGGGCTGCGAGGAGAAAGAGCAAAGGAAAGAGCATGCATGAAAGCACAAAGTCTGCCTTCCATGTTTCCTGGTCAATGATGTTCCGGTTTAAAGCTCTGATGCTCAAAGTCTCATTAAAACTACACTGATCATCATATATTCACAACTCAATTTCTGCCTTCCTCTAGCCCACTGATCTTTAAACTGTGGCCTATGATACATTGTCAGGTGATCCTTTAGACTGGAATGAAACTAAAGGAAAAAAGGAAAGTCTTCTCCAGGGCAAACAAGGGCACACATTGAATTAAAATTCAACTCCCTCTCAATATCAATAGATCTGTACTGAACACCCAAGAGGAAAGATAAAGCACTGCAACGGCTAGGCACTGGTAGGTTTGGCCATATTTTGTCAGATGAGTAGAATCAGTGGCAAAGGTGACTGTAATACAAGATGTACTCATCCATAAAGAAAAGCAGAACAGTTGACTGCAATGCAGAGTTTTTAGAAACGGTCATCCTAGCATTTTCATTTCAGAATGTGGGAGGGGTACAAATTAGGGGCAATATTTTCCATTCCTTTCTTTGTTCTTTTTTCCCCAAGCTGAGATTGCAATGAGTAAGCGCATTAATTACAAAGAATTATTCCTGATCTAAATGGCCTAAGTAGAAGGAATATCAAAAGAAATCTCCAGGCAGCTGCTTAATCAGGATTTACAGTTTCTCTGTGTAACTGCAATGTGACTCAAGAGTACTTCTAGCCTGATTTATCTTGACACCAGGTTTTGTCCTCACTATCTCAGAAAAAAATTTTCTATGAAGACTTAGAATTTTGGCCCCTATACATTTTCCCTTTCATGATGTGGTACTTTTACCCTCAGGAAATAGTTCAGGAAATAGTGTTTGAATGCACATGTGTTTGCCATATTGTTCTATGAATCAGGCCTTCGTCTACTAAAGTCGTCTCCCTCAGAAGAATTTGCATTAAAATTAATATAAATGTACCTCTACTGTTCTATTAAAGGTTCCTCAACACAACAATATAACATAGCACAGCTTTGGTCTGCTTCTTAATTTCTTCCTTTTTCCTTCTCAAAAATATCACATACAAATCAATCTGTTTTTGTTTTCAACTCCCTCCAGCTTTAACCACTGTACAAGTAATTGCATACAAACCTATGACTACCTTGTTCTTTAACACCAAATGAAGTTCACAGATACTGTACCCAAAATGGTTAAAGAGGTCCAGTGTAACCTTTTCCCAGGGTTAGACAATTCACTGAAAAAAAAAAATCTAGATAAAACAGAAACTATTGAAATATGATGGGAATGGCACAAGAAAGTAAGTATGTGCATCTGAGTGAATGAGAGGGGCCCAAATACCTCAGGCTTTTCAATGTAAACATGCAGTTTACATCATCTTGTTTTATTGCCATGACAATGATAGCTAAGACTAAATATTTTCCAACTAGCTCTTAAACACACAGAAAAGCTCTCTTCCAATTACAGTATGAAAAGTATTTGTACCTCTCTGCAGGAAACAATTCCTTTGAACGGAGAGATTGGATGAAACAAGATAGAAATTGTCGAATAATTTGCATTAAGTAGGAAACACAAAAGTTAGAAGAAGGTCTTCTTAAAAAGTATCAGGAAATAAAACACAAAATATAATTTTGTTTAACCTGTTTACATTTGGAACCCAACAGAGCAGTAGTTAAAGTAGAAGGAATGGCAGTAGGTGAGGGCATTCTACCATTGTGAATAAGGGAGGGGGGGGGCCCTGAACATCTCATATTCAGTAGGGAACAAAAATAACATTACTTTTCAAACAAATCCCATGTTTCCAGATTATTCACCGAAAAGAAAGCTGAGTAAAGCTTAATTTTATTTGTAAACTTTGATTACCACCCGTATAAGAATTTAAACTGTGTACTGGGAAGACACCTAAGCAGGAAATTGAGAAAAGCCATCCAGCTGTTAATGCAGGTGGAGGGAAACTTGTCCGGTTCCCCGCCTACATGACAAGGTGAGCAGCTATTGGTCGGGGAGGGGGCAAGCTGGGGCGTGTAGTTTAAAGGCTGGCGCCCATGCTTTCCCAGCCTCTTTGTTTCTCGGCAGCAGTGGAACCCACCCACCCACCCTTTAAACACTGTCAGAAGTCTAGCTGGTCGCCTTTTGGGGCCAGGTAGGAATTTTTTGGCTTTTCCCCTGATTGGCCATGGGGTGAAGCTTTTTTCGCCTACCCCTGACTGTCCCCTTGGGGTTCTTGTGGGTCTTTCAGTCAGGTTGGCCATGTCTGACAGGGTGGTGCGGGAACGGGAGGAGAAATAGGGAACCAGTGTCTACCTTCAGGCAAGCAACAGGCCGGGCCGGGTTAAGGCCAGTGCTGAAACCGAGGCTACCCAGATCAGGGGCAGCCTGGCTTCACCCCGGAATGGAATTGGGATGCTCACCTTCGTGGTTCCCGGCTTAGGGTGGGCAGAACAATTCAGCTGGCTGGAGCCCGTTTCCAGGGGTTGGTGATAAAGAACCTGGAGGAGCCTTGGGCAAGCTCAGGTTCTGAGTCAAGGTGGTTCGCCCAAAGGAGGGCTCAGACAGGAACTGTCTCCTCCTAGTTAGGTGCCTGCACTAAAGGGGGGTGGAGTATAGTCAAGACCTGTTGCATTGCACCAATAGCTGCGCAGCCTTGTAATGGAATAAATCATGGCTCTGTTTCAACCAAGTCTTTTGTGTCACACATGTTTGTGGGGGGAAATCTGTGCAAAATGAATGTGAATGCCCCTGAAGATTAAAGTGAGCTTCAATACAGATTCCAACTTTATACAGCATTTTTAAGTTACATTTCAGGTCCTGACATGGTAAATCAGTAGGAGTACCCCTTGACCAAGAACTAAGATGACAAAACCTGGAAGACAACAGCTTGCTACCTGGAATGGAAAATTATTTTGATAACAGTTATATACTCATGAGTGAGTGTACATCCAGGTGTACAAGCTGTTTAAAAAAAGCAAGGCATGTAAAAATGATAATTTATGCAATTTATGTCTCCTCATGAAGTTATTTTTGATTACATGACCATAGTCTCAGTAGCATACAGTAAGATATACCCTCTACTAAATGGGCACCTTTTAATCTGGTATCCTCTTATATTTAGCAGGGGGAGAGTAAACACCCTCTTCACCCCACCACAGTGTCTTTTCCAGGGGCTGGGGCTGAAATCTCTTTCGCACCTTTTTTTAAAGATTGCAAGTCCTGTGGGGAACCATTTATTTATGTAAATCGCTTTGTGAACTACCTTTGTTGAAAAGCAATAACATTCTTTTACATTCTCAATAATAATAATTACAGGGAGTCTCATTTTTCTACTTCATAAAATATTTCTCTATAATTTTTTTTAAGAAAATCAATTATAATGCTCCAAATGAAAACCTATTTTTTAAAAGCACTTTAGCAGATAACTCAATGCAGACTGAAATTGTGACTGGATAACAATTCATATTTTTGATTAAAGATTTCCTAGTTAGCGCTTTGTGGAAATGCACCTTACATACTGCAAGAGATGCCCAACCAACATACTGCAAGAGATACACAATCTGAACAGAGTATTGATACCATTAAGAAGCATACATAATGCTGATACCTGATAACATATTGTGAACCAGAGTAGCAACATTAACGTCTTGGAGATGTTTGAGGGTTTCGGTGTGGAAAAGGCGAAGTGTTGATCCTGAGGTGAAGGCAATCCAGATCCCAACTCCCGCAACAGCCATATGAGAAATCACCATCCCTTCCTCTTGATGAGCTTCAAAATGACTCTGAAAGACAGTCAGATAGTAATCAGAGGTTTGGAGCCAAACATTCAAAATTAGTAGTCCAGCCAAACGATACATTACCTTAAGCTCAGAACTGGTCCTGCATACGTTTTGTTAGCAGCTGGGGGAAGGGAAGGAGAATCAGGATTCAGAGCACAGTGTAGGACAGTGGTACTCAAACTGTGAGTTGTGACTCCCCAGGGAGCCATGGAATCCTCATAAAAAACCCACCAACCTATACAATGTATAGGATTGAAGCCCTAATGGGGAGCTGTGGCCAATGGCCCAGTAGGTCAAGGAAGTAGACAGTCAAAAAGGTTTGGGAACCACTGGTGTAAGGAGAAAAAGAAAGTTAACCTTTTGACCTCAGTACAGTCCTCATTAGATTTCTCACCACCCAGCTTTCGTTTACCAGCTTTCCTCCCAATGCAACTAACAATTATGGGAGGAAGGGAGAAAGAGGATCTGCAACAAGACGTGAAGAGGAAGGGTTCAAACCCCTCAGCCCCCATATCGCTATCACAATCCTGAGTCCCTTGGCAGTTGCTATTTAGGAAACCAAAATTATGCAATCAAGGACCAATGATATGCTTAGCTAATATACACTGTAGTTTGAGCCCGTGTTCATAGACATGCATTCATAGAGTCAACTGCCTTCTACCAAGTGAGACCTTTAGTCCATCTAGCTCAGTCCTGTCAAGTCTGACTAGCAGTAGTGCTCCAGGATTTCAAACAGGTGTCTTGCCCAGTTCTCCCTAGAGAAGCCTAGGATTGAACCTGGAACCTTCTGCATGCCAAGCAGCTACTATACAACTGAGCTACAGCCCCTACCTGAAAGATTGGGGCTATTATAACCAAAGAAAGAAAATTATATTAAATTCATCAACACTGTAATTTACTTTTTTATTTCTTAACTCCATACGATAAAGCTATTGAAGATGAGCTGCGCTGGAAGAAAAATAAATGCTGATATTAAGGGATAATCTTTAAAAAAGGGGTTATTTGAAGATTATTGGTTGCTATGATACATATGTGACACTGTACAGAACTGCTTTTTTCATTATCAGCATAGGCTAGTGAGAATCATGAGTAGTAATTTAAGGCTGCAATCTTATGCTCAGTTCCCTTGGCATAGATTCCAGTGAATTCTATTGGAATTACTTCTGAGTAGACATGCATACAATTGCATTGAAAAGCTGATCTTGGAGGAAAAGGAATATAAGAACTTGCCAGACTCCTCTTGAAAACGCAGTGAATGTTGTTTCAGTGTAAGATATTGGGCAGTAGTGGTGTTCAATGCTGACTGAAAAGCTATGTCACTTGTATGAATAACTGAAACGTGTCAAAAATATGCAGACTCCTATGTCTTTCTTCTACACACTAATCTCTGCAGGCAATGCTGTCACATATACTAACATGGCCGACAGCAGCAGCCGGGAGACTCAAGGTTCTTATGAGGTTCCTACAGATTCTGAGTGTCCCCCTATATTAAGGTATGAACTTAGCAATATTGTTTTCATACAAAGGAAGCAAATGCTTAAGGATAAGCTTCCTCCCAAATGAGAAGCTGTTGAGTGCAACCTTAGTGCAGTGTATATAATTACTTCACAGTCAGGTGTCAGTGTAGGCACGTCCCTGTGCAAGTCCTTCTCTAGGGCAGTTTGGATCCTAGTGCATTTACTGGAGTTAAGCCACAAAGCAGCTAGTTAATTCATCTAAGCGAGGGTGGGGACTATGCTCAACCCCCAGGGGGGTCATCATTATTCTACAGAAATGTCTAGAGTAGAGCTACAAGACTGAGTTCAACCTTTCTCAAACTAGAGATTGATTGATCATGTGCAGTCTCTAATCTCAGGAGACTAGTGTTGTTCCATTCTTGGAGAAGTTTACTCCTGAGTAATTTGCCAAGAACGGAGCTGCAGGGCATCACCCTGAATCTCTTCTCTGCCACTCCACCCCATAATTCAGTGATTTTCAACCTTTTTGTCTCATGGCACACTGACAAGGCATTAAAATTGTCAAGGTACACCATGAGTTTATGGACCACTGACTAGGCACACCATGTTGTTGGTGGGGGGCTCACATCCCCCAATGGCCCTACTAATAAATAATCCTCTCCCAAACTCCCGCGGCACACCTGCAGACTATTCGTGTCACACCAGTGTGCCATGACACAGTGGTTGGAAATGGTTGCCATAATTGGTCAGGGTAAGAATAAATAAAATCAGTAAAGTTTAACCACCTCCTCTTCCTCCAAAGATGCTTCCTCTGGGAAAAGCAGATTTATGAGATGGTTGCTTGGAGCATATGTGGCAAGTATTAGAGACTTGAACCAAAGTACTCTGGCGTGCGCTCTATCTGCTACACAACACAAATTCCTATGAACATGCTGAATGTCATCCAATTTCTCAAGATCTACTTTCACTAAAAACAATTGTTCTTTCAAATGAAATTCTTTGGTATGAATCAGAAACAAAGTAACAGTAAAAAAAACCAAAAACCAACAATTTAAAAAAATGTTTGTGTGGAAACCCACTGAGCAAAAACATTTATAGTCAGTGTTCTTCAAAAACCCCATGAAGTAAAACTGATGGAAGTAAGCAAGGCAGAAGAAAAAAATGGGAAGCTACAGACCAGTCGATTTATTAACAATTTCAGTATTGGCAAACTCAAAAGTGCGTAAGAGTTCATGTCAGCAGTAGGAGCTCAGAACACTACCTTCAACTGGAAGGGATAGGAATGTGGAAAGGTCATGTTCAGGGCTAACAGGAAGCATGGTTCTTTGGAGCAGGTGTAGCTTTATGTTGCTGACGTGTTTGTTTTACACATCTGCTTGGCGCTGGGTGCATGCCAGGTAAACATAACCCAGGCCCATCTTAAATCACTTCGCTTTGGGTTGATGGCATGGAAGCATCAGATTCCACAGGCCTTTAAGGAAAAGGCCAAACTTTGGTTTTTCTGGAGCAAACCCAACCCCCTCCCCCACTCCCTGACTGCCTTAGAAGAACATTTGCTGTTTTGGGGAAACTTCAATGACCAGCCACACTTTGTTTGGTCAGGAGATTTAAATCTTAAACAAGGCCACATCCTGGGAGCTTCCTGACACCGAAGTAAATGAAATTATTAGCAAGCACAAAAGAAGGGCCTTCAACCTTAACTTCCCTCACCAACATCATTATAGAGTCAGTCAAGAGGTATATGGTAACCAGGACACAGGCCTCCTGTGCAATCGGGACTCCTCTGCCTCCCGGAGTGCAAAACAACAGAAGACATCTGGACCATCAAGAAATAAAAGAATAGCCCTTGATGAACTCACCCAATCATAGCCTCCACGTTGTCCTAATGGTAATCTAAGAAGCTGGGTCTTTGCGTTCCCTGTAGTTTCCCCATCCTTGCTGCTGCTGCTCATGGATTGATCTATGACCCACTGGTGCTGTGACAAACACCCCCATTTTCTACCCAGGAACCACTGCACCTGCCAGCACCCAGGACAGGTATCAGATGAATCTCTTCTATTTCCCACCTTCCTCCGTCACAACCTTCTCCTGAGCATAGCTGCAAACTGCTGGTCAAGTAGCCGCTATGCCATCTCTCAATGAACCTTTCCCCTGGAAAGCAATTTCAGCTCCCCTGCCTTGCTTCCCACCCTGGAACTAGCCAAGGCTACTACTTAGCCTCCCTGAGTTTGTTTTTCAAATCCTTTTCTGCCTTCCCCCCCCCCACCTTTGAACCAGGAGATTCCTGTGTCTTGACCACCTAGCCCCACAAGCCCTACAAAAAATTAAAGCTTTGTCCCAGCTGATACGGATAGGTGACCTTGTCTCTGGCACCCTCAACCATTAGCTCACAAACCCTTCTTACATTCTGTGTCTCTTATGCAGTCAAATTAATGACATGCTTATTGTTTGTATCCCTTCCTTCTTTAGAGTGAGGGAAGTGAGTTAGTTGAAGTCTAGGACTCCTCTATTTATCTTTCACTAGCTAAAGGGGAGGCCTAGAAATTAGCCCCAAGACTCCACTGTACGAATCCCCAATCTATTATGGCTTTATGTGTAAAGATGACCTTTATCTCAAAGGCCTAGGACAAAACCTTTGCCTCATGGGCCTCTGAGGGTCTCAGTCCATGCTTATTACTCTGGTTCAAGATACAGAGAACAAAGATTCATCTAGCACCATGGTTGAAAGCATGTTAATGTTTTCATGCTTCTCCCCCCCCCCCCGGTCTCTCTCCTCGACCTCGCCATTTCTGCTACTGCATAACATCTGGTCCTTTAGCTCCAGTTCACCCTGGACAAACCCTCTAATTTACTTAAGATGTTATCATGCTCCCCTCCTCCTCTGCTTGCACCATTATGAACCCCTTTCTCCATGTAAGAATTTTCTCTTTCCTCTCTTTCTAGAAACCACTGGTGCTTACGACCTAGTTGTGTGAGTGATTGTTGTGTACACTGCATTCCATTTTTCAAATTCCCTTTTCCAGTTATTTTATTCTTATCCCTGTGATAAAAGATATTTATTATAGCACCTTTAACCTGATCTCCCTCTTCATTTCCTGCCACTCCACTTGAGTTGTGGCATGAGCCACTGCACTTGATGCCTACAAATTAAGAACATTCACGTACCTTTTTTTTAAAAAATTTCTCTAGGCAGTTTACAGAGAAATCCAAATAAATGACTCACTGTCCCAAAAGGGCTTACAATCTAAAAAGATGCAGAAGAAACACAATCAACAGCCACTAGAAAAGACACTGTGCTGGAATGAATAGGGATGTTTCATCAGATTCCCCCATGGGCACATATTACGCACGTCTTAGAGCATATCCAATAATGTTTTCCTCACATAGCTCTTGAAATGAAATTTCTTAGGAGCAATGCTAAATGCTCCCAGGGGTGCCCCGAAGATAATACAGACTTCCTTCTTTCCACGACCCTGCTACCATAGTTCTGGGGATTGAGAATTGAGCAATTTAAGAAAGATGTACTAGACCAAGAGAATATATATGCCAATACACCCTCTGTCAGGGTGAAGGCTTGAGCCAAATTCTTGTTGACACAGCTGCCAAAAGAATGGTTATATCCTTCTATCACTAAGGGCCCAACCCTATCCAACTTTCCAGCACCGGTCAGTCTCAAGGTAAGGGAACAAATGTTCCCACACCACTGCCTCCCCAGTGCATGCCCCATGGGCACAGCTGCAATGGCACTGGAAAATTGGATAGGATTGGGCCCTAAGTCATCACTAATCCCCTACTAAAAACAAACACAAGAAAGGGAAGAATATTTCTTGCATTACCAGTAAAGTATAGACTAGGGCCTCTGATAGTTAGCCAGAAGGTCTCTTAGGTGAGGGAAGAATCATTCTGTTCGCACAGCTGCCAACAATTTACAAAGGTGTTTCTCTTATCACAATCTGTATTTACCAGCTAATTCAATAAATTCTCAGATAAATGTATGCTTCAGTTTGTAAAGCCCCCTGCTGAAATGTAGATACCTATTAAGAGGCAGAACATCCTTGGTATATGTTTGTGTTATAGGTTAACTTATCTTGTAGTCAGTCCATTTCTCTTTGCTTATAGTACATTACTGGCTTTGATCATTAACCCAAATTTGTGCCAGCCCAGTTGTTCCTACCCCACTTATGTCTTCCTGGCTGAGATTATGCTGGGATGCCTTTGGCTTAGGTGGGAGGGTTTTGCAAGCCTCCTTCCCTCCTATGCTATCAATAGCAGAAATTTAGTGGTAGAAATGTTACTTTTTTGAAAGAGAAAAAAAAGATGGTATTCAGCCGTCCCTTGGCCAAGTTTAATGCCCTCTGACATAGTATTCTTCCAGGAAACAACAGTCTTTTATAATTTATCTGAATATACTTACATGAATTTATGTTGCTGTATGAAATGACAACTGCCTTAAAAGGTGTTTGAGACTCTGGTTCCAATTCCATGCATGTATGTTCAATAATATTTGGAAAAGGATAATTTGGTTTGTGCAACACTCTGTTCTCGTAAAA
Organism: Tiliqua scincoides; assembly: GCF_035046505.1. Taxonomy (NCBI): domain Eukaryota; kingdom Metazoa; phylum Chordata; class Lepidosauria; order Squamata; family Scincidae; genus Tiliqua; species Tiliqua scincoides. The sequence continues at coordinate 167,243,559 of NC_089821.1, read as the reverse complement.
GTGAGCTAATTAGCAACAATCTGCCTGAAAGAAATGTATGTTACTTGCTACTGGATGTATAGATACGTTACTGCATAACTATAATGTCATTATTAAAAAAAAGAAAAGTTTGACTAAAAACGCATGACTGTATACATTACATTCTAATCAGACATGCAAACATAACAGCATAGCCTTAGCCACTCCCCCATTTCTCTCACTGAAAGACAGACACATGACAGAACATCATGGTTGTTGCCCAGGACACAATCTCCATACAAGCACCACAGTACATTGCTAGTTTTTCACAATCCCATTTCATTTTCATCACCCCCCCAACAAGAGCTCTATATTTCTCCCTCCTGCTCTTTCTCTAACTTCAAACGTTGCCATAGAGCTCCCGCACACATTTTGAATGCCAGTCTTCTCAAAACAGTGGTGCCTGAGATTGCCCGCCATTGTTACGACGGCACACAGCATACTCTGCATCTTTCTGTAGCCCCCCCCCCCGCCCACTTATACCCAGTACAAATGCTTTTGTGAGTCCTGGCCCAAAGAACTGTGCCAAGGACTGAACCATGCTTTCTCACGCACAGCAAGTTCTGTATAATGGGCTCCATTGTTCATAAGAAGTGACTGACTTTTACTATTTTAGAAGAGGAAAAGAAAGAAAGCGCAGCATCCAGGCATGCTACCAAAGAACACAGGGTATTTTTGTTTATCTAGCACATTTCACATGGCTCTATTTGTTTTTAAAATGATGTTGTAATGTGCTTCATCCACAGAAAAATGTTGAACAGTAGGATTGTTTCACATTCATGTTTTGACGTATTTGATGAATTCTGAGAAAGAGGCTCCTATTCACACCCTCAATGAGTGCCCAGTTTTGTGCTCACCAGACGCCTAAGAGATTGGGGCTGCTGTTGCTCTGAAGTTGTTAAATGGGAGAGAGTAGATACATCAACACATGGAAGCCAAAAACAACTTTCTTGCCAGGTATCAGAGAAGTGGAATTAGTTCCTGCAACTCTAAGACTGCATAATGGAATCTTAAACATGTTACAACATTAACATCCCAACTCTGTGCACTACTGAGTTGCACAGCAACCTTAAGCAACCTTAAGCACTAGAATCCTGATGCAACTCCTGGCTATGCATAGAACCTGGTCACAGCATAGATGCGGCAGCAGGTCAAGGTGGCGAGCTGGCACTTTCTATGGCCAAGAAGTAGTAGAACTGTGCCATATACAGGCACTACCCTTCCCCACTGCTGCCAATCATGTTCCAGGTCTTGTAGGAGCAGCCTTGCAACCATTCAAGTACAGAAGCTGGCACAACCTTGTGCCAGTCTCAGTTTCCTGTAAAGATTTCTGGGGAATCACTCACTCTTGCCAAGGATAGTTCTTATGAAAGCTGCAGCATAATAGGAAAAAAAAATTCATTCCAAAAAATAAAAGTGTTTCTAGTAATGCACAAACAATAGTCAATGAAATCTGGAAAGTGTGGTTGGCATGCAATTTCCCAGAAAGCTTAGAACAAAAAGAAACATTCAAAGTTCAGCAAAGCTAAGTTGAAACCAGGATTCCAAGAATCATAAACATGCAGCAATGGAAGAACAGTGGGTAGGAGGCAAAAGCCTGCTAGCATTTGTTGTTTGCCTTGAAAATAAATATTTTTATTTATTAGCTGAAGGAACCCATTCTTCAAATGGATTTTTAAAAGTGATTACTTTCTACCCTGTTGATGGTCAAAGATTTAAAGAATTGCATAGCTACAAAGCTAGTGCTTCTTGATACAATGTGTCTGCAGTTTTACCTGCTGGTACCACCAATTTACTTGGTTTACTAATTCTTGAACACTTGACATAAAATGCCCATGAGAGGAGCGGTCTTGCCCTGCATCAATGCCAACCTGTTACAAGGATTGTCTCTGGGACTTACTGATAGACATTGGATTGTCTCTGGGACTTACTGATAGATATTGTGAAGCATACTCTGAGCAGGAATTACAGTTTTTAAATGGAAAGGGTAGTCTAACAGGATGATTGGGATGTATGGAATAAATACAGTTCCACTTCTGCACATCTTGTAAAACCTGCAGCCTCAATGACATTGCGCCTGAGGATCATTTGAAGCCTCACGCCATTACAAAGCTTTGGCGGATTCAAATTACATAACCTTACAAATGCACTGACCTTTAACAATATGATGGTGGGCTGGCATTCCAGGGGGATTCAGTGTGTTGAAGAATTCAACAGGGTAGTTCACTGTCTGATCTGTGTTTATCATCATATCAACTGAACACCGCGTGGGCGGTTTTACTGCTTTCTACACAAAACACAATCGTCTCATAATGTAGTTTATATTAGTGATCCATAAGCAACAACTATGCAAAAATTTGAGCTTCCTAGCTTAAAAGGAGATAGGAGATAAATTAAACGTTCATGGCAATGTGAATACTGCACGGGAAGCTTTACCGCTTCAATGTAAAACATACTCTGCTTCACACAGTAGTTTTTATTAGTTATCCATAAACAAAACCCACATCAAATGTCAGATTTCTACTGCCAATTTTAAGCAGAAGCATGATAGTGGAAAAACAGGTGCAAAGGAAGGCTCTTGTCTCTCTCCATTTTGCTGTTTTCTATCCCAAAAAATGAAGAAAAGATATTAGGAATTGGAGAGTAAAACTATTTCTGGTGAAACAGAAATCTAACATATGCCACCAGATTGGTCCCAAATTGAGAGGGAGGCTCAACTCTCCCTAACATAAGCTGCAGCTGAGCCAGGGAGAAAAGGACAAGGAATTGAGGCATGATCTTGGAAAATCTTGTTTTGGTGACTGGGAAGGCCTGATGACTGAGAAGAATCAGCAGATTTCAAGAACAAGGTTAGTCAAGGAGAGGAGCCTCTGTTAACTTATATCATTCTTTTGATCCATATCCAGTGGGAAGACTAGGGTGGTACCACATAATCAATTCCATCTTCTTGACACCTACCTGTTTATATATTTATTAATAACGAAACCTGTGGGCTATGTTTCAAACAGCTATGCATACTCTTTTCCCCTGTTATTTTTTGCCAAGCAAGCAAAACAATGTGATACAAGGGTGATACAAGAATGAACAGGAGGAGTTCATAGTGCACCTCCTCCCCATGTCTGTTCACACTGCTCTACCTACACAGGGATGAGAGATGGTACTCCTCCTATGCTGTCAGAGTAATGCAAGTATTGAACCCAAGGAGGAGATATGAAGAAATGGATCTCCATAAATGTATACTCAATGTATACTCATTTATACAGTTTTATCCAGTAAACATATACTCTGCAGAAAAATGACATCCTTTGTAAGTCACAAAACGTTTTGTGCCAGCTGCTCTCTTCAGGTAGAAACTCTGATAAATAAGTCATAGGCTACATAAGGCATAGCACCCAAGAAACAGGATTTGAGAGAGCCATATAAAAATACTTCCACTGCGTGGCATAACGTATCCCATTTGAATGGTTCACTGCTGCAAATACCATATGCTACTGATAAGTGCTCTTAAGCAATGTAATAAGAGTTACTCCATCAAAAGTAATCCTCCTGAATTGTGTGGTCTATCAAAAAAAAAAAAAAAACCATCAAGGAAACACTTCTTCATGATTTAAAAGAAAGATGGAAGAAAGATGAATGCAAAAAGAAAAATCTTCATGAGCAAAAGCCATATCTAATGTAGTCAGGAAAACAGGAAGAGTAGAGATTTCATTTTTCTAGAAAGAGTGGTCTTTCAAGTTCCTAGAAAATTTAAATTCCCACTTTAAATGTCCTTTTGTTGAGTATCATATAACAAAATGATTATTTAAAAAAATCAGCCTCCAAAAATTAGGAGGACCCACGGTGTGGTAAAAATAGGAGTACCAAAGAAAAGGAGATTTCAGATTGCAGAGATGCACATGCGTGCACAATACCCCAAAAGATTAGATTTCAGGCAATTCAGCATGCTTTAGCAAGCAAGCAAGCACAAATTCCACCACCCTGCTCTCTTTTTCTGCTCATACGCCTACAATCAATCAACAACATGAAACAGGAATACCAAGAGAGGAGAACAGTACACTACAGCACTGCTTTAATCATGGATGACTCATGATGCCTTCCAGCTTGCCTATAGAGCATTTAAACTGCCAGTTTTAAGGACAACATCAAGTGTAATGGTGTTTGCAAACCGTTAAAAATCACCCATTTACAGCACTTGTCCTCCTGTAGTTTAAACTGCAGTGCAGCTTGAGCAAACCAGAACATGACAAAGCATATCTGAGTAAAAAGCATATGTTTCATATAGAAAAACAGTACTATATACAAACATGAAATGTATACTTGGGAGAAAAAAAATTACCTCAAGAGAATGTGTCTCGGTACTAATTATGAAAATCTGTCCACCCGAGGCAGCCCAAATGGTTTCTTCCATGATGAGAAGACTTCTTACAGGAAGAACACCCAACTTCACTACTTTCTGAGGTTCTGAGTTCCAAGCACCATCTTTAGCAAGAACGGGCGGGGGGGGGGGGGGGAAGAAAGTGACAGTAATGTATATAAAGTAAATATTGAAACAAAGAGACAATATATTTTCTTATGCAGTATGTTATAGCCATTTTTACCCAAGGTACACACGTTCATTTTTCCTTTCCCATTATGGTCTCTGTTTGAACTGTTTTTCCATATTTTTGTACTGCTTCAAAACTGTCTTTGACCAGAGATCTCAGCAGGACATGAAGCATGAATATATGTAGCCATTAGCAACAATGGCTCTACCACAGTGCCGTCAAGTTTCTGGAAAGATTTTATTTATCCATACCACATGATGATGGTTGTAGGACCGAAATCAGGAAAGAAGCATTTTTTTCCTCAGAGCATTTTCCAAAAACACTAGGGAGAGCTTTGCATGATAAAAAGGCACAAGCTGTTGCCATGAGCCAGAGCGTAATCCTAATAAGTTTTCCAGAGACCGGAACTGCTCCACTAATTGGCCTGTTTCCTTTTGAACAGGGAGCTCCCTTTGCACAAAAACTTTCAGCTGAGAAGAAAAGGGAGCTCAAAGAAGAAGCAGGTTAATTCTCTGACAGTCAATTCATGATTCTGTGTCATACAGTCTCTCAGTCTAATGAAATGTATTTTTTTTTCCTGTCTGCATAAGATTTCTCTCTTTTCCTCAGCTTTGATGTGGCTGGGACTAACATTCATCTGCTTGTTTGACAGCTGCCTTTTTCTCCAAGCAGCACCACTAGTATTTCAAGAGTGCTGCCAAAACAGCCCTGTGAATAGTTTGTTAATTGAGTCGTGCAATGAACCATGAACATTTGTACAGTGCCTTATCCTGAATAGCGAGTATTGACTGGATTCCCCTCCCCCACCTTCCAACAAAAGGGCAATGGGATTTAAAGTACATAGCAATGGTTAGAAATAAACATGTTTAAGAGGAAACTCACCACACTGATTACATCTAGGATTATACTGGCATCATCATCAACTATCCAAAGGATCTACATGCACCTATGGGTGCGAATTATTTGCATAGCTATGGCTGTATGTTGTTAGCACTTCTCACTACTGAAGAGACAAGTCAGCATTCAGTGGCTTGCTTCTTGAGCTATCATAACTGCTCTTTAAGAGCAGTGGGTATGAGGACTAAAAGTGGCTGACACTGATCCAGCATCTTCTGCCATCAGTGAAGGGAAGACTGGGCAACTTGGCAGGTTATTTCTCCTTTTAGAGTGGCAACAACCAATCATACAGCAGAACTGCATGGACTGTTTTACAGCACTTCAGGATAGAACACCAGCACTATTTATTCATATGCAGTTCAGTATTTAATCTTCTTATATTATTCTAAAAATCTGCAACATCTTGAATAATTAAGTAGATTGAATAAAGAATCTAAAAGTTGTGGAGCAAAATGGTACACCGTTTTGATTTTTTGCTGATGAACAATGCGTGCCAATTATTATTAGGTCAAATTCTCTGCTCTGCTCCTCAGCCTTGATTCATATGCCTGGCAAAATAGGTCAGTGCCTCATAAAATGCCCCTTCAGGGATGATTGGAAAAGCAGCTTGAGCCTTAAAGATTATAGTCACAAACTATATAGAAAGAAAACACTAATGAGGAAAAACCACCACCATCAGTGACTGATATGCTTTTCATTAGGCACCCAAAACAACTGCAAATCACAGAAGGTTTTGTGTGAAAAGAGTACACCCAATTAGGAAGAAGACAGACTTACACAAAAAATACAATGAAGCAGCTCACAGCATTGCAGACAAGTGAACTCTCTTTTTAGGTGTATTTACATCAGTAAGCTGAGCTATGGTAAAGACTACAGTCACTAACTGTTCTGTTGCTGCCACCACCTTGTTGCCATCTTCTTCTGCTGGGTAATGTGGCACCCTCAGCTAAATCCCTGAGGCAGGAATGATGCTTTCTTTCCCTGCAGCAAGGCAAAGTGTTGGTAGCAGCAAAGGGCAGACAAGTGAGAAGGCAAAAAAAGCACTTGGATCATCTTCTTCCAGCTTGCCTGGCAAATGGTACTCTGCAACCAGCTGTAGATGCTTTGCTGCCCAATAGGAGGAAGAGGTAGCAGTGACAGAGCAGCCAGACAATGGCTGCCATACACACAAGCATTCAATCTGCTGATCTGCTACAGCCATACATACATTAAAGAGTTCAAAGTTCTGTGAGGCTCTAGCATATGTCTATATACACCCTCAGAAAAGAATGCAGGGGGATGTTTTACACCTCAATGACTGCACTTCTTTGTTAGATGAGCATATTACAATATTCAATTCATTCCATTGTTTTAATAGCTGAACAGTGATTTGAGTACCCATGATTCTGTGTGTACATTATTATGCATTTCCTACACAAAAGCCATATGCATGCAGGCAGTTTGTGATCTTAAGAACATAAGAACAGCCCCACTGGATCAGGCCATAGGCCCATCTAGTCCAGCTTCCTGTATCTCACAGCGGCCCCACCAAATGCCCCAGGGAGCACACCAGATAACAAGAGACCTGCATCCTGGTGCCCTCCCTTGCATCTGGCATTCTGACATTTCTAAAATCAGGAAGTTGCACATACGCATCATGGCTTGTAACCCATAATTGATTTTTCCTCCAGAAACTTGTCCAATCCCCTTTTAAAGGTGTCCAGGCCAGACGCCGTCAGCACATCCTGTGGCAAGGAGTTCCAAAGACCAACCACATGCTGATTAAAGAAATATTTTCTTTTGTCTGTCCTAACTCTCCCAACACTCAATTTTAGTGGATGTCCCCTGGTTCTGGTGTTATGTGAGAGTGTAAAGAGCATCTCTCTATCCACTTTATCTTTCCCTTGCATAATTTTGTATGTCTCAATCATGTCCCCCTCAAGCATCTCTTTTCTAGGCTGAAGAGGCCCAAACGCCATAGCCTTTCCTCATAAGGAAGGTGACCCAGCCCAGTAATCATCTTAGTTGCTCTCTTTTGCGCCTTTTCCATTTCCACTACGTCTTTTTTGAGATGTGGCGACCAGAACTGGATGCAATACTCCAGGTGTAGCCTTACCATCGATTTGTACAATGGCATTATAATATTAGCCATTTTGTCCTCAACACTTTTTCTTCTTCAAAGCAAATTTTCAAAGCAATCCTAAGTAACTGCAATCTAAAGTTAATATTAAATTCATTTTCATTGCCAGTATTAATAGAAATTCAGAAACATGAATCAGAACAATGAAATTTGCTTGCCAAGATATTCAGATAAAGGAGTGGTTCAGGAAATTGCATATAAATTTTGTACCTTCTGACTTGGTGTAGATGACAATGTTCCCATTGACGAGTCCAGCAAACAACTGTTGGGACTTGTATGCCAAGCTCATGACAGTAGACTTCTCAGGAGCAAAGAAGTGTTGAAGCCGGACTTTCTTTGAGCCTTGACTACTTTTGTAAACAGAGATGCTATTTAAAAGCAAAATAAATAAAAAATTAACCTCTTAATACAAGTTTAGTCACTTTTAATCATTGCGACATATCTTAGAAAAATGAAAGACAGCTCAGTATTATGTTAGAGTGGCTAAACTTCACATTATAAGAGACACAGAGTTGCCACCACTTGCAACTCTTCAGGCTCTCTTTTTGCAGTGTCCAAAATAAACACAATGAAATGCCACTATGTTGCAAAACTCCTCACCAGCCAACAGAGTTGAGTTCAGGAAGCAGGGTCAGTTTTAATCCAAAGGGATCGATTGCTCCCAAGTGGATCCCGTGCCTAAGGGGCTCCCACACTAGGGAAATTACTCTAGTCTTGTATGCAGTTTTATATTAAAAAGTGCTTAGATTCTTTTGGTTAATTAACTCAAATGCACTTTTTTTAAGGGCACATTTTGATAGCTTTCCATTCTACCATGGAGATATAAAGTCTATAATAAATGTTATTTATATCTCTAAGATTCGACAGACCTTGACTGTGAACCCGGGGCCTCACAAGAAGTGTCCCCAATTGGGTCCCACAGCTCCAGTTGGGATCCACAGCTCCTAAGGCCAGCCCATTCATGGAGATGCATAGCTCAATGATGTCACAGCATACAATTGTATCAGATGTTTCAAGGATAAGAGAGGAAAGCCACATTGGGCAATGATAAGCTGTGTCTCATATATCTAGTTTGACCATGTGCATGGGCACATGTACAGTATTTAGCATCATGATTTTATGGGATCAGAAATGCTTAGGTGCATTTGTCCAGTGCAACCAAAGATGCTTCACAGTACCATGGGCTTTTTCCCAAACACCAACGTAGAACAAAATCCTCTAAAAATATATTCATGGGTTAATCCAAAACCCATGAAGGCCAAGCCTACCAGCTAATCTCAGCACAATCTCAAAGCTTGGAACACAACATTTCATCAGCTATAGAACACAATACTCAGAATATGGTGGTACTGCAGAGTTACAGTGACATGACAGACAATTAGACATCTGAAAAGATTTAGAATCAGGGTGTTCATTTTCATTAATCCTCTTTGGCTTTAGATCACACTCTGCATTAATAAGGAAATAATATCAATATTTGCTACAAGTACAAACATGCACATACAATCTCTGTCACAAGCGCTAGATACTTTAATAAAAGTAGGCCTGGCATGAATAGTAGCTTATTTGTGCACATAAATTAAAGATTTCAGTTTGGAAAACCAAAGCTTTCTTATTATCTAGAGTCCTTCAAAACCTAAAGTCATATATTATACAGGTTAAGCTATTTCATAAATGGCTCTTATTTCTGCTTTCTTGTCTCCAAAGTAGCTGTGACAGTTGTGTGTGGAGTTGAGGGAAATGTATGTAGGGGAAGGTAGGTGCAGAGGTTTGGAGTTACTGGTTTTCAAATTTAGCTAGCTCATGGACCACTTACTCTGTGGAAGCACAGCACTTCATTATCGGGATTGTTCACAAATCTGAACATTAAAAAAAGCCCTCTTGGTGCCTGTAGAGCATGTATATTCCAATGCCCACACAGAGTCCTTGAAGGAGCTTTTAGCTCTTGAACAAAAGACTTTCCCTTTTATTTCAATCTTGGAGACAGCTCTGTGCATAGAGAAATAGAGTTATAAAAATCTTTAGGAAATTTTTTTAAAGAGACTCAGTTTACGGCAGAGGGACAGTCACATTTTAGAGTCTTATAGCACAAGAATAAAATAGTTAGCCTGTAAGGTGCTACAAAACTCTTTGTCATTATGTTAATAACAGACAGGTCCACTTAAGGCAATGTATATCCCTGCCAGGCACCTTATATTTTTCAGTGACTCAAACACTAACCAATACTCTACTATGCAATAATGAAAGGCAAATAAATGATATGCAATTTATGGAAGGTACAAAATATATGAAAGTTACCTTCCTTCTTCCATTCCTAGGCATACAGTAGGCACACTGGAGGGTTTTGTAGGCATATCTTCAGGCTCAGGAGGTACGTTTGATTTATTTTTCTCCTCTTCTGGTATGTAGACCATGCAGAGAATTCGCGATTCCACATTGAAGCATTCAATAACTTTTGGATTAGAGTTTTGAAATGATACAATAGCAATTTGGCCCATTTGATTAGTGCAGCTGCCAATCTGTATTGGAGAGAAAAGATTAATATGCTTTGGTAGCAAGATTACCATAAGCAGTCACGAATGTGTGTCTAAACCAATCAAAAAAAGTCTCACGAAAGTCGCAGCAGCTGGACAAAATTTTACTGGCTACTAAATTTTATAAGACATAATGGGACAATGTTCTTATTAGATTGACATTGAGAAAGGATATTCCATTTGAGTCCTTCCTACCAACCATGCTATGAGCAACATTATTTTTTAAAAAGCATTACATTGCTGTAAAGAACTTTTTTTTTTTTTTTGCATAAGGGTACTATCAATATAAACATATACTGACAGATATTTACAGCCTTTATTTTTTCCAAGCCTCTGAATCTAGAAATACAATTTTATTATAGACCAGGCAGTCTGCGAGAGTCACTACAAATGAAGAACAGTGAGGATGAGCAGACGCTGGGGGAAATACTAAACTTTCTTAAGGCACCCTTTGACAGTGTCTCAAAGAGGCAGCCAACTATATCATGAACAATCCACATGCCCAGGTTTGTCCCTTTGGCAGGTTCCTTCTCCCACTCTGCCACTTGTCCAAAACACTTTAATATGCTTGGAAGAATTAAATTTCACAGAGACCTGCAATAATTCAGGTAATGGAAGGGACCGAGCAGAAGGGTGAATGTGAACTCAAAGCTACGTGACCTGCTGTTGCAGGATTTTGGAGCAACCAGCAACCCCACTAATTCCACCCAGTGTTCTCTAAGTAAGTAAGGATGCAATCCAGAGCCGCCATTGGGCCTGCACAAGTTCTAGGAGGGTTGTAAATGTGCCGTAAAGCCTCCTCCACATTTGTGCCCCAGAGTCAGCTGGGCTGGCAAATGGATGTGCACTGGCCTGCGGAGGCTGAATCCAGTCTCCGCGTCGACAGCAGTGGGCAGGTAGGAAGCAGGGAAGAGGCTGGAGGGAGGTGTTCCGGGGTGGGCAGAGGATGGATGGAGGGTGGTCCTGGGGTGGGTGGGCAGTGGGAGGTGGGGCTGGGACCCAGCTCTTACACCTGATCCTAGCCCCAGTTCCCAAGTAGTGCAGCTTCAAGCCACTCCGCTCTCCTCTGATTTATGCCACCTCTGGAGGTGGCACAAATCTGAGGAGACCCATTGGGGCTGCAGCAGCTTACCCAGGGAAAAGGGGAAGAGTTTCCCTTACCTCCAGCTGAGCCACTTTGGGGCCCTATCTTGTGCTGGATACAGCGCAGGCTTCCTGGCCTTCCTGTTCCAGTGCAAGATAGGACTGTGCTGTAAATAACCAAAAAAACCCACAACAGCCTCATTGCCAAGGGATGAACTAGATGAGGCACTCAAAGAATCATGGCCAGATCTTCTAAGTTTTTAAGAGTTATCTCCGTGTCTGTCCCTCCCCTATCGGGGAGTCCAATTCCAAGTTGCCTGGTGCACAGGGCTGCAGCAACGCCGAAAATGGCTGCTTTTGCATCCAGCGTAGCCAGACCCATGCAGCTGCCGCCACCTCCTCGAAAGAAGGGGACTTTTGCCCCCTTCCCCTGGGTAGGCCCTACACAGAGGCTCAGCTTCGCTCCACAGGTCCCGCCTCTCTCCCGCCCCCTTCTCTCCGCCTGGTACGCCTTCTCCCCACCCTCCCTCCACCTCACTCCCTTGAACACCTCCTCCCCCCACACTCCCACCTACCTCCACTGCCTGGTAGTCCGCATGACCACTGAGCAGCAGAGCTCTATTGCTCCACCAGCGCTAGCCCAGTGCCGGCCAGCACTGAGCTTGCTCCGGTACTTGGGCTGTGATATGCCGGCATGCCCTCTTCAGGATTGAGCACTGAATCTCCTGCTCCAAGCTACTATTTAGACCAGGGTGCCCAAACACCACCCCTGGGGCCACTTGTGGCCCTCGAGGATTCCCATTCTGGCCGGCTGGGAGCCCCTAGTCTCCAATGAGCTCTGGTCCTCTGGAGACTTGCTGGAGCCCACACTGACCCAATGCAACTGCTCTCAGTGTGAGGGCCAACTGTTTGACCTCTCATGTGAGCTGTGGGATGAGGGCTACCTCCTCTGCTTGTTGTTTCATGTCTGTGATTCAGCAGTGGCAGCAAAGGAAAGGTGGCCTTGCTTTTGCCATGAGCTATCGCAAGATCTTCATTCATTCATATAAGTTCCATCTCTAATATATTCATTTATGTAAATTTATTCAAATTTGAAATGTAAATTAACTTTTTTCCTCTGCCTCCCCAACACACAGCGTCAGAGAGATGATGTAGCCCTCCTGCCAAAAAGTTTGGACACCCCTGATTTAGACCAGGGGTGTCCAAAGTTTTTGGCAGGAGGGCCACATCGTCTCTCTGACACTGTGTCGGGGGCCGGGGGAAAAAAAGAATTAATTTACATTTAAAATTTGAATAAATTTACATAAGTTTACATAAATGAATTTATTAAAGATGAACTTATATGAATGAATGAAGGTCTTGCAATAGCTCAAGGCCTATAAAAGGCCTTGCACAAAGCAAGGCTTGCCTTTCCTTTGCTGCCACTGCTGCATCACAGATGTGAAACAGCAAGCAATGGAGGGAGCCCTCATACCACAGCTCATGTGAAAGGTCGAACAGGTGGCCGTCATGCTGAGAGCAGTTGCATCGGGCCAGTGTGGGCTCCAACAAATCTCAGGAGGGCCAGAGGCTCATTGGAGACTGGGGGCTCCCTGAGGGCCGCATTGAGAGGCCTCAAGGGCCGCAAGTGGCCCCCAGGCCGGGGTTTGGGCACCCCTGATTTAGACAAAGGAACACTCACACTGGATCTGTAAAGTGAAAAGCAGCTCAGGAAGGTGATGGGTTGATCAGAAAACCTGCATGGCAAAGGTTAAACACCCACTTTGTTAGCACTACCCCCCTGACACTACCCCTGTGGCAGCTTTGAACTAGATAATAAGTGAGAGCACTTAGTTTGACTCCATCTAGTGCAGTAGTTCCTAAACTGGTGGGTCACAACCCACCAGGGAAATTGGAAGAGGGTCATTCCCCCTTAAGGGGGGTGGCCCAGAAATGGGTGCTCTGATGGTTCCACAGCGATCAAGGTGCTACCAGGAGCAAGAGGTTTTGAACTAACCTGGGGGGTTGCGCTGGCCTCTGGAAGGGTTCAGGAGGCTTGCAGCCCCCTCTGCAGGTCTCCCTGCTACACCAAATAGCTACAACCAACAATCGGAGCGATTTGGAGCAGCAGAGAGGTCAGCGAGCCTCCCAAACCATCCCAGAGGCCAGCTTATCCTCCATGTGAGTTAAAAAAAAAACCTCCCAGTGGTGGTGTGATCACCATGGCGCAACCATGGTGGCACCAACAGACCTCCCCCACCCTGCCCCACCAATACTTACTGCAGTCACAAAGTCAGAGTTGAACTTTGGGAACTGATGATCTCGTGAAATCAGCTTTTCTAGCTACCAAAACTGGAATCAAACCAGAATAATGTTAGATTGGAAAGGACCCATAACTTGGCCTCTGAAGAACTTAAATTCTTACCCACAGAAATCCATGCTCTGTCAAAAGGGAATCTGGATCAGTTTCTTCACATGAGTAAGGTTCAGGATTATAAGCAGCACATTCAACCTTAACAAAATAACATTTATTAGTGCTATTTATTTGGTCTTCCTGGTGCCCTTTAGCCAACAGTAAGTATAGAATTTCATGGTAGCTACATAACATACTGGCAATGACCTTCATGGACCTACTCAAGCTTTGTTTATATTCTTTCACAGTTCTCTCCAGAAGTTAAAGAACATTATAAATTAATAGGATAACTACAAACAAAAGTGTTTACTTCAGGAACACAATTCCAACATATTTTCAGACAGCCCAGAATTAGAAGTTCCCCAATGCTGTCACATCATCAAATTAAATTGTGTAGTCTTTTAGGCATAGCCAATGTGTTGGTGTAAGGTCAATCCCCATCCCATCCAAATACAGTGAATGGCTTTTCCTAGACTGTAATCAACCATCTCTTACCCAGTTTACAATCCTGACCCTTTCCACTACCTTCCTTTTCCCTTCAATTTGGCCATTTCCAATGAAAATATTTTGGTAAAAACTGTGCCATATCAGGGCCCAATCCTATCCAACTTTCCAGCACTGGTGCAACTGCAATGCAGCCTTGAGATAAGGGAACAAATGTGCCCATACCTTGAGGAGGCCTCTGTGACATTGGCATGGCTGCACTGGCACTGGAAAATTGAATAGGATAGTGCTCAATACAGCACTGTCAAGCATGCTTATTGGTAGCAAGCATGAAACACTGAGGCTTAAAGTAGAATACCACATACAACAAAATACAATGTCCACATAATGTCTCAACTACATGTCACACACCAACATCTGAATCCTGACATCTATTTCTAAGAAAAATGAGCTTTGGAAGGGAACAAGATGGAGTACAGAAAAGAAGCAGAAACTCCCTACCCACTGCTTCTCCATGAAAATTCATCCTGCCAAGCCCCTTCCCCCCATAGGACTTAAAACTTATCTTTGCTGTCACAAAGTTCCCCTCTGCTATTTCTCCACTTCAAATTGCCCCCTCTGAAAGCCTCAGTGCAGTGACCAGGAGGGGGGAGCAATGGACCAACACTCTGGAACTAAGAGTCCATGCTGAGGTTGCAAGGCAGGGATTCAAGGATGGTCAGGTAGAAGAGCTGAACCTGGACCTGTTCCAGGGAGAAGGTAACTGAGTCCTTATATACATCATCCAACTGTTCTCCCCACCTGATGGGAAATGGAAACGCTGAAAGGGCCAGCCCTCTCACCAAAAGACTTGTACTTCATTGCCTTTTCAATATCTCTCACCAGGTGTGCTGTCTGCAGTGGCTATTAGAAGAACTTGAGAGTGAGGATGCTGGCTCCCCAGGAGTATCTCCCTAAGGGGTCTTTATTCTGGGGGGGGGGCCCTCTGGGAGTTGACTAAAGGTCTGGGGTTCTTGGCTGCTGTACTCCAGCACAAGGCTAGTACCTCTACCCCTTGTGCTTCTGGACCATCTGACCCAACAGATTCTTCTCCAATGAATCAGTATCTAGATTATTGACCGAGCCTTGATTCACGACAACATGGGATGATACTGTCATCCACTAAAGGCAATGGAAAGACTCCATAAATTTTAATGGGATCCACCATCAAGGTTTGTAGCTCTGAATATTGCTAAATTAAAAGTTATAAACCAAAACTTGCACACTGTTCACTTTTTCCACAGAAGCAGCTACAAAGAAATGAATCCCAGTGTCCTGGTAATGGTGATTTACAGTATCTATGACAGGCACACTCAGTTCCTGGAAGGAAAAGACAGCAAGTGGTTTGAGTCTTTTCTTGGCTAATAGCTGCATTTTTGTGGCCTTATTCATTTTCTGATATCACTTAATGCTTTTCACAGCCAGGACAGCCAGGACAGGAATATTTAGGGCCTGAGGTAAGAGGCTTCTTGCCGAATAGTCAAACAATAGATAATATATTTATCTGACATATGGCCCTTTGGCAAGTCCATGTATTGCATGCCATACACTAAATAAATAAATAAATAAATAAATAAATAAAGATGTATAATCAAAATGGCAAGGATCAGAGAAGTAATGGGTTAACACAATTTGGACCCCTCAATTCATGCTTGCCTTGTCCACACTTCTCTTTGATTTCAGTAATTTAGGTGCCTATAAAATGTTTACTATTTTCTCCTATGAATGACAAACTAGAATAACTTATACAGAGGCTACTGGAGTGACTGAGAATAAAGCTCTTGACACACAGGCTCTAAAGACGCAAAACATACTTCTTACAAAGTCCATCCATTTAAAGTCTTAGGGATTAGCCTTTAAATAACAATAAAGGAAATTCTGCCACTCCAAGGAAATAGAGTTATTTTTACTGCAACTCTGAGAAATGCGTTAAGCAAATATCTGCAAAACTAAAAGTACATGATATCGCTGCACATTTCAGTCTACAGATTATCCCCTTAGCAAGTAAGTTAATGCTATTCACCTTAAACTCCTGTTGTTTAGCCATCATCACAGGCATATGCCTAACAAGGAGAGGATGCTTCTCTTTTTTAATCTGATTCCCATCATCTTCGATACAGAACCAACCTAGAAGATTTTCCTCAGCTATAGGAGCAAGGAGAAAAGAAAAAAAATGTATTTATTTGTTAAGTGGTTCCAGAATGTAAATCTTCTCCAAAATCAGTCTCTACAGAGCAAAAAGATCACCTAACTTCTTATTGTGGGGTTTTTGTTTGTTGGTTTTTAAACACACATTTCCCTATACTGACATACAGGCAGAACCTCTCAAATGGCCAGGCAAGCATCCAAAATAAGTTGAAAATTGGAGCAATACATCTCATATGTCTTCAATTCAGACAATACTTATTGACCATTCATAGGACTCAAAGGTTTTAAAGTAATCAATTTTTATACAGTCTCAAGAAATTCTTTCTGATGCCCATAGGCTTGACCAAACTGTGAGTTGCGGTTTTGGTGAGTCATGGGGCTGGCACTGCCCAGAAGCTGCAAGGCATTCTGGGTCACACCATGCCCCAGAATGCCTTGCAGCTCCCGGGTAGCACAAAAGTGTGACACAGGGCGCAATCCTAACTCCTTATGTCAGGGCTTTCCAGCACTGACATAAGGGCAATGCAGCTCTGGGGTAAGGAAACAAACATTCCTTTACTTTGAGGAGGTCTCCATGAGTGACACCCAACTGCAAGATGCAGCACATGTCCCACACTAGCACTGCTAGGCCAGTGCTGGAAAGCACTGACATAAGGAGCTAGGACTGCGCCCACAGTTTGTTAGCTGCATTGCAACCCAGAATGCCATGCAGCCTTGCACTCTAGAGTTTGACCCAGAAGCTGCAAGGCATGTTGGGGTGTAACACAACCACCACAGCCAACAAAGAGGTTTGTGGTGATAAAAAGTTTGTGAACCGCTGGACTAGATGGTCTGACTTAAGTAAATTTTAATTAGCAGAAAACAGCTGTCAAACACAAACTGGTTTTAACCAAATGGTTAAACCTAAAGCACATCCTATGGGTGTCTCCTCCTCAGAAGCAAGTTGCATTGTGTTCAGTGGGGCTTATCTTCATGAAAGTGTGCGCAGAATTGTAGCCTTCATGCATTAAGGAAGAGAAAGTACACATGACGATGAGCATTGAACACCTTCCACCTGGTTAAAGAAATTCAGGGTGTTCAGAGGGTTTGACTTGAAGCAGATGCCATGGTGCTTCAATTCAATTCATGTGACTGCCAGTTTCCAGTTAGTTTTTAATTTTGAAGAATAGGATGTGGAGGGGGCTAATATCAAAACGAACTGACATTCTGAAGATGTACAGTATGATAATTGGTCAAAGATAATTTTTTTTTAAGATAAGCGATCGAGAGCAAAACTTTCTGTCTCCAGCCTTGGCTGGGATTCTAAGAACAACTTTAGGTATGCCATTCGAAATTCTTGATTTGTTTTCTTTGGACAATCCATCATGCCACACTACACACTGATTTTGAATCTCTGTTCAGTTTCAAAAGAGATATGCCATGAAGCATGGGAAGCTGCTCCTTCATATGTACAATCCCCAAAGCTACCTATGTCAAAGTAAGTGACAAAAGGTGTACTATATACAAACTATAACATTTGAGAAGTTCTGAACGACAAATTCTGATTTCTGCTGCACAAGGGCATAACTGCAAGGAATCTTCCCAGCCCACCCCTCTCTTCTGCAGCCTCCCCCCCACTGAAAAGTCACATTGGATGTGGTATAGGGGCTACAGGGAATCCCTGAAAGCCAGACATAAGCATGTTCCATGAGTGAAAACAACCTGGTGCTCAATTCTTGGGGATTTCCCTAATCCCTGCACTGCATTCCATGCCATTCACAACTGTCCGATCTCATCTGATCTTGGAAGCTAAGCAGGGTCAGGCCTGGTTAGTACTTGGATGGGAGACCGCCTGGGAAAACCAGGTGCAGTAGGCTTATACCATAGTCTTTCGAGACTGAAGGTTGCCAACCAACCACAACTGTTATCCCCCCCCCCCCCAGGAGTGGTTTTTGAAGGAGCTTGAGAGGCTGAAGTGGGGAAGAGGGAGTGTGGAAGATTTCTTACACTTGAGCTGATGCATGAGTTTATGGACCCAATGCTATAATAGTAATAGCCATTTTGAACTCATCTAAAAATTAAAGCAACATTTGATGGCACAATGGTTCTATATTTAGTTCCAGCAAAGTTCCAGAAAATGGTTCTAAACATTCCAGCAAAGTTTTTAGCTTGGAAATTAAGTAGAAGCCAAAGGGATAACATGTCTTAAATTCCACATATTGTTGTCTTAAGCATGCTAAAACAAAACCTTACCTAGAGTAAGCTTAGCCATTTGTAAATTGTTGATCCATGATTGTTTAATGGCAGGGGTAAAAGTATTGAACACTGCTGTAAAGAATGTAGGCCTCCCAGATCTGTTAGAAAGAAATGAAAATAAGTGACCCCTTCCTGTAATCTTTCAGAAGTTAAAAATTGTACAAGTATACTGTAAAATAATTATTAAAAGCCCCTAGTGGCAGCCTGTGTTCTTTGTGCTGAGATGGACACACCCAGAAGTAGCAAGGAGAATGTATTTAAAATGTTAAATACTGTACTCCCATTCTGTCTCCATTTTGTTCCTTTCCCTACAACACCTAAAGTGTCTACAGAAAAAGAGGCAATTTTGTTTTCCCTCCCAGAGGGTCGCTTTTAAGAACCATCCACCTTCTGAGCAAAAAGGCAAGTTTCAGTTCTGGGTAATGCTATATTGCTACTCACTTGTCCTGCTTTCCTGGAAGCTGAAGCTGAATTCGACAGCGGTCTGCAGCTCTTATTTCATCTTCTTTCTTCAAGATGAGTTTCTGTAACCCTGAGGTCCAGTCCTGTGCCACTGACTGATTTAAATTCTGACCAATAAGGAAAAGGAAAAAAAAGTGATAAATTTCTAACATGGTGATTTTAATTTATGTTTGCATATGTTGGTTTTTAAAAATGTTTAACAGTTGCTGCAATAGGACCATGGTGGAGGGATGGGGATCATAGAATCATAGAGTTGGAAAGGGCCTAACAGGTCATAACTGGATCCTATCCCTCCTAGTGTGTGCCATTTGCCAAGGTAAAAAACCCTCTTGGGCAGGAAACCCTCTTGTGCAGGAAAAAAAAAAGGAGCAGGAAACCTCCCAATGTATCTCTTAAAGTTCTTTTTTTCCCATCTGGGTGGAGGGGCTACAGAAAGACAGATAAGTGGAAAGGGTTCAGAACCCCACTACTCATGCTCCTTTTTGATATTTGAAAATTAAACATTCAATTTAAATGCAATTATGACATCTTGTGTAGTTAAAGCCTGAAAAATATGCATGTTTGTGTGCAATGATCAAAAACAAAATTACTTAATGTTAAAACTGGTGAAATGGAGCTAGACCACCATTCTAATTGCCACTAATACATGGTGTTGTATCCTTACTTTTCATACAGAGGTACTCGGCCACCACAAATTTCTTTTAATCATGGAAAGAGTTACATTCACACAAAAGACATCCTTCCATGAGCAGGACTCTTGCAGGTCCTCGCAGAAAACTGCAGCCACAGAGAGCCTCCACACAAAAGGTTCGAAAATAGCCCATGCTGTAATTCTAGGGAGCATTTTCTTAAATTTGCAACATGCCATTCTTTGTGTTTCCATATCAGATTAGTAACTACTAAGGAGACTCAATTATTATTGCACTAAACACGAAAAGCAGTAGGGTAAAACAAGATCAGCAAGGCGTCTAAATCTACTTATAACTCTACAGTTAACATTTAGCAGTAAACCAATTAGGGTACGAACAGATTATATATATTTGCTTGTACACACATTTTCATTTTAAAGGCAACTATGGCTACCAGAGTGATTTAAACTTGAAAACACATTTGATAAGCAACTCAACCTTTTTATGGTTACCTGGTAATTTCCTTTAAGGCTGCCTATCAGTTGACTAATTTGACCAACTACATTCAAATCATGCAAGAGATTTTGCAAATCATGGTACAGTTGCCCTGGTCCCATATAAAGCTTATCTGAAACATATTAAAATATATGGTTATACACATACACATCAAAAATGTGCAATTAAACATATACACAGCTAGTTTTGTGACCAGATGTATGCATGACAGGGTAACAACAGCAGTACGTGTTTTGCTTATTCAGGTTCATAGAACATGGGCTTCCTTCCCCACCCCCCAAGTCTGAAGTAGTGCTACAAAGAAGAGGCATAATTAAAATCATATCTTGGGGGGGGGGAAGGGGCTTCAAGTTGTCTTTTTAACTTTGATATACAGATGCAATCTTTTTATACACGAATTTTTTATCTGCAGATTTATCTCAACAAGAATGGGGAGAGTCGCACACTCAACTTTGCCTCATTTGCCCCACACTGGTGTCTTGCTCTGTTTCAAGGTAGCCAAAACATTACGAAAAAGCTGTGCCTTGCACAGGCACAGAAGTAGCCCTGGAGCCATGGAAGAGGCTCTGGAAGATTGAGCACATGGCACAGTAACAGTAAGACTCCTTGGAGCCCCTGAGCCATCACAGGCGCAAGTGCAGAAGACTCCACAAGAAGCCTTGAGAATATTGTGGGGAGAGGGGAAGCCAAGGGAAAAACCTCTGTAGCCAGAACCTCTGTAGCCAGGTGCAGTAAAGAGGAGCTCTCTCACTCTCACTCATGAACTGCTGTAAAAAAAAACCATGGAGCATTTTCCTCCAGCTTGTTTGGTTTGCCTTTCTCAAAGCCGAAAATGAGAAGGAAAACCAGGCACCCCCGTCCTTCAGACTGAGATGCTGCAGGCTCTCTGTGCTCCAGCCTACACAAGCAAAACAGCCCAGCAAGCAAGTCTTTCCAGCAATCCCAAGCATTATATTCGGGCTACAATCCTCTCCACACTTTCCTGGGAGTAAGCCCCACTAACTAGAATGGGACTTCTGAGTAGGAAGGCGTGGGACTGGGCTCTAAGGCTGCAATCCTCTCCACACTTTCCTGAGAGTAAGCCCCATTGACTAGAATGGGACTTACTTCTGAGTAGGAAGGCGTGGGACTGGGCTCTAAGGCTGCAATACACATTTTCCTGGGAGTAAGCCCCATTGACTATAATGGGACTTACTTCTGAGTAGGCAGGCATAGGACTGGGCTCTCAGGCTACAATCCTCTTCACGCTTTCCTGGGAGTAAACCCCATTGACTATAATGGGACTTACTTCTAAATAGAATGCATAGAACTGGACTCTTAAAAGTTCCGCATCCCGCCTGCTAAACACGCGGGGACAGCTGACAACAGGAAAGGGCTGAGTATGGGAGCGGGACATGGTGAGGGGGAAGGCAATTAGAACCGCTGCCTTACTTTTCTTCCATCCCCAAGTGTCAGGATGTAGCGCTATTTGCTTAACTGTACAGAATTTGCGTAAAATCACGTGTTTCTGGTTGATTTGGCACAACGCAGATTTTCCCAATCGCGGAAGTTCAGGGAACGAAACCCCATCGCATAAAAAAGTTCCACCTGTGTTTGAAATCAATGGATTAGTGGAGACTTGGAGTACAAATTTATACTTGCCAAAACTCGCTCAGTTACTCAACTGTCACTGGACTCTTTCCATAACATGCTTGTAAAAATGGAGAGTGGCTCAGGGCCCAATCCTATCCAACTTTCCAGCACCAGGATAGCCACAAGGCAGCCCAAAGGTAAAAGAACAAATGTTCCCATACCTTGAGGAGACCTCCAAGATACTCCCCAACATAGGAAGTAGTGCATACCCCATAGGCACAGCGGCACCGGCACTGAAAAATTGGATAGGATTGGGCCCTCATTCTTTAACTATGATCACTACTACAGCAGGAACTAGAGAAGTTTTTCTTGCACCTGACATTCTCCAATGTGTGCAAATCATTTTGTTAGTTATATTGCACATTGCTCATTTCAAAAGCAATTATGGCTTTCTTTCTAATATCCAAAAAAACCCTACTGCAAAAACAGAGCTATTATCATTTGGTAATAGAGTTAATAAGAAAATAGGATCTCTCAGAATTAGCTTTGTATTTCATCTGATTTTGATTGTTCAGATCAAAGAGTAAATTTATTAATTTTTTAATGAAAAAGTGGGAAGTATTCTGATTCTCTTTTGCATTTTGTAAAAGAAAATTAGATATAGGGATTTATTCATAACCATTATGATGGAAATATTCCACCTGCTTACAAACTGTCAAAGGGAAGTAGAACTAGGAAACTCCCAATCAATTTGCAAGTTACTTTAGAAGAGTAAGTCACATTATTTTGCTACATGACAACATATAATCAGGAGGACCGTCCATAGATTCTAGTTAAATTATCTGAACGCATCAAGCATCATTTAGGCAATATAAGGGCTGTTACCCAATTAAAGATATTAACTTTAATCATATTAACTGTAGCTGACTAATCAAATTTGTACGAATTAGGAGTCAAAACAATAGCTCTGAAGCAAAAAGCACACTTTGTTTTTAGATTCACTATGAACACGGTGGCACTCCCTTTGCTGTATGAAAGAAAGGAAAATGCCTTTAAAATGTTGCTTGTCACCTGCAGTTAAGTACTTGTATTTAACAATTTCTGTTTAAAAATCCATCACCCAGATTAATTAATCTGTCACCTGATCTTTCAGTCTGTGCTTTCTACATGAAGCAGTCTAAACATTGTAGTTCTAGCTGCAACTATTTTGGAGAAATATATGTACAGTCAAATATTTCAAGAATGGAAAACAGATATTTTGTTTTAATATTAGCTGCTATGATGGCCATTTAAGAAGGTACACTCCAAGGCTGAAAGTATCATATACCTATTCTGATTTTCTTAAACTTTATTTTGTTATGGATGGAACAGAAGTGACCACAATGGGGGAGGGGAATAGTCTAGATCAGGGGTGCTCAATAGGTGGATCACGATCTACCGGTAGATCGCGAGGCAAAATGAGTAGATCGCGGAGTGCCGACCCCCCCTTCAGGTGCCTCTGGGAGGAAACGCCGGGAGTAAGGCCCACTGTACTCAATGGGGCTTACTCCCAGGTAAGTGTGGCTAGGATTGCAGCCTCACAGCCTAATCCTAGGCATGTCTAGTCAGGAGTAAGTCCTGTTATACTCAGTGGGGCTCAAGGTACAACAACATACATTGTACACGTAAACGTTATATGTTATGATGGCGCGAACATTGTAAAAAAAACTCTGGTAGATCTTGGGGCCTTGCTGGGTTTCAAAGTAGCTCTCGAGCCAAAAAAGTGTGAGCACCCCTGGTCTAGATCTCTTGGATTTTTTTAACATTGGCAGGGATGCCCTAAAGTTTTACAGCTATGGCCTAAAATCCTCAAAGTGAGGCAATCACAATTGTTTTTTCTATCATGCACAAATATTTCATCCCCAGAAATAAGTTCTTCAGAAAAATTATACATTCATTTATTCAGTCAGAACCTTTATTGGCACATGCAGAAGAGTTATACAAAAACCACTTGGGATCTATTCAGCTATCTCATCCAAGATACCATTCAGTTATCTTATCCAAGTCTGCACTAAAGAGAGTGCAAAGATAAATGAATATTTCCCATTGCACTATATTAAAGTTTGCAGTAATGTTGCAGTAATGTTGCAGCCCATTTATAAACACCTTGTCTCGGGGGTGTTGGTATTGACGCAATAATATCTTGTTTACATACTGATGGATAGAACACTCCAGAAAAATTAGAAAATCAGAAGCATTGTTTACAAGTGAGCAGGGGATTGGGCTTCTGCATTCTAACAACCCAATCTTATCCAGCACAGGAGCTGCAGTTCCAAACACCTATCCTGTGCTGGATCTGAGCAGGCTGGAGATCCCCTCAAGGGAAGAGGACATTCGTCCCCTTACCCTGAGTAAAGCCCCAGTATGTTCAGTGTGGCTTCTCAATTATGCACCATTTCGCTTGTGCAGAAATCTCATGTCGGGCTTCTTAGCCTGATTCTGGGGATAGGATTCAACGGAGGAGGCTTCCCACTGGTCCCACTCCCTCCCAGGCCTGTTACTCCCCCTGTTCTGCCCTTCCCCCACCCATAGACACCTGCCCCAAGCCCTCCCACCACCCTCCTCATGCCCACCTGCTGCTCGATGCCGACCTCCTCACTGCCGGCAGCTGGGGCTCCTGCTGCGGCACCAAAGAGGTGATGAAAGCCCCCACCCACCTGTGCTATTTACTTCCAGGGTGACACAAACATGCCTTATTGCATGTCTGCAACACCCAGCGCCAGCGCTGAAGTCCCATAGGATCAGGCTGTAAAAAACCTCTGTCTTCTTCCCATGGAACTGCAACTGACCCAATAGGCTCTAGTTCAAAAAGCTCATGCCACAATGCCTTGGGAGGGTGACTATTCTTTTTTTAAACAATAACTGCACCTAGTTACTGAATAGCCACATAGCATGCTTACAAACAGTCTAGAAACAGAAGTTCTCAACCCAAAATATAAAGAATAATGCATAAGAACCAAGGAGTACGAGTCTAAATTAAGTGTCTAGAATTCTATCTTTTTGCCAAGATTGATCACAGTCTTCTTGTTGATAGATTTAATGATTAATATTCATGTGATAAGATACAAGAAAAACAGTGAAAAGAGATGTTTTTCTGACTACGTGCAGCCTTACTGCAATGAGACACAAAGTCAATTGTATGCTTGAAGGTGATGTCAATTGTGAATAGTACTGTGAAGAATGGTAGGGTAAGATGCAACAAGGCAGTTACGGTTCTTGTGAGGACAAATATTCACGTCTCAGTTCCACCTACAGAGCCATCTGCTTATCATCAGGCAGCATCCTAAACCATGCAAGAACTTGGGGCTGCAAGAATAAGGAAACCAAAACACACCTGGATGGGAAAGCTCATCTTAGGACTGCAGCTAATTCATTAGTTCGTTACATTATAATGAATAGACAAAGAGTGCTGTGTAATGATGTAACTGGTACAGCAGGAAAAGAAACAGTGCTAACCCAGGAAATACTTTTAATAAGATTTGCATCCAGAATTTAACCAACTGGAAGTTCAATTATGGGCTTTATGGTGCCTTATGAAGAGGCTGGTAGTGCAGCAATTATGAGATGTTCAGAAGAAAAGCTTCAATATATGCAGCAGCAGATACTTCTCTGTTAAAATAGTGAACCAAAAGACTTCTAGAGACTCAGAAATGTTGGTACCAACTAGAAACTCCACTGCCTCAGAGAAATCCACCAGCCTCAGAGAAAAATCCCTCATACCCAGATCTTCCTTCCTGGACAGGGACACTGGGTCAAGAGTGTGACTAGTCCCATGGTTGTACCTGGATAGTCCCATGGTTATCATGGAGGCTGTGAATTCCTGAACATTTCAGGAAAAGCAGTCCTGTCATGATATTGAGGTCTCACAGTTACAAGCCTGGGGGTCCTCAACATGAAATCTGAAACAACCTCTGTTGGCTCAGGCAGCAAGACTGGTGAACAGTTGGACGGATGGTGGACCAATGGAATCCCTTATGTGTCCCTTCATCAGATATACACATTGAAAAGCTAGCACCCAACCTGGCCTAAAGTTAAAGCCCCCCCTCCCCCGCAATCAGTGCAACAAAATTACCCAACACAAGAGCCATTTTCCAACATACCCTTTAATTACAAAGCTAGCTGCTCCAGTGCATAAAAAGCAGCAAAACCAAAAACCTCCAGAAGCTCAGTCAAAGGGGAAAGCCTTGGTAGTGATTTAACTGTCGACCTACAACTCCCTAGTTCTAAAGATTCATTATTAATGTCAAAGCCAGTGATAAAGCAAACAAGGTTTATTTTTAGCTCCTGCTGCTCTGTAAATTTCCTGCACATTTTGTTATGTAAGTGAAGCTCTTTACAGCTGTACCACCCCCAATAATAGTCATTTTATTTGTCTCTCTCTTTAGCTAGAACTAGCACTGTTGCAGTTTCCATGACTACCTCATAAAGCTTCCCTCCACCCCCAAAGACAACCGTCAAGCAAGAAAGTAGATGCAGGAGGACGGTACAACACAGTTCTAGAGTTTACTTAACTTGATAAAATCAGCCACATCCATAAAACATGTTCACAATAACTCAAAATTTAATCAATTCCTATTCAACACATTAATTTATTGATTAAGGATCCACACATTACCAATTTTAGATTGTGATGGAAGAACTTTAAGTGAAAATCTCAAATTTGGCTCAAAACATTATTTCTTCAATATGAGAGTACTCTGGCTTCCTTGAGTTATGGATGGTTGCAGTAGCATTTTCGCACAGATGAAAAACATTCTTTGTTGTGTGACCTACGTATGTTCCAGCTTCCATACAGACGACTGGATCTGAACCAGAATATAGCATACATAGGGAACTTGATGCATTCAATACAATGATTTCAGGAACTACAGATGGCACTAAACTCTTCAGGAATTCTTCAAGGTGACAAGTGTAACAACAGGAGCAAATGCTGCACTGCCCACAGAAGTCAGAAAACTAAAAGCTTCCTTACATGAGAACATAAGAACATAACATAAGAACAGCCCCACTGGATCAGGCCATATGCCCATCTAGTCCAGCTTCCTCTATCTCACAGCAGCCCACCAAATGCCCGAGGGTGCACACTAGATAACAAGAGACCTGCCTCCTGGTGCCTCCCTTGCTGGCATTCTGACATAGCCCATTTCTAAAATCAGGAGGTTGCACATACACATCATGGCTTGTAACCCATAATGGATTGACCTGATGCCAAGGGGAGCCTAGACACATAAACACTACAACTGCTAGGAATATGCTGGCATGCAGACTTTCCATATTGATGATGGATACTTCCATGTAACTTGAAGGAGTCCTTAGGCATGGAGCATTGTGAATGACTGCTGTGGGACAGAGTTTTCAGTAATACCCAAAGGGTAACAGGAGGACAGGAATGTCTGAATAGGCCAGGAGTGTCATATAACTTAAGGTTTGAGAAGGAAGCACAGGTTCATGTAGTCCCCTTTCAAAGCAGCTTGTGCACTCGAAGCTAAATTGAAGAATTTCATACATGCCCCAACAATGAAGACTTTTCAACTTCAATATTAGCATTGGCTTATCTGGAAGAGCAAAACATGACTATTTCAAGGGAAGGAAGAAGCAGCCATATGTCTACCAGCAAAATCCTCCAGTGCTTTAAGCAGCTCAGCTGGTGGTATTAAGAAGCAAAATGAAAGAAAACCACTATAGCCTTTCTGATATAGAGTTTCTGGGTCTTGCTTGTTTGTTTTAAAAAGTTATTTCATGTACTGCATACCACAGCTCTTAATGATTACCTTCCTTCTTCTCTGCAGCATAAAGAAGCAACCCAAGGCTCACATAGAAATATTGGGCCAAAATTATATCTTTATCACAACTACTGTTATCTATGTGACAAATGATCCTGGAGTCCTGACAACCCAAGTTCAAATAAATCAAACCAGTAAACTAGTTTTGTCTGTCGCACGTTCATGTGCATTTATTGTAAGTGAAAAGTAACAAACATACGTTATATGAAAGAATAGCCTTTCCAAGTTAAAAGAAAAGATTGGACTAAAGCTTTTCCACTAGATTCCTTTTTAAGGATAAAAGGATTTAAGAGATTAACCCTGTCCACAGCTAGTAGGATAGTATTAATATTTGCTAGAGACTGCATTTTTTAAAAGTTGACAATCACAATACAGTAGTTCCTTTTGTTCATAAATGAAAAGGAGGTTGGCATGTTTCTGCACACTAGTTGAAGCAAGACAGGCTTAAGTTGTCTTGATTTGAATTAAATTAAAAAGGGGGGCTAGAACTTTCACTTTGCATGTCATTACCTGGGCAATCAACTTCCTAAACAGGTATAAAGTCAGAAAAAGGAACAATCCTCTCAACTATAAGGACGCTCCAAGGTGAGTGATGAGGTTATTATAGGAGAATGTTCAGTATATGTGTGGATGGACACACACTCACAGAGTATATAATCATCTTAGTACTATATATAAACAGGACCACCTGCTCCCATGAGGCTATCCAAATGTTAAGATCTTTTGCTATGTTTGATGAATGGAGGGTTTGTGACTCCATAGAGATGCCACCCTTTGTAGAATTTTGAAATTTGAATTTTGAAATATCTGGATAGCCTATAAATGTTCTTAAATCAATTACATCTAAAAATTGATACTTGGTGTTCCTGAAATTACCAAAATCTTTGCAAATATCTTGCTGTGTCAATATAAGCTGAATGCTATATTGTCTATTCCAGTTCCGAGAAAGCTTTAATCCTGCAGGACAAGCAGCCTTAGCTGTCCTTAATTAGCACACAATAACTAGTGAGATTACAATATAGCAGTTCTCAAAGCTCTTCTCAATGTGGCCAACCACAGTGCCATAATCTAATAGTAGCAAAGAGCAAACCATAACAAAAGGATTACAAGGTTTGCCAGTAACAATGGGGAGAGATGTCAAAAAATAAAGTCAATCACTTGAAAGGAAAACCTAATCATGGGGGAAAAGTGGAGGAAATTTCTAATAACTTAGGTCATCAGCAGAATCGCTTAACCACAGACAGGTTCAGTATAGAAAATTATATGTACTTTTATACTACCTTAAGAATCTACAACATGCAATGATGGTTTCTAATTAAAAACACAACAACTTTTATTCTAGCAGTAGCTAGTACCAGTTGTTGGGAACAAGCAGGTGATATTTCATCATCACCTTAAATGCCTTTTTGTTGTCTTCTCAGAGGTTTCCAGTTTACTTTTTAACACATAATGTTAAATTATGGACTTTGACATGATCTAGCAAAACTCCTACACATTCATAGTTTTAGAAACTCTTAGCAAGACTGCCTTTTTGTTTCACAGTTCATATAACAGAGCTTATAAAAACAATCCTGCAAGATGTGTTGGACTTCACACTACTTCTTGAGCAGAGGCTTCCCTGATGCATTCTGCACATCTACAAAAGAGGCAGCTCTAATCAACTAATCGCAGATCGGCTTCACTTTACTGTGGATTGGATCCACACACCCCGCATGCAGCCCCCCTCACGTCCTCTCTGGAGGTAAGGAGAGATAGATTTACCTCACCTCCAGAGGGTCTTCTAAGGCCCACAGGGGCCTCAGAATGAACAAAAAAGTGACTTTTAGTTTTACAATAAAATTGAAAGTGATGTTTTTAATGCCTGCAAGGCTCAGAAGACCCTCCAGAGATCAGGGGAGCCAAACTCCTCTCACCTCCAGAGGGTTAGTGGGGTTCCTGGGTAGCCACAGTTTCAATTAAGTGCAAGGGGTTCTGGAAAGGATGCCAAATGGATACCAGGGCATGCCTGTATTAAGTAGGCACTGGACAGTATATACGGAACATGCCTATTACCATGCTGAACTTCTTACTGTGATAGGAAGAATCTCTGTCTAAATGTTTGAATAGCAAACAGGGGGTGTATCATCAGATAAACCATTAAGTGGGACACATGGCAGTGTAGACCAGTGGGTGCCAAACGCTGCAATCCTTCCCTGGGTGAACAGAGCTTAGTGTTCTGCCCAGGGGCCTCTCCTGACCTCTTGCCCCTGACTTTCACAGCAGCCAGCCGAGCACACCCAGAAATCTGGGCGCAAAGCCTTCTGGCTCAACAGACCCTAGAAGCGGCTGGCTGCCATGAAGGTTGGGGGTGATCTGCAGTAGAACAGAGAGGCCCCCTGGCAGAACAGTAAGCTCCATCCACACCAGGGATGCCTTTTCTGGTGCACAGCAGTCTCCACTTTGGAGACCACTGGTGTAGACCACAAACAGCAGGCAGTGTCTCTCAATGCTGCAATTTCAGTTTGGGGGATGAGCGTTACTCTCTCTTTGTAAGAAGAGAAATGCATCAGATATGTCAATATACGCTGGCTTAGTTGGATACTTGTTCAATAACATGTTGTTCCTTAGCAAAAGGGGAAATGCATACTTCCCCAGTAAAAGGTACATCTAAGAACCATGGACAATGTCATTCAACAAAGGTCTCATATGATCCATTCAGCACAACCTGCCGAGCTATTTCAGACATTCAAAGATGTGCCTGCAATCACCACAGAGGATGCATGAATCACTCACAGTAATCCTTCTCCCACTTGCAGTGTAATATACAGTGCAATTTGCACATTTGCCCTATAGAGAGATACAGAAACGCCACTCATCGATTATATCGGAAGAACTGAAAGAGGAAGCATGAGTCACTGTGTTAGGGTTAACACAGAGATCTCCCACAGCACCCCTGATTATACAATTAAACAAAAAGTTGCAAGATATAACTTCAAGCACAAGTGGAGTGGGAAGAGGGGGTGGGAAGACTGCTAATTTGATTGACGAAATCGTGGCGGTAATGGAGTGCTGAGAGTTTTCCTTTCATCCTAAAATTGCTATCTGAAGTTGCACTTAGCTCCGTAAAGGGGGGGGGAAACACCCAAGGCACAAATTAGGTATTCATATTTTTTCCCCTCGTGGCCAACAACAGCTACAGGAAAGGGGCACAGTTTAGATCAAGGAAATAGCAAGGAAGCAGGTTAGACATATGCTGGGCCAGGCAATTCATGACACAAATAACATGCCTTGTGTTAAGTGGCAAAGCTCAGCCTTTTACCCTGAATCCATTGCCACCTCCCTCCAGTCCGTCAGAGATGAAGCCATTCCAATCTGTTTCCTGTTCAATAAAAGCAATTGGGAAGCAGCATGGAAGGCAACAATTCTACCCCCTTACATTGCTCCTTCCTCGGATGGTCCCTTTAAACAAAACAGGAAACATGGAACATCCTAGCAGTGTTCCAAATATGTTCACCATATTCCTTATTGGTTGAAGGGACCATGTGAAGGTGTGAGACAGGGAGATAGGGAACCAGATCACCAGCTTCCACTAATTTTTTTCTAGCAGCAGAGGTGACTTTGCTTGGAGGTAAGGGGGTGAGTATAGGATCATGCACCAGCCTAGACATATCCTCAACCCATTGTCACTTTCCTGATTAAGTGAGCAAGTCCCATGGCTAATTTGAAATAAGAGCAAGACACATCAGAAGGTAGAAACCGTAATTAAGTGGAGCTAGACTAGCACATGTCTTACAAAGACAACCTGTAGATCAGGAAGGTTACAAGTGTCATTCGTTAAGTCAATTCACACATTATTGAGGTGCCACAGTTCCCATACACAAATCAAAGCACATGGGGCCCCAGTCTGTATTGTAACAAACAGTTTGCATAGCTTCCTTCAACAACAC
This sequence comes from Tiliqua scincoides, assembly GCF_035046505.1. Classification (NCBI taxonomy): domain Eukaryota; kingdom Metazoa; phylum Chordata; class Lepidosauria; order Squamata; family Scincidae; genus Tiliqua; species Tiliqua scincoides. The sequence goes on along the minus strand of NC_089821.1, from coordinate 167,212,179 downwards.
TAGAGAAATCCCCAACAGATCCACTTCACAGAAGAGGCCTGGAACAAAACTTGAAGATAAAATTCATGTATATATTTTGGAAGGGTTTGTTCCTTTAAAACACTTAGGAGCAGTGCTGTGAAGGGAAGTGCTACTGGTATAATTGTAAATTTCCCCTCACACACACTTAATTATGAGAATAAGGAAAGGCAACATCAGAATCATCTTTAGCTCTGCTCTATATGAATATGTTCCTTCTTTGAATTCAGGGCAAATCCTTGAGGATGTGGTTTAATTTCTAATCTTGGTTTTAAATCATCCAAGAACAAGATCACCAAAATACAGTGCGGAAACGTATTTCTTTGGAAAATGTGTCAGCATCCATGGATTCAAAAAGCAGTTCTGAGACCATGTACAGCAGTGGTTCCCAAAGTTTTTTCACTTGTGTACCCCTTGGCAGCCCATTTCCATAAATTGTACCCCTCATACTAGCAAGATGTTTTTAATTTAGTTGCTGTTATTTCAAATTTATATGTTTTCAACTATTGATCCATATCTGATAATACACTAACTGATGATCAGAAACTAGTAGTTGCTGGTGCTTTTGCAGCCAGCCAGTTGCCTTCCTTCGTGCTTTGCCAGCCCCACAAGACATTCTAATAAAGACTTGCCTTTTTCCACCATTATTCAAATTTTTTTCAAGTACCCCTAAAGGTCCTGGCAAGTACCCCAGGTTGGGAACCATTGATGAACAGGGGAAAAAATAAAAAAAAACAGGTATTTCTCAATGACTCCTTGCAATATTTTGCTCAACTATGATTGCCAGTTCCTAGTTTGGCAATACAATGTTTGCCGTTTTCACATTATGAATATTGCAGAACATAGGGTTAAGGCCTTGAAAAACATGCTTGTGAATATTTAGCACAAAAGCATAACATATGCAAGGGTAAGATTGCATAATACTGTAAAGGTCTCATTGAGCACTTCACATACCTATTTATAATGAGAAAGTAGTAGTCAAACAACTATATATTGATACTTACTTGGCGTAGCATTAACAACAATATTCTCAGATGAATGCTGTGGGGGGAACCTGCAGTTTTCACCTTGTCCATCACTGCTTCCATACTCTATGACGTCTACATGCCCCAGAGGCACACTCCATTTCAGTAAGTACCTCTGGCCAGTCACAATGCCACTACTTTCATGGGAAGAACTGACAGGAAAACACACAAGAGCATATTTTAGATTGAGCCATTTTATTTATCAGTTAAACTCAGGCAAATGCTTCAATTGATTAACTCCACACTGTAAAGACTGCTTTAACATCTTAATTTTGTGTTCCAAGTTCAGCAATAAACTATATACTGTATAATGAACTGAAGATGACATTCGCGTATTATTTTCCCTTAAACCTTCCTGGGGAAAAAGATGTGCTACTATTTTGAAGCTGCCTGTGCCAAAACAAATTGTTTCCTAGGAAAAAGTTGTTTTAACAAGAAAAAGAACAGCATGTATCACCCAAAAGGAAAAAGCAGGTTGATAGCCTTCTCTTCTTCCCTGTTTCCCTTCCCCAAAGGACACCACTTTGAGGAAACACCTTGTGTAACAATCTGAAGACCTTGGTCACTGACTGCCTTTACACTCTACATAGCTATGTTACAATAGGTCCAAATCACACAAAACATGAGAGGATCTAGTACAAATAAAGCATACAGAACTTAAAAATCAGACTGTTCTTTACATAAAAATCATACAAAAAAGAAAAAATGGCAGAAAAGAGACAGAACAGTCACAGTGTCCCTTCATTTTATTATTCATAATAGGATCTTAATCTTCAGGGGATAAAATATTACCAAAGTCTTGTTGATGACAATATACTTAAAAGTCTCCCACAGTTGACTGCATCTGTACTGAAATGCTGAATTGCTACACCTTAACTACATCCACAAGATCCATTTCTTTCTGCTAGCATTTCTATCTGAAACTGGTAGGCCCCATTTTCCTCAGAATGTCAGAACCAGAGCACACTACAGCCACCATGGGAATCCTTCTTTGTGGAGCGTCATCCACCAGCCTACAACACTTTTTAAAAAGTGCTGGTTCCACATGATGCAACTTCTTTATGCAATCCCAACAGCCACTGGATGATGCTAGAAAACTCACCTAAGTACTATTCACCAATGTTATGGGACAGGCTAAGATCACATGTCACAAGGAGGCCAATTTTCATGATTATCCTGGGACAACTGTAATGTGCGCTCTGGTCCTCAGTTATTTAGATACACTAGATTAGGTAGTTTATTCAGGAGGCACTAATTTATTAGCCCTGTCTTCCCAACATAAAGCAAAGAAGAGATTTCCCATCTACACAAAGTAAACATAATAGGGTCAAGGGTTAAATCCAACTTTAAATCCTCACAACTGGCAGAGAGTTCTGAGCCTCCTTATGTATGTTCTTTTTAAACTTTGCAGGAGGAATCTTTCCTACCCCAGACATAGGGAAGGACCAGAACACAAAACCCGGCACACAGCTGTTTGGGAATGATTTCTTACCGGACATGCACTGTAGCACACATTAATACATCATTTAACATGAACAGGCGTCGTTCTTTGGTTTTGATTATTTCACCTTTGTCACTGTAAACTGTTTCTAGCATATCATCAGTTCGTATGAGATATCTGTTCCCACTGCTAAGTAACTGAAATTAAAAAGATAGTACATTAGCTCAGCAGTTCCCAAAACCTTTGGTGCCACGACTTACTTCATCCTCCCCAATGGGTTCCAATGCACTGCTCATCTTGCAAAGCCCTGGAGGCCTCTTCTGGCAATCTTCTGAAAATATTCTGGAGGTCTCTTTTGGAGGCCTCAGGCTGGCAACCCATCCTGTCAGCCTCCACAGGCTTCAGTATGGCCTGCAGAAGCCTCAGAAAATCACTTCCAGTTTTCGGAAGTAAAATTCAGTTTTATTGGAAGTGATTTTCTGAGGCTTCTGTGAACCATTCTGAGGACTGCGGAGTCCAATAGGGTGGGTTGCTGGCTCAAAAGAGGACTCCAGGGCCTCCAAATTCTTCTGGAATGGCTCTGATTTGGAGCCATCCAGATACAAGGGCGGGCGGCCCCAGCTCATGACCCACCAGGCATGGGCTTGTGACCCACTGGTGGGTCATGACGAACACTTTGGGAAGCCCTGCATTAGCAGATTTGTCACACAACACCCCTCCAGTTGCACCTTTATTGCTTTAAAAACATATCATTCAATATGCACAACAGTACCTTACAAGCAGACCAAATGTCAAGCATGAGAGGGTCGGGGCTGGAGCAGGTTTGCAATTGTGTTATTTGTACACAGGTTGCACCTGCTCCTAGGCCTTTGTGGTTAAAAGAGCCATGAGCTCAGGTGATGTCACCTGACGGTAGCTCACACTAAGGAGGGGTTTTGACAATGGGCTGCAGTTGATAGGCTGGCCTATACCAAAGCGATGAGATTTCAAGCATTGTTCTGGGTACTTGTCTTGTTCAGGCGATTGTCCTTTTACAGCCACCTGGAACAGGCAGCAAAGGCAGAAGTTGGGAAGCTCTTCTCTGTTTCCAGGTCTTCTTCAAGGCACACCTGGAGATCCAGTGGTGATTTTATGCTCTCTTCCAACATCACCTAGAAGGTAAGACATCTGCTTGGATGGTCCTTGGCTCTCTGGTCCCTTGTCCCTGCAGGACAAGGCAGGAGGTCTGGTCTAGAGGGTAGAGCCTCCATTTGCCTGAAGATAACATCCGCAGGTCGTCAGTTCGAGGCCACCAGCATCATGCGACCTTGAAGCAGCTGACAAGCTGAGCCGAGTTATTCCATCTGCTCTGAGCGTGGGAGGATGGAGGCCAGAATGTGAAACCAGATCAGAGTGAAACATCTGGACTGTTGTGGTTCTTGAAAGATAGAACCTTCTTTCAATTGTAAAAATCCCTATGGGGATTTAATCAGCCTGCCTATGTAAACCGCCTTGAATAAAGTCTGAGGAGAAATCTGACGACCAATAAATACCTGTATTATTATTATTATTATTATTATTATTATTATTATTATTGAATGTGCCCAACACAGATGGATCACCAAGAGCCTTTCGCTGAAGACATCATGCCATTTCTACTAAAATCCTCACTTTACTGTTTTGAATCTATAGCATCCAGATTGCCAACTAATTTCCTTACACTGCAATCCTACACGTGTTCACTCAGAAGTCCCACTGTGTTTAATACAGTTTACTCTCAATTAAGTAGGTACAGGATTGCAGACTCAGAAAGCCACTCTGAGAATGCAGTAAGCAACTGAATTGCCAATTCTAAACCTTCTTAACAGACTACTAAACCAGTCCTTCGGTCACATATACCACTTCCTCCACAGACGTCCAAAGCCACCAATTTGTCCAATGTCCTCTCATAAGGGATATTAGGATGAAGGAACTCTATTCCTACCTTGTTCAGATAACGCTCATTCATGGCTTTTGCTATTTGTTTTATTTCACAGCGCTGATCCGCATCTCTTTTCCTTTCATTTAATTTTTCGGCCAACGTCTCAAGTTCTGTGAGAGCCATCTGTAGAGGCAATCTGTCAGGGTGGCCTTTAGTCGTGTTCTTCAACATATCCTTAAGACACCCAAATGGGTTGGGGAGGGGTAGTGGAAAAAAAAAGCATAATTGTCATGGTTCATGTTTCAGGTCAAGTAAAAAATGGTTGGCAACCTTCAGTCTCGAAAGACTATGGTATGTAAGCCTACACCACCCGGTATTCCCAGGCGGTCTCCCATCCAAGTACTAACCAGGCCTGACCCTGCTTAGCTTCTGAGATCAGATGAGATCAGGCATGTGCAGGGTAACAGTTGCTGCCAAATGTTTCCCTTTAATTCAATATATCGAAGAAGCCATCTTAATCCCTCCATGCCATCACCATGCCTCAAGTGTACAAGTGACTCCAGCATGAGAAGACAATTGGCATGTCAAGCAAGATACCCAAGGAGGTGCTCCATCCTCATAAGGGTGCTGTCAAAGCCCAAGAAGTGCTTTAACAATTGTTTAAAAAGATTAGTTTTGGGGGACAGGGTAAAAGATTGTCTTAGCCATTTCAACTAAGCATTTGTTTTTAATCTTAAAAGAATTTTTAAAATCCTTTCGTATATCTTCTTTGTGACAGAGTGGACTACATATTTTTTTAAAAAGTTTCACTGCAATTGCCACAACACAATGACAAACCTTTAAAATGTAATCAATTAAGAAAAAAAAAAGATTAATTCCATCAATAGGCCTGAACCATCTAATAGATCATAATCTGTCAGCTAGATTCTGCACCCCTACACAACTTCTGTATTTCTGTGATCCACTCTGGACTGTAGACTGTGACCCTGGGTATAAAGTATATTTTGAAGAACATGACCCTTTCTCAGATAGTTAGGCTTTCCCATAAAGGTACTGCAATTAGCAGCAAGGACTTCACAGTTATGGAGCACATACTGTCGGACATGTCACTGAAAGGGGTGGAGAAAGAGAAAGGTTGAGAAACTAGTACAATTTCCAAAGTCCCCTTGAAGAGGCAGTTTGGAACTGGTGCAATCTGGCACGCAAATGAAATAGCAATACAGTGTAATTGCAACATGTGCATTGGGTCATTGTTTCTCCAACTAACTATTAACAGTGAATTGTATTAAAAAATAAACAGAGAAGCAACAATTTCCAAATGCTTTAAACAGAACACAGTGGCTTAATTTTGCTACACAAAAAAGTATATATTCAGTCGTTCATGCACCTTACTTCACAGACACAGCTTTTTTGAGAATTTTGTTTCTTTTTAAGTAAAATTGAGTGAATTGTGAATAATTCCTTTATTAAAGTTTGACGGAAGCACTGGGGCATGATAAAAATTCATTGTGTTCAGAAATACAGCTACATATTGCAGTACTTGATAGACGCATTAAATTAATTGTTTACTCAATATTACTAATAAATATTAAATGATCTCCAATGAACCACCCAACCATTACCATGTTAACTATTATTGTAGCCACTGCCACTTCAGTGCTAGGCCAAAGACAGTTCTGCTTAGGTAAATCATGGAGATTTCTAAAAAAAGGCAGCAAACTCCAAAACAATATGCTATTCCCTGTATAGTTAACACCATGATTTAACTTGCCTGTAACAGGAGGATGAATTGAGGAAAACGTTGTATAGGTTTCATCATTAAGCCATAAAGCGTTATTCTGTCAGGACTTGATTCTTGGCATTGCTGTAATGAGAGAAAATAGAGGAGATTAATATGTGTGCTTCTTCGTGTTAGCCATATTGTCACTATTACTTTTAAGTAAACTGAAGTGTGTGCTGGCATTTTGCAAAAAATAAATAAATAAAAAATTTGACCAAAAACGAGACCCCTATACCTAAATTGCCAATATTGATGGCTGCAAAAACTCATTAAAATGGATCAGTAGGTCAAACAAATGAACCATACTTTCACTAAACAAACAGAGACAGGAGATTATTAAGGATATTAAACCCAAATGTACTCACCTTTAAAAAATCAAGGAAGGCAGGTTTTGTGGCACATGTTTTCTTGAGAATTCCCACAGCAGTACTGAAATTGTTTACATACTCACTATAAGCATCTAGCACCATAGATTTAGAAAACTGAAATGCATAAAAACAGTAAATTAGAAATGCAGCTCCTGTTTGGATTCTATAGCAAGGACACAATTTTCTTCAGCTTCCAATGAATATTGGTTTCCAAATAATCCTGATTCCAGTGAATCCAAGGAAGCTGAATATTTTAACAGATAACACAGACCAACACACATTTTGCTTCCTTAAATGTTACACAAATTCCTAGGTATATTTGGGGTGCTGATTCCAAAAATGGCATCCATTTTGCCCTTTCACGTCTAGTTTTAGAGACACGGCATAGCCTCTTTAGTGAATGGTTCGAGCAGCTTCGTCATGAGGAAGAATACACCATGGCTTCCTCATGAGGAAGCTGCTTGAACCATTCACTAATCAGGTTATACTATATCTCCAAAACTAGACGTGATAGGGCAAAACAGATGCTATTTTTGGAATCGGCACCCCGAATTCATATCAAACCACCATAAAGTTTGGGAAAAACTTTTCTGACCCTCAATTTTGTAGGCCTGTGTAATGGACGCAATTCTAATCAACATTCCAGCCCCGACATAGCTGTGCCAGTGGGGCCTGTGCTACAACCCACAGTCAGGGGGCAGTCATGGAGACCTCCTCAAGGCAAGGCAATGTTTGTTCCCTTACCTCAGAGTTCCATTGCCCTTACGTCAGTGCTGGAAAGTTGGTTAGGATTGTGCCCAATGTTTCACACCCTTTGTAAAAAAAATTCATAGCTTCAGTACAAGTATTACAACAAAAAACAAAAGCTATACATTTTAGTTCAACCACATTAATTTCTTCTGATCAAAATTTTCACCAGTTGGCCTTAAAACAAAAATTGCTATTGCTAAATAGGCTGTAGGAAGGAGTCAGTGGGACAGGTTAAACAGCATTGTAGGCTGGGATGAAATGTTTGGACAATCCCAATTGTGTAATTAGGAGCATGATGGGTTTCAACTGAGTTTGGGGGGGGGGAAAAAAAGGGTAATCTTCCTACTGGGGGAATGGAATACTGAGCTCAACTTCAACCTGAACTGGGGAGATATGTTTGCCCATCACAACATAAGACACAACACTCTAATAGGACGTGTGTAAGACTTTACGCACTGGTCCACACATAGTATTACCTGCCCCCTATCCCATGATAGCTTACTTACCGATGCAACAAAGACATCTCCAATCATTTCAACAGAATCCCAGTCAGAGACACGGCTGGCCAGTGCTATTTGAAACATTGAATGGCACTGAAGAATTTCCTTAATTCGATAAAAAACCATCTTTAGTTTTCTTTCACTAAGTAATTTGGGTTCCATTTCTGAAAGAGGCTTTTCATATTGCTGATGTTAATTAAAAGAGAGAGAATTGTTTAAATAATCATATCATAAACCTGATTCAAATTAAAGTTTAGAATGGAAAACAAATACAAAATGCCTCTTGTATGATTAATTCTTAGCAATGCATCACTTTGTTTCTAACATGACCACCAGTTTGCTTTCCTGATGTTATAAAAACGCTAAAGGCATTCAGTTACCTCTAGAATCCTTTTGAGAGCATCCACATAATTCTTTTCACTGTCAACCACAGCACCTAAAATATATCGTCTGACTACCTGTGGGACATAAAGACACACAGAGTCAGTTTTAGAAGTCCAGATAAGTGATCCATCAGCACAGACCTTAAACACAGTAAAAACAGCTTTTCTCCCAACTAGGACTTGGTACCCAACTTCAAATCTGGTTAGGAAAGGAATTTGGATTACCACAATTAAGGCAGGAGAGGGACCAACTTGAGGGAGGTTATGTGTAGGCTGAAAGAGTAAGCTCATAATCTTACAGCTTGTTCCTGGTCTCTTGACCATGCTTAAGGGACTGCTAGTGTTACATCTGCATCAGCACCACATGAAAACAATTTAAAGGTACTCTATCCACATTATGCAAAAGGGATTGTAGATGGAAATCTTCATAGAGAAAAAAAAGGTGAAAGAGTGTGTAAGAGCACAAACAATAAAACAAAAAGTCAAGGTTGGCCAAAAGGCACTGGTCTTACCACACTATCTGCCTGGCTAACACACCAATCCTAACCAACTTTCCAGCACCGGTGCAGCTTTACCAACACAGTCCGCGCTGTATTCTGTACTGGGGGAGGGCTGCAGTCATGGAGGTCTCCTCAATTAAGGGAACATTTGTTCCCTTAACAACAGGCTGCACAGGCACTGGAAACTTGGTTAGGAGTGGGCTTAAGCGGCATTTTTTTTGTGGGAACTCAGTAGTGAATTATAGAGGAAAACCACAAACAAACAAAATAAAGAACATACAGGAGTGAAACACATGCCCTCTCTGACTTTTTGTACAGAACTGCTTTCAAGAACTGCTATACAGAACTGTGAAGAGAAAATGCAGACTGTAGTTTGAGTGTCTAACTAGGACCTGGGAGAACTATATCCCATTACTCACCCAGCCATGATCTTGAGCCAGTCACCATTTCTTAGCTTAACCTACCATGTGTTTAGCTACCATAGTCAGCTTAACCATGCATGTATTTCCTATTAAGCCATGAATTTGCATGCCTATGTCCAAGGCTTTTTCTTATCAATGAAATAGGCATGCATTTCATAAGGATGCTTTCGAAATATTGTAAATAGTTTACCCACAGCTTCCCTTTCCTCCATGACTCACAACTAGAATCATCTTCAGGGTTTTACGCAACAGCAATTCTAAAGAAGTCTGTCTAATATAGCTACACCTTGTGCATGGTGAAGGAGATTTGCTGCTTTTCTGCAAACTTTCTTGTCCCAGCACAGAAATGGACAGATGGTGACATCAAAGTTCCAGAATGGGTTCCAGTACCTATTTTCTACATCACAAATAGTTTATTTAAAGCATTTGTATGCCACTCTTCCCTTCAACAACAGGGTGGAATAGAAAGATCACAAACACAACTGGGGGAAAAAACCCAGATCAGAGCAAACAATAAAAATTCACCAGTTAAAACCCCATACAGATCACACATTGGCAGCCTTGGCAACTACAAAGACAGGTTTTGCCTGCAGATAAGACTCCTTCCATATATTGGGTCCCACAACTCAGAAAGACTTCCTCACTTCAGAAGGTGGGACAGCCTCTGATGGGGATTAGAGACCTTTGTAATATGAATTGCCAAAATATGAGGACAGGAAATGCTTCAGGAAACATCTCACTTTATGTGACCAGAGCTTCTAAACAACCAAAAGGTTTTAATGACATATTCACTGTGTATATAAACTGAAATGGTCAAGAAAATATGCATAACCCACGAGTTCAGTTCTCAATTGCATGTTCTGACTTGTTTCCCAACTTAGCTTAGGACAAGCCAGTAGTTGCAAAGTCTGTGGCAAATCCTGACTTGTCTGAAATTAGGACTTGCACACAAAAGGCAGACAGTGCACAGAACTAGGATTCAATCATGGTTCCATATGATGCCTGACCAAGCAAGTCCTTAGTCTTGCTTTCAATGCCTACTTTAAAATTAATACATAAGCAACTTTCAGCTCAACTATATTAGCATGAAAATGGCCTTAACAGAAATAGCAAAATTCAAAATAGAGGGTGCACTTCTATCCCCCAAAACATTACTGCAGCACTGATCAAGCATTTGGAAGGAGGGGGTTACAAGGGCAACTGGATTGAGTCCAAAGAATCACTTGTCACTCAGGTGTACTTATCACCTGCAAAGGCCAACAATGAGAGTCTTTTCTCCTCAGCTTAAGTTGAATAAAATTGCAAAAGTTGCTGTCCTTACCCTTGCTGCCAACAGAATATATCCCATCCTGTGCCAATTCTTTGAATTTCTGAGCAGTTAGGATTTAAGAACATAAGAACAGCCCTACTGGATCAGGCCATAGGCCCATCTAGTCCAGCTTCCTGTATCTCACAGCGGCCCACCAAATGCCCCAGGGAGCACGCCAGATAACAAGAGACCTCATTCTGGTGCCCTCCCTTGCATCTGGCATTCTGACATAGACCATTTCTAAAATCAGGAGGTTGTACATGCACATCATGGCTTGTACCCCGTAATGGATTTTTCCTCCAGAAACTTGTCCAATCCCCTTTTAAAGGCATCCAGGCCAGACACCATCACCACATCCTGTGGCAAGGAATTCCACAGACCAACCACACGCTGAGTAAAGAAATATTTTCTTTTGTTTGTTCTAACTCTCCCAACACTCAATTTTAGTGAATGTGCCCTGGTTCTGGTGTTATGTGAGAGTGTAAAGAGCATCTCTCTATCCACTCTGTCCATTCCCTGCATAATTTTGTATGTCTCAATCATGTCCCCCCTCAGGCACCTCTTTTCTAGGCTGAAGAGGCCCAAACGCCGTAGACTTTCCTCATGAGGAAGGTGCCCCAGCCCAGTAATCATCTTAGTCGCTCTCTTTTGCACCTTTTCCATTTCCGCTATGTCTTTTTTGAGATGCGGCGACCAGAACTGAACATAATATTCCAGGTGTGGCCTTACCATAGATTTGTACAACGGCATTATAATATTAGCCGTTTTGTTCAGAATCCATTCTGTCACATACCTGTAGCAGCAAAACTAGTGACTATTGGTACTCATTTCACAAAACTGAAATCAGAACCCTTGCAGTTAAAAAGTAAAGTGGTTTCAGAGGGGTGTGTGAGTGGTGTGTGGTGGATAGGCACAAATGGACACCACTATTTTTTCTGAAGAGGCCTTGTTCATCTCTTTACAGCGTAGGCAAGAAAGAAAGCCTTTGGGCGAGCCACTGACTTCACTAATATGGTATGCAGAAAAAGTATGTATCATAACGAGCCCCAAAGACAAATAATTTCATTACAGCTCCCTGAAAGCTCAGATATGATAAAACAATGCAACAACACACATGGCTTACTGTACCTCGAAGGCTGACAAGTTTATGGTAGCAAACAGTTTTGTAGACTACACCCCACTTCATCAGATGCATGTCCACTTGCACCTAACAAAGTAGGTTGCAGTCCACAGACGCTTATGCAACAGTAATTAGAATCATGTGATGCCTTTTAAGCATTAACAACTATGTGGGTTTTGCTGCAATAGACTAACATTGCTACCTCTCTGAAAACAATGCAATCGGGTCACTGATTTGTTCCACCAGCCATTACATGATGACTCTAGGTCCAGAAACCTATTCTGATTCACCAAAATCTCTTTCTGCACTGAAGCCGACTTATTAAGTGTTCCAGCTTTTCTTTCTTCAGTAAGATGAAGCACAAACATCCAGGCATCCAATTATGCCACCCTGTGGTAAGTAACAATATGTGTAGTTTTAAACCAAATGAAAAACATTCTCTCTTAGTCTATGCAACATTATCAAATCCAGGCTTGTAAAAAGTCACTCAAGTGATGACCTGTGACAAGCAAGAATTGCCTCCAAGTAACAAGAGAAGAACGCTTTATAAAAATTCTACCCTCTCCTTTAAGCAACAGATATCTAATATTCAGTAGTTAATCTGAAGTATTTTTACACTGCCTTTCACAACAACAATTAACCAACAGCACCACAATTAAAACTACATAAAAATACTAAAAACAAAAAAGAGAATATAATGGTAGATAAAGCACTACGATAACACAGTTACCCATGTAAAACAGCAGAGAGAAATAAAAGGGAACAATAATAATAATAAACTATTTAAAGCTTCAGAAGAGAGACGGTGCCTGGGGGCTAAAGGACAAGAATGGCAACACCAGTTGAACATGACTAGAAAGGGAGTTCTGGTCTACAGTTTTGAGCCAACACTGAAAAGACCCTCTATCTGGTAGCCACCTATCTAGCTTGGAAAGATCAAGAGCCTAAGAAGAAGGCCCTGAGGAAAATCTTAGTTAGTGGGAATAATGTGGAAAAATGTGGCCCTTCAGCTAAGCAGATCCCAGGCCATTTAAAAAGATTTAAAATGCCCAAACCAGCATGAGTTGAACTTGGAAACAAACTGTCATCACATGATCTTGGCAGACATTCCAATGGCAAATTCTGTTAGTTACAAACACCTTTAAAATGTGAGCCACCTGTATCATGCATTACCATTATCTACCCTGGGAAGGAGGGACAGATGAGCTAGTAGGCTAACAAAGATATTATATAAGTAGATGGTACTCTTGGTGCAGCCTCATTGGCTTCATGGAGGAAAGTAGGAAGCAAGTGGCCTATAACAGTGTTTCTCAGACTGTGGGTTGCGAGCCAATTTCAGGTGGGTCCCCATTCATTTCCATGTGTACTTTATTTTTAATATTAGACTTGATGCTACCATGGTATGTGACTGCATGCCATGGAAAATGTTACAGACCTGTACTTCGAACAAGCTACTATGCATCTTTAATGATAGTCAATGGGACTTACTCCTGGATAAGTGTGGGTAGCATTGCAGCCTAGGATTGTTAAAAATTTTCCTCCTTGATGATATCACTTGCAATCATGACATCACTTCCGGTGGGTCCTGACAGATTCTCATTCTAAAAAGTGGGTCCCAGAGCTAAATGTGTGAGAACCACTGGGCTATAAGTTATCTGCTAAAAACTTTGTTTGAATGGGGCAAGGAAAAAATGGGTGAACGAAAGACAAAGTCACACACACACACATATACTTCCTGGTTTTTGCTGCCACTAGTTTGCCACAGTGGCAGTGTTCCTCTGGGCAGCTATTGTGCATATTTCCCAGAAGTCCCTGAGAGCTATGCTGTATCGTTGTATAATACTGCTTTTACAGGATTCCTAGGAAATTAACTTGGCCACTGCCAGTTGCTATGAAGACTGGCATTGTTTTTAAAACAGTGCTCCACATTTTGCCCCCACCCCCATGACAACTGCAGAAATCCTTCCATTTTCATCACCTGAAAGTGGGGGGGGGGTGCAATTTCAGCCCTCTTTATTAGTCATTTTGTGCTTCGCTGTTATTTGAAACTTTAGGCTTTCCAGGAAATCACATAGGAAAGAAGCACGCCAAAGATTAATAAGTACTATGATGCTGTCTGCACAGAGTTGAGTGAAATTTTAATTATTACACAGATCAGTCAATCAAACTCTATTACAGTTTTCCTTGAAGGACTACAACACAGAGCTCAAAACATGTCAGGACTTGGCTTAGCATCAACACACACTATCAAACCAATGTGGTTTTTCCCTCAGATTTGTAAAAAAAGAAATGAAAATTGTGGCAATTAAAAGCAAGATGACAGAAAGAGAGAAAAATATTTGCTTAATCCATTTCTGCCCAGTCTACAGGTGTACACATTTGGTCCCTGTTGTGCATATGCAATGTTGGGCAGAAATGGCTTAAAGTTCCAATCACATGCATTGCACAAACCTGTTGCTGAGATAATCCATCAGGCATAGGAGTCATGATTGCCTCTGCATGCATACAGTCCACATCAATAAACAGCTCCTCTTCATCTAGACAGGTTGATCTATGGTCTAGAAATAAATGTGCTAGAATTAACATTCATCCACATACATAATACAGAACCAGGCCATGACATGTTTAGCCTTCAAATGAGATTAACTGCACTATCTCTGCATCTGTTTCAGAATTACAGAATTGGGTCCAATTCCCACACTGAACTTCGATCTGACAAGTGCTATAACCATCAATTTATCTATACAACTTCATACAATGAATATTTCTTCTGGATGTGCATCCACTTGGCAAGATCTGGAGCTCCAAAAGCCACATGAGCATGAGGCTGGAGGCTCACTATGATGAAAATGCCCTTATTCAGAACCATTAAGTTGTGTCATGGTGCTTTTACTACATCAACAATTTAATACAAGAAGTGGGCACAAGATTGTTTTCAATTCAGTTCTTGCCTAACAAAAGAATACTGACACTATAAAACAGCAGAACAGTTTCCTTGAGAACTCCTGTGCAAGCTGTAACCTTCTGCCTTTGTTATTTTCCATTCTAACACAAAGAAAATAGAATCAAATGGCATAAAAAACAGTTACAAATTACACACACAGCAAATAACCATCATCAACAGCCGAGAACAAATGTGTTGACTGGATGGTTAGTTTTTTTTTTATGACTGGAAATCAATCCCTAGAGCCTCTCATGATGCTATTTTTACTGGAACAAGATACAAGACCTATGCCCCCGATCTGCAGCTATCGTCAATCCTACAGGCCTTCTGGGTCAGCATATCTTGCAGTCTGCTGACACAAAAGACCCAGCAATGGCAGAAATGCTGTGCATGACACAGTCTCTGGTGGAAACAGCCAGTGGCTCCACATGAATGCCAGACTTGGCTGGACGCTCCACTGATGCTGGTAAGTTGGTGGTGGAGGTGGGCCGTGGGCAGGGAGGGAGAGGACTGGAACATTTCGGGGAACGAACTGGGGCATGACAAGAAGGGAGGGGGTGGATCCATGAGGGAGGTGGCAGACCACAGTGAAACTTATCTTTGCAGAGGATTGTGCTGTTGGATACATGCACATATTTAAATCAATTTCCTTTCAAATTATATGTTCAGGAAAGCCCAGAAGGCAGCCAGATGCTTGACTCAAGTGCGTAACTGACATGAAGGATCACTGGAGTCATACACTTGCTACTTTTGGCATTAGAGCTATGGCCAAATGTCAACAGAAAGTTGGACTGGAGCACATTACATTAAGGCAGAACAAGAACATCTTTATGTTCTGTTGGCAGACTAGACATTACTGGGACCAGCAGAATCTGGTCAAGCAAATCTTTATTTTGGGGGGGAGGGGGGAGGAATAAACTTAAACTTTTGTACTACTTGGCTTACAAATGCACTCAGTTCATTTGCACATGCACACACGCTCTAAATGATTCAATGCTCCAGTACAGTTAATCAATCACAATTTGAAGAGCATTTTGTCACGCTTTAGCCTAATTGCCCTTATCAGGAAGAGATAAGAAATTGGCTAGATTTCTCATGACTATATGATACCTCTTGATAAAACTGAAATAAAATTAGCTTCCTTAGCACTTCCTTGACCTTGAGCTGTAGACTTCAAAAGGGTAATACAAGCAGTGGGACATGACTGCTGCAATATATTTTTTTTTCCTAGAATGGATGCTATTATAAAAGTCTAATTCTGATGTGTCTAAAGAGCTCCACTTGTAGAAGTTTTGGCAATTGATCAATTCCATATAACTCACACCAGGATATAAGTCCTTGCAAAATTTTCAGAATCCTTGAGACACAGAATAAAAGTAAACCAGTGCAGTTAAGAAATGTTGGGATCTGGCAGGGAGAATCAGAGTTCAAATCACAGGTAAGATAAAGTGGGTTAACTTACTTCCAAATACGTAAGTTAATGTTACTCATTAGTAAAATTAATGTAAGCTCATGCTTCTGCACCTAAGTTTACTGGACAAAAGTAGGATGCAAATGTGAATATTAAAACAATTTTTTTTAAAAAATGAATACAGTCAATGACAAAGTTATTAATATGTACTGAATTAAAATTAAAATGATCAATATATACCTTGTCCAATAAATGACTTGGTTCTGATGAATGAACGACCTTTCTTCACGGCAGCTTTTGTTTTTTCAAGTCCATCCTTGGTGCCTTCCCTAGCAGCCCTCATGAGCTTGTGCATCTGCAAGACAGTAAAAAATAAATTCTACACATTTAATGAACAATAAAGGTAGAATCCAAGGGTTTAAATGTGTTATAGCAGACATTGCATGCAAGTGGTTGCTCTTGAAAAGAACACTGTCAAGTTGCTGGGGGCCAATACTAGGTACAGGTGTGTGTGTTTTTATACAGATGTATAAAAATCTTGCCCTCTTGTTTTTAATAGGTCTGCTATATTTCATGTGTATATTAGTAAAGAATACCTGCAATGTATAACTATGTTTTCCATTAATAGTGATGATTTTTCTTCCTTAATAGAAACTGATCTCTCTCTCTTTTTTAATGAACTGCCAAAAATCATGTAAAGAATCTAAGGAGTTAAAAACAGAATGCCATATTTTCAGCTGTCAGGATGAAAGTGACAAATAGCAATCTTGTGACAAACTATGTATAAGTTTAAAATCTCTTCCAGAGCAGGCTACAGAACTACTGTGTACTCCTGAACCAGCATTGCATTAACTCCTTGGGCTTAACCTAAGAAAAATACTCTCCAATTTATTTTCAATAGGCATATAGGCAGGCATTAACCCCTGCTAATTGGGTAAGAGGCACTTTTTCAAGTGGGTGCTCCTTTTTTTTAGCAGGGGGAGAGTAACTGGCCCACCTCACCCCAGCAGTGTCTGTTCTAGTGGCTGTCTGCTGGTATTCATTTGCATCTTTTTAGATTGTGAGCCCTTTTGGGACAGGGAGCCATTTAGTTATTTGATTTTTCTCTGTAAACCACTTTGTGAACTTTTAGTTGAAAAGCAGTATATAAATACTGTTAATAATAATAATAATAATAATATAGTTACTTGAAATTCTGCAGTGGTAAAATGGAAGCATAAATTAACATTTAAGAAGATGGAATCAATTTCTCCCCTGCATACTGGAAGTTCTGGATTTCACAAAAGTGTCTACTAGTATGGGAATCCCTTTGGATAAATAGTTCAGCATGCATAAAGGGAATGGATCTATATCTGGAGGGAGCACAGTCAATGTTTCCTCAATTAGTGCTTGCATAATTTAAAAATCATCCTCTCCCACCCCAACTATTTCCCACAAAAGTAGAAGTGGTGTGGCACAGTGGAAGAACATATGATTTGCAGGCAGCAAATCAATCTCAAATCAATCGCAGATATGTCCAGCTGAAGACAGGAAAGACACCTGTCTGAAATGCTGAAGTTCTGCTGCCATCAGTGTTAACAATACCATCCAGAGCTACACAGACCAATTGTCTGACTCAGTAGAGAGCAGCTTCCTATATATTTCCTTCCTGTACTTCAAAACTGGCTTCTTCCTGACTCCATTAATAGATACAGATATCTCCACTTTCCTTATACATGCAGGAAAAAACAACCACCCAGTTCATCTCCATTCAAAATCCAAAAGGGCTTTGCCTATGTGATCTTGCAAGAGAATATCACCTTTGCCACATCAGCTACCTTTAGCAGCAGAGGTATTGGTACATCTGTATGGATCAAACCGAAACATTAGAGCTGAAGATCAAAGTAAATTTTCTATTTCATTTTCTAAGCATTCTAAGAGGGCAAAGAGAGGTCAGCTTGCATTGCCCTTGACAATGTTCTTTTAAGTCCAATGACAGAGTAGATAGCACAGTTTGAATAAGTACTGTCCAATTTTTCCCATCAAATCTTGTTTATTAAAACACACATTCATTGTGTTTGAAGAACAAACATTTATCTTGTTACAAAAATCTTCTACACTACCTTCAGCTCATGTTTTTGCTTTAGTTGCTGAATCTCTACTGCTCCCACCGTGTTTGCCATCAAATCTTTCATCTTTTTCTCATAGTGCTCCTTTAAACGGGTTAGGTCATGAGAAAGCTATAGCATACAAAAAGATACAATCTTAAACTTTACACTAGAGTGCTTGATCTGCATCATGCATGCTGGCAGCCAGATTAGAAAAGGGGTTTGAATGAGTAAAAGGAGTAGCTTTGTTTTGATTTTACTATAAATCCCAGTCGTGGGTTCATTTGTGGTTCACTGCAAGACAGATTTTCCATGTGGGTAGCACAAGGAATCTGAACCAATATATTGTTTTGAAACTTAGCAAAAACACCTATCTTTCATCTCTGATGAATAGTATGATTTTAAAAAGTTGGCATTGATGACACATTGATGAATATAATGCATCTAAGCATTTCTTATGATTTTAAGAGATGATTATGCCCTTAAAGAATCTTCCTTCCATAAGCTTTTCTGAAAAAATTTCAGGCGAGGTACCCCTACAATAGAATTATTTGCATTCCCTTTACCCAGATTATATCAGTTTTACAAATAGCATGCAGTTTGAACTGTAATCAGCTGGCTATAGCAACTTGCAATAAATTAAGGGGGTGAACCAGACTTGATTGTCCAGATGACATGGAGAATTATCAGAATGGTTTTTAAGGAAAAAATCCAATGTACATTTCTGAAAATTTGGGGATTTCTACAAAACTAACCTGGAAAGAAGACTTTGGGCATAATCCTAACCAGGTCTACTCAGAAGTAAGTCCTATTTTGTTCAATGGGGCTTACTCTCAGGAAAGTGTGGTTAGGATTGTAGCCTCTATGTTTTAGAAGTCTTGAGTTATGAGTTACAAGCCACATGCTTTATACAATACTGCTAATTATGAGATGCCCACAGGCTAAAATAGTTTAACACCACATTTTAAAACTCCACTTGAACGTGCTTATCAGTTTCCTTTAGTTGGGTTTCACTTTGCCAATTTTCTTTTTCATTTTGAATTACTGCACTTGTGATCTGAAACTGAATGAACTGACAAGAACAAGGCAACATAAAGTTTGGGCAACTGCAGTACTCAGAAGCTCATCATAGGCTCAGAAAAACATTATGCTACCATAATGTTACATACTTGTTTTCTGTGGTTGCCACGCACGAAAGAATTGGGCACTCCATTTTTACATTCTGAGTCACTTTGTTCTTCATAGCTTTCAAACTCACTCGAACTCCACCCATATTCTAGAGAGCTGTTTCCACCTTCATCGCAATTCTCAACATCATCGTAAATCATCTCCTCTGTATGCATTAATATGCAAAGTATAATAGTGTTAAAAAAAGTTCAAGCATGTTAGAAACTCTCAGTGCCTGTTAAATAAGGAATCTCCATCACTGGCAAGTTTTTCTCCTAGAATTTTTTCATAGGCGGGGATAAAAGGGGTGAAAGACTTTCGCGTGTAGCTAAACTTGACTTATGACATAGTATCATGACTGGCAATGATACAGAGGAGTTACACTCAATGAGGGCAAAACTTCCTGCATCACATTGGCTGCACATTGGCTGCACAATAACATCATAAACACTATGCCACTGGCTCCCAGTCGCTGCCCAGGGAGCCGAGGGATATAGGGGAGCCACAGAATCCGCATGAAAATCCCATCACCCTATACCCTGTAGCCCTAATGGGGAGCCTCAGCCAATTGCCCAGTAGATCAAAGAAGCCGCCAGTCAAAAAAGTTTGGGAACCACTGCACTATACAATCCATGATAGGGGACAATAACATAGTGAAGGATAAACATCTCTTCAAGATGGCACTGAAGGACCAGCAGATGAACAATGGCCACAAAAACGAACTGAAGAAGTACAATACATGGCTTTTCAGAGAACATTTTCTCCTCCTGCTTCACCACCACTCATCAAAATGCTATTTTCTGATACCTTCCAGTTGGAGAGGGAAAGCAGCATAAAAATATTTTAAATAAATACTTTGCCCTGGAGATGCTTGCCATTGAACATTTGGCACAATTCTACAAATAAAGAAAGCCTAAAATGGTGTAGATAAAATGGGAACATTCAGTACATAGGAAGAGGCTATTTCCATAATTAACATAAAAAGGAACACTCAGTGAAAACCAGTACACCCTGCAAACCAAATTATTTAGATTATGTGACCTTCCAGCAGTCACTGCCCCAGGCAAGATCTATAATTACGAGTACAATCAACCGCTAGACAGCTTGAACAAGAACTCTGGAACCTCCCTGAACTCTTTAGGGTACAGTATTAGAAAAGTAAGATTTTCAGCTTGTACTTTTTTTACTGCTATTTTTTTTAAGGCATTTGCTTTATCTCTGTCATAAGGATACCCAAGACTTTGAATCAAAAGGTAGAATGTAATCTCATACCTGGTTCAGAGTCTGAATTTTCTCTTGGTACATCATCATATATTACCTCATCTGGATCTAAAAGGTAAACAGTGGAAAAGTTCAACAGTTTCCTAAACAAAAAAATAGATTTCTAGTAAAACAGGTGCTAAAAGCTAGCATAAGAGTTAAATAGAAACAACAGCAATACTACACAGATTACTTCAAGTTTGCATGCCACATTGGTTCTTTTTAGAAAAGCAGAATAAACTTTTAAAATAAATCATATAAATCATACTCATTTATGTGCAAGTTTCTTCTGAACAGACAAGGGGCATCTAATCCAAGCATGCTACTTTGCTGACTTGAACAAGATGCAATCTAACAGGGGTATTTGAAACCAGACTTTTTGCTGAATTGTCCTGCATTTCTGATTTACATTCTCAGTGACATTGTTACCCCAAGGGGCCAAGAGCATTCAGGCTCTTCTGGGCAAAAAAGACTGCAATTTACGAGGACCCCAAGCTTATGTGCCTGAACCCCACCTTCTTTTGATGTCATCTGCCTGGCAAGCTGCCAAATGCATCTCACCTCCCTCTGCCTGTGCATTATCAAATCATAATACAGAGGCTAGCATATTGGCACTCTCTTGTGCATTTACAAGAAGGGGCTTCCCTGGATTTGCTGCAGAACTGAGGAAGAAAGCTAGCCACTTCCACAGATCTTCTTTGCTGCCTTTTTACACAATTCTCCCAGCTTCTACATTTGTTCCATTTGCTACTGCACTAATTTTTTGTATCAGATCAGTGTGCGCAAAATTCAACCACGGGAACATTTATTTACCAGCCTGAAACTCATAGATGGGTTCATGTACAATAACAGTCTGGGTGAGTTGCTCACACCAGCAGAATGACAACATCCACTTTTGAAACTGAAGCTGGTGGAATACCCCAGCATCTCTGCAAGCAGAGGAAGTGTACTTAGAATGCAGAACTCTAGACTCTTAATATTCGGGGGGGGGGGGAACCCAAAATGAATTCAACTGATCTAACATTCCATCATAAGTCACTATCTGAGACATAAACTCAGTACATACAGCCAAAGTGTGGTCACCAATACTTACTCTCCATCCACTCTGTGTTCGCAGGATCAGCAGCCCATTTGGTTAAGGGGTTATCCTCTTTACTCGCCTGATTATCTTCACTTTAAAAACACACATAAATAGATTTAAATAAAAAATGATTCAAGTGGACTGTTTCTAAATTTCTTCCCTTCTGAAATTTGAAACAGTTTAATCCTCAGTTAATTTTTTTTGAACACAATGTATATTTCAAAACCATATCCCTATCAAATTTGGGAAAAAATTATTTTGCTGAATGAGGTCTGAAAAGCAAGGCTAGCTCTATTTGCCCTTGTTCATACTTGTTGGTGAAGTGAACGCTGAAAGTGAAACAAAACTAGGAGACCCCTTTTCAGTAACTGAAATTAATATGGGATCATTTCACCACATACATAATTCTGAGCACAGATACCTTTGACAGGAATCTTGTGTGTACAGATCAGCCTGCCACAAAAATATGCTATGCTTTGCCCTTGCAACTAATCAACCACTTCCCTATACCATACTGACAAGGGCTCAAATACTCAGCCACAAGTCTACTAATCCATTATGTGAGCAGTACAGAGAGCTTTTGTGCATACAAGAAAAGCAGAGAAAGTTACACACTGGTACTGGGTCCTTTATCCAAACCCTATGCATGAAACTCTATTTGCTTCCGCACAGTCACTTGCAGAACTGGCTATAGAAAGCCCGCCCCCCCTAAAAACACTCCCAGCTGGAAATGAAGTAGTTCAGAACCCCACCCACAACACATTAAAGGCTGACATGGCCACAGCCTGGTAGATGCACTCTCCATCTCCTCTCAGTTGCCACCATTGGTCTTTCATTAGCATAGGGCAATAACCTTCAACATGGGTCCCTTCTTCCCACATAACGGGCTACAACTGACAATGGGTCTGTGCAAAGCTCCCCATCAAATGCTATTTATTCTCAATGGGAAGGGAGAAAGGATTTTGACTTCTTGTGCAATGACCCTTTTTAAGGCAGAGACAGAAAAACACTGCCTAGAGAGAATGAGACTAAATACAATCATTGTAGGATTTTCTTCCTTGTACGGAAGCAATTTTGGTATGAATGCTGGTCCTTGCTCAAGTATGGAGCAACAGAAGCAAATACAGGATAAAAAAGTAAAGTAACTTTCCGCTGAAAGCCAGAACTTGGAAATCTGAATAAATTAAAGGATAACATTTTGTTAGGCGACACTACCAAAAATATTTTTGGTTTGAAAGCACTGACTGCAGCTCTGATTGAGTGGAGAGGACCTAGAGGGCTTGCAGGCTCTGCAAGACTACTGTCATATCCAAGGAAAACCTGCGGTTTTCAAACTCTCCGGGAGTTTGAAACCCGCAGTAAGTCTTTGCAGGGGCAGGGGGGAGGCAGCAGGGGCAGGGGGAAGGCAGGGACTGGGATGCACTCACCAGTTCCTGCAGTAGCCATCCCTGTGTGCGGGGAGACCTGCGCGAGTGCTTGCAGGGTGCCCCAGGTGAGGGAAAGGAGGAGTGGATCGATCTGCTCTGCCTCTGCAAAAGCAGAGGGAATCAGAAGCAGAGTGTAATTGCCCCATTCTCCCTTTCCCTGACATGGGGCGCCCTGGAGGCACTCGCACAGAGACGGCTGCTGTAGGGACTGGTGAGTGCACCCCAGTCCCTGCAACCCTGTCAGAAGGGAAAGTGGAGCAATCGTGCTCTGCTTCCGGTTTTGCAGGGCGGGGCACGATCGCTCCGCTTTCACTTTTCCTGACCTGGGGAGCCCTGCTGAAGTTTGCACAGGGTTCCCCGCACCCCCGGGAGGCTGCAGGAGGCTTGGGCAAGTGCACCCAAGGCCCTGCAGCACCCCACCTTCCCCCTGTCTCCTGGCTGCCCCCGCCCCTTAAGGGGGCAGAGGCCAGGACCCACAGGCTGGGGCATCGTGATGCCCCAGTTTGAATACCACTGGTCTAAACAATGAGCCACATTGAGAGAAGTGGCAGCAAAGCTAGAGCTGCAATCCTAAGCACCCTTACCTGGGAGTTAGCCCCACTGAAGTCAGCAGAACTTACTTCTGAATAACATGTTTAGGATTGTGCTATATGTCAATTAATGAAAGTCAATTATCAATTAATGTAGAAGTGGGAAATGATTAGCAAATAGAACAAGACTGCAACTGAAATAAGCAGGGACAGCAGAATGGGGGGGAAAATCACAGAGAGCAGAACGGAGTCCTTCTGGATGAGACCAAGTGCCCACTTAGTTCAGCATCCTGTTTCCCACACCTACCAACCAGATAACCCCAGAAACCTACAAGCAGAGCCTGAGGGAAACAGACCTTCCCTGCTGTTGGTCTTCAAACAAGATAAAGAGTAGCAGGCTACGATTCTACAGAATAGCTCTCTTCAGAAGCAATATTCATATGTTAGTGAATTACCAGTTCTGAGGATCCTCTGAGCTGTGGGAGTTAGAATGGCAATCTTCAGCTAATATCTGAACAGCTGCTAAAAGAAACAGATGTCCCCTCAGTTATTACAATGTTAAAATGCAATTATCATTTTAAATTCAAAACACTGATATTATTAGCTGAGATAGTAATGGGCAAAATAAAATGTTCCCCCCTTGAGGCACCAAGCAGTCCAATCCTATGCAACTCCCCCCTCCCCCAGCAATGCAGTCACACTACCAGAGCTTGTGCTGCATCCTACAGAAGAGGGGGGGAAGTCCTAGAAGTGTCCTCCAGGTAAGGGATTATTTGTTCCCTTGCCTGGGATAAGCTTCCGCTGCCCAAATGGATCCACTCGGACCTGTCCCAGTGATTTGCAGGCAAAAGCCCATGTGGACCCAAGAAGGTGGACTGA
This sequence comes from Tiliqua scincoides, assembly GCF_035046505.1. Taxonomy (NCBI): domain Eukaryota; kingdom Metazoa; phylum Chordata; class Lepidosauria; order Squamata; family Scincidae; genus Tiliqua; species Tiliqua scincoides. Next base: position 167,187,877 of record NC_089821.1, on the reverse strand, counting down.
GGCTGAGACGGGGGCTAGGATAATATTGGCACTGCTTCCATTAATAACATCCTTCCTGGACTCGATCCATCGCCTCTCTGCCCCATTCCAGCAGCCACCTGCTGCTTTCCCCACTGCACTGCCTCACTGCAGAATACACAGACAATATTTCTGACAATGCAATAAAGTTAGTATATAATACTTCCCATTTCTCTCCCCCCCCCCAAGTATAAAAAAAATGAAAGCCAGCAGAGTATTGACAATGTATCTTCTAAAGTTACAAGTTACTCAGTTCCATTGACAGCGAGTATTTATGCCTGGAGTTGTCATGCCCAAAATTGATGGCACTGATCCAGAAAAATTGCATTGTGGATGGCGGTCACAGAGAATAATCCATGAAGCAATAAGCAAGTCTTGGATTATACCAAACATCAGGTAAGCAAAACATGGAGAAAGAAAAGAGAAGTGATTTTTTTAAAAAAGTTTTCTAGTTTGTGTGGAGACTATGGTACATTCAAGAAGATAGGAAAGAGTCTTTCAGCAATATTACTACTTAATAGACATCAAATTCCAAAAATACACTACCTTCCTCATCCACAGATAGACTACGTATTATAACAGGACTTGTGTACGCTGGTAATATCAGTGGCAAATTTGATGGCACTGCATAGCCACAGGGCACAGGAACAGAGTATCCACTCGACAGGGTAGGGCTTACACTTCCATCTTGTGGACTTGGTTCTGGTGACAACGACGGTTCCTTCTCTTGCATCGGTGAAATGGTTATCACAGAGTATGGGTTTACTCTTGGTGGGGCACCCTCAGCACCGGCTTCAGCTCTCTGCGTCTTGTCAGCTCCATCTACATTTTCTGGATTCTCATTCCCTTTAAATGTAAAAAGTACAAGTTTTAACTACAAGGTTCTCCACCCACAATTCGTATCAATTGTGCTCACTGGTAAAGGCGAAGAAAATCAACCAACAGGCAGTGAGTTTTACTAAAACATTAAACAGCTGCTTTGAAGATAGTGTAACACACACACACCCCCCTACAATTCATATGTATAAACGTATGTATCTGCTATTATACAAGATGGCCACAACATCCCTATGCAGGCTTATATGTCTTCAATCCCAAATCCACACAACCTCATGAATAGGAACTTTGTGGTCATGCTGTATATAAAAATATAAAAAGATGATTTCCACATCTTCCAATTTCTTCTTAATACAGATGGATCTGTACTCTCCTCCCACCCCATGGATACTGAAAACTGTGGATAATGAAATTCACAGTTTTCGCCCCTTTAAGCCAGCAGGAGGAGACCAAAGTTGTGCTCCAGTCTCCTCTGGGGGGCTTTCTGAAGCATGCAGAGGCCACTTGTGTCTGCTTGTGGCCTCTGCCAGCTTCAAACGGCTTTTTTTGGCCAAAAACACACCTTCCAGTTTCAAGAGGAAAACTGGAAGTGACTTTTTTACCCTGATACAGCATTCTGAGATATAAATTTTTGGAAAAATTGATTTTAAAAAATGCTACATTAGCACTTTTTTTTTCTTTTCCAAATTGAAAGTCATTCTGTTACTTTAGGAACATAAAAACTGACTATGGACAATTTGACTTGGCATAAAATTATCACAACTAGCATATTAAAAGTATAGTGTATCCAAACAATTATTACAAACAGAATATTTATTTGTAATTGTAACAAATGGAGCAACAATCTCCTGAACTGTGTACTAGTTTATGTGGAACAGAAAAAAAAACCTCCACAAAACAATTTTTAAAAATCCAGAAGTAACAGTTATTCATATTTCCTCTCCACAGTATTAAATAAAAATAAAAAACCCATTCACATAAAAAGAATTAAAGAGGGGGGAAGTGTATAAAAGGGAGTGGGACTACATTTCAATGAATGGGCATGAAATGTAATCAGAATAATTTCCTTAGCTGTAATTATCAGTATCAGTTTCGGTCTCTGCTTCTGCAGCTCCTCTGTTGTGTCTGTCGTTATCACAGTTATTATGGACTTCTGAAAACTGAAGGTTTGCCTGGATTGAAACAAGCTTCTCTACCCTTTCACATGTCAATTTATTTTTTGAGTTAGTGTGAGTGTTTCCAAACATAGACCAGATTCTCTCACATGCTGCAGAAGATGGAGGAATCTGAAGAAGGCGAGAAGTAAGAGGAGTCAGCAGCTGTGTTGTGCAAAGACCTTGCCACCATGTTGCAGGCAGAAAATGTTTGGCAGAATCCCAGATTGCATTCCTGGACCAAATCCCTGAAGGTGTTCTATATTCTGCAACATTTGAAAGTATCTTCCCAACATCAAGTCCTAAATGTGATGCTTATTTCCACCTTTGAATCTTGGATCCAGCAGATTTGCAGCAGCATGAATTGGATGGCAACAAAATTCTTCCCTTTTTAAAATAAAATATTTCACTTTACTTTCTTCTATAGCTGTAAGTGGAGATATACTGAGATTTTCAAAAACAGTTGTTTTTATCTTGGTCATTAAATAAGGAATTTCTGACAAAAGTGCACTATCTGATTCAGATGCAGTGACTGCTGCAGCAATTAGATTTAGAGCCTTCAGGGAATTTTGCAGCTGAACCCAGAAGACATCCTGATCAAGAACAGTGTTTCTTGCACTCCTGGGTACTTTAAGATCTTCAACTATTACTGTTTCTTGAAGAGCGTTTTTGTTTTTTAGTAAACTTTCAAAGGAGATCACCAGCCCACTGAGTTTGACAACAGAGCTTCAGTGTCACTATTTTATTCTTTGCATTTTTTTCTACTTGCTTCTTCTTGAAAACTGTAGCTACGAGTACCTTTTACATGTTTTATAACTTCTTTTGCTCATCTATAGATCATTTGAAGGGTGTACAGTTTCATAATATCATTAAGAAGCAAGTTGAGCCCATGAGGTGCACATCCTATTGCAGTAATATGTGGATACTTATCCATTATGATTTCCCATGCTGCTTTCATATTGCTGGCAAATATGAAAGCAAATTCATTCAGTCAGCAAAGCAAATACTTTACCACTCCCAATTTTCTGTAGGACTTCACATATTTTATAGCTGATATACTCTGCAGTATGTCTGTTCTCTCCTGTTTCAATGCTTTTGTGAAAAACTGGTTGAGGTGTTGTTATAACCGAATTTATAATACCTTCTTCTTCTCTCATTTGTCCATCCATCTGTAAATAGTGCAAGACACAGTGCTTCATTAATTTTTCCTTGCACAGATTCCATTACACGTTCATATTCTGACTCCAAAAGAGGTTTGCTCAAAGAATGTCTGCTGGGCAAATGGTATGATGGTCTTACTAATTTCAAAGCTTCCTGCCAGTATGTTCACTTATTGAAAATGGTGTTCCAGAAGAATATATTGCTCTTGCAAGAGTGTGATTAATTTTTTTCCTGATCTTCAGATGTCATCTCGTCTACAAATGAAGTTATTGAATAATTTTTGGATGCAGCTGTCTTCAGTATCTGTTTGCTTGAAGATGCTGCTGATGGGACAACACTTTCTGTTGCTGCTGATGTTACAGATGGATTAGAAAGAGGACTTCTTGAACAAGAAAGTTGGGAAAAACTATGTGCATTTTCATCACTGCGGTCCTCTTCACTTAGATGCATGAAGGATTTTTTAATATCTACAGGACACTTGTTAAATACAAGAATGTGTTTTGTCATCCTGATAACATTTGGAAATGCATATTTCATCTGACAGTATTTGTAAATCATATTTTTCTTCCCAGAAAAACTTGTAATGTGAAAATGCCTCCATATGCTAGATGTTGGTCTCACCATTTTCCTAAGGGGAGTAAGAAAGAGTAATTTAATGGCTAGTTTGCAAGAAGACACTAATCTATGGTTGTGGGTGGGGGAAGTAAAGAACCAGATTAGTAGTAAATAAATTATTATTTACACAAAGTTTATAAAGATAAACTAATGTAGCTAAATGATTCCGTTTTCTGGAATCAGATAAATGTAAACTCTTACCTTTTTAAATTAAGTATATACTTTCAGGTCCTTTTTGTTGCTCTGTATTTTCTTCCAGTGCCTTGAGGCCTGGTGAAGAGGACAGAAACATACCCACCCACATGCAAAAACAAAATTGAAACCTTTTTATTTTCTTGTGACAATAGCAGCACTTCCTAAAGGAAGAAATGCATCTTGTTCTTACATTGGAGAGTTCAGTTTGTAACCTAGAACTTGCTTGTCCTCAGTGCACTGAAATTAGAATAATCGATACCATACATATTTTTTTAGAAATGATTTGGAAAATATTTGAACACCTTGTCTTAAAATATTTTATTCATCATGTTAAAATAAAACATTCAATAATTTTTTTCTTTTTTCAATTTCTCCAATTTTTTGGAACAAAATTCTTTTGCAAAAAAATGCATAAGAACATAAGAACAGCCCCACTGGATCAGGCCATAGGCCCATCTAGTCCAGCTTCCTGTATCTCACAGCGGCCCACCAAATGCCCCAGGGAGCACACCAGATAACAAGAGACCTCATCCTGGTGCCCTCCCCTACATCTGGCATTCTGACTTAACCCATTCCTAAAATCAGGAGGTTGCGCATACACATCATGGCTTGTACCCCATAATGGATTTTTCCTCCAGAAACTCGTCCAATCCCCTTTTAAAGGCGTCTAGGCTAGACGCCAGCACCACATCCTGTGGCAAGGAGTTCCACAGACCGACCACGCGCTGAGTAAAGAAATATTTTCTTTTGTCTGTCCTAACCCGCCCAACACTCAATTTTAGTGGATGTCCCCTGGTTCTGGTATTATGTGAGAGTGTAAAGAGCATCTCCCTATCCACTCTGTCCATCCCCTGCATAATTTTGTATGTCTCAATCATGTCCCCCCTCAAGCGTCTCTTTTCTAGGCTGAAGAGGCCCAAACGCCGTAGCCTTTCCTCATAAGGAAGGTGCCCCAGCCCCGTAATCATCTTAGTCGCTCTCTTTTGCACCTTTTCCATTTCCACTATGTCTTTTTTGAGATGCGGCGACCAGAACTGGACACAATACTCCAGGTGTGGCCTTACCATCGATTTGTACAACGGCATTATAATACTAGCCGTTTTGTTCTCAATACCCTTCCTAATGATCCCAAGCATAGAATTGGCCTTCTTCACTGTCGCCGCACATTGGGTCGACACTTTCATCGACCTGTCCACCACCACCCCAAGATCTCTCTCCTGATCTGTCACAGACAGCTCAGAACCCACTAGCCTATATCTAAAGTTTTGATTTTTTGCCCCAATGTGCATGACTTTACACTTACTGACATTGAAGCGCATCTGCCATTTTGCTGCCCATTCTGCCAGTCTGGAGAGATCCTTCTGGAGCTCCTCACAATCACTTCTGGTCTTTACCACTCGGAAAAGTTTGGTGTCATCTGCAAACTTAGCCACTTCACTGCTCAACCCTGTCTCCAGGTCATTTATGAAGAGGTTGAAAAGCACCGGTCCCAGGACAGATCCTTGGGGCACACCGCTTTTCACCTCTCTCCATTGTGAAAATTGCCCATTGACACCCACTCTCTGCTTCCTGGCCTCCAACCAGTTCTCAATCCAGGAGAGGACCTGTCCTCTAATTCCCTGACTGTGGAGTTTTTTCAGTAGCCTTTGGTGAGGGACCGTGTCAAACGCCTTCTGAAAGTCCAGATATATAATGTCCATGGGTTCTCCCGCATCCACATGCCTGTTGACCTTTTCAAAGAATTCTATAAGGTTCGTGAGGCAAGACTTACCCTTACAGAAGCCATGCTGACTCTCCCTCAGCAAGGCCTGTTCGTCTATGTGTTTTGAGATCCTATCTTTGATGAGGCATTCCACCATCTTACCCGGTATGGATGTTAGGCTGACCGGCCTATAGTTTCCCGGGTCCCCCCTCTTTCCCTTTTTAAAAATAGGCGTGACATTTGCTATCCTCCAATCTTCTGGCACCGTGGCCGTTTTGAGGGACAAGTTGCATACCTTAGTCAAGAGATCTGCAACTTCATTCTTCAATTCCTTAATAACCCTTGGGTGGATGCCATCAGGGCCCGGTGACTTATTGATCTTTAATTTATCAATGAGGTCTGAAACATCTTCTCTTTTAACCTCTATCTGACTTAACTCCTTGGTTAGGAGGGGCCGTTCGGGCAGCGGTATCTGCCCGAGGTCTTCTGCCGTGAAGACAGATGCAAAGAACTCATTTAATTTCTCTGCCATCTCTAAGTCTCCTTTTATCTCCCCTTTCCCTCCCTCACCATCCAGAGGGCCAACCGCTTCTCTGCAAAAAATGCAATGCAATAAAAATGCAATAAATGCAATAAAATTTGCAAATAAATTTTGCAAAAAAAAATTGCAAAAAAAAGCAATAAAAATTGCAAAAAATGCAATGGAAAAAAAAAATAAATGGAAAAAAACTGGGTTTTTTTTCCAGGCCTTCACATCTCTAACTGAAGTGATGTCATGACCAGAAGTGACATCATCAAGCAGGAAAACTTATAACAATCATGGGTGCAATCCTACCCACCTAGGAGTAAGCCCCACTGACTATCCTTGTTAAAAGCATAATGTAATCACCTGTTAAAAGTATAGGTCTGTAACCTTTCCCCAAATGCAGCCACATACCAAATTAAAAATAAAATATTGAAATGAATGGGGACCCACCTGAAACTGGCTTGCGACTCACCTACTGGGTCCCAACCCACAGTTTGAGAAACACTGCTCTACACTGTTTTAATTCTGGTAAATTGGGGGGAAAAACTGGTTCTAGCTGCCAACACCTAAAGCTACAGAGCACACGCAAAAGAAGGATGCCTTGGTTAACAATTCCCTAGTTAACTTCCCAGGTTAACCAAGGGCCCAATCCTATCCAACTTTCCAGCTGATGTAGCCATGCCAATGAGGTGTGCATCGCATCCTGCAGTGGGAGGGCAGCCACAGAGGCCTCACCAAAGTATGGGAATGTTTATTCCCTTACCTCAGGGCTGTATTGTGACTGTGCACTGAAAATTTTGATAGGATTGGGCCCTAAGAGCCCTAATATACAAGGAGTGAACTAAAACCAGACAGGAAAATTACAATGAGTTTATTAGAAAACTCAAAAATATCCAAGGAACAGAAAGAAAGGTGCAAAGTTTAAAAGATACTGATAATTCAACATTCTCCTTTATGCATTTAGCCTACGCAACCCCACTTTTACAAGGCTGCAATCCTAACCCATTTTCCAGCACTGACATAAGGGCAATGCAACTCTGAGGTAAGGGAACAAATATTGCCTTACCTTGAGGAGGCCTCCGTGACTGCTCCCCAACTGCAGGATCCAGCACATGCCCCACTGGCACAGCTATGTCAGCGCTGGAAAGTTGGTTAGGAATGTGCCCTAAATCTCTGCGCATTAACTGGGTTATCTGTGCATCTGGATGCCTGGGGGTCACCTGAGCTACCCAAGTTTCCTGCTCTTGGGAAACATGTGGACTTCTGGCCCAGTTGGCTCAAAAGCCAGTTCTTTGTTTACCAGTCAGTTGATGAAGAAAGAGAAGATCAGTAGCAACAACAAACAAAACAATAGCTACTGCATCTGAAGACTCATGCTAAGGGAACAGAGAAGTTCCAAGTGATGGAAAGGTCCAACACAGATAAAAATAGGGGTAAATCAGAAATTTTCATGACAGATTTTGAGGAAAAAATACCTGCAGAATTCATGTCTTCCTGCTCTGTATTATTCTTAGAATAAGAATTAGATGGCAAAATGGTTTGTCTGTCTGCTTCTGGTATCTCATCTCCACTATCAAAGTCAAACTGTTCTCCTTCATCGTCATCTTCCTCATTAGTAGCATTGGCTTTTAATTCATTTTCTAGAACTGAACACAGAAATTGTTAAAGACAATAAATGTAATAAAACAGACAAATAGATTGCCCTTGTAGCAAACACTAAAATGTTAGAATGACAATCCCACTGGCACGATGCACATGAAAATCTAGGACAAGAGTGTCAAACATAAGGCCCATGTGTGGACCTTGGAAGCAATTTATCTGGCCCCCATTATAATTGGGCTCTCTCATATCTTGAAAATATGAACAAGATTTTCTCTTCTGCTATTTTCCATGAATTTCTGTGTGAGAACAAAGTGCTTATGTCTAACTCCTTAATGACGTCACTTCCGGCCCTCAGCAGGCACCATGAATGCTAACTTTGGTCCTCTATATGAAACAGGTTTGACACCCCTGATCTAGGACATCATATACTTAACGTACCTGAGAGCCAATCACAAAAGCATCCTTAGAACGACCACTTTCAAACTGAAAAAACCTAATTTATGGCCTTACAGTGGTTGCAGAGATTGTCTGGAAAACTTCCAGTGATTGGCAAGCAGAGCTTCAGGGCTAATACCATGGGCTTCCTTAGTTTCTCTCACATGATTTGCATGTAAGAAGTTAATAAGAACCAAGTGTTCCAGCTATAGCTAGAGATGTTTGAAAACGGGGTTCTTTATTTTACTCAGAAGTAAGTCCACTGTATTCAGTAAGACTTAGGCTGTAATCCTAACTTACTCACCAGAAGCAAACACCTCTAGCTAGAGACGATGGCTTAAGTTCATGTTCTCTGTAGCCTAGAACAAGGGCTGTATGTGAGCCCCTAGATGGGCCTCAAAGCACTTCATATACTTGCAGTGGGGGAGCTTTACTCTTAACAAATACATCCTTCCCTCCAAGACGGGGAATTGTTGGGGTACTGTAGACCCGGTTCCAATTTATGCAAGAGCCACCAAGAGGTCTTGCTGAATTAACCCCTTCTTGTTCCTTCAATCTCTTAGGACGATTCAATGGAAGCCCAACATGAACCTGAAGGGAAAAAAACCCAGGCACTTAACTGCAACCAAAGACTACTGTATTTACCATATTTTCAGGAGAAATGAGGTTAAGACCAACTCATACAAAGCTTATTACATTTCCTGAACTTCAGAAGGTTTTATCAACCTTTCGACCAGCTTGGACATGCTCTGCATATTCCTTACAGCAAAGCCAGCACACTTCACCCCTCTCAACCATACAGACTGTCAGAGCAATAAGCACACTTGCAAGATATTCTGTTTCTACAGTCAAGCTGAAGCGGCATGTTTTATTACTGACACAGCAGATTCACCATTAATACATCATTTGTGAAAGAAAGAAAGTTTGATATTTTTCATCCATAAATAGTAAAAAGGTATTCATTGTCTACATGGCAACATGTCATATTTGTGCGCTCTTTATGATATCAAGAATTCAAGTGCTTTTAAATATAAAGTTATTTTCTGATTACATAATCCTTTGGGAATGAATCAACACTCACTGACATTCAGGAAAGGAAAAGGTGCTGTCAGCAAGAACCAAGATGCTCATATACTGTAACAAAGCTGCATAAACCAGCTTCGAGAGGCAATTAATGAAAGACGTTACATGCTAATGAAGATTCTACTGGTTGCAGAGGAGACATTAATCTCAGTCAGAAGCAACACCAAAACCATGGTTTGATAGCCTGAGAATGTGGGACCCAGAAATCACTTACCCTTTCCCCTTTCCTCTCTACACAAGGTGACTAGAAAATTCAATTTGTAGTTTATGGCAAAACCAAAACAAACAAGTTCTAGATCAACAGCAAACTACTGTTTGCTATAAGCCAGGAACAGATGCCTCTGGGGAAGGAGAGAAGGAGTGCATAAGTCTAAGGTTCAAGCATAGTGATGGTTTCAGTAGACCACAAAGCTTTCCTTTAAGCCACAAGTCTTTACAGAATGGAGCTCTGTTCATCTTGCTGAATGAACACATGTTCATTGTGACATGACTGCAAGACCATCAGGCAGAAAATGCAGTGGGCAGTTGAAAAGAGTCTCCAACGTGTGGATTTGCATAACAACAGGGGTTTAATATTGGAAATAGATGTACAGACCTGTACCTAGCTCAACATCAAGAGAGCGACTGTAAATGAAAGAATGGCCCTGATAGATGAAACCACACAATGTATTTATGATGCAATCTATATTCATCGGCCATGAAATCCTGTGCGACATTTAGTAAGATGAAGATACAGCATATTGTTAAGTATCTCACCAATCTTCAAGTTTAGCAATATGAGATAGGAGATATGCAGTTGCTCTAATTCAGTGTTTCTCAAACTGTGGGTCGGGACCCACTAGGTGGGTCACAAGCCAATTTCAGGTGGGTTCCCATTCATTTAAATATTTTATTTTTAATGCATTAGACTTGATGCTACCATGGTATGTGACTGCATTTGGGGAAATGTGACAGATCTGTACTTTGAATAGGCTACTATGTTTATGCTTTTACTTCTGGGTAAATGTGGGTAGGATTACAGCCTAGGATTGTTAAAAATTTCCCTGCCTGATGATGTCACTTTTGGTCAGGACATCACTTCCGGTGGGTCCCGACAGATTCTCATTCTAAAAAGTGGGTCCCGGTGCTAAAAGTGTGAGAACCACTGCTCTAATTAATTGGATTCCCCTCCCCTTTTCCTGCAGCAAAGGAACTAAAAGGAAAGTGGAACATTAAGACAGCAAACAGCCAAAGAGTAGTGTTCTTTTGCACAGGAGAAAAAATTCTTGCCCTTTTTCTTGCTGAACATGCTCCATTTTGGCTCTGTGCTAGTTCTAGGATTTAGTCCAGAGTTTTTCAAGTATCTCTTAGAAGCCAATTAAATTCAGCAAGAGTCAAGCAGAAAAACAGGTCTCTATAGTCAGAGAATGCATGCAGTACAACCATTACTTCCTTTCACAAACACTGCACAGAGAATAGAAACCCTGTCACTGACATAATCTATTGACTCATTTTTAGTCTTTGGCCAGACCCTATATAGTGCAATACAGCAGGTCTGCACTAATGAGGATCAGGCATAGACTCGTCCAGAACAAGAAGTTTGGTCCTTTCACTAAACCTTCTAGCTCTGTGCAACATTAAGCCAAATCCTCCTTTCAATTTTAATCTGCAATTAATTGGCAAGTGTTTCTATCAAGTTTTTTAAGCCTAATCAAATCAACACATTTTGGTATAAAGTTTTCTTTGTAATTACTGTATTGATGTTTTTAAGAGTGTGATGTTTGCTTTTAAAATTGTAAGTTTAATACTATTATGCTGCAGTCTGAAGAAACTGTGGGATACAGGTTTTCATCATAATTAAGACATCCATGTCTATCGCATGTCACACTACTGGTTTTAGCCCTTTTTCTAAACTCTCCCACCCAAATCTTTTGCCCGCACTTTTGCTTATGTTTCCTAACTTGATTTAGTTTGAATATTTTACTAGTTAGGCGACAGGCTTTACAAGAGCTAGTTTTGCATAACGGTTAAGAGACTGGGCTGCAAATCAGGATTTTCCCAGCAAGGTCAGCCTGCCATGAAATAACATGACTGCCAAGTTGGAGAAGTAGCAAACTGACAAGACCCTAACCTTTTGTCTTTTGACCTCTCCTGCTCAGAAGCAATCCTGGTCCTGGTAGCGCCCAGGGCCAAAACCACAAGCAACCACACACCCCACCGCATGGACTGCCCCCCCTTGCCTTCCTTCTGGAGGCCCAGGGAGGCAGAGTGCTTCCTCCACTCCAAAGCTAAAAGCTTTGTAGGGTCAAAAAAAAATCACTTTACAGTTCCACTGGGGGAAAAAAAAATCACTTCTGGTTTCCTCAGCCCGCAGAAAACCTTCTAAGGGCTTAAAAACTTCACTTCCGGTTTCTTCTGTGAAACCAGAAGTGATTTTTTGGCCCTCCAAGGCCTTCAGAGGGTCAGGGAGACAGTGTGCTGCTTCTCCAGCCCTCACAGAATGCCATAGGGTGAAAGGCATTGGGGTGGTGCGGCAGTGTGCCAAGGGGTGGGGTGGATGGTGGGGGCACTGCCCTCCACAGCCTGGCACCCGGGGCATTTGTGCCCCTTGCCCCTCCTCAAGTATGGCACTGCTCCAGCTTGCCACTCCAGTTGATGTTCAGATCCTCTGAGAGCAAGTCTGAAGAGGAACGCAGCAGTGGCAGTCCTGTTCTTTCAGTGTTGCTACAGAAAGACGAAAGGGGATAAAAGTCACAGAAGATCCATCTCTGCCTGTCCACCCAGCTGCTTATGGATGCACAAGTGGGCAGGGAAAGGCAGTCTCGAGCCTGTCCTGCTTCCCTTCAGCAGCTCACCACATGCAGCCTCCCTCTGCCACTCCACTCCTGTTCCAATTAACAAAAGCAGCGTGTGCCAGCAATGGGACATGCTGGATTCCCAGTATTCTCTCTTCCTGTTCATTCAAAACAGGAGTACAATGGAGAAGGAAGGCAGTGTACCAAGAACAGCTCCAGATAAGCCAAGGGAAGGGAAGCAGAATGTCATCTACCCCTTCCCCCACCCACCACACGAAGGCACACAAGCATGTGCCCTTGCTCACAGGGGTAGCAAAATTGGAGGAGATTTGGGCAGCGGGGAAGCACAGACCACCCATTACCTGGTTCAAATTTTGCATCTGTCATGATCTCTCTAGGTGGCTTTAGGTAAGCCACTCCCTTGCAATATGGAGATAATACTTATTTTAAAGGGTTGTTCCAAGGACGTAATCATCAAGACAATAAGTATGGAGGGTGTTGCACACTGAGGAAGTGCTATGCAAATGCTAAAGTATTATTATAACCATAGAGGGGAATACCTGAGCCAGTGGTGGCGAACCTATGGCACACGTGCCAGAGGGGGCACGCAGCGCTGAGCCAGGCAGCCTGGAGATGGGCTCTGAAGCTGCATGTCACTTTAAAGAAAACAGAGGCTTTTTCCGAGCCCCGTGTGTTGGGAGGGCGGGCTGCTTCCCTCCGCCCTCTGAGCTCACTGCTCTCCTCTCCCTTCACCCCCACCTGCCCCACATTGGTTTCCCTTTTCAATTTTGCCCGCTCTGCAGGCTTAAAGTCCCTGTTTTCCCTTCCCCAACTCTCCAGCAGGCTCAGCCAATCAGCATCCAGCAGGCTCCTGGCTTTTTCTGTTGGAATGGCTCAGGGCCCTTCACTGGCTGACCACCAGCCAATCCTGAGCCGCCCTCCTCCACAGCAGTCTCCTTTCCCTGAGCAGCTCCCCACTCAGCACCAGGAGAGGCTTTTCCTCCACAGCAGAGAAGACATCCTGCGTGTCTACTCAGAAGTAAGCCCCATTAGAGTCAATGAGGCTTACTCCTAGGAAAGAGTGGCTGGGATTGCAGCCTTAGAGCCCACTTCTGTGGGTGGGGCATTTAAAAAAAAATATATTTTCTTGTTTGAGAAAATGAGCAGTGGCAAGGTCTTGCAGCCACCCCTTCCCTGCCAATATTTCTTTACCCAGCATGTAATGAGTCTGTGGAACGCTTTGCCACAGAAGCAGTGATGACAACTTGCCTAGATGCCTCTAAGAAGGGATTGGACAAATTTCTAGAGGAAAAGTTCATTAAGGGTTACAAGTAATAGTAGGTAAAAGATGTTAATATACGAGTTGTTTTTTCTAAACTAAAACCTCAGTATTCAGGTTAAATTGCCGTGTTGCCACTTTGAGATAAATAAGTGGGTTTTGGGTTGCAGTTTGGGCACTCGGTCTCTAAAAGGTTCGCCATCACTGACCTGAGCTCATACTGTTAAGTAAAAAAAAAATCCAGATTACAGAATTATAATCTGAAAAGAATGTAAAGCCATCTATTCCAATCTTGTTTCTCTTTCAGGCACAATATAAAAACAGAAAACACTGAGGTAATCTGTATGCCATAATTAGAAAAGAGACAATGACATGATTCGTGTTGGAACCACAATGCTGCAAATAAAAAAAATTACAGTACTATAACTCCTTAATACAAAAGAAGGAAGTATTAACAAACAAAAAAACCACAACAATATACAACACCTCTGAACAACAAATATATTGGTAGATACACTGAAATACAGTAGTAGCAAGAGGCAAGTATGGCCTCTGTTTTACACACCATTGTGTGTTTACATATCTTTGTAGGGCAAAAATAGTTTGTGTTACATTCCCTATTCTGTCTATTTTTAAATAAAGTATCAATGAGTTGCTTTAACAGATTTGTTAAGTAAGGAGATTCCCCCCCCCCCAAGGCATCCTGTTTTTTTGTTTTTTTTCAAAAAGAGATTCAGACACTAAACAAGCGACTAACAGCTTCCCTAACAAGAGACTATTGATAATTACAATTCCAATGCTGTTCTCATTCATCTCAAATCTTGGCTCTGTTTTTGCCATCCTTTGTTATTGCCTGTCTGCTTAAACGGGCATTTCTCACAAACAAATGCAGTACAGACAAAGATCAACAAGCATGACTGTTCAGCTCAGGCAATATTCTAAAAATCCGCAGAGCAGGCTTAGTCATGCAGACTTATTATGTTCCAGTGTTAAACTCTTGCTCTTAACAGTACATAAGATTACCAAGAAAACAATTCATATCATCAACACTGTGAATACAGTTTAGCTTGAAATGTGCAATTTACCACTTATTATTTGCTTTATTCAAGAATTCTCAAATGTAACAGAACATAATGGGCCCTCCTTATCTGCAGGCTTGGCATCCATGGATTTCAGCATCTGCAGACACCAAGCCCACTGCTGAAGGGCCTAAGAACACCTCTCAGGCATGACCGGAAGAACTTTCTGGTTGCCTCCAGGAAGTGTTCTGATTTGCAGTGTGCAGTTTCCCTGTGACTCAGAAGGCCTCCACAATGGAACCCAAAGTCACCTCCAGTTTATGCTGGCAACTGCTGGAGGTGTTCTGAAGCCCTCCAGTTGTGGATTTAATCATCCATGGAATTCAGTATCCATGCGGGGGGGGGGGTTCATGGAACAGATTCCCTTTGGATAGCTGGGGCCTTCTATATACTGCAAGCACAAACTCCAGTTCTACCTATTTGCTTTAAATATTATAATGTAATAGCCACATAAATAATAATAATAAAGCACCAACAATGAAACTATATGTTTCAAGCTCAGTTACATAGGTGGAGGGCTGGTGCCCACAGGTGCAGTTACTGGAGACCTGCAACCCTAGGGGAAACCACTGCAGGGCTGGTCAACAGGGAAGAGTTGGCTGATGAAGCACAATTGCTTCTTCCACCACCTCTTCCACATCGCCAATGCAACCGCTTCTCCCAAGCACAATTTATCTTGATAGCAATCCAGTTAGGTCAGTAGGTCGAATTATCTATAGCTTGGGTTCTCAAATTGGCTTCCAATTGCTATTTTTAGTTTTTTGGAGGCTTGGGGAACCCTGCAGAGAGCTCTGAGGGACTCCCTGCACCCCCTAGAGGCTGGCACTGGCTTTGAGTAAGTTTAAAAACCCCCTTGGACTGGCAGCTGCGCAATCCTGTGGATTGCGCCACTGCCTTCACACCTCCCTAACAACAACTTACCCTTGGTTCTCAAGCTTCCAGGGAGTTTGAGAACTGCTGATCTACAGTCTATTCTCCTGCAGTACCATATAACATACAATAAAATCAAGGATAAGACACTGAATTTATATTTATTTCAGAGACTTGTATACAGGTCTTCCCTCATTATCTGCTGGGGTTCTGTTCCAGAATCCCTAGTGGATAAAAAAAATCAGTGGATTAAAAAACAGTGGAAAAATAGATTTAAAGACCAATTTCCAGGTTTATTGCCCATTACTCTTAACGGAATAAGGTCGTGCCTCAACATCTGCAGGGCTTTGATTTTAGGACTCTGGGCACATTCATTGACAATATGCTTAAAAACAATGGTTCTTAACTATTTTTGGAACACAACCCCTTTGAGAATCTAATGAAAGCTCTGGACCCTTTACACATAATATACTTGCAGGAATTCAAGTATACAGGCTTGGCAGCAACAGCAGCAACAATAGATGAAAAACAACAAGTTTCCATAATGCCCTGCCATTCCACTTGGCGAATATGTTCCTGGAGCGAGAGTGATAAAGAATCTAGTGCTCTGTCTGTCGTCGCAGCTTCCAAGTGTCTATTACAGTGTGATTTTAGTTTTTAAAGAGACCATATGTGTTTTTCATATTGAAAGCTCTATAAGGTAGTTTTGACAATATACAATTTTCCCCTTATGCATGGATTCCAGAACATATCCATCACGTAAGATGAGACCTAACTGTATACACACGGTAACTGCCTAATATCCAGTTTATCATTCACAGGTGAATATGGCTGGACTGCAAAACAGATTCCATTAAAAGTGTGCTAGATACACTCCTATATTCACAAAATGATAAATAAAAATGCGTATCTATTTAAGTAGCCGTCTGCATTTAGTACACAAGCCCATTACTGTCCAGAGTAACAGCAAGCAGATTCCAGGCACTGGATAATACTTAACAAATGGAAAAACCATTAGAAATGAAGCTTTATCCTTTAAAGGATAGTGCCAACAATGAAGTCACTGGGTGGAATCTCAACAAATCCAACATACTCTAAGCAAGCCCTTATGCCTATTAGGTGAGACAGCAAAAAAGAAATGTGTGATTCCACACATTACTATGATATTATTTTAAAAAAATGGCTAGACACCCATAAGAAAAGGCAAACTGATACATATAGGATAAAAAAAATAGAACTCGGTTTAAGAGGGCAGGGGGAGAAAAATACAATGTTCATCTTTTTGTTACCTTCAGGTGGTGGTGGAGGAGGGAATCCTTCTGTGTCCATGCTGTTGTGTCCTCTCACCAGTGTGATTTTTCTGTTGACACAATAAATGTACAATACCTGCAAAAAAAATTTCAAAAGATGAAGATCATTTAAATATTTTTAAAATATCTTATGCTACCACTTAATATAAAAAAAAAACTGCATTTTTGTAGAAATTTGAACTTAGTGAGAACAGATATCTGGGGGAATTTCAAGTTCATGGTAGACAACAACAGCTCTCTCTCTCTCTCTCCCCCCCCCTCTCTTTCTCCCTCTCTCTCGCTCTGTATAAACAGCTAGAGAGATCATTTTAAGTATCCATAGCATCCAGAAGATTCTTATGATGATAGCTTGGCATTCCAAATTGCACACAGAAAACAATACGCCGTCAGGGAATGGGTGTGATTAAATGAACTATTTTCGGCATGAGGACATACTGTGTTGACTGGATAAGAGTATTGAAGTGAGACCTGGGAGACATTAAAATCCAACACAGAAAAACTCTATGAATGTCTGGCACATCCCCGTGTCAATTTCTAAACTGTAAAACAGGAAATACTAATAGTGGTCTACTTCAGACCTGAATGCACAAAATGATAAAGACAAAAGAATACTGTACATATATTACCTTGTATTTTAAAAAGGGTTAAATAATAACGTCCTGTTAGTGGCAATGGTGCAGCTAGCGAGGGGCAGGGGGCAGACCACCCTAGGTGCCAGCTTCGGGGGGGGGGGTGACACCACTAGTGACCAAAATCGCTAAAATCACAGTTTTAGGAATGATACCATCATGTCATATACCATTTGATGTATTTACATTAGAATACAATGAAAAAAACCAGAGTGAAATATCTCAACTCTATCAAAACTTACAGCCAAAAAAACAGGGGGGAAAAATGCTTACAGTATCTCTCAAAAAAAATGCTTACAGTATCTATCAAAACTTACATCCAAAAAAACGGGGGGGGGGAAATGCTTGGAGCCCTATGGAAAGTGAAACTGAGCCATATCGCATGTTTACTCATGAGTAGGTGAACTTTCCTAGTCCATTGGAAAGAGCAGGCCGAGTGGAATCCAACGACACCAGAATGGTCCCAATCCAATGAACACAGACCCCCAAAAACACCCAAGAAGGAAGTTCCTCCTCCCTAGCCAATGAATGTACTGAGCCCTATGGAAAACAAAATGAAGCTACATGGTTGCATTTACTCATGAGTAAGCAACTGTGCCTTGGCTTATGGTCAAGTCAGGCAAAGAGGAATGCAAGGCCACCTGAATGGTTCTGATCTGGTGAACATGGAGCTCAACAAAAGCTCCAGATGGCAGACCCCCCCCCCCCAATAAAAAGAATAATACAGAGGCTTGTGCTGGCAAGATGAATTTTTTCTATTTTAGACTTGTAAATCTAGGTGGGTCCTGATAGTGATATGGTTTAAATATAAGAACTCAAAATGAACTGGGCACTGGGAAGGGCTGAAAATCTCACAGATTTTTTGTGTGTGTGGGAGGGGATTACAGGCAGGCTACAGAGAAAATTCACTTGGTGGAACAGGGCTGGCTTCCCCTTATTTAATTATTTGTTTTACTTTATAACTATTTTAATTTTCTTGATGATGTTACTTTCAGCCATGACATCATCTGGTGGGTCCTGGACAGATCATTCTAAGTGGGTCCCAGTGCAAAAGGTTTGAGAACCTCTGCCTTAACTCAAAATGGACCAATAAGACATTGTCAGGGGGATGAAACCCTAGTGACCAAAACTGTGGAATTGTGGCTTTTAGGAATTATACCATCATATTATATACCATTTGATGCAGAATTTCATCCATTGCTTGTGGAGAAATATTCTGGTCATTTATTTTCTGGACCAGAAAACATTTATTTTCTGGTCATTATTATTATTCATTTCATGTCATGAATATTACTATCTCTCAGTCTCACCTACCTCATAGGGTTGCTGTGAATACAAAATAAGGGAAGGAACCATGCACACCACCCTGAGCTCCTTAGAGGAAGGGTCATATAAGAATGTGAAAAAATGATTGATTAATTAATAATTTATTATTAATGAATTATTAAGTCACGTGGGGGCAACAAAAATTTATGGGGGTCAGGTGTCAAATGACCTACCTACGCCACTGGTTAGTGGTGACTCAGAGCCCAGTCCTATCCAACTTCCCAGTGCAGCCCTGAGGTAAGGGTACAAACATTTCCTTACTTTGATAAGGCCTCTGTGACTGCCCCTTTCCCCCACTGCAAGATGCAGCACACACCCCGTTGGCACAGCTGCATTGGCACTGGAAAGCTGGATAGAATTGGGCTCTCCATGTCCATGCTATTGTTTTCCTTTCACTCTCAAAAATAACACTACTAACTGTTTTCTTGTGACAACAGAAGTAAGGGGATTCTAGCTCCTGTTACCTTACAAATGATCAAGGGCTTCTGGGTACTTCCACCACCACCACCGTCGCAACGCATGACCACCACCAAATTAAAGTCAGCCTGGTCCCAGTTGGCCATCCCTTAAACAACCCACTGGCACTGTCAACCTGATTCCCCTCCCCTGCCTTTTCTCTCCATTTCCTCTCTCATGCCTTTACTTTCTAAGCCTGAGACAAAGTCTGTATCTTATTAGCCTTTTTAAATTTTATTTTATTAGTGTCAATCTGGATAGGATCCATTGATGGTACCAATTTAAAGTTGTGTTCAGCATAGTTTCTATTCTCTAAATATGTATTTAGAGTTATTTCATATTCTCTAAATATGTATTTTGGCATGTTATTTACTTATTCAGCTTATTCGGATCTTTTTTACGTTGTTCATACATAAACAGATTTTTTTTTTAAATGCAAACACCACATATGAAAACGACTGATGCATTGTGTTCCTCCTTATAACAAAACCCTGGTAACCACTGCAGCCGGGCAGGGTCCTTTTTCCCTTACCATGAAATAAGTTAATGCTAATTCTGCTTTTTCTTGTAATTCTCATGTTGTTCCATTTCAAGGGAACTTTTCCCGCATGTAAAATAGCATCCGGGTGATACAATCAGGTATAAAACCAAGTTTTGAAAGCTGCCCCATCCATTCTCCCCAGCCATAGTTCTCCTCTCACAACACACAACCATCAGCCCAAGTAACACACTGTAATGTCCAGTTTAATTTTTAGTGTAATGTCCAGTTTAACTTTTACCTAGAAGACTGGCTTTGTGCAGGAAACATTCCCAAGTCAAAGCACCCTTTTCTGTTTAGGACTTGCTAGTTCTACATTTCCATGATCTGATGCAGTAGATTCTGTAAGCACTGCAGCTCGCTGCCCAACAGTTTTTAATTAAAAAGAGAGAGAGGAGGACTGGGCACATCTCCAACATTTTTTTCAAAGAACCTTATAGGGAGAAGACCAGAACAGATGAGATCCTTCTTGTGCAGTATGAGCATCACTTGCTATTTCTATGCCAAGAAGCTCTTACAGATTTCAGACCACTGGTGTGCTAAGAATCACATATGTGAATTCAGCAAGAAACAGAGCCTCCCTCTTATGGAAAGCCACAGTGAGTCAGAGTTTCCCATCACACGTAGATGCAGCAACAGATTCATGAGCATGTTCTTCACACACAATCACATATGCACATTTTGCTTCATGAAAATTGCAGCCACATGAGGAAAAACTTCACATGCAAAACAAATCAGATTCTCACAGTGGTTCTCAAACTTTTAGCACCAGGACCCACTTTTTAGAATGAGAATCTGTCAGGACCCACTGGAAGTTATCTCATGACTGGAAGTGACATAGTCAAGCAGGAAAACTTTTAGTAATTCTAGGCTGCAATCCTACCCACATTTACCCAGAAGTAAGCTCCATTTACTGTCATTGTTAAAAGCATATACATAGTAGTCTGTTAAAAGTACAGATGTGTAACATTTTCCCAAATGCAGTCACAGACCATGGTAACATCAAGTCTAATATATTAAAAATAAAATATTGAAATGAACGGAGACCAACCTGAACTTGGTTTGCGACCCATCTAGTGGGTCTGGACCCATAGTTTGAGAAAAACTGTATAGAACAATAAGAATTTGTGACAAGATATCATGAGCAAGTAAGTGTTGCATCTGGACCACAGTCTTCCATCGCTAGAATTTCCTTTGTGTCAACATTGGCTGTTACAAACTGTATGTCTTTCCTATGGGACAACTGAAATTCACAGCAGATGTTTTTATTCAATGGCTCCAAATTTCAACACATTGCAGAGACAAGAGAGCAGCACTTGGACAATAGGAAAGGATGTGCAGAGGACCAATCGTGGGTCAAAAGAGGATGTTTAAAGGTCTTTCTATACAAATATGATTCAGATCCATTTTAATTTTTGCAGTACTTCCAGAACCCCAATTGCTCAACAGCAGTAACAAAATTATTGCAGGGAACATAACCTCACTGCTCCTACTTTCCACCTCTTTTTAAGTTTGCCTAGATGGGTGTTCCAGCTCAGGAGCTGCAAAATGTAGTCACCAGTTTGTAGTTCTTTCTAGAGTCTCAAAAAAACAGTTTGACAGCGTATATGTATGGTGTGGTGTATTCACACATCCTGATTCTTTACTAGTATGACATCTTCTGCGGTGCACATGCAGGTGTAAGGACTGTATGGCTGAATACTTCCCATGACAGAAAAACAGTCATGCACATGGAAAAACTAGCATGTGATCTATCTCAGATATAATTCTGCAGTGGATGTGGACTGCATGATCAAAGGTTTGGGATTATGCTCCTAGTTTAAGCTCTGTTGTATTGGAGACCAAAGTTTTCATTGCAACAGCAACTAACAAGTATGCCCGCTTTTGAGGAAACATGCATTTCACAATAGAAATTTTTTTATCTCAATCAACTATTTGAATTGTCCTTTTGATGAACTATTCTGTTCTGCACTTTTAAAAGTTTTTCCTCATTTTTAAACTGCTGTACTCCTCCTGCATCTTTCCTCTTCTTTTCCTTCTCTTGGATTGCTCCCTCCTTTGCTTCTAGGCTGAAATCCTAGGAACACCTACTAAGGAATAAGTCCTTCACGTGCCTTACAAATATGACTAGACCTTCAGTTTTCGTTCTGCTTGTTAAACCTCAAATCCCTTTTTAACTTGTCTACATTCCTTCCCTTTGTCTCTTTCTACTACTGAAATTCATTGCTTCCTCTATGTCATGCCTCCATATTGCCTTCTTCCATATGATAGCAATTGTTGGTAGCAATCTCAGATTTTCAGCCAGGAGATTGGTGTGGCATTAACATTTCAATTACCTACTTGCTCTATTCCCTATTTTTCTTTGTCTTATTCTAATAGTTATAAACCTATTTATAAGTTTCTTACGTTTTTACTGTTGTATAGTATTTACTGAATTTCAAATAACCCCGTGGTAACTTGAAGGGCTGTGACTTAGCAACAGAATACCTGCCTTGCATGCAGAAGATCATAGGTTCAATCCCAGGCAGCTCCAGAGAGGGCAAGGAAAAGTTCCTATCAGAAAGCCACTGACAGACTGCGTTGGCAATGCTGACCCTGGAATGACCAATGGTCTGATTCAATATAAGGCAATTCCTACAAAATGCTACATTCAGCCTGACTGTTTGAAGTAATGCGAGAATTTTAATTCAGTTAGTGGCAAAAGACTCTTTCTTCATCTAAAACATCTTCATTCATTATGTCTTCGCTGCTTCAAGTACTGATACCGATTTTATTTTTTACATGCCACTTTGTTATTTTAATAGAACATTTAAAACAAATGTTTTAAATACAAATAGGTGCATATAAAATGAGTATTGCCTCATTTTCTCCAATATTGGAGAATAATCAATATACATTAAAAATAGAAATGAAGCAATCATGTTTCTCAAAAATTTCTCCAAAAATTAATGTTTCTCAAAAAAAAGACAAAAGTTAGCTAGTGTACAGTCTGAGCTCCTTTAAAGTTAAACCCTATGAAAGACAAGAATTCTCAATAATCTAACAGATATGGACTGCAATTGTGTTTTATTCTAAACTTTGAGATGTCAAGTGAAGTTTTACCAGTTCTTCCCAGTGAGGAAAATTTCTAACATGATAATGTTGTGGTTATAGCTTTCGTTAGGTTTTTCTGTTCATGACAAACTTTCAAGGGGACAGGAAGAAATGAAAACCATTCCACATTTCAGGAAAAATAAGTTGAAGTCACCCTTTATACAGTACTGACATTGAATATATTCCTACAAAAATTAGGGAACATAAAGCAGATCAAATTCTTAACCTTGAAAGATACCCATAAAATATTTGGAGGTTTGTTTCAAGAAGCATGAGCTTTGCACAATTGTAACAAATAACTGAACCAGATTTTCTAAACATAGGAGTCCTATTCATCACTATATACAGTAAGCTGAAGAATGTCTCTTGTGTGAGTTAACTGCGTACCCACACAAATGACATTAAGCTTTAGCAGTTCATCAGAATAGCTAATGCCTGGAAATGAATCATGGTTGTCATATTCAGCTTTCCAAAGCGTTTTTACTAATTCTATTAAAACTAAACTATGAATCAAATGTGCAAGAAGACACAGAAGTGTTTGCACATTCCTGTTTAGCACCCCTCATGTTTACTTATTTTAAAGATTTATGCCCATTCTCCTCCCTCCCCGACAGTGCGGCACTCTGGGCCATTTACAATATTTATTAACATACGAAGATAAAAAAGATAAAAACAATTTTTAAAAACAGAAGCGAGCCTAAAGCATCATTAAAAACATTCATAAAACAAAACATACACTTAAAAATGCAGCTACAGCTAATAATAATAATAAAAGCATCTTTAAAAATGCAGAGATAGCAGTATCCCAACCAAAACTAAAACTAAGGTGGAAAGGCCAACTGGAAAAGAAACATTTGAAGGTTCTAACAAGGAAAATATTTCTTACAGATTGCCACAACATTTCAAGTGATGAAAAGCCTGATCCTACCCAGTGCTTGGATTGAGCAGGCTGGAGGTCTCCTTAGGGACCTTTGTTCCCTTTCCCCATGTCAAATGCCAGACTGCACAATGGTGCTACTACAAATTACTGGCACAAGTCCAAGAAGCACCACGCTGGGCTTTCAGGCCTGGGAGAGGAAATATAATTCAGTATAGGCCAGCATATCAATCCCACCCTTCTCTCAAGCCTGAATCGATCCATCACACCCTCTCTCTGCCCCCATTCCCCAGTCCTGACCAGGTAAACCCTCTGATGGGTGTGGGAGCTAAGCCGCAGCCCAGCCTAGGCAACTTCCGATGCTATCCCTGACCTGAACAGTATTCACTCGTAAACACATAGCGAAGAAAACAGGGAGCAAAAGCTTAACGTTTTAGCCTCTAGTCTTCTGGGTGCAGACTGCCTATGGCAGTGGTTCTCACACATTTAACACCGGGACCCACTTTTTAGAATGAGAATCCGTTGGGACCCACAGGAAGTGATGTCATGACATGTCAAGTGGCATCATCAAGCAGGAAAATTTTTAAACAATCCTAGGCTGCAATCCTGCCCACACTTACCCAGGAGTAAGTCCCATTTACTATCACTGTTAAAAGTACAGATCTGTAACATTTCCCCAAATGCAGTCACATACCATAGAAGCATTGCATAATACAGGGGTGCCCAAACCCCAGCCCTGGGGCCACTTGTGGCCCTGGGGGACTCCCAATCTGGCCCGCGGGAAGCCCCCAGTCTCCAATGAGCCTCTGGCCTTCTGGAGACTTTCTCGAGCCTGTGCTGGCCCGACGCAACTGCTCTCAGCGTGAGGGTGACTATTTGACTTCTCATGTGAGCTGTGGGATGAGGGCTCCCTCCACTGCTTGCTGTTTCACGTCTGTGATACAGCAGCGGCAGTGAAGGAAAGGCCGGCCTTGCTTTGTGCAAGGTCTTTTATAGGCCTTAAGCTATTGCAAGACCTTCATTCATTCATATAAGTTCCATCTCTAATATAGTCATTCAGGTAAATTTATGTAAATTTATTCAAATTTGAAATGTAAATTAATTTTTTCCCCGGCGCCCAACACAGTGTCAGAGATGATGTGGCCCTCCTGCCAAAAAGTTTGGACACCCTGGTCTAATAAAATAAAAATAAAATATTGAAATGAATGGGGACCCACTGGCCTATGGGATATGATTGCTCAGTACAGTACACATAATTAGCAGTGCAATATTTTTGGTTACTCTACTGGGGCTATCAATGCTTTAACAGCTTCCAAACAGCTAATGCAGCTGGCCCTGCTTTTTGCCTACTACAAGTTGCAGTTTGGATTACATGGGTTGATTTTTAAGTGGCTAGTGCAGTGTTTCTCAAACTGTGGGTCGGGACCCAATAGGTGGGTGGCGAACCAATTTCAGGTGGGTCCCCATTCATTTCAATATTTTATTTTTAATATACAGTATTGGACTTGATGCTGCCATGGTATGTGATTGCATTTGGGGAAATGTTACAGACCTGTACTTTTAACAAGCTACTATGTATATTGATCGTCAATGGGACTATCAATGGGATTTAACAATGACAGTCAATGGGACTTAATCCTGGGTAGGATTGCAGCCTAGGATTGTTACAAATTTTCCTGCTTGATGATGTCACTTCTGGTCATGACATCATTCCTGGTGGTTTCTGACAGATTCTCATTCTAAAAATTGGGTCCCAGTGCTAATTGTGTGAGAACCACTGGGCTAGTGGTTGGGAAGAATGGGATTAGACTTGGGAACCATTGATCTCTTCTGGCGGCTTGATTTCAACACTGGCTATTCCCACTCAGAGTTGGAATATGGGCCAGTGCAGTAGTAAGGAAGAAACACCATGCTTCCTTGGTTGTGTATTAAAGTTACAGGTGTAGATCAAGGCTGGCATCTTTGTATTTCAATGATTAGGTCTACAGATGCATGTAAAAAAGTCAGTATTAAAACCATTTATAGAGAAGATCACAAACATCAACACTCTAAATTTGATTCAAGACTTCATGTGCAGATCTAAAACTGAAACTGCTTCTCCAAGCTAACTAAAAGAAGGTATAATTTTCATCAAACCATTCTGGATCAGAGAAGGATCCATATAGTCAAATGAAGGTAATGGCCAACCTACCCACCCCCATTTTCCTCTAGCATTTGACAAGATATAGTACCCTTGAATGCAAAAGTAACATAACTATCATGGGTTTTGTGCTATGGGCAATCTAAACTCTCTCACAGTGAGACAGCACAAATTCCTTGTGCTGGCTCCCGAGAGTGGTGAACGTGCCATAAAGCACATTCACGGATACTTGGGAGGACAGGTTCTCTCACTGTGCTGGAACTGCACTGGGACAGGGTGAGTTATGCTGGCCCAGGGGGTGGGAGAGGACGGCAGGAGGAAGGAATGGAGGCAGGGGAGGGCAACCTGTGAGGGCGGATCAGGCCGGGGAGTGGGATGAGACCGGATGTGGCAGCACAGGCTGGATTCTAACCCCCATCCCCTGCCCGACTGGCATTACACAGGCAGCTTAGATTTGCATCTGCGAAATCACAGGCGCACATTCAAGTAGCCCCACAGGGCTGTCCAGGGCATTTCTT
Organism: Tiliqua scincoides; assembly: GCF_035046505.1. Classification (NCBI taxonomy): domain Eukaryota; kingdom Metazoa; phylum Chordata; class Lepidosauria; order Squamata; family Scincidae; genus Tiliqua; species Tiliqua scincoides. Next base: position 167,161,660 of record NC_089821.1, on the reverse strand, counting down.
GGTGTAAGGGGAATAAAATCTTATTCTGAGTTGCACCCCAGGCTGCACCTACCTCATGCTGGATACAGCACAGGTCTATCGGCCTGCCTGTTCCAGCACAAGTGACGACTGAGCCCTGAATGTTATATTTGTTTGAAGCACTTGTCTCTTTTCTGAACCTACTACCAGTCACGTTCACTGGGTGACCTTCTGTTTTAATATTATGAGAGACAGCTAAAACCATCCACTGCACATACACTTCACAAACCTTGATCATGTCATTCTTTAGTACTATTTTTTTCTAAACTGAAAAAGCACAACAAATTCAGCCATTTTTTAAAAGCAGAGTCTGGAAACTCTCTTTCTGGACTTGAAGATACCAAAACTATACAAGATATTCTAACAGTTTAATCCTGCCCCCATCCCCAGTGCTAATGCAGCTGCACCAAAAAGGCACATGCTGCATCCTATTGATGAATAGAATATAATACTTTATTGTCACTGTACAAGTACAACGAAATTTCAATGCTCTCCAAGACATGGACATAAAACATTCATACAACAAACATACAATCAAACAATCAAATAACACATTCATTTAGAGATGTAATAAATAAATAATAAAACCCCATAAAACATTTGAAGATGCTGTGTTATCATATTCCTAATGATTTTAAGTTCATTGTTCAATATGATTATAGCTTTAGAATAAAAACTATTCATTGGGGAGGGGGGCATTGGACAGCCTGCAGGAGGCAAATGAAAACATCTTGCACTTACCTCCTGGTAGGTTGCCCAATTGCAATGGACCTCCTCGGACATACACCATCTATTTTGGTAGTATATGTCCAAGGAGAGAAAAGGGGCAGGGAGATTTTAAAAAGAGGGGATCAGATCCAGCATGCAACACTGTCACCAGATCCACTTCCTTTTGGTTCCTTCCCTTCCCCATTCAAAAGCACCCCAGTTCCTCCCACTCCCTCGTCCTTCCCTTCACACATATGGCTCTCCCCTCACTTTTCAGTTTGTCTCCTGCTGAGACTGATGCTTCTCAGCTCACATCCTCTGAAAAAAGTATTACATGATGCTGTTGACATCATGGGATGCTCTGTCACCAGAGAAGTTCCAGGACTCCACTCCCTCTTGGCTACACACCTGCTGCTTATCCTTGGTCTCCATTTTCTTCCCCTTTCCTTATTGTGCCTGTTTTAGAACTGTAAGCGCTTTTCAGTTGCGATCTCTCCTCTTGTTTCTGGGTAAAGTGCATGTATATAGCAGGTGCAATAATAATAATAGAAACTGTACATTTGAGTTTAAATAAATATGAAGTATAATCTTGCAAAGCATTTTCTTTGACTGCCTAAGTTGTACAAATTGCCCCTCCCATTCACCGTCAGAGCCATTTCAGGCAGTGATGGCAACAAGATGCCATTTGTTCGGTGACAACCTGCACATTGCCGTCGCCGCCCAGAATGGCTCCAATGGTAAGTGGGAAGGGGCACTTACATGACGTGTTGCAGCACATGCAGTACTTACTGCAGTTCTGCCGTGTTCTAGCTATGCTATTTCCTAAAGCCCATCAGGCATTGCCAGTTTGGTTCACATCATGCCAATTGCAGCTCATCTGATCAAGGTGTCAGAGCACATACCGTAAGGACCAGCTGAAACGGCTTTCCCAGTTGCTTGCATCAAGTACTGGATTTGATACTCTGCCCAGCTGGAATGTTAAACCTTGGATTCCACTGCGGTAACAAATTCTATCTCAGTAGATAACTTCTGGACAAAGGCTGCTTTTCTTTTCTCCAAAGCCTTAATTATATAGCTATCATGCTGGGAGTTTCTCTACAATTTTGAATGCTGTAATAAGTGGTGACTTGTCCGATGACATAATTTAACAAAGTATCTCTCGTTTGCAAAAAGGAACTATAGAAGCAGGGCAGGAAAGATCAACACCTTTCAACAACTGTACAAACCTGAATGAATCTACAGACACGGTTCTCCAGACAGGTGTGCACAATGCATATAGATAATGTTGGTGGTGCTTTTATACCATAACCTTGTGTCCTTCCGTTTCTTGACCTTTCTGAAAGATACACATGCCTCTCCATAATGCAAGATTCCTAGTTTTGTGTGTCAGGGATTACTGGTGTAGCATAATGATGGAAGAGATTGAGTTGTGAACCAGGAAGTCTGCAAGTCAAATTCTGTCTCAGTCATGGCCTTACTGCATTGCCTAAGGCAAGTCACTATTGTTCAGCCTCAGCTCCTCTGTCTTCAATAGAGAAATATAAACACTCACCTGCCTCATGAATTGCTGTAAGAATTACCAGGACAGTACTGTATATGAAAAACACTTTAAGCATTTCCAATGCTAAGTATTATTACTATATTTGGCAAGATAAATAACTTATGTGGACAAAGTATGTGTGAACACATCTGCAGAAAAAAGAAGCATGATACTTTCTAGATTTTTATCTCACTAGAAGTGCTCTTGCAAAAGGGACATATTCTGAGAGGGCTTGTTAAATTATGTTTTTCCTTCACAAAATGCGTTTCAACAAAATGCAAGTTCATTTACTCAAGCCACCTGGGAAAAGATTTCAACTTGAAATACTGAATAGTTTAAATACCCTTTGCTCCATTAAAGCTAGCAACATTTTTGCTTAAAAAGATACTCCCGTCTACATTTTGAACAGATTAATCCAGTGGTTCTCAAACTTACAGGCCGCTGCCTGATTTATAAATGTCAAGGAATGTGACTATAATGGTGATTGAACAGCAGTTCTTCCCCTGCCCCCAAGTAGCAGCTTGTTTAATCCTTAATGCACATAGTCTAATCTGCACCGTTACCAAAAATTGGTGCAAAAAACCAAAATGCAAACTACCAAAAATGGGGTCATGACCCACAGTTTGAGAACTGCTGAATTAATCTATTAATGATGGGTGAAGGATTAACATACCAAAATTAAAAGGACTTCCAGCAAGAAAACAGCAGATTCCTCTGATGTCACTGTCACCGTTGCAAGCATCTTTTATTGATCATGGTCAAAGATGATACAACTTAAGCAACTATTCACAGCCTTTAGAGAAGCTAAAGCATGTGGTCCAATGTGACATACAGTAAATCCTCTGATTTCAGAGACTTGATGTCTGAAACTTGGTTCCCACAACATGTCAGTAGCCTACATGCTAGAAGAATTGCTTATTTACATGGTCTACACCAGAGCCTCCAACTCATATAATATCATGGCTCCTCCTTCCTGAAAAGAAGAGTCAGTATTTTTGCAAACTCGGCATTACATTGTGCTTATGAGAGTAGATTGCTTAGATTAGTTAAGTGCAACCTGGCTGCCAGCATAATCAGTTAAGTAAACATGCCTATGAGGATGGTGTCAATGTTTCATTCCTCATGATAATGAAACATCACAGCTGTTAACAAATGAAAGAAGAGAGTACGTATTAGACAAATGAAGGTCTGAAAACAGCCTTCAAAGTTCTTAGCCGGACTTCAACCAAAAAACAAGCCACATGCAAGCACAGTTATCAGGAATTCAAAGCATCTGCAGGAGGTAATGAAGGTATTAGCTTTGTGTAAAGAAGTAGGCAAGTTACATCCTCAAAATGAAAAGAACAAAAGTCAAATTTCATTTGCATAAATCTATACTGTTTAATCCTGAATTTATAGTTCACTTCACACTGCAAATAGGAAAAAGCTCAATTTGAGGAACACTTGGAGTCATGTACACCCTGGAAATCGCCTGCCAACATGGAGCAGGTCTTTGAAAAGGGAGAGATTATCATTTTTAAATAAAAGTACTAACGGACCTCAATTAACACATTTCTGTCAAAACGACCCACACAGCAACTTCTGGTAGTCTGGTTCAACGCACTGGAAGGACGAGGAAAATGGCAAGTGAATGAAAGAGGTCTAACGAATGGTCAGTTTTGTCTACACAATTACATCATGAATTTTCCTGCAGAAAAGCCACAGCTCATGCTGGTCCCAGAAAGAACCCCCACTTACTGCTGAGTGACCTGCACAAGTCAGTGCTGCAGGTGGAATGATCAAGAGGGGCACCGAGTACCCCAACACCAGCACACTTCAGGAGTCGACGCCTGAAGACTGCATTTCCGCTGGCAGCACAGCATATGCATGAATGACTCAAATTCATCGGGCTACAATCCAGCACCGAGTCAGGCTTTCAAAAGGCTAAAGTGCACCCGACAAAGGAGGTTTGGGGCTCAGAGAGCAACGTGCTTTGGGCAGAAGGCCACACATTTCATTTGACACATTTTATGAAACTACCAAATTATTTGTGCATAGCAGCCATTTTCAACCTTCTTCATCTCCTGGCACACTGAGAAGGCACTACAATTGTCACGGCGCACCACTGGTTGTTTGACCACTGACAAGGCACACTATGCTGCTGGTAGGGGGCTCACAACTCCCAACTGCCCTACTAAAAAACGGCCCTGCCCAAACTGCTGTAGCACACCTGTGGACCATCTGCCGCACACCAGTGGCTGAAAGTCCCTGGTGTCTAGATTAGGTGCATGGACAGCCAGAAGGTCTAGAAGGGCAGAAGGTTTTCGAGATCCATTTCTGAAGGGAACTGCTGAGTACAGGAGCATCCCTCAAGTGCTCCAGCTTTGGCCTCCATCCTGGATACTGGACACACTTTGGTGCCAGGACCCCACCCACTGGCGACCCCAGAAGGGCTCCACACCCACATGGCCTCTGAATCACTGCTGAGTGAGTGAGTGAAGCACAAGGAAAGACTGCTCTGACAGCCCTGCATCTCCCCTGTTCCCTCGCCTCCAGGGACAGGCAGTGAGGGGGGCTGAAGGAAGGTCCTTTGCCATCTGCCTGCCAAGGCTGCGGTCCAGGCTGGGCTCTGCAGACACGTCACGAAACTTTCTCTCCCCTCCTCCCGAGACGCGCTCAGCCAGGATGTCCGAAGCGCACACACAAAGAGGCGCGCGCCACCGCCCGCAGGCGACCCCGGGTAGGCTGGCTGGCTGCCTTCCTTTCCCGCTTGCACGCCCGCGGCTGCCCTTTACCTTCTCAGCCTCGAGCCCTCGCAGCCGCTGCAGCCCCGAACGCCCCTCCTTCCCGAGTCCCCCGCATTTCTTCCACGCAGGATCCCCTGTCTGGCGAGGATGCGGCTCGGGGCCGGCGATTGGAGGGCGCAGGGAGCCGTCCCGTCCTCCCGTTGGCTCTCCCGCTTGCCAGTCTCCCCGCTTGCCACTGCCGGAGAGGAGAAAGCACTGCGAGCGCCGAAGGCTGGCGAGGCGTCCCCTCCCTTCCACCCCCGGGTAGACGCAAGCATCGCATTCCACCGCGTCCACGTGACGCGCCGAGTTGCTCTCCTTTGTGCAGCTGTGCAAGGCGGAGTGGGAAAAAGCTGGCCCTGGACGCCGCTGGAAGCCACGCTCCAGAGCCCTCCAGCTCAGCTATGGGCACAGCAAGCTGGGCAGTGCACCACAGGCTGGGCTCTCCCCCCCCCCGCGTCACTCCGGACCTTTTCACTAGATGGGTTTCTTGGCACAACTCCAAAGAACTTTTCTCCAAAGCTCTGGTATGCCGTGAGTGGTCCACAGGTGTGCCGTGAGAGTTTGCCAACCTGAGTACCTTCTCAGTGTGCCCTGAGATGAAAAAGGCTGAAAATGGCTCATCCAGTGGGTTCGGCTAGCCTGCAGACCAGCTCTAGCTGGGGTTGACGCAGCATCCAAAACTGTAAGAGTGGCTCGCTGTGGGGATGTATCATGTAGTACACACACTCCAGAAGTTGCTTGGCACCAGTGTTTTGGGGCACTGTCTGCACCTCACTCAAAGAATAAATCAGAAATGGGGGGCATGAACAGTATCCACCGGTTTCAGGGCCCAATCCTATCCAACTTTTCAGTAATAATAATAATAATAATAATAATACAGGTATTTATATACTGCCTTTCTTGGTCTTTATTCAAGGCGGTTTACATAGGCAGGCTATTTAAATCCCCGTAGGGATTTTTACAGTTGAAAGAAGGTTCTGTCTTACAAGAACCACAACATTCAGATGTTTCTTTCTGATCTGGTTTCACATTCTGGCCTCCATCCTCCCATGCTCAGAGCAGATGGAATAACTCGGCTCAGCTTGTCAGCTGCTTCAAGGTCGCAAGGTGCCGGTGGCCTCGAACTGCACTGCACTGCACTGATGCTGGTGGCCTCAAACTGCACTGCACTGCACTGGTGCCGGAGTACCAGTGCAACCTCAAAGTAAGGGAACAAATGTTCCCATACCTTGAGGAGTCCTCTGTGACTGCCTCCCCACCACAGGATGCAGCGCATGCTCCATTGGCACAGCTGCACCGGCACTGGAAAATTGGATAAGATTGGGCCGTGGGAGGTGAGCTTGTTGCAGCACTCAAAACATGTCAAAGTCAAACTGTCAGGGAAATGGAGGGCTGGTTACTGTGTTATTTGGGGTTGGAAAGATTATCTTTGCCTGGAAATAGAAAACAGGAATGACAACAGGACTGCCACCCCTGTCCTGTGCCATTCACAAATGCAGAATAGACATTCAGCAGGTGCAGCTTCCCCCCTTGCTGCACATCAGTGAGCCTGGTCTGTTTGTTTTTACTGCAGACTTTCACACAATCCTATCCTCTTCATGCACCAGCATAGCTACTACTGCACCAGTGCAGTATGTCAAAAATGTCATAAATGTCACTGTCAAAAATGTGCCATAAAGCATGTTTCAACAGCACAAAGGATAGGGGCACCAGCAGGAAGGGCAGCACCATTCTACCAGGCCAGTTGAAGCATTGACACATGCCAGAGCAGATAAGCTTTGTGCCAGTGGAGGGTGGCAGGAACATCACAAAACAGTGTGGGTGGAGACAGCAGGCTTACCAGGCCTGGGAGGGGACAGGCAGATCTGCATACATATTCTGACCTGCACTAGATATTTAGCAGGCCAGGTACAAGTAGACACTTAGCTGCAGCTGAGGCTTCTCCCCCCCCCCCCCCGGCAAGAAGACAAATGTCCCCTTACCTTGAGGACATTTCCAGCCCTCTCAATTCCTTTACAGGATACAGCGTGGCCATACTGGCTCCACTGCATCAGTGCTGGTTAGGATTGATCTGTAAGACTTTCAGCTTTTATTAGGTACAAATTGAAAGCCAAATAACTGGCCTTTGGTTTCACCAATCAATTCCTGCAGCATATTTGGGTTTGGTGGTCCCAAAGCTGTGACTCTTCTTTCTCCATTGTGGAGACTTGAAAAGCAGCTTCCCCTGCAGAGTATGCAGTCCATTGCAAAGAAAGCTGCTGCCAGATTATGCTTTGCTGTTGTGATTTGGATGGGGCATTCAGTCTAGTAAGTCCAGCAGTTTAGCTGGAAGAAGTGCTGCCCCAGGGCACACCTTCCAGGGCTGCCACCCCCCCCCCCACGATCACCTCTGTACCCCCTTCAACTGTCCAGAGGGTGTTCGGAAGCCCAGGGAGGTCTTAGTGTCACATCCTGGGGTTTTGTTTTTTTTTTGGTGGAAGGAACTTGCAGTGACATTTTTATGCCTTCCTTGCCTTCTGAGACCCAAGGAAGCTGCACACAGCTCAGAAGCCTTCTAAAGGCATAAAAACGTCACTTCCAGTTCCCCCCCCCAAACCAGAAGTGACATTCTAAGGCCTCCCAAAGGCCTTAGAATAATGTTTCTCAAACTGTGGGTCAGGACCCACCAGTGGATCATGAACTGATTTGCAGTGGTCACCAACTTTTTTTGGAACATTAAAAAAAACCTTGCCCAGTTTGCAGAAGAAATGTGGTGTGAGATAATCTTCATACCTCTCAAATTAAAGTGTCACATTTTCCCATGTTCTCTAGTAATTGGCATGCCACAGATCATGTCTGAACCCAATTTCAGCCTTTTGTCTGAAATAGCCTTTTGTATAGCTATTTTTCCAGTGTAGAGTTGAGGTTCTCCATGTCAGGCTAGAAAGCCCAGCACAGAATTCTGGATCTGGTGGAGCAGAGCTCCGCTGGTCCTACCCTGCTTCCTCCCCCTGCCCTGACAAATCTCTCTGCCGCCTGGAACTCTTCCCTTGCTCTGAGTGGCAAGTAGCTGGTACTGGTGCTAGGCAAGGTTTTGGAAGTGTGGCTTATGACATGTTTGACACCAAGCGCAGGTGACACCTGGCACATCAAACACAGGATTGGGCTTTCACTCCTCTAATGCCACATTGAAAATGTTTAGCAAAGTCTTTCTTAGCACTAATGAAAAAGTTTTAAAACTTTGAATCAAAATGATACAGTTTCACACTTGGGGCTGACACATGGACTTAATGTTTGTTGTAACCATTTATTGTCAAATTTGAGGTTCTGAAACAGGTTTCTCTGCAAAGGTCTTGATGCTCAGTGGTTACTGCCCTTGCTTCTAGAGCCTAGATGGAAATGCTGAATTAAATCCCACCAGGTGCACGTTGCTGTCTAAGGTGTTGGCAAGCAGCTCACCTTGTTCTCCCCTGTGCTCCAGCCTCTTCCAGAACAGTAACAGCAGCAACAGAACTGAGGAAAATGAAAAGCAGCAAACATACATAGTATGCATGAAATACAAATTACAAAATTTATTTTGTAGATTAATAACCATCTGTGAATAAATCTCTAAAAAGGCTTTCAAAAGTTCAAATATATATCCATACAGAATTGTCTTCTATAGGTTCAAATGCTGATAAAGCTAAAGGGACCTAACTCCACTGAAGAATAGCGGGGTGCACTTATCTTTCCAATGCTTCATTATAAATCTTTTGGCTACCATAAGGGCACAAGTTTTCACTGTCTTGCCAATAACTTCCACGGAATAGATAGCTTCTTTTGAATTATCTACAAATGTCAATGTTTGCTGTAGTATAAAGTTAACTAATAATCCCTTCTCAAAAGGACTGTATTATACAGTACAAGGTCATGCCATGTGCCTAAATGACGCTTCAGTGACCAAAAACGGGGTTTCTGTATGGCTGGGTTTTTGGTCATCCCCTTAATATGAAGGTTGTATCCAAAAAAAGTTCTCAAAATAATATTCGCTGAATGAATAACTATTTAAGATCCTTAGATATTACAATTATAGTAGTTAGCATCATTTTCCACTAATTATATAAGACAGAGTGTTCTAACTTGATATTTGTGCATTTAAGTAAGAGCTTAATCCTAAATTGCGCTGGAAGCAGGCAGGCCAGTGGGCCTGTGCTGTATCCAGCACAAGTTTGGAACTGATTGCAAGTGTTTCCCCTTACCCCATGTTGCTCTGCAGCAGCCCCAACGGGTCTATTTGGATCTTTGCCACTTTACAAGGTGGCACAAATCCGAGCAGCCCAGGACTGACTCAGGCTGCCTGGGAACGGAGTCAGGATCTGGCATAACCGCCAGGTCCTGGCCCCGCCTCTTGCTTCCAGCCTGCCCACCACCTGCCCTCCTCCTGCCCCGAAACGCCTTCCTCCTGCCTCCTCCCCGCCCTCTCCAGGCCCCTGCATTGGCCAAGGTTGGCCGATGCAACTCACTCTCTCCCCGGGGCCTAAGGCAGCACCAGGAAACCAGCGCACATCCATGCACCGACCAATCTCCACAAACAGTGGCGCAAAAGTGCTTTACGGCACTTTTGTGACACTCCTGGGCTGGCGTAAGAGACTTGCGTCAGCCCAAGTACCAGGTAAGTTTGCGCCCTTTGAGTTTACTTTCAATTGCTTCACACAGATTATTAATAATAGTGAATGCATAACTAATGTGCATATAACACTTTTAATCAAAAAGTACATAGGGTAGTGCAAATCGCAAATGCATATTAAGGAGGATATTATTATTATTATTATTATTAACAGTATTTATATACTGCTTTTCAACAAGATAGTACTCTGCCTCCAAAAGGTTCACAATCTAAAAAGAAACGCCAGCAACAGACTCTTGCACTGGGATGGTGTGCCATTATTTACTTCAGTGGTTCTCAAACTTTTAGCATCAGGACCCACTTTTTAGAATGAGAATCTGTCAGGACTCGCCGGAAGTGATGTCATGACCGGAAGTGACATCAGTAAGCAGGAAAAAATTTTAAAATCCTAAGCTGCAATCCTATCCACACTTACCCAGGAGTAAGTCCCATTGACCATCATTGTTAAAAGAATATACATAGCTTGTTTAAAGTACAGGTCTGTAACATTTCCCCAAACACAGTCACATCCCATGTTAGCATCAAGTCTAATATATGAAAAATAAAATATTGAAATGAATGGGGACCCACCTGAAATTGGCTCGTGACCCACCTAGTGGGTCCCGACCCACAGTTTGAGAAACATTTATACCCTGCCTTTCTCCATGAAGGGACTCAAGGAGGCTTACAACAAATTTTTAAAAAATTAAACAAGATAAAAACGCATTCATAGCAAAATAAGGACAGTTGTTTTTCCTCTGATAAATATAAGAGGCCCACCCTTTTAAATTGTGCCTCCTTGCCCAGTTAGCAGAAGCCTATATTCAGAGTTCTTGAGCATGTACTTAGCTGTCCATATTAGTGGGACATGAAGATTATAGAATAAAAGCGGAGGAGAGTAGACCACAAAACAATTAGCCCAGCCCTATCCTGTCCACCTGAAGAAGAACAACCTGTAAGGGTTTAAGACAGATCAGAAAAATATTTTCTGTTTTACATTCTGGCCTACTTGTTTGCCCAGTTTATTTTATTTCAATATTAATTAAATCAACTGAAATGAGCAAGAACATAGCCCAGACTTTTTTTTTCTTCTGTTTTTTGAAAATTTTACAAACAACTTTTGCCCCCATTAAAATATATGGCATTTTGGCAAAATATATGGCACAAAGATCAAACACATAATAAAGCTCAAGGGTGCCAAGATTTGTGCATGAAACTCTCAACCACATTAGCTAGATGGTCCTGCCAATTAGTAGGGAACTGTTCAATCCACCAGTACCAATGCTATGGCATTTGAAAGCTCACAGAGCCCAGGCACTGAATATGAAGTCTATAAATCAGCTTTAACCCATTTCTGCCCAATTCACAGGGGGTACACATTTGATCCCTGTTGTATATATGCAACATTAGGCAGAAATGCTCAAAATAAAATGCCAGCCATGGCTTTCCTATGCAAAGCATGCACAGAGGAGCACAAAGTTTTGAGCAGGAGGAAGAGAGCCCAGATGTCCCCTGCTTGGTCCCACTTCCCACCAGTAGCATAGCTAGGGGGGTGCAGGGGGCAGCACGTGCACCAGGCTACAGGTTGGGTGGGGGCAACAACGTGGCTGAGGGGGCAACAACTTGCAGGCAACAGCACCTGTGCACAACAATTGGGCTGCTGCCAGCAGCCCTGCCAGTGCCAGGCACTCCAGTGGGTGGAGGGGCAACAGTCACGGAGAAGGGCAAAACTGCATGTTGCCCCTCCCTGCAGCCAAAATGGAAGGTAGTCTAGCTCATTGCTTCCGGCAGAGATCAAGAACCACAGGTTGTGGCAGGCATGAGGAGCTGGTCCTCTCCCCCTCCCACAGCTGAGATGCTGGCAATGGGCACAGACCTCCTTGGAGTCTTCCTTTCATGCACCTGCCAGCCCTCACTCCCTCCGAAGTGATTTCCTCCACCTGTCCTGCTCAACATGCTGAGCCCGAAGCCCTATTTGGCTTAATTGGCAAGAGAGGCGCGTGGGGAGTGGAGCAGAACGCGTCAGTGCTTGTTTGTGTTTAGAGAGGGAGGAAGAAGGGTGTTGGTGGGGGGGCTGTTGGATGCTGGTCAGGACACTGGGTGTGTGTGTGTGTGTGTGTGTGTGTGTGTGTGTGTGTGTGTGTGTGAGAGAGAGAGAGAGAGAGAGAGAGAGAGAGATGGAGCCCCCGATAGGCAGGCATAGCCCCCAGAGACCCTTGTGGAGCCCAGCCTGGTCTGAGGAGGGGGTTCCCCTTGTGCAGCAGGACCAGTTGCTCACCACTCCCCTGCCCTGCGCCACCTACTCTCCTCTCTCTACTTGCAGACTCTACTCTCTCTACTCTCTATTCACAGTCCTCTCTCTACTTGCCTGCCCCCTTATCCTCCTCTCTCCTCCGGGCAAGGCTGCAGCAGCCCAGTTGTCTCCACAATCTAAGCCAGTAGGGCTTGCTCCTGAGTAGACATGCAGGAGATTGGGCTCTGAGGCTGCAACCCTATCCACACTATCCTGGGAGTAAGCCCCATTGACTATAATGGACTTGCTTCCAAGTAGACAGGCAGAGGATTGGGCTCCAAGGCAGCAATCCTCTCCCCACTTTCCTGGGAGTAAGCCCCATTGACTAGACTGGGCTTGCTGCCAAGTAGACATGCAGAGGATTGGGCTCTGAGTTTCGCTGACTGTGAGCGGTTATCTGCGCATGTGCAGGAGCCTGAAGAGGGTAGCAAGCAAGGCACAGCAACCTGGGAGGCAAGTTGCAGCAGGAGCACGGAGCAGCAGGTGGTTTGGCCTCATCATTTATTCACATAATTCCTCAATTCCACTTCCTAAAGGTCAGCTGCTGGCTCTTATGATTGTCTCCAGTCCCCTCCTGCACATCTCAAACTGTGTAAGGCTGCAATACTACCTTACTTCACTTACCAGGGAGTGAGCCCCATTGAACACAATGGGACTTACTTTTGAGTAGACATGAAGAGATTGCGCTGTAAAAGTGCAATAAGTACTTTCAACAAGCTATTTTAAAATATTAGCCAACATTTCTCACTCACTTTAACAAATAAAAAGACCCAATGTAATTAATTAAATTTGATGTTATTGCCGGGAGGGGGGGCTACAGAATTTTTTTTTGCACTGTGCAGCAACTTGGTTAGCTATGCCATTGCTTCCCACCACCAGTTGCTTTTCCTCTAGCCCAGGATCTGGATGTGATCTCACAAGGAAATCACTGCTCTAGAACCTGGGCAGTAGAAAATGCAAATAGAAAATGGGAGGAAGGCGTTACAGGGAAGGACTAGTGGGAGAAGAAACTGTCCAATGCCAATCTCATTATTATTTGAAATGGGGCAGCTGCCACAAGCAGTGGATTATCAGCCTGTCCCAAGAATAGTCTTCCTCCAGAAAATCCAGCAGTGGGTCACCTCCATTTTATGTGCCCCAGCATCAATGCAAATATTTGTTCCTCTTCAGAATAAGGGAGTAGAAAAGAGAGCAGGGACACAAAACAGTGGATGGGAAGATTAGCTCAGTGCTCTCTTCCACCTTCTCTTCTGCTCCCCCCCCCCCCAAGCATCCAATTTGTAGAGGCTCTTTATACTATTAAGCCAGGTGGGATTAGGGGAGGGGAATTTGGTGCACCTTTCATATGCAAAACACCAGATGGGACATATTCTTCCTTACCCAATATTGTTTACCATGGGTTGCATCCTATGAAGTCCATCCATTTACAGAACCCTCAATTCCCAAGGACCTTTAGAGGCCTGCAGGGAGGGGAAAATATTCTTCTTTTCCTGCTTGCAACAAAGGAACTTCTTCCCCTTTGTAGAAGTTCTTAGGATACAGCGTTTTAGAAACCAACAAACCATATATACTTATTGCAACATTCATAGTGTGCTGATGGTTTGATTTTATATTCTTTTTGTTCAAGTAGGTTGATTATACCTCACAACTGACATTAGGTGTCAGTGTTCTACAACATTCCACATGAAGACTAGATCTTTTAATCAGTCTTCTGCAACCACTTGAAACCAGCCCACAGTATTCAGACAGAAGTGTTTGCAGACTGCTTCACACTCTCAAAATGCTAATAACCTTAACAGGCTATGAAGTTGTAATGAACTCTCTTCCAAGTAGCAAAACCTTTAATGCAGGTCCTAGTTTACCAGGAACATCCTCTCAAGCTGCTTTACTTGGAACTAGTGGACAGTGTCTGCACTGCTGCACTGGTGGCCTTGTTGCACTCACCAGCTGCACTGGGGAGCACAACAATGTCACACAATGCGCACCTTGGAAGTTGGCAACCTTCAGTCTCAGAAGACTATGGTATCGCACTCTGAATGGTGGCTCTGGAACAGCATCTAGTATGGCTGAAAAGTTCAATTCGGGAGTGACAATCCCTTCCACGCTGGGAGCAAGTGTAGTCTGTCCCTGGTCTGTCTCCCTGGCTATGGGCCTTCCTTCTTTGCCTCTTTGCCTCAGTCTGTTGGCCAAGTGTCTCTTCAAACTGGGAGAGGCCATGCTGCACAGCTTGCCTCCAAGCAGGATGCTCAGAAGCCAAGATTTCCCATCTGTTGAGGTCCATTCCTAAGGCCTTCAGATCCCTCTTGCAGATATCCTTATAACGCAGCTGTGGTCTACCTGTAGGGTGCTTTCCTTGCACAAGTTCTCCATAGAGGAGATCCTTTGGGATCCAAACATCGCCCATTCTCACGACATGACCAAGCCAATGCAGGTGTCTGTTTCAGCAGTGTATACATGCTAGGGATTCCAGCTCATTCCAGGACTATGTTGTTTGGAACTTTGTCCTGCCGGGTGATACCAAGGATGCGTCGGAGGTAGTGCATGTGGAAAGCATTCTCCTGTCATGTGCGAAGTGTCCATGACTCACTGCAGTACAGAAGTGTACTCAAGTCACAAGCTCTGTAGACCTGGATCTTGGTATGTACTGTCAGCTTCTTGTTGGACCATACTCTCTTTGTGAGTCTGGAAAACATGGTAGCTGCTTTGCTGATGCATTTGCTTAGCTCGGTATTGAGAGAAAGAGTGTCGGAAATCGTTGAGCCAAGGTATACAAAGTCATGGACAACCTTCAGCTCATGCACAGAGATTGCAAGGCAAGGAGGTGAATTCACATCCTGACCCATGACCTGTGTTTTCTTCAGACTGATTGTCAGTCCAAAGACTTGGTAGTCCTTGCTAAAACAATTCATGAGCTGCTGGAGATCTTTGACAGAGTGGGCAGTGACAGCTGCATCGTCGGCAAAGAGGAAGTCACACAGACATTTCAGCTGGACTTTACTATCAATCTGGAGAGGTTCAAGAGCTTTCCATCTGATCTGGTTCGGAGATAGATGCCTTCTGGTGCAGTTCCAAAGGCATGCTTCAGCAGGACAGTGAAGAAAATTCCAAACCAGGTTGGTGCAAGAACACAGCCCTGCTTCACTCCACTTCAGATGTCAAAGGGGTCTGATATTGAGCCATCAAAGACTACAGTGCCCTTCATGTCCTCTTGGAAAGGCATGATGATGCTGAGGAGCCTGGGTGGACATCTGATCTTGGGGAGAATCTTGAAGAGGTCATCCCTGCTGACCAGGTCGCAAGCCTTTGTGAGATCTATGAAGGCTATAAAGAGTGGCTGTCATTGTTCCCTGCATTTCTCCTGCAGTTGTCTAAGGGAGAATATCATATCAGTGGTGGACCTGTTGGCTCGGAATCCGCACTGCGATTCTGGATAGACGCTCTCTGCAAGTACCTGGAGCCTCCTTAGTGCAACTCAGGCAAACAACTTTCCTACAACACTAAGGAGAGAGATGCCATGGTAGTTATTGCAGTCACCCATCATCTTTGTTCTTGTACCGCGTGATGATGTTTGCATCCCTCATGTCATGAGGTACTCCACCTTCTCTCCAGCAGACACAGAGGATTTCATGCAGCTCAGTGGCAATGAGCTCTTTGCAGCACTTTAGGACTTCAGCAGGATGCTGTCTTTCCCAAGTGCCTTGCCAGAGGCAAGGGAGTCCAGTTAAGTTCTTCTAGGGTTGGTTCACTGTCAAGCTCCTCCAGCACAGGCAGGCACTCTATGTTGTTCAGTGCTTCTTCGGTTACTACATTTTCTCTGGAATACAGCTCAGAGTAGTGCTGCACCCAGTCCTGGATGACCTTGCCTGTGGCAGACTTCAGAGGGGCAATTTTCTTCTGTGTTGGACCTAGGGCCTGCTTGATACCATCATACATCCCCTTGATGTTGCCTGTGTCAGCTGCTATCTGTATCTGGGAACAAAGCTGGAGCCATTAGTCATTAGTACATCTCCTGGCAATCTGCTGGACTTTGCTGCGAGCAGCTCGGAGGACCTGCAGGTTGCGCTCACTGGGACAGGCCTTGTATGCTGCTTGAGCTCTTCTCTTTTCCTCAATGACTGGTGTCAACTCCTCAGAGTGGGCTTCAAATCAATCTGCCATCTTGTTGGTCTTCTTGCCGAGTATGGACAAGGTGGTGTTGTAAACAGCATTCTTGAAATGTTCCCATCTGTTGGATGCGTTTGCGTCAGCCGGGCCTGGAAGAGATTCCTCAAGCGCTCGTGCAAATTCCTCCACTTTTCCCTGATCCCAGTTCTTGCTGGTATCAATGCAAGGTCTTCCTTTTTCACGTGATACAGTCGCTTTGTTCGCATTTTCACTCAGCTGCACACCAGGGAGTGGTCAGTGTCGCAGTCAGCACCCTGATAACTGCTTGTGATCTTGATGCTGGGAAGGCTGGAGCGTCTGGTAGAATCAGTCAGTGCTTTGATCTTGGGTGTGTCCAAGAGACTCTGTGTTGGGGAGGCGCACCAGACCCAGACATTTCCACCTGGATCCTGACACTATTGCCAGCAGAATGCATATCCCATTAACAGACAAATAAGACATCCACTAACTAGTAATAAATATGTTTTTACATTCTTGTAACATACAGACTGAAACTTTGTTATCTTAGCTGTCTACCTGAACTACATTCTTCTGATCCAATTTTCCTGCTGCTCAGAGATACTCAACTTCAGCATCACAGCTCTTTCTTCTGGAGTGTTTCTTCATTTAGTGTTTTGGATGAGTCATCTTTCATTTTTGTGTTGGTCAAGTTCCACTCATCACGACAGAAAAGCCGTTGAGTAACTTTGTACATCCAGTAAGGGTTAAGGATTACAGTGAGAATGCTTAACCCTGTGAATACAACAACAAAATGTAAGAGTCCCAGATTTTCCAGCATAGCATTCCAATTGGAAATCAACACCCACCACACGTGGTAAATAATGATCATGCGGCAGTGAAATATGTGTATCACCACCCATTGGCTCGCCTTCCAAAATAATGTGTTAGCCCTGCCAACCTGTGAAAGAAGCAAACAAGAAGTTAGACTTAATACAAATGTAGTGTGTTTGTTTCCATGGATTAATATGAAACACATACATATGACAACACTTTGACACTTGCAATGATACTAGATGAGACCAAATTGCCTTCATCCAGTTCAAAAATAATTTGTTGTTGACGTATGTCAGGGAGGGTTCAACCAAGTGTAACTCCTCAAGCTAGAGCTGCAAATTAGGTTCCATCCAGTTCAAGTGGTGATTTTGCTATGAATTCAGTAGGTGGCCTTAGGTAAGCCAGGCCATCTCAATTGATGTATTTAAACACTGTTTAATACTACTACTACCAGCATTTATAATTTATATGGAAGTTTGTGGAAGCACATGTGAGGCGCTTTGGATAACCATGATTCTTACAATAGCCCTGTGAGGTTAGTAAGTAATATACTTGGTACTGGGGATTGAGGCTAAGAGTTGCTAACTTTATAGGACTTTTGTAAGGATCACGTCATGATTGTCCAAAGCACCTTGCATGTAAGTTACAAATGCTGTTGTTCCTATGAAATGGTATTTTAAACAACTCAATATTCCCTATCAGCACAATCCTATCTTGCGCTGGAAAAGGCACACCAGGAGGTCTGAGCTATATCTAGCATAAGACCGGGGCCAGAAGTGGCTCAGCCAGAGGCAAGGGGAAACTTTTCCCCTTACCCCCAGGCAAGCCACCATGGCCCCAATGGGTCTCATCAGACTTGCGCCACCTCAGGAGATGACATAAGTTCAAGGAGAACAGAGCAGCTTGCAGCTCCGCACTGCTTGGGATCCAGCATAACAGCTGGGTCCCCACCCACCCCGGGACCACCCTCTGCCCGCCTTCTCCCCGACCCAGAATGCCTCACTCCTGTCTGCCTCCTCCCTACTCTCCCCAGACCCCTGCATCGGCCAAGCTCAGCTGACACAACCTTCTCTCCCCAAGTAGGCGCAGAGGCTGGATGCATCCCTGCACCAGCCCAGCCAACTCCCAAGGAGGCACAAACGTACTTTATGGCAAGAGTTAGGATTGCGCCCTATGTCTTAATTTCATGGCCTTCTAAAGCTATAAATAAAGCCACGTACAATTACAAGCATAAAAGTTATCCCAGCATTAGTGGAAAGCACTCCTGAATAAACATACAGGTACCCCCTGTATCCATGGGAATTCCATTCCAGCAGCACTTGCTTAACAAAGGAACATTCTTGCTTAACCTAAGAACATGACATGCAGGTAACCAGCCTGTGCACTATAAGGAGGAGACTAACTGAACTTTAACAGGAAGCAGGACGGTTCCTGCTTCCCATCAATGTTTGGTTAGGCTTCCTCTAGAGCAGGGGTCTCCAAACTTTTTGAGCAGAGGGCCACATCAAATATCTGGTGCAGTGTTGAGGGCTAGAAAAAAAAATATAAAATTTAAATAAATAAATTAGAGATGGAACTTAGATGAGTGACTAAATGGGCTCATTCATTCAACCTCTCTGGCTCTCAGAACACCCTCCAGACACAACCAGAGCACAGCTCCAGTTGTGTTCAGTTGAGTGAGCCAGAGGCTCTCAGGGAACAAGAGGCTGGCTGTGGGCCAAATAGAGGCATGCCACGGGCCGGGGTTTGGAGACCCCTGCTCTAGAGTGCAGGAGAGCCAACAGAAGCAAGAAACTCTCATGCTTCAAGTATTAACAAAAGACAAAGAAAGGTACTGTAATGTGGGGGGGGGGGCATATACATGGATAATTGAATTTACAAACACTGAATATGGGGGAACGCCTGCATTTAATATTCTATTTTGGAAACACACAAATATTTACCAAAATCTATAATATAGTGTGAAAGTTCCCTCCACAAATTTTTATTTCATATCTGAAATACAGTTTAAAGCAGTACTTTGTATCTGACTTACTAAAATAGAAAACAAAAGACAGGATATTTTGCTAAGTTCTAGGTGAGTGAGCGTCAACCTTTTTCATCTCATGGCACACTGACAAGGCACGAAAATTGTCAAGGCACACCATCAGGTTTTTGGCAATTGACAAGGCACACCATGCTGCCAGAGGCGGGCTCACATCCCCGTTGGCCCTACTAATAAATGACATTCTCCCAAATTCCTGTGGCACACCTGTGGACCACTTGTGGCACACCAGTGTGCCACAGCTCAGTGGTTGAAAATGGCTGCTCTAGGTGTATCACACAATACTTGAAACTAGATAAATCACCTCTCGTTTTTAAATTAATGTACTTACAGAGGTGGTTTTAGAGTGGAACCAAATTTTGTGATGGTCTTTTTTGGGTAACTTATAGACAAAAGAATACTCCCTCACTCCACTGAAGCACAGGGAATGGCCCACAAGCCAACTTCACTATCTGTCTACAAACTTATTGCAAACCATAGGCAGCACAGGATGGAATATTACCATGACAAAAGGACCACCTATGCCAACACTTGTTTTACTTGTTTGAGGACCTGCTAGAGGACACTCTGTACCTTTTTGTTTCATTATACAGTGGATACACTTCCCCCACACACACACCAACTGCTAAGTACACCAATCATACTTTATAATTATGAACCAAAAAAAAAGATTAAAAAGACACTTTTCCTTTGCTCTGCAATCTCTCACCTTCAAAAGCATCCATGATATGCAGGCAAAAGGCGTAGACATGTCAAGCATCATACCCATCAAAGGTATGTAATGTCCAGACTTTATGTTGGTTACGACACCAAAATAGCCACCAAAGGCAAGGATATGATGAACGAACAGGATCCAGTCAGATGTCTTGAAAACAAGACTGTATACGATGAGAGTTACATTTTCTACCAAAAAGAAACCAGAAGCTATTAAGCAGTGGAACCAGCTCCAGTCCTGCTGGGAATAAACCTTGTCAGCCTGAAACACGGGATCCAGAAGCAAGGCCCACAGGCCACCAATGCAACCTTGAATACCAAAGACACCTCGCATCACCGTCCGTGTCAAGAAAAATTTGTCCTTTGGTTGCAATGAGTTATAAGAGTTGCTCATCCATGAAATCAGATAATGTGAGAGAAGAAATACTCCCAAGTAGATGGAAAAGCCTGCTGCCACGAGTTTCAACCGAACCTCCCACAAAGTATAATCCCTGGCAAAAAAGGATCCAGATGTCACTCCATTGTTTTCCAGATTCATTTCTTCAGTTTACTTTGCAAAGCACAGAGTAGGAGTTCTGTCAGAGAAGTCTCACCCACAGTTTCAGTTCTGTTAAAGGATCTTCTATTCTTACACCGAGGGATAAGATACACACTGCTATCTGTAAGAGAAGATTTATAGAAGACTGTGCATCAGAGATCACTCAACGTGTACAGTAGTTCTAATGAGTTGCACAGAGCACTGGTTGTTAAACCTATCCGTCTCTGGAGCCCTTCACACTTTTGAAGGTGTTTTGAGGACCCTACATGGTCTTGGGGAGCATCAGAGAGCTGTTACATGTGTCAAGTGGCAGAAAACCAAGCCCAATGCTAAATACCGATGAATATATGGCTGAATATCAGCCATACCAGAGTGAGAACAGGGGCGACAGGAGGCACAGATGAGCACACCAGGAAGGGGCAAATGGTGGCCATTTATAGTATGCTCTTAGAACCCCTGAAGGGGTCTTAGGGCCCCAATTTTCAGAAATGTTGACATAGAGAACTAATTCACATACTGTATTATTAGTGCCACAGAAGCAATATCTCCATGATTTCTTCCCCCACTGTTCTGCTGATGTTTGGATCCAAATTCTATACCACCCATCACAAGCCAGGATTGTATGGTTCCAGTACTGGTAATGCGCAAATTTAAGAAATTATGATACCAACCATTATGTATCTTACAACATGTTTTGCCAGATTCCTGGTCCAAGCTTCACCTACAGAACCTATGCCCACTTTAAGCTAATTAGCTTCCCTTTGTTCCCCAACAATGTGCAGTTCCACACTGCAGCCCTGCTGGACCCCACCACCAGGGTTGCTCGCCTGTTCAACCTGCAGAGGTCCTCCTTCCTCCCCTCTCCTGCCAGCAGCTTCTCCAGCCACCACAGCAACACCTTAGTCCTCAGCAGATCTCAGGCATGGCAGTCACTAGTAGTCTCTGTTTCAGCAGTCCCCATTCTAGCAATACTCAGAAGTTCATTCACCTGTCTCTCTGTCAGTCAGCAGGTCCATTAGTTCCATTAATCCTATTAGTTTAGCTCACTCTCTCTCCTTCCTTCTACTACCCACACCCTTTTCCTTCCTGCAGGTTCTGCTTTTAACCCTGTGGGCCTTTTTGCCTCCAAGTGGCTGTAGCTGAGAGACACACTCACTGCAATCTGAGGCCCTGGTGTTAACCCTATGCTTGCCTGCCAGAGCAAGGGGCCACTGTTGACACCACAGCCTATCTCCTAGAGCAGGGGTGCCCTAACCCTGGCCTGGGGGCCACTTGCAGCCCTTGGGGACTCCCAATCCGGCCCACAGGGAGCTCCTAGTCTCCAATGAGCCTCTGGCCCTCCAGAGACTTGCTGGCCCAACACAATTGCTCTCAGTGTGAGGTCAACTGTTCAACCTCTCTTGTGGGCTGTGGGACGAGGGTTCACTCCACTGCTTGCTGTTTCATGTCTGTGATGATGCAGCAGCAGCAGCAGCAGCAAAGGGAAGGCTAGCCTTGCTTTGTGCAAGGCCTTTTATAGGCCTTGAGCTATTACAAGACCTTCATTCATTCCTATAAGTACCATCTCTAACATATTCATTTATGTAAATTTATTCAAATTTGAAATGTAAATTAATTCTTTGCATTAATACTTTGCAACTTTCTTCTTTGCAACTTTGCAACTTTCTTCCATCAGTGACAGTGTGCGCCCCTGAGCATGAGCTGAATTCCAGGTGCATGCCTCAGACTCACAGCTGTGACCCATTTCCACACGTGAACAATTCAGATCGTGGCCTGACAGCCCAATCCTAGGTGTATCTACTCAGAAGTAAGCCCCATTAGAGTCAATGGGGCTCACTCCCAGGAAAGTGTGGATAGGATTGGGCTGTTAATCTCCTTTTCTCTGCTGCTTCTTCGTCAGAAACAGCCAGAAAAACCCCCATTTAGACTGGGCGCCAGCCTGGCAGCCCTGCAGGCGGTCGAGCCTTTCGCTTTCGCTTTCGCCCTGTCGGGTCAGCTCCATCTTTGGGCGATGGAGGCGGCCGGCCGGCGAGGAAGGCAACCGGAGCGCTCCCCTGGCTCGCGCCACAGACCAGGGCGTGTTCATTGCGGAGGCGGTGCTGACCCCTCGGGGCGGAGGCCTGATCCCAACACATCTTCACTAAGTCACCGCGAATCCCCCCCCCGCAGTTGCCTTTCCTCTCCCCACCTCCACTACAGTGAATGCAGCACCACGTGCGAAGGGATGCCCAAATGGGGCTGGATCTCTCAAGCTCTCCCCCTGCGAAGGCTTTGCGCGCTACTTACTAGCGAGGGGCCTCGCCCTGCTCCTCTCCACCAGCGCTGTCGACCTCCTCGTCACCTGCTAAGCCCCTCCCGAGCGGCAGGCGACCAATCCTCCAAGCCAGACCTGCTCAGCGCCGGGGCGTCAGGCGCAGCAGGACCTCGACTGGCTTTCTTCCGCCTCCGTGTGAAGCCTTGCCCCGGGGCGGAGGTGGAGAAGGAGCCGCACATGAGTCACGGGCGTCCTCCACGGAGCGACTGAATCACTCGCTGCAAAACCCTTGGAAGCCCTCCAGGGCTGCCCTCACTCGCCCCCAAAGGCTTGCAGCAGAAAGGCCAGGGCCGGCCCCTTGTCGCTGCGAGGCTGACCAGTGGGTGCCCTACTGGTCTAGCAGGAGCGGGCAAACATTTTGGCAGGAGGGCCCCATCCTCTCTCTGACACTGTGTTGGGGGCCAGGGGAAAAAAAGAATTAATTTACATTTCAAATTTGAATACATTTACATAAATGAATACATTAGAGATGGAACTTGTATGAATGAATCAATTTTACTGAGTTTATTTATAATACCCATGGAAACTATAATACAGTCTTGTAAAACCACATGAGAACAATGAACTGTTTCCCACACACCTCTTGCACAGCGAAAACATGTGGACCAAGCCAGAAACACAGGGAGACATAAGTTGTTCAGGGGCAGGGGTGGTGGTGGATTAAAATAAAACCCAGGAAAAGCAGAAAACACAGGGAGACTATAAAAGACCTTACTCTAACTTGGCCCGCAGCTCGCATCTGGTGGGCGCAACCCCGAGTTGTGGGCAAGCATGGGCTCCATTAGTCTCCAACTGTCCAGAGACTCATTGGAGATTGGAGGCTCTCTGCGGGCTGGATTGGGGGACTCCAAGGGCCACAAATGGCCCTGCACAGGAGCACACTCTCCATGGTACCCAGAGGACAGAAGCCCTTTGGCAGGCTCCAGTCAGGGCTCCCGGGGATGCTGCTGCTAAGAACATAAGAAAAGCCCCGCTGGATCAGGCCAAAGGCCCATCTAGTCCAGCTTCTTGTATCTCACAGCAGCCCACCAAATGCCCCAGGGAGCACACAAGACAGCAGACACAACCAGCGTCCTGGTGCTCTCCCCTGCATCTGGCAATCAGAGGCAGCCTACCTCTAAAACCAAGAGCTTGCACATACCCACTATGATTTGTAACCCGTAATGAACTTTTCTTCCAGAAGTTGGTCAGTCCCCTCTTAAAGGCATCCAGGCAAGATGCCATCACTACTTCCTGTGGCAAAGAGTTCCACAAACTAATGACACGCTGGGTAAAGAAATATTTTCTTCTGTCTATCCTAACTCTCCCAACATTCAACTTCCATTGTTGTCCCCTGGTTCTGGTGTTATGTGAGAAGGAAAAGAGTGTCTCTCTATCTACTCTGTCCATCCCCTGCATGATTTTGTATGTCTCAATCATGTCCCCCTCAGGCATCTCTTTTCTAGACTGAAGAGGCCCAAATGCTGTAGCCCTTCCTCATAGGGAAGGTGCCCCACCCCAGCAATCATCTTAGTCGCTCTCTTTTGCACCTTTTCCATCTCCACTATATCCTTTTTGAGATGTGGCAACCAGAACTGGACACAATACTCCAAGTGTGGCCTTACCATTGAATTGTACAACAGCAGTACAATATTAGCTGCCTTATTTCAGTGCTTCCCCTGATGATCCCAAGCATGGAATTAGCCCTCTTCACTGCCTTCGAACATTGCGTCGACACTTTCATCAAGCTGTCCACAAGGACCCCAAGATCTCTCTCCTGATCTGTCACAGACGGTTCAGAACCCATTAGCCTATATGTCCATTTTTTATTCTTTGCCCCAGTGTGCATGACCTTACACTTACTTACATTGAAACGCATCTGCCATTTTGCTGCCCAATCTCCCAGTTTGGAGAGAGCCTTCTGGAGCTCTTCACAGTCTCTTCTGGTCTTCACCACTCCGAAAAGTTTGGTGTCATCTGCAAACGTGGCCACCTCACAGCTTAGCCTTGCCTCCAGGTCATTTATGAATAGGTTGAAAAGTACAGGTCCCAGAACAGATCCTTGAGGCACTCCACTTTCCACCTCTGTCCATTGTGAAAATTGCCCACTGCTGCATCAGCAGCAAGCAGTGAGAAGGGAGGGTAGAGAATCCCAAGCAAGATCCAGCACCTCTGCACCTCCTCCCAGCATGAAGGAGTCAGGCTGTTCTCACACAGAAGGGTTTTCCCCCTTGTCTGAGGCTGGGCTCTACTCGCTCTCCTAAAACATGCCAGGATCAGGCCTATTCAGACTTCACCTCAGAGACTGCCTCCTGCCCTGCCCTGGCCACAGCGTAGCTGCTTTGGAACCTCAGATCAATTAAGGCTATTTTCTGGTCCTTTTTAGCTTATTTCTATAAAAAGGAGGGAGAAGCGTGTCTCCATGATATACAATGGATCCCTCCCTTCATTCCTGAGACATTTGGGAGTAGGGAGGGTGCCCATGCACTCCTTAGGGGCCATGGCTATTGGTTTTACGCAATGTTGTAATTACAAAGCACACCTTGCAAAGCTGTATCCTTCTTTTGTTATACACAGCCATGGTGTTAAAAATGCTGCTACCATCACAGAGGCTTATTTGTGTTAACAGGGGCCCTGCACCGGCCTGTAGTTTTGGAATTGGTTTCTGTTTCTCTTTCTGTAGTTTCTGTTTTGGAATCTCAAATACATTCAAGTGTTCAAAGTTAGGCTGGGCTGGGGGAGATTCCTTTGTGAGCACAAGTGAGCCTCTGTGATGGTAGCAGCATTCTGAATATTCTTTGTGACAGGCACCCCCCCCCCCATACAACAGGGAACAGTGCCTGGAAGGTGCACCCCCCACATCTGACCACAGTGCATATTGCTCTCACCTCAGCTGCTGATAGGAGCCCTTACCCCTGCTAATTGAGCAAATAGGCAGCTTACAAGTGGTGTCCTCTTATATTCAGCAGGGGAGAGGAACTGTCCCTCTTCATCTTGGCATGACGTCTTGTCCAGTGGCTTTAGGTGGGGTCTCTTTTGTAGAGAGTGGGAGCCCTTTGGGGACAGAGCGCCATCCTAGATTTATTGAAATCACTTTATGAACTACTGAATTGAAAAGTGGCATATAAATATTCTTAATATAATATAGAGCAAGCTGGGCGCAACAGGTTGGTTTTTCCCCAGTACTAGCAGCAAGCCCTGGATGTACCAGTTCCCTTTTTACTATGTGGAGTTTTAAAACATGACTCCAAAGAACATTCCTGGCTGTAGCTTTTCCATAAATGTTTGGCCAATGTGTTGAGATATGGGGGGGGGGGGAGAGGGAGAGAGAACAACAGCAGTGGAAACACAGATTCTTGAGGCACCCCTTCCCTTTGCAGTCTCCCCTGAAATCAGAGTAAACACTGGACTCCTGATTCATTTGAGCACGTGTTGATCCTATTATTTTGGCTAGCCTGCTGGCTGGCCCTATTTGGTGCTGAATCAATGTTCACAGCTGCAAGGGTGGCTCCCCTTGAAGATGCCTCATGCAGCACATACCTCCAGAAGGTGCTTCATGCCAATGTTTTGAGGCACCATTTACACCTTACTCAGAAGAGGAATCCAAGAGGGAAAAACCATACAGTATAAATACATGGGTTTTCCAGAGATACATTGCCGGGGGGGGGGGGGGGGGGGGCTTGTTGCTGCACCCGAAACTAGGGTCATGTCAAACGGCTACTGACCCACAGGGAAATGGGAGGCTGCTGTCTCTGCTATTTGGGAGTTGGAAGTATTATATTTGTTTGGAAACATAAAACAAGAAGGGCAGCAGTACCGCCATCTCCCTGGCCCCTTATGGAAAGCCTGTTCTGTGCCTTTCAGAAATGCAGGACATTCAACAGGTGCAACTTTTCCCCTTGGTGCACCTCTGTGCTGGTAAAGCTGCACCTGCTGAACGTTTGCAGGTCATTGTGCAGTTGTTAAAGGCACAGTTCCTTATCAGAAAAAAGGGGGCACGAGTATATGACTTTGAATGGAATATATGTCATTGCCAGAAGTTTTCCTTCATCTTTGTTGGAAAATAGGAATTGTGTTGGGATGGGATTACATTGACTAAGGGCCCTCCTGTGACTCTGATCTGGAAAGGGTGAAGAAGACCTGACTGGCAAGAGATGCTTAAAAAACAGTAATCAGAAGGCTAAAGAGAGGAAGTTACAGCCTGGGAATAGAAGGTTCCATGAGGATCTGGAGTAGGAATGGAAGATCCTTGACTGAAGAGAAGGAACAAGGATGACTTCTGCCCGTGGAAGTTGTTGATTCAGATAGACTATGACTACACAAAAGCACAAGGTGGTTTTCCTTGGGACTTCCTTAAGCTGGGGACTACCTATACATCTGAAATGCTCTGCAGGCTGAAAAATATGCTGCAGCACAAAATTTCAAGTACTATTAGTGTAACACCTGTGAACTTGGCCTATTAGTTTTTAACACACTTTTTCTAGCAGCAGCTCTCATTAGGTGCAAACTGAAAGCCAAATTAATAGCATTAGATTTGACCAATCAGTTCCTCCAGTGTATTTGGGTTTGGTGATCAGAAAACTCAGGACTCTCCTTTCTCCATTGTGGAGACTTGAAAACGCTGAGAACAACTACTGCAGACAGATGTTTCAGAGTTCTAACGTGAATTGAATAGCACAACCAAAAGTTCTAGCTGTTTATATAGCTGTTTCAATTATAAAGTTGATATGCCAAAGTTAGTTCCAAGTAGGAAACTGCATTTATTTGATTCAAAACTTGAAAGGTTTTGCATTATTGCTTAGAGAGACTTTGGAAATGTGGCTTTGAGAAGCTGAATAGAGAATGAATTTCCCATCCAAACCTCAAGAGCGGAGCATATCCTGGTAGCAACTTTCTTCACATTGGGCAGCACATTCTGCAGGGGAAGCTCCTTTTAAGCCCTTTGTTCTGTTGGCATGAAGAACCAACTAGATCTCAACTGTGAACTATCACTCCTAAGGGTCTCTGCATTTCCAGAACAAATGGTCTGGTGGCAGTGTGTGCTTTTTGGTGGTTGCAAAGCCCAACCCGCCTTTCTGTGCAGTCAGGTCAATGCTCCTAGCAGCCAGCAGGGAAGCCCCAACACTAGTATGTTGGTGCAGAGAACGGGTGGTGGGTGGAGAGGCTGGGAAGGTTGAGGAAAAAGGCAAAGACGGGTGGAGGAGGAGGAGGTGTATGTGTTAAGGCCAGGAAGGGGGCTGGATCAGTACCAACCCACCTACCTGGCCTCTATCTCCAAATCCAGGTCCGCTCAGACATGTGCCAACAAAACCGCTGATATAACCATTGGTTGTCATAGCTGATTCATGTCAGAGCTCTGGAACTTTCCTGTTCAGTGGTTCCTGGCCTTGCTTCTGAGGCCCTGGTGAAATACTGAACTAGATTCCACCAGGGACCAACCACTCTACAGCTTTGAAAATCAACTCCAAACCATGCTTCAGCCTCTTCCTGAGAAGTCCACCCCGAACTACATGATCTTCCTTGCCAGGGAAGCAATCATTAGATCACTGGTGGTCTCAAAAAGTCTCTATGCAGAGGAGTCCATTTTGGCTGAGGTATAGAAAATCAATTGCAGAAGGACAGGGAGGTTTTTGTTACAATGCTTGCTTCCTACTCCCTGTTTTCCCCCCTAGAACCCATCAGTCAATGTTATGAACTGTCATAGAACAAATGTGTCTTTCGTCATAGAACAAGTATGTCTTTAAAGCTTTTTGTTGGCCTGCAAGTTATTTTAGTTCAGTGGACAGGCACCAGATGCAACTATGCTAGTTTTGGTCCAACAAAGTCCAACTATGCTAGTTTTGGTCCAACAAAAGGAGTAACCATAAATCATTCTGAAAGAGAATCATGACCTTCACAGAGACACTCTAGTCATAAAGAAGTCAAAACATGATTTATTTTTCACACTAGCATTCCTTCAAGGAACTCAGGGCAGTATACATGGTTCCTTCTTTCATTGTGTCTTCATAGCAACCTTGTCAGGTAGGTGAGGCTGAGAGTGACTGGCCGAAGGTCACCTAGGAAGCTTTGTGACTGAGCATGGATTTGAACCTGGATCTTCCAGGTTTAAGTCCAATACCGGAACTCTTTCCCAGAATTCATTTTAAATAATACAAGGCTGATTTACAAATGAGTCTGAAATCAAGATATACATAACAATTTCACCCATTCTGCCCATTAGGCTTCAATTTTAAAAATACAAACAAATGTGTAAATGATTTGCAAGTCCTTCAAAGCTCTAACACTGAAGTTTTTGTTTCTTCAGTGAAACATACCTCTAATCCCGGGGAGAAAGATGGTAAGCCGCTGTATTTTTTTGTTCAAGCATTAACAGGGAACATTAATTGCAATCTGAACTAACTGCATTGATATGCAAATTATTTTAAGTGCAAGCAATATATCGCAATGTTATGTCATTGAAACAAAGGAATGCATTTTCAAAAAACAATTAAATAAGCACTATAGGAGTTGCAGGACGAAAAAGGCAGTCACCCTATTTCTACCAAGTCAAACTTTATTATACAATTACAAGTAACCCTCATTATTCGCAGGGATTCCATTCCCAGAACACCCGCGGATAAGGAAAACTGCAGGTATTGAAAACCCATGGTTTTTGGAACACACACCCTGAACTCAACTGGAGCTGAGCTCCGGTCAGATCTGGAGGGTCTTCTGAAGCCCGTAGAGGCCACATGCATCCACCCACAGCCTCGAAGGGCATCAAAAAACCACCCGGACCCATTTAAAGGCGACTTCCAGTTTTCAACTTTAGGCTTCATTCTGAAGACTGCAGAGGCCTGCATAGCACAGGTCCCCTCGCCTCTGGAGACTGCAGGCTGACGCGCACCATGGGTTTGGGGACCCGCAGATGAAGAAATCCACGCGTACTGAACCTGTGGATAATGCAGGTTGCCTGTATTTTCTAAACATCATGTCCTTATTTTGAAAAGGCAATTTAAAGCAGCTTCTGCATTATATTTCATAGGGAAGCCTGCTGCAAACTATCAAACTCCAAGGCAAATTAAATTAAAGGAACATATTCCAGTCTTGTCTCTGCTGACTGAACCGGAGAGAAGCTGGTCTCATTATTATTATATGACATGGGGCAGCAGCTACAAGTGATGGATTATCAGCCTCACCCAAGAATTACACAAGCCTGCAAAATTGAGTGTGAAAAAAACTTTTTCAAAATTTATGGTAGTTGTATATGAATTTAGGGTGCTGATTCAAAAGATGGCATCAGTTTTTCCCCTTCACATATAGTTTCGTAGATATGGAATAGTCTTGTTAGTGAATGGTTCAAGCTTGGTTCAAGTGAAAAAGTGGTTGGTCACTGACATCAGTTCCAACAGCAAGTTTCTATCCTGCACTTGTGTGGTTTTAGCCATCCCTTTATTCGCTTAGCTATACCCCAATATGACTGAGATTCAGGTTTCATCCTCAGCAAAGTCAGATAATTCCTAAAAGTCCATCTGTACTACATTCTTCCAATTGTGTTCTACCCCTGCCCAAAGATACCTACATTTATCATCATAGCTCTTTCTTCTGACATGTTTCTTCACTGAGTTTGTTGGGTGACACATTATTCATTGCTCTGTTGGTATGACGGAAGAGTCGCTCAGTATTATTGTATGTCCAGAGGGGGTTAAAGATTGCAGTGAGAACACTTAACCCCATGAATACAAGAGCAAAATGCAAGAGTCCCAGATTTTCCAGCATAGCATTCCAATTGGAAATGCACACCCATGACATGTGGTAAAGAAGGATCATGCGGCAGTGAAACATGTGTATTACCATCCATTGGTTTGCCTTCCAAAATAATGTGTTACCCCTGCCAACCTGGAAAAGAAGCAAATAAAGTTAGATTCAATATTCATGTAGTATTTTTGTTTTCACTGTCTGGCATTTACCTGGGCGTCTTTATGAGCCTCTTGACTCCAGAAAGGTCTTTGACAGGTTCGGGTTTTTGCCTGGGCATTCTCATGAGCCTTATGAGAAACTGGCAGGAACATGATCACCATGATTGCACTGCTGCCAGGCAGGGAAGGGTTTTTTCCACTTATCTGGATGTCACTATGGTTCTTCAGAGGATCTGGCAATCACACTGCTGCCAACTTCTCGAGGCCCAAGCAAAAACCTCAACCTGTCAAGTCCCTTTCTGGAGTCAAGAGGCTCATAGGGACACTCAGGCAAATACCCAAAACTATCAAGACCCTTCTTAGAGTGGGGCACGGAATAGCCCTTCTCTGGTTCCCCTGGTGGTCACAACCTATCAGTTTGGGAACCACTGAATGAGAGGCTTCACAGGACAGAACTGGTATAGTAAATGGAAGTCACATCAAACCTGAAAGGGAATATATTTGTGCTATAATCAAGGACTCAAATTAGAGAAGACAAATATTGCAGAAAAGCAAATTGGGCTGTCCTAACTTCTGAACTGTTTGAAGGTATTTACAGAAGATCTTTGATCATTTTTCCAAGCCAGTCTGAGGTCTAGAAAATTGACCCATCTCTCTTTATTCAAATTAACCCATTTCTGCCCAGCCCACAGGTGTACACATTTGGTCCCTGTTGCATCTATGCAATGTTGGGCAGAAATGGCTTAAATGAAGCTGCTCCAATACACTGAATAGTAGCAAAGTAAGATGAAGCAAACACAAGTAGGAGAGTAAGTAAGTAAGATGAGAGTATATCTTGCAAAGTAAGTAGGAGAGTAAGTAAGTAAGATGAGAGTAGATCTTGCAAAGTAAGATGATGCAAACACAAGTTCACCAAGAGATGGGTGAACAATTTGACTTCACTATGAACACGTGGCATATCACTGGATGGAAGGCTACCATGATAACAAGACCACCTGTGCCAACATTTGTTTGATTTGCTTGGCAACTTACTGGAGGACACTATGTTCCTTTTGTTTCAACACAATTGACACACTTTGAGCCCAATCCTACCCAAGTTTCCCATTCTGATGCAGTGCCAATGCAATCCCAAGATAAGAGGATAAACATTCTCTTACCTTGAGGAGGCATCTGTGACTGCCCCCCTCATTACATGGTGCAGCGCACACCCCATTGGCACAGCTGCATCAACACTGGAAAGTTAGGCAGGATTGGGCCTTCAGTCCCTCACCAACTGGTATCAGATTTTATGGTTAAATCAGTTGTTATATTATGCCCCTCCCCCCAAAAATAAAACAATTGATTGAGAAGATGTCTCTTCCTTTGCACAGCAGTTTCTCACCTTCATAAGCACCTTTGATACATATTCAAAAGGTGTACACATTTCAAGCAGCATTCCCATCAAAGGTATATAATGTCCAGATTTTATGTTGGTTACTAAACCCAAAAATCCACCAAAGGCAAAGGAATGGTGAATGAGTCCTTGCAAGTTAGATGTCTGGAAAATAAAATTAAATGCATGAAAAGATACATTTTCCCACAAGAAGAACCCAGAAGTTATTAAGCAGATGAACCAACTCCAGTCCTGCTGGGAATACACCTTGTCAGCCTGAAAAACTGGATCCAGAAGCAAGGCCCACAAGCCAGCAGCACAACTCTGAATTGCAAAAACACCTCGCACTCCAATCATACTCAAGAAAAATTTGTCCTTTGCTGGCAATAAGCGATAAGAGATGCTCATCCAAGAAGACAAATAATGCAAGGAAAAAAATACTCCCAAGGAGATGAAAAGGCCTGCTGCCATGAATTTCAAGCGGACCTCCCACAAAGTATAATCCCAGGCAAAAATAGATCCAGATGCTGCCTCGTTGTTTTCTAGATTCATTTCTTCAATTTCTGCTGCAAAGCACGTAGTAAGAATTCTTTCAGGGAAGCTTCACTCACAGTTCAGTTCTGATTAAGGATCTTCTGCCTTACATGCAGCAGGGGCCAGTTACACACTACCATCTGCAAAAGAAGGTTTATAGAAGACTGTGCGTTAATACAGAGATAGCTCTAACACAGCCATTTTCAACCACTGTGCTATGCCGTACTGGTGTGCCACGAGCAGTCCACAGCTGTGCCACAGGAATTTGGGGGAAGGTCATTTATTAGTAGGGCCAATGGGGGGATGTGAGCCCCCCACTGGCCTTGTCAAGTGTCAAAAACCTGATGGTGTGCCTTGGGCCACCATGAGAGCCAGGGCGGTGTAGTGGTTTGGGAGGTAGACTCAGAACTGGAAGACCCAGGTTCAAACCCCCCCTCAGCCACAAAGCGTCCTGGGTGACCTTGGGTCAGTCACTTTCTCTCAGCCTCACCTACCTCACAGGGTTGTTGTGAGGAAAAAAGAAGGGGAACAGCCATGTAAACTGCCCTGAGCTCTTTGGAGGAAGGGCGGTATAAAAATGTGATAAATAAATAAATAGGGCATTTGAGTGCCTTGTCAGTGTGCCCTGAGATGAAAAGGATTGGAAATCTCTGCTGTAACAGATCTCGTAGACCAGGGGTGCCCAAACCCCGGCCCTGGGGCCACTTGCGGCCCTCGAGGCTTCTCAATGCGGCCCTCAGGGAGCCCCCAGTCTCCAATGAGCCTCTGGCCCTCCGGAGATTTGTTGGAGCCCACACTGGCCCGATGCAGTGTGAGGGCGACTGTTTGACCTCTCGCATGAGCTGTGGGACGAGGGCTCTCTCCACTGCTTGTTGTTTCACATCTGTGATGCAGTAGTGGAAGCAAAGAAAAGGCCAGCCTTGCTTTGTGCAAGGCATTTTATAGGCATGAGCTATTGCAAGACCTTCATTTATTCATATAAGTTCATCTTTAATATATTTATTTATGTAAACTTATGTAAATTTATTTAAATTTGAAATGTAAATTAATTCTTTTTTCCCCTGGCCCCGGACACAGTGTCAGAGAGATGATGTGGCCCTCCTGCCAAAAACTTTGGACACCCCTGTCGTAGACAATTGATTACTGGATTAATATGAATCCAGATTCTTTGCCATCAGTCAGGTTCACATTCTTCCTCATTCCAAATACCAGAAATGTGTGAATGACGTAAGAAACTGTATCACCAACCAGAAGGTACCTTAAGGCATTCCACTCTACTGCTAATACACTATGTGCTTTTTGTACTTAAACCCACTGGAACAACACAGATCACATGATCACAGGTGCGAGGGAAGGCCTGGCAGTGAGCATGAGAACCCAGAGAGCTGCAACAGCAGCTGGCTACCTGGGATAGTGGATTGCATGCAGTGTTTGCTCACGTGAGGTGGAGATGACTGTGCATGATGTTTCTTCTGTCTACAGGGGAAAGGGAGCATGGAGATGCATGCGCTGATTCTGCCCCTTCATGGCAATTCTATTTCTGATTTCTGATTTGAGGGAAGAACAAGAAGTGATGGTATTCAGACTCGTACTGTTGGCAGGGAGGTAAGGAGGCAGAGGCTCAAATGTCCTAGAGCCGAGCACTGCTGTAGTTTTGAAGGCTTTGGCAGAGTGACCCAGTCTGTCTTTAAACAGAGGCTGGATATCCTCCATTGTGGATGCTGCAGTTCTGAACACTCTGCATTGGCAGCGGGTTGGACGATGATCTTGAAGGTCTTAAATCTGATTTCTGTGTATTCCAATGTATTACTTTCTACATATTGGAGAGCATATTTGAGAGCATATAGAGATTGGCAGTTTTTCCGATGCGACCGTGTTGTGTTTTGTGCCTAGTGCGTTTAAGAATTTTCAGAGATACTGAAAAGAGTGTTTTTATACTGTTGCTGCTCCTACTGAAGAGGTTTCCCACTTGCCCTTCCTCTGAAGGAACAGGCTGTTACTGTCCTATGTGACAAGAGCCTGGTGAAGTGAAAGAGGCATGGAATAGGCTGGTGAAATAACAGTTTGCACTAACTCAGTTGCAAAGTTAAGCAGCATTCCACATGGCAGCTGTGAGCTTGTATCTGCAGATTTGATATATTGCAGCTTTTACAATCCCAGGGCCAGTTCAGACATTCAAAGTCTTACCTACAGATTGTAACTGTCCTAGCTGTTCCTTTGACATTTTCACATGAAGGTCTGGTCCACCTGTGCATGTACAGTATGCATGTAATATATGTAGTATGCCTGCACAGTTGTCATTCCAAGATGAATGTGCATGCAAAGCATTATTGTTCCTATATCTGTTAGAGAGAGATGTGCTCTCTTTTCCAGGGGAAAAACATTGTGACTTTTTCTTTTATTAAAAGGGATATTCAATTTTGGGACGATCTGGACTGCATAGATCTAAGAGGCCCAGTGGAGTCCAGCAACGGAATGAAAGCAAGAAGCGAAATTCTGTTAAAGGATCTTCTACTCTTACACCGAGGGATAAGATACACACTGCTACTGTAAGAGAAGATTTATAGAAGACTGTGCATTAGAGATCACTCAACGTGTACAGTAGTTCTAATGAGTTGCACAGAGCACTGGTTGTTAAACCTATCCGTCTCTGGAGCCCTTCACACTTTTGAAGGTGTTTTGAGGACCCTACATGGTCTTGGGGAGCATCAGAGAGCTGTTACATATGTCAAGTGGCAGAAAACCAAGCCCAGTGCTGAATACCGGTAAATATATGGCTGAATATCAGCCATACCAGAGTGAGAACAGGGGCGACAGGAGGCACAGATGAGCACACCAGGAAGGGGCAAATGGTGGCCATTGATAGTATGCTCTTAGAACCCCTGATGGGGTCTCAGGGCCCCAATTAGCACACTTTCAGAAATGTTGACATAGAGAACTAATTCACATACTGCATTATTAGTGCCACAGAAGCAATATCTCCATGACTTCTTCCCCCACTGTTCTGCTGATGTTTGGATCCAAATTCTATACCACCCATCACAAGCCAGGATTGTATGGTTCCAGTACTGGTAATGCGCGAATTTAAGAAATTATGATACCAACCATTATGTATCTTACAGCATGTTTTGCCAGATTCCTGGTCCAAGCTTCACCTACAGAACCTATGCCCACTTTAAGCTAATTAGCTTCCCTTTGTTCCCCAACAATGTGCAGTTCCACACTGCAGCCCTGCTGGACCCCACCACCAGGGTTGCTCGCCTGTTCAACCTGCAGAGGTCCTCCTTCCTCCCCTCTCCTGCCAGCAGCTTCTCCAGCCACCACAGCAACACTTTGATCCTCAGCAGATCTCAGGCATGGCAGTCACTAGTAGTCTCTGTTTCAGCAGTCCCCATTCTAGCAATACTCAGAAGTTCATTCACCTGTCTCTCTGTCAGTCAGCAGGTCCATTAGTTCCATTAATCCTATTAGCTTAGCTCACTCTCTCTCCTTCCTTCTACTACCCACACCCTTTTCCTTCCTGCAGGTTCTGCTTTTAACCCTGTGGGTCTTTTTGCCTCCAAGTGACTGTAGCTGTGAGACACACTCACTGCAATCTGAGGCCCTGGTGTTAACCCCATGCTTGCCTGCCAGAGCAAGGGGCCACTGTTGACACCACAGCCTATCTCCTAGAGCAGGGGTGCCCTAACCCTGGCCTGGGGGCCACTTGCGGCCCTTGGGGACTCCCAATCCAGCCCACAGGGAGCTCCCAGTCTCCAATGAGCCTCTGGCCCTCCAGAGACTTGCTGGAGCCTGCGCTGGCCCAACACAGTTTCTCTCAGTGTGAGGGCAACTGTTCAACCTCTCTTGTGGGCTGTGGGACTAGGGTTCACTCCACTGCTTACTGTTTCATGTCTGTGATGATGATGCAGCAGCAGCAGCAAAGGAAAGGCTGGCCTTGCTTTGTGCAAGGCCTTTTATAGGCCTTGAGCTATTACAAGACCTTCATTCATTCCTATAAGTACCATCTCTAACATATTCATTTATGTAAATTTATTCAAGTTTGAAACGTAAATTAATTCTTTCCCTCCCTCCTTCTCACCCCCACCCTGACAGTGTCAGAGAGAGGATGTGGCCCTCTTGCCAAAAGGTTTGGACACCCCTGTCCTAGAGAGATCTTGAGCATTCCATTACACAGCATTCAACTAAGATATAAATATGTGCTTTACATATTTAAACCCACTATACAATGACCTTGGACACTGTTTCTCAAACTGTAGGTCAGGGCCCACTAGGTGGGTTGTGAGCCAATTTCAAGAGGGTCCCCATTCATTTCAATATTTTATTTTTAGTATATTAAACTTGATGCCAACATGTTATGTGACTGCATTTGGGGAGATCTGTACTTTTAACAGGCTACAATGTATATGCTTTTAACAATCATAGTCAATGGGGCTTAGGGCCCAATCCTATCCAACTTTAGAGCACCAATGCAGCTGCAATAGAGCCCAAATGTAAGGGAACAAACATTCCTTTACCTTGAGGAGGCCTCCATGACTACACCTCCACAAGATGTAGCACACGTCCTGTTGGCATGGCTGCATCAGTGCTGAAAAGTTGGATAGCATTGGGCCCTTAGTCCTGGGTAAGTGTGGATAAGA
The DNA here is from genome assembly GCF_035046505.1 of Tiliqua scincoides. NCBI lineage: Eukaryota > Metazoa > Chordata > Lepidosauria > Squamata > Scincidae > Tiliqua > Tiliqua scincoides. The sequence continues at coordinate 167,124,738 of NC_089821.1, read as the reverse complement.
TCACAGCCTAGGATTGTTAAAAGTTTTCCCTGCTTGACAATGTCACTTCTGGCCATGACATACCAGGGTAAAGAGATCACTTCTGGCAGGTCCCAACAGATTATCATTCTAAAAAGTGGGTCCTGGGCTACAAAGTTTGAGAACCACTGATAGGAGATCCCATGATTTCAGGAAGGAGACTGAAGAGGTAAAACAACACCCGTAATGGATGCTAGGTTTACTTTGGAGTCGCAGCCAGAGAAAGAGATACTTTGCAACTTTCTTCCATCAGTGACAGTGTGCTCCCCTGAGCATGAGCTGAATTCCAGGTGCATGCCTCAGACTCACAGCTGTGACCCATTTCCACACGCGAACAATTCAGATCCTGGCCTGACAGCCCAATCCTAGGCGTATCTACTCAGAAGTAAGCCCCATTAGAGTCAATGGGGCTCACTCCCAGGAAAGTGTGGATAGGATTGGGCTGTTAATCTCCTTTTCTCTGCTGCTTCTTCGTCAGAAACAGCCAGAAAAACCCCCATTTAGACTGGGCGCCAGCCTGGCAGCCCTGCAGGCGGTCGAGCCTTTCGCTTTCGCTTTCTCCCTGTCGGGTCAGCTCCATCTTTGGGCGATGGAGGCGGCCGGCCGGCGAGGAAGGCAACCGGAGCGCTCCCCTGGCTCGCGCCACAGACCAGGGCGTGTTCATTGCGGAGGCGGTGCTGACCCCTCGGGGCGGAGGCCTGATCCCAACACATCTTCACTAAGTCACCGCGAATCCCCCCCCCGCAGTTGCCTTTCCTCTCCCCACCTCCACTACAGTGAATGCAGCACCACGTGCGAAGGGATGCCCAAATGGGGCTGGATCTCTCAAGCTCTCCCCCTGCGAAGACTTTGCGCGCTACTTACTAGCGAGGGGCCTCGCCCTGCTCCTCTCCACCAGCGCTGTCGACCTCCTCGTCACCTGCTAAGCCCCTCCCGAGCGGCAGGCGACCAATCCTCCAAGCCAGACCTGCTCAGCGCCGGGGCGTCAGGCGCAGCAGGACCTCGACTGGCTTTCTTCCGCCTCCGTGTGAAGCCTTGCCCCGGGGCGGAGGTGGAGAAGGAGCCGCACATGAGTCACGGGGGTCCTCCACGGAGCGACTGAATCACTCGCTGCAAAACCCTTGGAAGCCCTCCAGGGCTGCCCTCACTCGCCCCCAAAGGCTTGCAGCAGAAAGGCCAGGGCCGGCCCCTTGTCGCTGGGAGGGAGCTGGAAATTTCCTGGGATCTCAGAAAATGTATACATAGATTGTGTGAAGACCGACACACACGTTTTGCGTAAGCCTACATAGTTTTGTACGTTGCAATTTGTAGAAATTATGACCCAATGGGGGAAGGGAAGGGGCCCCAAAGAAACTTTTATATCCCCAAAAGGAGGACGGAAGACTTTTACACCCCCTTATCAAATCCCTCTCCGAGGCCCTGAGCGGTCTCCGGACCCAGCCCTGTCCTGCCTTCCAGGGCTGATGCAGCCCCCAGGTGAGGGAACAGACCTTGAGGAGGCCTCGGTGACCGCCCCCCTTGCAGAATGCAGGGTTAGTCCCACCGGCACGGCTGCATCAGCGCCACAAAGCTGGGAAGGATCGGGCCCTCTCTCCCGCAGCAGCGGCGGCACCTGCCCCGCTTCCAGGGGCAGGCAGCAACTCGCGGTGCCTGCTTCTCCCCGGGCTGCAACGTTGTTTCTCTCCCTCTCCCCCCCCCCCCCGGCCCTGGGAAGGCGCCTACGGGCGGCAGCCCCACCGACTTCCACTTTTGCCCGGCTGGCGCCCAGCCAGCTCCTTCCCCGGGCGCTGGCGCACCGGCTCCATCCCCGTTTCGCAGGCACCAGGAGCACTGGCGCCGCCAGGGGGGCGCGGGCAGCACCAGGGGGAGTGACGAGACACGCGCCCCCACCCCACTTACCAAGCCGCGAGAGGCACCTGCAGCGGAATCCGGAGCTGCCTGCCAGCCCTTCCCAACTCCGGACGGAAGTTTCTGCAGCGTCGCTCGCACGCGCCAGTTTCGCTGCAGACGCGAGCTTCGAGGCGCCAAACGAAGCCTCCGGGCTTGCGCAGTGTCCTGCGCACGCGCCAGCCTCGCACGAGATGCCAGCTATGAGGGGTCTGTCCTTTCCAACACACGTCCGTACTTGTTGCGAGCCTTGCAGGTGGAGGCCGGAGAGCTGAGCAGCTTGGTGGTCGCAGGCAGAGAGGCACAAGCAGCAGAGCCAGGCAGCTGCAGGACAGCAGTCCTTTCTTGTCCCAGAGTGGAGCCTGCTGGAGGGACTGAAAGCATCCGCTACCCTCCCACAAAGCACAGGTGCGAGGGAAGGCCTGGCAGTGAGCATGAGCTGCAATAGCAGCTGGCTGCCTGGGATAGCTGATTGCATGCAGTGTTTGCTCACCAGAGATGGAGAGGACTGTGCATGATGTTTCTTCTGTCTACGGGGAAAAGGGAACATGGAGATGCATGCGCTGATTCTGCCCCTTCGTGGCAAGGGGGGAACATTTCATTGGAACACATTGTCAGTGGCGTATACATTTCACAGGACTGGCATACTGTGCTTCCATTGCAAAGTTGGGAATTATTTTATTTCTGATTTCTGTTTTGTTGAGGAAGAATCGAGGGAAGAACAAGAGGTGATGGTATTCAAACTTGTACTGTTGGCAGGGAGGTAAGGAGGCAGAGGTTCAAATGTCTTAGAACCGAGCACTGCTGTAGTTTTGAAGGCTTTGGCAGAGTGACCCAGTCTGTCTTTAAACAGAGGCTGGATATCCTCCATTGTGGATGCTGTAGTTCTGAACACTCTGCATTGGCAGGGGGTTGGACAATGATCTTGAAGGTCTTACATCTGATTTCTATGTATTCCAATGTATTACTTTCTACATATTGGAGAGCATATTTGAGAACATATAGAGATTGGCAGTTTTTCCGATGCGACCGTGTTGTGTTTTGTGCCTAGTGCGTTTAAGAATTTTCAGAGATACTGAAAAGAGTGTTTTTATACTGTTGCTGCTCCTACTGAAGAGGTTTCCCACTTGCCCTTCCTCTGAAGGAACAGGCTGTTACTGTCCTATGTGACAAGAGCCTGGTGAAGTGAAAGAGGCATGGAATAGGCTGGTGAAATAACAGTTTGCACTAACTCAGTTGCAAAGTTAAGCAGCATTCCACATGGCAGCTGTGAGCTTGTATCTGCAGATTTGATATATTGCAGCTTTTACAATCCCAGGGCCAGTTCAGACATTCAAAGTCTTACCTACAGATTGTGTCTGTCCTAGCTGTTCCTGTGACATTTTCACATGACAGGCTGGTCCACCTATGCATGTACAGTATGCATGTAATATATGTAGTATGCCTGCACAGTTGTCATTCCAAGATGAATGTGCATGCAAAGCATTATTGTTTCTGTATCTGTTAGAGAGCTGTGCTCTCCTTTCCAGGGGAAAAACATTGTGACTTTTTATTTTATTAAAAGGGATATTCAATCTTGGGACGATATGGATTGCATAGATCTAAGAGGCCCAGTGGAGTCCAGCAACGGAAAGAAAGCAAGAAGCGAAAGAAAATAATCAAGCTAGAAGCTGGAGCCATGCTTCAATATGTCAAAAAAAGACTAGAAGATGAGCAGCCTGGTTCCTCCAAAGACACTGCTCTGCCTCCCATTGAAGAAGCTGCTTTTCATGAATCCGAAGCTAGCATGCATTCTGCAGAAGAAACGGAAAATATGGAAGAATTGGAGGATACAGCTGAAAGTGACTCTAGCCATGACACAGACACTGAACATGAGATGAGTGGTGTTCAGGGGAAAGATTTACAAATGTTACGTGATGTGTCTTTCTGGGAGATACCAGTTCCAGATACTGTTCGGGTTCAAGTTGTCTAAATTGGAAGTACTCCTTTCCAGAACAAGGATGGGCCTTTTGGTGTTCTGATGAGGAAAGGTGAGAAAGCCAAGGGAGAGGTGCACCAGCTTTCAAAAGAGTGGTTCTACCAGCTGATGCCAAATGGGCAGAAAATTCTGTGGTCATGGATGGTATACTCTCCTGTGAGTGAACACTTATACTGCTTCTGCTGCTGACTGTTTGCTACTAGTGCCACAGAGAAATAATAATATATATATACAGTATTTATATACCGCCTTTCTTGGTCTTTATTCAAGACTTTATTCAAGGCGGTTTACATAGGCAGGCTTATTAAATCCACGCAGGGATTTTTACAAATTGAAAGAAGGTTCTTTCTTTCAAGAACCACTACATTCAAGGTGTTACACTCCGATCTGGCTTCACATTCTGGCCTCCATCCTCCCACGCTCCGAGCAGATGGAACAGCTCAGCTGCAGCTTGCCAGCTGCTTCAAGGTCGCACGGTGCCGGTGGCCTCGAACTGGCGACCTTGTGGATGTTAATCTTCAGGCAAATGGAGGCTCTACCCTCTAGACCAGACCTCCTGCCTGAAAACATCCAGGTTTGTGACTGGTTTTCAGATTTGGTGGAAACTGAGTCCAAGAGTGCCTGACCATGAGGAATCTGAGGAACACCTGCATTGCCTTGAAAGATGGAAAATGTTGGAAGGAGGTCTGAGGCTGCACAAAACCATTGATGCGGAAAATATTTCTTCAATAGAAATGCAAAAGAGAAAGTGGAAGGCCATCTTGCAAAGACTGCTGGATATTACATTATTTCTTGCAAAGCAGAATCTGGCCTTTCGTGGTCACAAGGAAGATGAAACCTCAATGAATAAAGGGAACTTTCTGGAGATGGTGATGGTTCTTTCAAAGTATGATTCAGTGCTGAAAGAACACCTGATAAGATTTTTTTACTCACCTTCCGGTAGCTCTCCCAACAATAACATGCAGCACATGCTCTGTTGGTACAGCTGTGTGCTGTAGCATGGCAGAGGATAGTGTTGGCCTGTGAATTACACTGCCACCAACATCCAGTCTTCTTCCCAATCCCATATAGACTAAAGCTATTGCTCTCCTATACCAGACATTACGAGTTGCTTCTCAGTTCATGACCATCAATAACCTGATCTTCTGTATAGCATGTATAGGAATTGGTGGTCTTCAGCCTTTTCAAGGATTTGTACTGTCACAAATAAGCTTTACCAATATGCAAACCTGAAAACCCCAATGGCATCAGCTATCTGTTAAAAAAAATTCATTGTGAATTGTCAAACACAAAGTAGTGGTATTTTAATGCCCAATCAAGACAATTCCTTTTGGGGCTAGGGCAGCGCTTCCCAAAGTTACTCAGCCGACCCTTCCCCAGCGCTCGGAACCCAGAAGTAAATGGTGACATGTTTCACATCATGCTATGACATCACTGCCACTTACTTCTGGGTCTGGAGGTCTGCAGCAATGGCAGTAAGTGTCTCTGGGCAGGCAGGCTTTTCTAAGCATGTGAAAACCATTAGCAGGAGCTCTACCTGCCACGCCAAGTCTCCTGCTGCTGCTTGCAGGATTGCGTTGTCATCACCCTGCCAGGCAGTGGGCATCCCACAATGCCCTAATGAGTGCCTTGCAACACCCCAGAGTGTTGTGATGCACAGTTTGGGAATCTCTGGCCTAAGGGCACTAACTTGGAGGTTACAGTTAAGCACAGTTCCATAGTGTATAATGAAATGCTAGGGTCTCTAATTTCTGTTCACTGGGAAATGAATTAAAATAGGCAGTAATCACCATCCTGTGGTAGACTATGACTAGAGATATTTAAGGCTCTATAGTTCCAGAAGGAAATCCCCCTCCCATCACTCTCTACAAATAAATATTAGGGCAAGTAACACCCTGATGAGAACTTCTGCATCTCACAAAAGGAACACTTAAACCCTGTTTACTGCAAGTAAGTAAAAAGAGGAGACAAACTTTTATGTAAAACTTAATTTTAATCAGCATGGATTAATGGAAAGAGGAAGACATGTGAAACAATGTTTCACTTAAGCTTTGCATTACAGATTTGTATGCAAAATCTTGGAGATAAACTTTCTTACCCCTATTGCTTACCATGAGTTGTATCTGTCAAGGAATGTGACCTGTCTCCTTGAGGGGAGTTCCTGGAGGAAGACCCCAGTTTGGTGTTGCCACAGAAGGCCTATCAAAATCTGGCCCTTTAGCAGAGGCAACTAAAGCCTGTGCGGAGTCACTCAGCAGGTGTGAAGAGTTTGCCTGCTGAGTGACTGCACAGGCAGCTGGAATTGGGTGGGGCCAATTAGCCCAAGCCTACCCTCACAGGCACCCATTGGCCAGCAGTGGAATAAGAACAAAGCAGCCACCACTGGACCAATGGAGTTGTTGGATGGCTGGAGGCGGAGCACTGTGTCATTGTGCTTCACACTTTGTGAGAGTGGATGGCTTTGGTTCCCTGCATTGGAACCCACACTTGTTGCCTACTTTTTTGAATGCTATGTACCTATAAATCCTGTAAATAGAAATTTGGTGAAGGAAGCTACTGTCTGTCTGTTCCTCATCGCCAACGCGAGCTTTGCAGCCGCATCTGCTACACACACACACACTCCCCGAGAACTGTGCCAGGCCAAGTGACTTTGGGCAGTGGGAGTGAGCTCTGCATTTACTCGATGCCTCAACAGTATCCCGAGACCTCCTTCCATTTGCAGAAACTTCAATTATTGAGGATTTTTAGGTGACTGCAGGAAGGGAGAGAAAATTGCCACTCTTCCTGTTTGTAACAAAGGAACTTCTTGTTTTGTAGAAGAATTTCTTACAGGACAATCCAAACCTTCAGTTGACCCAACACTGCTGTTCCCAAGCCAGCTCAGAGTGTCACAGACGTGTCATAAGGCATGTTTGTGGCTACTCAGGAGTTGGCTGGGCTGGCACAAAGGCCTGCAATGCCTCAGTAGAGCCACATGGAGACATTGTGCTGGCTGGCACTGGTAACTTCACCTCGGGTGAAGGGAGGTAAGGGAGGGCATTTTGGATGTGGGGGGGGATGTGTTTGGTGGGGGAGGGAAGAATGGAGAGGATCAGGCCCAGGAGGGGGCCGGGATTGGCACAGGCAGCCCCCTTCCCCAGCCAGGCAGTCCTACACGGGGCTTCCCAGATTTGTGCCAGATATACAGCAGATCTGCGAAGCCCCAACGGAATGGCTGGGGTTTTACTGGGGGTAAGGGGAAATATATCCCCTTATCCCGAGGAAGCCTCTAGCCGGCTCCTAAGCAGCACTGGATGCACCACAGGACATGTGGCTGATTGCACCAGTGCAGTTTAGGAGTGGGATATTAAACATTTCTTTTGAAAACACAGGGAGAAAATCCTCTTCCACCCCATATACTTACTGCAACATGGATGGTATCCAGATGTTTTTGGTTTTGTATTCTTTTAGTTAAACTAGGCTGGCTGTACATCACAACTGACAGTAGGTGTCAGTGTTCTACAACATTCCACATGGAGTCTAGACCTTAGTTTCCTGCAACACTTCAGCCTCTCAGTAGTTATTATGGAACTGTTAATAGCCTGCTTCCTCTTGCACCCTCAGAGTTCTAGTATCCTGCAAGGGGCTACACAAAGTAATATACAGATTAATTTCTTATACAGTAACTATATCTGTGACAGCTTTCTTGTTGGACCCATTAGTTTATATTTGACATGTGTGGGACATAATCGCACAACTTAGGTTCAGCTTAGTTTGTTCCTCTTTGTCTTTAAGCCAGTAACAGAAAGAAGCTCAGTTAAGGGAGAATAACTCATTTAAAAGTAGCCTCCTAGAGTTAATGGAGAAGGGGGGGGGGGAGAGAGAGAGGAGGTATTCCAAAGGATGTATCCTCAAAGGAGAGCAGTGTACTAGCTAGAGATCTACTTGTTTCTAGAATTATCTTGGTCTGCCTCTGCATTTTAAATTCATACGGCAAAAGTAAATTCTTGACATCCTTTAACAGTTTAATTAAAGTGATCCTGAGCATGAACTCTTGTTTATAAAGGGAGTATCTTGCAGGATCTGACTAAGGATAACTTAGTACAATATTTCTTGTGGAAAACCTAACAACCAGCAGACACTGGTGCTGTACTGAAAACTGGCCACAGCTTCACCAGTGGAGCACAATTTACTTTTCCCTCAAACCTTTGAAAGAGGATACATGTTTAAGAAGAGTCAAACACTGTGAAGAAGGTCATACAGCTCAAAGGCTGTTAATTATACAATTGCAAAAATACAAAGGAACATATTTAGGCATGTACAGATACCATGTTGTAATAAACTTTGTGGCATAAGGAGCAAAACCTATAATACTGATGCTGCTTTACCAGGAAATTCCTCTCAAGCTACAGAAAGGATGGAAAATATTTTTGTGATCTGTGCATCGTATTCTGAACTTTCAACTAAGGTACAAGCATCCTCCTGTATCCACAGGTTCCACATTGCCCCTGCTATGCTCATCACTTATGCTCTTCATTTAGTTATTATAGCCATTAGTTATTTGATTTTTTCTGTAAACCGCTTTGTGAACTTTTTGTTGAAAAGCAGTATATAAATACTGTTAACAACAACAACAACAATAATTTGCAAAAGGAAGCAGATAGTGAGAACCTATACTTGTAGCTGCTTGAGAGGAGACAACAGTGAGAATGATAACAGGAAGCTGAGTCTTCCTCTGCTATGCACTTCCTGTTAGTGTTCTCACTGTCACATCCTCCAACATTCCTCTAGCACAGGGGTTTCCAAACTTTTCGGCCAGAGGGCTGCATCAAATATCTGGCATGGTGTTGGGGGCCGGAAAAAAATTTAAATATAAAGTTTAAATAAATAAGAGATGAAACTTAGATAAGTGAATAAATGAATGAATGAATGAGCTCATTCATTCAACCTCTCTGGCTCTCAGAAAAACCATCCAGACACAACCAGAGCACAGCACTGGTTATGTTCAGCTGAGTGGGCCAGAGGCTTTCAGGAGACAATAACCTGGCCATGGGCCGGATAGAGGCTTGCCATGGGCCTCATCTGGCCCCGGGGCCGGGGTTTGAAGACCCCTGCTCTAGAAGCTACAAGCCTAGGTTCTCGCTATCTGCTTCCTGTTCCAAGGAAGGCTACATTCTTTTTTTAGCCTCTAGCTCGAAGCGCTAGAGAATTATTTTTTTTAGGTTCTAGCATGCTCAGGTTGCATTTTTTTTTTTTTAGGTTCCAGCATGCCATGCTAGATCTTCTCCAAGAGTTAGCTCGGAGCTAGTAAAGATGGCTGTCAACATGCATTTATCCCCCGTGAATACAGGGTGACACCTGTACAGATTTTTCATGGTAGTCTAGCAATTCTCTTGGATTTGTGTTAGTTTCTATAAGCTTTAAACATTATACCAAGAATCACATTACAGGTAGTCCCCTACAGGTTATGTCCTTGAGGTCTGTTCTTAAGTTGATACATTATTTATTTATGCAATGTCAACAAAATTATGAACAACTTTCTGTAGTGGTTGAAAAACAGTAGGCATCTTTATTTCTATAAATATACTAGTGAAAATACACTGTGGTAACTGCTTCTTTTGCTGCATAATGTACAAAATGGGCATTAGAGCAGCTTATGGGAGAAGGCTGCATTTGTATTAGTTGCACTTTCTAACTTATAATTTGTATTTGAATCAATTATAGGAACACAGGTACCATTGTATTAAGTACTGTATCTTGACCTGCATCTCAAAAATGCTGTGTCTCTCTCCAACCCCAAAATCAGTGCAATCACACCTGAGTGAAAACTTCTGAACACCTGTACAAAAGTGCAATGCAGCAGTACTTAAGTTGGAATGTCTGTAAGTTGGATGTCCTTAAGTAGTCTACCTGAACCACATCCTCTTCTCACACTGAAAATGAACTGGGCTTATGTATAGCATTCAATATAATGCTGAGGTTCATGTTAATAACCCACATTGACCTACAGAAGTTTTCTTCTATTTGTAAATGCTATGAATGAATCCAGAAATAAGGTCGAATCTGGATGGCCATGACCACATCTAGTAAGGCTAAACATCACTGGTCTTCCATGGAGAGAACAGGTATAGATAATGGTTTTGTAGATTGTTATCCAACTCTGGCTACATGGCCAGAATAGATTGCTCCAGAAAGACTGGCCAGAAAGACTGATATAAGTTATAACAGCCAGTCTCTATATCATTTGTGTGGCTTTAGTCATCTCTCTATTTGCCCAGATATATCCAGATATGACTGGAGTTCAGGATTCATCCTTAACACAACAAGTACAAGGTCAGCAACACCGTTACTTGATAGAGAATACTGATAAGAAATCCACAAACTAGCAATAAATATGTTTTAGCTCTCATAGCATACAGACTGGTGTTTCATGGTACTAGCAGTCTACATGCACTATTCTTCAGCACTATTTTCTCCCTGCCCAGAGATACCCAAATTCGGCATCACAGCCCTTTCTTCTGGAATGTTTCTTGGTTTAGTTTTTTGGATGACCCATTTTCCATTGTTCTGTTAGTAAAGTTCCAATCAACAGGAGAGAGGAGCTGGTGAGTCTTTTTGTACATCCAGTAGGGGTTAAGCACTAGAGTGACAGCACCTAACCCTGTGAAAACTACAGCAAAATGTAAGAGTCCCAGATTTTCCACCACAGCGTTCCAGTTGGAAATGCACACCCACCACATGTGGTACGTAAGGATCATACGGCAGTGAAACATGTGGATCATTACCCATTGGTTTGCCTTCCAGAAGAAGGTGTTAGACCAGCCAACCTGGAAAACAAGTGAAGAAGTAGTCAGATTCAATATACGTACATGGTGTTTTTGTTTCCAGATTAATATGCAACACACACAGATGACAACACCCTGGTACTTGCATGGTCCCCTGTAGTAGAAGTCATCATGTGCCAGACTCCCTGGGAGGGTTTCTCAAGACAACTAGAGGCTTTACAGCAGCAATTTTCAACCTTTTTCATCTCATGGCACTCTGAGAAGGCGCAAAAAATTGTCAAGCCACACCATCAGTTTTTTAACAGTTGGTAAGAGACATGGTACTGCTGGCCTGGGGCTCACATTCCCTAATGGCCTACTAATATGACCCTCCCCCCCCAATTCCCACAAATGGTGCTTGTAGACCATTTGTGGTGCACCATTTGTGTAGACCATTTGTGGTTCCATAGCACACTGGTTGAAAATTGCCGCTTTATAGGAAAGAATCTGTAAGCCAACTGGATGGAAAACAGATCCAGCTTGAAAGGGAATAAATGTGTGCTATGAGCAAAGGCTCAAACCATATAAGACAATTATCTCAGAAAAGCAAATTGGTCTGAGATATCAAGGACAGATGGAGAGTTCTTTCAAGTCCACCTGAGATGACCTCTCAACCATTCAAATATCTAACAGTATTTTTTCAGAAGATCTTTGGCCATTTTGCAAAGCCAATCTGAGGCCTGGAAAAATGACCCGCCACCTCTATTCAAATTAATTGGAATCACTCCATTACACTGAATAAGGACAGATGCACAGAAAAAAGGGAGATATACACTCCTTCCCCCCACACACCAACTGTGAACCCTCAGAAGGTTTGTTTCCTTCCATCACCCTTGGTGTGTGCCCTGCAGGGTCTGCTATCACTCCCTATACAATGCAATGGTCCTTTTGGCTTCATCCCATGAAATGGGAGGAAAGGAAGCTGGCCATTCTTATGTGACTCACTCAGATTTTAATCCAAAACAATTAAGAATTTGGTGGTGTGCAAAGTTTGGGTCTCCTCTGAAGTAGGCTGTAAATGAGCCCCCTGAAGTTCGGTTCCAAATGTGCCTTAGGAACACTTTGCCAGTTTCTCTATTACCAAACTTTTTATTCTGTATTTAATTTTATTCTTTGTGGGACTTAGAAATTTCAATTGCTGTGCTCTTCTATGCCAGCAAGTTCACCTCCTTTGACTTGACAACTGACAGGGGATGAAGGAATGATACTTCAGGAAGGATACAAGGAAGAGGTTAAGGAATGATACTCTGCACATGACATGGCATCCTTTTATTATGCTATGTGCCTTAGGGCTAAGCGATCATACTTGAAAACATGGAAAAAAAATCCAGACTAAGGGCCCTACCCTATCCAATTTTCCAGTGCTGGTGCAGCTGTGCCAACAGGGCATGCAATGCATCCTGCAGCTGGGGGGGGGGGCTGTCACAGAGGCCTCCTCCAAGCAAAGGAATGTTTGTTCCCTTTCTTCAGGGTGCATTGCAGCTACACAAACATTGGAAAGTTGGGTAGGATTGGGCCCTTAGTCCTGGCACATAAAGGGTGAATTGGGAGCATATAGGAACAGGATAGCTCAGGATACTGTGTTTACTCAGCAACAGAACTCTATTTGGACTGGCAACAAGTCAGTGTTTGGCAAATCTTCAGGATCTGTGTGATAATGAAAGGTTGATGGCCTAAGCCCTTAATTTAGAAAAAAGAAAGGCAGCTTCTGCAAAGACTGCACCCGGTATGCATCTTATCAGGGAGGAATGCAGAGTAGAGGATTAATTCAAAATCTGCATTGTTGAATGGCACTCATTTATATGAGATGACTAAAGTTTGAGATGCTTTCACATCCTTCCCTAAGAGGGGAGGGATACTGAGGAAGACACAGACATTTAGGAAAGTTCTCGCCAAATGTTGCAGACCTAAAGCAATGTTTCTCGAGAAGAATCCAGGATTACTGCATTATATTTGGCTAAGATTCCAAAACTGTAGACTATGTCACTGTTTTTCAACATTTGTCCTCTGCTGTAACACTTCACATGGTCCACCTATTAGAAGTTACATGATAGTTACTTCTGGGTTAGGAGGCCAGATGCAACACAACAAACACCAGTAAGAGGGTCATAGTGGACAGGAGGGCTTTTTCGAGTATGGAAAAGCATGCTTTGGAGCTCTTCCCACTGAGCTGAGCCCCCTACCACTGTTTGTTTTGTCATGTTCCTGGTCTCATTACCAGGTGACTGGTGTCCAGGGGTCCCACAAGTACCACCGGACACCACTTCAAGTACCACTGGTTGAGAAACACTGAACTATTTGATGAAAAAGCCAAGCACTTTTCCTCATAAAGCAAAATTAGTGGTTGTTCTATGCTTCCTCTGTTACAGTAACAGACTATATACACGAGATGTTCTACATGACATAAACAAGTGACAAAGTGTTGATTTTGAGAGTATTAACAATGAAGCGAAACAACCTCCTTTGGTTCAGTGCATGTAGCTCAATTGTTCCACCGAACTCAATGTCCTGCAATTAGAAACAATGCTGGGACTCAAGGCTGTTTGGAAATGCCAACCTTGAATAAGAAGGCCCTTCCTTGTAATAGCTACCCAGTGATAAGGAAGAGGCACTCAGCACTTGTTCAGGGTCACTTTCATCAGTTCTCCAGGGTAAAGCCAAGTCCCATCTGCATTAATCCAAGTACTGTATACCCAGAAACATAGTTTAGGAGACCCTGTTCAAGGCACTGAAGGATTTTCCACATGTGGAACTAAGGATTTGCATGTCCTATCTTCATAAACCAAGATCGATAAGTATCTTTCAGAAGAATTTTCAGAGCTATCTCCACCCTGGCTTTTAATAATGCAGGTTATATTGCTGAGATGCATACAGTGGTCCTTTGGAAGCATGGTTTTTAATTACATTGGATTTAATTGCATCTCTGTCATAAGGTTTTACTAGATAATAGTTTGTTATTACAAGTTTGCTCAGCTGACAGTCCCAACAACGCTGTATGTATTTGTGTGTGACTATCTCCATTATAGCTTGACTAATAGCTTCTTAAAACTTGAGTGCACTGCTTGGTCTCCTGCATGTGCAGGCTGAGTATCTGATTGCTTGGGAGGGAAAAGGGTCTGGTTCTCAGAATAATTGCATATAACAAGAAATAATTAATTTCTTGCATAATAATTGCAATAATTATATGCATATAATAATTGCATATAACAAGAAAAGCTTCCTCTTGCTCTTTTCACTGTTACCCATGCAGGTGTCTGCTGGCCTCTGACATTTTTCAGAAGTTTCTGTACAGGTACACCCCACAGAATAAAGAACAGAACTTAGAACCTGTACCTGCACAGTATGTGGGAATGAGCATAAGACCTTCTGGTGTTCACACTACAGGAAACAAGTCTAGGACAAAAATGTCCAGATTTTAGATGTCCAGATAAGGTGTAATCTCCCTTTACTACTTTCCCCATCTCCTGCCACCTGGGGGGGGGGGGAGGACTGTGACAGGACATTAGTTTTTATACTTGGCTATGAGGTGGAAGATAGTACAAAATGGGCCCATTTCCTACACTTTGTCTTAAACCTACAAGCTTCTGGGTTAAAAAAAACTGACTGAAATGAGGAATCCCCCAAAAACAAACTTTACTTCAATTCTTCTCTTCCTCCAGTACTACTGCCACGAGCATGTAACTGTGGCAGCGGCCTTGGAGGAGAAAGCAAGTGGCCACTACAGTTCGGTTCTGCTCACTCCCTTTCCTGAAAAGTGATCAAAAGAGGCTCACTCAGCTGTATTGCCACCTCTTGGCTTGCCCAGTCGCTTCTCCAAAACCAGGTGGGCAAGCACACTGACAGCAGAACAGGGTTTTCTCTTCCGCTTCCAATTTGTTTCACTCAGTCTGCTTTGAATAAATGTTCAGGCAGGCAAGGAGGAAGTGGCAACAGCAATGCTGGGGGCGGGAGTCCAGGTGTATATGTGTCAGCACGTGTGCACGGAAAGAGGCAAAATATTAGGGCATTGCTTCAGGTACCAGCTTGGGCTGAGCCCAACTAAGAACATAGGCAGACTCATCCTAGGGCCTGTTTAGCCAGTTTTAATAACAAACTCCGGCTAATCAAGGGGGATTCAACTAATTTTTATTCCTCAAGACAGAGCTGCAGATCAGGCCTTCCCAGTTCAAGTATGGCTTTGCCATGAATGCTAAGGTGGCCTTAGAAAAGCCATGCCATCTCAGCTTTCCATCTGTAATATGGGAATAATAAAGATTCAACAATCTAATATAGATTGTTGTAAGGGTAGGTCAAGATAGTACATGTGAAACTCTTGGAACACAGGGGAGCACCATATAAATTCTACTCTTATTATGCTCTTTTATTTCTTTTAGCGTTATGGCCTTATAAAACCACAAATAAAACCAAGAACAATTTAAAATTTCATGTATAAAAGTTGTCTCCTTATCAGTGGCAGACACTCTTGAATGAGCATATTTAACATTTTGGAAATAGGAAAAATATTTCCCAAAACCAAAATGTATCCAAATTCTAAATGTTTGTTCCACAACAAACTTAATTCATATTTGAAATATAGTTTAAAGGAATATATTATATCTAAAACAAATTAAAGATACTTTGCTCAGCTCTAGTTGTATCACATGATCCCTGAAACAACATAAGTCAGTTTTCATTTTCATATGAATACTCATATGAACATGGTTTTAGAGTGAAACCAAAGTCCCAGTTAGGGTGTGGTTTTTTCTTAGCTTCCCTACAGTAGAGACAATCTTTTCTTACAAAAAAGCATCAATGTGCCAAGGGATGACTGGACAAGTTGACCTCACTAGCCATCCATGAATTTGCAGCATACCATAGGCAGAATTGAATGGAAGACCACCACCACAGGATTGCCTATGCTAACACTTGTTCTACTTGCTTGGCTATCTTCTGGAGGGTACTCTGCTTCACCAAAAATAGACACACTTCCTCCCTCCTAACTGCTATCAGATTTTGTGGTTAAGCCACGTGGTACATTATAATAATGGTTAAATCAAATGACTGATCACAAAGATTACCTCTCCTTTGCATGCCAATGTCTCACCTTCAAAAGCATCCATGATATGCAGGTAAAAGGTGTACTCATCTCAAGCAGCATTCCCATCAAAGGTATGTAATGTCCAGATTTTATGTTGGTTACTAGACCAAAAAAACCACCAAAGGCAAAGGCATGGTGAAAAACTAGGAACAAGTCAAATGTCTTGAAAACAAGATTAGATACATGAAGAGCTACATTTTCCAGCAGGAAGAACCCAGAAGCTATTAGGCAGTTGAACCAGCTCCAGTCCGGCTGGGAATACACCTTGTCAGCCTGAAAAACGGGATCCAGAAGCAAGGCCCACAAGCCAGCAACACAACTCTGGACACCAAAAACACCTCGCGTCGCAGCCAGATTCCAAAAGACTTTCTCCTTCGCTGGCAACAAGCGGTAAGAGATGCTCATCCATGAAGACAGGTAATGTGAGAGAAGAAATACTCCCAAGTAGATGAAAAAGCCTGCTGCCACGAGTTTCAACCGAACTTCCCACAAAACATAATCCCAGGCAAAAATGGATCCAGATGCTGCCCCATCGTTGTGTAGATTCATTTCTTCAGTTTATGTCACAAAGCACAAAGAGTTCTTTCAGGGAAGTCTCACCCACGGATCTGCTTAAGGATCTTCTGCCCTTATATGCAGCAGGGGCCAGATACACATTGCCATCTGCAGGAGAAGATTTATGGAAGACTGTGCTTTAATACAAGAGATCATTCACCTTGTAGCTCTAACAGGACATAAAAACAATTGATTATTACTAGAAGCACAGAAGGAACTTCTTCCTGGATTCTTCCACACTGTTCCAATATGGACTGGATCTATGAATCCAGATTTTGGTAAGGGACACTTACCTTTCCTCTGTCACTGTGAGACACTGGACTTTCTTCTGTCAGTGTGCGACACCGCCCTAAGCATGTGCTGAGTTCTAGATGCACGCCTCAAACTCACAGCAATTGCATTCATCCGAATCTGAACTATTCAGATTGTGGTCTTAAACCAGGATAGTCTAAAATGCAGAACTTCCTCTCTTTGCTTCAGTTCTTTGTTACTAAGTTATACAAACACAACACTTTCAAACACTAACCTCTTAATCTTATGAAGATGTTCTGAGCTCCTGTTGTTCTCCATTTTGGTTAACAACTTTTTGCCCTATATATTTCAAAGACTAGCAAAAGATAGTCATTACTAAGGCTCGCGGTACGGATGTAGTTACTGAATGAACAGAAAGAGCTACAATTATGAACATGAACAGAGCTCCACTACTTTGTGTTCTCTGTACAAAACTCCATATGTGTGTGTATGCGTGCGTGTAAGTAAGAGACAGAAGTTATTTGTTTAACAAAAATATAAGAAATGATTCTGCCAGCTTTCTTACAAATCCTACACCCTCCCCTGCGAGCACACAGCCTTCCCAAGCTATACAGGTGGGCCAACTGGCTTCCAGCTAGCAGAAAGACAAAGAACCCTTATACAGCAACTGACCTTAATGATGGGAATTTAACAGGCAACATTGTTCTCAAACTGATGTGTAAATTGTTCTGTCACGGCCCAATCCTATCCAGCTTTCCATAGCTGATACAGCTGTGCCAACAGGGCACGCCCTGCGCCCTGCATCCTGCAGTGGGTGGGTGGGTGGGTGGGTGGGGGGCGGCAGTCACAGAGGCTTCCTCAAATAAATGAATGTTTGTTCCTTTATCTTGGAGTTGCATCAACACTGGAAAGTTGAATAGGACTAGGCCCTAAGTCTCTTCTAATGAGGAGCGTTCAAGCACCCCCATTATTTGTGTTGGGATGTTAGCCAAAATGATCTCTTGAGGTTGGCCAATCCTGAACAGGCGAAAACACTCAGCTCCTGTCAATCCCCACACAATGAAATAAGCCTTCCTTGACGATCGCCAGCCTGCGCTCACTTCTCCTTCCTTGGTTGGCCCTCCTGTTGAATTTTAGGAAGTTTCTTGGGGCAGTGACCTCTTAAAAGCCACTTCTGCCCAACGTTGCATATACACAACAAGGATCAAAAGTGTACACTGGGCAGAAATGGGTTTTAAACTCTGAACAGCACCTCTTTTCACACTGATGCCTCTTTACAGAAACAACATCCAGGGGGGTTAATACATTTCACCCCGGGACTGACTCCCACAACAACAGTCAAGCAACTCGACCTTATCTGCCATTTAAGCCATCATGATCGCCTTTCACCCTCCTCTTGAGTTGCCCTCCAGAGCTCAGAACATCTCAGTGGGGTTTACTTTAGGTACAGAGAGATGGCAATTCTGGGGCACCGTTTCTTGATCTTTCCAAATGCATCTGAGCACCAGGTGCGTGCCCCCCATCATCAGAGCCACTTGCCTTTTCCTCTCCTCCGACCAGCCGGAGGAGTTTGCCGAAGTAGCACTGCTGGATCCTCCCCACTCCCTGCAGGGTTTGCGAAGACTTGCCCACGGTGCTCACCGCCTGCGCTGCTGCAGCATCAGAGGCCTGGCTCGCCTCCTCCCCAGCTCCTCTTGGACTCTTCCCGTCATGTGCTCCTCAGGAGCAGGCCACGAATCAGCAGAGGCGAAGGCCGCAGCAGTTGCAGGCTTCCCCCACGCCGGCCCCCGAGAGAGCTCAGGGCGCAATGCCCAGCAGCAGAACGCACCAAGCAGAGGCGCACGCGCGCGCGCGCAGGACACGGACTGGCCTTCTCCTGCCTCCCTGGTCTGGCCCTGCTGACGATGCTGGAGCAAACCATTTCACTCTCCGGGGCCGGGGGGGAGGGACGCACGCACCTAGGCGAGTTGCAGGGAGCGACAGTGCGCACCCAAAGGGAGTCACAGGACTGGTCGGTTGCAAAACTATCCAAGCAGCGCTGCCACTCCTGTTGCTGCTCTGGGGTGGAGGGTGCCCCCCCCCCGAAAGCATTGGCAGATATGCCAGGATTGGAAGCTGGCTGCTGCTGCTGCAAGGGTTTGGTTGAGCAGGCTGAGCAGTGGGGGGCATGCACCAGTGGGGAGTGGGGCCCCCGCACTCATCACCCAACCCCTCTGCCCCCCTGTGGGAAGCGCACGCAGCAGGCAGTGTGGAGAAGGGAGACAAGCAGATCAGATCCGGGATTCCCCCCCCCCTCCAAAAAGCACTGTTTTTGCTAAGAAGTGAGGTCACAAACAACGCAGTCCTGGAACGTGCTGGAATCCCTAGCATGTATGCACTACTGAAACAGAGACGCCTGCATTGGCTCGGTCATGTCGTGAGAATGGATGATGGCCGGATCCCAAAGGATCTCCTCTATGGAAAACTTGTGCAAGGAAAGCGCCCTACAGGTAGACCACAGCTGCGATACAAGGACATCTGCAAGAGGGATCTGAAGGCCTTAGGAGTGGACCTCAACAGGTGGGAAACCCTGGCCTCTGAGTGGCCCGCTTGGAGGCAGGCTGTGCAGCATGGCCTTTCCCAGTTTGAAGAGACACTTGGCCAACAGTCTGAGGCTAAGAGGCAAAGAAGGAAGGCCCATAGCCAGGGACACAGACCAGGGACAGACTGCACTTGCTCCCAGTGTGGAAGGGATTGTCACTCCCGATTCGGCCTTTTCAGCCACACTAGACGCTGTTCCAGAACCACCTTTCAGAGCGCGATACCATAGTCTTTCGAGACTGAAGGTTGCCAACTAGAGGGCACAATCCTCTGCATGCCTACTCAGAAGAAAGTCCTGTTGTATCCAACGGGACTTGCTCCCATGAAAGTGTGGGCAGGATCGCAGCCCTAAAGAACAGAACGAAACCTAGCAAATGCGGGACACAGATCCAGAAGACCTTGCTCAGTTCGTTTGCACCACACATGAGATTATCCTGGCTGGAGTGGCTGAAAAGGAAAGTGTTTTTCAAAAACGCCAGAGTAGAGGTCAGAGCTGGTGATCTGGGTGCTTCCTGCGCCTCTGTCTGCTCTCATCCAGAATCAGCTGCTAGAAACATCCTGCTTTGTTTTGAAATGACCCAGCCTTTCTGTGCACTGAGGGTCAGGCCACACAGGGTGAGCAAATACCATAGAGGACAGGGTGCTGAAACCTTTAACTGTATAGAAGTTGAAGGTAACTATCCCTTAACTGTATACCTTTATTTGTATAGAAAAGGGAATTTTGGCAGGTGCAGTTCAACCTGCAAGGGTTTAAAAAGCTTCACCTGCCAAACTGTCCTCTTCTATACAATGGTTGAAGGTAGAGGTCCTCTGTCCTCCATTGTATCTGGTCGCCCTGAGACTGTACAACCTACTGCCACCTCCAGTTGTCTCTTGAAGAGCAGACAGTAAACAGAAAAGGCAGGGGAAAGATCGTGAGCCCCTGGCGAAGAGGGCTTCTCCTCATATGTGGAAAAATAAATTGATATCATAAGCAGCCTTGGGAACCTTACAATGGGGAGAGGAAAGGTAACAAATATTGTGTGAGGATGAAGAAGCCTCCAATCAGGCAAACTGCCATCACCACCACCTCCAAATGCCTTTCCTTCTTGAGCTTGGGGTCCTGCCCCTTCTCCCCTCACAGACCATAAAACTGGGGTGTCACTCATTTCATATAGCAGGCCAAATAGCAGTCATCGTGCCTGCTGAGGGCTCAAAGTGATGTCATTAGTCAGGAAGCAATGTCATTAAGCAGGTCATGACCAGAAATAAGTACTTTTCTTTTGTCACATAGGATTCATTAGCTGCAAATGACAGAAGAGAAAATATGCAAATCTTGATCATGTTTTCAAGATATGGGGGAGCCCAACAATCATGTGGGCTGCCTTTTCAGCAGTGACACATCAGCACAGCTCAGCAGCTAATGGTGGTGCTGGGAGAGCCCAAGGGCTGGATAAAGAGCTTCCACAGGCAACAGTCAGCCCCTGGGCCTTACGTTTCACACCCTCCCATAAAAGAACCTTTCACGATTGAAATTGTTTTTGTTTCTATCGGTTTTATGAAGGCTGACTTCAGGAGCCACCTTGTTAGTTTAATAAAAGGGGGGGGCTGGGGTTAAAAAGCAAAAACATAAAATTAGAACACACACGCAAAGACATGTCAGCCTTGTATTAACAACACTACACTGACAACAGAAGGGACCATCCAAATGATGTGACAATGAGGTTATGACACTTACTGACATTGAAGCGCATCTGCCATTTTGCTGCCCATTCTGCCAGTCTGGAGAGATCCTTCTGGAGCTCCTCACAATCACTTCTGGTCTTCACCACTCGGAAAAGTTTGGTGTCGTCTGCAAACTTAGCCACTTCACTGCTCAACCCTGTCTCCAGGTCATTTATGAAGAGGTTGAAAAGCACCGGTCCCAGGACAGATCCTTGGGGCACACCGCTTTTCACCTCTCTCCATTGTGAAAATTGCCCATTGACACCCACTCTCTGCTTCCTGGCCTCCAACCAGTTCTCAATCCACGAGAGGACCTGTCCTCTAATTCCCTGACTGTGGAGTTTTTTCAGTAGTCTTTGGTGAGGGACCGTGTCAAACGCCTTCTGAAAGTCCAGATATATAATGTCCACGGGTTCTCCCGCATCCACATGCCTGTTGACCTTTTCAAAGAATTCTATAAGGTTTGTGAGGCAAGACTTACCCTTACAGAAGCCATGCTGATTCGCCCTCAGCAAGGCCTGTTTGTCTATGTGTTTTGAGATCCTATCTTTCATGAGGCATTCCACCGTCTTACCCAGTATAGATGTTAGGCTGACCGGCCTATAGTTAACCAGGTCCCCCCTCTTTCCCTTTTTAAAGATCGGTGTGACATTTGCTATCCTCCAGTCTTCTGGCACCGTGGCCGTTTTGAGGGACAAGTTGCATATTTTAGTCAAGAGATCAGCAACTTCATTCTTCAATTCCTTAATACCTCTTGGGTGTATGCCATCAGGGCCCGGTGACTTATTGATCTTTAATTTATCAATGAGGTCTGAAACATCTTCTCTTTTAACCTCTATCTGACTTAATTCCTTGGTCAGGAGGGGCCGTTCGGGCAGCGGTATCTGCCTGAGGTCTTTTGCCATGAAGACAGATGCAAAGAATTCATTCAATTTCTCTGCCATCTCCAAGTCTCCTTTTATCTCCCCTTTCCCTCCTTCACCATCCGCTTCTGTGGCGGGTTTCCTGCTTCTAACGTATTTGAAGAAGCTTTTATTATTCCCCTGAATGTTGCTGGCCATGCGTTCCTCATAGTCTCGCTTGGCCTCCCATATCACCTTCTTACATTTCTTTTGCCATAGTTTATGTTCCTTTTTATTCTCCTCATTAGGGCAAGACTTCCATTTATGGAAGGAAGCTTCCTTGCCCTTTACGGCCTCTCTAACTTGGCTCGTTAGCCATGTGGGCACCGTCCTGGATTTAGTGGAACCCTTCTTTCTTTGTGGTATACACCTTTGCTGGGCCTCTATTACTGTTGTTTTAAGCAGCCTCCATGCACTCTGGAGAGATTGGACTCTTTTTACCTTCCCTTTCAACCTCCTTCTAACCAGCCTCATTTGAGGGCAGTCTGCCCGTCGGAAGTCAATGGTTTTTGTGAGAGATTTGCCCGGTATTCTTCCCCCGACGTACATGTTGAAACGGATTGCAGCATGATCACTGTTCCCCAATGGCTCCGTAACATTGACATCTCTAACCAGGTCCTGTGTACCGCCCAATATTAAATCCAGAGTCACCTATCCTCTGGTGGGCTCCATGACTAGTTGCTCTAAGGCACAGCCATTTAGCATGTCAAGGAATCCAGTCTCCTTTTCGTGACCAGATCACAAATTGACCCAGTCTATATGAGGATAATTGAAGTCCCCCATGATTACAACCCTGTCCCTCCTTGTCACCTCCCTGATCTGTTTCCTCATTTCAAGGTCCCCTTCCGATTTCTGGTCTGGAGGATGATAGTACGCCCCCAGTATTACATCGCTCCACAGGCCTGGTAATTTAATCCACAGAGATTCTACGGTGGAGTCGGACCCACCTTCAGTCTCTACTTTGCTGGATTCTATCCCTTCCTTAACATAAATGGCCACCCCACCTCCAACACGCCCCTGCCTGTCCCTCCTATAGAGTTTATAGCCCAGGATCGCAGTATCCCACTGATTCTCCGCATTCCACCAGGTTTCCGTTATGCCCACTATGTCAATGTTTTCCCTTGTCACCAGACAATCCAGTTCTCCCATCTTTGCTCGGAGACTTCGGGCATTTGCATAAAAGCCTTTGTACATGGAATGCCCCAGGATGGGCTGCTTATTCACTCCTTTGTCCCCGCATCCTCTCACTGTGCTAAACTGTCTATCACATCCCATCACGCTACCTTTCCCAATGTCTTCTCCTACTCTGCCTTTGTCTTGTTGTTCTCTAACCTCCCCATCCTCGTCCCATAGGGATGAGGAGTCCCGAACCGGATGCCCCTCGGCTCCTGTAGGCCTTCCCCCAGGGATCAATGTTGTTCCACCATCCTGATGAACAAGTTCAACTGCTGAGCCTTGCTCAAAGCCCTACTAGTCCTTGTGCTCCCTTGTTCTGTTGCAACTTCTACCAGCTGGTTGTCTCTTTTCCTTGTTACCTTCATTTACAAAGGACTTGTGAAGAGACAATACTATTCCTTTCTACATGTCCTTTGCATTCCTTCTTTAATTAAAAAAAATAGGTAGAAGATTAGAGCTGCAATCCTATATTTATTAACCTGGCTGTACATTTCATGGAACTCAAGTGGTGCAGGTATTCATGGAAATGCAGTGTAGGTTATTATTTTCTTTTTCCCCATCTCTTCCTTCCGTTCTGGTCTCCTTCCTGTTTACGTCAAATGCATTAACCTACTGGAAATACCAAGACCATGATTAAGCTATAAGTTGGGCAACCTATAGTGCAATCATAGCTGAATTCACAACACAACGAAGAACAGATTCTGTACTTATTTGCATACTATAATGCTTTTCCAAAAGACTGGCCCTGGGATTTACAGGAGAAAGTATTTGCTATTTTATTCCAGACTAATCCATATTACGAGAATGTGCACAGAGATGCATTCAGTTAGGGAAAAAATATATATATCAAAGTAGAAATTAAATATTTCTTTTATGATATGCTTTTGTGATATGCTTTTATGTTCATTATTTCTCTATGTGAGGTACAACCCTGTGAGGAAGGTCAGGGATTATGGCAGTCATACTATTGTGCCTTATCAAGTTCCCTAGTTCAAAAAGTGATTGACATGCACCAATGAGGTTCTTTTTCACATGACTTGTTCTCTCTCTCTCCCTCCCTCCCTCCCCATTTTGCTTGGATGTGTCCCAATTGGGTAGTTGAAATGAACTGAGCAATTGAAATTTGTCATAATACACTGTCCCAGTATTGTGGAAGTGCAACAATTGTGCAATCCTTATGATTCTCAGAAACTCCATTTGCACATTCCAAAGGATAGCCCAGTTATCCCAGCATAATGACATATATGTGGGCAGTACTGTGAACAAAGTTACAAAATATTGAAGATCAGATGCTGCAGTCAGTTACAGACTTTTCTTCAGAAAGGCTAAATCTGATAACCTCAACAGAAAATGTTGTAATTCCAGACTAATACTAATTGTTGTTGGCAACCTTCAGTCTCGAGAGACTATGGTATCGCGCTCTGAAAGGTGGTTTTGGAACAGCGTCTAGTGTGGCTGAAAAGGCCAATTCGGGAGTGACAATCCCTTCCACAACTGGAGCAAGTGCAGTCTGTCCCTGGTCTGTCTCCCTGGCTATGGGCCTTCCTTCTTTGCCTCTTAGCCTCAGACTGTTGGCCAAGTGTCTCTTCAAACTGGGAAAGGCCATGCTGCACAGCCTGCCTCCAAGCGGGCCGCTCAGAGGCCAGGGTTTCCCACCTGTTGATGTCCACTCCTAAGGCCTTCAGATGTCCTTGTATTGCAGCTGTGGTCTACCTGTAGGGCGCTTTTCTTGCACGAGTTCTCCATAGAGGAGATCCTTTGGGATCCGGCCATCATCCATTCTCACGACATGACCGAGCCAACACAGGCGTCTCTGTTTCAGCAGTGCATACATGCTAGGGATTCCAGCACGTTCCAGGACTGTGTTGTTAGGAACTTTGTCCTGCCAGGTGATGCTGAGAATGCGTCGGAGGCAGCGCACGTGGAAAGCATTCAGTTTCCTCTCCTGTTGTGAGCGAAGAGTCCATGACTCGCTGCAGTACAGAAGTGTTGCAGTGACCCTTGGGGGAGCAACCAAAGCCCAGGGGTCAGGTTGCTGGATATAGGTGCGAGAGCAGAAGCAATGAATGGTTAGACAGAAAATCAAGAGACAGCAGACATATTGAGGGTTGAGAGTGCAGAGAGAGAGAGAAGCTGATTCTACTAGCCTCCTCCTGCGTTTTTATTGTACTTGCAACATTGCTACATTCAGTTCTCAGATAAAGCCACATTAGAATCTCATACGGGGTGAGAACAATGGGTGCTTCTTCACAGAGTGCTGTATCAGCTTTTGTCACACTTCAGCCTGGGAACTAGCATCCCTGTCGGTTTGCCAACAAGGGAGGGTTTGCCCGCAATTGCCATCGCACCAAGGCTTTCTGTGTGCTTCTGCTTAAGCACTTAAAAACACCACACAGAAGTGTACTCAGGACGCAAGCTCTGTAGACCTGGATCTTGGTATGTTCCGTCAGCTTCTTGTTGGACCAGACTCTCTTTGTGAGTCTGGAAAACGTGGTAGCTGCTTTACCGATGCATTTGTTTAGTTCGGTATCGAGAGAAAGAGTGTCAGAGATCGTTGAGCCAAGGTACACAAAGTCATGGACAACCTCCAGTTCATGCGCAGAGATTGTAATGCAGGGAGGTGAGTCCACATCCTGAACCATGACCTGTGTTTTCTTCAGACTGATCGTCAGTCCAAAATCTTGGCAGGCCTTGCTAAAATGATCCATGAGCTGCTGGAGATCTTTGGCAGAGTGGGTAGTGACAGCTGCATCGTCGGCAAAGAGGAAGTCACGCAGACATTTCAGCTGGACTTTGGACTTTGCTCTCAGTCTAGAGAGGTTGAAGAGCTTTCCGTCTGATCTGGTCCGGAGATAGATGCCTTCTGTTGCGGTTCCAAAGGCATGCTTCAGCAGGACAGCGAAGAAAATCCCAAACAAGGTTGGTGCAAGAACACAGGCCTGCTTCACGCCGCTTCGGATGTCAAAGGGGTCTGATGTGGAGCCATCGAAGACAACAGTGCTCTTCATGTCCTTGTGGAAGGATTGGATGATGCTGAGGAGCCTGGGTGGACATCCAATCTTGGGGAGAATCTTGAAGAGGCCATCCCTGCTGACCAGGTCGAAGGCCTTCGTGAGATCTATGAAGGCTATAAAGAGTGACTGTCGCTGTTCCCTGCATTTCTCCTGCAGTTGTCTAAGGGAGAATACCATATCAGTGGTGGACCTGTTGGCTCGGAATCCACACTGTGATTCTGGATAAACGCTCTCTGCAAGTACCTGGAGCCTCTTTAGTGCAACTCGGGCAAACAACTTTCCTACAATGCTAAGGAGAGAGATGCCACAGTAATTATTGCAGTCACCCCTGTCGCCTTTGTTCTTGTACAGCATGATGATGTTTGCATCCCTCATGTCTTGAGGTACTCCACCTTCTCTCCAGCCAAGACAGAGGATTTCATGCAGCTCAGTGACGATGATCTCTTTGTAGCACTTTAGGACTTCAGCAGGGATGCTGTCTAATACTAATAATACATTGAGAAGACAACAACTCTGCTCATTTGTGAAAGAGTTAGGGTGTGTCTATAAATTACCAAGCTTTTACTCATAAACCAAATTAGTGGTTTCAAAATGCACATGCTGCTAATGCAAAGTCATCCACATTATATTGGGCTGGGCATGCTCTATACGTCAACCACTAATAGCCACCACCCATGTAGAAAAGGCAATGGGCATCTCAGGAGGAGTTATGAGAAAGTGGAAAAACTGATAAGAGAGCTGAATCTCTTAAAACATGAATAGCACTTCACAGCATGTTTGCAATGCACTGAAAGGATGGACAAATAGTTCTGCCAACACTGAGCATCAGTTTTGTCTTCTTTTGCCATTATCATGAGTGTTCTGTAGCATTCAGACTATCTCAAAAATTGACTACTGTTGTGTTAAATCAATGCCTCTATTTCTAAATGTCATTATTAACCTGCTATGTTCAAAATGTTTTAAAATTTAAAATAGGTGAGACTTGTATTGTGACTAGCTTTACATCACAATTATGGCTTACTGAAAAATTCTGAATGTCTTAAATTCTGATTATGATAGTGCCCAGGATTATTCATTTGTTGAGATATGATTACTCACATTGTCTCTGTCATATCTGTTGAGGAGCTACACAGCATCCACCTGCTCTTATTATTAACAGTATTTTATAGACCGTTTTTCAAAGGAAAGTTCACAAAGTGGTTTACTGAGAAAATCAAACAAACTAATGGCTGCCTGTCCCAAAAGGGCTCACAATCTAAAAAGATGCAAAAGAACACCAGCAGGCAGCCACTAGAGAAGACAGTGCTGGTTGAGGAGAGCCAGTTACCCTCCCCCCGCTAAATAAAAGAAGAGCACCCACTTAAAAAGGGCTTCTTACCCAGAAAGTCTTATCTTTAAGTTAAAGTTCTAGAATGACTTTCTCAACCTGCTGTGATGCAACAACCTCAGACTCACATCTTGCTACATCACAGTTTGTCTTCAAGCACGGAGGAGTTCTATAAGGCACAATCCAGTGGGAATTTCTCCTGTGAAAACCCTAGGGGTGAAATGAATTCGTCTTATGCAACCACCTACTCTTCACAGTTGTCATTCAATTTCAAACTTTCAAAGCAAGTATTTCCTCTGATGGGGCAATGGTGGTGATATTTCACAAGAGTAACTCTTTTCTCCACAAAAGTGAGGTGCTTAATTAACTGTATGCTAATTCTTATTCTTCAGGAGGGCAGGAGGTCTGGTCTAGAGGGTAGAGCCTCCATTTGCCTGAAGATAACATCCACAAGGTCGCCAGTTCGAGGCCACCGGCACCGTGCGACCTTGAAGCAGCTGACAAGCTGAAGCCCAGCTATTCCATCTGCTCTGAGCAGGGGAGGATGGAGGCCAGATCAGAACAAAACATCTGAATTGTTGTGGCTCCTGAAAGATAGAACCTTCTTTCAATTGTAAAAATCCCTACGGGGGTTTAAATAAGCCTGCCTATGTAAACCGCCTTGAATAAAGTCTTGAATAAAGACCAAGAAAGGCAGTATATAAATACCTGTATTATTATTATTATGTATTATTATTCAGAAATAAGACATATGACCTGGATATAAGATGGGAAAATAAGACTTTTCAACCCCATTAATGGCTGTGTCACATATTGACATAGTTCATGAGTAATCAGTGCTGTAATGGTAAATTTTAGAGGCAAGGAGCCTAGACAATAACATGTACCCTTAGTGATGCCAAACTATGGTGTCAAACCATGTACATGCCAATGGAACATCCCCAATCCTCCAAACTGTAATCCTCCAAACCTACCCAATATAACTCTGGTGAAAAGCACCGCAGCAATTTTTAGAACTGTTAGTTTTGGAAATTTTCTTAAACATTTCCAACTGAAATTGAAAAAAATAACTGAAAAGACAAGGGACAAACAATGGACCAGTTTGAACAACACTTTTGCCACCAACCCCAAGCCACCACCATCACCATCACAACCTTTATTGGCATATAACAAATAAACAAAGTAAAACAACACAAAAATTATTACAATTACTAAAAGGGTAAACATAACGAGGCAGGGAGGAGGAGGAGGGAAATAATCCAAAAATAAAGGAGGAAAAAGAAAAAGTAAAAGACAATTTTTAGGAAGGGGGAAAAATTTTTAATAATTTGGGATAAAAAAACTAGCAACTGCTATAGTAATATTTACTTGCTAAGCAGAACAAAAAGGGGATCAATAAATGGACCGGCAGAATGACCTAAAAAGGGCTCCAAATACAGCTTTTGGAGTGTACAGTGCGCTGGGCAATAGATCAGAATATGCCCAAGTGTGTCCAGTTCGAGATGATAAAAGGCGCATAATCTGAGGTTCCGAGAAATGTGGGAAAATCTACCAAGGTGATACGAAGAAGGGAAAATGTTGAATCGCGCAAGCATAAACCAACCCCAAGCAATAAGTACATGAATGCAACATGAGTGCACATATCCTGCTCCCACCCCTTGTGTCTGGGTGCTGCTACTTAATTGAATGGGGGGGTACATCTGAATTTCATGTTGAGGAGCAGGTAGGATGACCCCCCCCCCCCCATGGTTAAGTAGCAGTGGCTGGGCATGAGGGAAGGGAGCAAAGTTCATGGCATCATCACATCCTTACCAGTGTGGGGTTGGGGCTGATCAGAGAAGTATACAAATTTTAATTAAATAAATAGTCTTGTAAGAGCAAATGCACCAGGGTAACCAGTGCAGCGGTTTTCAACCTTTTTCATTTCATGGCACACTAACAAGGCGCTAAACTGTCAAGGCACATTATCAGTTTTTTGGCAATTGACAAGGCATACTGCACCGCTGGTGGGGGGGGCTCACATCTCCCAATGGGCCTATTCAGAAATGACCCTCCCCCAAAGTCCTGCGGACAATTCAAGGCACACTAATGTGCCATGGCACACTGGTTGAAAATAGCTGCTCTAGTGTTTCCCAGAGTAGCAGCAATGTGTGGTGGAGCTGCCTAATTTCTTGTGTTCAACAACTGAACATCAATCCATCCTAAAAAAAGAGGTCTCATTCTGCTATTGTGTTATATCCCTCTCTAAGCATATTCCAGATGTTGACTGGTGAACATAAGGCACCTACACCCGAGTCATGTGAAGCACTGCATCATCATATGACTTCTGCTTGTCAACTCTCCCTTGACTGTATTGACCTGACTCATTTTGCATCAGAGGACTATTGTATGTTGCTGGCCTGAATCTGGAAAGACATGATTTAAAGTAGAGCAACCACAGCCAATGTCCCCTCTAATTTTTGTTTTTCTTCACTGTGTCAGCTACTAAGCAGTACAGTCTATAACCACTGTAATCTTAAAACGGGCAATGGCCAGTCTGACCCCTAGGCAGTAAGCGAAGCACTGCTGAGGAAACACAACTGAGGCAAGCAGGTGTCATATCAATGTGTTTATCAAGCCATTCCTGGTGGTGCTGTGGCTGGTTCTGATGGGGGGAAGCTTTCCACAATTGGGACAGCCCATGCAGCGAGCAACTTGGAAATGTTACACAGTCCCTGTATGAAAGCACTGCTGTGTAGGTGCATGACCAGCAGCTTTCATGTGGCAGGAGTAATGTTTGTTCTTAGTTGCATATATCGGGCAGGGCCAGTCTGTGATGCCAGTTGGCCCTGGAAATACTTCTTGTATGCCAGATGAGCCTCTGGGGCTGCTTATCCAACTGTGGAGCGCTCTCTCTCTCTCTCTCTCTCTCTCTCTCTCTCTCTGTGTGTGTGTGTGTGTGTTTTTAAGGTAGAATATTGAAAAGCTTGAAAAAGTGTGAGGAGGGGTGGAATCTTGCTCTTCCTCTGCCAGTTTATTCTCCTCTTTCTCCAAGTTTGCCAGGGAGGTACCTGAAGAATCCATCCCCTCCTCTTCAGGAAGTTGTGGGCAGCACTTTCTGTGGGACAGGTATATCTGCTGCTAGAATCTGAACCTCTGGTTATAAGGCAGGGATCTGGAGGCGTTTGATCTGACTCAGGAGAAGGGTGCCTTCAGGGGCATTGCCTGCATCAGAGAAGAGGTCATTTAGAACTGCAGTCCTGTCTGAATAAAGAGCAGGGGTAAGGAATAAAATTGTGCCAACTTGGATAATTTGACTTCCATTCCACACATCTTTTGCTTTCTACTGTCATATTTATCTCAGAGGAAATTAAATGCTTAATCCAGTTGCAAATAGATAAGGGCAGTTGCTTACTTGCAACATACGGAGAAGTGATTGTGGCAACCCTGAGCACTTGGCAAATGCCTGTCAGTGATTAAAGGATACTCCCATGTGATGTGTAGCAGCTGTGCAATGCAGTCATGCTTCCGGGTGTCAGAGTGCAAGCCAGCATCTTAAGATGTTCAGGGCAAGAACTTGACGAACATGTTTACAAACCGGCTCTGCTATACGATAGGCTTGCTTCAGGGATGGTTTCCTTCTTCATTAGTGTTGCAGGATCTGAGCCACTCCATAAACTCTTGTGCATAACCTGCTTATCAACTCTCCCAGAAGCCTCCACAGCTGAGGATTGTTTTTCATTAATATTTCAGGAAATTATGACACATATGAAGGAACCTGACTTGTTATCTTTCTCATTGTCATGAGCAAGCACCCCTCTCCTGAGGAAAAAAGAACTCCTTTTCCCTAAAAGACAGCTCACTGTGTACACCAAGGCTGACCTAGAAAGCAGCCAGCTACAATCTCAGTTCTGACCAAGTTCTAAGTCATCCAATTGGGTGACACAATGACATCATCAAATCTAGGGCATTTTTCACGTGCAAGTCTTGACATCCCAAATGTCACCTCTGGGGGCTAGGGGGATAAGAATAGGCCCTCGGTTTGGCTGTACTTGTCGTAAGAGGTGACTAAACAACCACCTGGTAGATGGGACTCGATAGCCTGGGAAGGCAGCTCATCTGAGAGAAAGAAAACTCTGATCCCAAACCTCCACTGCCTTGTGGCTACATCCAGTTATGGAAAAGGCTTCAGGAGACAACCTCAAGGCAAAATCCGAAGCTGGAGTCCCTGAGGCAGTTCATGGCTGAACACAGTCACGTTCTGGCAACTCCTGCGACGCCGCTGGAACCAACCGTATTGGCTTCTGCCTTTCCATTGGACCATTCCAGCGACATGGAGAGGGGGGATTTGCTGCATGGGAAACAGTCTGTCCTCCATATCTACTTTACCCAGGCTTCGCGCTCTGGAGAGGACTTTCTGTTCCAGAACCACCATTCAGAGTGCGATACCATAGTCTTCTGAGACTGAAGGATGCCAATTATGCCACCCACAGTTGGACAGCAGAAATTTGACTTCCTTTCTCTTCTTTGAACAATGAGTTCAAAAGATACAAAAATATACAGCAACTTGCTTTCAAGGTTTTTATTTCGCTTCCTGCTTCTTTTAAGCTCTGTGTCAACTTTGCCAAGCCTTTGTGGGGACAGTTCTTGTCCCAATCCTGAGTCTTTCTGACCAATCTTGCACACTCCTGGCCCGTGGGCTTAACACTTCCAGCAAGTCAGTTCAGAGCATGTCCCCAGTCCAGTTCTTGTAGACACAACAATCTCAAAGATCTTAACATTCCTTAAGAACACAGGGTACAATTCCCAGGCAAGTATGCCAAATGTCAAGTGCTTGCATACATTCATCTGTCAAGATCCAAACACCTCCAACATGTGGGTGTACAAGTCCTCAGGGCTGCCTGCCCTCTGGTAACTATCACCACCTAAACAGCCAGTCCTCAAGCCAAGGGGAAGCTAAAGTCCTATAGGCCAACTTCCCACTCTTTGCAAACTTTGAGGGACTCAAGCCTCAGGACTCTGGCTTGTTCCAATAGCAGGCTGAGCAGCCCAGGCCAGACTTAGATGAATCCCAGTTCCTTTGCACTCATACAGACACAAGCCTGTAATAATGGAGTGGTTTACTTAAACAAAATTAAGGTTACATATTACTTGAAGTCATTTAGGTATTTGACATAATACATATACTGCTAAAATGACAAAGCTAAGCTTGCTTAATCCTAGTATTCACCTGGAGCATGCCAACTTCTGAGCATAAGCGAAGGATAGTTCGTCTACCTGTCATACCAAGGCTGACACAAACGACCATCCATGATGAAATGGCACAGGCAGCTTATACCCTTTCAACAACAGTTTTTTTTAAAATAACCTTAAACAAGGTTTAAGCTCTTGTTAACCTTAAACTAACCTTGTTAGCCTAAACCTTGGCTAACCTTAAACAAGCTCTTAGCCAACCAGAGGTTCAAGTCTGCTGAAGCTTCTGGAGAATGATCACCTGAGGCTATTGTTGGGCACTCACCCCTCCCAAATGGAGAATCACAGATACATACAAATTCCAATTTCCTTGAGGTCCAGCCTGTTATCTGGCTTCTCACCCAGCTGTAGTGAGACTCTTGTGCATGTAATGCATGCACATGAACATGTGCTGTATTGCAGAAAGAGTAAATAAGATTAGCATTTTAAATAGCATTACTCAGGTGATGTTCAGAGCTTTCTTTTCCCCACTACAATTTGGATGATGCATTTTTGTGGCATTCCTGGTCAATATTGTAAGGTATTTTATAGAAACAGGCAATTTTCATGTAGAAAAAGCTTAGTGTGCACTTTATGACAAATTGTGACTAGTCTGAGGTTTACTTTGGAGATGCTACTTCACCAGGGACAGGAAAACACTAGGAAGATTTAATTGATAGTGTTTCAGGGGCGCCCTCTGCTGGCCACAGGTACCCGCAGCAACTGAAGTACTTGTGTTGAACTTGCTGCTTGAGAGGGCACAGCTGCATGAAAGCAAGTGCTCCAACTAGCATGGACTACCTTTCCCTGTAAGGAAACACCCATGCATTTCATAGGACTAATTTACGTACACACAAAATATTTTCCTCTCTTTGTTCCTCCACGAGTGGGGAAATACAAACACACTGGAGTTCTACAGCAGGCACTTCCTCCTTTGTGTAGAGCAGAACTATCTTTTTGTTTGTTTGTTTCAGGCATTGTTATTTGCTCAAAATTTTCCACTTATAAGCAAAAGTACCCTAAGAAGTAATTTTGATGGACTGGGACATTTTTCAATGCCTCCTCTTCCTTCTGATAAAGCTGAGTGTGTCTCTTATGTTTTGCAATCAGCGATGACTCTGCTATCATGTGATAGCAGCTGTCATATGTTTTTACCAAACAATTTGCACTGTGAAAAGCTAAGTGGTTTCTCTTCCCTTTTGGGCTGCTGAAGTTGTCTTTGAAAAGGGCTAAGGAGATTTCCATTGAACCAGAATGCTTGGCTCATATTCACTGCCAGGTTTTGTTCCTATATGCTACATACCATGCAACACACTCCCCTGATTTCCCTAGGTAGCAGAGGGCCCAATCCTATCCAACTTTCCAGCACTTATGCAGCCATGCCAATGAGGCATGTGTGCTGTATCCTGAGGTGGGGGGGGATCATGGAGGCCTCCTCAAGGAAGGGGAACATTTGTTCCTTTACCTCAGGGTGGCATTGCAGTTGCTCGGCCCTGGAGAGTTGGATAGGACCGGGCCCTAAATATTCCTCTAGCACTGCCAAATGTAAAAACAAAATGGCATCATCCAGAATACTGACAAAATATTTCCTCAGAGTAATGGTGGATGGAAATAACTGAATAGTCTAGTTTGGGAACTCTGCTTTCAGTTATGGGCAGAAATTAAACTACCTGCGTTAACTACTTTTCACGTAATTTTTCAAATTTATGAAAGGTAGTTCAGGTTAAGTCATTAAGGGTGCAATCCTAACCAACTTTCCAGCACTGAGGTAAGGGCACTGCAGCTCTGTGGTAAGGGAACAAACATTCCCTTACCTTGAGAAGACCTCTGTGACTGCCACCCTTCTGCAGGACGCAGCACCTGCCTCATTGGCATAGCTATGTCAGTGCAGGAAAGTTGGTTAGGATTTGGGTCAAAAGTGTTTTTGTTGGTAGTTAAATGCTGCAATTTAGCTATTAACAATAATTGTTACTTTTCCATTAGGAAAAAAAAAACAAACTCTAGTTATTTGTTCCAAAACCTGGAACTGAGTACTGATGGAGAGAGGGGCAATTGTAGGCAGAGTGAGTCCATTGCAAGGCTGAGGTAGTCCTTGTCTACACAACTCTTGTGCCATTTAAATCACAGAGTCCACCTCTCCCTGTTTACATGTGCTTGGGGCAGATATGTTAAAATAGTTCTGAGCTGAAAATCCCCCCTACATCTCACTGATCCATGTGTAGGTGGCAAAATGGGGGACCTTTTGGGAATTTGGGGTGGAGTGGCAAAATAGGGGGCTTTACTGTGACAGTGGTAGCTCTCCATGTGATAGTTGGCTGCTCACTGTCAATTTTTCTGCCTCCTACAGTGCCACTGACAAAATATCTTGTAGTGCTGTTCTGGGGTGGGGAGGAAACTGCGGGTAAAAAAGGAGACTGCCAATGGCAGGTGCAATATTTTGATCTGTAATTCCCTTCAAACTACTATGAAATGAGGCTGCATCATTCTGAAGAGAAAAAGGAAGGATGGGAAAAAAGATAGCAAATGATCCACAAAAAGTGGCACAATAAGAGTTGACCTGCCTCTCCCAGCCTTTTTGCCCTTGGAAGCCCCCCAAATTCACCCAAAAGTTTACCTAGGAGAACTTTCAGCCCAGCCCTACTTTAAAGAAAAAAATTGGCTGCCATAATCTGTTGACTGGCAGGAATATGCTGGAGTTGCCAGCTTACCTCCAACTTGCCCTAACCTTGTACTGTCTGTCTTGTACAGTGGAACTTAGACATTTCAACTTTATCATTTGCACTCATTTCTGCTATGATGTGCTTAAAACCAAGAAGTGCTGTAACCCCAGGTTTCTTCACCCAGGAAAGACCATTCCACAAACCCATTCCCACCCCCAAATTTAGGAGACTTAACAGAATGTTCCAAATGCTGAAATGAACAATAACTTAATTTTTTTTAATCACTGAAGCATGCACTAGATAGAATATTTCCAAAAGAACAAGGATACTTACCATGAGCAACCAATAAAATGTTAATTTGTTTATAGTTTAACAACTAATTACACATTGTATGGCATCCCTTTGCTTTAAATAGATTACTTTCTACCCAGTGAGGCACAGTGCAGATAGGATTTTATATTCCTTTAATGATGCTAATAAAATGGTATATCTTTCAAAAGAATTGAATTGGTTTTCCTAGTTGTTATTTGATACATTCTTTTGCTATGAACACCAGAGGCATAGCTAGGTCATTTGACATCCGGGGCTCATAAAATTTTGTCACCCCATATGATGCAATTGATTATTTATTTATTTATTTATTTATTTATTTATTTATTTATTATTAATTAATTCACATATTTATACCACCCTCCTCTAAGCAGTTCAGGGTGGTGTACATGGTTTCTTCCCTTATTTTTTCCCTACCCAACAACCCTGTGAGGTAGGTGAGATTGAGAGAGTAATAGTCATGACATGAAATTAATAACAATAATGGCCAGAAAATAAATGCAGTGAATATTTCCCCACAAGCAATGGATGAAATTCTGCATCAAATGGTATATAACATGATTGTATTATTCCTAAAAGCCACAATTTCCAGAATTTTGGTCACTAGGAAGATTGTGGGGGGATCCAGGCTTGGAGGGGGGAGAAAGGGAGATTGTGAGGGGAGCCAGGCTTGGAGGGGGGAGAAAGGGAGAATGTGGGGGGATCCAGGGAGATTGGGGGGGATCTAGGCTTGGAGGGGGGGGAGAGTAAGCATATCACTGTCATGACTCACCCAGCTTTGCAAGTCTAAAAACAAGTAAAAATTCACCTTACAGCTGAAGCCTGTTTTATTTTGGGGGGGGGGGGGAAGCTGCCTTCTGGAGCATTTGTTGAGTTCCACTTTCATCAGATCAGGACCATGCAGCTAGCCTTGCACTCTCCTGTGCCCAACTTGACCAGAAACCAAGGCACGTTTTCCTACTCACGAGTAAACACGACCATGTGGCTTCCTTTCGCTTTTCATAGGGCTCAATAAATTCCTCCGCTTGGAGGGAGGGACTTTCTTCTTGGGTGTTTTGGGGGGGCTGCTTTCATTGGACAGGAACCATTATGGTGTCATTGGATTCCTCTCAGCCTGCCCTTTCTGAAGGACTAAGGCAAGTCTGCCTACTCATGAGTAAACACATTATATCACTTGGTTTCACTTTCCATAGGGCTCCATGCATTTTTGTTCTCCGGTTTTTTGGCCATAACTTTTGATGGAAAGGAGATATTTCAATCCAGGTTTTTTCTTTGCATTCCGTTGGAGATTCCACATCCCACGGTATATGGCATGATGGGATTACTCTGAACCTCCGCTATGTTAGCGATGTTGGGTAATTTGTGGTGTCACCCCCTAGGGTGGTACCTGGGGTGGACTGCCCCCACCCCCTGCTAGCTACGCCACTGATGAACACAATCCACAATCATCCTCATTAAGCAGGATTTGCCAGGTATTTTCAGTTGCACAACAGATGTCCCCAAGTCAATGCTCTTTAGTGCTGTAATAAGATAAGATGGAAGGCAGGAGAGAGATGTAGGTATTTTCAATGGGTCAAAGGGATTGTGAAAGAGGGCTAGTGGTTCATCATATGTATATCCATCCAACTTTTGTCTCTGGTGTATAGGTTTTTATACCATAGTTCAAAAAAAAAATGCAAAGCTGGTTTGACCATTGTATTGTATTGGCAACCTTCAGTCTCGAAAGACTATGGTATCGTGCTCTGAAAGGTGGTTCTGGCACAACGTCTAGTGTGGCTGAAAAGGCCAATTCGGGAGTGACAATCCCTTCCACACCGGGAGCAAGTACAGTCTGTCCCTGGTCTGTCTCCCTGGCTATGGGCCTTCCTTCTTTGCCTCTTTGCCTCAGGTGACGGAAAAAGTGTGTGCATGTTTGCACCATGGGATGCAAGACTACACTCTAGCAATTTTCAACTCTCTTAAAAACCAGTTGCTAAGGTGAAGTACGGGGCTTTGGAATCGAGGGTCACTCTCATACGTTTCAATGGCAGAGAAAGCAGGATGCATCTATCTTCACTCCAAATGCAGACCCTTCGCTGGCCCTGACGCTAATGAGACAGACCCTCTTTCTTCCTGGCTGCAGTGCTGCTCCCTTACCATCTTAGACCCCAGTACCTTTCTGGCCTGCTGTTCCCACTTAGACACAACATGTATCCTCCAGGCAGTCTGCATGTATAGCCTAGATCAGTGCTTCCCAAACCTTTAAACACCAGGACCCACTTTTAAAATGACAGTCTATTGCAGCCATTTTCAACCACTATGCTGTGGCACACTGGTGTGCTGTGGGAATTTGGGGGAGGGTCATTTATTAGTAGAGTCGTTGGAGGATGTAAGCTCCTGTGCCATGAGACAAAAAAGGCTGAAAATCACTGATCAGTTGTGACACACTCAGTTTTAAAAAAGAGATATCTAGAAAGAAACAATATATTTTTAAATAATGATAGTAGGGGTCCTCTGCTCCTGAGGCTGCTAGAGAACTTACATATATGTGCACTACTCTCTCCCTAGAAATGGAGTTCAAGGACTGTTTCCCCAAACTTTTGCAGTTATTCCAGGGTGCCCAGATGGCTGAACTGGAGAGCAAGATATGCAGTTAGGGACTGACAACTGAGAACAAAAGGCTGAAACTGATCTATTATAACCCACTTACTAAAAAAAATTGAAAAATGTGACATTTCAATTTGAGGCTATGAAGATTATCACTTACCACAGGTTAGTCCAGCTTACAATTTTCTTCTGCAAACTGGGCAAGGGGGTGTGCAAAGTTTTTTCTTTAATGTTTCAAAAACTTTTTGTGAGCCACCCAAAATTGGCTCATGACTCACTATTGGGTCCCAACCCACAGTTTGGGAAACACTGGTCTAGATCAGGAGTTATATACATTCCAAGCTTTCATTCCCAATTTCTGGTTATATTTTCAGCACATCAGGGTTGTAGTAATAAACAGTGATGCCACTTTTCTCAAAAAATTTAATTGCAGAATTATTTACAGAAGATGATCATAAACAATACAGGAACCAATTGAAAGAGGCAGCTTCATAAAAGAGCCATGGGTGGCTGGGTGGGTAGGTGGGGAAGGAATAGTGAAGCACACTTTTTTTTTGTTCCTTACAATTAGCTGAAGGCAAATATAGGATCATGAAAAAGAGGAACTCAACAATAAAACAACTGGCAAAGATGTTCCAAACAAACAACATTTTTTTTGGTAAATAAGATATTACTGAGAAGCAAGAAATTATTGTAGCAATGAAACATTATACTGTACATTCAATTTAGGTATCCTGCATGCTACTAAACAGAACTTATCAAAAGAACCATAAAAGCATGAGAAAGAGAATTACATAAAATAGTTTTTAACTCTAGTGAAGTGTAGATTTATACAGATGGCAAATATTTGGCACTCAGTTCATCCTCATTGTTGATATGATTTCTTATGTATATATATATTTTTATATATATTTATATATATAATTCCTTAACAATAAACTAAAGAGCTAGTTTCCTGTTTCTAACATTCCTTGAAATTCTATAGGAGGCATTTAATTTAGTCCTTAGGCCACACTTGAATATTTTGGCACGTAACATACTATGAGAACCTATGAGTTTATTTCTGTACAGAAGAACTGTACAGTTATAGTGGCTTTTTGTTTTTACAGGAAAGAGTTTTTCTAGAGCAGTATTAGTTGCACTATTTTAAAGGGACTTTTTAAAATTAAAACAAAATAAAATCAATGCGAGAAGTAGAGGGAATAATGCATACGCGTTGAGCCCTTTAAAAGTGAAATGGAGACAAATAGAAAACTTCAGAGAGAAATCAATGCACAGGTATGACTACAGACTCATTATGTCCTTATGAACCAAGCGAGAGTGGACAGGAACAGAGTACCGGCAAAACACTAGAAAGGATTGGCAAAACATGTCATCCACACAGACGCAGGGTACATTATGGGAGTTTGGCACAAGGTATTATCCAATTTCACAATTGGAAATAAAATAGTGCTCATGTTTGAAAAGAGCTATGTTTACAGATCTGAATCTTCTTTGCAAAACACTGGCTGTGTTCAGACAATAGAGACAAGGCAACCAGATACAATGGAGGGAATTTTGGCAGGTGCAGCTTTTCAAACCTTCCAGGTTGAGCTGCACCTACCAAAATTCCCTCTTCTGTAGAATGGTTAAAGGTATAGGCACTCTGTCCTCCATTGTATCTGGCCACTCTGAATAGAGGAAAAAACTCAGAGTGCCCTGGATCCACGCCTGACCTCTTGCCCTTCTTCCTTGCGGAGGAAAGGAGAGGATGAAGCATGTGACTCCAAGTCTCACCACTGTTCATTCCTAACCCTCCAAACTGTGATTTGACAGATCTTCTGAGTGAGGGCGTGCCATGTTGACTACAGTCTATTTGGAAGGAGAGGATGCCCCCTACAGGTAATGTGCTCTTGCATCCTTGACTAGCTTTTGTTTGTTGTCTAACACCCAGTCTAATACCCTATAAGTTCTTGACCCCTCCTAGGATTTACACTGGGATAACGGGGGATTAGAATTAAGGCTGAATATTTGTTGATGCCAGTAGCAGTGGCCATCAGGCATCTTGAATAGCTGCCATTTAAAAGGAAAACTCCATGTCAAGAATGTGTCTCACACCCCCACTAAATGATTTGCTAGTTGGAGCAGTTAGGAGTGGAAAGGGACAATAGACAATAGGGACAATGACAATACACCCATCCTTTCATCCTCTGATAATAGAAAAACCTGCCTTGATTCTCATTCATCAGTTCTCAATGGGCACATTTACCCTTTGTGATCATCAGCATTATTTTTTCCTTTTACATTACATTTTCTAGAAAGAGTTGCTTCTCTACCTCACCTCAGAGGTAGCAACTTGAGAAACTTCCAAGTGGTTTGTAAGTGCTTTGCTGAGTCTGCTTCTGGAATCCAAAAAGGGAA
This sequence comes from Tiliqua scincoides, assembly GCF_035046505.1. Lineage (NCBI taxonomy): Eukaryota > Metazoa > Chordata > Lepidosauria > Squamata > Scincidae > Tiliqua > Tiliqua scincoides. The sequence goes on along the minus strand of NC_089821.1, from coordinate 167,084,278 downwards.
AGCCCTCTCTGGAAGCAAACTTCCTTGCTGATTCCTGATTCACCGCTAGAGAGCCCTCTGTCACTTAGGCCTCACTGAACCCTAAGCAGCAGATTCCTGGTGATGCTCCACAGAGAAATGTGGATTCTAAAGCAAAGGGGGAAGTGAGGAAAAAAAATGAAATGGCACAAACAATAGAAAAAGGTGACAATAAAAACAGAAAGAAGGAAAAAGAAAGAAAAGGATGAAAAGAAAGAAAAAACCACATGATGGCTGGATTCAGGTGTCACACTAAACCAGGATTAAACCATGGTTTAGTATTGCAATTATGAGCCTTAGCCTCAATTGCTCCTCCTTGTGCCCAACAGGAGGAAATCAGCAGGTTGCATTCTTGGTTTAAAACAAATCCAAATTTGTCATTGTATCCAAGTTGAACAAATCCCAGTTTGTCCTAAGCACAGTTACAGAACAAATCAGAATATCAAAGCAGGTAGAATGCATTGAAATTTGCTGGGCTCAGACACAGTGACAAATCTTGGTTTGCTTTGGACCACTCTGGAAGCTGCCAATTTCCTCCCCTTGTGCACAAGGGAGTTGGGTGCTCAAGGTCAAGGCTTCTAAGAGTTACAATAAGTCACAGTTTAATCCTGGTTTAGTGTGACATCTGAACTTAGCCATTACCGTTCCCCTATCCAGTATATCTCAAGCAGCAAGAGGAACCACACACAGATATGGGAGCTCCATTTTCTGTGGCTGAAAAGACTCATCCAACAGCTGCAGCTGTAAGTTGTTGTCAATTGTGTCTATCATATGTTGGGGGGGGGGGGAGAAAGTATGGAGGACAATGATTCCAACCTTCTGCTCCCCCTACACAACTAGTAATCAGTTCTGCAGCCAATTGGAATTGCTGGACAGGAATTTTCAGCCCCAGGAGTTGCATGCACAGCATCTGTGTTGTGTGCATTGCCCCATTTGTACTTGGATTCCATATGCAGAAGCCTACTTCCATAGACGTACAGAGACTCTTGCTGGATCAGAGTGAGTAAGGAGAAAAAGGAGAAAAATGCAAAAGCCTTCAAGAAGGCACAGGCACTTTGAACTCAATCCAGTGAAATCATCCTGTCAAAATCCCACTGAAAACAATGGAATTAAGGTGCTTGAGTTTGCAGTGGGATTTGGATACAGCTAAATTTCTCTGAATGCAAGAAGCTGCCTGAAACTGGCTTAGTCTATGTAGCCCACTATGAGCTACTCGGACTGACAGTGGATCGCAGCAGAAGGTCTCTCCCATCTGTACTCCTAAGATCCTTACAGCATTGGAAGTGAGCAATGGGCCTCCTGGATTGTGCACATGTGGTAGAGGAATACGTTCCACCACTATGAGTAATTTTATCAGCAGCTCTACTGAACCTCATGTAAAGAAAACTGTGAAGGCTAACAAGAGATAAAAGCTTCCAACTTGCCTTTCTCTTTTTTAATTTTTTACCTGTAACACAGTGGTTCTCAATCTCTCTGGGAGAGAGCCACTAAGTTCTTGTGTGGGCGGGAGGGGGGAGGCAGCAGGGGTGGGGGAAGGCAGTGGCATGATCCCCAGGATCGCACCACTCGGGGGGGCTGCAGGAGCTTGCGTACACGTACACTGCAGGGGGGGCTGCAGGGGCTTGGGTACACCCGCTCCGCATCTACTTTCACTGCTGCGGGGAGCCCTGCTGCAGGTTGTGCTGGGCTCCCCGCACCCCTGGAAGGCTGCAGGGGCTTGGGTACATGTACCCAAGCCCCTGCAGTCCACCTGAGCAGCGCGATCCTGGGGATCGCGCCATTGCCTCCTCCCTGCCTTCAGGCTGCCCCCGCCCTTAAGGGGGCAGGGGCCAAGGCCCGCAGGCTGGGTCGTCGTGACGCCCCAGTTTGAAAAGCCCTGTTGTAACAGATTGTACCGACTACTAAAAATTTAATTTTTAATACAGTACAATTTACAGTGCAGCTAAGCTTAAGAACTTCATGCATTTCTTTGTTGTTATACTGGAGAGGGAGGGGAAAAACTGAAGAGCTTCTAGGAAAGAAGGGAGGACAAAATCCCAAGAAACTTCAGCAAACATGGGCTATGATGACATTTAACCTGTCAGTCATTCAACTTGAGTGCCCAGCCTTTGAGAAAGACAAGCTCCCCCTTCCAATTCTGGCAACTGAGAATAACTTGGCAAGAACAGTGATTGCATGAGCTGAAGACCTGTGTATACTGAGCATTCCCTTTAACTTATGTTAAGGGAAGTGCATGAATGTATGATACTAGATTAGAAGATATGTCCCTCCTGATCCATCTCATGGCATGAAGGAGTCAGTGCTTGTCCCCTTGCCCACTATTCCTTCATGTACACAAAGGGATTGACGTCTGGAATGCTATCTACAACTATAGGTTTAAATCACATGCTTGATTACATTACTGAATTATGAACTAATCCTGTGGACCTTTGGTGACAGCAGAATCAGTGTTCAGCTGTCATAAAAGACCCAGCGAAAGTGCAAGGGTCGTGCCACCACTGCCTGGGCCAGTCTGAGCTACTACTGCAAAGTCTGCCACACTGCTGTGGATGGCAGGCTCCACTGCTTGCAGTAAGTTGATGGTGGGGGTCTCATGGGCAGGAGGAGTTTCAAGACAGGGAGGGAGGATGATGGGGCAGATATCCCTCCTCCACCTGGTCCCTCATCTTTTCTTTCCTCAAACTTAAACCAACTGTATAGGCTAACACAGGTCAGAGAGATCCACAAGCCATCAGGAGGCCTTCAAAGAAGAGAATTTCCTTATGTTCTCAGGTCTCCTGATTACCCTCCCATCATAGCATACAGTACATGCCTCCTTGGCACAGCTGTATGCTACAATGTGGTGGGGGCCAGGATTGGGCTGTTAATCTACTGTACAATATACCTGTGCTGGATTATATGTGCATATGTAGCATTCCAATATTCTTTCCCTGCGTACCAGAGGGGCAGGCTGGGGCATGGTTCTGAGAGAAGGTGCACTCTCACTCTTTCTTATGCAGTTGATTTGGGGAGCAGAGCCCACATACTGACCAGTCTGGCCTAGGGATATTTTTTTCTCCTACTGACAAAAAATGATTTTTGCTTCTAGATCAGGGAAATTCCAGAATGCATGCACAGGCATCTGGATTGCACCATAGGGCACCTTAAGGAACCTACCTACCAATACAGCCGTTTCAAACATATCAAAACAACAATATCTACTAGTTGGAATGCTTCCCATGAATCTTCAGCATGAAACCCACAACTTTCCACTGTGATTTAGTTCAGGGGTCTCCAAACTTTTTGGCCGGAGGGCCGCATCAAATATCTGGTGTGGTGTGGAGGGCTGGAAAAAGAATTTAAATATAAAATTTAAATAAATAAATTAGAGATGGAACTTAGATGAGTGAATAAATGAATGAATGGGCTCATTCATTCAACTTCTCTGACCCTCAGAGCACCCTCCAGACACAATCAGAACCCAGCTCCGATCATGTTCAGTTGAGTGGGCCAGAGGCTTTCCGGGAACAAGAGGTTGGCCGCAGGCCAGAAAGAGGTTTGCTGCGGGCCGCATCTGGCCCCTGGGCCAGGGTTTGGAGACCCCTGAGTTAGTTGATTCTCAGGTAGCCTTGATTTCAATACATGATAAACATTCAGAATGCTTTTGACAAACTAAAATGAAATTAAAATGCTGTTTCTGGTTATAAACTCAATGACATTTTTCATCCTTGTGACATATACACAAGACAGGCTATTCTGACCAATCAGATAACAAACCATGAAATGTATGATAATGTGTAGCTGACCTACAAAGGATTACAAATTACTTCAAACAGAACCCAGAACATTAGAAAGCTAGTCTAAAATTCTTTCTACCTTTACCCAGAGAATTTTTGTTCCATGCAACTTCCTCAGAAGTAAGTCCTATAGTTTACAACACAGTTCATTCACACTTATGTGTACATAGAATTCTATGAGTGCATAGAATTGCCACACTAGTCCAGGCCTGTTCATTTACAAGCAAGTCAGTTCAGTAGGACTTACTCCTTGAGAAATGCACTTAGGATTGCTGCCTGACTCAAATGCAATAGTCTTAAGAATTTTGTTTATTGCACCTATGGTTTTACAGACAATGATATGGCAATTATTCAGTCTGTCTAATGTAGTTTGTTGTTTTGTGGACTTGAATTCCCAAAGTAGTAACTGCTTCCCGTCTTTCAATGCAAAGTTTCATTGAAAATGGTAGATCTTCAATACTGTAACAATTATATTTCGTATCTTTATCATATAAATGACTTTCAATAACGGTATTTGAAGCATATGAAGTCATACAGTCTATATTCTCTCTACCATTTATTCTAGGGCTGCCTAGGTCTAAGCCTAGGACGAGGGCTGCCTGGTTGGCAAGATGAGGACTATATTCCTCCCCCCCCCCCAACAAATTCAATATACAATGCATGAGAAGCATGACTTATTATCTGCCATTACTGATTTAATCTTTCCTGTACAAGCAGAATGGAATATATTGCACTTAAAAACTTGACTTGTGAACAGGTAACATTCTATCAGAATTAGCAGAAGGCATTCGGTTTACATTTTCAATATTTTTCTTTGGAACAGAAGTGGGACAAACAGGAGGATGTACGTCACTGCATGAGCAACATGCAATTAGTGTTCAGCTTGCTTCCACTGGCCCATTTCCCTTCATGCTTCATGCCTTCCTTTATTAATAAGAGTATAATATAGTTTTTAAAAATTGAGTAAAATAAAAATCACCATGGACTGTTTCAAAACAAAGGTGCCTTTGCTGGAAGATAGCTTCCCTTTAAGGGAAGTGACAGTGTAGCATGAAAAAGGATATGAACTTGCATTGCAACATAAATCAGAGCCTTCGTTCTCTACTTTGTGTGGCTTGTGGTGTTGGAGTGTTATGTGCCTATGCAGGAGGACCCTTATGGTGCACTCCATGGAGCAATGTGACAGCAACAAGAATGCTGAGATGAATGGGGTTTATGTTCAGACTGACAAGGCGCGGACTCTTTAAAACACTTTGCCTTTCTGTGTAGTGTATCATGAAGCAGTCGAATGCAGATTACCTTATTATTGTGTCTCCCTGATCTACACAGGACTGCTGAAATGAAGAAAGCACATGTGGTTTGGCCTTATTTAGTGAAGAAAATAAGATTTAAAAAAAGCTCCCCACACATCAGCTGCCATAAGAGGAGTGGGAGTGGGATGAGAAGGAGAGGAAGATCTCTTTCAAATCTGCCACATCTACAAGACATATACTCTGTTCCTTGATGTTCTCACAGTTCCTTCTAAGTAGCAGCTCCACTCGAAACAAATTCTCGTCCTTAAAGATGCCTACACCTGCAAGTAAGCATGCATTTCAAACAGAACAATAAGCAGCATTAACATTGTGACACTATGCAGGAATCTGCTCTTTCTGTGTATAGAAATTCTTTGAGCACTCTGGAGAAGGGAACATCCTAATCATTGCCGAAGAATAGTTTAGGATTATTGTGGGGTGGGGTTATTTTTGTTTAATTTTTTGCATTTTATATAATGTACATTCCTCTTGGTTTTTTGCTTCCAAATGCAGTTTAAGGCTATTTGGTAAAATCTACATATTGTAATAAGATATCAGGCTCAATTTACAGGGTTCCCCTCCTTTCCCAAACATTCAACTTTTTGAAGAGTCATATCTTGACACAAAACATGCTTATATCAGCTTTGCCCTAAAACAGAATGCATGCTTAACAAAATACATTTGAGGAAAAGAGAAGAAAACCAAAAGAGAGAAAACCCAATGTCTGGTCTGCTTAACCTCTTAGAACTTTGAGCCTTTTCAGTCCTGTGACAGGCTGAAGGGCTGGCAAAGTACATCTTTAAAGTGCTCATCAAGGTGAAGAACGAAAGTGCTGTAGTATAATTTAAGGAACTGTTCTGCCTATGGCTGAATACTTCTTTAAAAAAAACAAACCCTAGTAACAGAAATTTGTCTCATGGATGTTGTACAGTTTTGATTTTTTTGTATTATTTAGAACCTGATTTCATTCTCTCTGGGATATGCTAGAATCATAACCTTTGGGAGAGTACAGAAGAGTAATGCCATTAGAGTTTATTTCAATCCCAAGTATATCATATTTCTCTTTTCCTTGGTGTCAATCAAAGATTTGGAAACATGCTCCACTCTCCTGACATTTCATAGCTAGATGTCAGATTCCTCTTGAAACTATCAAGATACTTTCGCCCCCCTTTAGCTAATACTGCATAGGAAAAAAAAAACAATTTCTGAAAAAAAAAATTACAAATGTAAACCACAGTTCACCTTTTTACCTTAAGATTACCATTTAAACTTAGATATACTTACCACTCACATTCATATTTCTTAAACTGGTTACAACATCACAACTGGCATTTTAGACAAGCAAAGGCATATTTTTGTTTTTTTGTTTTTGTGTTTTTTTGTTCTAAAGGATACCCTGGAAACTCAATTGATATAGCTTTTTGAGACTTTCAAATATTACGTGTAGCATAGCTTTTGAAATTAAAAAAAAATATTTCATGTTTGTAAACGAAATAACTACAACAGAAAAGAACTTTTTAAAATGTAATGAATGTTCCAAAGGAGCAAATAGAACTTTTTCACATCTTGCTACAGAAGATCGAAACTCTTAAGGCTTCCTGTTTCCCTTTCATTCAAGTCCTTTTGGACGTCTGGACGCTTGCTAACAGCAGGCATTTCTCTCTCTGTGCTGGACTTTTCCAATATGATCAGGGTTCCACAATTCTTTGTTCCTGATGAACTTTGGAGTTTAATGGCTGGATATCCTTGTTCATCTCCAAAAACTCAACTCAACATGAGATGGTAGGCTTAGTATTATGTTGCAGTAACAAAGGTGAGCAGAATGGCAGAACACATGGGCAGAAATCTTTAGCCAGGTACAAGGTAAGGGGACTGGAGTCAGAGTGAGAGAGACAGAAGGCTTAGGGGAAATGGGTCCTTTCTTCCTTGCACTTTACATTTGTAGCACCTTCTACTTGGATTAGCTAATGCCTCTGGTGAATGGTGAGATGCACCCATTTGAAAGTTTGTTATTCTTATCCCTAGTTATCACATCATTTATAAAAATATAAATAACAAAAAGGTAAGCTGGGTTCCATCTCAAGAGGTGTTTCTTGTTGTCCTCTGAGAACATATTGGATAAGTCAGGTCTCAACAAGCCCTATCTGCTGGAGCTGATTGTTTAGTAATCTGATCGTAAATACAAAAAAAGAAAGCAAGAGTCAGTCTTGCAATGGGCTCAGCAAATTCTGAGGAAATCAAAAGCATTCCACTGTGCATGTGGCACAAAGGACACAACACTGAGGGCCATTCAGTGGGGGGGAGGGAGGGTGACCAAAATGAGCAGGGAGGAGACAAACTGTACAATCCTGTTGTTCTGTTTCTTAAAAAAAGAAGAAGAAAAACAAGAAGAAACTATGCAGCATTCTGGTCTTTAAAGCCGTGTTTGGGCCTCTGGGATATAGATCTCAATGCTGTCTGCACGTTCTGTGGCTGAATTCTGCCGAAATGAAGCTGCTCGCTTAGCAGCCATTAGCCGTCTTCGGGCTTCTTGACGCTGTCTGTCGGGCAGGTCCAGAGACTTTTCTCGTGTTATTGGGAATTTTCCTTTTGGGGGCTTCTTTGGTACAGGAGGAGGAACTTTTCTTTCTTCCTGGAGTTAAAAAGAAAGGAAGAAATTCTTAGTGATCAGTTGAGACATTTGCCAGTTGCTCAGTGTGGAGCATCACAGGAACTGGAGCTGAATAGTGAAACTAATGTTTCACTAATGTAAACCCTTGATTACAGCTACCCCTCATCAGGGGAGATTTGCAGGTCTGTGGCAGCTGAAATATGTATACCTGGACTTAACACTAATGTCTAAATGCCCTGGCACCAAAGGCTAAGATTAGTGGTCAAGTGCTAAATCTGAAAGTACAGGAGCACCTCATGAAATTCCACAGACCACAGCCACACCCGCAAAGCCATGCTCCACAAATACTACCAAAAACCAAACATCACATTTAAATTTCTTCATGAGGGAGCTTCCTTCTCCTGCCTCTTCTTTTTATCTGGAAGTTTATTGCAGTTCATTTTAAAAAAACCTAGCTCGTTTCATCCCAAACTCTTGGAGTGGGCTGCAATAGTTTTAAAACAAATGTATCCAATTTGAAAAAAGGGATTTAAAAGATATCCCAAATAAATATAAAAGACAGAATGCTATCCTATTAATGTTTATCAAAAGTAAGCCCTACTATGACTGACGAAACTGCCAAGTAGCATGCTGCTGGAGCATCTTTGGGAAGGTTGGAGATTTCCCATGCACTCCAGTGGATCCTGCTAACAATGGTAAGGTGGTGGGGCAAGTAGAAGGGTGAGGGGAGGGAGGAATGAGGCAGGGAGGCTGCGGGAATGAGTGGATCTGGCAGAGACAGGGCGCACCAGATCCTATCCCTCTTTTCTGCAGCCTCCTGGTCCTTTTTCTCTCTTCAGACTTGCACTAGTCAAATCACTAGTGCAGGTCTGAGGAGACCCACTGTGGAGCCGGAATCTTACAGGGGTATAAGGAAATTTTAATCCCCTTTCACCTGCAAAGCTTCCCACTCCCCACCTACCCACCCCTGCTGGATACAACCAGAGTGACCAGATACAATGGAGGACAGAGTGCCTATATCTTTAACCATTGTACAGAAGAGGGAATTTGGGCAGCTGTAGCTCAACATGGAAGGGTTTAAAAAGCTGCACCTGCCAAAATTCCCTCTTCTGTGCAATAGATAAAAGTATAGGCACTCTATCCTCTATCTATTGGATCTGATCACCCTGGATACAACATACCCATTTGGGTGCACCAGTGGGGGAGGGGAAAGAATAGGCCTGGGCTGTAAATGTAACACAAGCTATATGCAACTTCTCTGGTAGCCTTTGGGAAAGTGTCACTCTAGGCTTCAGCATGTGTCCCTAGACAAATTTCTCATTTTTTCTCTTTCTGGACCTGATGCTTCTTTTCAGTGAAATCATTTCTGCCCAATGTTCTATAGACACAAGAGGGATCAAATGTGTACACCTGTAGGCTGGGCAAAAATGGGTTAAGGACTTTTGAAAAAGTTTCCAAGGCAACACTTGAATGCTTCTGCTGATGTCATTCCTGCACCTCTTGTAGGAGAAGTCCCAAAGCTCCACTATACCCCAACCCAAGACTATAATAATATTCAACTTAAATCAGAAGCCTCTTTTCTTCCCAAAGATTATATACAACCCAATGAGACAATCAGTTGTATTTTGCACTAGTCTGCAAACTGAAGGCACTTCCATTTCTGTAAGAAAGGGGTGGTTTTTGCTGGGTTTCTCTGCTTTTTCAACGTCCTGAAAATGTGCTTCTGAGGGTTGGGAGACCCTCTGGAGTAGCATGGCATGTACGCGTAGCATGGCAAAGGAAAGCAACGTTAACTAAACATTCCCCTCTTGTGTGAACAGAATTGTGGAAGATGCTGTTAGGTTGCAACCCAATACATCTGTTTTTCACAACATTAAGTTTTTCTTCTAATTTTAGTTATATTTTTTCTCCTTTATTCCTATTGCTATTTATTGCTGTTGTTATAGTGAGTGGAAGAACTTAATAAATTATTGATATTCTAAGAACAAAATTGGCCATGAAATTCTTCTCTATATGGTGTGGGAATATTAGCTGGGAAAAAAATGTTCTGTTCTCTGCCCTCCTAATGTGTTCACAAGCAGAGATTGCATCAATTATTAGTGTCTGTGGAAATTCTCAAAGATCGTTTATGAACACAGAAAACTCACTTGAACTGCCTTGCAGCAGGGAAAGCCAATCCGTATTTGTGTTCCTTGTTGATTGGAAATAGGGCATGGTCCAAAGATAAACATTTTAAAATTTCATTGATTTCAATACTAGAGAGTTACAGCTCAATCCTGAGCTGCCCGCGGCACCCAGGTCTGGCGGCTCCATGGCGGGCTTCCACTGGATCCTGTGCCTCCCGCGCTACCGCGGGAGGCTCCTTGAGAGAAGGGGATGTTCATCCCCTTCCCCCGAATAAGGGAAGCAGCCCCGCAATGAGCCCCGCAATGAGCAGCCCACTACTCACTTTAGCAGTGACCTTTTGGTCGCCATTAAAGTAAAGGTGCTTGTGTAGGGCGAGCAGTCCTGCCCAAGTGCCTTGGATCCGACATGCCCCCCATGCCCCCAGCCACGCCTCCCCCCTCCCGTTCCGCAGCCCGGCCGTCTGGGAGACCACCAAGCTGCAGAACCTGTGCACCCGCCATGTGTCAGCCCAGCGCCGGCTGGCTCTGAGCTAGCTCCGGCGGGAGCCCAGTGGTAAGCCCCGCAAACGTGCCTTATAGCACGTTTGCGACTGTGGTCCGCGGTGCGGAGCTGCACCACGGGCCACAGGATCGGGCTCTTAAGCACATTCCTAACAATCCAGTTGAAATCAATAGATCTTTCAAGTGCCTGCTCTTCACCATATGGCACCCAAATTTTCCCTCAGTACTGAATTTCTCACTCTCAGTGAAGAAACAATGGTGAAAACAAAAATCACCCAAGGCATTAATTAGACCAAGGCAATGACACTTGGAGGTCTCCAATTAATATGGGAGAGCAGCTGCCTGCACATCACTATATTCCTCACTCACGCCACCAATTAGGCAATCCAGTCCTGTCCTTAATTATGCACAGGTACATCTTGGCATATCATGAGCCTATTAGCTATGCCTAGGAGAGAAACTACAGCGTAGTGGGGAAGTGTTACATCTAATGTTGAATACGTTATTTACAATTGTGTTTCCAAATAAACTTGTGGCAAATAGTGAAGCCCACATCTCAATCTTCAATCCAGAACCCAACTTACAGAGAGTTTCTGCACAGAAGCAGAAAAAAGGAAGTGCACTCCTCTCCTGAGGTCTGAAATGGTAAAATCCATTCTGGCACCTCTACCATCCTATGGTTCAGTCCTATGGGCGAGCTACAATGCTGGGACTCATGTTCTGGCACTGCAGCATGCTTTATAGTGGTTGCAAAACTCAACCCATCATTCTGTGCAGCCAGGTGACCACCAGTGACCTCCAGAGAAGCCCTGATGCCAGTAAATCCGTGCAGGGGTTGGGCAGTGCATTCGGTTGGGAAGAATGGGAAGATAAGGGGAGGGAATGGGGAGGAGACCAGGGCAGGGAGGGTGTGAGTGTCAAGGCCAAAAAGGGGGTGCTATCAGAAGCAGCAGCTCTACTGATATTCTATCCTTCTTCCTGGGTCCACTCAGACCTACAAAAAATTATTGGTGCAGGTCCAAATAGACTCATCAGGGCAGCAGAATTTAATTCCCAGGCAAAGGAACAAATGTTCCCTTACCTGGAAGAGACCTCCAGGATTATTCCCCCCTCTGCTTCTGTGCTGCAGCTACATCAGCAGGGAGGTTTAGACAGGGAGGTTAGATAGGTCTGTTGTGCACAGACTAGGCCTCAATTTCCATTCTGTTCAATCTCTGTTTAAGCTCCCTTTGACAATAACACATCATCATGCTATTAGATGGTCAACCAGCAGATGATGAAAGCTCTCAAGGGCTTTCACCAAGTTGATAAACTACCCAAAGGGATAACAGACCACAGCATGCAACAAAATTTTAGCGATCTGGCATGCTCCTTCCTTTTGCCAGGAGCCATTAGAAGGTTTGAGTTTTCTTATGCAGTTGGCTCAAATTTCATGTGACCTCACTGGTAAATTGTGGAAATCTGTATCAAATGAACTCCTCAGAACTAAGTTGAAAAAGGATGCATTTCAGTTGAAGCCCTCCTCTAGTTACATAGGTACTGTCAGTTGTGCCTGTACAGCAGGGCTGTTCAACTCCGACCTGAGGGCCAGTGCCCTGTGTAAACCCTCCCCTGCATGAACTGTGCCTACCATTCTTCATGGTTCATGGTTCATGGTTCGAGCTTCATGGTTGCAGTGCTGCTGTCCCCTGAACTGTGTCCCAGCTTGCTGCAACTGCCTGGAAATCTGGGTGCAGTGGCTGCTGGGCGACAGACCCTGGAAGTGGCTAGCCAGGGCTCAGTTTGGGGAAGAGCAGTGCTGTGACCACAAGGCTCCCTGGTAGAACGGTAAGTGCCATTAATGCAGGGGAAGCCTTTCCTGATGCACAGCGGAAGGGTTGGGAACTCAAGTCAGTGACTTGAACTTGAGTTGCAAAAATGTGTGATTTGGGGTCACTCAGGGACTCATGAGCTGCGTGTGTGGAAGACTCTGAAAAAGACTCAAGTCAGGACCCCCTGACTTGGTACTCATCCCCACGTGTGCTGATTCAAGTTTGCCTGTGTCTAGGGGTACTTGCTTATTGTTTTTGCCACATGAAAAACCTCATGGGGCCAGCATTCTGATGGGCAAGCAGCAGGGAAGTTCCAGCCAGGAGGCAAGAAAGGGTTAACGTGAGCAAGAGGGAAGAAGCAGGACTGGGCTGTCTTTTCCCATCTCTAATTGGAAAGAAGGAATGGATGATCATTGGACAAAGAATGGGCATTCTCAAATTTTCATTGGCTGATGGATGGAAGGAGGAAAAGCCAAAGGGGGTTCTTGCCTTACAATTGGCTGGGAAGGGAAGAGAGGCAAGAAAGGCAGTTCATAGTGATCACGCTTTTCACCATGGCTGATGGGGAACCCTCATTGAATGATCAGCTACAGTGGGACTACTTCTGAGTACGGCTGCAAAGGATTGGGTTGTTCTGGTAAGGCTCCCAGTTGCACGTGACCCTCCTCCCTCTTGCCACTTCTGTCTTGGCTCTCTCGCACTCCCTCTCATCGCTCCTGACATCAGGGGAATGTTCAAAGAAAACTCTGACACACATACAGAACCCGGCAGCACTCCCATTTTTTCTGTAGTGGGCTTTTTAAAGGGGGGGACTTGACTTGAGTTGCAGTGGGGAGGTGACTCTAGACTCAACTTGAGTCAAGTCATGCTGGATTTTCCCATCCCTGCATGCGGTCTTCACTTTGGAGAGTGCTGCGCATAGCATACAGCATGGTGCATACACCAATAAAACAAGGGAGTCATTCGTCTTTGGGAGCTATTTTCACTTATTTTCAAAGTACATTAAAGAATGACATGTTAGGTAAAGCACAGGAAAGTGACTATTTGAATATATAGCCCTGCAAAAATGAAGTCTACACTGCCCACTCCAGTCACTTAGGGCGCAATCCTAACCAACTTTCCAGTGCTGGCATAGCTGTGCCAGTGGGGCATGTACTGCATCATACAGTTGGTGGGCAGTCATGGAGGCCTCCTCAAGGTGGGCAATGTTTATTCCCTTACCTTGGAGTTGCATTGCCCTTACGTCAGTGCTGGAAAATTGGTTAGGATTGTGGACTTAATTAGAGGAGGTTTACACTGGGCAACCAGAATGCACTTCTTTAATAGCTTCGATGAAGCAAGAGAACCCATGCACTGCATCTTGCATTCTGGCCATTGTTCCAGATAACAAATGGATGGGTCCCCATATTGTCCCAAGAATAGCCCAAATGAGTCGGAGATCAGGGCAAGATGAAAACCAACACAATGTGGACTACAGGGGGCATGCATGCTTTGAATCACTGCCTTCCTCCTACTTCTATTCTCAGCATTTGTTTTACTGAATCACAGACTCAAAGCAGCTTTAGGTTTTAATCAATTATGATCAACCTTTGAATTGCCACTTGATAGAAACTGGGCAGGGCAAGCACTACTGACTCCTAGTATACATTACATTTTACAGCTGGAACTCCTTATTTCTGAAGCATGTTGTCCAATAACTGGACAACTGTTAAATAATTTCAGATTTGAAAAATGGATGAGCTATAACACAAGAAGGCTGGACATATAATGCAAACTGGTGAATTGTTCTACCCACATTCGGCTTACCTTCCTTTCAGGTGACTCTATTATTTTCCATTCATTCAGTTTCAGCTGGTGCAGTTCATCAAACTTCATACTGACATCTTCAATTGAAAGCTGTAACAAGTCCCAGAATCCTGCTAAATCCTGCGAAGTTGGCCGCGGCATTGCACTGGGATCCTGACATATGTACAACAAAGAGACTCATGTGAGAGCCGGAATATAAAACAGATTTGGTATAATGCAGAACAGTTGACTGAAAACAGTGCTTCCTGCATAGCACCACGATGACAGTTTTTTCCCCAAGATCCTTGCAGCTTGGTTGAATAGACCTCTTAGTTGCACCAGGATGTGACCAAGACTGAAATGACAAACTGTTATACACAGCATCTACCCAATTTAAGTGACTGGGATTTAATTTCAACAAAAAATATCATTAGAGCAGTGACAGAAATAAGTGGTAAAGAGTAAACTGCTGTCTAAAGGCTCTGAGACTAGAGGGAAATTCCATAGATCCTTGTTGCTTCTGGACACTTCTCCTCCTTCCCCTTAAAACAGGGGTCTCCAAACTTTTTGGCCAGAGGGCCGCATCAAATATCTGGCATGATGTGGAGGGCTAGAAAAACAATTTAAATATAAAATTTAAATAAATAAATTAGAGATAGAACTTAGATGAATGAATAAATGAATCAATAGGCTCATTCATTCAACCTCTCTTGCCCTTAGAACACCTTCCAGACGCAACCAGAGCATAGTTCCAGTCATGTTTGGCCAAGTGGGCCAGAGGCTTTCAGGGGACAAGAGGCTTGCTGCGGACCTCATCTGGCCCCCGGGCTGGGGTTTGGAGACCCCTGCCTTAAAAGATCTGTGATCCACATCTGAATCTTAATTCACTTTTTTGGAATAACTACCTAACAACAAACCAGAAGTCAAATATGTTTTAGCAAAACCAAGGATTGTTGTTTTTTTCCCCTTCTCATTTAAGAAACCCTTGGTGAAGGAGAATATTTCTGAATGGGCAATGCTATGGGAAACCCTTGATGAAGGAGGATATTTCTCATTTAAGAAACCCTTGGTGGATATTTTTGAATGGGCAATGCTACAAGGTACATTCATTTCAATCAGCAGATTAAAATTATCCCAGTACAAGCTGCGTCAAAGAGCAAATTATGTACCCAATCTCCAGCTGAGAGAAATGAATACCATTCTATTAACTGCAATGGAAAAGCTGAGCAGCATTTCATGGAAGTTTGGCCACATGTGGAACAAATCCCACAGCAATCAGTAGCATTTAATAAAGTACGTATCTGTAGCTGTATTTCAGCGTTCGTCAGACATCCTACAATTTGTCCAAATTTATGCTTCAGAAAAAAATCTATATAGTAGCAGCTATTACAGGTAGCCCATTGTGGCTTTTCACTCTACCCTGATTTAAGGTGATTACATGTCTTTGTTTGGCACTCCGATCAGAAGGTGCACTACATCATTCCCAGTATTGCTCTGCTGGTAAATAAGCTTGCTTTACATTCTCCAAGCCACAAGAGGGCTGCTTCCTGCTTCCAAAAAGTGTGCATGTGTTTATTTTATCTTATCTATCAACAACTTGCAGTGTTCCAGACTCACAACATTGTCCCAAAAAGCATTGTGATAGAGATGATTCATCTTGAAACATCCTTAAATTTAATCTTACTCAGAAACTTTTTTTTTAATTCAGAAAAATAGTTATAAAATAAATGGATAGCATCCAGAGGGAACATACCAAAAAGGGACATGGATTATGTTTGTATTAGTGCATAACCAAACTGTGTTAAGCTGTAATCTCATCAAAATTCATAAGGCCAACACATTCACTTTTGGGAGGTATGTGCATGAAGAAAATTTATGGTCCAATCCTATCCTCTACCGCTCCCCCCCCCCGCTTGTGCAGAATTATGTTGTATATGGTGGTGGGTGAGGTGAGGCGGGGCAGGAGGTTTTGGAAGGAAAATGGGCTTTAAATCCCCTTTCTCCTCTGTAAACAGCCTGCCTCTCAATGGGTCTCCTTGGACCTGTGCCAGCAATTTCGCTGGTGCACGTCTGAGAGAAAGGAAGCATAGAGGCTGTGGATAAGAAGAATCACTGCATCCATCCCCTCCTGCAGCCTCTCCACCCCGTTCCTCCTCCCTCCCCACCCCATTCCACCTTCCTCCCACCCCTCTTGCCTCCAGCACAGGCTTACCTGCTCCAGTGGATGGTCAGCGTAGCAATGACACACACAGGAAGGCTCTGGCTTTCCCACCGGTACTCCAGCAGTGTGCGCTGCTGGACCATGCTTTATGGCTGCCTTATGGCAGCCAACACTGACAAATCACTAGTTCTGCCAGTGGGGCAACCCAATAGGAGTGGGCTGTCTGGCTCTGTGGCAGAGGAAGAGGGGCATTCCTGATCCTTCAGAATTGCCTTTCCCATGTACTTGGAGGCAGGGCCACCTAGCTGAATTGTTTCCTCCTTTTCTTGCAATCCCAGTGATAGAGCAAACCATCACGTCCTAAGGTTCATGGCATGGCATGTTTGTGCAAGCACAGATGAGACCCACACACATGAGGAAGCTTGGCTCAAGGGCTATAGTGCACTTTCCTGTCTACAGCATTGATTCTCCAGATGTTGAGGAAGATCCAGGGCCAGTGGCAGACAATATCCTCTTAGCTTCAAGGTGGCTACGAATGTCCAAGTTTCAAGAGCTCCTAGTAGAGCTCCATCAGCACTTAGATGATGGAAAAGCCATTGGCCTTACTAGCATAGAAGGATCTGTTGTCACAGGGTCTGATTCTCCATTTGCAAGTACACCTATTCTGTCTAACAATGTGAGGCTGATAAAAATCTGTTAAAACACTTTGGATACTCTGACAAAACATTGGTCATACTGTTAACCTTGAGGCATCAATCCACGGAAAAGGTGTATGTTTTCATGTGGAAAGCATTTCTGCAGTTGTGCACAGATCAAGGGATGTTACTAGACCTGTCTCATATCCTGGTTCATTCTGGACTTTTTACAAGCTAATTTGGACAACTGCTTTAACACTGGTACTCTGAGAAGGTAGATAGCAGCACCCAGTAGCATCCTGGGGCGAAAGCAGAGGAGCACACTTTCTTCCCATGTGCAATTAAAGTGCTTCTGAACATCTACCATCAGTATACATTTTCTCCACCTAGAATTTTAACTGGGTGCTCAGAGCATTCATGGGACCTCCCCCTCCATTGTATCCCATGGCTGAGGTGTCGCGCATGAGCTGACCTTCAAGATGCTTTGCTTATTGGCCATTACTTCCACCAGACAGGTTTTGGAACTAGAGGGCCTTTCTTCTGACACAGAGCTATGAGTGTCCCATATGTACGATGTAAGACTGAAGATGGACCCAGCATTCATGTCCAAAGTCAATTCCTTGTTCCATAGGTCCCAGGAGCTTTGTTCCTTCTGTATTTTTGCCCTAATCCAGTGCATCCACAAGAAAAAAGTTGGCACATGCTGGGTGCGCAAAGCACCTAGCATTTTTTCTTTGAGTGGTGGAGGCTAGGAAATTAGAGCTTTGTTCATGTCATTCTAGGGGGTTGTGGTAGCACTCTGTTTCCATGGTGGAGCTGTTGTGTTGAAATGGCATCTAAGTCTCCCCCTTCAGCGGTTGCAGATTATTCTCGGACAGTGATAGCGACTTCTGCAGTTTTTTGGGAGACATCCTTCTTTGGAAGAATATGTCAGGCAGCAATCTGGTCCTTGTGTCATACTTTAACCAGGCATTACAGGTTAGTTGCATTATCCTTAGTAAACATAGCCTTTGCGAGGTAAGATCTGCAGAGGGTCCTGAAGGTAGCATTCTCATGCTGCAGTTCAAGACTTACCTGAATTAAGTACTGCTTGGTTATATCCTGATCAGGAATGCACCTCTTTCTCTACCAGGAAAACCTGGGGATTTCTTGCCATTCATTCCTGTTCTGGGAAGAGTAAGGGGAACATCCCACCTGCTACTTATGATCAGGTTTGGTGACTTGTTCTTCAAAACCATAGGTCATGTGTAAGGTAGCAGGTAGGGATGCTTGGAGATGATCTCACGCTGTGGACCTCTATATTCTGTTAATGGCAAAGGTGATTGGATCAGGTTGCCTTAACAATACCTTGGTGTTGTTCATTTTTTTTGAAGTTTAGCCCTGTTACATTAGATATTACTGTATGTGCAGAGAAATGCATAGGGTGTTTCTGACTTTTCCCAATTCAACTGGCTTCCAAGCATATAGGAGAGGCAAACCTGAAGGATCAGGAAAGCCTCCTTTTTCCCCCCAAAAGGGGAGGCTACAGGGGCAGGGAGAAGGTGATTTGGGCCCGAGAAGGGTTAGGTTTGGCAGTGGTGCCATCTGCCAAATCTTAACCCTTTTCTCAGGCCCAATTTGCCTTCACAGGTTCGTATGAACTTATGCAGTGATATCACTGGCACAGGTATGAGTTGCCCACTGGGCTGGTAGGGGTTTATCTGGGAACAAATGTTCCTTTCCCCCAAGGAGGCCCACCCCCCCCCCCCCAGAATACAGCAGACTCAACATTAGTAATTGTAATTAGAAATGTAAGAAGGTGATAGGGGAGGCCAAGCGAGACTATGAGGAACGCATGGCCAGCAACATTAAGGGGAATAATAAAAGCTTCTTCAAATATGTTAGAAGCAGGAAACCCACCAGAGAAGCGGTTGGCCCTCTGGATGGTGAGGGAGGGAAAGGGGAGATAAAAGGAGACTTAGAGATGGCAGAGAAATTAAATGAGTTCTTTGCATCTGTCTTCACGGCAGAAGACCTCGGGCAGATACCGCTGCCCGAACGGCCCCTCCTGACCGAGGAGTTAAGTCAGATAGAGGTTAAAAGAGAAGATGTTTCAGACCTCATTGATAAATTAAAGATCAATAAGTCACCGGGCCCTGATGGCATACACCCAAGGGTTATTAAGGAATTGAAGAATGAAGTTGCAGATCTCTTGACTAAGGTATGCAACTTGTCCCTCAAAACAGCCACGGTACCAGAAGATTGGAGGATAGCAAATGTCACGCCTATTTTTAAAAAGGGAAAGAGGGGGGACCCGGGAAACTATAGGCCGGTCAGCCTAACATCCATACCGGGTAAGATGGTGGAATGCCTCATCAAAGATAGGATCTCAAAACACATAGACGAACAGGCCTTGCTGAGGGAGAGTCAGCATGGCTTCTGTAAGGGTAAGTCTTGCCTCACGAACCTTATAGAATTCTTTGAAAAGGTCAACAGGCATGTGGATGCGGGAGAACCCGTGGACATTATATATCTGGACTTTCAGAAGGCGTTTGACACGGTCCCTCACCAAAGGCTACTGAAAAAACTCCACAGTCAGGGAATTAGAGGACAGGTCCTCTCGTGGATTGAGAACTGGTTGGAGGCCAGGAAGCAGAGAGTGGGTGTCAATGGGCAATTTTCACAATGGAGAGAGGTGAAAAGCGGTGTGCTGGGACCGGTGCTTTTCAACCTCTTCATAAATGACCTGGAGACAGGGTTGAGCAGTGAAGTGGCTAAGTTTGCAGACGACACCAAACTTTTCCGAGTGGTAAAGACCAGAAGTGATTGTGAGGAGCTCCAGAAGGATCTCTCCAGACTGGCAGAATGGGCAGCAAAATGGCAGATGCGCTTCAATGTCAGTAAGTGTAAAGTCATGCACATTGGGGCAAAAAATCCAAACTTTAGATATAGGCTGATGGGTTCTGAGCTGTCTGTGACAGATCAGGAGAGAGATCTTGGGGTGGTGGTGGACAGGTCGATGAAAGTGTCGACCCAATGTGCGGCGGCAGTGAAGAAGGCCAATTCTATGCTTGGGATCATTAGGAAGGGTATTGAGAACAAAACGGCTAATATTATAATGCCGTTGTACAAATCGATGGTAAGGCCACACCTGGAGTATTGTGTCCAGTTCTGGTCGCCGCATCTCAAAAAAGACATAGTGGAAATGGAAAAGGTGCAAAAGAGAGCAACTAAGCTGATTACGGGGCTGGGGCACCTTCCTTATGAGGAAAGGCTACGGCGTTTGGGCCTCTTCAGCCTAGAAAAGAGACGCTTGAGGGGGGACATGATTGAGACATACAAAATTATGCAGGGGATGGACAGAGTGGATAGGGAGATGCTCTTTACACTCTCACATAATACCAGAACCAGGGGACATCCACTAAAATTGAGTGTTGGGCGGGTTAGGACAGACAAAAGAAAATATTTCTTTACTCAGCGCGTGGTCAGTCTGTGGAACTCTTTGCCACAGGATGTGGTGCTGGCGTCTAGCCTAGACGCCTTTAAAAGGGGATTGGATGAGTTTCTGGAGGAAAAATCCATTATGGGGTACAAGCCATGATGTGTATGCGCAACCTCCTGATTTTAGGAATGGGTTAAGTCAGAATGCCAGATGTAGGGGAGAGCACCAGGATGAGGTCTCTTGTTATCTGGTGTGCTCCCTGGGGCATTTGGTGGGCCGCTGTGAGATACAGGAAGCTGGACTAGATGGGCCTATGGCCTGATCCAGTGGGGCTGTTCTTATGTTCTTATGTTCTTAGTGTTGCTGCATGGGGAGTTAGGTAGGTTTGAGCTGTGAGTTCAACAGACTTCCGGGTAAAGGATTTCAGCCTTATATTCATGTTTGATCTAATCTAGGGGTTTATGGCAGCTAAGAAAAGTTGTGGATGAAGCAGATGAGGCCATACTCCTTGAAGGGCTCACAATAAAAAAAAACCAGATGAACAGATCTGGAATGATGGAACTTTAAAAGATTGATCTAATCTCCTGAGAATGGAATGTGTAGATGGGACTCGGGAATCAGTCTCCTGAGTGATCTGGCAGCGGTCATGAATATGCCATCTAACACGGTTTTACAAATCTCACCAATTAAGCATCAGGATGTGCTTTAAATGCTGCCAGCATCATTAAGCACTTAAAGTGAACAACACGTAAATGGGAAAATGTGTAACAGAGAACATTACGGTAATCATTCAGCAGGTAGCTATCAAAAGCAGCAACTTTTCTGAAAGCATTAAAGGGGCAACTCAAGGTGTTGAGTGCAAAGACAAAGTTAAAAATGAGAAATTCTTTCTCCAGCTGAAGAAGTAATTATACTCTACTGCAAGGGTCTCCAAACCTTTTGGTCAGAGGGCCACATCAAATGGCTGGCACAGTTTTGAGGGCCGGAAAAAAAAATTTAAATATAAAATTTATATAAAATTAGAGATAGAATTTAGATGTGTGAGTAAATGAATGAATGGGCTCATTCATTCAACCTCTCTGGCCCTTAGAACATCCTCCAGGTGCAACCAGAGCACAGTTCCGGTCATGTTCGGCAAAGTGGGCCAGGGGCTTTCAGGGGACAAGAGGCTGGCTGCAGGCCAGATAGAGGCTTGCCGTGGGCCGCATCTGGCTCCTGGGCCGGGGTTTGGAGACCCCTGCTCTACTGTTTACATATGTGGTTTCCACACCGCCTGCCTGTGCCTTAGGACATAATGCAACTTGCAGTTCACACATTCAAAAAAAATAAAAAAGATAATGTACAAGATGTGGTGCATTTTTCCACCATATGGACTGAATCACCACTGTTTCTATCACTCTGTTGGTGATGGTGCAGATCAAATATTTATGTTTGGGAGGGGGGGGGGCTTGAGCATTACCTTAACTCCAGTGTCCACATCAACCAGGCAGGGAAACCTGGGCTCCCAGTTGAACTTTGGCCTCCATGGCCAAGGTTTGCTAGCCGGGTAGACCTGGGCTCCCTCCTGAACTTGGAGCCTGGATCTACCTGATGGGTAAACTTGGGCTCCCATTCCAACTGCCCTCTGGAGCCACCTCTTCCAGGCGGGTAGACCTGGGTTCCTGGTCGGGCATGATCTCGCCACTGACACACTGCCCAGTTGTGTTCCCCTGGCACCCGACTTCGCTCCCTATCCTGGAGGACACCCTTCCCCACTGGCATGACAGTTTGGTGGAGGGGGCCACGTATCCATGGTCCCCCCTTGGATCTGCCCCGCCTGGTGACCCGTAGGAATCTGATAAGATCAACTAGCACAATCAAGACACCAAACCCTCTTCAGTGTGCGACTTGGAAAAACAAAAAGAAAGACTAATGAAACTGCCTCAGACATTAACTCCATCACTGTAATTAATACAAATGACTGAGCAGATGCAGCACTAAACATGCTTTGCTGCATTTCAAAGATTTTCTTTTTTTGTTAAAACGCTGGTTGTTTTAACCTTATTGGATACTCAGATTGGCACCCACAGAGTGAATGCCTTGTCAGGTTGGTAAAGGTTGAGCTGTAAATATTACAGAATGCTTGCATTTAAATAAGACAGATTTATAGGTCACATCCTCTTAACATCAACTCAAAAATGTATTCAGTTCTCTGCTTCTAACAGGAAAAGTAAATATAACAGAAAATGATGTTACTGGTATAACAGGCCCAAATTCTAACCAACTTTTCAGCACTGGCATAGCTGGGCCAATGGGGCGTGTGCTGCATCCTGCAGTTGGGTGGCACTCACGGAGGCCTCCTCAAAGTAAGGGAATGTTTGTTCCCTTTCCTCAGAGCTGCATTGCCCTTATGTCACTGCTGGAAAGCGGTTATGATTGTGCCCACAAATACTTCCCTCAAAGGGCTAACTTACAGTGCAATCCTATGCATGTTTACTTAGAAGGAAGTCTCATTTTGTTTCATGGGCTTGCTTCCTTGTAACTGTGTTTTGGTTTTCAGCTTTGTAGACCAATTCTCTCCTCATGGTATGCCGCTGTACCACATGACCCACCATCATGGCAGGCCCTCCACTGTTCTACTCAGTGCTGCTGCTGGTGCAAGGGCCAGAAAGCCATGTACTGCCAGCAGTGGGGTGCAGATCAGCGCCCAGTGATCTGCTGGGACAGAGGCCAGGATCACTGGGGCAAGAAGGCCAGGATCACCAGGGGTAAGGTGGGAGAGGATCATGGCGGCACCAGTGTCCACCATATCCCAAATACCCATCTCACATGAACTGGCATTCCGAGTTCCCTCCTCCCCCCTTCACTCTCCCTTACACTGTTTGGTTCTGTGTCAGCAAAATAGCTGGTGCAGATCTGAGGAGACTCATTGGGATAGTGGAGGTTTCCCCTTACCTTGAGGAGACCTCCGGAGTGCCCCCCCCTGCTTGCTGAACAGCATGAACTCTGTTGGCATAGCTGTATCAGCGGAGGAAGCTTTCGTTAGGATTGGGCCCTTAGTTACAGTATATATGTAGTTCCAATTGTCACATGGGTGAGCAATATGAGATAATTTTTTAGATGTAACCAAGAGTGGCTTCATGGGTGGGGCCTGGTGGAGCATGTTTCTGGGAACTATGCCTGACCAATTCCTGAAGAGCAAAGACCTACTGCTTCTGCTGCTCCCTACCACTGCCAGGGCCCATGGGGTTGTTTGCCAGCTGCTACTGCTTCCACCATGCTAGCCAGGGTCAAACTGTGCATTTTATGAGGAGACAGAGAGGAGCTGGGGGTAGAAGCAAATGCAAGTCCTCCCTCATGTTGCCACTTGGCCATTGCCTGGTAAGCTAACTTTTTAGCTTACCATTTTCCTGGTAAGTGAGCCAGGAAAGCTAACTAGGAACCTCATGGAAGCATGAATGAAGACTTGAACCTATTTACTGCCAGGTCACAGACTCCATGACATGTGCTTTCCAAAGTAAGGAGAAGCATGACGTTGGGATTCCTTGCAGGGCTTTTACCCCTAGCCCCTTTCCAAGCAGGATAGAATTATAAGCAGTTTAAGGCTGCAAATCTATGGAATTTACTTGGGCCCTGTTGAACATATTGGCTCTTTCTTCTGAGTAAACATGCATAGGAGCATCTACAAAGCGGAGTTTAAGAGTGCTTACTTACCAGATTCTGTTGACATAGCCAATAGAACTGCTGGAATTTCTGAGACATAAGAAGCTGGGCACTTCCTACGGCACTCCGGATTTTACCTAGAACTGAACAGGCAGGGCAATTACTGTCAGTCTGGGTATGAAGCAAAAACAACACATGAATCAACTTCTGT
Organism: Tiliqua scincoides; assembly: GCF_035046505.1. NCBI lineage: Eukaryota > Metazoa > Chordata > Lepidosauria > Squamata > Scincidae > Tiliqua > Tiliqua scincoides. Next base: position 167,060,288 of record NC_089821.1, on the reverse strand, counting down.
AACAGAAATGCTAAGCTGGAGCATAACCGAAAATCCTATTATTCCAGTATTTTGATAACTATTCATTTAGTTTTGTAAACATTACATTGTGAAACTGTTTTCAAGGAGAATGGAAACTCAGAGATCAGATCAGCTTTTGAGATCCTATGGTACATTTGAAAACAAAAATAATAAAAGGGGAATGCTGTAGAAGAGGCTTAGGGCCCAATCCTATGCAGCCCTACTGCCACTGAGCTCCAGCGCTGGCACTGAACTCCAACACCAGTGCTGGGTGTCACAAATGTGCCTTAAGGCACATCTGCGGCATCCAGAGAGGAGGGGCCACTGGTGCTGGGCCAGTGCCAGTTGATGCTTGAAGCTGCTCCGTTCTTCCTGGGGACGGGGGTTGGGATCCTGCATACCCGTGTGCCCACCCCTGGGGCCACCCATAGCCTGTCCTCCCCCGCCCAGAAACACCTCCTTCCCGCCTCCTCCACGCCCCCCATGCCTACCTTCGCCGCTTGTATCGGCACGGGTGCGGTGGCACAAGCGGCGGTGAGGAAGCCGCCGCGGACGCTTCTGCTGGCTTCCGTGCGTCAGCGCATCTAGATGCGCTGATGCAACTTCCTCCCATGGAGGCGCAAACGTGCTTTACGCACGTTTGCAACCCTCCCAGGGCTCCTATGTTGGCATAAGTGCCGGTTAGGATTGAGCCCTAAGTTCTATTATGTTGTTGTCTATGGAATTTGTCAGACTAATGTTTGCTTGACTGTGCTTGTTAAGTATGTGTATTTGCTTGTGGAAATGGCAGACCACAGACTTCTGCTACACAGCAGATGAGTGTTTTCTTCTTCTTTTCAAAATGGCCATAACTCTTTCTGAACGTAGGGTTCACTAGCTATTCTGCTTCTTGATGTCAACACAAGGAAGGGCTATTTCATGTGTGGTATTGCCCAATCACACTTGCTGGGAAGTGAAAAAGTTTAGGAGTGTTGTCAAAGACAAATGGTTTTTTTTTCAAACAAAACAAAACTATTGTCAGTTGAAATGCGTTAGCAGCACTTGACAGAGTCTAATGAACAGAATGGGGGAAATTAGCTGAAGAGGAATGAGGGGAGTGCTGCAATTGCTGGCAAATGGAAATAGCACACAATTCTATTAAAAATAATAATAGCACTTCCAAGTTGCATAGCTAAATAAAGACCCCCAAGTAAGTAAGGAAACATTACTAGAGCCTGAATTTTGCTTTTTTATGCGCAAACATTACTTACTGTATTTGGATTTTTAAGCCACCACATTCCCAAAGCCTAGAGAGAGATCAGCACTTTAAACAAGCATTCCAGACACAGGTCTGGCAAGAGTGTGCTTAAGGTTGTAGGAAGTCAGACTAATCACTGCAGTCAATAGAGAGAGGCATTTATCCTTTTGCTTAATAAAACTGCATGATAAAATTGGAGGACAATTTTTTTTTGGGGGGGGGGGATATGCTGCATACCTCCTGTCAGGGATTCACACCATGCTTAAAATCTGACTTGGTTCATCATATCCTGCCACACTGAGATACTTCAGGATCTAAGACACTGCCTCAGGGAAGAAGGGCCAGCCTGGCATAGCTATACATTCTATATATCGACCTCGCAGTCAGCAGCTGCATAGGCACAGGTCGATCACTAGACAAGGTAGTGAGAAGGCATTGGCCACACTGTTCCCTTGCACTCAGATAATAGCTCAGTTGTCAAACAAGGCTGGCTGGAACAAAAATATTAGTTCTTGCTGTTAAGCTCCAGCCTCAACAAATCATAATGTTAAAACTTGCTTTGAATCCCAGTGTTGCTCTTCTTTTGGAAAGGATTGCCTGGGATTTTCTTTTCTTCTGTCTTCACGTGAAGAACATTGTTGACACTGTGCTAATGATGAGATTGTCATTGACTTCCATGAGGTGGGACTAGGCTTCAATTAGTGCACTAAGCTATTATTAGTTTGTGAATTCGGGTAACATTTACAGTACAAATAGAGGGCACTGAGCCATATAAAGTATGCCTGATTTAAAAGGATTGCAACATCACAATCTATAACATTGATTTTCCTCACAGTTCAGAATCAAATTAAAATGAAAAAGGAGAGAATGGCATTGACACTTGTCACTTGCAGCATGCACCTCTGTCGAGGAAGAGCCTTGCTCTTGACAAGACTTGCCTTGGTCTTGATCCCACATAGTTGCTCAGTCCAAGACTAAGCTTGATATTAACACATTGTCACTCGCATAATTAGAGACTGTCTCACACACATACAGCAAACAGGATTATGCCAATCTGAATTTGCCTAGGGTTACCGTACACAACTGTCCTACACAACTTGTGTCCAACTGAGCTGAACACAGGCTACACAACCATGTATAGTGGCTTTTGAGGTTCTTGGCAATTCTCATGCTTTTGGAGTCAGGCTGGAAATATGAGCTAGTACAATGACGGTTAATAAGGTGGATGATAAAAGCAGGAAAGCATGTGTAACCTATTGCAAACAGTTACTGGTTAGTTACTAGCAACAGTAGTTACCAGAAGCTGTCAAATATCTCAATAAACAAACACTCACTGCATTCATACCAAATTTGATATTGATTTATTGCAGTATTGGGGCCCCAGGGAAAAGCCCTGCATTGTGCCCTCCTATGGTGCCTTCTTGGTTGAAAATATCAACAAAACAATTATTATTAAGAATTATTAAGCTATCAGGCTCACATCAAAATCAAGCAGAATAGGAGTGAATACAGTAACCATAAACAGTAGCTATTAATTTTTCTCCTGGGGTAATAATAAGACCTTGGCCTGGTGCCTGAAACTTATCAGAGGCCAAGTGAGCAGGCCTGAGGAAAGAGTCATGACGCCAGGACCATGAAGAAGCCTTTTCCCCAGCTGCCAGCTACTTAAACCCCAATAGCAGGAGCAATTGGAGAGGGACATCTAATTACAGCCTTAACCAAAAGGAAGGTTTATGTAACAGGAGGCAGTCATTAAGATACCCAGGTCCCAAGTTGTGTAGGGCTTTTGAAGGTTAAAACTCATACTTTGAATTGTTCCAGAAAGAAATAGAAAGCCTATGAGGCTATTTTCAAATGGTTGAGATATGTTCTCCAGGTCTATTCCCAGTACAGGTCAGTCTGAGACCTTCTGGTGTCAGAAGCAGTGTGCCAAATGCAGCTCCCATCTCTGCATTTTGAACTACCATTGTGATCATAATAAGTGATTTCAACAGGATGGGACTGGTTTCTAGTCACCACAGTTAACTATAAATGGACTGTGGTTCTTGTTGCATTTGGTATAAGCAGAATGCCTGGATCCATATTAAGAATGCTGGATTTTAAATGATTTAAATTAACATTGCAGTTTATGACTTTGATGTTCTTCTTTAGATTTCAAAAATTGGAAAAACTGAGATGGAGGAGAGGGAAGGAAAGGAATGGATGTAATTCCATATTTAAATCTTGCAGGGCCTGTTTAAAATCTGCATTTGGCTGACCCCTTGTCGGTTCAACAATTGAGACATTATCTGGATGACAAATGCCTCCTAGAATTAATCTCACATGACATCTGCTAGCACAAAGGTTGCACCATAAAGTAGAATGAGATACAGAGGTTTTCACTTTTTCTCTGCTATGAAGCAGAACGCGGGAATTTTGCTATATATTGTATTAGATTTTCCACCAAGTATCCCTTTCTCAAAAAGTACCTTTTGAAAACATTTGACTTTAAATTTGAATGACTCCCTGATAGATAATATGAATTTTAAAGATAATGCATTAAAGCAACAATTTTCAGCCTTTTTCATCTCACAGCACACTGAAAAGATGTTAAAATTTTCAGGGTACACCATTAGTTTTTTGACAACTGATATGGCACACTACACTACTGGCAGGGGGATCACATCCCCAATGGCCCTACTAATAATGCAACCCCCCTGCATTATGGGGGATGTCACTTGGTCATCCCCAGCCGTCCCCACAACAGTTCCAAGGTAGCCGGGATCCGTGGGGGGGTCACTTCTTCCCTGTCCCTCTGGGCATCACAGATGGCAAGGATGTTAAAAGACATGCAGTGAATAAAAAAAAAACAACTGTAGATCAGGTTCCCAAACTGGTGGGTCGCAACTCACCAGCCAGGGAAGCACCTATCTCTGCCACTTTAAGGGCAGAGAAAGGGGAAGGCACAACATGATCCCCAGGACTGCGCTGCTGCCAGGGACGGGAGGGGTGTTTTCAACGTACCTGCAGGCAGTGCTGCAGTACTGGGAGGTCTGGGGAATTTTGCAGGGTTCTCCATGCCTGCTAAAGTTTAAAAAAAAGAAAAAAGGGCACTTCCTGTTACATCACAAAAACCACAAGTGCCCATTTTTAAATATTTTTTTTAGACTTACAGAGTTTTGAGGAGGGCTCCCCAGACCCCCCAGGACCGCAGTGCTGGCTGCAGGTAAGTTGAAAACCCCCCCTCTTGTCCACATCAGCAGCTCGATCCTGGGGATCGCGTTGCTGCCTTCCCTGTCCCCCCGGAACAACTTACAGTGTTCCTTACTCCCTTGTAGGAGTTTGGGAAGCACTACTGTAGATGACTAACTAGTTTCTTTTCCTACTACTCTATTTAGTCATTCTATTCCAGGGCATGGTCCTTGCACCCATGCATGCAGCAAGATGAGCAAGTCTAAGAAGCACCAGGTGCTTCCAGTATCAGACCTGGCCAAATGCACAACGATGCATGTGAGTGAGACCCTACTTTATATGGCTGTGGCATATGTAATCCTGCCATTATCTGCTTATGGGTGCAGGATTCATCTGGGTTCCTGAATTTCCTGCTCTTAGAAATTGGATGAGGGTGCAATCCTAACCCCTTATGTCAGTGCTTTCCAGCACTGACGTAAGGGCAATGCAGTTCTGAGGGAAGGGAACAAACATTCCCTCACTTTGAGGAGGCCTCTGCGAGTGACACCCAACTGCAGGATGCAGCACATGTCCCATTGGCACCGCTATGCCAGTGCTGGAAAGGGATTAGGATTGCGACCTGAATTTCAGTCTAATTAAGGGACTCAGAGCTAGGCCTTTTGTTTCCCAGTCAGTTGCAGAAGAAGAAGCAAGCAGTAAAAATCAACAAGGAATAATGGCTACTGCATCTGGATGTCTTGGCAGCTTTTTCAGAATGCTAAGAAGCTTCTGGGGTGCTAGACAGATCCAAACCAGATTAAAAAACAGACAAAAAATAAAGGGAAATCAGAGATTCTCATCACACCTATGCAAGTGAATGACTTTTTTTGTCTGTTACTGATGGCTATCCTAGTAATATGTTTTGGTTAAGGTTTTCATTGCAGGCAGGCCTCGCATTTGATTGAATTAGAAAAATGAATGATTAAACTACAGTGTACTCTACAAAATATGCCGTAGCCTGTACGTTTTCAGGCAGAAAAGCAAAGCTGGCATCCCAGTCCTGATACAAACATGTGCCATCCCCCAGACCTGTGAAACATCTGCTTCTGGCTGCCAATCACTGTTGGAGACAGTCTGTCCATTTGTTTTCCAGCAGAAAAGAGAATTTCGCGATATTATATGCATAACCTAATAACAGTTCTAATTTTAAATTTAATTATATAAAAGATTGATTTTAAAACATGTTTCAATTATTATACAGGAGCAGTATTTCGCTGGAAGGAAAAAAAAACAATAATCCTAGGTCTCTGTAACACACACACACACACACACACACACACACACACACACACACACACACACACAAGAGGGCACCCTCACTGTGGTGGAAGAGAGAAAATATGCCGTTTATCTTGAAAAAAAATCCTCAAATGTACGTGAGGTTTCACAGGAAGAAGCACAAAATGATGCCTATGTTTATAGCAACTCCCACCCCACACCCCCAGCCCACAATGATGATGTTGTATCCCAGAATAAAATGTAGCCTGGCATCATTCTGAGAGGCACTGTCTATCTACTTTTGTTGATAATGGATTTTTAAAAATGTGTTACTTCTGTGGCAGATTGCATTTCGTTGCTGGTTGTCAGAATTACATTTCTGGTTGCCATTGGTGACCATTTCCTTTAGGCCCTGTTCTCAAAAAAAAAAAAAAAAAAAAAAGACAGATAAAAAAATGACAAAAGATGGTAATGGATGTAAATAAGGTGGAATAAGTTTGTTGAACCCTGGAATACATACTGAGGAAATGCCAGTCTGTAAATCAGCAGTTCTTCCACTTCCTATTATGGTAGGAAGAGGTGACTTGTTCAGGTAACAGAAATAAACCATGAGGCAAGCATGTCTTCAATTTGTGTATAATTTGTTTCATGTTTTAATGGACATAATGAGGCTCAAGCTTGATGCCAATATTTTCATTCAGCACCATTCAAAGTGAAAAATTTGAGTGAGAAGTCAACAAATTTTGAAATCTGGTTTGAGAAATAATGGAATTTGAACTATGAATTTGCGATTCATTTTCCCATGCTCTTTGTTATGGCATATCAATCTTCCTGCTTGAAAAAAAAAAATGAGAAAGGAAGTTTGATTTTTCAAGATTCTGAGACCTCATGGAAAATATTCAATTTCTTTCCTTAAAAACAGTTGGTAATTGTATTTTGTATTTGGTGTAGCACATGTGAATTAACTTTATTTGAATAAGAGTCCCCTCTTGCTAGGGACCTAGATATAAAACAATGAGATTCAGCAGGGAAAGCCGCTCTTCTCCTTGTAATTCTGTGAGGGGAGAAATTCCACTGTCTTCAATATCTTGAAGACCCTATTCAAGGTTTATAAGCACTGACTGCATCATACTATTGACTAGAGCAGGGGTCTCCAAACCCCGGCCCGGGGGCCAGATGCGGCCCGCGGTAAGCCTCTAGCCGGGCCACGGCCAGCCTCTTGTCCCCTAAAAGCCTCTGGCCCACTTGGCCAAACATGACTGGAACTATGCTCTGGTTGCATATGGAGGGTATTCAAGGGCCAGAGAGGTTGAATGTATGAGCCCATTCATTCATTTATTCACTCATCTAAGTTCCATCTCTAATTTATTTAAATAAATTTTATATTTAAAATTTTTTTTCTGGCCCTCAACACCGTGCCAGATATTTGATGCAGCCCTCTGGCCAAAAGGTTTGGAGACCCCTGGACTAGAGGGCAAGACTGGTCTTCTAAAATGGATCCAGTGGTACCCAAGTGTGGTGCTTTGGCCAGGATAGCCATCAATTCCAACAGTCACTGCAGCTGTCACTGCTTCCCCCCCCTTTCCTGGCTTCTTTCCTTTAAAAAAGGCAGAGAAGGTGGGGAAGGGAAAGAGGAAATGGGAGAGGAATAGTATTAGCTGTGTAGTCTTATCTTCTCCCCAATTCCTCTTTGAATTTTGAAGTGCAAAAGCAGAAACAAGGAGGAACAGGACAAGTAAACTTGATGTGAGGGGGGCAGCAGGGCTGATAAGGGAGGGGGGATGTGGATGAGGCATAAGGATGGAAATGTGGAGAGGTGAGAGATGTGGGGAAGATGGCGAGTAGGAGAGATGCAGAGGGAGGGGTGGGGGAGAAATGCAAAGGGGTGAAGAGGTGTGAATTGTTGGAGGCAACAGCAGGTGAGCTGAGCCACTCAGTGCATATATGATCAGAATTGTGTACATGTTGGTCTCTACCAGTAGAGGGAGCTAGTCCCTCATTTAAAGGCTTGTGGGTTGCTTTCTCCTACTTGGGCTGGAGTTCTTTTTAGCTGATTTTCCCCCCATCTGATTATTTTGCTGCCTATGTGTAACAATGGCTGCAGTTCTTTCTTTGCCCTAGTGAAGTGCTTAACAAAAAGTCAGTTTCGCTGTGCTTTAATCCCTCAGCTGGGTAAAATGGATGAGTTGGGGAGTGGGAGAGACGCTAAGGGACAGGGAGATGGGTTAAAATTTGCACGGTGCAGAAAGTGTGCCACAGGGTGAAGCAAGTGGTTACGCCTGCTAGAGAGAGAGAGAGAGAGAGAGAAAGAGAGAGAGAGAGAGAGAGAGAGAGAGATTTTTTGTTGTAATGATTAACTATTTCACTGAAAATTTTGAATATGTTATATATTTCAGACATAACTGGTTGTATCCTAACTTTGTGAGGGGTGCAACTCCATCATTGGAAGCTTCTTCTGTAAATGGAAGGTAAGTTGCAGTTATGCAGGGGCAGCTTTCATTCATGCAAGCCATCTATGCGTGCACAAAACTCTCCTTCCACAAACAGGGCCTTCAGAAGATAGCTCTTCATGATAGCTGATAAGTAACAGCAAATAAAAGCAATACCCAGGAGATGCACCATATATAGTGCTGATCAGTAAAAGCTAAGTATACCCTTCAAACTATTCCTCTGTTACAGTGGTTCTCAAACTGATGGGTCGCAACCCACCAGCTTGTGTGATGATGCCCTGTTCCCTTTAAGGGGCGGGGGTAGGGGGAAAGCAGAGAAGCAATCCCCAGGATCACACCCTTGCGGGGGAAAAGGGGAGGTTATTTTTAAACTAACCATACCTGTTCTCAGGGTCCAGGGGGTTGGGGGAGCCCCGCAGAGCACTTGCAGGCTCCCTGCGGTTTCTAAATAGTGAAAGTTGCAAGAGCAATTGAACCGGAAGTGGAATTTCTGGTTTTGTCACGCTTGTAGCTTTCACTATTTAGACGCTGCGGGGAGCCTGCAAGTGCTCTGCGGGGCTCCCCTAACCTCCTGGACCCTGAGAACACATATGGTTAATTTAGAAATAGCCCCCCTTCCCCCACAGGGGCGTGATCCTGGGGATCGCTTTGCTGCCCCTCCCCCACCACCACAAAGACTTACCCCAGGAGTAAATCTCCCGGGAAGTTTAAGAACCACTGCTCCATTAGGTAACCCAACTTCACACTGAAGTTATATGTCTGTGATTTAAGAAGTAGGTTGGGCCTTAATTGGTGTTGTTATTACGCAATCATAGTAACTTAGCATTAAAACAAATGAAGCAGTATCAAATATTCTAAAGGAAAACAAAAAGGTATTACACAGGTATACTCTTACTTTCCTCGGAAAGATCATTTTCTTCTGCTTCTCTCTCCATCTCTTTGCACCAGCCTTCCATCCTCTTAGTCTCAGTATGTAGCAACTTCATGAACCAGGACCCATCCCGTCGACATGGAGACATCCGTCCTGTTTCAACTGTCTCAATGGCTGGTTCTAACCAAGGTTCAGGTGGCGGGAGATTGGAGGTGTCTGCTTGGGTCCTATAATCTTCTCTGTAACTAAACAACCCCTGTGTCCGTACAGTTCTTACTGCACCATATTGAGTAGGGGTGCTAGGCTCTGAATGCCGCTGGAAAGAGCCACCAAATTGAAGTCCTTTATCCTCCATTGTTATATGTCCTGGGAAGCCTTCAAGTTCTAGGTCAGCCTGAACAGCCGCAGTCACACTATTTGAGCGCTTAAACCGTCCATGTCTGGAGAGGAATAAAAAAAATGACAGCAATAATCCAGCAATGCACAAATTAATATATTAGCAAAAACATTTGTTTCTGAAAATAATCATACATCATCCCAACATGGCGGCCATTCAGGATTTTGCAAACGCACTGCTTTTTAGCAACTTTAATCAAGAACTGACTGTGGTTATTTGAGTGAAGAAGATGAAGTACAGTCTCTAAAGGATAGTGATCAGAACAAAGATATGAATGAAAAACATTCAAACCATGTTTGGAAATGAGTATTGATTTGTTTGCAGAGTTAAAAAAAAAAACATAGCATATAATTTGCAAGCAAACTAGAAAAAAGTACTTTGAAAAACCTGCAGGGACTCACACTATCATTGTACCAAATAAAGGCAAACACCACCACAATCCTATTCACGTCTACTCTGAAGTAAGTCCTACTGAGGTTAAAGGAACTTACTCCCAGGTATGTGTGTATAGAATTGCAGCCTAAATGAGTTATATACCTTCAGATCTACAATAGGAAGGGGCGTTGCTTATACTCAGGACTGGACTTATGCTGAGGAAACTGGAAGCATTTGCTTTGATGGCACTGCCATTGGGGCAGCAAAATCCACTGTCTTGTGGTACCACTGTCCCTTGCCATCACTCATCCCACACACAATTTGCAGCTGACCAATATGGTAGTTTTCTGTAATTCTGCTGTGCTGCCCTGAGCCCACTGTCCCAGAGCCTGCCTGCGGAAGAATGCTGCGCTGGCCACTCTGCACATGCATGACATGCTAGCTGAGCGGAGGTGGCCTGGGAGAGCAGCTGTTTGCTGCCTTACCGCTGACAGGTGGTGCGTTGCTATCTCCACTGTGCAAGCTTGACTTGCTGTACTTAGCCATTCCCTGTATCCCTTCTTCTCCCTGGGGACACACCCCAAAGCCTCCCCGTGTTCCCATCATTCTCCACACAGGCTAGTCCAACATGTTTGACTTTTCACCCAGAAAGCATCCTCCTGCCTTGGGTGTACCACTAGGTCTCTCTCACATGCCACTCCTCCAAAGTAAGCTGTGCCTGCTGTAGCTGGCTAGAACCATACCAGCCAGTGGCTCAATGCAACCAAGTGCTGTGCCTGCTGTTATCTGCTCCATCAGTGACTCATTCCCCTTTCTCTCACCCCAAACAATAGCCATTCCATGCTGTCTCATGGGGCTTTCCACCCCCAAAAGCTAGCGAGTCAGCTTTTACCTTGGCCTGAGCACTCCAATAAGTAGTCTGAGCCAGAGGAACTGGGCAGCCTGCCATTGCCTCCCTCCTCTCCTGAGAACACATTTCCTAATGTGAATATGGGTGGTGCAGCTTTTCATTTTGCTCCCAGTCTGAGCTTGGGCTTTGCCCAGAGCCAGCAATTAAGTAGCTAAATACAGGCATACTGTTTGGCTTCAGGGTTGATGCCTGCCTGTGAGGAAGCTGGCAAAGAGAGGTGCTCCTTTGGTCCGGGCTGCAATGCCTAAGCATTTGCAGCCAAGTGCTAAAATCCCTGAAATCTTCTGCTGGCTTGGAGGCTGGTCCAAAGAAGAAGAAGCAGGGGTAGTTGGGGTAGGAGCAGGAATACTGCAGGAAGTGTATATGGTGAGATAAAATATGCTAGAATGGCAAGCTTGCCGTTTTGTTGCATTTTATCTCCTCCCATCCCAGCCACTGCAACGCAGTTCTGAAAGAATAAGCTGGAGCAAATTGCTTAGGGTTGCAGAGATTCTCCCTTTTCTTCCTTTCCACACTGGTTCTTCCCTCCCCATCTAACTTCTTGTTTTGTGGCATTTTTTTCTGAACCTCTCCATCTAGCACACAGTTAGTGGGAAATAAGCTCCACTACATTTAATGGGATTTACTTCCCAGTAAACATGCTTAGGTTTATGCACATAAAAGTACTCCCCATTTCTTCTAATGTAGGTAAATGAGTTGTGATAATTGTGTTATCAGCAGTTACAGTCGTCGTCTGATATCCAAGGAGCCTAATGTAGTTCTGCGCTCAGCCATAGGTCCAAGGTTTTGCACTTTCAACAATACAATCAATCCTAATTACTGTGAGCAGGTTTCACTGCTGCCATCACTTGCTCCTGTTCACAGAAATGCAGTCTTGCAGGAGGCAAGCAGGCCTGAACTTTTCTTCCTGATACTCTGCTTTTCCATGAATTTGGCTGCTCTATAACAAGACTTTCAACTGAATCTCATGCATCTGTACTCACAGGTAACTGTCTTCTCTGGGACTTGCTCCCTTGCAATTGTGTTTAGGGTTGCAGTCTTAGTTGGAATAAAAGGGAGAATTTCAGCACAATCTACTGTCCAGTCCTAAACACTGTAAATCCCACTGGGATTTGTCCTTCATCTTGGGCAGCAAAAAGTTCTTGGACCGACCCTTACACTCATAGTTGTTGGCCAAATGTTTGCAGTAAATGTACACATGCATATATAACTCTGTACACATGCATATCTTCTCATATCACATCTCTCTCTCTTTCTTACAAACACAAGAACACACATGCACACACTTTTTGCGCCTTTGCTTGACATACCTTTTATCATCTTCCACTTGCACTCCAACTGAGTGATATTCCCGTAGGCCCCTGCTCTCAGTATCTGAATCGGTTGCTGTTTCCACCTGGTCAACACAAAACATAAATCTGCAGAAGTGAACATTTGTGATTGTTTCTACTTTCTTAATTGACATGAACAGAATATTTCCTCATTGATAACAAGTCAGTCCCACTGATTCTGGGGGCATGAGATGTTCTTGGAATCACAGCACAGGAACTAAATCATTCAGGGTCTGGTACAAAGATGGCGACATTTTATTTTATAACATGGAGAGTAATTGCTTGTGTTCTACTTTGCAGCCCTTTTCATACACAGGGTGAACCAAAAGTAGGTGGACAGTAAATTATAAAATTTATTTTGAGATTACATATACAGTTATATTTACTAATACAATTAAATATAACACAAACGCCATAGTTATAATGAACACCATCGTTATAGTATAACCCTAACCCTATTCCACCTACTGTCCACCTACTTTTGGTTCACCTGTATTTGGAAAGTGTAGGCTGAGCATGTGTACCACTTGTGCCTGCTCTTATCTGCCACATACTCAAATCTGTCTGAGCATGGAGTTCACACATGTGCAGCTTGCACACACATAATTGTGTCCATGCAGTCAGACCCCCACAAAAAGCAACATTTCCAACTGCTTGGAGAGAACCTACATGCACCTTACCTGCCTGTGGACAAAGAGCTATGAATGTTTGGAAATCAGAAGCAGAGACAGCAGGCATGACTTGCACCAAACATAATCACTGCTCTTATGCCTAGTCTTTTAGTGCCTGATCAAAACTGAAGTTTTAATTTACATTTTAAAAGTTCTGAATATCATGAAATTCTTGATGCCAGAAAACCAATGTGAGGGACTTATACTGTTCCAAGTTATCATTCTGCGCAGCTTGCCAATGCTGACACTGACTAAATACCCCAATGACTGCTTCCACTTTTTAATACCTTTCATTTGCTTGCCATGCCTAGAAGCTGAAACCAATGCCAAATGAGGATTTTCTATGCAGTTTGGCAAGGTAAATATTTTAGTGCCAAGTGTACAAAAATAAATTTGGGCAATGAAGAGGGGGAAAAAACTCCATGAAAAGAAAACAAAATGGGAGGTTTTAGTTTTACCCATGTGATCAAGTACCTTTAAGAAATGGAAAATAGACGCCAATGTACACTTCACATGGACAAATTCCCCAACATGATGATGATCATCATTTACACAACATTTAGGGTTTTCAAAATGCTACACATAAGAACATATGAAGAGCCCTGCTGGATCAGGTCAACGGGCCATCGAGTCCAGCTTCCTATAAATCACAGTGGCCCACCAGATGCCAACCAGCCCAATCCTACTGCAGTAATTTTCAGTAAAAAACCAACGTATAGGCAAAGGGTTAAAGGTCCTCTCTGTTTGCAACAAGGTCACTATCCAGACCAAGCCCCTCCCCCACATCAGCTACTCTAAATGGAAACATGCACACACTGGAGATGATGGCATGTTTAATGGCAGGCTAGTTTGGCCCCCATGATGATGACAGAGCAACAAGAAAAACAAGGGGAGGAAAGAGAATGACATGCTTCTTTGTAGCATTCCATGTATTCCATAGGAATCTAAAACAGAGATAACCTTCAATGTCTACTTTTCCCTACTTAACTCTGAGATTATATTGTGGAATAGAGATGACGACATGACTCCCACTGCCCTGAGTACTGTATGCCTGATTGCCTATTCCTCCAAAAATCTGGATTCTGCAATGGCTCTGTGTGGAGCGAGCGCCTACTGGAGCTGGTAGCCGATTTCCACCTGCAGAGCCAAAGAGGTTTAAATGAAGAGTGAAAAGAGTCACAGCAGCTCCCTGTCTTGCGTTCAGCTGCTACTGTTCGTTTGCAAACTGTGTTAAATTGGAGCATAATGTTAAACTTCGAGTAATTAACAATTCTGCCCAGACTGGAAACACTCCCAGGTGCGTTCTGGTATCACTGCACAGTCATCTAATAAGTAAGTTGGGGGTGCAGTTAAGCAAATAAATATGTAAATAAAAGCATTATATCTCAGGGATTTTAAATGCAGGCTTCAGTAGCATAATCACCCTTCCAGGTTTTTGAAGTGCATATTGTAGTTCCTGGGCTGTAAAAAAGACTACTTTTATTCATTGCAACTGTGGCAAAGAAGTATGGTAAAATATTTTTTCGTTTATAAATGGTGTGACCATAAAATTAAGTTGACTATAGAAAATCCTGGAAAAATAATTTGATTTTGTCTTGATTTTGTCCTTCCAGTCTTGTGAGTCACATATTTATTCTCAGTGGGATCTGCCAAAGGGATGGCTGCAGGAAGTCTTTGTCCTACCAAAAATATACAGTGCATCCTTTTTTAGAGCCCATACCTTTGACAAATAATGTTTGTCATTTGTGATACTTGAAAGCAAGCAGTAGGGACTGAACATCAGATGCCTTGTTGCTATAGAGATTCAACGGTGTCTGTGTAAATTGCTGAACAAATGTATTAAAGGATTTTGGAAGTCCGCAAACCAAAACAGTTAAGAGCAAGACAGATATAGCCTTTCTAAAGTGTATCACTTTAAGCTGCAGGAAGAAACAAAGGGTGAGGGGGGCAAATACCTCCCCAGATGTTAGCTCCCATATCTGCCTCCCCCCCCCCATTCTGAGCTCATTGCTGAGTCATGAATTGAAAATATGTCTGTAAGCCCAAATCTATACACTTGAAAGAGAGCATCTCAACTTGCGCTTCCACCATTGGGAACTCCCTCTAGGAGTGTCTTTGTAACAAATAAGCAGAAAAACTGAATGGCATTAATCAGATTTTCAGGGGATCCATCTCTGCAGTATCAGGGATTACCTACTCCTCCTGCTTCAGAAGACCTTGACTTTTATATGGATCACTGACACTACTTTCCATTAATTGTAAATCGTTTTCTAGAATCTTTCAGTGACCATTGGCCTGGTAAGAGAGAACCACTTGAGAGTCTACTTCGAACTCTGCATTGTAGATTAGCATTTTCAGTCACCTGTACACCTCATTATTCTGGTGCTGTAACAGCAATGTTGTCCACACCTAACAGAAAGGTACACAAGGACAACCTGTTGTGTTGGCAACCTTCAGACTCGAAAGACTATGGTATCGCGCTCTGAATGGTGGTTCTGGAACAGTGTCTAGTGTGGCTGAAAAGGCCGATTCGGGAGTGACAATCCCTTCCACACCGGGAGCAAGTGCAGTCTGTCCCTGGTCTGTGTCCCTGGCAATGGGCCTTCCTTCTTTGCCTCTTTGCCTCAGACTGTTGGCCAAGTGTCTCTTCAAACTGGGAAAGGCCATGCTGCACAGCCTGCCTCCCAGCGGGCCGCTCAGAGGCCAATGTTTCCCACCTGTTGAGGTCCACTCCTAAGGCCTTCAGATCTCTCTTGCAGATGTCCTTGTATCACAGCTGTGGTCTACCTGTAGGGCGCTTTCCTTGCACGAGTTCTCCATTGAGAAGATCCTTTGGGATCTGGCCATCATCCATTCTCACAACATGGCAATAGTTACTAGCATGAATTTATAGCTATTCTGACCCTGATTTCAAAAGGCAGAGGGGAACAGACCACAAGTAGAGAGGAGAGTTGGGCTGGAGCATCCATTCTAGTTCATCACTCTTCTATCCTCCACACTTCCTCTTTCATTCTATTCTCTTCTTCCTTTGTGAAACCAGAGAGAAGGAGGAGGGGGAGGAGTGTGGTATGGGTTGAGCTGCCATGTAAGAAGGGGGTAGTATTTGGTGAGTTTCCTCAGCCACTGACCCTGCCATTTGCCTTTGAATCTCTGTTTACCCATGTCTGAACCTGATCTCAGCTTATTTTAAGCCGCACCATCTGCCTCTAGTCCTTCAAAACACCATATATCTGCTCTGGAACCTGATCACCAGCTTGTTTTCCCACTCCAGTTTCCTCAGACCATGCTGGGCCCTGACACTTGCTTATTACCAAGTAGAAAAGGAAGAATACAACATAAGCAACCAATTACTACAGGCATGATACAACTTTTGGTAATCTCCTGTGAGGAAGTAAGTTTACGGTAGTCCCCTCCCCACTGGCATATCATCAGTAGAAGAAACCTTACTACTTTATGTCAGGTGTTACTTGAAGAGTGGATCCATACACACATAATGAGGAGGTACTGTTCTAACATGGAAACTACATTGGTTCAAGATGCAAGAAGGGAAAGTATGCACTTGCGACCCTAAGTGAAACTGCTCACATACCAACAAGTTATCACAACAAAGCTATGCAGGTCAGTTATGAGAATGGCTTTTAAAAAATGCCTTTCCATTGGAAACATCAGGTGCTAAAGACCTCATCCACAAGGAACTCAGTTTTCCCTTCCCTCACATTGCACAGCCAACAACTGAAGGGGAAAAAAGTCATAAAGGCTACTCTTTTTCCTCCATGGCTTTGGCAGCATAAATGATGACACAATGGCAATCGACATCCTAGAACAGTGTTTCTCAAATTGTGGGTTGGGACCCACTAGGTGGATCGCGAGCCAATTTCAGGTGGATTCCCATTCATTTCAATATTTTATTTTTAATATATTAGACTTGAAGCTACCATGGCATGTGACTTCATTGGGGAAACGTTACAGATCTGTACTTTTAACAGACTACTCTGTATATGCTTTTAACAATGGTAGTCAATGGAACTTATCCCTGGGGAAGTATGGGTAGGATTGCAGCCTAGGATAGTTAAAAATTTTCCTGCTTGATGATGTCACTTCTGGTCATGACATCACTTCTGGTGGGTCCTAACAGATTCTCATTCTAAAAAGTGGGTCCCAGAGCTAAAAATGTGAGAACCACTGTCCTAGAACATCAGCCCACCTTGTTTACAAAGTTGAGCACCACCATGAAGGAAGCACTTGGTGGTTTCTGCTTCCAAAACAGTGCAGAAAATGGCAGTGTTCTTCCTTGGTGGCGAAACACAAAAGGACAAACAGAGAAGGCCTTTCCCTTCAAGGTCAAAAAAAAAACACAAAACCACTGACTGTGGACAATAATTTCATTGCTGGCAGCATTCTAAGTAAAGGCCTCTGAGGGATTGAAAAAGAGATGAACATGCTGTTCACCTGTGGCTGAGCAGTATAATTTTCATATCAAGCATTGACGACAGGTAGCCTGCCTAAAGACAGATTCATTCATTTTATTTCCAGGCACTGCACATTGGCTGAACTCTTTTTCTGCCTGGCCACATTGCCATGATGTGAATTACAATTAATGCTAAGCAGCCAGGGATTGTTTGTCAGGTTATTAGAAGCCACTGAAGCCGAATGACTCATTTGGTGCTATTTATGGAGCTGAGGCAAGCGACTCATCCCAGAACAGGTGTTAATGACAAGCTACCTGAATCCCTATAGAGGAACGCCGACTCTTAAGAAACTCCTCAGCTTTGGTCACTAGGATGGCCTTGTCGCTGGTTCGCACTGAGGCGCTGTGACTCTCAGACACGTGGCGCTGTGCAGCTGCGGTTTCCATGGCAAGGTTCATGGCCTTGTTACTATCCAAGCTCTCGGTAGAGTTGTACATTCCTCGACTGTCTTGAGGCCACGGGGAAATCCTCTGAGTCCGGCTATCATGATAGGCATCCTGGGTGGATTCTGTGCTGCTCTGTGCTGTTACTGAGATTAGTGGCTTAGAGGTGGTGCGAGGGGGAACAGGCGGTGGTGTTTTTTTGTAACTTGTGTAAGTTACGGCTACGGAAGAAATTGTGAAAAGAAAGAAAAGAGAAAACATGATTAAGTCAAAGCTGGTTGCAAATAGTGGGAAGGACAAAAACACTCAACGATGGATTATGCTACTTCAGAACTGGAGGTAGTTACGATACGTGCTCATCTGCGAACCTTACAATCGGCATAAATCTCCCTTGTGTGGTGAATGGGTAGCAAAAACAACAGTTTCATTTCAATACATACAGGAAACAATGACTGTGACTGCTTCTTCTGGTCAAATGAGACCCTTCAGCCACATCGAAGATAAAAAAGCAGAAAATTGCCATAAATAAGTTTATGCATGGAGAGAGTCAGAAATCTGGGTTTGTACACAGATGTTTGCTCATTTGTGCTCCAAATAGCAAAAGAACAGAACTGAAGCTACTGGGATGCCTGAGGCAGCACATCACTCCACTGCTCCCCCTTACCTGGCTCCCTTTCTCCATGTGGATTCGTGAATCAAAGCAGGAAATGTGAAGCATGCCAGGATGGCTCCCAGAGCATGCTACATCTCCCCCTTTGTTGAAAGAGCCCACAGGGAGGAAAGGGTGAACATGCATCTTCTCCCAGTGGACTATTTTAACGCCCTGATGGAGGAAAATGAGGGAGCCAGATTGCTGTACTCTGTGGACTCCCTGAGAGGGTACCCAGGATTGCCTGCTTTGATTAAAGAGCCACAGAGAGGGGGGGGGCAGCTCTGTCCATGGTGGTGGGCAGGAGGTGGCTGGTGTCTGTTTGCTGCCCATCCGTTTGGCCCTCAATCTGCCATTCAATGCAAATGGGCTCGATTGCATCATAGATGGCCTAGCTCTCTAACAGAAGTATGACTTTCTTCCTTTCCATTAAAAACTAGTGTGGAATCTACCATGACTGAACGGATTAAGGAAAGGTTGCAACAAAACTGTAATGAACCTGGCTTCCCTATGCCTCAAGCACATCAGAAGAGAACTCATGTTAGGTTACAGGTATTACTAAGGTAAAGGAGGACAGAAAGCACACTTAATAAAAAGCATGGTTGTGACACGGGAAGGAAGCTGGGCCAGCAAACCCTACCATGAAGCACAGTGAAGCAGGCTGCATCAGCAGCAGATTGTGGACCAGTTCCCAGAGGCAGCATGGCAGCCCCCCCAGCATGCCCCCCCCCATGACTGGATTCAAGAAGAATGAAGATGAAATGGCACCACACTGCTTTTCCTCTGCTCTTCTCAACAGAACAGAAAGAAATGGGACAGAGATTTGAAAGAAGTAAGGAAATAGGAGGTGAGGTTTTATTAGACAGAAACAGAGAAGGGGACAGGAAGGAAGACATTGTAGTGATCTCCTTCAGGCAGCAAAGTATCAAAAGCTGGCACTGGAGGGAAAAATGGTCAAAGAAGGAATATGCTAGCTACACAAAGCTGCTTTTTCTAGAGCAGAGCTGCACTGGCAGATGGTTCCTCTCTTAACAAGGAAGAGTATGGCTTTATTCCTTCCTAGAATGTCCCTATTTTAGTTGTTTAAGACCTAGAGGGAGGTGGTTAGGGAAGACTGTGAGAACAGTTGGCTAAGGGGGCAAATAACACAGGCCTACAAAACTGAGGGTCAGAAAAGTTTTTCCCAAACTTTATGGTGGTTTGATATGAATTTGGGGTGCCAATTCAAAAAAAATGGCATCTGTTTTGCCCTATCACTTCTAGTTTTGGAGATATAGTATAGCCTCATTAGTGAATGGTTCAAGCAGCTTCCTCATGAGGAAGCCATGGTGTAGGATTCCTCATGAGGAAGCTGCTTGAACCATTCACTAAAGAGGCTATACTATATCTCCAAAACTAGATAGGGCAAAACGGATACCATTTTAGGAATCAGCACTCCAAATATACCCAGGATATGGTGTAACATTTAAGGAAGCAAAATGTGTGTTGGCCTGTGTAATCTTTTGCACCACAATCATGTCTGACAAAACCCCAAAAGCTTCTTCTCAGAGGCAAAGCAACTGCAGAGATATTTTTAGGTAAAGAAGGAGAAGATAAGGTTGTGTTTAACCTTCACTTGTCAACCCGTTTCCCCTTGAAAGCCCCCTCTCCAAACTGTGGTTTCCTTTGCAGGCTTCCAGGCTCATGTTTGTGAGGTAAAAGTTGAGAGAAGAAAGGGATTGCAGGGCAAGAGTCAGCATGCCTTTTCCCTCTGCTCTTAACTTCTTTCAGTTGTCTCCTCTCACAAGTGTTTTCACAGGAAAAGAGGTCAATGGGTCTTTGTTACACACAATTGGAGTGTAATATGAAGTGTGCCCCAAAGAGCAAATTTGCCTAGCAACAATTCCAGAAACTATCTATTGTTATTAATACAAAATAGATTTGGGGGAAAAATGATCACAAACAAACAATATGGAACAGCAGTTGCTAATCTCCTGCCTGCCTCCTGCCCCCCTTTGCAGGGTTTTTGTGTCCATTGCACAGCTGTATGACAGGCAAAGAGCCATACCTCACCCACCCACACAGGAATTCTTCCAGAACAAACCTGGAAGACTAGAAGCAAACAGACCAAAGTTATGCATGACTTATGCCATTTTGGAATTGCTGACTCGGATTAAGAATGTTGCAAATGGAGTATAGATGTTCACAGCATAAAATATTCTCCACTGGCCTATTGCAATGACATATTTTTAAAGGCTGGAGGAACATGGATGATGATTATTAAGTGCTAACTGTGTGTGCTGTCATCACTGAAGTCCACTTCAAATGTTAGCAAGGCATGGGACAGTAAACAGGTGCACACTGGCAACTGATGTCCTTATGCTAATGCGCTCATTGGCCATGGCTTCCATTAGGCCCAGCATTCAACACTTGCCTATAGGCAGACAGCCAGGGTTTGAAACCATTAGAAGGATCTCTAGAGTTGCCACCAAAAGACAAAACACTGAATGTGGGGGTGGCTGCAAATGTGACCATGAAGTGCATGGGGCAGGGTGTCATAAATTGTCATGACACAATTTATGACACCCGTGTTGTTTGCCCACAGCCTTTCTAAAGTCTGAAGAAGGCTTCAGATGACAGATCATCTATAACTGTCCAGGAGCAGAATTGCTGCCCTTGTCCTTGCACCTACCTATCCCACTGGGAGGGTCTGCCAACCCCCCACATACAGCCATTCAGCCCCATGTCAGAGTAACCAAGATTATTGGGTAGTATACTGTTACCAAACCACTCACAGTCTCCACAGTGAGCACTGCAGCCAGTAGGTGGGCTGCAGCTGGGTCCTGAGATTATGTATGCCTCTCCAAGGCAGGCTGCTATGTAGGTGGGGTATGGGCTGAAAAAGGGCCGCATGTGCCCATAAAGCAGGCCAGTGTAAAGGGTTCAGTTAGTGCCAGTGATGAGACAGTAGCAGCAGAATGCAAGGCTATATCTCCGCAGCTGCTGGAGGAGAGAGCAACCCGAGGAGACTGTCCTGTGGGGGAGGGGAAGAAGAAATGGGTGCTGTGTAACCCCCTCCCCTCTTGAAGCCTATCTGAGGCAAGAAGGGAAGGCTCTCCAGGCTGGACAACAGGATCCTTCCCAAGTGGATGGTCTCACCACTCTGCCAGGTAATTGCAGGTAACTGACTTATCAAGTGGTCGCATATCACAGAGACTTAACATTTGTATAAGTGGTTATTTGAATTCACTCTTGTACTAGTTAAAATCCAACAGAAATCATCTACTTACATTTTCATCTGACGAATGCTTCAGCTCATAATCCTAACACCAGCTAAGGTAAATTGTGTGTACTTGTTTTTAAGATTTATATGGCAAATATTGAATTATAAGTAGATCACAAGTTAAACTTGGGCTGTTAAAAATAAGGACTATGGGCCAAATATGCCCCAAGGATGCTCTTTATCCAGCCTGCATGATAATTGGGCTCTCCCACAGCACCCCTTTCAGCAGCACTTCTTCCACTGAGGCCTTGGGAGAGAGAGACATAAAGAATCCTCAGAAGGCAAGGAACACTATGGGGTAAGGGGCAGACCAAGATGGGTGACAGAAGGAGATGCTGCCAAAGTCCTGGGAGAGACCACTTATCATGCAGGGCACCCTTTCAGCACCACTGCATCTGCCAAGGTGTCACTTTGCAGAGCACCTGAGTGCCTGCATGCTAATTGGGTTCTCCCAACATGACAATTGGGCTTTTCCATATCTTGAAAATATGAACAAGGTTTCCATATTTTCTGTCATTTTCTACTGAGTTCATATATGAAAACCAAGTGCTTGTTTCAGTCCATCATCTGATTAATGACATCACTTCCTACTTAATGATATCACTTCCGGCCCTCAGCAGGCGCCATGAATGGAACATGTTTGACACCCCTGTGCTACACCATTCATAGAACCTGCCGTAGGATGGCTGCAAATGGTCTGAAAGATCAAAAATTTTGTTGTCTCATATATCTCCTCTTCAAGTATCTTGAAGTCTTATGTTCTTATGAACTTCTTCCCATGTTGAGTGAGCACAGGAAAGGGAGAGTAGGATCCTTCAGTGGCTGCACATTAGAGATGTGTGGTCATTGGAGGCAGATGAGAATCTGCCTCCTAACCGCACCCCCTCCATGTGTGGTGCCTCTGGCACACGGAAGGTCTTCTAAGGGCTAGAGAGGCTGCGTGCAGCCTCTCTGGCTGTTTGAAGGCCTTCTGAGACCTCCACAAGGCCTTAGAAAGGTACTTCTGGCTTTTCAGAAAAACCGGAAGTAACTTTCTAAAGCCTTCTGAGACATTAGAGGGCCTTCTGAGGGCTGAAGAGGACATGCACGGCCTCTTAGGTCCTTGGAATATCTCCAGATGCAATGGAGAGGTCACGTTTGAAGGTGACCCAAAAGTGACATCACTTGGGTCACGGGGCACTGTGACATCATATACCTCACCAGCACAAGAGGTCATTGTATGTCCCTATTGCACATTCATCATTTGTGAGCAAGTGGATGTACCTGCATACACCATGTACCGCATGTACTCCAACACAGCGTTGGAGGCTGCTGGAGGTCACCTTGGTGAAAGGGGATATTTTTCACTAACCCAGTGTAACATCCTAGCCTGCCCTATGGGGTTATTCAGATCTGTGCTGCTATTTGGCTGGTGCAAATCAGCACAGCCCATGTAGGGTACCAAGGTCTGGAAGTGGGGGTTAGGATAGAGCGTGCATTGCCACTGACAATCCCACCCCCTCTGAGCCCAATTCACCCCCTTTTCTGCCCTCTGCAACCCAGAAACGTCCTCTCCCTACCTCCAGAATGTTCTTCTGCTAGCCCCTCCCACCCCTTCGCTGCCCAGTGCTATATGCACCTGTGCTGGCCTGCATGGGAATTGGAGCCAGAGCCAGCAGGCATTGTGCTGGCACGGTCTGCTCCTTAGGTGGCGCAAACATGCTTCACGACATGTTTGCAACACTCAGGAGCTGGGGGGGGGGCCTACGTCAGCTGAAGTGAACTTTAGGATTATGCTGTTAGTGCTTGTAGTCTTGAATTCAGACTACAGAGAGTTCAGACTCAGAGAGTTCAGAGACAATTATACAGAGAGACAGAAAAGAGACCCAGAAGCAGAAGGAAAAACCAGATTCAGAAACTAGAATGATCTGTAGGCAAGAAACAGGCAATGTATTAACTATACAATAATGTCTTTATTTTAAAATAGCAATAAAATATTATTTATACATTCTGATAATAGATTTATTTTTAAAAATAAATTTAAAAATAGTAGCATCATTAAAACAATTAATGCTCAGTTACCTAAATGCTTTGTTTTGTTAATAATTACTATCAAATCATTTTTTAAAAATTATAAAGAACTACACCAATAATAACACACAATAACTAATAAATTGTTTTATTATATCGTAACTTTACACAAGTACCTATGATCTATGTATAAATTATATATTGATAAAAGAAATCATAGTCCCTAACAAGAAAATCAGTAAACATAGTGGCATTACAAAAATATTACAAAATGTATAGAAAGTTTAAAAGATTTTTTTTAAAGGCAGAACACTGCACAATGCTTTAAAAAGAATATTATTTCATTCTGAATGTGTTCCTCACAGTGTCTCCCTTGTCTCCCCTTCACAGGACCAATGCCAGAGTCTTCTCTGCTGCCTTCATGAGCTTCATATCTTTCTTGCCAGCTCTGTGAAAGTTCTGTTTGAAAAATGACAGGCACAGTTGCTTACCTATATGTGTGCAATAATCTTGTTAGACAGATTTGGGCAGGGATGACTTAAAGTTGCTCAAAGTTAAACTACTAAAAGTTAGCTTAAAAATGCACTAAACCAGTGATCAAACCAGAAGTTTGCCCGCAAACCAGAAGTCACTTCCAGTTGCTTCTGTGGGCCATTCTGTGGCTCGCAGAGGCCAAGAGAGTGAGTCACGGGCCCAGCACAACCTGGATGAGGCCTCTGGGGGCTTCCAATAAGGCAGTGGTTCCTAAACTCTCGGGGAGTTCGGGAGCTGCTGTAAGTCTTTGCAGGGGAGGGGGGGGGAAATGCAGCAATGCAATGCAGTTTTACACTTACCTGAGCTCACACTGGCCTCTGGAGGGTGCAAGGAGCCTTGCAGACACCCCTGCAGGGCTCCCCAAGCCTTGTAAAATCTAAAAATAAAGATCGCGACCCACTTTCAGTTTGCAATTGCAACCGGAAGGGGGTCATAATCTTTATTTTTAGATTTTACAAGGCTTGGGGAGCCCTGCAGGGATGTCTGCAGGGCTCCTTGCACCCTCCAAAGGCCGGCGTGAGCTCAGGTAAGTGTAAAACTGCCCCTGAAGCCCTGGCAGCAGTGCAATCATCCTGATCACATCGCTGCATTCCCCCTCCCTGCCCCTTAAAGGAGCACAGACGGAGCTTCTCTGGCTGGGGCATCACAACGCCCCAGTTTGAGAACTTCTGCAATAAGGCATAGCTGCGCTACCAGGAGCATTGTGTTGGGCCCAGTGCACATGGGGTCGCAACCCACAGTTTGGGAAACGCTGCACTAAATGTTCAGTGGAGGCACACTTCTCAGAATAGTAATGTTCAGCAAAGTGTTTCTCGCACTTAGTTGATGTGTGATGTTCACAGTTCCATTAATGAGATTTAATGAAGTCAAATCTGTTCAAAGACCTGTTGCGTTCACCATACTGGTCATGCAATCAATGAAATTATGGTTGCACAGGTGAAAGTTAAACATATTCACATTGATGCGGATGATGCCCAACTTCTAGAGGGAATCCTCTCGCACCACTGGACAGATGACTGAAATAGGGAAAGCATGGCTGAAATGAATGCTACATAATTTGAAATATGTCAGATAGTTCTGGAATTTGTCAGACAGGCAAATGTCCGAGATGGAATTTGGTATGCACAACTCTGCTGATTCCTTAATGGCCTAGAAGTTGCAACTGGGTATTGGAACTCGGTTCTAGGACTAACAAACAACTTTGGTCTATAACATCTGGGAAGGGGAGATATCCTCAGAATAAGCTGTGGTTTGGGCTGCAATTTGGTGACCAAGTCTTCTTCCTCACTTTTGGGAATGCTTTGGGGAATCCTAGGGTCACACTGCTGCTGCAGCTGCTGACACTGCCTGCCTCAGGCCATGTTTCAGGGAAGGAATGCTTCCTCTTTCCCTACCTCCGGCTGCCTGTCATCCACCTCCCATATCTGGCACTGCTCCCTGGAAGCTCTTCTTTCAGAGGAGAGTGGCTTAAATGCATTAGCAGCTTCCACCTGAACTACTGTGCTTCATTTTGTGTCCCTTCTGGTCCAGTTCTGCAAACATCCAAAGTGACTGATTTGGACTGACTGAGATGCAAAACTGTTGGGAGCCTACAAGTAGTATGTACTTACTGGCTGATGGCTACAAAGGTGAGAGCCAGATTCTTATCCTTCTTCCTTTCAATCTTCACAACATGTTTATTGTGTGTGTGTGTGTGGGAGGAGGAATATATGCAGCATCTTTGACTTGGTCTCCTAAGAGAGAAGTTAAGGAACTTTGGGGCCCAATCCTATCCCACTTTCTAGCACTGATGCAGCTGCAATGCAGCCCTGAGATAAGGAAAGAAATTCCCTTACTATGAGGAGGCCTCTGTGATGCCCCCACCTTGCAAGATGCACCACCTATCCTGTTGGTATGGCTGCGTCAGCGCTGGAAAGCTGGATAGGAGCGGGCCCCTAAAGAATGAAACTGACCTCACCAAGCAGATTCCATGTCAATTCATTTGCCCCTTAACCCCGTAGCTCTCAAGCAATGGGGCAGGTCCCTCTTGGGAGCAACAGAACTCCTGGAAGAGGGTATGGAGAGGAACAGGATCCTGAGGCAGGCAGAAACTTCACTACACTGGCTAAGAAATGGGTAGGTTGAATCCTCACTGGAGTATCCTCACAGATTGAAATTGGCTTTGTGGAGGTGCCTGGTCCTCCTCCACTTGTGCTGTCATCCTAATTTGATTTGGGAATGACTGCTGTTAGGGCTGAATGAAGGGCTGATAGATGAAATCCCATCTATCAGCCCTTCCTAATTCACAAAGGGACCTTCCTAAATCACCCTTCACTAAACTCAAAGAGGATCCAACCTACTGCACCCTCTGTAGCTGGTCATACCAGATCCCTGCCCTCCCAGACCCCCATCCCAACCCACCTTAGGATGCATCCTGTAGAGCTGCTGTTGCCATCATCACTTGTGCCACTGCTGAAGCCACCAGAAGAGCCACCTGCCATGCTTTGATAAATGATGATACTGTGATGTACATCTTTACACGGTGGCCAGGAGTCATTCTGAAGGATTGGAGTATGTTGCTACAAATATGTCCACCCACTTGAGGGCCCCCCCTCCAAAAACTGTGGCAAAACGGGAATGGAAAGCTTTTGTATCTGGCAAACATCTCTGCAAAATGCAGCATCCTGTTTTAGCTCAGTAGACTTAGTGATAATTTTTGCCTCTAAGTGTACAATGATTTCCAAACATGTGGTATTCTTAACATTTTCACACTTGATGATATGCAAGGATATATACTCCCCTAATGCCCCAAGGAGAAAAATGTCATAGTTTGAAGTGGTTCTATGAAGTGGTAATAAACTATGTATGCTTATTATTATTACTATTATTAATACAGCAAAACCCATCTGCATGTTCAGTTTAGTTCAAATTTGTCTTATCCATAAATCATATCAACAGCTAGGATTTTAAAATAGCTTAAAACACCTTAACTTCAGTACACACAGAACTCATGTAAGATATACATTCACAGTAGGAAGTGCAGAACAACATTCTCAAAACTTCAAAATCGAAAGCAACTATGGATCACAGCAGGTACCAAATTTGCAGTCTATTGGGTGGGTAAATAAACCACGTAAGTACAACATCTGAGGAAGTACAATTAGATTGTGGTTGTGGGTAGTTTGTGTGGCTCTTGGAGTGGCCAAACAGTTGGGCATGTCTGTGTAGCCGCATGTATGTGTGTGCATACCAGAGCACCATGGGGATCCAGGAGAGGGCTTTGACTGAAAACCCCCCAGAATTTGATGCTGAGCCTGTGTGGTGTGCACTTGTGTTGATCCACAAGTCTTTAAAACTAAAATTGGGGGAAGCAATATTTTGGAGAAAAAAATTATTTTCATTTGATTACTTACGAATTCCATGAAAGGAACACTGGAATCTAGCAAAACAACAATAATACAACTCAGAACCCCTTTCAGGGGTCTTCAAATTACTGCCCAGGGGCCACATCCAACCTACCACTAGATTTTATCTGGCCTGCAGCAGTTTTTGGGAGGGCGGGGCATTTGCTAATGCTTGATGTTCTTACTCCTTATATATCATTTCTCAGTTTAAGTATGGCATTATTTCCTTGTAATTGTCACATTTCTCTTTTGCTGTGAATTATATCATGTTGATTATAAAAAAAGATCCAAGTAAAACTTATTCATTAATTTAAATTTCATTCATTCACTCATAAAACTGATTTTTTTGGTCCACAAAAAATTGTATGTGCCTTCATACTGAAAAGTTTGGAGACCCCTGCCTTACATGAGTGTTAGCTTAAATTTTTCTACACTGCCCTCTTTTTAACATTTCTAGTGAGGATTAGCCCTAATTGGTAGCAAAACTAAGTAGCATCTATCAATTTACTGCTCACAGATCTATTTTTTATGTGATAATTCTCTTGACTGTAAAAGATATTTTGGAGAACTGCAATTTGTCTGATTGTCTTTGCTTGTTTCAGTCACAATAGACCTTGCAGATCTTGCACATCATGTCATGTAAATTGGAGGTGAAAGATTGTTGTGAGGGTGTGATGGGACTTACAAGGTCACTCTTGTACTTGTATAACATACAGCAGAAAAGTATCCCTTGTGCTCATTTCATGTTTGGCTGAACTGACTCAGAATCATCTAGATTACTCTGTGCATTGTGCTTTAAACTGGGAATTATAATGTAGCTCTATTTTGATTTATCATTCTGAATGCATCAAAAATGCATCCATGGCTAAGAAGCAAAAGCTCTATGATTTGATATGAGGCTTTAGTCAAGTGGAGGTCACTTTGGTGAATCAAAGACATGCAGTTAACTATTTCCTTCACAAATGCATTCTCAGTTAAAAGCAGTAATCGCCTTTTTCCCATGGATCAATATAAACACTAACCTACGTAGAAAACACCACGGCTGACAGAGATAAAATTCCATTTGGATTTCAGTTACAACCTACTGCTGAAAAAGCATGGCAGCATATTGCATTGTTGGTGTAACAAACCTCATTCATCAAAGGCTTAACTGTGACTTTCCTTCAAATGTTAGCCTTGCAGCGGGGACAATATATGGCAAGCATTCTTTATAAGACTATCAAGAGAATTTGAGTTCCAGCCAGAGAGAATCCTCCTCCTACCCAAGATGGGCAGCCCATTCTTAAGCTGGCAGGCTGGGCACGTGTGCTGCTGCAAATGTGCCATGCACATTTCAACCACACAAAAGCCAGTGCCTCTGGTGTTGGAGTGGCACCTGTGACCTGGGTAAGTTCTACACTGGATGGTGGGGAGGACAGTGGAGGGTGGAAAGGGGGTTGGGATGGTGTGTTTCAGGGCAGGGGAGGGCAAGGAGGAAGGTGGTTCAGGCCCCAGAGGGGGGTGGGGACATGGACTAGACTTCCACTGCATCCTAAATCCTGTCCCTGGCTTGAAAGCCCTATTTGGGTCTACTTAGTTCTGGGCCAGTGATTTAGTAGCAGACTAAGCCCACAGAGGCTGCTGAGGCTCAACATGGTGTAAGGGAACATTTGTTCCCTTACCTCAAAGGAGACATCCAGCTGTCTCTTTGTTTGTGCAGGATACAGTGGTGGCTGCTTTGGTGCTGTTGTACCACAGTGCAGGCAGCCCAGTTAGGATTGTGTTGTAAGTTCCAACTGATATTTCACTTAAGAACATAAGAACAACCCCACTGGATCAGGCCATGGGCCTATCTAG
Source organism: Tiliqua scincoides (assembly GCF_035046505.1). Lineage (NCBI taxonomy): Eukaryota > Metazoa > Chordata > Lepidosauria > Squamata > Scincidae > Tiliqua > Tiliqua scincoides. The sequence goes on along the minus strand of NC_089821.1, from coordinate 167,031,092 downwards.
TCCAGCTTCCTGTATCTCACAGCGGCCCACCAAATGCCCCCCCCCCCAAAAAAAACATTAAAGCTTGTTGCCCACTTAAAGCTTATTGACAAGTGTGAATACAATGTGGGGTGAAGCCCAGGGAGAAGTTAATCAGAGGTATATGGAACCCAATGTGGCTTCATTGAGGTCAAAGATGCAATATAGTTATGTATGTGTGCACATGTACAAAAAACCGAAATTAACAATATATACGCATGCAAATATCTGGCCTAAATAATTGGTAGCATGATCTGATGAGTTCATAAGGATCCAAAGAATGAAAATTTCTCACTCCTTCATCTGTCCTGCAACCCTCAGGGCCCACCCCTCAATCAATCCTGACAGTCAGGAGCCCTTGAGGAATTCTGTGGCAGGAAAGGGAGTTGGCAGAAATTCTGCCATCCCTCTTCCCCAAGCTGCTCTACTCACAAAAAAATGTTAGTTGGTATTCAGCCCAATGTATACATTTTGATAAATGGGGTGGGGGAATCAAATATTTGAGGTACAAAGGATTTTTGTAACTTACTTAAAAATGTTTCATGTTCAATAAGAACATAGAACACTTTCTGCTCTGATTTATGGCTGTACTTTACAAAGCAAATCCTTTTTTGAGTTCTGACAGTTTTAGCTGTAAATATATCATTTTTTAATTAATTAATGGCCCCTTTCAAGAATCTTCTGAAACATCCCATCTCATTTCAGGGATAATGCTTTCATACTAAACTGAGATATTTTTAAATTTATGGAGCATAGTAGCTATCTTCTTTCACAACCTGACTTTTATGAAAAGGACACATGAAAAGCACACAATAAAGGATGGGAAGACTATTAATGGCCCAATCCTATTCACTAGTTATGCTGGCAGAACACGTGTTTCATTGGTGTGCACTGTTGCAAAAGCCCCATAAAGGGCACGGAGGGATGGAAATGGGTGTGGGAGTGTGATGACGGGAGAGGGGGTGGGCGAATTGAGCCCAGGAGGGGGCAGGATTTGTGTTGCGGCACACACACACACACACACACACACACACACACACACACACACACACACACACACACTGTATCCTGTCCCCCCTCCTAGACCCGATTCACCTGCATGGGTTAACTCGGACCTGCACCAGCAATATCGCTAGTGCAGGTCCAAGCTAACCTATTGCAGCTGCTAGGGCTTACCCTGAGAGCAAGGGGACAAATACAATTAAGACTGAGATCTCACTTGAAGCCTCTTTTTGGGGCTTCCCAGGTGCAAGGAATCTTGGAACATGTACTTTCCAGTTCATGTGATGTCCATGTGATGTCATAGTGGTTCAGGAGTTGGACATAAACCTGGAAGAGTCAAGTTCAACCCCTGCTCAGCCATGAAGTTTCCTGGATGGCTTTGGGCCAATCACTATCTCTCAACCTAAAACCTATCTTACAGTGTTGTTGTGAGGACAAAAGAATGGAAGGAACGAAAGGAAGCTCAGGAATCACCCTGAGCTCCTTGGAAGAAGGAAAGTATAAAAATGTGAATTTTTTTTTTTATAATAAAGGGGAAATATTAATGATTCATGTGACCTGGAAAACTTGCACTGCCCTAGTACCTGGACATGTCCACTGAAAATGTTCAAGATGTCAGGGACAGATGGAAGGACAGAAGTTTCCCTACTGATGTCACTAGATAAATTTTGGAAGTAGGGAAGGGGGTTTTGGGCTACATTCAGGAGCTCCAGGATAGATTGGGGAGTTGGAGGAAGACATTAGGAAGCGATTTCATTCCCAGTGATGTAATCAGAAGTGCAATGGAGTCTAACATTTGGAACTGAGTGCAGAAACAAAATTTCAAAAAGGTAACTTGTCTAAATTGAGGAGAGAGGAATTCATCCATCATCAAGTGTACCTCTATCTTGAATGCAAAGCAGAACATTACTGCTTTTTAATGTGGGCTATAAGGTAGTTAATAATTTAATGCTGAGATTCTCAAACTGGGACATCACGATGCTCCAGTCTGAAAAGCCCTGCCTCTAGCCCCTTAAGGGAAAGGGAAAGGCAATGACATAATCCCCAGGATGTGCTGCTGTCTGGACTGATTCAGGTTTTTTTTTAACTTACCAATGCTGTGCCAACCTCAAGGGGATGCGGGGAGCCCCACAGAGCCCTCTGTAGGACGCCCCAAGCCTCTGCATGAGTAAAAAAAAGTGATCAGAAACCATTTCCAGTTTCGCAGTCGAAAACCAAAAGTGGTTTCCGATCACTTTCTTTTACTCATAGAAAGACTTGGGGCACCTTATGGAGGGCTCCGCGAGGCAGCGGTGAACCTCCCCAGCTTCACACCTGGGGCAAAGGTCCACAATGGAGGCACCCGCAGGGTGTCACCACCACCCCCTTATGAAAATCTGCTCCCTCTACTCACGTGACGCTCATGGAGCCTTACGCAACCTTAGCCCATGTCGGAGAAGCCTCTCTGAGGTTCCCTGACGCTATAAACTGTGCTTCCAGAAAATCAAAAGCCACAGTTTCCGACCCAGTCAGGAGCCTCAGAGAGGCTTCCATGGGGTCCTAGATGCTCACCCCTGGGGCATTTGTCCCATTGAACCTAATGGTAGGTCCACACCTGCAGTGGGGCACCCCACACCCTTGGAAGCCAATGTGGCAATGGGTAAGTTACCCCCCCCATCAGCCCTGGCAGCGGCATGATTGTGTTGCTGCCATTACCCCTCACCTGCAATAACTGACCCCAGTTCTCAAACTGCCAAGGAGTTCTGAGGAGTTTGTGAACCACTGATTTAATGACTAAAAAGCTGAGGCACATTTTGATTGCAAAATTGTTTGCAATTTTGTTAGCAAAACATTCCTGTGATTCCTTTTCTTCAAATCTTTATAATGCCATTCCCTGCCAACAAATCACACATTATTTGAAAAATAATAAATACAACATTACAGATTGGTAAGTGAGTTAAAGTGATCGTTTGGGAGACTATTCAGTGACAGATGACAAAGGCAAAATAGAAGTGAGATCACTAGATGAATAGGGAATGGGTAGAGATCAGGCTTTTACTAGATTCCCATATTTACTAAAAAAAGAAATTAACTCAGGCTTTCTCTACAGCTTGTCTAACTTGTCTTCTTATGTTCTATTTATCGTAGATTGCAATGTAATTTATACCAGAACTAGCTTGATACCCATGCTTTGCTATGGTATTTAACTACTTTAAATCCATTTTGGATTTGGGTGTGGAGGAATTCCATGGGATAGTGGACCATGTCATCAGTTTGCACCACAGAGTTCACAGATCTGTACTCCATTTCTGCCCTTCAAACAAGAGTTTGAAGAGTAGAGTGCCATTAATGACAGCAGCCTTGTCATTCTAGGGGATCAGAATGGCATGGTCGCACAGTCACTACAGGGACTTCTCTTTGAAATTGGTGATATGAGGGTATATTCTGGTTGTGAGGTCTGCTAGGGTTGTCAACTGCTGAGCTGAGGCCTGCAGGGATGGTAACTTTTCCCTCAGTATACTCTCTGTCCATTATTTTGAGCAGAAGTTTAGAGTATTGCCCAGTAGAGACATTGCATCTCAAGTGGACCCTCATGTTCTTAATGACCTATGGTTACCACAATTAAACTTTGACTGACTGGCCTCATGTTCTTCTGAGAGTTTCCAGATGAGGGGCCATAGATACAATGCCTTGACACATGCCTTCACCTCATCATCTCCCCTTGGCACGGTGACCCCCCCCCCCATCATTCCATCAATGCCTGATGTCTTTGAGGGTTATGCCTCAAAACTCCCCTTGTGTGCCATGGTGCTCTCATCCCAAACAATGAGCTGCAGCACTTGGGTCAGTTGCTTTGTTTTGATATGCTGCAGAAGGGTGTTTCTACATGGATGAGTTTGAGGGGCAGCTTGAAGGCAGCATGGGCCATCTTGCCTTTCTCCAACAGCATAGCAGCGATACCAGAGGATGCAACAACTAAGGTGACGCACACAACTCTCGAGCCAGTGTCCCCCCCCAACTCTCCTCTCACTGGAACACAGGGATAAGCAGAGCAAGGGCTGGCGATAGCACAAGTTCTCAGGGGAAAGGCTTGTCAAAATCTTGGGGTAGCAGAACCTCACATTGAGCCAGAAAAACACGTCATTTAACTGTTCAGAGTAAACACTAAATTGTTATTTTTCTGTTATTTTACTGTTTCTACCCCTTGCCATACTGTTTAAAAGGGTTAAGTTAAAAGGGCCGGCCTGGCCTCAATTGCCATGTAAGTCACAGGCCTCTCTCAGGAATGGGGGAAAAGCAAGCCAGGCCTAAGTAATAGGAAAGGTTCTACAATTCACCCCCAAATTTAGATTTGCCCTTTTTAGGGGTTGATTAGGGCAAAATCCTGAATTACGTTTTTAAGCATTTGTATGGGTAACCTTCATGAGCAAAAACCTAGTTGATATCTTATTGGGCCCAAGAGATATTGAGGAATCTGTGAAAATACATTTTATTCCTTTTCAGCTCCTTAAGGGTTGAATTTCTAAAAATCCCTTCTTAGTGGCTCCTTATAGCATGGCAGGAAGATATTCTCTGAATTTTATGTTTCTAGGTCCAGGGATTTGGGCTGGACATTGATGAGTCAGTCAGGACTTTCATTTTTATATATATTATAAAACTATAAAAGTAAAAATAAAATATTATTAAACTATTTATAAATTGTCTTTCCCCTCCAAGCAACTCCAGCAGGTTTACAAAATGTTAAAAACAGTATAACAATCAAGTCCAACTCAAAAAACCAATGATAAGCATCACCAAGCATGACGAATGGCCCAATCCTATCTAACTCACCATGTGGCACTGCAGTGGTGCTAGTGTGGCTTCTGCCACATCCCCGCAGGGGAGTTTTGGCTGCCAATCCCAGCAGCCTCCCAGGCCTGATCTGCCTGCCCTGTTCGCCTGTTCCACCTATCCTCTCTCCATTCTGACCACCCTTCCCTTCTCCCTCCCTTTTCTACCATCTGTGTGGGCTTACCTGCTCTGGTGGGTCTCCAACAATTCACCGGTATGTGCGGGGAAGGCTCTGGCCTTTCTCCAAGTGCTCCAGCAGTGCGCTGCTGGAGTATGCCTTAGTTGCTGGAAGAACATGCATGGTCCACCAGCGGAGCAGCCCATTGGGATTGTGCTGCCCCCAAAACAGCAAAGCAGCTCAACCATGACAAAAATTTGGCCCCAAAGGTGGTAGGTAAAAAACAGTCGTTAGCCATTGCTAGAAGAGTGGCAGATAGGAAGACTGCCTTCTATCCTGGCTGACCAGATATTAACCAGAGAATGTATAGATAGATGTATTTAAAACTGCAATCCTATACACACTTACATGGGAGTAAGTCCTGATGAACTCAGTTGAACTTGCTTCTGAATGGACATGCATAGGCTTGTACTGTCATTTTCCGTAATTTATTTTCATTTTAATCTTTGAGTTTCCCAGTGTGGAGGTCTACTGAATACGATTTAACAATTCTGCATCATCAACCAGTAAATTTCCCTTGAGGTTAAGATTATTAAATTGAATAAACAAGTAATCATAATCCAGTGCCTTTCACTCTCCTCCATACAGATTTTCATGATTCTGGGGTTGATTATTTTTGATCTTTGGAGGTAGGTCTCAAACCATTCACATACATTTTAATCTTATTGCTGCATTCAGCAATCATTTTCAACACTATGGTGTGTAATTTGAAACATGTAGATATTTATTGCAAACTGAAAGAACCCATAATATCTATACAGATGACCAAACTTCCCCTACCCAGGGTGGGCTCCCTCACCCCTGGATATTTTGGACATCTGTATTATCAACTGCTAACTGGCAAGAATTTTTCTAGAAACACATGAGGCTACATGGATAAATGAATGTAAATTACTCAATTGATCTTTTATTCCATTTGTAGTTCAGCTAGAGAATCTTTGTTGGAGTCACTCTGCAGGTTCAGGTGCTGTGAGATAATTAAGGCGCAATCCTATCCTGCGCTGGAACAGGCAAGCCAAGAGGCTTCTGCTGTATCTAGCATGGGATAGGGGCCCAAAGTGGCTCAGCCAGAGGTAAGGGGAAACTTTTCCCCTTACCTCCAGGTAAGGCACCCTGGCCCCATTAGTCTCCTTGGACTAGCGCCACCTCCTGAGGTGGCGCAAGTTCAAGGAGAGCAGAGCGGCTTAAAGCCACTCCAAACTCCCTGGGAATGGGGTTTGGGATCTGGCACAACTGCAAGGAACGCTGAGCAGCAGAGAGGTAAGTGGGGGCATGGGGGGAGGCGGGGAGGAGGTGCTCCAGGGAGGGGGGAGGGGGGTTGAGGGAAGAGACAGGGCGGGGAGGAGGTGATCCGGGGAGGAGGCATTCCGGGAGAGGGAGCAGGAAGGGAGGGAGGCAGTGCTCCACTGGATCCCGAGCCTCCTTGTCAGGCTCACTGCCCGACGCAGAGGTTCTTGATTCACCACCAACCTTTTGGTTGGCGGTGAATCGATTAGCTCCATTGTGGGGCTACTTGCTTTACCCAGGGAAAGGGGATGAAAGTCCCCTTCTCCCAAGGACCTGCCAGCGGCTGCCCAGAGTGCACAGGATGTGGTGGCAGCCATTTTTGGGGCCACTGCAGCCCCGCGCATCTGGAAGCTCAGGATTGGGCTGCCCGCCAGATAAGAATGTCCAGTTTATCTTCTCAGTCGCCATTATACCTCTACCCTTCCTTGTAAACGATACTTGCCCACCTGGGGCTGCAGCAACAGTGTTCCAACCTTGGTTAGAGGAAAGGAGAAATATATATAATCTCTCCTTCTCAGGCTCTTCTGCCACCTTGGAGCTCTTTGAAAAATGTCTCTTTCCCAAGGGCACTGTCATTGCAACTGTATTGACTCAGAAAAAATCAGAGTCTTCCTTCCTTCCTTCCTTCCTTCCTTCCTTCCTTCCTGCCTGTCTGTCTGTCTGTCTGTCTGTCTGTCTGCCTGCCTGCCTGTCATATAGTCACCCAGTTTATTTTTCCAGGTGATACAATGTGAGCCACAGAGGAGTCACCCATTACTAGTGACAATGATGCATCTCTTTGGCAAGGAATAAGGTTACATACAAAACAATAATTTTTCATAAAGTACCGTAGATACTCGCCTATAGTATGTGAAATTTTTGCCAAGTAGTCAAGCACCAATTATCACTTCGCCTGATCTCCGAGTCAATCAGAGGGCAAAGCCTTTCAACTCTGAAAAGTTTCCTTTCTCAAGGGCAGACAGGCGCCAAGTTTCTCAAGCAGCAGGCAGGCACAGCCCCTTAGAAGCAATTTGTTAACCTTTTATTCTCCTTCCTTCTGCTGCAGCTTGCTTCTGCTTTGGAAATGCTTGCAAAGCAGGTCTGTTTATGAAACACCAGGATGGGACCCTCCTTCCCAGGCTACAATTCAGTGCACCATTACTTAAGAATAACACCCATGGAAAGCAGTGGGTCTATTTCTGAGCAAAAAGGGTTACAAATATATGCAGTTCCATCTCTCTGCAGTGAATTGAATTGCACACTCTTGGTTATGTGTTATGGTTGTATGTTGTATGTAGAGCTTCTGGCTTAACACACCAGACACCTTAAAGGTGGATTTGATTCCTGGTTATCCTGCAGTGGTTCCCAACCTTTTTCACTTGCATATCCCTTGGCAGCCCATTTCCATAAATTGTATCCTTCATATTAGCAAAATGCTTGTAATCAATAATACAAGCTCTCATCTCCTCTATATGAAAGCTCAGACTTCATATATTTATCACAGTGTTTTCTCTTTTTATCTGTTTGAAGAACAGAAGACTCTGCCTTTGCACTGTTTTGCGCCAGAAGTGTGCTGAGGCATTCTGGGTGGTTGATCACGTTCCAAATTATGTTTCAGCTTTTTGACTGTGCTGGTTTTCAATCACTGGTTCATACATGAATTGATGACCAAAAATTAGCTTTTGTTGGGGCTTTCACAGCCAACTAGCTACCTCCCTTCCTGCCTTGCTGGTCCTTGCAAGGCATTCTGGAGCACAACCTGCCTTTTTTTTTGCCATTATTCCATTCAAGTACCCCTAAAGGTCCTGTTGAGTGTCCCTGGGAGTACATGAATACCAGGTTGGGAACCACTGTTTTACTGGTATGTTGTTTACAGTGTACTTACTCTGATAGTGTTTACAAAAAGGTGTTGAATACCAGAATTTAAAAAGAATAAAAATGTATCTTATGATCTTTTAGTATGTTTTTAATAAATCAGAGACTACAGTTCTTAGGTAACAATTAGTGGTGGGTTATTTTTCAGGATTTGGCCTCGAGTAAAATCAGACAAAACTATAGTCAGACACCCCCCTAAGTTTAACCCCCAACTTATCCAAGGGTCACAGAAAATTCCATGATTGTTGACTCAAAACCTGCCCTCGACTTAGCTGTGGGATCGACTTATAGGCAAATGTCTGTGGTACATCTTCAACAGTGATTTTGATTGATTTCTATAGAGGGAAAATTCCTTATTCTTCTCCTGCAAACGCTCAAAAACAGGAGCTGAGGCAATCCATTCAGAAATGGAGGCAATTTTTGAAAGTGAGACAGGAAGCAGTGCCTGAGGACATATCTGAAGAAAACAAAATTCCAAGAAATCTAGGTAGGAGTCATTAATCAAAGCTAAAGCTATTAGGGGTGCATTTGGGTGAGGCCAGCAAGAAACTATTTCTTGCATTGCAGTCTGGAAAAGGTAGGTTGGGGGGGACATTCTGTCTTGTGAGTCAGGCAAGGATGATATTGAAACTGGAATGAAGTGGGTTTAGGAGGGAAGATCTGCTTTTGTCTCTCTCGCTCATTCTCTCTCTCTCTTGCTCACACGTTGAAAAAGCCATGGAGCAGATGGTCCATTAGAAATCAGCAGAAGTTGTTGCTTGATCTCCACAGAGTTCTCCATGGTTCCATTCTATGGTGTCAGATACCCACAAAAATTTCTGTCAGCACCTTGGATTTCCACTGAACTTCAAAAAACTGTTGCACGTGTGTGTTTCCCACCCTCTAAAAAGCTATTTTTTCTTTCCCCTCTTGTTTGCCCAATGATCAGTTCCACCTCTACAGTGGAGAGATGTATCTAGATTTGATGCAGAGGTGGGTGGAAAGCTTGTCAGTTTCACTGCTGTTCTTTACAGCTCTTGTACTCAACTCTCTGAGCTCATGTAACCTGCTGAGCCTGCAACCACATCTATTTGTTTTTCCCTAAGTAGCATAAGCAAGTGTTTGCACACACATTCAGTGATGACATTTTCTCCAATGGAAACAAAAGACAGATAGAACACAATAAAAAGAAGGTCCAATATACTCTACTCTGAAATACTGGAACAACGCTCTTTGTATCAGAAATTGAACTTGGAAGGTTATTGTGGCATTCTTATCCATATTAAAAGGGTGATACAAAGATATCAAGCAGTGTGTGTACTCCAGTTTGTTTCGTACTTATATATATCGGCCTGATGTACCACATAAAGCACAGGTGGAATGTGTGCTAATTTTTTTTTTCTTCTCAAATTAAGGCATGCTTAATTTTTTTTTTTTTTACAGATGTACAGCTACAGCAAAGTAGATATGAAGACACCCTAGATTCAGTAGGGAACTAAAATAAATCTAAGGCAAGAAATCTCTACATTGTAAACAAAGGAGCAGTATTAAAGGAATTTCAAGGCAGGAACTGGAGGGCATAGGAAGATAGTGGCCTCCTCTTGAGGAAACACTCAGTGCAAACAATGATCATGCTGATTCTCACTTTATATTTCGGAGGTTGGTCAGCACATCTTTTTTAAAGTCTTTAAAGGGACTGGGAAGGCAATCTTTATTCTGAGCTAATAAGGTGGGGGCTTTCATTCTGTTCCACCTTTTTAGTTCTAGTGATTCTAGATAGTTTTAATCGTAAACTGCTTTGAGGACCCTTTTGGGGGTAGAAGTGGCACAGATATAATTGGAAACTAACCAACCAGCCTCCACATTAGCGAAACCTGAGACAAAAGGCAAGTGATGATATGTAAAGGTGAAGATTTCTTTATACAGTGCAGTTAATGTTACTTTACAGAAGCTGTAGATCACACAAGACTCCAAGGTCATCCCCTTGAATACTTTCATTACAGCTGAAAGAGACATGGGCAACACCAAAATCAAGGACAAGCCGATGGACTGCATACAAAAGGTTCTATTTTAGATCTGTTAATTAGCAATAAATTATAGTGTAACAAGCAGTTTAGCATCCTGAAGACAAAGTATTGACAGCAGCTTCATTGTTTTTCTCTCTCTCTAGACAATCCCTCTTTCCTTCTGATAGGAAATAGAGTTTACTGTTCTTTGCACTGATGCAGGCACAATTTCAGAATCTGGGAACATTGTGCCACGTACGCTCCTTATACTTTCTGCAGCGGATGAAGTGTCAGATAATTCCTAGAAGCTCTGGCAGTACTAATTAAGCTTTTGCAGTGTGAATCGTAGGAGTGGAGAGCCTTGTATATACTCATTTTATTAGTTTTTTGTATATGTTTAAATGCACAGATAGCGATTGCCATAATGTGCAACCACCACATTACTGCTGTGTGTGTGTCTGTGTGGTAGGGAGAGAGGGAGAGAATGTTTGAGAATTTAATACATACTGTATTTTGTAGAAGACTGAGAGCTGAAACAAATTTGTTCCCACAAATGTGGGAGCCCAGCTGCAGGATAGGAGACTGGCCTCATCATTGCCAATACTCCACTGATAGCTAAAGACATATTTGTTTCAATTAGCTTTTTGAGCTTAAGTTTTGGGGTTATCACTCCAGTTCAGGGGTGCCCAAACCCCGGCCCTAGGGCCACTTGTGGCCCTTGACGACTCCCAATCCGGTCCTCAGGGAGCCTCTAGTCTTCAATGAGCCTTTGGCCCTCCGGAGACTTGCTGGAGCCCACGCTGGCCTGATGCAGGTGCTCTCAGAGTGACAGCCAACTGTTTGATCTCTTGCGTGAGTTGTGGGATGAGGGCTCCTCCACTGCTTGTTGTTTCATGTCTGTGATGCAGCTGCAGCAGCAAAGGAAAGGCTGGCCTTGCTTTGTGCAAGGCCTTTTATAGGCCTTGAGCTATTGCAAGACTTTCATTCATTCATATAAGTTCCATCTCTAATATATTCATTTATGTAAATTTATTCAAATTTGAAATGTAAATTAATTCTTTTTTTCCCCGGCCCTCGACACAGTGTCAGAGAGATGATGTGGCCATCCTGCCAAAAAGTTTGGACACCCCTGCTCTAGTTTACCGCTCTGCGATCTTTGTGTTAATTTATAGTATTTTGGTATGGGTCTTGTTTTTGATGGCTTGGTTGTTGATGTTGTTGCTACTGTTAATTGCTGGTTGTTTTCTTATTATACTTGTGTTTATTTTATGGTACAGTATTCATTTATGATGTTTTTAGCCACTTTGAAGCCCTTTCTATTAGAAAGGGCACAAATATTTTAAACGAATTCTCCAAATTCTTCTTTGCCAGATTCTATGTTGAATCATGTCCAGATAGATACCCTGAATGTTGATCGAATACTAGTTTGCTGTATTCAGCTCTCAAGGAGATTTGTTTCAATATTTGATGCTCAACTGTTGACGCCTAACATTACGTGACAGGCAGCATCCAATGGTGATTCTCTGACAGTACTTCTCGTTGATACCTAATGAAATATCACAGAAATTTTAAACCTTAACGATTTATACATCTGTTTGTCTACCAAGAATTTCTGTGTGCTCCCCATGAATACTGTGTCCTGCAAAGACTTTTGGCTCATGCTCAAGATTCATGCTTAATCCATGCAGCACACTGTTGGGCATCACTGCCACACATTAGGAACAAAGCACACCCCAACTTCCTGAGGCAGGACATGGCAAAATGAAATCAGTAGTACTTGGCAAGGTGCCCCGTGGAGAAATGCGCGTACTTACTGATAAGAAACCCCTGACAAGTTTCAGAAAAACAATCTAGGATTGCTCAGAAGACAGTTGAAGGGCCCATTCCTAATTAACTTTCCACCATCAATACAGTTGCAATGCAGCCCTCTGTGTCTGCCTCCCCCCCCCCACTGCAGACTGCAATGTGTATTCCGTTGGCACAGCTGCATCAGTGCTAGAAAGCTGGGTCGGATTGGACCCCCAACCCTTCAACAGTATTTGGTGGTGGGCAGACAGCTGTATTTAATGTTTAACAATATTTGATAGTTGGCATATAATGGTATATATCGTCTGCCAGCGTTTTAAAAATAATATGAAATTGTAGCAGTATTTGACAGCTGCCAGCTCTTGAGAGTTCATTTTGAAGCCTTCCAAAATAATGAAGAATTGCCATCAAGTCAATAGCATTCAAATGTTAAGTTTCTGAGGTCAAAGTTTCAAGAAGTAAAGACAGCCTTTTCTGAAAGAAAGAGGGAGCTGAAAGGGTGGCTCTGTGTATGCGTAGGGCAGCCAACTAGGCAAATTGTAGCAGTGGGCTGACTTCTCTCCCATCACAGTTCAGGAGGAACTTTGTTTGAGAAATCCCAAATCCAGTTGGCAGCCCTCCACAAGCCTTTTGGAAACTGACCATCTTCATACACTGATTCCCAGCCAGACCACATGGCATACTAAGGCACTGGTTCCCAAACATTTTGACTGGCGGCTCCCTTGACCTACTGGGCCATTGACCACAGCTTCCTATTAGGCTTACAATCCTATACAATGGCTAGGCTGGTGAGTTTTTCATGAGGATTCCGTGGCTCCCCTGGCTGGGTTCTGTGTTCCCCGGCCCCCGGGAGTCACAGCTCAGTTTGAAAACCAGTGCACTAAGGTGAATTGTAAGGTCAGTGTAAATGCCACATTCTGCATGTGTAACAGTTGACAATACCTAGCAATGTGGTACCTTTGGGTAGCATTTCATTGTAATTTAGAGTGACCATACTGAATGGTCAGCACACTCTCCAAAAAACTCATACATCATGCCTCACAGCTTAGTTGACCACCTACACCACAGCAAACTAATCATTAATCCTGCCCTCCATAGGAGTAAACCTTAGGCATAATTAGAATGAGTAAGTATTGATGACTATGAAACTCCCCACTGTGCATCTCAAGTAACCTTGAAGGAAATATTTAAGGACTTTGTGATTCTAGCAGCATCAAAATTTTCCCCTGCTGTGTGATCACGCTTGAATCAATCGCATTTAGAATTATAGGCAAATATATAATTACATGCATAGAAGTCACTGCTAACTAAAAGTATCCACTAACCAAGGCTGCTTTTGAATTTTTTTTTAATTGTTCCCTACTATTTGCCTGCAGATGGATGAATATAACTCCCCCAAAGTATTGACCTCCTAACAGCTGGCATTAAGAGGTCAGCAAGATGACTGATTGAACCTGATTTGCATAATTCCACAGGGCATGACTTTAATACAGCTTCCAGTCTACTGTCTTGCCGCTGTTCACTTTATCAACCTCAAGAGCAAAAGTTCCCACTCATTCGCAATAAACTTTCACTCCAGTCAGAATGGCCAAGGATGTTTGTTTTAAAGACAGCCCTTCAAGTTGCATTCTGCCAGTGTATCTGAAAGCAACTGCAGAGCTCTAGTTATCAGTTCCCAGGATCAAAATTTAAGAGGCCAGAAGCTGAGCTTTTTCATTTTGAACGTCTCCTTTGAGACTCATTCCTGTTGATGGTCTGCCAGGACCTCTTTGACCATTTTCAAGATGCACTACAAGGCTCATTTATTTCCTTTAGTACCAAGGAGTGAACTTCAGATTCCTCTTTCGCATACTGTTTTCACTTTGAGCTGGTCTGTGCATTTTTTTTTATAGTAGCTGCGATCTGAAGATGGTTTACTTGGAATTATGAATGGGTTAACAGAACGGACTTAAAGTACATGAGTTTGGTATGAGAAAGTGGAGAAAATCTAAAAGTTTTCTGAGTTGAGCACCCATATCAAATATTTCCACGTTAAATAAAGCGAGTACAATGGGAAGTTGAAGCATCAGGACTTTCCATTAGAAACACAACAGTTTTCACACTGACTTTGAAGGACTTTGTACATTATTGCTTCATTTGACCACATGAATTTCTGAGATAGCAAACTTTCTCAACTATAAATAATGCCAATGAGGAAAAGGATCTTTATGCCTCTGAGTTAAAGACTGTATTCATTCTGATGAGGCATGGGATTTTTTTAAAAGGTAAAATACAGATTATGGGCCACAAAACTTACATTTCTTAATACTTTGTATTCTCTTCTATTTCTTGAGACGTATTTAAAAAAAAACAAAACCCGAGAAGTGAAGCATACATTCGGAAGTATAATATGGCACGGTCCTGCCTCGATGGTACCACTTTAGACTGCAGGTGGAAGGATTGCTTGTTTGAATGCTCTCCCAAATACGAAACTCCCTGAACACAGACGCTGCACTGGCCTGCGCACTACAGAGGATTGAGCTGTGAGTCCATTGAACAAGATCACAAGGGGAGGTGTCAGGATTGGCTGAAGTTGTTGGCCTGCTCGAGGCTCTCTACCCTGTCATTCACTCTGTCCCCACAAAACCTGTGCAGCTTCACTTCTTTCTCCATATGGGCTCTTTAAACAAGGCAGAAAATGCCCCATTTGCTCCCAAAGTGTTCTACATTTTTCTGCTTTGTTTAAGGAACTTCTGCAGAGGAAAAAGTGAGGTAAGGTGATAGGTGCCTCAAAGAATGGTAATCTCTTTCTACAGGTGTGCCCTACTGGATTATATTCATTAATGTCCAGAATCCCCAGCAAGCTGAAAGAACACTGTTCACCTAATGCACCTTACATTACATATATACTTGCTTTTACTTCTTTTAAATTTTATTCAGACTAGATGGGTCTTTGGCCTGATCCAGTGGGGCTCTTCTTATGTAACCAATCTTGCTATCTGGCTCTTTTTTGTTACCCTGTGAACCTGACAGCACAATCCTAAGAAGACAATTAGCTGGCGCAGTGGCTACTGTGCCAGTGAAAGGTGTCATAAATGTGCCAAAAGGCAAGTCCGTGACACCACACGAGTAGGCAGTGACACCAGAGAGGCCTGTGTTGCCCCCTCGCTTTATCCAGAGGCCCAGCCACTGGCATAGGTAAGTATGCCACTGAGCAGTGCAGGGGTTGGGAGAAATTGTCCGGGGGGGGGGATTCTGGAAGCAAGAAGGAGATTTTTTGGATGGGGGAGCATGGGACAGGCCCAGGAAGAGGGCAGGAATGGTAGAGTGGGCTTCTGCTGTATTGTAACCAACCTCCTGAGCCTTGCAGCATTACACAAGGTTTCCCAGATTTGAACCAACTAAATAGTTGGCTTAAATCCAAGAAGCCTCACATGGCAGTCTTTATTTGGCATAAGGGGATAAATATTCCCTTACCCTGAGTAGACCTCCAGCCTCCTCCTAACCTGCACTAGATACAGCACAGACCATGCAACTGGCTGTGCCAGCGCAAGTTAGGATAGCACTGCCCATGACAAACAGCCTGGCATGACCAGCCTCTGATGTTGCAACACATAGCACAGACCATGAAGCAGAATGAGAGTGCTGGCAGAAGATGTAGATCAGATTTGTTTGCATCTACACTGCTTCTCCATCCTGTTTTCTGTATATGCAAATGTGACTAGATATGTCCATATATTTTACTTGAACTGGTCTGTGTGATCCTGTAAGGGCAAAATTTTCATTTCATTGTACCCATTTTCTTGTACTGGCATAGCTGTGTCAACAGGACGTGTGCTGCATCCTGCAGTTGGGGGGCACTCACAGAGGCCTTCTCAAAACAAGGGAATGTTTGTTTCCTTGTCTAGGAGCTGCATTGCCCTTATGTCGGTGCTGAAAAGTGGGTTAGGATTGTGCCCTAAGGCTCATAAGTGCCTTAATGAAACCTAGCAAGTTTGCTATTAGGAAGTAAATTAAAATAAGAATTAATTAAATATAATGGGTTACAACCTTAGCACCAGTAAGGGTTATCTAATTTTATCAAGAAACAATTCTGCTTTTCCAAGAAGCCACTTGTATGGTTTGCCATGTTAGCAAAAATTAATTAATCTAACATTTTACTTTAACTTCCTAAATATTCAAAGCAGTCCATTTTGAATCACTTCTAAAATTAAAGCCTGACCTTTCTGCCTTTTACATAAAAGAGTCTATATGTATCAAATTATATCTTAACATGCTGCACTATATTTAACTTGGGTTGCTTTAAATTAATAAGCAAATGGTCATCTGAAGTATGAAAATGTGAAATGAACACTGCCGCCTGCTGCATTTGAAATGCAGAAATATTAAATAGTTACTCCATCATTTAGAGGCTAATAACTTGCTTTGGAAATGGAAAGTTTCACTTTAACACTGCATTATTCAGCTGTTAAACCCGTTTGCAGATCTGATATGTTTTTTTTTTCCTTTTGAATTTTTTACTTCTTCTAGCAAACTCACAGAAGCCAAGGACTGATTTGTGCAACCGAATGGAAAATTTCAGTGGTTACAAGTTACGGTGCCTGCAGAAAATCCCGATTTTCAGCCTTCTAAATTTGGTGGTGTTTGGAATGATGGTCTCCCTTCTTTCCCCTGAGTTATTACACTCAGCTTTACAAGTTAGAGAGATAAAATGTTAGAGCAAGAAATTACCTGATCAGTTCAGGAGAGGAGAATGTTTTCCTTCATGTGTATAATGAGAGAGCAAGACATTTGCAACAGTCAAAATCACTTCATTTAACCAGAAGACTCCTAATCAAGGCAAATCATTTTTTATAACGCATAAAATCATTCAGACAGAGAAATAAATGGAATTGAAATGTGCTCAGCTTTGACTGGTTGGTGCCCTAGACAATTTTCAGTGCTTCTTCTGCCCTATAGCCTAATCAAACACTGGAGTGCATTACATATTGTGACTCTTTTATACTGTAATTTATACACGAAATTAACCTTTTAAAGTGTGATGCTGTTTTCTAGTATAAATGGAATAAAAGGAGAAAAGCTGCTTTGACTCAGGAAGTCCATAGGAGGAGAAAAACATGGGTGATTCAGTCCCTCACCTGTATATCTGAGGTCACAGTAACCAGTAAAACAGTCCCTCTTCTGGGTACTGGAGTGCTTAAACACTGTTGGACCCTAGAAGTATCTCAGGAATCCAATAGAGGACAATGACCTTCTGCATAATGCTTCTTAGCATTTAATACACTTGTTTTATGTTTAGGTCAAAGACCTAGTTCTCATGAATGGCAGCCAATGTGGTAAACCTGCATCCATATGTTTTTGCAAAGTTGATCCTTCACATATATAGGTTGGGTTAACACAGATGGGATGCCCAAAGGGAAGAAAGCTGTACATGTGTGTGTGTGTGTGGATTTGCAGAGGGGATGCCTTTTTCCTTGGATAGGGATGCTGCGAGTTATTCAGTGTATCAAAATCCTAGGGTAAGATTTTTGGAGCCTATTTTGGCTACTCTTCAAGGGGAGAACACACTTATGAAATTGTATTGGTTACTTTCGGATTGTGACCCATCGGTCACCTATAGTGTGGCGTTGTTTGCTAAAGCTGTCAGAACTATTCGTGCCAACTACCTGGGGGAAATAGCGGTAGATTGTAAAGGAGATTCCTTAATATGATGGGTGTAGGTGCCTTTTGTGCTTGATTTTGACCTAATTTTATCATTTTATCATTGTTTGTATCTTGATGTATTTTTGGATTTACATGTTTTATCTTATTGTGATGGCTATTAGCTAATACAATAAACAATCTTTGACTTTGAGTTATTCAGTGGGGATTCTTTCCGCACACCCCACTCTGAGCATGATAGAATGCCCCTTCTTTTTCTCCCCCCAAATCTCTGCATAAAGAAAACAAGATGAAGTTTAGTTGTTTTTTTTCCCTGTTTAATTTAGTTTAGTCTAATCTTTTCAGGCAAGATTGGGAGCAGACCTCTGATTGTATGCTTCCACCTCACTCCGGAGGTTGCAGGGGAAACCCTGGGTTGATGGGTGAAGTGGCCCAGTACAACCAGATGCTGGTCCTGGTAATGAATGCCTGAACCAAGAAATTCCAAGTACTTTGAATGTGGGATTTTCCCTAACCATGTTCCTTCACTATTTCTGTTTCAACAGCTAGAGCAGTTGTGTGCAAAGTGCTGACCACTGTGTTTCCTGGCATGGCCGGCACTTTGCATTCCAGAGTGCTACATGACCGCAAGTTCTGAGATCAGGACAATGCAATGCTCTGGCCAGTCACATCTTTGAGGAAATCTGGTCACAATGCCTACTGGGGCACTGCACCATAGACATGACGGTCCAGAGCATTGCATTATCCTAATCTTGGGACTGGTAGTCACATGGCACTCAGGAACAATGCGCTCCAGCCCCTGGGTCAGAGTTCACCCATCCCTGAGCTGGAGAGTGAGGGAAGAATCTGTGTTCAAATAGCCACAGCATATTGTACTTTGTGCATTCACTTCTGTACGTGGTTGTGGAGGATGGAAGCACATGGGACCAAGGCCCTCTTCTGAACACATGGCATTTAGGGAGATCTGCATCTATGAGCTCTTGGATGATGGTGCAGTGACTTTTCAACATCACTAAAAGTCTGCACCTCTCCTAATAGCAATAAGAAAACAAAGGACATGTATATGGAAACACAAATAGGTTGAAAGGTTCTCAACTATAATAGCTCAAAATAACATTTATTAATTCCCTGTTGTACATGGAAAAGCCACTTTCCCATCTAAGTATGGTGTTTTTAAAAATAATGACAACAATTGTATTAGCAGTTTTTAAGGGAAGAAAGGAGTCATAGGCATATTTACAGGCCTTCAATAAACTGAATAATAATGATAGTTATTGATTTATAATGAATATGGAGAAATGATGCATCTGCCATCAGTGTTTAATGTTGCTGCTTAGAATAAGCAATGCGTTTAAATTTTGGCTTTTCTCTTGGTCCTTCTCCCCTACTTGCTTTAATATGTCAAATAAGGGTGTCAAATATAAGGCCCGCAGGTTGAATGTGGCCCCAGGAGACAATTTATCCGTTCCACCCCCCGTTATAACTGGGTTCTCCAGCATGATAATTGGGCTCTCTCATATCTTGAAAATATGAACAAGATTTGCACATTTTCTCTTCTGTTCTTTACAGCTAATGAGTTTCTGTGTCAGAACAAAGTGTATTTCTGGCCATCGTCTGCTTAGTGATGTCACTTCCGGCCCTCAGCAGGCACCATGAATGCTAACTTCAGCCCTCTGTATGAAATGAGTTTGACACCCCAGCTCTAAGCAATTTGAGGAATTCAGGGGGACTATACAGAAATTGAGTTCATTCAGATGTCTACTTCAGGTAACTGGGCTGTTAAAATCCTAGGGCTAAAGGGTGTACAATGTCAAACTTATGTATGCTTAGCTTTGCTGAAACTGCTCATTTGCTTCTAATCAATTCATGCAGAATCAGGAGGCAGGCAATAATAAGTGAGGCTTACTACAACATGCACCTATTTTACTGCGGGAAATTAACTTCGAGTGAAAAAGTAGCTAAGGGTCCAAACATACTAAGGCTGCAATCTTACACACATTTTCATGGGAGTAAGCCCCACTGAACTCAATGGAACTTACTTCTGAGTAGACATACATAGGACTGTATTGTAACAATTTGGAAAAAATTAATACTGGAATCAAAAATAAATATATGCTATTTAATATAGTGCTTTTCTGTACAGGTCTATGTCACTTTCACTTCATGCACCAGATTTTAGGTTTGCACCTTTTCACCTGTCAAGCTGCTCATTGCAAAGGAACAGTGTAGATCTCTTACCTGTTGTTGACCTGATGGTTGAGGTGATATTGGAAGATGCCATTGCAGGGATACATTCATCATCTTGAGAGTAACCTGCCTGTATGGCACGTAAGTAACTGTGGCTTCTGGTTCGGAAACATCCTGGCAAGTCGAGGGCATCCATTGCCTGAGCTTCAACTTCACTAAACACTGATTCACAAACAGATTCAAATTGCCCATTGACCTCTGCTTCACTCATCTAGATAAACAACAACATTGCATTTGGTTTTTCGTTGGCTTGCTTTATCTGAAATGGATTTGGCTTCAGCACCTCAAAAAGAAGCACCACGTGGTCATTAAAATAATAGCCACCAACCTCTCTCCATACTGTTAACATATAGCAAAATGCATCAACATAATTTAACTGTGCACATTTGCTTTGCCATTAATCGCATGCTAAGTAGACCTTCCCAGTTAGTTCTGGTTTTGGCTTGACTTTAGATTTTGGATAATGATTTTTGGTTTACTCTACTCAATAGAATAAGAAAAAATAAGAAGAGATACAGAGCCCCATAAGCAGTCATTTGCAAAACTTATGCATTAGAATAATTGCACAGTTAAGGCTACTTCTGACCTATTTCTGTCTCCATCCCCCTTCCAAATATTGCAAATATGTATAATGCAGATAAATTTTGAAAAGCACTTATAAGCACATATAGGGATCTGCCTAAAAATACAGATTCAAATTCTACTAAATTAAAAGAATAAGCAGCTTTTGGAAAACAATTTGGTCAACATCCACTCCAGTAGCCTTTTGTTTGGGGTGGTTAAAGTATGACCAACAAGAGCTGCTAATTCAAAAGCCTCAGAAGTTGACACAGGACCAGAAGGGCGTGGACTGGATTCAAAAACAGGCAACTGCCCTCTATGACCAAAGTCAGAGGCAGCCATGCTGTTGTTGATATTCTACCCTATGTATTCAAAATTGCTCACCCTTGAGAATTCTGCTTGTGTGTTGCACTGTATTACCAGAAGAGCAGGAAAGTGTCACACCACTAGATGTGAGGTGAAAAGAGGGGGCTGCAAGAAGAAAGAAATTAGGTGTTGTAGCCCCAGACTAGAAGAAATGGCTCTGCCTTTGAAAACATGTCGGGGTTCCCCATATACTGTACTATGTTGGACTTTGTTTATTCATGTTTGAGAGTTGCTCCTTTGCTGCTGTACTTTATGGATGCCTGTAAGCAACCATGACAGGCCTTGATGTAGCGCACAAACATAAGCAAGCAAACAGAAGTTAAACAAAAGCATGCTGACGATAATGGGTTCATCAGGGAATTTTTGATTCATAGAATACAAGAGCTGCGTCAAATTTCATGTCTTTGGTTTAAGAACTGGCAGCCATAATCTACCGTCAGAACATTGTCTGATATACATTTCTCAGAATAAATTAACAATCAAATTCAGGTCTATGCAAACAAACTGTCCTTCACGTATGCATACCGCAAGCGTGATCAATATATTGATTTGCTCCACTGGGCACAGTACAAAGTATTTAAACAGGTTTGTTGATTTTTTTTTTAAACAGCCTAGACGAGATCCATTCATCTTATCTTATTTTTAAAAATTACTCTTTGTTCACATATAACACAAGGAATGAGATACTTTCACATAGCAAAGGTTTTCAATGAACAATCTTGTTCAATTGATTGGGCATTTTAGTTTTGTGTGTATTTTGAGTTACCAATCAAGACTAGGCTGAACTTATTAATAATGTGGCAGGAAGTCAGTTCTCACTAAACACACACACACACACAGAGAAAAACAGTGCAATCTCTACCAGTTGCCACAGTGGCTGCCACCTGCCATTTTCTTGGAATGCACTGAAAGCACCACTGCTCCACTGCCACCAGGTAGCCATTCTCCAACTCCTCTAAGCATTTCTAATACTTTTGTGTTCCCTTGAAAGTACCTACATTTTTCCAGCAAAAGGCCTCCGGCATGGAGCACTTCACTGAAAGTGCTGACGGGGAAAAATTTGCTCCAGCACTACTTTAAGAGCAGATGGAAGTTCACCAGGCTCAGGTTATCTAGTCACTGTGGCAAGATGCTGGGAGAACCTGCAGCAAAGGAATTCCTTCTTGCCATCCAACTAATTAAAACACAGTTGCCCCATCAGATCAGGGTTCACAGCTCTATATTCTTCATAACCTACCAACGGGGGGGGGGGGAGGGGGAACAGTTCTTGTGTATATGCAGGCCGCCCCAACGGCCTCCAGGCACTTGCTGATGTGGATGAATCAGGTGTGAGAACAGGATGGTTACAAATTGAGTTCAGAGCAATTCTCACAATTATGATATTGCTTTCCCCAGCAACTGCTGCAATCATGGGGACTATATATTATATTTGTGATCACCCAGTTCACAGACATCACATTCATTCACATCATTGAGGGCAACAAAATGGCCACAACAGCTTGCATATACTGTGTGTGTGTGTGCATGCGCAATGAATATTCATTTATTTGAAAATGTATATCCAACCTTCCCTTCTCATTCGAGAAGCCCCAGGGAGTTTACAATGACTAACAACAAAAAAAGCAACACAACAAAAACAATTAAAATATTCAAATCCATAAGAAAATCAAACATCTAAACAAGCAGCAGCACTACAATCAATCCAGAGAACTAAATCCAAACACTAGGCAGAACCATTACATAACTCATAGCGGTACCAATTAGACCGCTGGCATATGCTCATAACTGGCATAGCGGTACCAGTGGGACATGTGCTGCATCCTGCAGTTGGGGGGCACTCACTGAGGCCTCCTCAAAGTGAGGGAATGTTTGTTCCCTTACCTCAGAGCTGCATTGCCCTTATGCCAGTGCTGGAAAGCACTGACTTAAGGGGTTAGGATTGCACCCTGAAAGGTTTAATGAAACACAAAGGTGTTCCAAATTCCTACAGAATTTGTTCTAGATCAATATGGTGGGGGAGGGGAACCTAGCAGACAGGTCACATAGTTTTAATCAAATTAATGAAAAATTCAGAGGAGAATCTCTGACCATATTGAAAGGGTTATAGTGTTGGTTTCCATAAATATATTTCCATAATTAGATTATTCTGAAAATAATAATTTCTGGCGCTTGTAATTATTATTTCATTTGTAATTAAATTAAATGAACTAATGTATTCTGGAAAGACAAATGTTCTTACTCTGAAGAGCCTTATGCTAACAATATTAGGAAAAGAAAGATGGGATCATTATATTATGTTATATCATTATAAGTACGATGAAGATTTTATTTGCTACTTCTAAATCTTATTTACTGGCAGGGAGTAAAAGAGTGAAACAGGAGGAAAAAAAAGTAAAAATGGTATATAGAATCCATTCTGTAGTCATTCAACATAAATGAAGGGTGCATATGCATTTGGTGGTTTGGGGACTCAATCCTGATGTGCATCTTTTAACCCTGCACTTGCTCTTGGCCTGCATTGTCCTCTGTTCTTCTAAACTAAGTGTGGGAGGAGCCAGGAGCCAGGTGGACATAGCTTTCTCCTGTCCCACATAATTCCTGTTCTTAGAGAGTCAAGGCTCTGTGTACCCATTTCTAGCAATATGAGCCGACACAGGGCATTCCCCTGCAGACAACTCTCTGATCAGGGCAGACACTAGTGGAAACCTGTGGCTGCCACCAAAAACAGCAGCACTGCATCACCTTCTTCTTTCTACTTGGTAGTATTTAGTAATACAAAATATATGACATGAAGTCATTGGACTCGGGGACCCCTTGTCCCGTCCACTCTATTGGTTGCAGCTTGCAGCATCAGATACAACCCTTCTAAAAACAGGGTGGGGAAATTTGGAGTGTGATAGTGACATATTATGCGTTTCATTTTCCTATATGTTACCTGGAGAAGGAAGTGGCGGAATCACAGGGTTGCTGTTTTGGGCAGCATCTGTACAGCTCAAGTATCATATAGCTGCAGCCAGAGAGAAACTCAGGGAGGCAGGAAGCCTATTGCACAAACACATCTTTAAGTATAACTGGAGCTTATTTTATATCAGCCCTTGTCCTTAAATTCAGGGTGGCTGGCAATATAAACAATTAAAATATTTTAAAAAATACTAAACAACTGCAAAAACAAATTAACAAACAAAACCACACCCCTCAATTCCCAACAAACAGCAAGAGACATCCACGTATCAAACATGTCCATTCTGCACTGCATCCCTTACTGCAGTGGTTCCCAAACGTTTTAGAGGCCCGAGAGGCTGCTGCCTCATTTATAAAGGGGTGTGGGCAGCTGTGCTCCCCCCCATAGCAGCTTGTTTAACCCTTGATGCACATAGCGTACTCTGCCCTGTTAGTTTTGCAAACTACCAAAAATTGGGTCACAACCTACTGGTGGGTCCTGGACCCACAGTTTGAGAACTGCTATCTTACTGTATAGGAAAGCATAGAACAGGGCCAGTGAAAGGTTCTACCAGATTTTTCTTCTCTCGCTTCTTATTTATGTTTTATTGGTCACTGGGGTGGAGATGGCTAGCAAATTTCATTGTTTGGTCTTAGCCTTTTCCTACTGTGAATCTGTGACATGATAGTGGGATACTATTAGTGGGCCCATCAGATTGTCTGTGAGACAATCTGTGAAACTAGAACAGAATGAAAATCTTGTTAAAGCTCACTGAGTGAAAGAGATTAACACAATTCTATCCTCTGCGGGCCCAAACAGTGCAGCATCGCTGATGCAGTGTCTGCTGCATTGTCACACTGGTTGGAGAACAAAAATATATAGACCCTCTTGCTCCCCACATCTTGATCTCAGACAACCAATCTGGCAGCCAATAATCAGGCCTACAACTTTACTCATGCACACTGGACTGTAAATAAAATGATAAGTCTATTCTGATTCTCAGGAGTTTGTTACTCCAAAGGTTTCTCATCCAATATACATAAATTCTGTTAATTTTTTTAACAGTGCAATCCTAGGCAGAAGAAAGTCCCACTGAGTTCCATGTGACATACCCCCTAGTAAGTGTGTATAGAAAAAGAGCCACATGCACTGTTAATTTTAAAGCCTACTCCTCCTTCACTGCCCCTTCAGAAGATGGGAAGAGATGTAACATGTTTGTAAGCTAACTATTCTCAATGGCAGTCACACCTTACGGGTTACGTTCTTACAGCAACACAGATACTGAATTCATGAAGCCCTGACCCTATGGGTCAGTTTACAACCTGTGTTTTCTACCATGTGTTTCATGGAGCTGTGGCCAGTTGAGCTCCCAGGTCAATAATCCACATGTTTGCCCCTGTCATATATTATATTTTTGTGGGTACATATAAACAGTAAACCTTAAAAATTCTAGTGTGTAAAACAGGCCAGATCCTCCTGGATTCCCTTGCCAAAGTGATTAAGAAACCTCGTACTTGGGCAAATGATTCTCTATCTTCACTCTCAAGTCAATATTTTTCTTTAGAACACCTCCAACAGCTTAAGCACTCAATACTCAATTCATTCAACTTCAAACAGTTTAAATGCTCAATTCTCTGTTGTTAATTAAGGAATAAAAACTGTTACATTGTAAACCACTGGTCTGAGATATGTGATAAACGCCGGGATTACTTTGAAAAACTGGGAACCAAAGAAAGCAAAATTTCCAACCTGGCTGATGCAGCTGGCCTGACTGAGTGTGCTGACTGCCCTCATATAGCTCTGATTCCTTGATCGGAACTTGGGAGAATTGTAGTTTGCCGACAGATCCAGGTTGTGACCACCAGTCACATCACTTGCAGCTTGCAGGTAGCTCTGACTAACAAGAAAAGATAGAGGGAAACATGATATGCAAAACTATGACTAGGATAATTAGGGAGTTATGAATAAGACAGTATATTAGCGGCTACTGATTGTTATCTCAGCAGTGGCATATTGGATGTAGCAGCATACAATTTTAACAAAAATACAAAACTTAGTAAGAAGAGTTCCCTCTGTCTTATTTGCTCGGCAGTTGTGGGCCCAATCCTATCCAACTTTCCAGCACCAATGCAGCTGTGCCAATGGGGTGCTTTCTGGGGCGACACTGGAAGGAGCAAGAAACCTCCACATGACCCGCAAATGTGTCTTTAAGAGTTATTTTTAGCCCCAAGAGGCTTGGAAATGTCACAGTTTACCTGCATGAAGGTACGAAATGCAATTTTGGCAAGCTTTTATCATTTTAAAGGTATTTAAATGATGACCCCAGTATGCAGGCATCTGTAGTGAGTTAAATCTGTGGATGCTGGATCCACAAATACCAAGGTCATACCTGTATACCAATTTTTTCCCTACATTTTTTGGAGTCCTATTTGTTTGCAGAACTCATTTCTCATTTCTATTCATTTTGGTATCCATTCATAAGCTTTAAATTCATTTTTTAAAAATTCCATTCATTTCTGGCTCTCAGTTAAAAAAAACAAAACCTTACCTTTAAATTATTTTGCCGCTACCCCCTGCATTGATTATGGAAGGAACACAGTTACATAGCTACCTCCTGGTGGTTTTTAATTTTTGTCTACATGCCCAAAATACACCTTCATCCCAGGGAAGCGTGAGGAAATAATTAGCCAGTACTATTTAAAAAAAAAAAAAAAACCACTGAAAATGAATGGGTGTGAAATGAATTTTTTGAGTGAGAGGAATTTTGAAGTAATTTGATGTGATAACAGGGACAGAAAGTTAGAAGAGTCTGTCGTTGACAACACTTGCTTTTGCTGTTCTCTAACCCTAATTCTTTCCCTCCCCCAACACCTTCAAAACGATGGTGAAAGAGCTTCATCAAAGGCATTTCATTGTCACTTTCAGTCTCATGCTTGAATTTACTGCCCGCCACACCATAATCATATATAATACAGTGTCATCATAACAGTGCTGGAAAGGGTTGCCCTGCCCCCCATCAAGCTTCTCTCTCTCTCTCTCTCTCTCTCTCTCTCTCTCTCTGTGTCTATGTCTGTACATGTTCATCTTCTGATTTTTCTATTTAGTTTGTTTAACATATTTAAATCCCACATTTCCTCCCATAAAATGGGATGTTTAAGGTGGCTAATAACAAAGTTAAAGCACATAAGGTCTATAAAATAAAACACAAGATACACACTGCCAGTGGCGTAGCTAATGATAACGTAGCCCGGTGCCAAGTTCAAAATGTTGCCCCGAAAGTGATGTCACAACCGGAAGTGACATCATGCCCGGGTTTTTTAAAAAGTGAAAATTGGGAGGAACCCACCTCCTCCACCCAGCAGCTCACAACCCACTTCCTCTGCTGCTTCCCCCCAGTCAGTGGCATAGCTAAGGCATATATCTGCTACCTGCAGTCAAAGATTTTGTAGTCCCCCCCGAATGACAAAATCAAATTTAATTACGTAAATAAATAAAAGGTTATTGGTTCCATGCTGTATTAAAATAATATCTCATTGGCACTCAAAACAATCAGTCTCAGAGGTTGATTTGGAGTTAAGCAAATCCACTTTTTGTTCCACAAGGCAGTTGTGTTTCCCTTTTCTGGTTAATTGGCCATAACGTTTGATCGAAAACAGATATTCCCGTGCAGTTTGTTTCACTGCATTCTACATTAAATTACCTTTCCAATGATATATAACATGATGGTATTATTCATACATACCAAGATTTTCACAATTTTGGTCACTAGTGTCAAGCTCAGCTTGTTACCCCCCTAAAGTTTGATGCCCGGTGCAACTGCTATCCCCTGCACCCTGTAGCTATGCCACTGCGCATTGCTAAAAACAGCACATTAATAACTACTATTAATCACATGCCTTGAAAATCCCTTTCTGGCAATACATCATTGATATTCTAATTGGAACTAAAAACCACTATAACCGACTAATACTAACTAACAATAATTTTATGCACCTTTGGGGAACACATCAAAGTTAAAAAAGAACAAATCACACAGGATGCACAATGAATTTATTTTCCATGATGTGTATGGGTAGCTAAAAAGACTGGGGATGGAGGGGCAAGAGACAGGAGAGGTGAGAGATTCAAACCACAGAAATTTTGAATCTTGCTAAAACACAACCCTCAGATGCTTAGATGCTATACCAGCTAAGCTCAATTGCTCATTTAGGGCCCAATCCTAAAGCTCCTCAGTGTCGGCACTGGATGTCACAAACATGCTGTAAAGCACCTCTGCAGCACCCGGAGAGGAGGGACTGCTGGCACTGGGCCAGCTCTAGTCAGCGGTGAGCTTCAGAGCTGCATGGAGGCCAGCTGGTGCTCCAACAGTGCTGGCCAGCACTAAATAGTTTGGAGTGGGGGAGGCAGGGAATGGGTGGAATGGGGCGAGGAGGCTGTGGGGTGAGGAACTGGGCCTGGAGGATGGTGGGACTGGTGGAAATTCCGAGCTGATATGGAGTCTCTCAAGTCTGCACCGGAAAGATAGCCAGCACAGACTTGAGAAGCTCCATTAGGGTATGGGGCTTTCCCCAGGGGAAAGGGACAAAAGTCCCCTTCCCCTGAAAAGACTCTTGGTGGCTTCCCAGCACCCACTGAATACAGTGAAAGCCACTTTGGTGCTGCTGCTCCAGCAGGCGCCAGGAAGCTCAGGATTAGGCTACTGTCAGTATTCTCTTCAGTGACCCAGCAAACTTGGATGATTTTTATTTCAACTGCCATATCAATCATGTATTGACAGAGAGGAAGGGCTCTTTTCAAGGCATGTGAATATTTTGAGGAAGAAAACAGAAATGTTTTCAATCATCCCTACTGTGAATGAAGGCTCCAGAATGGACCCTCCATTCATGCACATTTTGTTTCATTCATTCCCTGTGGCATTCTGTTTGGGAGAAATGAACCTGAAATGAATGGACCTCATTTGTTACAAAAACTAATGCACATGCCCTGCCTGTTCATTTCAAACTAACCCAACGTGTATACCTACTAATGTAATACAAAGTTGGCAGAGAATACTATGTAAGTTTATCTGGACCGACAAAAGCACTTGAATCTAAGCCGTTACCATGACTAGGATTAAACATCTGAAGCAACAAGAGTCCTCTCAAACTTTTAAATATCCTATTAGAAGAGGCACTAAAGGCAATTTTTGAATGCTTCTCAAGTCTTACCCAATAATTTTGCATTCAGCAAGGCTACGAACCATGCCACTTTTGCACTCTGTACATTGTGCAGCATTCAATTGACTCTAATAACTCAGTCCTAATCAGTAAGACATGATGCAGCAGTGCGGAGGATCATCATGCCATTGGCAAGGCCAGCGCTGGCCCACCACCACCGGTCAGCGGTTTATACCCACTGGAAGAGGTAGGCACTCCTGTGGCCAGCAGGGGAAGGCAGAACAAGGGGAAATCAGGTCCAGGAGGAAGGTGGGAATGGAGGGCATGGCTACCACCATATCCTACCCCCTTCCCATGTTTAGAAGCCCAAGACAGGGTGGCTCAGATTTGTGGCTGCCGAAGCTTTACCCACGTAAGGGGTAAATGTTCCTTAACCCTGCGGAAACGTCCAGGCAGCAGCCATAATTCCTGCACTTGATGCAGCAGAGGCTGCACTGGAGCTGCTGCATCACAGAACAGGACTTCTGTTAGGATTTGGCTGCCCATAAATTCAACAGTAGTAGTGCCATGATACTGATAAAGTATTCTACAACCGCATTCATGTCATGGAATGACATCAGTGACTCCAGCTCACTTGCCAGAAAAAAAAAAGAGGACTGCACCCAACCTAGCAGGAAAGAGTTGGCAAACTCCAAGAAAGGGCTGAACAAAAATTATTGAAATGTCTCTATAGCATTTTGGCAAATGCCTTCTTCCGGGGCACAAAGAAAATTGCTTCCGACAATGTGGATCCTCTTAAATTGAGATGATTCATTTTCTGTATCTTTTTGAAGCTTATCGCCCTCTCCTTTTCTTGTTCACTTTGCCATACCTGTGACATTAACAACACTGTGCTTTTGAATGCTGGTAGCTGCCTTGGCAAGATATAGCTTAACAGGCAGGATGGAAATGTAAGGAATAAACAAAATGTTCTTCTCAGCAATTCTACTTCGCTGGCTATTTTCAACCATTTTATGCATTGGTATTTGGGTCCCCCCCCCCCCTGTATAATACTTTATAACTAAACTTGTTGAACATGTTGTTTTCCGGAGGTCTCTTCTACTGAGATTAGTTTTTGAATCAGTAGTCTATCATCTAAATCATTTGCAATGCTTCTCTAGAGATGCCTGCTTCCCATTTCTTCTTCCAAGTCATTAATGAAGATGTTAAACAGCATCAGACCCAGGGCTGATCCTCGTTGAACCCCAAAGGACAGTTCACCGCAAGCCAATTTAAACTGTACTCACATATTAAATGAAATAGATATTAGCTGAACTTTAAAAGTTCAGTTTTAACTTGTCATCAGTGGAAATGTAGCCACTGGGTTTAATTAACAAAACTTCATTATTTCTTGCTTAACAGTATGTGGGAAGCGATTTACTTCTAGTTTAAAACGGAGCAAACCATTTCTTACTAAACTTTAATATTATACGTAATCCTTCCCCATTCAGACAAAACAAACTTTTTCCACAGTAAAGAAATGCATGAATAAGGTTTACCAGGAAATAAATAGACACACACCCCCACAGTGGCCACAAAAACACCAACGGTCATGGGACGTAGAGGAGAGAAAAGGCAGCTAGCATGCTTCCTAGAGTGCTTTCTCATACTTGAGTAACATATGCACATGGGGGAAACCTATGGCATGCAGGGACAGAGTGCAATGGCCAATGGCACAGCTCAGTGTTCCAGCATATAAGGAAGAACCAGTAGCATAGCTAGGGGTGGCGTGGTAAGTACTGTAGGTGCTGCAAAGCGCTGTGTAAGTAGCCCCTCTCACTTGGTCACCATCAGAGCCATTCCAGGCAGTGAAATGCAATGCACAGGAGACATAGAACCAAACAGCATCTCCTGTGTGTTCCATTTCACTGCTGAAAATGGCTCTGATGTCAGCCGCTTATATGCAACACTGCGGCACCTGCAGTACTTGCCATGCCACACCATGTAGCTATGCTACTGGGAAGAGGAAGGTGAGGGTGAAGGCGAAACAACAAGAACTTTATTGTGGAGATAATAATACAATTGCAGGGAATTTAGGGAATACAACCGCAGGGAATGTAACTTAGCCATTCATACACTAGACCTTCCAAAAAGAGGTCCCTAGGTAAAAGAAAGACAAAAAGAGGGAAAAAATGCTTAAAAGGGAATAGCAACATGTGATGGAGCGAGCAAGGAGGGGGAAAGGACACAAAGAAATCAAGAGGATTACCCAAAGAGAACTGGGGCTGAAGAACCATGGGTTTTTCGGGTGGGAAGGGAGGAGGAAAAGGAGGAGAGCTGGGGAAGACAGGAAAATCTTCTGGGGAAGACAGGAAGGAATCCAGCTGGAAAGAGGAGTTCTATGGAAGACTTTCAATTGCAAAAATCCCTACGGGGGTTTAGAACAGCCTGCCTATGTAAACCGCCTTGGATTAAAGTCTGAGGAGAAATCTGACGACCAAAGAAAGGCAGTATATAAATACCTATATAAATAAATAAACACAGTTTCACAAACCCTTATAAGGATTTCTTTCTCTTTTCATCTTTCTTTTACAACACAGTTCCATTATTATAAATGGCTATACTGCAGCATGGTGCAATCCTATTCTCAATATCAGTGATTCCCAAACTTACTGGGGTCATTGCGCCCCAACAGCCTATTCTTCCTGGCTCAGTCAGGTGCCACCATCTAGGATCGCATGAAATCTCACACAGTGCAAGATGGTGGCATCTGGGAGAGCCAGTAGGAGGGGCCAGTATCCCATGGCTTTCCTCTGAGTGGTGTCCTAAGGCACAACAGCACACAGTTTGGGACCCACTGCTCAAGATAGACCAGTGTATCTCCATGTACACCAGTGCAACGACAGCCCCACCACTGAATGTGTCCTGTCACTCCGCCATTGTGCACGGCAAGACTCTGGCCTTTCTGCCAGCGTGCTAGCTCTCTGCACTGCGGCAAAGCGCTTTACAGCAATTTTGTGGCCACCTGCACAGGTGGAACACATGTTTCTCCAGCACAGGCCTTGAATCAGATTGGGCTGTATGTTATGACTAAGAAGACAGCCTTATGTTTCCCTTGTGTCTAACAAACTGTTTTCTGGGTGATGGGCAATTAACATTAAAATTAAAATGCATCAGAAAAAGAGGGGAGTTTGCTTCTGTGAACCTTCAACTAATCACTAAACCACAGTAGGACTTTTTTGTTGACATGGTTTTCCTTCAAAAAATTCTGCCTCCTTCGGTTCCGAATGCTATCTTTATAGGAGCAACTACTTGAAAATTATTATACTGGGAGAAAAAGTAGGGTTGATAATTCTGAAAATTAAGGTAGATAAGCACTAGGTGTTTCTCTGCATGGAATGACACATTAAGCTATCAACATGGTTTATACTGTTCTTCATATATAATTTCAACAATAATTTCAACATTTCAACAGGGGATCACTAAAGCAATTACATTTGTTACTTTATTAAATATTTCCGTTTCAAAGCTTTTACCATATTCGTTCTGCATAGTGGGACTATGTTCTGAATTCCTATATGCTGTTGCTTTAGAAGCCAGGAGAACTGAGGCAGTTCTTAAAATCTAGAAGCAATTTATTCCAGGTACTTACCATAACTATGGTTAACCATGGGCTAGTCTGGATGGTATATTCACTGGCTTTCTCAAATGCACGTGGGAGGGGTGTGGGTGTACATCTTTCTACCTTTCTGGTGTGGCACAATTGTACAGGGGGCAGTTTGTCTGAACATCCTTCAACAAGCAAATTCAATATTAATTTAAAAGTAAAATTTAACCCATATATTAAGGGGCGATCAAGAAACACATGGAATTGGGCGCCAGCAGTGGGGGGGACACACAGACACACTCCACCCCCACGGTTTGGGACGGCCAACAGAGATATTGTCTGAATTGGCCCAATATCCTCCTCAGTCATGGGCTAATCTAAGACTTTACTGCATGTAACCCATCTAACTCCCCCCTAATGTTATCAGATAACAAAAAAAAATAGCAGTGGAAGGCTGAAATCTTGAGTAGAACATTGGTGGAGGGAAAGACTACATAAAATAATCCTTAGGCCATTTTTCTACTCAAGGTGCCCTCACAAGCTGCTTCTCTCCCTCTGGAAAATGGGGTTTATGTTCAGATTGCGTGTGCACACTGCCTTGAGTCTATGAGAAAGGCAGTATCTAAACATGAATGAATGAATGAATGAAAGCTCTCTATTGCTCCCCCTCATGGTAAATAGTACAATCCTTCTACAGTAAATTTCACTTCATAGTGCTTTCCCACTTATTTTTACCCCCCAAAGCATCCCCAGAATGGTTCACTAAAGGAACAAAAACCACAGAATACAATAAATACAAAATTTTAAAATTAAAGGATTTGACCATTAAAAATCACAGTAAACAACAATAAAACAAAAACTGGGAAAAGAAGTTAAAATTCAGCTTGGAGAAAAATCATACTGGTTCAACCGCTGGGTGAAACAAAAATGTTTCGACCAAGTGCTGAAAACAACCAGAAAACAACCAGAAAACACAATCTCCTCTAGGAGGAGCCTAGATGGGCCTCAAGGGGCAGAGAGTTCCATCATTTGGAGGCTTTGATTGAGCAGGTTCTGTCCAGTGTGCCTCCCAAATGGAGGTTGAATGCCTGACTTTCCTTTTGAAACATGAAAAGTGCATTCTTCATTCCTTAATTTAAAAACCTTCTCAGGACACATTCACTAATATGTAGATATTTTGAACTCAGGTATTGATAGTTCATGATATTTCTAAGGGAAACTTTTAGAGGTTCATTATTATAAGAAAACATGCCTTTCTGCTTACAATAGTAGCATCCACCTAAATTTAGTAAATAAGGATATGTCCAGCTTAACTTTTTCTTCAGAATAGGATCAGTTTTGGTAAAACATAATGAAATGCTAGGAAAAAAATGTACTGTGAGTCAGCAAGACTCATACTAATTAAATATAGGAGAAACTTTTTAGGGCTTACTTTTGGTGATCTCCAAGAGCTCTTTGTCCAATAGATTTTAACAATGACTCCGGTCGGACGGCTACCTTTGGTGATGTTTTGGGGCTAGTGTCAGAATCTCCGCTCTCGTCATCTCCCATGGCTTTAATATAACTTCCGCTTCTCATTCTTCTGCAGGGAATCTCTTCATCTTTACCACCAGCAGGATACCCTCCCCATTCATCTTGTGGCACCTGGTACAATATATTCCAACAAGAACAAAAACAGAATAAAGAGGCTCCTTGAAGAACAAACACTCATTATGAATAACCATTCATCAATACATAAAAATAGAGTTCAGTCTGATTCATAAACTACAAAGACATTTGTTTTCTATTGTATTTGACAGGGTAAACCCAGATGATCATTTAATAAGTGGTAACATGCCATGGTGGCATACAACCAATGGACAGCTGTAGTAAAGATAATTTACTATTCCCTTCTTCCTCAGATGTCTCCGATGCAGATGTGGGAATATTCTCCCCTTTACATAGATGGCTATTGTGACACATGAGGGACTCTGCAACATGGCTGTATGATCACTGTGGTATGTTGTCATTCTTATTCAAGCCATGTCAGCCTTTCAGAGAAACCAAACTGAGGTCCCAGGAGACCTGCATTTAGATATATGTATTGAAATTGACAGAAACAGAAGGCTGGGTAATTGAACCAGCAGCCCAGTCCTGCCTAACTCCCCTTGCCAGTTCAGCTGTGCCACCAGAGCATATGCTGCATCCAGTGGGGATGGTGGTTTCCTGGAAGTCTCTTCTGGATAAGGAAACATTTGTGCCTTTGCCTAGGGGTAAACCACCATAGCTCTGATGGGTCTACTTGGACCTGAGGCTTGCTCCATGTCCGACCCAGGAAGGTGAGTCAAGGCCAGGAAGGCGAATAGGATATCAACAGAACTGTCACCACCAATACCAACCTCTTTTCAGCTTCAACAAACTCCCCTACCCACTCTAGTTTCTGTCCTGTTCCTCTCCCTTCCCACCCAGTTCCACTTACTCCCATCCCATGTACCAATTTATCAGTGCTGGAGCTTCTTTGGAGGCCACTTGTGGCAGTAGCCCAGTTGCGTGGAGTGGCATGTCACCATTAACGACAGCCATTAACCATGCTATGCCCCCAGAATGCCAGTTCTGGAAATGTAGCGGGCCCATAGCTTGGGAGCCATGAAATAAATCAGATTCGCATCTAAATGTAGATGCCATATACCTTGGAAACACAGCACTACTTACAATGAGATGCGCATTCAAATGCCTTCCTGAATACTTTGGTGATCTCCCTGGAATGCAGAAACCCTCTTGCCCAGCATGTCTGCATGTAAGACCCCTATTTTATTAATAGGGGTGGTGGTGTTAATTATTCCTAGTGAAGAATGTTGCGGCAGAAAGTAGTCAGCTTGTGATAGGAATCTACATAGATAGTACAAGCCATTTCTGAAATACCTGCATGGTTAGAAGAATCATAGTTAATCCCCTTTAATTATCTTTGGAATCAGAGGATGTCAGCTCAGTTTTCCACTTAGCACCTTAGTGAAAATGAGTTTGATGATTTGCTTCCTTAGCTCTCCAGGAGTTATGGCTGTCTAATTACAAGGGTATCATATTAAACTTGCAGAACTGTCACATAATTCAAGATGAATTGAGATCAAGATGAGATTGGAAATACTCTTAGCACACCTTCTACTTGCACCTTGCTGATGCTTTACATGTGGCTTATTCATCTTAAAGGTTAAGGACCCAGCTGCTAATCATGGGAAGCTCTTAATCGAGTGCATGGCTTTAAGCCTCTAACCTCTCCTGTTTTCACTATTCTCATGAAAAACATGTAAAATTAACAGCTAAATACATATATCACAGTCAAAAAAATTACAAAATCAGTTGCAGTACTAAATGGGCACAATCTCTATTTTATGGATCAAGATTAAAAACTTGTCAAATGACAAGAAAGAACAGAGACGATAGCACAGAGGGGATATTGCTTAAGATTGCTTAAGATGTGATGTTACAGCCATGACATTCATCCTCCAAAACTATTGTTTTAGTGCATAATTACTGCATGCCAAAAAGGACATTTTATTAACTTTATCTTGTATCTTGCTGTTTTATCACAGCCCTTTCTGTTATGCTCTAACACTGCTCTCTTCCCATTTTCTGGTAGTTCCCCCCACCGACTTCCAGGTTGCTTCCCACTTTGTTTTTTTGGTCCACAACATAGGTTTCTAAACAATTCCAACCCCAGTTATTCTTCAGAGTCATTAACAAGATATGTGGGTATGTAGTTGGTTCTATACTTGTCCTTCTAGTCCACCCATTCACAGCCACATACTCACAGCTTAATTTTAAAGGGACTTTTCAATCCCTGTTCAGACAATTTGTAACAAAGTTCACCCAACGAATGGAGGTGGGAGAGAGATCACAACAGCAGGCCCTGCCCCCCCCACTCCTCCAGTCATTGATCATATCTTTTGCACAGAGTTATGAATATGCAAGCTGTATGCATGTAAATTACATATACAGTGTTAGGAACCCTGTATTTTGCAGGGTGTCTGGGCCGAAAGATTCTATGAATGCATGGGTGGATAGGATCTGTGCACAAATAATGATGGGAAAGGACAGGAATCAAGATCCTACTTGAGTGTACTTCATTACAAGTCATCTAAACAGGGCCACTGTGTCTATGTTGTCTCACAGCTCTTAAAAACTAGAAAATACCCAGAACTGTATAGAACTGAAAGTGTCTTTACCAGCACAGCAAGGAGCCTGCATTCCAGACTTTGCTTAAATGGTCGAACTGGATGGTAGACAGTAGAATAGCAAGCATGATTCATACTAGAAAGAGCCACTTAGCTATTCCAATGCATCTTACCTGAACCTCAAATATTCCTCTCTAAATCACAAATGACTTTGGGCACAATCCTAACCAGGTCTACTCAGAAGGAAGTCCTATTTTGTTCAGTGGGGCTTACTCTCAGGAAAGTGTGGTTAGGATTTCAGCCTTTGAAAAAGGGGCATTTGTACAAGCCACTTCACCCCAGCTGGCTTGTTCTAAAACTTCCTTCTTCTGTAAGATAACTCTATTTTCTCCCACTCCACACACACATCTGAACTCCCCCATGTTTCTCTCACTAGAGACATCCACGGGAAAGAAACACATTACCATAGAGAAGGACAGTGAAAGAATAGAATAAAAATGACAAGATGGATGAGATAAGATTTTGGAATTATTTCAAAATTTATTTTCAGGAAATATTTGACCAAACATCCTACACAAAATGTACGGAGTTACAGAGTACAAGCAAGATTTGAATGACATAATTGGGTGGACGTACTAGACTGACATACGTTGAGAGTAGGGGCTTGTGAAGAAGAAGAAAGAACAGAAGAAATCCAGGCTCACAAAAGAAATACAGTGTGTGGTAAAAACTGCTCGATAAAATAAAGATTTTGGATACAACCTACATCTCACTGAACTCAATGTTAAGCCTTGCATTGATTTTAATGGATCAAGATTGTGCACTAAGATAAGAGAACAAGCCACCTAAAGATGCATATAGAATGCTGTAAAAATAGATACTCGAGAAAGGTGGAAAAATCTGCAGCGTGGGGGAAAGCAATAACAAAAAAAGGAGACTGCTTATGGAACATGTCATCATTTTATCCCAATTCTAGATTTAGAAGGCAAAAGAAGAGATGGAAAAATATATTTTCTGCCAGAGTCTGACCAGATACTATGAAGAAGAAGAAAAATCTCTTTCAGAGATCAGCTCCAAGTGAACCTGCCTTATGAAAGTAATAGATGGGCCTTCTGACATAATTCTTATGGTTTTGAAGTACAGTACTGTTGGGTCAAAGTTTTCCTTCAATGTCTGACTGAAGTTGGAAGTGGAAGAGCAATGGAGAAGGGGTGCTACAGCGGCCTCAGAAAAAGTTCTTCCAGTGATTGTGTATACATTTCTTCCCTTAAAGCATAGTTGGGTGTTTCAATCTGTATCAAACCTGATCATATTTATGTTGTCTGAACTGAGAGGGTTCAGCTCAGTTTGTGGGTGTGGGGGGGGGGAGAGTGAGAGATATGTTACTTAAACATTGAGCTTGATTTGTCAATTCTCTCTTACCTAATGTATCACAAAGGGTGACTAGGTTACATTTTAAAATTTTACTCTGCAAACTTCTTTGTGAATTATTTTCTTGAAAATAAATATCTCAGTATTTTTTATGAATAATAAGGGAGCATTTCTATCTCTTTTATTCATTCAGAACACTAGCAAAAATCTGTATATGTGTGCTGGAAAACATCTGAGTGGGTTTATGGCTTGCGAAAATAGTTATTGGTGCTTGAAAATCCCATCTGTAGGGCTTGCGTCTGCTAATTGGGAATAATTACCCTAATTACCTACTTGCATATAGCAACGGGTGCTTAGATCTACACTTTCTAAAAAGGCTTCTTCCACTACTGGAGGTAAAATTCTTGAGTCTGCAGGTTCCTTTGATTAAAAGGAATCATGCAGTCCAGAGTTTGGAATCTGAGACAGAAGTGACAGAAGTCACGGCTGGCATGAGAATGGGTGCAACCCTCACCTCAGAACACTTGCAAACATGGACCTGATTCTTTGTCCTGCTTGCCCTTGAATTCTACAAATAAAAAGCTTCTATTCAACAACAACATGCAGGCACCCTTCATACCAAATAGGCATGTATTCCAAACTGGGGCATTTCTGCATAATGAGAAAGAATAGAACTAGTCATGAGACGAGTTCATCAAAACCACTATCACTGAGACTCCCCTCTGTGATAGAGATCTAATAATACTGACCTGCCTTTCTGGGTTGTTGTACGGATAAGTGAGCTCTCTGAACACTTCAGGGAAAGCATTTCACAAATACTGAATGTTATTATTTGTAGCAGTCTTACACAGCAAATGCACAAATTCACTGTCTTTTTTCATTTTAGGAAATTTGCTCTGAATGTGGTTATTTGGATGCAAAAAGCATCTATGTGAGAAGAGACCAAGAAGTTCTGGGGGCTTTAAGAAAACAGGGTCCTTTATTAGCAGATGTATTTATTCTTCAGGCTGAGTCATTCACTGTGGTATGCTTGTGCTTACCTTTATTTTTGTACCATTCCAAGTACAGTCATAAAAATTTAGGGCCCAATCCTATCCTAGTTTCCAGTGTTGGTGCAGCCACAATGCAGCCCCAAGGAAATGGAACAAATATTCCCTTACCTGGAGGAGGCCTCTGGGATTGCTTTCCAACAACAGGATGCAGTGCATGCTCCAATGTCATGGCTGCACCAGTGCTGGAAAGTTGGATAGGATTTGGCCCTTAAACAGAACACTGAAAGCTGTGTTCAGAACCATGGTATTTCCCAGATATTATGGTAATAGTAATGGGAGGCATGTTTTACTACATTTTTTCTCTTTGTACCTGTTTTGAAGGGTGTTTTACTTTCTCCAGAGAGTTCATAGGTTTTGTTTTTTTTAAGTGACAAACTATATTTTCATTTCCCCACTTTTCCCATATTATCTGCCAGCTAAGGCGCTTATTTCTGTTCTCTTCATAATAATTTGTTTGCAAAACTTGAACATTTCATGCTCCCAGAGGGCCTTCATCCAAGCTAGCCATTTTGCACTGCTATGAAAGCTATTATCTTGTCTCTTTTACCACAGTAAATTAATACGTATTAGGGGGCCCTTTAGGGTCTGAAAGTGAAAATGAAAAATTAATCCCTAAATAAATTGATACGTACATAAAATATATATTTGATGATATATTTCATATCACATTTTTTTTTAATCAAAGAAGAAAACATGCAGGAAGAGACACAGCAGCACAATGAGATTAGCATGACCAGCCATTACCAGATCTCCTTCCTCTCTTTTCCTCATCTTTAAACACTGTTTTCCCTAACAGTTTGATCCTATTAATGCCTACACAGAAGAAAGCCCTACTAAGTTTAATGGGACTTACTCACAGGGCAGTGTAATGGGTTTGCAGTCTAAGGGCGCAATCTTACCCTGTGCTGGAACAGGCAAGCCAAGAGGCTTGTGCTGTATCCAGCGTGGGATAGGGGCCCAAAGCATTCAGCCAGAGGCAAGGGAAAAGTTTTCCCCTTATCTCTGAGTAAGGCGCCCTTGCCCCTATGGGTCTCCTTGGACTTGTGCCATTTCCTGAGGTAGCACAAGTTCGAGGAGAGCGGAGCAGCTTGAAGCAGCTTCGAACTCCCTGGGAACGGGGGTTGGGATCCGGCATAACTGCCAGATCCCAGTCCCGCCTCCCACTCCCACCCACCCAGCCCCAAGGCCACCCACCGCCCGCCCTCCCCCTGCCCAGGAACACCTCCCTCCCCCCTCCTCCCCATTCACCCCGGGTTGACACAAGGCTCGCCACACAAGCCACCACGGTGGCTGGATTCAGCCTCTGTGTGCTGGCGCACATCTGTGTACCAGCGCGGCTGACTCCTGAGGAGGTGCAAACGTGCTTTACAGCATGTTTGTGACCTTCCTGGGCTGGCACAAGGGACTTGCACCGGCCCAAGTCCTCCTCAGGATTGCACCCTAAATCTACATTTTTCCTGCTTTTTCTCCTCAAACCTTTATGTTAGAAGGCCACTGCCCTCCAGAATTGGGGGAGCAGTGAGTGAAGCCTCTTCAAGGCAAGGGACTGTTCGTTCCCTTACCTCAGGGCTACACTGCAGCTTCCTCTGCACTGGAAAGTTGAATAGGATTGGGCACCCAGTTAAGCAAGTTTTGGAGTGATAAAGCAACAAGTACGGTAACATGACAACAAGCATACCTGGATTGCTGTAGTTTCAAACGACTTCATTTATCCTCCCTCTTACTCTGCCTGTACTGTTCACAGGTGAAATTGTAAATGGGACTGTCTAGGCTGGGATTGGCGGGGTCAACTAGGTATGATGCAGGACAACCATGTGCAAGATCTCTTACCTATTCCTTTTTAAATTAACAGTACTGTGAAGTTGTTTGAAGGTCAGTGAAGTGTCAATGGAGGGGCAGTGAACCCTTTCACCTGCACAATTTCCCTATCTAAATGCTGCCTTCCAATCTGTTGTTTGCTCTACAGGAAAAAATCAGACCGGTAATAATATTTGAACATATTCCTTTGAGGAACTAATTTCAAAGAGAGTGAATCTAAGCTTAGAGAATCAAAATTTGGATGAAACATTTAAGGATCACTCTGTCATCACTTCCTTGATCTTCAAAGCAGTCACGTGAGCCTGCTAATAAGTCACACAACTAAGCCCCATTTCATTACTCTCAAAGCAACAAATGCTTCAATTCTTAGAATGTTTATTCATAAGTACATTCCACTGACTGGGCTAACTTTCAAGTCGGTAAATGTAGGGTTGCTGCCTTGTGCTGAGGTTATATATGTGCACTTGTAGTGCAGTCTATAATGTAGCATACCAAAGGTGGAGGGGGGGGTTTGCCCAAGGTCCACGCTGTAAGGGGATACCAGCATGCCTGTCCCTTCAAATGCTAGGCAGACCTGGCCTTCTCTATAGTTAATCTCAAGGCAGAGGTCTGGTCTACCTGAGGCTTCAATTTTTTTGATGTGGTCAAAGCCAGGTCTACCTATTGCTTTGAACTGCTGGTGGAGTGGTAGTAGCAGTTCACCCTGGGTACCAGTGGTGTTGGGTACCAGACCACTGAATTTAGATAAAGGTTTATGTGTGCAGGACATTCAATCATGTCGTACAGCCCAGATTTCATAAGCTCATGAGACCAAGCCCAGATTTTGCAGGACAGTGTTAGTTTTTACGAAGTGTTGATTTTGTTTAGTTGCTATGCCATCTAGACAATGGAGCTCTTTCTGCTTATTTAACAATAAGAGCTGATGCAAGAGTAGAAATTGCTCAAGTAGAATTGCAGATTTAAAGGGCAAGTTTTTGGATTTTCCAGTCTCACAGAGGACTCCTTTGGCTAAATTATCTTAACAAAGTTAAAAAAAAATATTTTGAGTGTGACCAAAGCACAACCACAAAAATCCTGCCTAATAAAGTAGGATGGTGACTAAGGAAGTTTCACTTGAATAGCACAGAAATATGAATGCAGATAGGTAATATTCATAATTTAAAGAGAGAAAGAAAAATGTAAAGGACAGCCCAGCTTCATTCAGGAAAGCCAATGGAACCAATTAGATCACTCCAAAAGTATAAGCTCCCATTTGGTTAGCAGGTAACCAAAGGTCAGGATTAGGAGCTATAGGACTCTATAGCTAGTGTACAATAGACCTGGATGGCAGGTTGTAGGTGACCCCAAAAACAAAATGCAACTGAAGACTCCAGGAATTAAACTGAAAAAAATAGGAAATTCATCTTTCTATGGAACTATTTAAACTGTGAGGTGCTGATTTCACATCGTTGTGTTTAAATGGTGATCCGTTATACCCTAATTTACATGACCGACTTGATTACACTTTGCTTTTTGGCATTGCTAAACATCTATTATGTTTCAGTAATTCATTAATAAGAATGATTTTCTATTTTTCTATCTTGTGTGTTATTTCCAAAGGCAGATGAAATTTGCAGAACTTAAATAAAATAAGCACATAGAAAACCCTCCAACAAATTATAAAATAGTGTGCTCCTTTTCAATCAATAACAACTCTTACCTGAAGGTAATGGCATGGCCTCAGGGAAGGTTTGATTTCCTGATGAACTAGAGGCTTATCGAGGTTAAGGGATGACTTGCGATAAGCTTCTTTAGCCTGGCTTACTGTAAGCGTAGACCAAGAACTCCGTTTCATGTATTTGCCATCAGGGGTCATCGCAAGTCCTTCACAAGCAGAACATTTCACATCATTGTTGCTTTTTGAAGTCTTTAGTGAAAGATCTCCAAAGTGTCCCTGAAGAGATTCAGGGTAACAGTGAGAGATATGGTCCACATGATGCCGGTTGACCACACTAGGTGTTCGGTAAGTGCTATCACTGTCCAAGTTATCATCAGAGCTCCACCAGCTGCTCATTCCAGTTTTATGTTTAGTACTCTCGGGTTTCCGTTCTTTACTTTTACTTCTTTTGCTATGTTTGGAATGATGTCCGTGATGATGGTCATCCCCTCGGCCATCTCCCTTTGTCCCATTTACATTGCTCTTAGAAGATCCTTCCAAAGAATGAGATTTTGTGAACAGTTTCTGAACTGAATGAACAAGGTGACGTATTCTCCCTGGGCTTTCACTGCGCTGTTCAGCTGCTGTTGAGGTCCTCTGGTACTGTAAAGTGTGAAAGCCATCCCTGTGAAGAGGAAGTTGTTTCTCAAACTGATCCAGCAGGTTTGCAGGGATGCGGTTGATCTTAGTGTTGGTGTGAGACATGGTACAATCGTCCCTAGTATCGTAATGTGAGGTGTAGTGCATTCTGGGAAAAGTGCTACTGGACATATGATCACCCATAACCATGGGCATCATCATGCATTCTGAATGTATAGAGCTGCGCGGTGAGCAGCGATGGTGGTCCATCGGGCAGCTCTCCGTTGGGCTGAGAAGATACGGTTGCCTTGACTCCTGGCCATGGTGAATATGATCGAGGGGATGTTCACAATCTTCAGGGGATGCTAAACCACAAGTATGAGCAGAACATAGCTGTGGTTGATTGCGACTGCCAGATAATCCTTTCATGTTCCTTGAAACAGGAGAGTAGGATTCCTCATTGAACTTCTGAGTAGGAGACCATGAGTACGGCTGGTCTGTTGACAGAACACAAAGAGACGTATCAGTCAGTTAGAGCAAATACAGCAATAGTTATATTTAAAAGAAAGCATAAATAATAAAAAAGATATTTTTTTCTAGCATAAGTGCAGGTTTGCAAACATTCTGAACGGAACAAATCATTTCGATCAGTGGGGTTATCCAAATGTTCATCTGTTTAATATTCAGCATACTAATATTAATATACTTCTGATAATGCAGCTTCCTTTACTGCCAATTCATTGCCACACTCTTTGTCCTGGTGTAATTGGCAGCTATTCTGCCCAGTGGGAGTAGTGATTTCGGGGACAATCACCACCCATTTCCTGTCTATTAGATTAACAGGTATCCCATAATACTGTTTTGCACAGTACTAAACTTCCAGGAAGCACATTCCCCATGGAATTACTGCTCCATTCTCTAACCATGCTATGCTTGGAATCCAGTGTCAAGTATCCTAGTAATATTTTCCCTCTATTAGGAGAAGCAATTTGCTACTTCAGACTTCTCCATAAACTCAGAACCCTCAAGTCTTGCGCTTGAGTTGGCCTACTTGTGTAATCATGAGTTTAATTTTATAGGTCCCATTCCTATATGCTGAAATCTTTCTCAGTGAAATCAATCCAAAGTGTTTGACTTTGGCTCGGTTGTGCCAGCTGGGTTGGCTGGGTTGCTTAAACAGATTAAGCTTATTTGTGTTAGGAGGTGTTAAAAAACTTGAAGAAGAAAAGACTAATCAGCCATTTACAGCATGTTGTGATTTTGATTCTTTTTTGGTAAAGCTCCCAGAAAAAAAGTTCTTAAAAATGATTTTGGATTCAGGACCAGTACACAAACCTATTGCTATCTTTGCACTGCACTGCACTGCAAAGTCATGGCTTTCACCAATTATACCTAAATGGTAGTGTATGTTACTAGGGTATTTGCATCCTGGACAACTGTGTCCTGGTCAAATGTATCCTGGTCAGTGGTGTCCCTGAAACATTTGCATCTGCGTTTCTTTTGGTGTCCCAGTCATTTGCATCACTCTGTAACTGGAAAACAAACCCCAAGTTATAGATTCTAAGTCTCTTATCATAGCCCTAGCCCCAACTCTGCATTTAAAAATAAAAAGGTACATCAGACAGCGCAATTCTAACTTGTGCTGGAACAGGTAGGCCAGTGGGCCTGGCACTGTATCCAGTGCAAGTTTGGGGCTGGCTGAGACTTGTCCCGAGGCAAGAGGAAACTTTTCCTCTTACCCCAGAGAAAGTCGCAGCGGCCCCAATGGGTCTACTCGGATCTGTGCCACCCTAACGAGGTGGCACAGATCTGAGCAGAAT
Source organism: Tiliqua scincoides (assembly GCF_035046505.1). NCBI lineage: Eukaryota > Metazoa > Chordata > Lepidosauria > Squamata > Scincidae > Tiliqua > Tiliqua scincoides. The sequence continues at coordinate 166,986,168 of NC_089821.1, read as the reverse complement.
GGACCAGCCAGGTGTTAGGATCTGGCATAACTGCTGGATCCTGGCCCCGCCTCCAGCTCCCTGCCCACAAGCTTGGCCGGCACAGACTGATCTTCTCCTGCTGCCCTGGAGGCTGGATTTGGCCTCTGCAGGCCACTGCACCTCTGTGCGCTGGCACAGCTTACTTCCATGGAGGCGCAAACATGCTTTATGGCATGTTTGCAACCCTCCCAGGCCAGTACAAGGGACTTGCACTGGCCCAGGGTGCAGTTAGGACTGCACCCTAATACAAATATATATATATATATATATATATATATATATATATATATATATATATATATATATATATATATATCTGCACCCTAATACAAATATATATATATATATATATATATATATATATATATATATATATATATATATATATATATATATATATATATAGGGACACAAATATCCAGGATGCAAAAAGAATGGATGCAAAGTGCAATACTGAGATGCATTTCATTGGGACACAGTTGTCCAGGATGCAGTGGGCCTGTCATTGTGGTGTACATGTCCTGCTTCTACCTGTGATGATCACCCTTTCTGGGCTTAATGGTACAAAATAGTTCAGGTGCGATACTGAGGAAGCTTTTATTACTTTGCCGTCTCATTAGCTAACACACGCGCACACTACAGAAGCTGCAGATTCTGCTAAACTTAATAATTTTTCTTCAGGACTTTCAGGGTAAAGTTATGCCTAATAAACAAAAAAAAAGGTTTCTAATAAATAAAAAGTGTTTTCTACAGAAAGCACCATTGTGTTCACAGTCTGATGAATTTTTTTGCTCACTGTTATACAAGATCTTGCAGCTGTGAAATTTTGCAAACAAATCAGAGAAAGCAGGGAACACTTCAGTTTGATTTAGGTATTCAGAGTCCTCAAATTTCAGTTTATTAAACTTCTGAAAAGGAAACGAACATCTGAGCTGAGAGAGCAATCCTTTGCAGGAGGATCCATAGATTTCAGTAATTATACTTCAAGTTGACTCATTCACAGTCTTTTGACATATTTGCTTTAGAAAACATAGTTTTTGGGAGTTATTACAAATTAACAATACACATAAATAGTCGATTTCAGGAAAAATTGACACTAGAGAATACTCTTATCATAATATGTAACTTCAGAGAAATATCATCTGATGGAACACAGCAAATTTGATCTAATGGATGGCATCTGCTCCTGGGCAATAGCAGAAAATGGGAAGCTTCAAAATTCTAGGATTCTGGTAGCAATTGAAATGCTTAGAACATAACTGGACACTTTCACAAGGTGAAGTCCCACAAGTATCTTAGCATGGAGTTGGCTGCCAACAGGAGTGATGCCAGTTAGCCCATTTTATTAAAAAAAAAAATTACAGTCTGAAACCATCATGAGATATGGGGGCTGGGTCTTCAAGTGGAGCTTTATTCCACCAGTTGGTAAGATTTCTAACATCTAGATTGAACTGTGCTGAATGTTCTTTTAAAATCAGTAATATTTGATACAAGTAAGAATGAAAAGCAGGGTTGCCATGTTGTGAAGCTACGCACCGCACAAGGGCACCACATCCAAGGGGATGTCATTCACATCAAAAGGAAGAGAAATGCTGGTGTAACATCACTTCAGGAGGGGAGGAAGGGGTGCCTTTTTTCTAATGTGCACAAAAGCATCTTTTTCTAATGAGCACAAAGGTGTACAAAAGATAGCAGAGGCCCTGATAAAAAGCACTGTGCAGGAGGCAGGGTGCACAAAGGGACAGAAAAAATTGTTCTCCTTCCCATATTTCATAAAGGGCAGAGCAGCTAGACTGTATTTTATTCAAAATTTTGTAATTAGGATCCAACAGGCAATACAAGAACTAACTAAGGGCCCAATCCTATCCAATTTTCCAGTGCCGATGCTGCTGTGCCAGTGGGACATGCACTGCATCTTGTGGTGGGGCAGCAGTCACAGAGGTCTCCTTAAGATATGGGAACATTTGTTCCCTTACTTTGGGGGCTGTCTTGCGGCTGCACCGGTGCTAGAAAAGTGGATTGGGTTGGTTGGATGGGTACAGGCAGGCTAGTAACTTTTGTGTATCAATTTGTGACGCTGGTTTGTTTCAACTGTACTTTGTATTAATTCAGAACATGCAAGTTTCTAATGAAGTTGCTAAAATTATTTGCAAGTTTCTCCACACAATAATGCTGAAACACCTATGAGAATGTAGTTGCGGAGAAGATATAATTATTCCATTTCAAAGATATTTTAACCAACAAAGATACACACCAAAGCAATGTTTCAGAAGTAGCTCAATAAGCACACAAATAAACAGCCCAAACTTAACCACTGCAGCTTCACTTACAGAGCCCACTGTGACTGCTGGACACAGCAGTGGGGGCAGGCTGTGGGGAGGGAGTATGAAGCCTGGGCAAGTAGCTCAGTTGGGGAGGGGGAAGAACTGAGGGAAAGGGGGGGTGGATCTGGCAACAATAGCACATGCCGGATTCTATCCCTTCCATTTTGAAACTCTCTGCTACTTTCTTCTCCTTGGACATACGGGTCTGAGGACACCCATAGGCTTACCTGCCACTTGCCCTTCCATCCCTCCCACCACCACTGGATGCAGTGCACGCCTTTTTGGTGCAGCTGGTAGAAAATATGATGGGGAAATAAGAATGTTTAAATTTCTGTTTAGGGCTGTCAACCTTCCAGGATTGGCCTATGATTTACTGAAGCAATCCTCACATTTTCAATATGACCACCTTGGCTTAATGACTTTGTGTAATGTTGTGGGGGAAAAATGCCAGGAACAGCTTCAGTCAAGAGTTGGCAACCTTATTTTTGTTGTACCTTTTAAATTTACTACACTGCAACAATGCATTCCAAGTCAGGAAAAATATCTATAATTTAAATATCTATAAATATTTCTGAAATGGATCTTGTGCTTCTGAGTAAAAGAAGGTCTCTGTGACCTGTGAATAAGTAGCAGTGAAAACCTGACTGACCTTGGATGAAAACCCCAAATGGGAAAAAATGTTTAAAAGGCCAATCACATCTAACTGTCTACCCATTGAGAAGATAAGGCTTCTCTGCAGTATCTACTCAATTATTTAATAGGGACAAATGTTACATTATTACCATCACTCTGCATGTCCACTGTTACGGCCTGCTTTACTTGGACAAAACTGGAAGTCACATTGAGTAACAGTTTCGATATGATGGTTTTCCCCCTCTCTGGACAATATGGGACAGTTAATTGTCCAGCAAACAAACCAATAGGGATGTTCATTTTATTTGGATGGAATGACACTTCAATACAAATCGAACCATGTTGGAGAGTGCCATAAATGAAGCAAGGTTCCTCTGACGGACTTCAAGACAAAGCAGAGCCATCTTGAAGCAGCTTTGGAGGGCTGAATGCTGTCTTTGAGTTTTGTCCCTCTTTGTTTCTTTGTCTGCTTTTCACTGCTTGGAGCCTTTTCCATACTTGGAGGCTGGTTCCAAGGAAAGGAAAGTCACTCAAGGAATGATGTGATTGACAACTGTGAGCTCTCAGGGAGGCACAGAGCAGCTGAATGGAAGCTGCTAACTGGTGCTTTCTTTTCTTCCAATCAGTGCAATTCTTGGGAGGGAACTGTGAAAATGTGAAAACACGTGGGCTCACTGTCCTGTTGGAGTGAACTTTTCCAGGAGCTTTTGGTGTGCTTCTATTCCTTCCTATTCCATTGGTCCTAAATTATAACATTCCTCCCTATAAAAATCATCCCCCCCTTTTTTTGGGTAGGTGTGAATCATTTACATTCTTTTTCAGTTTGTTGCAAGGACCCAGACCCATTTGCCCAATTTTTAGTTTAAGCCAACCACCCCACCCCAGACCATTCTCTCTATCCGGGCCTGTTTTCATTTTCCTTTGACTCAGCACTTACACTGCAATTCACAAAAGTATAACATTTCCTTGGAAACTCCTGCATCTGTCTTTTTTGCAAGGAACTTTCCTATGGTCAGCACTGCATTTCCTGTGATTCTGGTATAAATTGGGCAGGTAACAAATTAACTATAGCATCAAACTTCTATGAAGCCTCAACCTCTGTACCTACTTTCTTGAAATTAAGCATGGACACTAGCTAGGGGCACAAGTATGTTATCTGTGAGTTTCATGCAAGATGGTAACAAAAACAGGCAACTGGAGCAGCATAAACTATTTTAAAATTATTAAATTTCAGTTGCCCCCAAAATAAAAACAGTGCTACCCTATTTGGATGACATTTCACAAGGGTTATCCCCTAATGTGAAGTATCTTTCATTATACCTTTCATCTAACCCTGAAGCTCAATTCAAAAGTTACATTAAACCTTTCACATTTAAAAAAGTATTGAATTTTGCCCACTGAAATCAATGCAAACAATTAAGAAATGAAACAAAATTGAAATGAAGCAACAAAACCAAGTCGGGCATAAAATGAAGTAAATTGTTGAAATGAACCAACAAAACGAACCAGTGCACGAAATGAAGCAACAAAGCAAAAACTGTATAGAGCAGCGGTTCCTGAAGTGTGGGTTGCGACCCATTATTGGGAGCTAAAACTGGGCCATTCCCCCTTAAGGGGGGGGGGACATCTCCACATACCTGGGGACATCCTGCAGCCTCCTGGAGTGTCCTGGAGACTTGCAGCTTCCTCTGCGACCCACCACGCTGCTGAAATGAGCTTCGTTATTGGAGCTTCCAGTTTGTGCTATTGCAAATCGGAAGAAAGCTCTGAAAGCTGAACAGAGCTCAATGCAGCAGTGCAGGGGGTTGTGGTGGTGATTGCAAGTCTCCAGGACCCGCCAGGAGGCTGCAGGATGTCCCCAGGTATGTGCGGATGTCCCTGGGTCCCCATGGCGCCATGACTGCTGTGGCACTATCAGGGCCACTCCCCCACTCCCGCCCTGCCCCTGCAACAACTTAGCATGTTCCCGACGTCCAAGTAGGACTTGCAAACCACTGGTATAGAGATATATCCCTCTAGCACAGGGGTGGACAAAGTTTTTGGCAGGAGGGCCACATCAGCTCTCTGACACTGTGTCGGGGGCCGGGGAAAAAAAGAATAAATTTACATTTAAAATTTGAATAAATTTACATAAGTTTACATAAATGAATATATTAAAGATGGACTTATATGAATGAATGAAGGTTTTGCAATAGCTCAAGGCCTATAAAAGGCCTTGCACAAAGCAAGGCTGGCCTTTCCTTTGCTGCTGCTACTACATCACAGATGTGAAACAGTAAGCAGTGGAGGGAGCCCTCAACCCACAGCTCTCACAAGAGGTCAAACAGTTGCTTTGGGCCAGTGCAGGCTCTAGCAAGTCTCCGGAGGACCAGAGGCTCATTGGAGACTGGGGTGTCCCTGAGGGCTGCATTGGGAGTCCTCGAGGGCCACAAGTGGCCCCAGGGCCGGGGTTTGGGCACCCCTGCTCTAGCAGGTAGAATTCTCCCTGATGGAAGAATATTGCCCAAATCAATCTGCAGACAGTTCTGCAGAAATGTCTGGCTCCTGCCCAGGGTGAGCTGGAACCCTGCTGGATAAGACCAATGGTCCATCAGCATTCTGTTTGCTACAAAGGCCAGAAAGATGCTTTGGGGAAGCTCACAAGCAGGATATGAAGTGAGTAACCCTCCTATGGATTTGTCTGTTCATCTGGTATTCAATGCTAAGTTGCTTCTGAATTTTGGCATTTTATTTAGCTATCATGGTTAATTCTTACTCATCCTCTGTGAATTTGTTTAATCCTTTTTAAGCCATATAAACCCATATATGAACCCCTGAATAAAGCCATGAACCCCTGAATAAGAGACCATCTTAAGCCCCTAACCCAAAGAAAGAACATCAGCAACTTCCACCTAATCAGATTAATCACCTAATTAGCAACAGCTAATCAGAACTCAGAGAATGTCACCACTATAGTCAGTTTGATTCTGAAACAGAGATGACCTTGATAGTCACCCCTGAAAATGCAGTACACATTCAAGTCAATGACACCCACCCTTCATATTAGCAAAATGTTTGTGGTTAATATTACAATATTATTTCAGATTTCTATATTTTCAATCACTAATCCATTTGCCCAGGTATCCCTCCATAAACACTTGTGACACAAAAGACTTGGTTAAAAGCAGGGCCATGATTTATTGAAATTTATTGAAATATTGACTTATTTCAAAGCTGAGCTGCGATTAGTATAATGCAGCGCGTGACAGGTTCTGACTATACTCCACCCCCTTCCGTGTGGCCATCTAACTAGGAGGAGACAGTTGCCTGTCTGAGCCCTCTCTTGGGTGAGCCATCCTGGCTCAGAACCTGACCTTGCCAAAAGGCTCCCTCAGGTGCTTCCTCACCAGCCCCTGGAAATGGGGTCAAGGCAGCTGAATTGTTCTGCTCACCCTGAGCTGGGTAACCACGAAGGTGGGCATTCCAGTTCCATTCTGGGGTCAAGCCAGGCCAGCCCTGATCCAGATAGCCTTGGGGGACCAGCACAGGCCTTAATCTGGCCTGTTGCTTACCTAAGGGTAGACACCGACTCCCTATTTCTCCTCCCTGTCCTGCACTACCCTGCTAGACACAGCCAACCTGGCTAAAATACTCAGATAACCCAAGTGGACAGTCAGGGGTAGGCAAAAAAAAACCTTCTCCCCACAACCAAACAGGGGAAAAGCAAACAAATTCCTACCTGGCCCCAAGGTAACCGGCTAAACTTATGATTGTACTTGCAGGGTGGGCAGGTGGGTTCTGTTGCTGTAGAGGAGCAAAGAGGCCCAGGGAAGACCCCACACTGGCTTTGAATGATGTCTGAGTGGCATGCCCCCCAACCACCAATGACTGCACAGCACATCACATGAGGGGGGAACCTGGCAAGTTGTCCTCACCCTACATGCGTGGCTGGAGACCTTATATGATAATGAACAAATTGATGATGACCAGAAACTAGCAGTTGCTGGGGCTTTTGCAGCCAGCTAGCCGCCTTCCTTCCTGCTTTGCTAGTTCCACAAGGTATTTTAATACAGGCGTGCCTTTTTCCACTATTATTCAATTTTTTTTCAAGTACCCCTAAAAGTTCTGGCAATTACCCTTGGGGATATACATACCCCAGGTTGGGAACCACTGCTCTAAAAGGTGTGCAGTATCTGGACAAATAAAAAAAAAATTGTCTTTATTTTTATGTAGTAAAGATCATTGTGCAAATTAAAGATGGACATGTTTTCTGGTGATTCCCAGGAATAAGCAAGCCAGAAACCAGAACTACTTCAGGAAATTTCATCAGACTAAAATATGTATTTAAATGTTCACACAAATGTCACGAACATCAGTTTGAAATATGGGACTTACCACTCAGTCCTAACTGGCTGATACACTGTATCAGTTCTGGAAGCAGTTCGGGCTTTCCAAGTGCTGCAAATGCCACATTGGACAGTGTGGCCCAGCTACCCACCAGAAGCAGTGAGTAACTGGGTCTGTGCAGTGACAGACCAAGGATTTCCACTGTCTCAGTAAGGCCACACAGTGGCCAGAATGGAGGTGCAGAAGGGGTAGAATCAGGCAGGGGGTGGGCATGAGGTCAGATCGGGTCTGTTAAGGGGCGGGTTCATAAGCAGCCGTTCCCCCCCCCTTGAATTCTAACTCCTTTCCTGAGCCTAATTAGCCTTCATTAGCCAATGCAGACTTGTGCCAGCAATATCATTAGTTAAAGCCCACGTTGACCCACTGGGCTGACAGGGGCTTTCCCTGGGGGAAGGGAACAAATATTCCTGAGGCCAAAACTCCCCTGCAGGATTCAGCAGACACCATGTTGGCACTCCTGCATCACTGTGTGGGGAGTTAGGTAGGATTGTGCTGCTAATATCTGTTTAATATTTTGTGAATCTTAAAAATTGGAGGCATAGCCCAGTTTTCTCTTCTCTGCATAGAATGGGAAGGCACAGTGCCCACCTCAGTGGAAGACAGAAAGCCCAAAAGAAAAGGGGTTGATGAGGCTGATGCCTGCCACTCTGCCTGGCCATTTCTTTTTATTATTGGCCTTTTCCTTCCATCCCTGGCACTCTGCACCAGACGGCATGCAAGCAATCTGGATCATGCCTGTAGTTTTGGTGGACCAGGTTCTACACTGTTAGCAGAGACTGCCCCTCTCTCCTTATGATGAAGGATCTCTGTGCCTGGCACGGATATGGCAGACAGTGGCCTTGCTGGCGTAAGAGGCCCAAGCTTGCAGTCTCTTTCCTTGTGTTCAGCCCACTTGACTGGAACCTCAGGCTCTTCCATCTCTCACCAAGTTGACTGGCAAAATATATCATTTGGAGAAGCAAAGGAATGGCTCCCATTTTGGGGGGATGAACAGAAGGTGTGTGTGTTTCTTCTTCTTCTACATGTTACTCATAATATTGTAGCTGCTGGGGCTTATCCAGGAGTAAGGGAACAAATGTTCCCCACAAATGTTCCCTTACTCCGAGGAGGCCTTAAGCAGCCAAAATTCCTCCACAGGATGCAGTGTAGCCCTTGCTTATGCTGCTGCATTGCTGTGCAGAAATTAAATTAGGATTGGACTCTTTGGGTAGTTTACCCCTAGAAATGAAGCATAATCTAGGTCTTGCCCTTTGTTTCATATAAAAGTACGTATATTTGGGTTTAACTTGGCAAAACTATCTTCCTCTGTGGGTGGCAAAGGAATTATGAACACTGATGCAAAGTCCTGCAGATGTAAATTATTGGTTGGCAACCTTCAGTCTCGAAAGACTATGGTATAAGCCTACAGCACCCAGTATTTATTATTCTCACATTATTACAAATGTAAATTTCATTAAACATTTTATTAATGCGGTATACCTTTTATTTATGAAGCTAGTACATTAAACAAAGCAAGTACCATCCCGGATTATACAACTTACATATATAACTGCCTAGAAATACTTTAGAAGTAATTTTGAATTGGTTGTCTTCAATCTCAAAATAATCCTAAAAATTATAGGGCCCAATCCTATCCAACTTTCCAATGCTGATGCAGCCGCAATACTGCCCTAAGGGGAGAACTTTCCCTTACCTTGAAGAGGCCTCCATGGCTGCCGCTCCACAATAGGATGCAATGCTCACCCCCTTTGCACGGCTGCATCAGTGCTGGAATGTTGGATAGGATTGGGCTTACAGCTTCCCCACATTTAAGTGGAAGTCAAGAAGTTTGAGAAGATAACATACTTGCTGCTGGCTCTCATCTCACCTGTGCTGTGGCTTCTTCCCTCTCCTCTCTGGTAACACATGCAGTGAGGAAGCCATCTGGGAGAGGTTTATGACATAATTACTCCCTACACCATCCTTCCTTTGTCCTTTTCCTGGAGTCAGTGGCTTTAATGTGCAGAATAACCAAATTGCATTCCTTTCCCATGTGGTCATTCTACTGCATACATTATAAGAGTGGTGTGGAAAGCAGCCAGGCAGACAGGTCAGTTATGTTTAAGGTAGAAGGATATTCAGATATTGATGCTCAACTGAAACAAAGTGGGATTCAAATGAGCATTTTTGCTGGTCTTGCTAGACTCAGAATTTTCACAAAACATTCCCAATCTTTTCCACAATTTATGCATATAGACCAGTGCTTCTCAAATTAGTGGGTTGTGACCCACCAGCTTGGGGAGCAATGGCCTATGCTGCTTTAAGTGGCGGGGTGCGGGAAAGGCAGAAGTGTGATCCCTGGAATTGCACTACTGCCGGAAGAAGGGATTTCTTCTTACCTTCTATGAACAACGCTGGCATTCAGGGAGGGGGTGCGCCAGAAGCCCCACAGACACCTCCGCAGGGCTCCCCAAGCCATAGAAAGTGTAAAAAAAAGATGTCAGAACCCATTTCTGAGTTCATGATCGAAAACTGGAAGTGGGTTCTGATAGCTGTTTTAACATTTCCTGAGACTTGGGGGGCCCTGCAGAGGCATCTATGGGATGCCCCCAGATGCCGGCTCAGCTCATAAAAGATAAGAATAAACCCCTTCTGTTTCTGGCAGCAGTACAATTCTGGGGATCACATCACTGCCTTAGTCCCCTCTGCACCTACTTAGGTGGTTCCCAACTCCCTTGTAGGAGTTTGGGAATCACTGATAAAGACTCTTTGCATACCAAACAGTCAACAAACTCAGCAAGGCATCTCATATGAATGTTTGTGAATCTGAACCATACGCTGCAGGAGCTCTGAGCATGGAAGAATGCAAGATGCTGTCCACTACTTGTGAAGTTAAAGACAATTGTCTGCAAAGGAAACTGCACTTTAGGCTATGGTACATTTAACTTCAGAAGAAATGTTACCTTTTCAAAGAGGACGCCCCCAAACTCCATTTTTACATGAAAAATTGGATTCCATAGAATACAACAAAATCTGTGAAAGTAATAATAATACTTAATGCTTAGGACTTTGGACAGTGACTTGCATTTTCAACATGCTAACTGTAAACATTTCATCAACCTACATAATTTTAACACTGCAAAGAACAGTAGAAAAGCAAGGCTACGGACTTTCCACATTTATGAAGTGTTAAATGAAAACTGGAAAATTGGTTTCAGTGGCAACAATGCATTTGACTCTGGCTAATTATTAGAGCAAATAATTTGTTATTTGTGCACTTAACTATCCCCTGCAAGTCTGAAGTTATTTGAATGAGTGAGATAAATATTCTACTTTCCTATATTTCACTATCAAACATACTTCTGGTTCAAGAAAGAGTATGTCATGCTTTCTTGGGATACATTTGTTTAATGCTTTTGAAAGAAGATTTGAGTACATTAGAGACACTCAAACTTTCACAGTGGAGCTTCTTGCAGCTATACTGTTAAGAAGAGAATTCTGCAAGGAAGAGATTCTCCTCTCATGAACCTGCAGGGGTGAAAGCTACAGAACCTGCAAAACATACAGTCCTAATGTGAAAGGCTAAGAGTGCAATCCAAAGTGCCAGCTGAGCTCGTGCAGGCCTCCTGCACTGGCTCCCAAGTGGCACAAATGTGCTGTAAGGCATGTTTGCGCTAACTGGAGAGACTGCTGGGCTGGTGCAGAGGCCTGCGCCGGTTTGTGAAGGCTGGATCCAGCCCCTACGCAGCATGGATGGAGTAACTTTGTGACAGCTGGAGCAGGGGGTAGGAGCGGGCAGCGGGAGGATGAAACAGAGGTGGGGGGCATTTATTGGCATGAGGATGGAACGGGATGCGGATCGGATCCCAGAGGGGGTGGGATCAGCGGCAACAGTGCACACCAAATAGCCCCATAGGGGCATAGAGCCCCACTCTATGCCCCACGGGGTGGTTGGGGCTCAATATGGGGTAAGAGAAAAAATATCCGTTTATTCCAGCCTTCTGCTAAATTGCTCTGGATACAGATACTGTGGCCTGTCTGTTCCAGTGCAGGTTAGGATTGGGCTGCTGAAATCAACTCCTTTGGATACATCAATTTGGACTGCTCTATCCAAACACAGAGCTGGAGAAGCTTGCATTGTGCAACTCACAATAATTTTTCTCTTCTGCACGCGTTTAATGGAATCTTAGAATAAACACCTGCAACCTTATTGATGTGCTGTTTAACCTTATTAATTTGTGCTGTTTGATTCATTAATTTCACCATGCCAAAAAAAAAAAAAAGCACAGATGAATTGTGACAAAATACAGAACTACTTTACTACTCTCCACATATATCAAGGAGAATTTCAGCTGCCGTACTTGAAGAACCCAATTACCACAACAACAGCACCAACTCTGTGTAACAGAAATATTCCACAATGTGCATCTGATTGAAAGAAATACATTAGTGAGTAAAACAGAACATAAAATGTAAACAATAACAACACAACCCAGTCATTTACATGGATAATTCAAATGAGTTTGAGATAGGTACAGACAACACATCAGGACAGTATTCCTCAGTATTCAGATTGGGACTCTCCCTTTTCACTGAAAGTATTTGCACATTAAAATCACCCAAGAAAATCTAATCACAGCACAAAAATAGTGTCTAGTGTTGCGCTCTCTCTCTCTCTCTCTCTCTCTCTCTCTCTCTCTCTCTCTCTCTCTGTTAGGCATAAGATTGCTGATCATATTTTTCATAATGCTGGCCTGTACCTCCTCAGGTTTTAGACAGGGATACTCATATGCAAATGGTTCCTCCTATAAAAAGGGGCTTCCTGCATATTCAAAATCAGAATGTCAGGAAAACGTCTGGGTTAGAACTTGCTCCCTAATGTGCTAGTTTCATATGAGCACAAAAGGGCCACAAACTAGCATGTTAAGCCTATTGAGATTAATAAAGGATACATATAGTGCAATCCTATGCATATCTACTCAGAAATAAGCCCAATTGAGTTTAATGGAACTTACTCCCAGGTAATGTGGATATAGGATTGCAGCTAATGAAAATTTAATAGATTTTTGAACACCATTTTCATTGTAGCATCAGATACAGGTCCAGTTCTCTTGTGCTAAAATATCTCACATGGAGTTGTCACAGTCACATAGAAGAATTAACTTATAAGTTGATGGAACCATGTAGCTTCCTAGGGACAATTTGGGCAGCTGTGGTGAAGTTTTTTTTTTTTTTCATTTTCAGCACTCATGCTAACCACCAACAGGAAGCCTGGTGGCCCTGTTGGCTCAACCGCTACTTCCCCCAGATGACTGTGTCCATCAGACAGCTCTGCATGGAGATTTTTCCATATATGAACTGGGCACTGAATGAATAGGCAGGGAAAGACTGAAAATATTCAGTAATGACAAAGGATTAGAAAGATAATTTGAAAAGCAGTAATCTTATTCCTTAGCAGAGACAGTTTATCTTGTCAGCTCATGCCAAGGAGTCATGTGTCCCTATTCAGGGAGGTACAACAAATCATTAGGCATCATGATGATGAAATTGTAAGATACACATAAAAATTATGGAAGGAAATATAATGTTCCACAAACTTTTCATGCTCATCTGGAAAAATCATGCAACATGTTGGCGTCTCGATGAAAAAACAAAACACTTCCACATTCAACAGTGTTTAAAGGCTAGCAACAAATAAGTGAAATGAACATTGATAAGTTGATATGACAAGAAGGCTACAAGATAGCTTAACTGAGGGCTTTGGCAGCCTCAGGGCTGGTCTAGGCATAGATCATATAAACATACTCGTACTGTAAATAACTAGCACAGCAGGGACAATAATTTATCCTAGTCCCCTCCCTCCTGGCTCGAAGGGGTTCATTTTGGAAGAACACGCAAATGCTCAGAGCTTGATCTCTCATTCACAATCTGCACTGATGTGGTCCATTCTATCACCTCCAACTCTTCCACCTCATTCTGCTTCATGCGTAGACAAAATCTCAAAACACCTGCCTGAGAATCTCGCAGTTGGTGGCTTGAAGTTCACAGTGAACCATCCATGTACATGTGCCACCAAGCACAACATTTGGCACAATACTGCAAGTGCTCAGAAACGAACTGTTTGAGATAATGTGACCAAAGTTGAAACCTGCATATGCTACTGATTGATAAAACTGGCTTATCACAAGCAGTGAGTCAGCAGCAGGACCCCAGGTGCTTCAGAGTTTGTCAGTATAGTTCCTAAATGATAATTGATGTGAAAATATTCTCTCAATAAAAAGAAGAAAAGATGCTAATGAATCTAAAATGCTGAAAATTAAAACCCTCACATATTTGTAAATGTTTAGCCCTCCCTTATGAGCCTGATGGATATGAATACTTTGCAAGTTCATTTAGAGAAAGATAAAACGTTTACGTGGTCTGTTCAAAAATTCTAAAATAAGCCCTAAAACAACCCCTGAAAAAAACCTCAAAAGGCGGCCATGCCTACCAACTGTTTAATTACTATAGTTCTGAAAGTCGCAAGACTGGTGAACAGATTCTATCGTAGCTACCTGCTGAGAGCTTTTGAGAACAGTTTTTTCTTGAAAAGGTCTCTGAAACAAGTTTCTGCTGAGCCCAGGACACTGATCTACATGGGCTGGGTGCATGGCCTACCATTGCTATTATTCGAAACAGATTGATCAAAAGTCCTTTGAGTTCTTATCAGAAAGCAATTATAGAAACCAGTGAAAGCTTCAGTAAAACCAATTTACTGGAAACATGGACTCATACAGTCTAGGAAGCACTGTCAGTGACCCTTATGTCCTAACCACTGCTAATAGGGAATGACTAACAGCCCAGTCCTATGGGCTAGTACCACTGGCACATTTATGGAACCCTTGGAATGAGTGCTGGCATCAGGCCAGTGTGAGTCAGTACTGAGCCCAGCACTGGGAGGAAGATGTTGCACGGCCACCGTAGGTAAGTAAGGCTGCCGGGTCGCCTTTTGGGCAGAGGGAAGCATTCCAGGGTGGAAGTGGAACCAGCCGAGAAAGGCTGTGGGGCCGGCAGAGGCCTCCTCCACCAGATTCTATCCTCTGTGTCTGGATAGGCCAGTTTCTGCACTCTGGCTGAAAGGCCTGACACAGAACTTTTTCAGTCTGCACCGACAAAATAGCTGGCACAGGCTCGAGGAAGCCCATTGCAGGACCTGAACCCTTACTCAGGGGAAGGGGAAAAATGCACCCTTTCCCCGAGGAGACCTCCACCAGCCTTCGTGGGGCCGCTGGATGCAGTGCTAGTCCTTCTGGTGCTGCTGCACCCAGCAGTGCTGCAGGGGTTAGAACTGGGCTGCCTGATCTTAAATGATGGGAATAGGAAAGAACTTGAAATTGTTGAGATGGTGGGGTGGCCACTGAAAGTCTAAGGGCGCAGTCCTGACTTGCACCGGAGCATCTCATTAAACAATTATCAATCAGTAGAGGTGTGATTTTTCAGTGATAACAAAATAAAAATACATAAAATCACTTTCTGCACTTTTCATTTTTGTGTAAAAAAAAACAACACCAATCTGAAATATGAAAAAAAAAACCTGGGAAATCTGCAGGAAAAAAATTAAATAATGGGCTGGACTATGGGAGATGCATGGGTAATGACTGTGGCTGCATTTGCTGACACTATACTACCTATATCACCCACGTAGTACACTTTTAAAATGATTGTAATTTATAAAAATGCGCCCTTGGAATAAAAACACAAAGCGCCAGTTTCTGCACTCTTCCTCCTCTGAAAAAATGAAATCTGTGAGAAAACAAAAATGTTAAGAACACCTCTATCAACCAGTGAGAAAACTGCTACATATTCTTTTCAGATATGCTCTTTCTGTACCCAACACATTTTTTATGATTGGTTAGGGAGGCAGAATATGGACTAAATTCTTCAGTTAACCTAGCACAGGTTTGTTGTGTGTTTCTTTACTTGCCAATGAAGTAATAGCTCAGTTTTGGCAAGCTTGCATTCTCCTTTGGGGTCCTTAAAGCAAGCTATCTTTTGTTTGTTTCTATTGATCTCCCAGGCCAAGTGATGACAGTCTAATCAACAGTGGATGATCTCCAAGGTTCTTTCCAAGGACATTTTCACATGCCTTTCAAATTTAAGACAGTCACCACGAGAGGCTGGCTCAGATGTTAGAAATTCTCCGCACAAAACAGCTCCATCACTGCAGCCAACAGCGGACGTAAGGTGTAACCCAAGGGTGTCAAACTTGTTTCATACAGTAGGCTGAACAGCATTCATGGCACCTGCTCAGGGCTGCCAGTGATGTCATTAATCATGAAGTGACAATATTAGGTAGGTGATGACCAGAAATAAGCACTTTTTCTTCGCTTAGGAGCTCATTAGCTGCAGATGACAGAAGATAAAAAATGCACATTTTCCATCATATTTTCAAGGTATTGGAGAGCACAATTATCACATGGGCTGCTCTTTCAGCAGTGATACTTCTGCTGAGGTGTCACTTCACAGCTCTGTGGCTGAGGTGTGCGTTGCAAAGTGATGCCTTGGGAAAAGCTGCAATGCTAAAAGGGAAGCCCATGTCACAATTGAGCTTTCCTAGTGCCTTGGCAGCTACTCCGTTCTTCCTTTCTCACACCTCTTGGTCTGCTTCTTCCCCTGTACTGTTACCAGTCTTCTGAGACGTCCTTTCCCTCTCAGCATCTCAGAAGAATCAGTCCTAGGAGAGCCCACCCTTTTGTCAGTCACACTTCAGCAGAAGAGGTACTTCTGAAAGGGTGGCCCTCATAATAATTGAGGTCTCCCAGCACTCCCCTTTCAGCAGTGTCATTTCTGCCAATGTGTCACTTCACAGCTCAGCAGCTGAGAGTAGCGGCTGGTGGTGCTGAGAGAGCCCAATTATCATGGGGGCTGGATAAAGAGGTTATGTGGGCCGTATCCAGCCCACAGACCTTATGTTTGACACCCCAGGTCTAACACATCACATTAACTAATAATCTCTGATCATTTTCAATATCAATAATAATAATAATTGTGAACATCACAGAGGACTGTTGTTACGGAGGGCCGAGTGCTGGATTTTACCCCAAGCTCTAACATGACCAAGAATAATTGCACGCTGTCCTAACAGTGAAATGAAACATTGTTTTAGAGGAACAAATAGAAACAAAGGTGTAGAAAACTGAAAGGAAATCTTGGTGATTCCATATTAAATGTTATTATTCATATTATTAATAAGAAAATATACTGCTTGTCAATGCTAGGTAGTTTACAATGTAGTTACATAACAAAAGGAATGAATGAATGAATGAATGAATGAATGAATGAATGAATGAATACATAATTTCCCTTTTCTGTGTTAAATCCTCATTGATAGGTCTCCTGGTGTCTCAGCTGGGATTTCATATTGCATCTCTAGATATCTGGGGGGCACAGGAAAAAGACCCTCAAGAGCTTGACAGTTCTTTAAAAACATGTAAAAACATTTTCTTAAATAGCAACTATTTTGTGCCTTTGTTTTAACAATGCTCATCAGTTTCTAAAATACCAGGGTTAACCTAACCCAGTTTTTCCTCACTAAGTGAAAAACAAGATAATTAACCTAACTTTTACTTCTTACAGTCCAATCCTAAGCTGCTCGGGTGCATTGGGACCACATGGCCTCTGCTGTATACAGTGCAGCTTAGGAGCAAGCTGGAGGTTTCCTCAGGGTAAAGGACTATTTTCCCCCCCTTACCCTGTACTAAGCCCCAGACTGCACAACGGGGCTACTCCGATCTGCTGGAACAAATCGAAGAAGCTCCGTGTAAGGTTGCCAGGCCCAGGAGAGAGGATAGGATACAGCGGAGGCCTCCCCCAATGATCCCACATGTTCCTGGGCCTTTTTCACCCTGTTCCACCCTCTCCCACCCAGAAACAAGCCCCTTCCTGCCTCCGGTCAGCTCTCCCCCAGCCCCTATGCTACAAGGTTGCTACAAGCAGACTGGACGAGAGCCCAAAAATAAAGCACACAAAATATTCTTCAGAACACTGCAAAAATCAGACAAAGTCAATATCAGCTTCTTTATGAAAATAAGCAGCAAAAGCAGTCAGCACACACCCCTCTCTCATTATTGCTGATATAGATAATTAAAAGTTAAGAGTGTCATTATGATGAATTTCCTTAAAATCGCAACCAATAACCCTTTTCAGCAGTATAATTTTTGTCAGGAGACTGACTGCAGGAATTCCGACATTCATATCTATAGCTATAGCTATATAAAATCTTGTAGAACATTGTTTTAGAGGGACTTTGTTTTCGAGACTCAACTCCATGTGCCCGATGGAAGTTAACAGCCAAGCAGCATCACCTCTGAAATTAGGTGATCACTGTTACGTGAAAATCCCCTTTTTCCTTTTGTGATTTTTATATCTGGTTATGTTATTATGGACTAAAATATCCTATAGGCCAAGCAAACAAGCCCAATTTCCAAAACCCTGGTAAAAGTCACAAGTTTACACAACCTCTACCTCTCCATGCACACAGCAACAAAGACTCTAGCAACAAAGTCTAAAGCATTGTATTGTTTTAAGAGATATATGCAAAGGTGTCTCCTGATCCAATCACTGTGTATGCAAAACAAGTTGGCATGCACCTCCGAAGTCTAGATTTTAAATCATTGTTTAAGTATCGCCTATTGTCTTAACTCATCACTGCTTAAGTATCTCTTATTGTAAATCAATCACTGCGTATTGTGTAAGTTTCCCTAGCCAGGGAAGCCAGCCATTAGACCCACTGAATTCTGCTGATAATAGACATCATGCAAGCTACTCCCTCCCCAGGAGGCCAGTCATGGCTAATACCTGATCATCCTGTTTTTCTTGCATGCTCCACGTGTCCCACTGTGTGTAGTGAGCATGCACACCCAGGACAGCTCTAGGCCACATCTGGGTCATTCAAGTCAGCATCTAGGTCAGCAAAAACCCTTTTAAGAGAGAGGGCTCCTGCCATGTGCTCTCTCTCTGGCTGCCCTTCCAAGGCAGAGGGTCCTCCATAGGACTCTCCACCCAACTGCTTTTCAGGACAGGTAACTATATCTGCATCTGGAACCTTTTCCCTTCTTCCCCCCCCTTTTTTTCTCCCTTCTCTCCCCATCTTTAGTCAGCAACTGGGTTGGCAGATCAAGGACCCCTAAAAGCCTTCCCTACAACCTATCCTTTTCTGATTTCCTCGGATGCACCAAATGCATTCCACAGGCAACCACCATGAAAGTTAGGTACACTGGATCCAAGTACTAGGATTCAAGTAGATATATACTTACCATTTTTCCATGTGCATTATGTATACCTGTGTGTTTTTGCAATAAAAATATAATCCTATTGAAAGTTATCTTTCTCCCAGTCTCTTTTCAAGCTAAAAAGGAATTTCTTTGCATTACGCTCTCTTGTTATCTAGCCTGCGATCTTGCAGTTTCCAAGGAGGGTACTGTAATAATTCCCCTTAAAACATAACAGCCCTTTTTGGTAACATCACCTCTGAAATCCTGACACCCAGAGGAAAAGGAATACTATGATTGTCTTGGCATTCTAAAAGAAAAAAAAAATCTACTATGAAGCATAATCTTAAAATTCACTTGATCATATAGACTGAGAAACTGTGCAAATGATGGGTTTTACACTAATGAGATTTCTTGAGTAAATCTGCGTAAGGTCATAGCTTACGAAGCAGTGTGTGGGTCAGATTCTTATGCAAGTCGCTTTCCTTTTATTTTATTTTTTTTCTCACTCTCACAGTTGCCCACACAAAATTCTTCAAAAGCAGCTTTTGGTAAGGTATGCTGGGGGAGGCTCCGAAACATAAGGAGAAAAGGTCAGTTGCATACACTTACTGCTTCGTGAACATCCAAATGGGCTTGTTGGCTTATGGCCCTTCATGTTGGCACACAGAATGTAACTGTAAGTGCTTCCCCCCCCCTTTTTTTTAACACACACGTAACACCCCTGCTGCAAAGCAGCTTTTAGATATAATACCTTTTCAGTGTTGGAATCGTAGCCAAAGAGTGCAGCAGAGCATGGTGTGTGGCTAGGCAGCACACTCCCATCTGCTCCTCATTTGTCGGCTTTCTGCTAAGAACACAGTGTCAGAATAGGGCTTCTCTGAATAGATATTTGGCGCATTCTCTGTCCTGATTAACTGACAGTGCCTTGGTCTGAGAAAGCAACAATGCATCAGCTTGTTTTAAAAAAACAAAACAAAAAACCATATTCCTTTGAGGAATATGTCTGTGCGCTCCTATTCTGCTCCAGTTCTGCTACCAGAATGCGCGTTCAGCAGCATTTAAACAAAACAAAGCTGGAAGGAGTGGCAGGGCTAAGTAGCTTCACACACTCAGTTCTCATTTTCATTCATGCCATGCACCTTTAATTGGCCTCCCATTTAGTCTTTGCTTTCTCTGCATTCCACCTCCCCCTGGGCTGCCTGTGCTTTTCCCGTGCTGCCACCCAGAATGCCTCCAATACAATCTGTGACTAAGGCACAGTGCCTTAGGGCCCAATCCTATCCAACTTTCCAGCATCGGTGCAGCTGCAATGCAGCCCTGGGGTAAGGGAACAAACATTCCCTTATCTTGAGACTTCTTTGACTGCCTCCCACCACAGGATGCAGCGCATGCCCCATTGGCACGGCTGCACCGACACTAGAAAATTGGATAGGACTGGGCTCTTAGTCACCATTCCCTGCTGTCGTATAAGCTTCCCCTGCTGACATATGCCTCAGCTCAGTCCCCCTTGCCCCCTCTGCTGTCTCCCTTGTGTCAATATCTAGAACAAGGCTGTTCAAACCCCAGCCCACAGGCCACTTGCGGCCTGCTGGGGGTACCCACCTGGCCCCCAGGGGGTCCCCCCATCTCCAACGGGCACTTTGCCCTCACCCAAGGCTGTGCTGGCCCGACACACGAGCTCAGCGTCTGGCTTTCCCTTGCTGTTGCTGAGCTCAGTGGCAGCAAAGGAAAGTCAAACCCAGTGGGTGCGCAGGGCCTTTTACAGTGGGAAGGTAATGTGAGACTTGCAGGTCTCCTGTTACTTCCCACTATAAAAGGCCCTGTGGGTGGGCCAGACTGTCTTTCCCTGCCTGGTCCATGGGCAGGATGCTCGTGGAGCCAGAGGGGGAAGACGGGGAAATGGGAGCGCGCAGGAGAGATCCCGTGCAAGGGAGGGACGGCGGGTGTGCAGGCAGCTGAGGAGGCGGGAGGGTGTGCAGGCAGCAGCACATGCTGCCCTAGTGAGCGAGGGAGGAGGGAGGGAGGGCAGTTGGGCAGGCAGGCAGCCAAGCTGACGGGAGGGCGGGCAGGCGGCCAGGTAGGAGCACATGCTGCCCGAGGGAGAGAAGGAGGGCGAGGGAGCAGGCGAGCGGGCAGGTGTGTGTGTGTGAGAGAGAAAGTCTGGAAGATCCCCCCCTCCCATGAACATGATCATGAACTGACTGGAGGATCCCCCACCCCCTTTGAGTGTGAACATGATTATGAACTGACTGGATGATCCTTACCCCTTTGTGTGTGTGAATGTGTTTATGAATTGGCTTGAAGATTCCCCCCCCCCCCCAATATTAGAAAGTGTTTATGAACTGGTTTGATTTAATTCATATCATTTTCTGTCTCTAATATATTCAGGGTGCAGTCCTAACCCCTTATGTCAGTGCTTTCCAGCACTGGCATAGCGGTGCCAATGGGACATGTGCTGCAACCTGCAGTTGGGTGTCACTCACGGAGGCCTCCTCAAAGTAAGGGAATGTTTGTTCCCTTACCTCAGAGCTGGATTGCCCTTATGTCACTGCTGGAAAGCACTGACATAAGGGGTTAGGATTGTGCCCTCATTTATGTAAATGTATTCAAATTTGAAATGTAAATTAATTCTTTTTTTTCTCCAGCCCCCAATACAGTTTCAGAGAGATGATGTGGTCCTCCTGGCAAAAACTTTGAGCACCCCTGATCTAAAATATCAGCCCCCCAGTGCAGGGACCTTTCTTTTCACTTTGTGTAAAATGCAGTGGTGGGTCTGAGGGGGGGAAGGGGGGCAAAAGCCCTAGGCGTCACATCTGTGGGTCCTATGGGGGCAGCACACCCACACGCCATGGTGCCACCCCCACTCATGCACCGCTGCTGCCTCCTTCGCCAGTCGTCTGGAGACATTCTGGGGCAGGGGCAGGTGAAGCCCAGCTTCCGAAAATCAGATATACTTTTAATGGTGCCCCAGAAACCTCAGATGGCTTTTGGAGTGCCGGGAGAAGACTGCATCAGGCTCCATATGGGAGGGGGTGGCGTGTTGCAGGCCTGGCCCCAGGCGCCACAGCAGCCAGGCCCATAACTGGTAAAATGTCAAGTACCTTGACGATGCTATAGCTACCAATGAACAGAACACGTAACTGAATTTTTTTCCCCTGTCTGCTTTGGCTCAATTTCTGTCTCCGTATTGACTCCTTTGGGTCTAGTTGTAGATTGCAAACTCCTCGGGGCAGAAGCCTTTTACAATGTGCCATGTGCATTGATGAGCAATACAGATAACACATATGATGAGAGGGATAGGGAACATTACAGATTTGGTTCAGACTGTGCTGTGGGACTCTTGTTGTTGTTGATGATGATGATGATGAGATTTTTGCACAGTCAGGCAACCATTATTGACTGGTTTGCTTTATTCAGATATGAAGTCCTTCCCAAGGACCTGGGATGCCTGGTTTTATCATATAAAAACCATCATAGAATATAAGCTGTTCCAAGTAACTCTGCTTTTGTAATTGCTTGATGATAATTTCTGCAGCCCTGATGCTGTTCAGGTGCTCTTCAGTGTGTTTTGGAATAGCACTGAGGGTGCCAATCACCACTGGGATCACTTTGGTCTTCTTCTGCCACAGCCTTCCAATTTCTATTGTAAATCTTTGTATTCTGTTCTTTTTCTTCTCCTCTGCAATCACCGGGTATTACTATTTTGACTTGCTTTTCTTTCTTCTTGACTACAGTTATGTCTGGTGTATTAGGAGACAGATGTTTGTCTGTCTGTAGTCCTAAATCCCATAATACTTTGGCATCTTTATTTTCAATGACTTTTTTCAATTTTGTGGTCCCACCAGTTTCTGGCAGCAGGTAGCTTGTATTTTTTTTTTACAGATGTATCAGTGTTTCTACCTTGTCATGCCTTTGCTTGTAGTTTGTTTGTGTGATCTTTTTAGAACAACTAATTCGGTGGTCTACTGTTTCATTTGTTTCTTTACAGAGATAGCGCTTGCTGTTAGTTGTTGTTGTTGTTGTTGTTGTTGTTGTTGTTGTTGTTGTTGTTGTTGTTGGGCTCTGTGAAGAACATCATTAACTTGAGGTACACTTTCTTTCTTAACTGTAAAGAAAGAACCTTAAGATATGCATGCTTGCTTTATGGCAGTGGTTCTCGAACTTTTCCGGCTCGTGCCTCCCCTGATCCTTGTAGCCATTGGCCATGGCCCCCCATTACAACACCTCACCTCAGTTACTCCCAAAATGGGCATGGAGGTGTTATAATTATATACTAGAAACAAAAAAAAACAGCTGCTAGCACTCTGAGGCTGCAATTCTAACCACACTTACCTGAAAGTAAGCCCCATTGAACAAAATAGGACTTACTTCTGAGTAGATGTGGTTAGGATTATGCCCTCCGTTGGTTAGCAGCACACCTGGAGGGGTTTGGAAAGGGAGGGGGGAAGTGATGAATTTGCTGGGGGAGGGGAAGACTTTGTTTTTGTGTATCTGCTAATTGCAAACTGATGCAAACTAAGACCTAGAGACTGTATGGCTGGAATTCTAACCCCACTTTCCTGGGAGTAAGTCCCACAGAACACAATAGGACTTACTTCTGAGTAGACCTAGCTAGGATTGTGCCTTTTGTCTTACAATAGCAGCCAACAAAGTACCCCCCCCCCAGGAGGCAGGAGGAAAAAGGGGATGGCTGAAAAGAAATGGGGATTTTTATTTTTAATCAATTTTTGGAGTCAAAGCCATCAAGAGCGGCTTTTTTTCTTTTTTGAAGGGAGAGGAAAAAGAGAAAGGTGAAGATCCTGGGTTAAGCTAACACAGATCCCAAGCCTATGTAGGTCTACTCAGAAGTAAGCCCCATTTGAGTCAATGCGGCTTAATCCCAGGAAAGTGTGGAAAGGATTGCAGCCACATACAGCAAGATTACAACTCACCCCAAAGCAGATGGGGGCTGCTCACACACATACACCCAGTATGCAGATGCCACCCCTGTTTCCCCCAGGCAAGATGGAGTGATGCAAGCTGGGGATTTGGACACCCCCTTCCCAAGAGCAGGCTGGCTCCCTCCTTCGCTGAACTGCAAACTCTACCTTCCCAGTTTGAAGCTTCCTCTCCTCTCCTCCAGCCTTGACCAATTTCAGGATGAGGGGCACACTGGGAAATGTAGTCCTTGGGGTAAAGTTGCACATGGAGAGAGCTCCATGCTGAAATGCGGCACCTCTGCCTGCCCAGTCAGCCTTCTCTTCCACCTCCCCCCACCATGTTTCACATGCCCTCCCAGCCTCACGCTGCCCCAACCACCTGGTTCACAGCTGCAGAAAAGCAGCAAGGCAGCACTGCAGCTAAGCAGAGCAGAGCAGAGCAGAGCAGTCTTGCCTCTCTCCTGGAGATGCCCCTGGAGGCTAGCCATGCCTCACCAGGGAGGCGGGACACACAGATTGAATACCTCAGCTTTATGGAATAGAAAGGAGCCAAGGCAAAGGCAGGCATGTAAGAATCCAACAGTAAGTCTTATCTTACTGTTAGGAATTCTGTAAAACTTTTGTTTTAAGCCATTTTTGCTTACCTATTGCATGCAGATTAAATGACAGAGTTTGTGATAATAACAGCCCAATCCTACCATTTTCTCTGCCACAGAAAAACAGCTGCACAGAGAACAGGCTGTGTTGCATACTATGGTGAAGGAAGGATCAGGAGACTAGGAAGAGGTAAGGGAAAATATTTTCCACTGTTGGGTATTTGAGTCAGTGACTCGGACTTGAGTTGTGAAAATGCATGATTTTTGCTGACTCAGCCACTCATGAGTCACACTGAGGAAGACTGTGAAAAAGACTTGAGTTAGGGCCCCCCTGACTCACAACTCGTCCCCACACATGCTGACTCGTGTTTGCCTGTGTCTGGGGGTGCCTGCTTACTTTTTTCACCGTGTGGAAAACCTTGCGGGGCAAGCATTCTGGCAGCGAGCTCCAGGTGGGAGGCAGGGAAGGTTAATGTGAGCAAGAGGGGGAGGCAGGACTGGGCTCTCTTCTCCCATCTCTGATAGGAAGAAAGGAAGGAATGATCATTGGACAAAGGATCGGCATTCTCATATTTCCATTGGCTGAAGAGGGCATCAGGAAGAGCAGAGGAGGGGTAACCCTCATTGAATGGGAATGGCCAGCAAAAATGGGAATACTTGTGAGTAGGGCTATAAGCTCTCCAATGGCCAATGGGTATCCTAGGATATATGTCAGTTCTTTAGCTGGCACAAGTGCAAAGAGACAAATGGGGCATGTCGGGAGACTCCAGAGGGGATAGCATCTGGTGCAAGTTGCTCAGGCTGGGTGATACACCGTCATCCCTTCCTCAATCCTCCCTGATCCTTCCAATCCTTCCACTCCTGTTCTGCCAACCTTGCTGACTAACTAATGTCAATGGGGCTTCTTCTTGTCACCACTGCACATGAGATCCTCACTTCCGGACTATGCACAGTTCTGAAACGGTATTTGCGATGCTGTAAAGTGTGTTCTGGTGTCGGAGCACTGATTCTGGCAGTGATGGTGTTCAATAGGATTGGGCTATAAGGCTGCAATCCTATACACACTTGTCTGAGGGCAATTGAATCAATGGTATTTACTTCTGAGTAAGCATGTATAGGATTGCACTGTAATTATGGTAATTTTATACAGTAACAACTTGCAAGGTAAATGAGGAAAAACCTATAGTGCTGAGACTTACCAAGACTAAAAACACTTTCATCTCATTCACTTCACTGAGATATAAACATACCTCATTCTCTGCTCCCTAAATTTGATAACAAATTGTGATATCTCAAAAATTTCTCTCTTTAAAGGAGTAAGTGTGAACAAAAGTAAATGACCCTATCTAGAGCTCTTAGGTTTTTCTCACACCCAAATAATAGAAGGTAAAAGCAGGGTAGACCAGATACAATAGAGTACAGAGTGCCTGTACCTTTAACCAGTGTATAGAAGAGGGAATTTTGCAGGTGCAGCTCAACATGGAAGGGTTTAAAAAGCTGCACCTGCCAAAATTCCCTCTTCTATACAGTGGTTAAAGGTACAGGCACTCTGTACTCTATTGTATCTTGTCACCCTGGTAAAACGCAACGAATCAGGAGCTGCTGCTACCCACCCACCCCCCACCCCCATTCCCATGCACAAATAATAAGAGGTCACCATTTTGGAAAGACAGCACAATCATGCCTTTATACTAGAAATTCTTGAGAAAATTCAAGACTGCTTTTCAAGTGGCCAGAGCCAGCTGCCACAGTAAATTCCAATTTTATTTCTCTGTCTTTATAAATAGTATGCACAGTCCAAGATAAATACTTTCAAGATCCATTGGTTTCAGAAAAGAGCATTATACACATGCCTAAGAGCCCAATCCTAGGCTTTTCTACTTAGAAGAAAGTCCTATTATAGTCAATGGGGTTTACTCCCAGGCAAGTGCCTAAGGGCGCAATCCTATCCTGCGCTGAAACAGGTAAGCCAATAAGCCTGTGCTGTATCCAGAGCAGGATAAGGGCCAGAACAGGCTCAGCCAGAGGCAAGGAGAAACTTTTCCCCTTACCCCTGGGTAAGGCGCCCTGGCCCCTCTGGGTCTCCTCAGACTTGCGCCACCTCCTGAGGTGGCACAAGTTCAAGGAGAGTGGAGTGGCTTCAAGTTGCTCTGAACTCCCCAGGAACAGGGTTGGGATCCAGCATAATTGCTGGATCCCAGCCCTGCCTTCTGCTCCCCACCCACCCGCCCCAGGGGCTGCCCACCACCTGCCCTCCCCCCATCCTGGAACACCTTCTTCCTGCCTCCTCCCGCCCTCCCCAGAGCTTTGCGTCAGCCCAGCTGGGTCAACGCAAAGTTTACTGCCTCAGTCAGCATGGAGGCTTGTGTCAGCCTCTGCAGGCTGGGGTGCCTCTGCACGCCGGTCTTGCCGACTCCTGAGGAGGCGCAAATGCGCCTTACACCATGTTTGCGACCCTCCTGGGCCAGTGCAAGGGACTTGCGCCGGCCCATGTGTAGTTCAGGATTGTGCTTTAAATCTCCTATGGAAAAGGAGGGATCTTAAACATGCCTGACTGGATTGTGATCTGTGTTTGGAGTGACTGTTCCTACCATCTTTAATTATACAAGTTGCCATTCTTTTCATTAGATTAAGTAAAGGAATTTGCAAACTAGTTCTCCACAAAATCTGACTGAATACAAAACACTGGACAAAGGACACTGGACACCTTTCCCAAGGATGCACTCTACTTGCATCCATGTGCAATCCTAACCAACGTTCCAGCACTGGCACAGCACTGCCAGTGGGGCATGTGCATCCTGCAGCTGGGGGGCAGTCACGGAGGCCTCCTCAAGGTAAGGCAATGTTCGTTCCTTTACCTCAGAGTTGCACTGTCTTTATGTCAGTGCTGGAAAGTTGGTTAGGATGGTGGCCTTAATCACTCAGCATATGTCATAACAAAAGCAAGCATACATGAGTCAGGAATACAGAGCAAGTTAAATCAGGCAGGGCACAAAGTTACAAAAAGGATAAATTATTAAGCATTAAGCAGTTATTACTATTGTCTCAGTATTGCTTCACAGAAATACAGAACACTGCCTTTTTTCAAATCAGCCCTGGTTCATCTAGGCCCTGATTTATCGACATTGTCTAAGTTGGCTGGCAGTTGCTCACCAGAGTTCAGTCAGGGGTCTTTTCCAACTTTTCCTACTTAGAAATGCCAGGGCTTGAACCTGGGACCATCGGCATGCAAAGCAGGTGCTCTTCCACTGAGTGCCAACATCATGTGAATATTCATTATATGGATATTTGTATTGATTGTGCTGTCAGTGTAAATGAAGCTGTTCTTTTTTTAAAATTATCTGCTGACTAGACCAAAAGCCAAAGTAAAACGGGGACTGATGAAAAAGATCTCATAACTGGTCTCCTTCTAAATAGGGCAATCGAACAGATAATGACGAATGCCTTCCACTGTCCTAGTACTTCAAATGCAATGCCTCGGGTCGCATGGAGTATGTCTATAATGGCCAACAAGGTCAGCAGAAGGCATCTCTTGGAATCTAAGATGAATAAGCCGTCTCCTTTGGAAAGTACATTTAGTTAAAAGAGAGGCATTTTACACATACTTTAATTAGTGTCAGCATTATCCCTCTAAGGTTCAGAACTTTTATTTCCCATTGATTTCAGTTAAAAAATTAAACATGTGCTTAATTCTCTCATATTAAAATAGAAGCCTGCAGCCTAACATTTGGCTGGCTGTTTTAAATCATTATGCCATTCCTCAGTGTGTGCTCCACTGAGGTGTGTAGTGCCTCACTACACACTGCCTGCAGTGTGTGCTTCTTCACCTCTTTCCATTATTGCTATCAGCTTGTCTACCCTTTCAGACTCCTCTGCCCATGGATCACTTCCTTTTCCAACCTTCCTTTCCTGGGCCCCTGTGTATTATAACCTGCTCTTTCCTATGATCACCTGCCTGCCCTTCTTCCCCTTTCAGAAAGGGAACAGGTCAAATACTAGCAAGCAGAGACTCTTAGGAACAGAACAGGTCAGCTAAGGGGAATTTTTAAGCTAAGAGCATATCAACAGATGGCAACCAGAGCCCTGCCTACTGCCCAGTCCCTCTCTGATAAAGAGGCAGCTACTGTCAGACACTTCATCAGCAGTACCACTGCTACTACCAGTGAATCACTCTTGTGTCTTGCATTGTCTAAACATGCATAATTTTACCTTGATTATGTCCAAGGTCAGAGGCATCAC
The DNA here is from genome assembly GCF_035046505.1 of Tiliqua scincoides. Taxonomy (NCBI): domain Eukaryota; kingdom Metazoa; phylum Chordata; class Lepidosauria; order Squamata; family Scincidae; genus Tiliqua; species Tiliqua scincoides. The sequence continues at coordinate 166,957,819 of NC_089821.1, read as the reverse complement.
TAGGAGGGTGCAGGGGTTGAGGATCACACTGGGTAACAACATTGGGGGGGGTGACACCAAAATGGTAGGTGGAGGGTTTATTGTACCCCAGGTCCCACAAGGCTTATCATGGAGGAACAGCCCTCCTCAACTTGAAGGGCATCTGAGCACAGCGGGGGCGAGGCAAGGGCCACACTGGATGTCACCAACCCTATTTTATTTGTAAAAATACAAGTATATATTCTACCTGAATATTTTTTTTCATGAATAAGGGCTCACTCACTACCTGAATGAAAGTGACTCTGGCACTGAAAGCCTACAGATATTTTATGCTGCTCCCAATTATCACACTTGTTGAGTGAAAATAGATAACTCACAGAAATTTTATGTAACAACATGTACATGCATGTGGTTGACAAACAGGGAATATCTTTGTAATACTTCAGTGGATATTACATACATTTAATGATTATTTTGCAAATTTAAAGGTGTTTATAGTGCTCCAAATCTAATAGAGATGTAAGTGAGCTCAGCAAATTAAGGGCCGCTTCACACTGCATAAATTTTCATGAAGGAAACCATGAATATCATACTATGCATGAACATTCTCATATCTGATAAGACACATGCATAAGCGTTGACTGCTGGCAGGTCCCTTTATTAGGCACAAATAAAGTAGACACTAAACGAACATCATATGGGTATAGGAGGGAAGGTATCAGAATTTTTGTCCTCCCCATATAAGAAAATTATGATGTAGAAAATGTTGGCTTCAGTAACTTTAGAAACAGTTCTCAAAGTATTCTAAAGTCATACTTGCAGTGGTACGAGTGAGTCTCTCTCAGTGAGTCTGTACTAGGTGAATTTATATTCCGATAGAGGTGGATTTTGGGGTAATCTGGTCAGGCATTGTCTGAGGGCCCATACCACCAGAGGGTCCACCTAGCCAGGCCAAACATCCCATACAGGTGACAGTGGTGGTGTGGATTGGCAAAGAGACTTGCATTATTGCTGTGCATGACATCCCCATCTACAGAGCACTGCCCACAGATCCCCATAAGGTCCTCTAAGGTCTCTAGGGGATACTTCCACTGGCTGAGGAGAGTGGGGCCACAATCCAATGACCATCACCAGGTGTCAGTAAGCTTGGAGGGTGCATAGGGGTCCAACATGCCATGGGGGCACATTATGTCCTAGGGCCTTTCACAGCCTGGGACTGGTACAAGTCTTCTACCATATGAAATGGAATGAAACAAAAATTACATGCAGGCAACACTTGGTTCTATATAGCTAGAGGCATTTCAAATTTAAGATCTAGGTAACATTTATTTAAGACCCAGTTTTGTTTACATAAGAAATAACATCTGTACCTAGCTCTTCCTCTGGCGTCCCTGGAAAACTGATCCCTGACTTGAGGAGGTCACCACCGTCTTCCTCTGAAAAGACAGAAACAAAGTTAGCAGCATAGATACAATCAGGGTCCTGAATATGTAATCCTCTATTTGCTGTCATAAAGCTCAATGTTCCTTAAAAGAACACAATGCAGAAGAAAACTTTTGTTCTTTGTGACATTTGTTTTGTACCTATTTTAACGCTCCAAGGCTATTTTCCTAACACTCCTTTTATATATCATGCCAGATATTGCCCATTCATGTAACTAAAAAATGGAACGGTAAATGTCTTGCTCATGCCTTGCTAGTAGTCACACTGAGGGTGCAATCCTAACCCCTTATGTCAGTGCTTTCCAGCAGTGACATAATGGCAATGTAGCTCTGAGGTAAGGGAACAAACATTTCCTGGCTTTGAGGAGACCTCCGTGAGTGACACCCAACTGCAGGATGCAGCACATGCCCCATTGGCATTGCTATGCCAGTGCTGGAAAGCACTGACATAAGGGGTTAGGACTGCACCCTGATTTGGCTAGATTTTTTTCATTTGCATCTTCTGAAATGAAAAACAAAGCTTTCTATATGTCTCTGAGATCTATTCAATCAGAACTCTGTCCCAAAGACCACTGAACATGACAGTATGACGGGACTTAACGACATAATCTATGCATCCTCCAGTGTGATGTATGCTATGACATACCTACTGTGCCCTTCTTCATAGAATGTACAGGCCTGCCTCTAAGCAAAAGCATAAGTGGATACACATATGACATCAGAAACTGTCAGGGAAATATTTCACTCTCCCAGGGCACACTGCCATCAATCTCAAAGTCACCTTCCATTGATAAAACTTCAAAGGGAAACTTCAGTAGGAAAGTGTTCCTAATGTTGAATTCAGACTCACAGCCCAATACTGAGCTCGGCGCTCCGGCTTTGTGTCAGAGCGCACTGTTACAAATGTGCCATAAGGCATGTCTCCGAGGCTTACTGCCGGGCCAGCACCCATGCTAGCCCAGTGCTGGCTGGCACTGGGCTAGCACCAGGCGAATGCCTGTCCTCTGCTGCTCAGCGGTCTCATGGACTGACAAGCCATGGCACGGTAAGCGGGGCAGGGAGGGGGCGGGGAGGAGGCGATCCGGGGAGGGGAGAGGCAAGCGGAGAGAGGGCGGGCAGGAGGCGTGCCGGGGGGAGGGAGGGAGGTGGGTCCCATGGAGCTCTGCTCCACCAGATCCAAGGTGTTCATGTGGGACCTGGCGCCCTACATGAATTCGGCAGTAAAGTGAGTAGCCCCATTGCGGGGCTGCTTCCCTTACCAGGGAGAAGAGGATGAAAATCCCCTTCTCCTAAGGTGCCGCCTGCGGCACCGCCATTCTCAGCACCGCTGCAGCCATGCGCCCCGGGCAGCTCAGGATTGGGTTGTCAGTCTAGTTGGGGTTATGTTCCCATTGCAGAAAGCAATGGTCACTCTTTATGTGATAAATTAGCTTACCAAAACAGACAATAAGGAAGATCTATCTAGGGGTAGGATTTTGTCTAACTTTGCTCTCCAGTCTCCTACCTAATAGAGCTTCCACTGATTCTGTACCTAGTGCCATCTAGAATTTATCACCAGCTTTGCTAACATTACGACTACCACATTTTTTCTTACTTACTAAGGGACCAATGAGTTTCAATTAGTGGTAGAGACAGATTGAATTAACTACTGGCTTTAAAAAAAAAAGTGGTGGTCATTGCTTCTTTATTGTGGCATGCTTTAGTTTAGATTAACAATCTAACCTAGTTAGTCCACAAAAAGATCCACTGACCTTAAAATTAACAAACTATAGGTGGGGCTTCTTCCACATCCTACATGAGCATCGTCTGTTTCTTCATCTCCCTTTTTCCTCCCAGCATCACACACAAGGAAGAATCATTTAAAATTTGGAAACTACCTCACTGCTTTTTAGTTGGTCTTAATAAAGATATTGTGAGGAGATTTATTTATATGGAATTTTTCTAATGGCCATCACAGCTGTCATTACAGGTATTTATAAAAATATGACTGGGTTCAGATGTAACAACAAACCATGTTATGATCAGCATAAGTCCTGTGTTCTTTCAAGGGGAAGTAATTGAAAGTTTCCTGTCACGGTTTGTAACAAACTGCTGTTCCACATTTTGTCCGAACCAACATTTGCTGAAACTAGAGGTGTTAACAAGTCCATGGTATCAAATCAGGGTCAGATTCTGATTTGATACCTTGGCTTAATTGATATAGCTTGTCAGTGATGGTTATCTTGAGATTGCTGGGGGCCCTGGGACACATTTGACCCTGATGGTGCACTGGGTACTACCACTGCCATCAGTGCAAAGGGTTCAAGGGTTGGCATGATCAGGCGAGGCTTTTGTAGGGTTGCCACTCCTCCATGACTGGTCTAGAGTCTCCAGGAATCAGCATCAATCTCCATGTGATTAGTGAAAGCAGTTTATGGAACCTCCAGAAATTCCAGAACGTTGCATCATGTTGGGGAAAAAATCCAAAGATAGCTTCAGATAGCTTAAAGAAGTTTTAGCCATAACTCCTGATAGGTATGAACTGACCCTTCTGGCCATCTCGTGATTTCAGCTGGCCCCTGCCATGGCCTGGTCAACCCCAACACTACCTTATAGTTGATATAGGAGACAGTTTGCAGAGTTGGTACTCAGTGGGTAATTGTGGTTTGGCACAAGTTATGAAAGGAAGTTTTAAATCCCCTCCCCTTGAGTATGCAGGGGAGGGGGGGATGCATGAGGTAAGAAGGCAGCTCATGCTCCTAGCACCACATTAGTTTAAAATCTGATCCGGCACTGCAACTGCTGCAGTGAACAGGTCACTTGGTTCTTACCTGCTGTGTAGTACAAAAATATACAAAAATATGTAACTTACAAAGGGTCTTCTTTATATGTCAGGGATAAAAACTGGAAAGCTTGGACTTACAGGTTGAGTCTCATTATTTTTGCAAGTGTTCCCAGAACTCACGTGGATGGCAAAAATTGCATTAAAGCAAAACCATTAAAAAAAACAACGATCCTTTGCTAGGCAATTTAAAAACAGCCTTGCTGACCTTCATGATGTAAAACAGAGACATTAGGCAGACAATCCATTAAACAGACTCCAGGCACTTAGAAAGGCTTCACTTGGAGCCATCGACCCCTCCCTTCACCAATGCAAAGTGATTATCTTTCTTTCCTGTGCTTAGGGGGAAGGGAGGGGTCGCTGCCTTGGAGTGAGGCTGAGAGAGGAGGATCCACTGCCCTGTCTTTCGTTAATGAGGTTATTGTTAAATGACTGTTTTCCTTTAATTTAAAGAGTTCTTCTCATGGCATTGAGATGGAAAAATCCGTGGATAATTAGTTTATACCTGTAATCACTTGCTCTCTCTACAACAGTAAGAAAAGAAGTTGTTTCAACTGTGGTTTTTAAGAGATGCATTTTTCCCCTTCTCCAGGGATCAACAAATTCCTTCTCCTTTGCAATGGCCATTCATGTTGAGTCAAATCCATGTATAAAAAAATCCTTGTATAACAAGGTTGGACTTGTTTAGTGAAACGACTAATAAAGAGAACTTTTCCTCCATAGGAAATACAGGTCCAACCTTGTTATACACTGATTTTTTTATACACGGATTTGACTCAACATGAATGGCCAATGCAAAGGAGAAGGAAGGTGCTGATCCCTGGAGAAGGGGAAAAATGCACCCCTTTAAAATACTTTTCTTACTGTGGTAGAGATTTTTATCTCAACAGGTTGAGAAGGGCCCTTTAAATTAAAGCAAAACAGTCCTTTACAATAGTTAGAGAGAAGGCAGCCAGCTGACAAGCCATCAATCATTCTCTCTCCAAGAGACCCCTCCCTTCCCCTGAACAGTGAAAGAAAGATAATCCTTTTCTACTGGAGACAGACTGATTGTTGGATTGTTGTCTTAATGACTCTATCTTAACATCACAAAGGTCAGCAAGGCTGTTTTTCAATCATTGGAGCAAAGGGACTTTGTTTTTTAAATTCATTTGCTATAGTGCTATTTTTGCCATCCAGGTGAGTTCTGGGAAAGGAACCTACACAAATAATGAGACTCAACCTGTAATGTAAATAAGGGTTAATGGGGACCATATGTACATTCATTTGACTTAAAGAGGGGAATTTTATCCCATAAGAAACAGTGAGATAAGGATAGGGACTGTAGAGAGTGGGGTGCAGTCCTGAACATGTATAAAACAGTACATCTCCCTACAGGGACAGCCAGTCCATGACATGAGAACTTTGTGTCAAGTAGCAAACTGGAGGATAAGGCCAACTGGTGGACCTGCATGCCCATCTACCACCTCCCTCAGTCTGTACTTGCAGACTAGGTGTAGCATGCAAGAAGAAGATGGGAAAGGCTTGCCCTCTGGCACTCAGCATCCAGCACCTCCTACTGCCTTCTCCTCCTCTAAGGGAGAGAATGCTGGGTGCCCAACATTTCCTCTGTGCCTCTTAGAAAAAGTGGCAGCGGTGCTCAATGCAAAGGGAGAGATGGAAGCCCTCTCCATCTGCCTCACAGTGTGCACCACTGATACCTCTTCCTCATCCTCTAATGGCTGGTGAAGGGAATGCTAGGAGCCCAGCATTCCCTTCATGGCCTTTAGAGGAAGTGGTGGCAGTGACACTGGATACCAAGGAAGAGAGGTAAACAGGGGGGTTTACCTTTCAGGGTTGGGGGGCTTAGCTAGTTCTCTTGGCAACCAGCACCACTGCTGATTTATTTGATGGCCACACAGGGAATGCTGGGCTTTCAGCATTTCCTCTATTGGCCATTGGAGGAGGCAGCAGCAATGGCACTGGATACCAAGGGAGAGAGGTAAGTGAAGCAAGTAGGGGTCAGAGTAACTATTCTCCAGTTATTTCAATTAACGGCAACAACAATGCCAAAACTGACAATACTGTAGTAAATAACAATGTCCCTTTAAACTTGGAAGTTGTGTGGAGGAGAAAGAAGACCATGCAAAACCTAAATATTCTTGTTAAGTCTTTGGAGGAGTAGGAAGATTTGCAGGCAGGGCTATAACAGTAATGAGAGGGGCTAAGTGGGGGGAATTTTTATATCTAGTTCCTCAGAAAGTTGAGAACTCAAATACAGGGAAACATATAGCAGGTTGACTTACAGCAGTCTACTACCCCAGTACTACTATGCTGAAATTTCATGCTTTTTCACACCATTGTTTGCCATCTTTTCTCTCTGTATCATATACAGTACATATACACACACTTGCTGTCAGAGAATCAACATAGTCTGATAAAGTGGGCACTAGCCCACAAAAGCTTATGTCACTTGTTAGTCTCAAAAAATGCCACGGGCCTCTTTCTTTCATTGCAAAATGCCTATTAGGCTTAGAGTAAGGTCTAAAATTCCTTTTACTTCCCTTCCCGAAGCTCTGTGCCCAGTGCACCCGTGTTTAATCAGTACATGACCTGTGCCGTAATATGTCAGTCTCAATGACAACACAATTGCAAGTTCTACTTCTGATTTAGCTGAAGTTAACACAATTTTAAACGACACAATTGTAAATGCTACTTCACATATTTTTGCTTCCAGCTGTGATATACCCTGAAGGTCAACTAACATGATTTAAATTCTAACAATGGGAAACACTTTGCAGACTTTGTACAAGAAAGATCTGGAAAATTTCCACAAATCTTTAGAATAAAGAAGCATTTGCCTTTTCTGTTAAGCATATTCGGCATATAATACGCAATCTTCTGAAACGCCAGTCACTCAACTTGCAGATTGGGTATAATGAATCTTTTAAAATGAGACGGGCACGTGTATTCAAATCAAATTCTATTTGGAGAGGTAATGGACAAGATGAATTAAATACAAACATACATCCAGTAGTTTCCATGGAGATGGCACATGTGATCTGTCTACATGTTAAAATTCAGAAGTAGAGCCTCTAATTTGGCTTGGAAGTAAAAGACTAGCACAAAGAGAAGGAAATCGCGATCATATGACCTGAAATCTTAAACAGAAGATAAACTGAAACAAACTAGGAAATATCGTGAGATATTTAACAGAAAGGTAAATTAGTTTGCAGCAACAGAGAAGAGGTTTACTGACACAGATGCATTCTGTAGCCTTTCAGCCCGTTTTCATGCGCAGAATGCGAAGAACAGAGACCTGCCTCACCAGGGTTGAGTGTGAGTAAATGTTTTCAAAGGTTGATTACATTTAAATTAAATGTACTTTGAAATGGTAAACCTGTAATTGATAAAGTTTCTTTCCAAATTCCAAAACAAATAGAAACAAGCTTCAAAAGAGCTACTCAAGTGCATATTTAAAATCTTCAAGTTTTTGCATACGGTCAATAAACTGTGGCCTGTTTAAACCCAACTTAGTTTGTCTTGTGCCTTATTGGGTTGTATGCAGGCAATGCCATTTTTACTTCCTTTTGAAGTGGTGTCGTCCTATATTTATTAGGGGGAGAGCAACTGTCCCTTTTCATCCCAGTATGAAAAGTGGTATATAAATATTCATTATCATAAGGCTGCAAATCCTTTACACACATTCCTGTGAGCAAGTACTGTACCCACTGAACACAGTGAGACTTCTGAGTACACATGCATAAGATTCTGCTGTAATTATTTAGCTTTCAGTTAAGATAAAATAAACACTTATGGATGCAGCTTCTGAGAATATCTTGATCTAAATGACAACTGAGAATATTATTCTTGATTATTCTATTTGTTCATTAAGTGCTATGCATGAGTTGTGCCACTGTTCATTCTAATGAAATAAAAGCTTTAGATCTGTCAGGAAAAAAAAAGAAACCTAAGGGAATGTGTCTTTGCATTTCTGAAATGGGAGGAAATTCAAAATCCTGAGTTATTTTTCTGGTTTTAAAAAAAGTTTGGCTTTTATACTGTTGGTTTTGTTTAACTGCAAAGTGTGTGTGTGGGGAGGGGACCTGAGCAGGTCCTTTGCTGAGCAGAACATCTTGAGCTCTGAGCCGTGCTCTGAGAATTCAAATGTGTAGTTATGCCATTGTTCGATTTTGGCCCACCTGCTATGTTTCTGGCTCTTTTTTTTTTTGTGAGCATCCCCATCTGAATGAGCAGCCCTTCTGCTGTCAGCACATTGCCATTAGAGCTCTTTGTGGACTAGAGTCCAGTATTTTATCTGATAAGGAGTCTTCACACAGAGGCTAATGCAATCAAGCTGAAGTCAGAGCTTTCAGGAAGACAATCTCTTATTTAAATTTGATTAGGGATGCTGAACATTGCTTTTAGTATATGGGTGGTTTAGGCTTCCTGCTGGTCAGCCCATCATGCATTTCATTGCACTGGGTTTACATTAAAAGGAAGCCTGAACATTACACTCAGAAATCTTTTATAGTTTTTTAAAACAGAAAACAAACTGATGTGTTTTGGGTTTTTTTAAACATAGCGGTATCATTTTTGCACCTTTTCTTATGCTGCACCTATCTCCTGATGTAAGGGCACATAGCTGCCAGCCCATGGCTTGCAGGGATTGTTGTTGCCCTGAGGAACCCAGGCCCCCCTCAGCTCTTCCCCCCAAAGGTTCAGTATCACAGGCAGGCCGGGTTCTTCTGTAGCTGGCTTTCCCTCACCCCTTCCTGCCTCTCTCCCCCCCCCCCCCCCGCTCTACCAAGTGTTCCCCAAGTTGTCCTTTGCATCAGCTAAGGTGAGCCCAGACAAGTGCCTGCTCAGTTGGCCTTCAGGCCTGCAAACTTCCCAGCTGCTGACTTTGTGGTGAGTTCTTTCCAGCCACCTAGGTAAGTCCATGACTGGACACCTGAGAATTAAGTTTGCTGGCTTATATTTAATTTTTTGAGAATTGATTTTGTAGTTTACAAACAGAAGAACAAATGCAGCTATTGCATCCTTCTTTGAATCTGGCAAAGCTCTGGAATGGAGATTGGAGAAGGATGGCTCTGGAGAAGGTTTATACTTTTTGTACACATCTGAGAGTCTGGTCCAGCAAGAAGCTGACGGAACATACCAAGATCCAGGTCTACAGAGCTTGCGTCCTGAGTACACTTCTGTACTGCAGTGAGTCATGGACTCTTCGCTCACAACAGGAGAGGAAACTGAACGCTTTCCACATGCGCTGCCTCCGACGCATCAGCTGGCAGGACAAAGTTCCAAACAACACAGTCCTGGAACGAGCTGGAATCCCTAGCATGTATGCACTGCTGAAACAGAGACGCCTGCGTTGGCTTGGTCATGTTGTGAGAATGGATGATGGCCGGATCCCAAAGGATCTCCTCTATGGAGAACTCGTGCAAGGAAAGCGCCCTACAGGTAGACCACAGCTGCGATACAAGGACATCTGCAAGAGGGATCTGAAGGCCTTAGGAGTGGACCTCAACAGGTGGGAAACCCTGGCCTCTGAGCGGCCCGCTTGGAGGCAGGCTGTGCAGCATGGCCTTTCCCAGTTTGAAGAGACACTTGGTCAACAGTCTGAGGCAAAGAGGCAAAGAAGGAAGGCCCATAGCCAGGGAGACAGACCAGGGACACACTACACTTGCTCCGTGTGGAAGGGATTGTCACTCCCAAATCGGCCTTTTCAGCCACACTAGACGCTGTTCCAGAACCACCATCCAGAGCGCGATACCATAGTCTTCCGAGACTGAAGGTTGCCAACAAATCGATTAATAATCATTCAATGTCCTTGGTTTTAGTTACTGCTTGATTCCAAGAGGTTCCATTCTTCTTGACTGACCCTAATATGTCAAATTGGAGTTTTCCCTTAAACTTATTTTTATACTCTTGATCAGGTAAGACACATGCATGGTTTGCATTATCCTTCAATATTTTACTTGGAAATAAGGATGCATGCATGCGCATATATAAAGTTGTATTGCCACATAAACCACATTTGCATTGAGAGCGGGAGCTGAATGGAGCTTGGATATACACAGCTGCATTTCCAATGGAACTGGAAGTCGGGCATTAAAGCTAATCACTGCCATTGTCCTGATACAGCAGAGATGACTCATTAATTGAATCTCTCTCTCTTCTGCCATGGGGAGGAGAAAGAGCCCATGTGCTCCCATACATGGTGCATTAATCCAAGTTGAGATTTTTTTTTAAAAAAGGAGAACTTGGCATTTCTTTCTTGTATATGCAGAACACACATACTGCAACCAAAGGAAACAATTCTAAAAAGGCCCATACTAAGCATACTGTGTCAATTCTTTCCCATTCTTCTGTGTGATTGTGGCTCATGCCTGATTTATCTGATTGACTTTGCCTGCTGCAGTGTAGAGTTGCACATGCGTACCTGTACTGTATATGTATGTACTGTTGACTACATATCTTCACAGCGGTACATGAAGTAGATAGACATCAGGGGCAGGAGGTCGGGTCTAGAGGGTAGAGCCACCTTTAAGCCCGAAGATAACATCAGAAGGTCACCAGTTCAAGATCACTGGAAGCTTCTGTGAGAGGCTAACAACCTGAGCTGCTCTTGGGTGAGAGACAAGAAAGCTTACTCTGCTTCCTTGTGACAGAAGGAGCTGTTTGTCAGCACGAAAGGCAATGCAGCCAGAACGATTACCAGACTGTGAGGGAATCCATCTGGAATGTTTTTGTTGAAAGATCACTTCTCTGTTTACTGTAAAAAAAACCTTTGGGGGTTTAGAGAAAGCCTGCCTGTGTGAACCATCTTGTATTAAAGGAGCAATCCAATGACCAAACAAAGGCGGTATATAAATACCAGTTATTATTATTACCACCAATCTAGGTGTTTGCAGCACACCTTTTTACATATATATACAGGTATAACCTAACTATCCACAGATTCTTTTTTACCTGCGGTTTTATCTCAATGCAACAAGAAGCGCCCTTTAAATTAAAGGAAAAAAGTCATTTAACAATAGCCTCAATCCATTAATTATCCTCTCTCCAAGCACTTAGAACAGCTTCACTCCAAGGCAAGTGACCCCTCCCCCCCAGCATGTGAAAGAAAGATAATCACTTTGCATTCCTTCCCAGTGGTGCGGTCTGGGGGAGGGGAGGGGTTGCTGGCTTAGAGCGAAGTCTTTCTAAGCACCTGGAAAGACTGATTGATGGATTTTCTGCCTAATGTCTGTTTTACATCACAAAGTTCAGCAAGGCTGTTACGAGCCTATCAAATTGCCTATCAAATTGCCTCGTAAATTGCCTATCAAAGGGACATTGTTTTTTAAATGGATTTGGTTTAATTTGATTTCGCCACCCACATGAGTTCTGGGAATGGAACCCTTGTGAATAATGAGACTCAACCTGTACATCAATGGCCTAATAATCATCAACACCATTAATATTATACTCGTTCACCAACCATCTAAGGGCACAATTTTAACCAATTTTCCAGCACTGACTTAGCCATGATGCAGCCCCAAGGTAAGGTAACAAACATGCCCTTACCTTGAGGAGGACTCCTTGACTGCCTCCCTACTGCTGGATGCAGTGCACACCACATTGGCACAGACAGCTATGTCAGTGCTGGAAAGCTGGTTAGGATTGCGCCCTAAATCATTGTGACCATTTTTTTAAAAGTATTTCTCACCTTTTCCACTCTGCTGGAACTCAAGGAAACACAATGGGATTCCAGGTGGTCTCTGTACTGTGAGCCATCAAGGAGAGAACAAGTGCACTGGTTGTGCAAAGGTGACTATCACCCCAGTTATGAACCAAGAGCAACCTCCCACTAAGTTATATATACACTGGTGTGCTGTTAAGAGAGAATCAAACCTAACAATTCGCTGACACTGGAAGATTATCAGGTAAGAAAACCTTCCAGTAATCATCTATTGGGACCAAATTGCTGGGAAACACTAACAAAGAACTTTCTGTCATTGTCATATATACTATTGTGCGTAAGAATGCATTTTCAGCCTGGATGATGCTATCATGGGCACAGTCTGAAGTTCCAATTAACAGACGGAATTGCACTTTTGAGAACCTCTAGCTGCCTACAATACATTGGATCATACTACATCTATAAGGAGAGTGTATGGAAGGAAGTTCATAGAATTGAACTTCCTTGCTGTCTCCTTGGCATTGGAATTCTCTGTGTCTGCTCTGGAGGTCTGGGGCACTCCCATAACAGGGCTGTATGGGGAACAGAGTGCTGCAGGGTTAAAGGGAGATCAGCTACCCCTTTCCCTCCCGCACAAACAGAAGTGCCTTCCATTCATGAAAGGGGTACTGAGGATATAACCCATTGGTTTAATCCTGTTCATTAGCTAAGCAGCAGCACTTCTAACAATAATGATTTTATTTTCCCAGAAGGCTGTCCAACTTGCCTAGCTGAACTCAATTCATTATAGAATTTTTCTTATATGCTGAAACTGTGTGTATACCAATGTGGTTGAACAGAAAATTAGTTGTACCATTTCCATATTTACTGGGGCATACTGGCTCCCTGGGGCATTTGGTGGGCCACTGTGAAATACAGGAAGCTGGGCTAGATGGGCTCTTCTTATGTTCACATGTTCTTACTGCAAACTGCATTTCATGCACATCGATAGAGCCATTTCAGGCATTTGACCTATGAACTGATATGCTTTTTCAACAAGTGTCAATACAGATTAAAAGGAATTAAGAGTGCTATAATTCAAAACACCTACACTTTAGTATATGACATTACATCATTAAAATTCTAAGAATAATACACGTCTCTCACATTCTCCCATGTTTAATCTGAGCGTATTACTATTTTGGAGTTTAAATTCAATGACGTGCCAATTTGTAAGTGACTCCTGTTTGAATTTTATATCATTTAAAAATTGATCTTGTCATTCATTAATGATATTGTAACAGCTAAACATGGATGGCGACAGGCAAAACAGCATCATCCTGACCTTCAGCAACATTTCTTCAAATTTTAAGTGTTGGTCTCTGTGGGCTACTGAGCCAACAACATGAAATTAAACCCTGCAGAAATATTCACAGATTTCTTTACCAAAGTTTTTTTTTTATTTGCTAATATTTCACAAGGTTATCAACTGCATAGTTGCATGGATTTGTATGTAATGCAGAGGCACAAGAATGTGATTAGCACATCAACAGTTTCCCTAACAATATAGTTGCTTTCAGCAATTTATGTTAGAGAGAATTAGAACCCTCACAATTCATTCCGCCTGGCACAACATACTCAGATATTATTCACAGCCTGGAAAAGCAGCAAACAGATAAATATTCCACCACTAATGGTGTTGCTTCTTCCCACCATGTTTACAAGCTCTCAGCTGTGGGACAGCTGATGCTAAACTGTTACTAAGGAAAATCAAAGAATGTAAACAAGTAGCTTGGGTGGGAGAAGGGAAGAGGGGAGAAACAGGGCTGATAAGAGGAAGGTGCTTTCAGAGGGATTTCATTTCGCATCTCATGGGGATGTGTGGGTCCCAAACAAGCATCCAAGCGACAAGAATCCAAGTGAATTTCTGCAGCCAAACACAGCCTTTTTTCTGTGTTCATTTTTAAAGCTTGCTTTAGATTGTAGCCGTACATATATATTTTGAAACACATAAAGCTATAATTAAGGGGAGATTGCAGACTTGCTTTGACTGAGGCCTCCCTCCTCCTCATGTACTGAGGCAGGAACCCTCTGTAATTTTAGCATGTGTGCATTATTCTGTATGAGGGCTTTTTAACTCACGCTTTTGAAGTTGAAGTATTTTTAAACATGCCCAAAATATCTATTGGGTTAAGTGGAGTTGGGATGGGATTTTTCTTTTGGAAGGGGGTTTTAATGAAACAATCCTCTTATGTGCACAAAAAAAGTAACTAGTGTCCAGATTACTGTATACATCAAACTGAACCCCAAATCTGGGTTACAACACACCTGAAATATTCAGTCAGTTTCACATTGTAGGGTCCACACTGGCACAAATATAAATAAACTTCTTTTGATTTCTTTTTTATCCTTGAGCTGTATGTAAAAGTACCCTGTTTTGAGAAGCACTGGTCCTTAAAACCCATCTGTGCCTGTGGGTGTACACAAGCAAGGAATAGAGGTGCTGCCTCTGGGATGTGTGGGCAGATATTGGTTTTAATCCAGAATTCACATGTGTGCAGAATATAATGGGAGACCTTTATTTCAGAATGATTCTGTTAACAGCTCTCCACTGGAAGTATCATAGGCCTTTAATGCCACATTATACATACATTGTGCATACAGATTTTGATCTGGCAAACCTGTAGGTAGCAAGCTAGTTTTCAGACACTGAAATCACAAAGAGAGATCATTTGGTGCTCTTCACATTCTAATCACCAGTTTCTTCTACTTTTCAAATGCAAATTTGGAGCAATTGAGATAATTGGGTATAGGATGCCCTGAGGCAATTGGGTGAACCAGAGGAACTAGGAGTGAGAATTTCTTTGACTGTTGTCAGGATGCAAATGACTTTCCAAAAGAGTTGTATTATACAGTCTATCCAGCACTGCACCAAGGGATTCAGAAGAACATGAGTGCTGCTTAGAAGGAATGGACCACACTGCTTCCCAGACTTTCTCAATGCACTCTAGTAAGGGTATTGTAGTACTCCTAAGAATGCCTGACTCCCTTTGAGGCTGCTGTAGAGCAGGCTTCACTCTCTAGTTCAGTGATTTTCAACCTTTTTCATCTCAGGGCACATTGACAAGTTGCTATAATTGTCAAGGCACACTATCAGTTTTTTTATCATTAACAAGGCACACCATGCTGTAGATGGTGGGGGCTCACACCCCCCAATAGCACTACTAATAAATGACTCACCCCAAAATTCCCATGGCACACCTGCAGACCACTAGTGGCACACCAGCATGCCATGGTACACTGGCTGAAAACAGCTGTGCTATTTTGTCCTCAGTAAACTGTAAAGAGTGTCACGCCTTTCTTGCTAGCATTGAGAAATGCCTGTCTGTATGAGAAGTAGGCTGTTCCTTGCCTTCCTCTGAAAACTCCTCCTACCTCTTCAATAGGAGAGGGTGAAAGCCTCCAATCTGTCTGGGGAAAGCTGGTTAGACAAATTCCAATCTAAACCAGTCACTGTAGCCCCTTATTCTGCCTCCCATGGGATGAGGAGCAGAGAGTGGTCATATGGGTACTTGCAACCAAGTCCTCTGCTAAAGGAGCAGCTGGACCACAGAAAGCAGCTTTCCTCAATGATCTGCCAGAGTCACTGCCCAAAGAGGAAAAATGACTCCTGCCCTGAGAATCACTGTGCTTATGGTGCCCCTTGGTCTTAGGGGCACCATAATTCTCACATGGGAAGAATAAGAGTGGCTATGAAGCTCTCTGTCAACCTGAGGACAATGCCCCATGCACTTGTCCTGACACCTGAGACCACACCTATTGCAATAGCTCAAGGTACATGGGGAGGGAGGGATTACTCACCAGGACCTGCTGCCCAGATAAAGGTGAAGTCTCTAATGTGTTGTGGTGGGAGTGGTCCTCTTCCCCATTTGCAGGAGTTCCTCCAACTTTGCTCACCCTGGGATAGCCCTGTTCTCTCTTCTTTGGAAGAGGAGAGTCCCATAGGCACAAACAAATTTCCCTGTCTATCCAAATGGGGGAGGGAGGCAGTAGGGACAGTGCCTCAACAAGGAGAAATAAGGCGGGTGCCCAGACATCCTTTTGCCATGAAGCAGTTTCTAGGCCTCTGGAGGGGGAGGGGAGAGAAGCATTCCAGAATGTGCCTCCCTTCCCACTGAATAAATATCATTTCTTTCCCCCATCCTCTGAGGCTAGACCATTGTGTTTGCTCCTCTGCTCTATGCTGGAGCAGTCCTCCCACTAAGGGGCTTGTGAAGCTGGCAGCTGAGAGGGTTCACACAGAGGTGTCTCACTATCTCAGGATTTTCTCTCCCACTGGCAGGGGGCCCATCACCCAAATCAGGAGACAGGAAAGAAAAGAACAGCTTTTCTTTTAACAACTCCATTGTTGTTATTTAAATGTAGTTATGTTGCATAAACATAACTTTATGTGCTGTTACCTAGATAGACGGAATCCGATAGCAGCCCCAGGAAAAATGGTGATGATCTTGCCCTGCTGCCCAAGGAAGGGAAAGGCCAGTGCAAGGGGAAAGATCTTCCATATCTGAAGCCAGAGAAAGCATTTTATCAATTCCATCATACCTTCACCACCCTCAGTTTTTGTATAGAGCTTAGTGCTGTGTTTTTTTTTTCCTAAGCACCTTGGAAATAGAGCAAGTATCAAATGATGTAACGGTTGCCATGGAAAAGCTGTGAAGTTTTCTTTATTTTGAGTTGAATGGTAGAGAACTGCAAAACATAGCAGCTGTACAACTTGCTAGGAAATAAGCAACTGCCAATCAATGGCAATGCAAATAATTGGTAACTTTTCTTTCTTTCAAAGACTGGGTATGAAACCGCATCTCATTTTTTTTAGCTTTCAATTCTTTTGAGAATTGAGTTTCCACCTTGGGAGGGTGATGACTAAAATGTTCACCGGAAGAATAATTGAAGACCTGCCTACATTGAATTTACTCAATACTATTTATGCAGTACAAGACCATTCAAAATTTGCTCTGTACAAATATGATTTAAAGAGTGGGAACCAGAGCTCATATTTGTTTGTGAAGCTTTGTGACTCCAACACCTAAACCATCATTTATATGGTTCATGTATATATGTTGATATTTACCAGTTAACTCTTATGGGTTGTGTCCAAAGGAGGTTAGCCCCTGTTAACTGGGCAAAGGCACCTTTTAAAGTGGTGTCCTCTTACATTTAGCAGCTGGAGAACAACAGTTCCTCTTACCCCAGCATGGTGTCTTTTCTAGTGGCTGTTGCTGGGGTGTCTTTTGCATCTGTTGTGAGCCCTTTTTTAGCAGTAGGAAGCCGTTTATCTATGTCAACAGCTTTGTGAAGTACTTTTTGTTGAAAAGCAGTATATAAATATTCATCACCATTATGACCCAAGAGCACCCAACACCATCACAATTGTCCCCATCATATTCTGTAAGTCAGAGAAATCAGACATGCTAATCTCATAACTTGTGTGACTATCTTGACCTAAAGCCTATAAGAAACAGACTCCAGAGAAGCAAAAATAACACAATCACATTTGTTACAATATCGCCAGTAAAAAAAAAAAATCTGCATTAGCTACAATGATGAAAAGAAGTGGTGTGTCTGCAGTTACTGCATCCTATGTGGGGCATGTATCACATCCTACTGTGCTATGCTGTCATTTGCCATGCCTTTTCAGTACCATGCTATCAGGAATTAGTTGTGTGGATTTGTGGTGGCTCAGGAACTGTTTGGTGACTGCGTAGGTGAGTCATCCTCTGTCATTTCCTCATATCAGCCAACTGCTTTACCGGCTATGACAAGGTTGAATCTAATGGTAGCAGTTTCACGCAGTGAAGCCCCAACAAGCATCTGCAAGATAAATCTTACAGTATACCTACCAGAAACTGATTGGACAAGAATGAAACCATGTGGCCTTATCAGATTCCGGTTACAAATTCAAATATGGTAAAACATATTGCCTTAGAGTAGTGTTGCTCAACATTTGATCCCCACTATACCGCTTTTCATTGTCCACCTATTGGAAGTACCACTGGAAGTAACTGGCAATGATGTCATAGCCAGTTTTCACCTGAATCGGGACAAGCACCAGTAAAAGGCTGAAGCAGTGGCGTCACTAGGTTTGCATCACCCAGTGCAGGAGGCCAGTGCGTCACCCCCATGATGAGCCTCCTCCCACGCAGTGGGCGGGGCAAAAACCCAGATGGTAATGTACCATTACACCACCCCGCTGGTTTCTTGGCCATACCTTTTGATAGAATAGAGATGTTTCAAAGCGCTTTCTTTCACTACATTCCAATGCAAATTACACATCAAATGGTTATATAACATGATGGTATTATTCCTACAACCATGATTTTAGTGATGTTGGTCACTAGTGGTGTCCCTTCTCCCCAGTATCACCTTATTGGTTCCATGCTGTGTCATAATAACATCTCATTGGCTCTTCAAACAATCAGTCTCATTGGTCTGTTTTTGAATGAAAGAAATGTATTTTTTTGTTACATAAGACAGTTGCATTTTTGTTTTCTGGTTTTTTGACATAATGTTTGATGGAATTGAGAGATTTCACTCTGGTTTTTTTCAGTGCATTCTGCTGTAAATTACACATAGAATGGTATATAACTTGATGGTATTATTCCTACAAACCTCGATTTTGGTGCATGACCGCTCGCCAGTGTGCGTCACCCCCTGTGCATGTCAGCCGGTGTGGGCCATGCCCTCCAAACCCCCCTAGTGATGCTACTGGGCTGAAGGCAGATGGCAGGGTTTTTTGAGTGCTCTTAAAAGTGCACACTGGAGCTCTGCCTGCTGAGCCAAGCCTCCTACTGCCACTTGTCACATTGCATTGCTGGTCTTGCTGCTAGGGAGCAGAGGTCTGGGGGTCCCATGAGTACCACTAGACACCACCTAAAGTACTGTTGGTGGTACAAGTACCACAGGTTGAGAAACACTGCCTTACAGCACAATCCTATATATTTCTATTCAGAGGGACTCACTCCAAAGTAAGCGTGCATAGGATTTTCATCTAAATGCAGTTTGCATTTAGATCATGAATGAACAGAATGCATGAATGCAGAATGAACATGGAACAGAACAGACCAAGTTCCACCTAGTGAAAGACTGTGTTCAAACCAGCCAATCAGAGCTTTCAGCCATGGTAGCCCATGAGCCAACCAAGATGTGGCAATTCTCTGCTTTCTACCCTATGTCTGTAAATCCTCTGGCTGCATTTAATTTTATTTTAATTTGCCTAAAACAGTGGTTCTCAAACTGAGGTGTCACAATGCCCCAGTCAGAGAGCCCTGCCCCCTGCCCCCTTTTGGTGTGGGGAGGAAGGGAGGTAGCAATGCGATCACTAGGATCACATCGCTTTGGAATCTTCAGAATTATTCGCTATTTTCATTATGAACAAACACATACTTTTCATTTTGCACAAGTGACAAATTAATTATGAACAACTCTTCAAAAGCTGTGCATGAAATGAACTATCACAAACGTAGCAATGTTTATATAAAGGTGTTTTCGTTTCCCCAGAAATCTTGCTTTCAAAAGGGTAGTTCATATTTTTAACCTTATGCCTAAATACAGTGGGAATTTCTAAAAGCTGAAGATTCACAAAAGAAACACAATGTATTGGGAACTGGCTTGACATTTCGTTTTTTGTTGGAGATGCAATTCCACAGAAATGCTACAAGAAAATATTAGCTGATGCAAAAGTCATATTTTAAAATAGTTTTCTGTTATTGTACTCTTTTATGTTCTTTTTCCTATAGTTAGTAGCTGCGTTTCTTATCTCTTAATATAACAAGGTCTCTGAGACAAGGATGGATTTCTTTATGTTCATCTTTTACAGTACACAGCACAATGGTTCCTATGGGTCCCCAAAGGCAAAATAATAGTGCCCTGGGTACAATCATTGCCTCAGTTCCCCCTTTTCCACCAATAGGAAGGACTGTAGAATAAAGAGCTTTTACCACAAACTGACAAGCAAAAAGCAGAGCAGTACATTTCTGATGACACAGGCTTTGATTTTGGAAAAAGGTTACTTCAGAGAAGTCCCACTGAAGCAAAAAAACTTTCTATAAAAGGCGCTATACTCAGCTGATCATTTTAGATGGAGAGGAAGCTACAGCAGTAGCAAGAGGAAGCTGGTTGTTCAGTATAGTACATAGTCATTACTTGTAGGTGAGGTCAGTAAAGAATTTCAGACTGGATGGCCATTAGTTTAATAGGTACTCTGTTACCCTGCACATGCCCGATCTCTTCTGTTCTCGGAAGCTAAGCAGGGTCAGGCCTGGTTAGTACTTGGATGGGAGACTGCCTGGGAATACTGGGTGCTGTAGGCTTATACCTTAGTCTTTCGAGACTGAAGGTTGCCAACCACTCCTTTCAACCTTTTGTGTTGTCATAACACTAAAGAAATCGTCAACATGGACCAGTAGTCAGAGCAGAGGCCATGGTACTGTGGCACATAACATACCAACTTATTTAGACATCTTTATGGGTTAAAATAAAATGTTCCCCAGCACAGGTTCTTGGCGTATTCATTAATGAAAGCACCATAGCTTTTGGAAAGCCACAGGCTGGGGGGGGGGCAGGCATTCTCCCCTTTGCTTCACCAGCAAGATTTGCTTTCTCAGGTTTCTCTAATTGCTCTCTTTGTATGAAGATAGTTCTGCAGTCAATTTTAGTAGGGTTGCTACTCCTGCAAGTCTCTTTAAAGATAGCCCATAATAATGAGCATTTGTATAATGCTTTTTGAGTGTGCAAAAGGCTTCATATATACCGACTAGCTTTATATAATCCTTGCAACAAGCCTATAAGTAAAACATAACAAAGAGCATTATCACACCTTAAAGAAACCTCATGCATCTGATGAAGTGGACTGTAGTCCATGGAAGCATGTTGAAATAAACTGGTTGCTCTTTAAGGTACAGGAAGATTTCTTGTTTTTGCTGCAACAGGCTAACATAAGGTACTCCTTCAAAACTTGTAATAAGGTGAGAATTACTATCCCCATATTGCAAGGGGGGGGGTTTGAGTGGGAGGGATCTGCTTATTCATTGCAGAGGTGAGTCTTAATTTACCTTTCATTCTTTTAACCCTTGACTATACCATACCAGTTCTCTTCAACCGTGGAATACTGTTAGCTTCAGTATTTCACTCTGATCCCACTGCTGGTCACCTGTCCTGCTTGGCTGCTTTGGGACAAAGAAAACAGACAACAGGATGGGGATACATGATGGCAGAACAAACAATGATTGGCTCCTTTTGCGTGACTATGGCACTGCAATAAGGCATCCAGGTTGCAGCCTGACAATCCTCCCTTTGTTCTGGCCAAGACTCATTCCAGTATCAGGAAGGTAACATTCTCTGGGGGTCACCAATCCTACAGCAGCCTCTGTTTCACAAACCACATGTCAGCATCCCCATTTCTGATTTTTTTTAATTTTTATTTCTATGCTGTCTCCCTACTTCAGCATGCAGGCAAGCTGCTGGCTCAGCCATATCCCAGCAGCTCTACTTGGCCAGAATTCTTCATTTAATCACCAACAGCTGTGATGCAGCTCCTTGCTACAGGCATGAATGAGCTGCCACTGTTTGTTAAAGGGACAGCATTCTGAAAAACCCATAAAAGTGTCATGATCCTCAGGCAGCCACAGTTCCAGGATTCTTCCTGCTTGATGAAAGCACGTTGCGCTTCTGATTTTTTTCATTTTCTTGATCTTGTAAAATAACCATTTTCTTTTATGCCACCTGTTTGTGACAGGATGTGGAAAGACTAAGATAACATATAGGCTGCACTGCCCAATCTTGGTGCATAAAGATTGCTATGGGAAAATTTGCTGGAGCGGGTCATGCCCTTAGGCCACATTCATGGGAAACATCAGGTGATGGCAGAGATTAAAGGAAAGCTTTCCATGTCACTAGTTTTACTAGTCAGTTTCAAATTCTCTGGAAAGGACATGTGAAAGGACATTATATGACTTTGAATGCCATTAGTTTTTGCTATTTACTATAAGGAAATTAAGTCATTACAGTAAATACAGTAAGATATAATAAAATAACAATTAGTTCAAAAAAAGTGTTGGAAGGGATATTTTCCTAGAAAGGAGAGATGCTGGAACACCCAAGTTTTGCTCCACTGAATTTGGACAGAGAGAGAGAAGAAAAAATAATAATAATCCATTCCACCCAAACTCTAATGTAAACTGAGTGAAGACCCTCTGCCTCAGGTGAAGTGGGAGGGGGGTACATTATTAATGTTTTTTTTTAGCTGTTTCTCACTGGAACACTCCTTTGTGATTGCAGAAAAATCGCAATGATGAGGAAAATGTTTGAAAATCATGCCTGCACCTGAGATTGTCAGAAGGGTGTGTGCAGGGAATTTAGCCCAGCCAGCATAGTGAATGCAATAAAAGAAAATGCACATAGTCTGAGAAGGGAGGGGGGTTAAAAAAACAGCAAAGCAACAGCACTACCTTTGTCTATGAACCAAGATGTGATGACCGCATGGCGAATTGCCTGCCTGGTGCGAAGGTTGCAGACATCACTTCTCGTCTAGACAGGCTGTTAGATAGTGCTGGGGAGGAGGTAGAGGTTGTGATGCATGTCTGCACCAACGACGTGGGCAAGTGTAACCAGGAGGTCCTGGAGGCCCAATTTAGGCTATTAGGTAGGAAGCTGAAAGCCAGGACCTCAAAGGTAGCGTTCTCTGAAGTGCTATCTGTTCCACGCGCAGGCCCAGCTAGGCAGGCGGAGATCAGGGGTCTCAATGCGTGGATGAGACGGTGGTGTAGGGAGGAGGCGTTTAGATTCGTTAGGCACTGGGGAACGTTTTGGGACAAGCGGGGCCTGTACAAGAGGGACAGGCTTCACTTGAACCAGAATGGAACCAGACTGCTGGCGCATAACATTAAAAAGGTGGCAGAGCAGCTTTTAAACTGATCCCTGGGGGAAGGCCGACAGGAGCCGAGGGGCATCGGGTTCGGGACTCCTCATCCTTATGGGACAAGGATGGGGAGGTTAGAGAACAACAAGACAAAGGCAGAGTAGGAGAAGAAATTGGGAATGGTAGCGTGATGGGATGTGATAGACGGTTTGGCACAATGAGAGGATTCAGGGATAAAGGAGCTAATAAGCAGCCCATCCTGAGGCATTCCATGTACAAATGCTTTTATGCAAATGCCCAAAGTCTCCGAGCAAAGATGGGAGAACTGGAATGTCTGGTGACAAGGGAAAACATTGACATAGTGGACATATCTGAAACCTGATGGAATGCGGAGAATCAGTGGGATACCACAATCCCAGGCTATAAACACTATAGGAGGGATAGGGAGGGGCGTGTTGGAGGTGGGGTGGCCATTTATGTTAAGGAAGGGATAGAATCCAGCAAAGTAGAGATTGAAGGTGGGTCTGACTCCATAGAATCTCTATGGGTTAAATTACCAGGTCTCAGGAGTGATGTAATACTGGGGGTGTACTATCATCTACCAGACCAGAAACCGGAAGGGGACCTTGAAATGAAGAAACAGATCAAGGAGGTGACAAGGACGGACAAGGTTGTAATCATGGGGGACTTCAATTATCCTCATATTGACTGGGTCAATTTGTGTTCTGGTCACAAAAAGGAGACTGGATTCCTTGACATTCTAAATGACTGTGCCTTAGAGCAGCTAGTCATGGAGCCCACCACAGGACAAGTGACTCTGGATTTAATATTGTGTGGTACTCAGGACCTGGTTAGAGATGTCAATGTTACTGAGCCATTGGGGAACGGTGATCATGCTGCGATCCGTTTCGACATGCACGTCAGGGGGAAGAATACCGACGAACGGACTTCCCTCAAATGAGGAGGCTGGTTAGAAGGAGGTTGAAAGGGAAGGTGAAAAGAGTCCAGTCTCTACAGAGAGCATGGAGGTTGCTCAAATCAACAGTAATAGAGGTCCAGCAATAGAGGTCCAGAAATAGAGGTCCAGAAGTGTATACCGCAAAGGAAGAAGGGCTCGACTAAAACCAGGAGGGTGCCCGCATGGCTAACCAGCCAAGTTAGAGAGGCCATAAATGGCAAGGAAGCTTCCTTTGGTAAATGGAAGTCTTGCCCTAATGAGGAGAATAAAAAGGAACATAAACTGTGGCAAAAGAAATGTAAGAAGGTGATAAGGGAAACCAAGAGAGACTATGAGGAACACATGGCCAGCAGCATTAAGGGGAATAATAAAAGCTTCTTCAAATATGTTAGAAGCAGGAAACCTGCCAGAGAAGCGGTTGGCCCTCTGGGTGGTGAGAGAGGGAAAGGGGAAATAAAAGGAGAGATGGCAGAGAAATTGAATGAGTTCCTTGCATCTGTTTTCACGACAGAAAACCTTGGGCAGATACAGCTGCCCGAACGGCCCCTCCTGAACAAGGAATTAAGTCAGATAGAGGTTAAAAGAGATGCTTCAGACCTCATTGATAAATTAAAGATCAATAAGTCACCGGGCCCTGATGGCATCCACCCAAGAGGTATTAAGGAATTGAAGAATGAAGTTGCTGATCTCTTGACTAAAATATGCAACTTGTCCCTCAAAACGGCCACAGTGCCAGAGGATTAGAGGATAGCAAATGTCACGCCGATCTTTAAAAAGGGAAAGAGGGGGAACCCCGGGACCCGGCCAGTCAGCCTAACATCTATACCGGGTAAGATGGTGGAATGCCTCATCAAAGATAGAATCTCAAAACACATAGACAAACAGGCCTTGCTGAGGGCGAATCAGCATGGCTTCTGTAAGGGTAAGTCTTGCCTCACAAACCTTTTAGAATTCTTTGAAAAGGTCAAAAAGGTCAACAGGCATGTGGATGCGGGAGAACCCATGGACATTATATATCTGGACTTTCAGAAGGCGTTTGACACAGTCCCTCACCAAAGGCTACTGAAAAAACTTCACAGTCAGGGAATTAGAGGACAGGTCCTCTCCTGGATTGAGACCTGGTTGAAGACCAGGAAACAGAGAGTGGGTGTCAGTGGGCAATTTTCACAATGGAGAGAGGTGAAAAGCGGTGTGCCTCAAGGATCTGTCCTGGGACCGGTGCTTTTCAACCTCTTCATAAATGACCTGGAGACAGGGTTGAGCAGTGAGGTGGCTAAGTTTGCAGATGATACCAAACTTTTCTAAGTGGTGAAGACCAGAAGTGATTGTGAGGAGCTCCAGAAGGATCTCTCCAAAGGATCTGGCAGAATGGGCAGCAAAATGGCAGATGCGCTTCAATGTCAGTAAGTGTAAAGTCATGCACACTGGGGCAAAAAATCAAAACTTCACATATAGGCTAATGGGTTCTGAGTTGTCTGTGACAGATCAGGAGAGAGATCTTGGGGTCGTGGTGGACAAGTCGATGAAAGTGTCGACCCAATGTGCGGTGGCAGTGAAGAAGGCCAATTCTATGCTTGGGATCATTAGAAAAGGTATTGAGAACAAAACGGCTAATATTATAATGTCGTTGTACAAATCTTTGGTAAGGCCATACCTGGAGTATTGTGTCCAGTTCTGGTCGCCACATCTCAGAAAGGACATAGTGGAAATGGAAAAGGTGCAAAAGAGAGCAACTAAGATGATTGCTGGGCTGGGGCACCTTCCTTATGAGGAAAGACTACAGCGTTTGGGCCTCTTCAGCCTAAAAAAGAGACGCCTGAGGGGGGACATGATTGAGACATACACAATTATGCATGGGAAGGATAAAGTGGATAGAGAGATGCTCTTTACACTCTCACATAATACCAGAACCAGGGGACATCCACTAAAATTGAGTGTTGGGAGAGTTAGGACAGACAAACGAAAATATTTCTTTACTCAGCGTGTGGTTGGTCTGTGGAACTCCTTGGCACAGGATGTGGTGATGGCATCTGGCCTGGATGCGTTTAAAAGGGGATTGGACACGTTTCTGGAGGAAAAATCCATTACTGGTTCCAAGCCATGATAAGGCGCAACTGCCTTATTTTAGAAATGGGCTATGTCAGATGCAAGGGAGGGCACCAGGATGAGGTCTCTTGTTATCAGGTGTGCTCCCTGGGGCATTTGGTGGGCAGCTGTGAGATACAGGAAGCTGGACTAGATGGCCTTAAATTACTAAGCTTGGAAATACTTAGTAATTTTAAAAAAACAAAAACACCACTGCCAGCAGAGACACTTTTGGAGAAGCCATTGGGCCAAACTACTTATGTTGGAGCCATGTAATTAGAATAGCAAATATAGTTTTCATCTTGTAAAAGCAGTGCTGAGGAACCTTCATTTGGATTGAGACCATGGCATGGCATGGCCCCATACTCATTCCCCAATTCAAAATGTACCTCCCACTCCCCGCCAGAACTGCTGTTAGCTTCAAAGGGAGGAACCTTATGGCCTATTAGCCATAATAATGCTCAGTGGCATTATTTCAAACAGGACTATAGCCCTGAAGAATTGGAATCCTCAATCCAAATTAGGAACCTCGGTACTTTTGCAAGAAGAAAAGGTAAGGTTCCCATTGTATGGTTCCAATGTACTGTGCATTGTGAACCTCCAGCATAAGCAGGGAATGCACTGCTTAGAAAATTTCCCATTATGGAATAACTTTCTACTACTGCAGGGAATTCTTGGTCTTGAGACTCCCTGGGAAAGGCCATGCCTACTTAGCCTTTGAATGCTGGGTAGCCCAGGTCTCAACTTTGAGATTCCCCAGAGGGGTGGCCAGGTCTACCTGGCATTTGAAGGGGCAGGCATGCTCGTACCCCTTACAGCATATCTGGGGCATAACACCCCCCGAACCTTGGTATGCTACTGGTCCACCTTTTATTTCTCAATTAGCTCATAACTAAAAGCAGCAGGCCCTAAATTCATTCCAAAATGGCTTTTGCTATCATAATAAATCATGGTTCCATACCAGATTCAGGTGGAGGGAATTTTTCCCAGTCCTACAAATAGATGTAGACATTACTAATCCAACATGTGTGCATGGGGGGGGGGGGGGGAGGAATACATATTTCTCTAACACACAAATGCATATAAGTGTTACTTTTCTTTAGGGCGCAATCCTAACCCACTTTCTAGTACTGACATAAGGGCAATGCAACCCCGAGGTAAGGGAACAAACATTCCCTTACTTTGAGGAGGCCTCTGTGAGTGACACCCAACTGCAGGATGCAGCACATGTCCCATTGGCACCACTATGCCAGTGCTGGAAAGTTGGTTATTATTTGGGCCTTAATAGCACATTGGTCATAAAGCTTAAGTCAGCAAAACAAGGTGGCATGTAACAAATCAAAAGTGGAAGGGTGCTCAAGCACATCCAACTCACAAGTGACCTATTTCCTGTCTAGCATGTCATATGTTAAAATCGACTGCACAGAATTTAACGAATTCACTCTATGCATTGTTTAGAGCAGCCATTTTCAACCACTGTGCTGTGCAACATCGGTGTGCTGTGAGTGGTCCACAGGTGTGCCACAGGAATTTGGGGGAAGATCATTTATTGTAGGGCCAATGAGGATGTGAGCCCCCACCCTCTGCTGGCAGCATCGTGTGCCTTGACAATTTTTAGTGACTTGTCAGTGTAGCATGAGATGAAAAAGGTTGAAACTTGCTGGTTTAGAGCATGTATAAATTGCCTTGTACATTTAGAGAGTAAGGCTGCTTTCTTCTTTTCTCATAGCAAAAAATATCACCCCCAAAAGGATGACTTAATAATAAGTGCACAGCTCTGGTCTTTTTCCTATCAGATTTATCACTGGTTAACAAAGAACAGTAAGTCAGTTAAAGCCATTATCTTCGACAGACCCTGAGAACTGCCTCCATACGCCTTTGCTGAAGCACTTGCGTCCCTTTTTAAAAGCCAACCTATTTTCTTATGGTATTGTTCCCCTCAATTAAACCTTATTTAACTTGCTTTCCCTGAAGCAGTACTTTTCAAGAACCCTATGGATTTTTACGACATGCAGAGTAAACATGTTGTTGGGCTTCAGTTAATGGCAAGCTTAGGTTTAAAGAGAAATTAGATGCTCTTATATGCAGTTGTTCAGAGGCAGCTCAGTTCTTTGGCATAAGGATAATATAGATGCTCTTGCCATAGTATCTGTAAGAAGTAGCAAGCATGGGCTTTAAGTTCTGGCTAGCAACAAACTCCTTTTTCCTGCCACAATGTCACTATCCTTGCTTTCAGGATAGGGATTGCTTAATCTAGTCACATGTTTCGTGCGCCTTGCTTATTTTCTTGCCATCATTTTAGTGTGTAAATGCAGTACTACAATTCTGCAGTGCTTAAGAAAGCCATAGAGAAAAAGCGCTGCCCTTAAGCTTTAGTGTACATGCTGTAGGCATGAACAGCCACATCTCCATTTCAAAACTTATCCGTACAATGCTTGGGCTTGGTTCATATAATTAATGAAACTTGGGAATATCTCTAAGCAGGACATGAAGAGTCATATCCCTGAGTGCCCAGAGTCAGCCCTAGAGATTTGCATTTTTAGGGAGTAAGGATTTCAGGTCAGGAGGTGTGGCTCCTAGGAAGAGTAAAATCTTTATCTTCTTATATACCTGCCTGGGTGCGTATAGCTGCCAAACATTCTAAGCTGTATTGTAGTTGACAGCTATGAAGTTGTTTGTAAAAGGGCCCAACTGATTTGGATTGCACTCACTCAAAATCTAACACTATGCTTAACAAAAGGGTCCACGATGGTATGGTTGGAGCTCATTTTTAGAGCTTCTTTCCTTATCCATTTGTTCTAAAAAAAAAAATTAAAACATGGAAAACTTAGTTTTAACTTGTTCCTCACTGTTGTCAGTGTTGGCGGAGGCAAGAGTTGCAATGTATAGCTGCCTCCTGGAGGCGGCTACCTTGAAAACCCTTAACTCCCTAGGGATAAATCAACCTAGTGAGGTGTGGATAAAAAATGGCTGCCAGTACAAAAAAAAATAATGATGACCACTACACCAGTTTCTTCACCACCAGTGGCTCTGCTGGAAATATGTTTTGTGTAAGCTTTGGAGGAATGGCACTGCCATAGATGGGAGGGCATGAACGCTCCTTGAATATCATTATATGCTCAATAGCCTGCTATCATCCCATTAAGTATCAGCTGCAATGTTTGGGGTCATGTGTTGAGAATATCTTTGCTGAGAGATTAAAATCCATTAGAATGGCACATTTTTAAGTCAGTCGGCAATTCAATCCACAGCTCATTTCTCTGTGTTCCATTTCCTTCTACTATGATCATCACAGATCATTTCATGGCTCTCTGGGCAACAAGTAGACATGGAGCAAGAACTGGGCTTGCCATCCCGCACAGCAGAGAGCAAGGCAACCTTCTCCCCCTTCCATGAAGCTCATTTTTGTCATTCCAAAACTTCCCCATATCCTGCCAGCTGTACATATGGCAATATCATTTAATTGGGATTTCACAGCCTTTCTTTCTCTGAACACATGTCCAAATTTTGAAATACATAAAGATTGCAAAGGCAAAAATAACTTAACATCTGAACAGTCAGTTTCTATGGAGACTGAAATAAAAATGAACAGTCTAATGTAAGGGTTTAAAAAAAATTCAATTGATGTCTTAGAGATTAATAGGAGTACTTCTTAATGCCTCAGGGAAAGTTATTGTTGTAAAAGAAGCATCTTTAATATGGGTGACTATTTTCTGTAATGAGATTCTAAACCCATTTATTGAGAAGGAAGTTCTGTAGATTTCAGTGGAACTTCCTTCCTAATAAGTATACTTAGGATTGCCACACTGGTTACATAAGTATAAAAGAATGACAGCCAATTCTTATTCTTTTATGCCAATGACACACCATCTTCAGACTCTTAATTTTTATTTTTAAAGCTCCAGAGACGCAGCACTTGATGCCAATTATAACACTAAAACTTTTGCCAATAAACCAAAAAGTCAGGACTCCTCTATCTTTGGGTTGCATTCCCAGAATTTCAGTGCCCCACATAAAAGCAAACTAGAACAGCACATCTAAATTTGTGAGCACCATCTAACAAATGTTACACAAAGTGCCTGACCTTTTTAGCCAGCAGCAGGAAAAATTGCCTCAAAAAGAATAGCCACAAGATGAGAGCAATCATGGTTCTAAGGAAACTTTCAGGAAGACAGCAGGATACAAGTGGAACTTGTCAGGTCAGACATTCATGTTTTAAGTAATACTCTCCTCAGTGTTAAGCTACCACATCTGAAATTGCTGTTCAAAGCACTGACCCACATCAGAAAAGTATTTTCCTGCTCGTTTGGGGGCTATTAAATCATAGGAACAAGTTGGAAAAACCTCCAGGTTTTTGGTCACATGGAATTGTGCAGGGGAACCCCAGCCTAAGCACAGTTGCAGCAAGTCAGTTTAAAATCAACCATCAGGATA
Source organism: Tiliqua scincoides (assembly GCF_035046505.1). NCBI lineage: Eukaryota > Metazoa > Chordata > Lepidosauria > Squamata > Scincidae > Tiliqua > Tiliqua scincoides. The sequence continues at coordinate 166,927,540 of NC_089821.1, read as the reverse complement.
ATAAATATATTTTACCTAGGGTGACCAGCAACAGGATTGGACAGAGTGCCTATACTGTCAACCATTGTATACAAGAGGGGATTTGGGCAGGTGCAGCTCAACATGGAAGGGTTTAAAAAGTGTAATTTACTGTAGACACTCATTACATGAAAGTATGATTATACACATAACAGGAGCCTAAGTACTTTCAGGAACTTTTGATCCATTCTCCACTGGATCACTGTTGCAGGGGAGGGGAGAGGTTAAGGGGCTCACAACTGTCCACAAAGATAAGAGGGATTTAAATGCTTGGCAAGTTAGGCCTACTGAAAAATGCACAAGTTGCTGCTGCCCCAAACAGCTCTATATGAACTTGAAAATGCATGAAAACAGCATCCCACTCTCTCCAAGTTCTTGCATCTCATCATGATGGAAGGTGACAGAATAACCAGGGTAATACGTCATTGGGGCAAAAGCTTAAAAGCCACACTGCTAAAGCATGAAAGGCACACAGAATAGTAAAAGAGCTGTTTAATTTCATTTAAAAGCAAAATTGTGAGTCTCACAGAAGCTGCTCACAGAAGTTGTTCAGGCCTCAGAGTGTAAACACTTTGGAATGTAGGTAGATAAAGATGCCAGGCAACGAAGAAGATAGGCCTCATCTTGGCAGAAGTACACACGTCTTAGCAAGGACATTCACCACCATGCCTGCCAACATTCACTTACAACTTTATATTATATTCTTTCAGGCTTTCAGAGCAAAAGGCAAAAGCGAGGGCAAAATAGTCTTTGCCCTAAGTTGTAATCCACATATGGGGACACAGTAGTTATTAGAAGTAGGAACCAAAGGTTGCTTGATTTTAGAAAAGTCTTAAGAAAAGACAAGAAGCTTTAGTTTTGCAGAGAGACTCCACAGGTGTTCAATGTATGGACTAACACAAAGAAAAGGAGCGCAGAAGAGATAAGATAGGCCGCTCGTACCAGGCCATCCTAATGAGGGATTAGTAAGTTCTGCCAAGAAAATATCTTATGAAGTCGGCCTTCACACCTGTCTTTGTGTTACACTGCTCTCTTTTAATGAGGTTAGTAAGAGGACATGTCAAAATACTCTTAATTGAAATGATGGATGTGAATTAGGTTCAAAACTGAGTAAATGATGTTACAGCGCATCCTACCGATTTCTGAAAACTTTGTAATTCAATACGTTTAAGTGTCTGATTTTACCTTTTATGGAAACCTGTAACTTGAAACACACCTATCAGTGTCTCTAAGGTTATCTACATCCTATTAGGAGTTTGCCCCATCTATGATGTCAAACTTCAGCCAATGGGAAGTTCAGATTTTCAAACAAAGGACCCAGAATGGTATAAAGGGTCCAGTTAACATTGACAATTGCTCTCAATGCTTTGGACATTAGTCCCATGAGATGCCCGTTGCTAGCAACGAAATAAAGCCTGCAAACAATCACCCTTGAGTACTGAGTCTTGCTTTCTTCAACCGTGCAACGATCATTATGCCCCTAAATCCATTTTTTTAAAATGGGTGCTATGGCATAATTTTTTTAAAATGGAACTGCCTGCATGAAGCATTCCCCCACCCCACCCCTTGGCCTTTAATTTTTTCAAATGGAGGTACAGTTTACTGTATTGAGAGATTTAACAGATTCCTATTTTAACAGAGATGTTTCCATTCCACCCAGCTTGAAGGAAAACGAAACCATTGAGATTGTAATCCTATGCCTGTTTATTCCAAAGTCTCAGTACTTTCACTGGAGCTTACTCCTTTGTAACTGTGGTTAGAATTGCAGCTTTAATTAATGATGGGGGAGAAAAATACTTCATGAATGGCTTTAGTCAGAATTGGCCACCCTTCTGTGAAATCATTACTGGGTAACACAGCTCTCTCATTCCTGTATCATTATGTCAATAATACTGATTCTTTTGTTTTAGTATTAATGATTTCAGTTGTTTGGAAACACACTCCTACTGTACTGCAATACTGCATTTAAAATCTGGCCAGCACACCTTGTGGGTCACCAGGAAGAGCACAGACCACCAGCCATGGAAAGCCATCCACAAGTGGCTTAATATGCCTCCTGTTTTTACTGCCTGCTTAAAACTGCAAAAGACATCAGGCACCTGGTAACCTACAATAAATAACTGAAGGGCTGTGTTTGGTTTGGTTGGCCACAACTTCAATGGGTCTGATTTAAAATGTATAATCGTCCCTTTTAAAAGCTAAAATTCAGCCCAACAGACTTCCTAATAAGGTTTAGATTTAAAACAGCTTATGCACAGAATCAGTCATGGCTAAATGAGTCATAATAGATGGCTTAAAGAAAACATGCAGATTGCAAGTTATCCATTTAGGCCAGTGGTTCTTAAACTGGAGCCACGGAAACCAGTCAGGGAAGCCATGGAATCGTCATGAAAAGCCCTACTGACCTATACAATGAATAGGACTGTAGTCCTAATGGGGAGCCAAGGCCAATGGCCCAGGTGGCCAAGGGAGCCACCTGTCGAAAAATTTTGGGAACCTCTGATTTAGGCTGTCTACCCTTATACCAAGATGCAGGGAAAACACCCTCCCTGTCCCCAAAAGAATAGAGAAACTGAAGTATGTTTTGAAATGCCAAGAGTAAACATCATGCTTAATGTGTTCTTGTTTGCAAATTGAAACAGGGCTACAAATATACAGCTTTTAGCCACTAGCAATATACTATTTTACGTTTAAAGCTACTTTCCTATTAAATTTCCATGTTGAACATGCTGAGTAGGCTAAAGCTGTATCTTTCTACGCATATATTGTTAAATGTTTATTTACTTAAAATTATCTTGAAAGAAAGAAAGAAAGAGAGAAAGAAAGAAAGAAAGAAAGAAAGAAAGAAAGAAAGAAAGAAAGAAAGAAAGAAAGAAAGAAAGAAAGAAAGAAAGAAAGAAAGAAAGAAAAGCAGCTTCTGAATTAGAAGCTGCAGGATATGTTAATATTTTTTTAAGTTGCCACATATATATATTTCAGCTCAAGCTCTTGCATAAAACATTTGTGAACTATGGTTCCCATAGAAACAGAAAACATGTTTCTGCTAACAGTGCTGGTTTCCATTCTGGGCATTCTGTTGTCATCACCGTCTACACATACAGAACTGACTTTTTCCACTGAAGATGTTCTTATTATGACAGATGTGGCACTAGAAAAATCTCATGGTGGTCGATTGAAATGTTGCTCTTCCATAGCAATTAATAATTTATTCTGTTTTAAGTGTCTATCTTAGTATTTTCTATAAAGCCCCACCATTAATAATTATGTTAGCAGAGCTGAACAAATGAAGCAGTCCCACACACAGCAAAACTGACTTTTGTTAAGGACTTTACTGGGACACAGAAAAGCTGTCTGTCACACTGACACCAGTGTCAGAAAAGAAGTCAAACCAGAGGTCTATCAGATGTAGGGAGAGAAGACACCAAAAGCTTTTCAACCTTTTGTTTTCAGCAAAACAACCTTTTGTTTTGTTTTCAACCTTTTGTTTTCAGTTTTTTCAGCAAAAACTCCCCTACTGCTGGAAGCCAACATCTCCACACAGTTGCTGACAATCTATTGGGTGGCTCAGCTCACATACCGTCACTCTGTTCACGGTGATGCCTACTCTCTCCTCTTAGCCAAAACACTGATTTGAGCTTTCCTTATTTCCCACCAAGATCACTATGATCTTCTCCCTTGCCTTCATCTCTTATAACTCCTACTACCTGTATCCAAAACACCTGGGCGAAAATTATTCATCTCCCCCATTGCTCTGAACATGCGATGCGTTTCCTCAGATCCTTCACTGGCTTCCCAGGCTCTTCCATATCCAGCGCTGCTTGTTCTTACTGCCTGTTCATTTAACTCAATTCTTTCTCTCCTGCCTGCCTCTACATGTGAAACTCCCTCATTGACCTTGTATTTATGGCCCATGGCTCTCCCTTCTTTCAAATATCTCCTTACCTCCCACCTTTCCCGTGCGTCCTTACTGTAGCTTATCTTCTTTTTACCTATTCACAATTGTAAACATGCTTTATGTATATATAGATGACATGGCAGTTGTCCACATTCTTCTCTACTTGTCTATCCTCTTCCTTCTATTTCCCCACTGTCTCTTTTCAATTATAAGCTCCTTGGGACAATACACATATCCATATTGCCTATGTAAGACATCATGTACAATCTGATGGGACAAGTAATGACAGTAATATTTATTTACTGTACATAAAATATTTCCATTCTGCCTTTCTCCTAAATAGGGAGGTAACTATTACAAATAATTTAGACATTTTAATAATTATAACAATTTGTAATTTACAAATTGATATTTTTGCTATATATGCATATTATTTATTATTAATACATTGAGAACCCTTGCAGAACTGGATACAAGATATGGGAGATTTCACGCTCACGAAAAATATCAAGAATTGCTTAGTCTCTTCCCCATAAAACAGCCTAAAATATTGTCAAGCCCAAAATATTTCATTTACTAGGATTTTAAAAAAAATTAGACCCAAATTTGCCTGGTGATTGATTTTTATGGCCTGCAAATAAAAAGAAACATAGTAAAATACTAACCTTGAACTATGGATCTGACATAGTTAAATATTTTACTTTGAAATTGTCTCATTTTACTTAGATAATTGCTGCCTCACAGGGAAAACCGTTCCTTGTCTTTGGATGTGTGTGCTGGTTATTTGTGCAGATGACCTTCCCTGTGGTTAAACTATGGAAATGTGAAGTAACAATACCATCCATGCTCACTGTTAATTTATGAAAGACAGCATACAGCATGACATGAACAAAAATAAGGAGATAATTATAAACATGGCAGTCTGGTTTTATCCTTCTGTCTGAACAGAAGGGGAGTGCTTGCATCACATAAGTACTAACCTTTATTCCTTTTTGTTAGCTGCTACCAATTCAAATATTGCTCCATTAGAAATTTAACTTCTGCTATTGACCTCACTATGCAGCTAGGCTCTTGAATGAACATGCCCACTACAAAAGCTGGGAACATTTGGTGTACAGCATATACCCAAAAGATGGGACAATTTTACTGATCACAAGTCTTTCAAATACTTTATGCCCAAGATCCTGCTTATCCACCAATGCAGTCACAATGACTCTGCAGCGATTCTTGGTTCATTTTTTCCCCCAAGCTGCTGTGTTCATGAGAATCACTGCAGGATTGTTGCTACAACAAACACTATATATAAGCAGGATTGAATGAAGCATCATATTCTACATGAGCCTTGGGAACAGTCAGGAGTCAGACAAGTCGACAAAGATAAAAAAAGAACCATGCTTCTAGTTGTGTGCACCCGAGTACACTTTAGATTTAAAATGTGTTTTTAGAATAATGGTTCTCCCCACCCCCAGCTTGAAATGTAGAAAGCCTTATCTGAAATTCAGGGGATGTTCAAAAGTGATATATTGGGAGGAATCTGCAGTTCAAAGGAGGGACAATTTAAAATCCCACATGCCCAAGCCACGGGGCACATGCAAAGTAGTTCTGTGTATCTATAACCCAATTCTACCAGCTCTAGCCTGCAGGAGAACACATGTTGTGCTGCCAGCCACTGCTGAAAAAGTGCCAGAAAGTGCCAGAAACCAACAATCAGCCCCCCCCCCCACACACACACTGGATACACTGCACCCATTTTTGGTGCAGCTGCACCAGTGGGGATGGGGGAAGGATAGGACTGGGCTCCCAGGCATGGTATGTAGATGAAGAAGAATGTTTGCTGAGTTCTTGCCTTCATTTTGGTCTGTCAAAAACTGTAAAGGCTTGTTCAAAATATATACACAAATAGATTAAAACAGTGGTTTTCAAACGTTTTAGCACTGGGACCCACTTTTTAGAATGACAATCTATTGGGACACACCGGAAGAGATGTCATTAACCTGGAAGTGATGCCATGCTCAGAAGCGACATCATCAGTTTAGGCTTCAAACCTAAGCCACGATCAGCCAAAGGTTCAATTACACTGCACGCTCATGCTGTTATTTTGCATAGCTGGGAATTCAAACTTTCCAGCTAGGGCGTCAAAGCAGAATGCAGACTTGGATCCTTCTCCAACCACACAGCTCTCCCCCCTTTCCAGCGTCCCATCTTCCCACCTCTTCAGGGCAAAGCACCATGCCTCTCTCCCAGCGGGAGCCCGCCCTGCCCAACAGCTCTGTACCCTGTGTTTTTTGTTCTGTATTTTCAATGACAGCTGCACGAGGTGCTAAATGATCCACCTGAAATTGGCCCATGAGTCACCTAATGGGTCCTGACCCACAGTTTGAGATACACTGCATTAAAACATATATATTGAACCATGTTTACTATACCATTTAATGCTTTCCAAAATGCCTACCTGCACTGGTGACCAATATATATGCTGATTTAGGCACACCATATCTAGCGTGGTATCAAAAGCTTAACATGCGGTTTGTGCATACAGAACATTTTGTATTTACCTTTTCCGAAACACATCCCTTTCTGATCCATTCACCCTATGTCTCAGGTCAGTGGCACCTGCGTGGAACGACTTTGTCATCTTCAGAAACCTAATAATTTGTTTCTCTTGTTCTCTTTATCCTCATAAGCTAACTTGGGAGAAGACACTACTAGTCTGGAAATGAGCTTCTATCCGGGTGCTCGTGTTCACCTATAGCAGCTGGTCTTTGAGGAGCATTACAGAGGGCATGCAATGCAGTCCTATATTTATGATTCTTTCTGCAGTGGTAAATGTGAATAACATTATAGCTCTCACCCGAGGGAGACCTGTACGGTGCTGAGTCTGATATCTTTTTGGTAACAGTTAAAATGCTTAAATAATTCTGAAATATACTTTTTAAATGTCTAAGTCACTCTCCTGAGAAAGAGCTTAGGCTCAAAATGTGGCACAACTGCAATTTTTATAATAAACTCTGGCCAGCACAATATCAGACTCTCTTTTTTAAACGTTTGTCTCATTTAGACCTCAACTAAAACACTCCACAGCCAAGATATCAGGGTCTAAATGACCTTAACGTAAAGGCTAATAATTAATAAAAAAAGCATAGTGAAAAGGCTCTCATATTGCTCCAACAATTAAGAAAAGGAGGTGTTAAAAAAACTAATTTTTTTCCTCATTCAATACAGATCATTTTAAGTTGAAGGAAAAATTGCATCAATAGAGTATCCGAAATCTATTAAATCTCATATTAATCAATACTGAGAATCATTACAACCATATGTACCAGCTACCATTCAGATATGTCTCTACTGTAAATATCAGCTGTATTTTAATATTTTTTTTTGCATTCATTTGTGCCATTCCTTTTTAAAAAAACATATCTAACTTGGGATTTATCTGATCCCCAAAACATATTGAATATGTGCTATTTAGCCTTAGAAAATAAAAGAGTTAGGGCACAGTCCAAAGGGGCAGTTGGGCCACCACAAGTCCCTGGCGCTGGCTCAAGAATGTTGCAAAGGTGCCCTATAAAGAGTGTTGGAAAAGTTCCTTAAAGCACTTTTGCGCCACTGTGAGGGCACTTAGGCCAGTGCACAGACGTGCGCCAGCTTCCCCGCACCACCGTGGGTGCCGGAGGACGGATGAGTTTTGCCGGCTGAACTCAGCCAGTGCAGGGTGTTGGAGTTGATGCAACTCCGTCTGCTGTCCAGAGGGGGCAGGATGCTGTCCAGAAGGGGTCAAGCTATGGCCCAGTGACTCTGACCTTTCTACCTATGATCCTTGTGGGGTGTGGCCCTAACCCTTTATCCTTCCCTTCTCCTCTGAGCACTTCCCCTTGTCCTCTGACCAATGACCTGTTAAGATGCGCACACCAGGGCTCTGATGCCCAGGCCATCTTGAGCACAAGGCAAGCAGGGCGAGGCAGCTCCAGGGCCTTGCTATCTCTAAGTGTTAGCTGAACCTCTGATCCTAATCAGATGCTATAAATATACACTCAATGGAACTGTAAATAAATAACTTCTTTTTGCAACTTTAACAAGCCATTGCCTCTTTGTCTTTTTATTGAATAGCAGTCAGCCGGGTGAGGGAGGTTCCCTGGGTTGATACCCAAAGGGGGGGGGGTCTGCTGCTTAAGCTACTCTGCTTCCCCCCCAAAGAGGAAACTATTTTTAATTTCCTCCAACACAGGGGTCTGGGGGTGTGTGGGGAAGGCGGGACGTAGAGGGAGGGAGGCGTTCTAGGGTGGGGGACAGGCAGGCAGCAGGCGTTCCTGGGGGCGGGCGGGTGGGGAAGAGGAGGCAGGGCCAGGACCTGGCAGTTATGCTGGATTCTGACCCCGTTCCTGGATGGCATGGAGCAGCCCCAAGTAGACCCATTGGGGCCACTACAGTGCAGCATGGGGTAAGGGGAAAGGCTTCCCCTTGCCTCAGGCTGCGCTGCTTTTGGTCCTAAACTTGCACTGGATATAGCGCCTGCCCGCTGGCCTGCCTGTTTCCAGCGCAAGTTAGGATTGCACTGCCCAAGAGCCAAGATTTTCTGGAATTAATAGCCTTAGTGATCACAAAAATGTTATGATAAGGTACAGCCACATTTCCAGTATCTTTTATTAATGCTCCTAGCTGGCCTATGTATTTTTTAAATTCTTCTACATTGGTTCCAACTCTACTGAGAACAACTGGATGACACACAAGTAGGAGTATTTTATTGTGCTCAGTAAAAAGAATGGCAAGGGAAAGTATTCAAGAATTATACTCACATCTCTCTGTCAAGCTAATCCCATGACTATATAACAAATGAAACACATTTGTAGTTTAAATATGCCTTATTATAATAACAGTGAAATAATGGCATAAGGTCTTAAATCTTTATAACAAGCAGTATAACAATATAGGCTGTGCAACATCAGAATCTTCATAGTTTTATGCTAGTAATTTCCCTCACTCCCCCATTTTATAGTTTGGGATATATGCAAGTAATGGCCAGAAGCCTGCATCCCAAATGCATAGAGATGACAGCGCATTGATAGGGATGCTTCTGCAGTTCTTGTCATGTGAATTTCTCTCCAGATTTTAGAGTTCTGAACTGCATGGAAATATTGAGCTCCCCAGACTGATTGACTACAAACTGGATCTGGATGAACTGAACCTGGATCACATGCAAATGCACACAGGTGATCAGGGTTTAATTTGCCTGGATTCCTGTGAAATGCCTCTGCCATCATTACTGCTACCCAAAGGTACCCCGAAACATTTGGGGCTGGGGAGCAGCACAGGTGGAGCATAGCAGTGGAGGCAGCATGCAGGAGAGCACCCTTTCCCTGCTGGACCTGCAGTACACCCTATGGGGAAATGACATTTGATATGCCTTTCCTGGCTAGAGGAAGGTCCATGGGGGTCAGGAAAGGTGCACAGAGCATGATTTCCCCACAGATGCTGCTGCAGCCCCAAGTAATCTCAACGTAGCCCTGGCAGAGAAGACACCCTGCTGGGGCTTGGAATGATTGTGTTCACTTAGAACAGGTGCAAATTATCAACTTCTTTCAGGTTAAGTCAAGGGATATCTGTAAATCTCTATTTGGAAGGGGAGTTAATGCATTAGGACTCCTCCATTGTTCTGTTTCAATTATTAAATTTTGGAGAGAAGACTGTACACTACTACAGCTCTCCTCTCTCTATTCTACAGTAGCATTCACATGCAAATTGATAGCACACTGTAAAAAAGTATAATTTCATCAAAATTCTTTTTTGTTCAATGCTTCACTGATGTGCATGAGCCCTCGTGTGCACTGATAAAAACCACAGTCTGTCTTTGTTCATAAAGTTGCTTCAAGATTATTTCTGTACGGCTTTTCAATGTTCAAGGCAGGGCTTTTTTTGTAATGGAACGCACAGGAACGGCATTCCGGCACCTTTTTTCCTCCCACTAGCTCCACCCTTTCTTCTTCTTTTTTTTTGCACTGCTGGCTAGGGCGGGATTCGAACTTCCGACCCCGTGCTCCATAGCCCAGCACTCTCTCCATTGGGCTATAGGAACTCCTGTAGTCAAAAGTGTTTTTTGCACTGCTGTCTAATGCCGGATTCAAACCTCTGACCTTGTGCTCCACAGCCCAACACCTTCTCCATTGGGCTATAGGAACTCCTGTAGTCAAAGTGCTCAGAACTAATATATAAGGTCTTGAACCCAGCTGGTGGCCACCAGTACCTCAAATATTAGTTCCAAACACTTTGAATGTCAGCACTCCTATGGCTCAATTGCTAAAGTGCTAGTCTATGGAGCCAGAGGTTGGGGGTTCAAATCCCCATGAGGAATAATTTTTTTTTTTTTCTTCTTCTTCTTCTTCTTTTTTTAGGTGGGGAGGTGCTCCATGGCTGCAAAATATAAAGGTTGGTTGCCAATTGCCAAAAGGGGGGCCAGTTGAGGCTGCAAAACTCCTCAAAGTTCAGTCCCAGGCAGGCTTTTTTGGGGCTTTTTTTTTTTTTTTTTTAAGTCCCAGGACTTAACCCACAGCCTCCAGCAGGGGGCTCACTCCAAGAGCTACAGCAGAAGTTACCAGCCAGGGCAGGTGTTCTGAACCCTCCTCCCTGAAGAGTCCTGTAGGAGATACATGCATGCACATAATCATCAAAGACTATTGGGGGGGATCCTGTATTTGGAGCCCTCCCTATCTCAGCACAAGAGACTGAGAGCCTGAAAGGTCCAAGGCAGACACTCCCAATGGGTGATGGGGGTAGACCTGATCCCTGCCAGGTCTTTCCCACCCCTTTATGTTTCACTCCAGCTGTGGCAGGAGTGCTTTTGCTATCAGGGAGCTCACACGGGATGGACGTGCGTGTGTGTGTGTGTGATTGACTACGTTTAGTTGTATCTTATTACTTATTTCTCCAATAAAAAATGGTTTAAAATAAATAAATAAATAAAAGATTAACAAGTTGTGAGTTCCTGCACCTTTTTTTTTAATACAAAAAAAGCACTGGTTCAAGGTAATATATGCACATCACACAACACATACACACAGAGGACAAAGACCCTTGTCACAAGAACCCTGAACCCAGCTGTGAGCGTTTTATATACTGTGAATCACTGCAAGAGCAAAAGGGGGGAAAACTGTTTTCTCACCACCCCAATGAAATGTCATGCTTTTCTGACAAAAATAAATAGTAGTAGAAGAAAGGACTCCTATCAATTTTTACCTAAATGATTTAAAAACAAGAAACGATGTATCACCTTGAAGACTAACACATTTATTTCAGCATATGCATCAGATTAAGTGGACTGTACAGGTCCAGCCTTGTTATAAACAGATTTTTTTTATATACAGATTTGACTCAACTCGAATGGCCCCTGCAAATGAGAAGGAATGCGCTGATCCCTGGAGAAGGGGAAAAATGCATCCCTTTAAAATCAGTTTAAAAAACTGAACAGAGAGAGGGCACCTGGCTGACAATCCATCAATCCTTCTCTCTCCAGGCGACCCCTCCCTTCCCCCTAAGCAGCTGAAAGAAAGGTGATCACTTTGCATTGGTGAAGGGAGGGTCTGAGAGAAGCACCTTTGTAAGCACTTGGAGGAGGACTGATTAATGGATTGTCTTCTTAAGGACTCTTACCTTACATCACAAAGGTCAGCAGGGCTGTTTTTAAATCACCGGAGCAAAGAAACTTTGTTTTTTAAATTTTTAAATAGTGTGTTTTTTGCCATCCACGTGAGTGCTTGGAAGGGAACCCTCATGAATAATGAGGCTCAACCTGTAGTTCAGAAAAGCTTGTGCTGAAATACATGTATTGTCTTTACATCTCTGCTGAGTAAGACTGCAATCCTATACATCGTAACCTGAGAGTAAGTTCCAATTAATTTAATGAGACTTAGGACCCAATCCTAAATTCTCTTAGTGCCAGCTCTGAATAATAAATAAATACATTATCCATGCAGAGAGAAGGGAGCATTGGCGCTGGACCTCAGCACCGAGAAGAGACGCCTTAGGAGCACCTGAAAGTAAGTCGCACTGCTGAGCAGCAGTGCAGGTATTCAGGGTGGGGGAAGATGTTCCAGGGCAGGGGGAGTGACTGGCCCAGGAGGGGGGTGGGACCCTGTTCCTCCTGTGCTATCCTTTGTGTCAGATTGCAAAGCCCAACACAGAGGTTCTTTAGTCTGCCCTGGCAAGACAGCTGGCGCAGACTCAAATAACCCCAGGGCAGGGCCTGCACCCTTACTAGGGGGATGGAGACAAACACCCCCTTGCCCTGAGGAGACCTCCAGTGGTCTCAGCAGGGCCACAGGATACAGCGGTTGCCATTTTGGTGCCACTACAACTGGCAGCCCCACCGGGGATAGGATTGGGCTGTTTACTTCTGAATCAGTATGCATAAGATTGTGCTGCAAGAATCTGTCATTTTGCTGCAACAGACTAATACAGTTACCCTTTTGGAAGCTATAAACTATTTGAGCTACTTAAAGAGAAAAGTTATATAGTGCATGTTAGAAAACTTAATTTGAAAACAGAAAGATGAGAACCGTTAAGTGGCCAGGTCTCCCCCCCCCCTATTTTCTGCAGTTTGGAGGCTTGGGAAACCGTGCAGAGGGGTCTGCAGGCTCCCCAGACCCCCAGTGCTGCCTCAAGTATGTGAAAAAAAAATTCTTTTGTTCCAGGTGTGGGCATGATCATAGCAACCATGTCACTGGCTTTACCATCACCCCATCCCTTAAGGGAGCAGAGACAGGGCCTCTCTGGCTGGGGCATCATAATACCCCAGTTTGGGAACCTCTGCACCATCTGAAAGGCATTTAATGAAGATTCTATTTTGTGGGAATTTCAGACAAAGGGGAGAGAGAGAGAGAGAGAGAGAGAGAGAGAGAGAGAGAGAGAGAGAGAGAGAGAGCCTGTTAAGTGTTTAGGTCTTCATGCATTCCAGCCAAATCCCTAAAAGGCTTTAAAAAACCTAAGGGTTTGCGTGTGCAAAGGTGTGTGCTTTATAGGAATGCTCAAAAAGTCCACAAAGCCAAAGTGCCACTCATTTCTTCCCAAAGCAAAGGAAGGGGAAAGGATCTCAGGCAGCAGAAAGTAGTGTTCAGTGCTCCACAAGAGAATATTTGTGGAATTAACTTTAAAACAAATTTTGGACATATAAATGCATACACCACTTTTACCAGACAACAGATGAAAACTGACTGTTGTAGTACAACGGTTTCCAGTTCTATTTTGCAAGCCATTGTATAGGACATTGTTATGGTTATTGTGGGAAATACTCTGAAACTCAAGATGTCCACACAGAGACAAATTCATGAGTACAGTACAACACGCACGCACAACATAATTCCAATCTAACTGCAACTTTACCTGAAAATGCATGCCCTGTTAGAGAATCCAAACCTGAAATTGAAACAGTAAAAATAATCTTTAGCACCAGTTTGAGTCGAATCAAGACTTTCACCTGTACCCTGACAAATCAAAATTAGGGTATGGAATGAATAAGCATCTGAAGAGCAACTTCCAAGATCATGAGCTGCATAGGCAGGAAGAAAGGAAGTTTTACTTGAGTTGAACTAATTTTTAGAATTCTACCATGATCATCATAATACTGCACCTCTGCCTGACAAGTCTTGCTTTAGTCATGCCCACAACCAGCGCCTCTGAGAAGAATTTTATCAGGGGGTACAAAGTTTCTTTTGGGCCCCTTCCCAAAGAAGGAGGGGGTGAAACAGAGTGAGCAGCAATGGGGCAGCAGCAGCTTCTGCAGCAGCTGCTGTCCCGTGGCTGTTTCCCTGAGCTCCTCTACATTCCTTCAGGGGAAGTGAATCCACAAGCCAAAGAGCAACTGTAGCAAGTCAGTTTTCTCCCTGATGTGATACTGTTAAGAAATGTATGCATTCCTGGCCTGGTGTGTATGGCTTGTGGCAGTTGTTGCTGCCATGTGCCCACAATAGTGCCCCCAGCATCCCACGTGGGCAGTGAGTCTGGGTGAGATTGGAAAATGGAAGATCCTAGGAAAAAAGCCCCCCCCCCTTTCGGCTCCAGGGCCCCCTTTCTGATCCTGGGCCTGGGTACAAATGACCCCTTTACCCCCCCCCCCCCGCCCACAACACCCCTTTTGCGGTAGTCACAGCTCTTTTCATGTTACAAAGAGGCACTGAAAATGTGAGTTACTTGCCCAAAGTTGCCCAGTGGCTACCAGCTAGATTTGAACCTATTAGTCCAGGTGCAGTTCCAACACGGTAGCCACCAGTTTGTATTGGCTAATGTGTGTACACTTAATAGTGCAGGTCTTTCTGCGCAAGAGGGAACTATGATTTTATATCCTTCTGTCTCCAAATGGGAATAAATTTATGCTCAGCTCAACTCTGAATATGTGATCAAAGTGTTAACACAGTCGAGTTCTAACTGCAGCTGGTGGATAAAGATCTTCTGTCATACCAGAGCTTTTTGTGCTTCTTTGTGACCTTACTGAACATGTCGCCTGGCTCAAGATTCATGGGCCGTTTTGTGCTGGGTCATAACCTTGGGTTTTCCGTTTGTTCCTTTGCCCAATTTTCTTTTTTAAACAGAGCACAAGGTTCCTTCCTGCTTTTTTGACATACCAGAAATCTGCTGCAGTATAAAAAAGAATGTAGTCATTCTACTTCCCTTGTTCGATTGGCTTCTGGCACCTTACGTTACCCCACAGCTGGGAATCTGGCTTCCCATCCTGTCTAACCTTATGGAGATAGAACCCTCATTATCTGCACTGAAAGAGCTTGAAAGGAGCCCAGTGCAGGGAAAAGAGGGACACACACTTTTCATGCCAGATAATTTTAGGGCAGCTTCATAGTGTTTTTAACTCTGTGCTGTAACTCTGTGCCGTACTTAGAGTAATAGGCAAGATAAACACTACTGCTCTTGCATAATGATCAGTGTTTTAGACAACCAGGAAAAATACTTTTACAGTGCAACCCTATGTATGTTTTGTTAAGAAGTAAGTCCCATTGGGTTCAATGGGTGTTACATCCAGGTAACAGTGTAGGATTGCAGTGTAGCTGTTCAACCTCTGTGGGTTTTTTTTAAAATGTTCAAGGCTACAGAGCAGAGATGTCATGTCTCTAACAGCAATTTTCCTTTCGGAGAGTGCTGACTACTGCTCATGTGCATGTTAATTTAAATATATACAAATTTAAAATTCACAGTGGATCACTATTGAAAAATATGTGAAAGACAAACCAAACAAAGTAGTTAACCCAGCTTAAAACCAATCAAGGAGCTTCACCACTGCTGGTCCAACCTCAAGGTGAGGTGCATCAATAGCAGATTGAGAGAGTCGAAGGGGGCCGTGAACTGGGATCTCACTTCGCTTCAAGTCTGCCACCACCTCCCTCCAGTGCTCTGCTGGCACAAGCCACAATATCTGCTTCCTGCTTGACCCCCCTTACTTTGCACCCCATTCAGCTTCCTTAAAGCTGGAAGCACAAGACTTCTGGCTTCATTTACAGGGACAGCGCATACTATCCCTTTAAATTAAACCAGAAGTCTCACACTTCCAGATTTCATGAAACAGTGAAAAAAGCACTGTAAGGAAAAGAATTTTTTCCTGCGCAGATATTTCTTAGGACAAAATGCCTTATACTTTAGTTAGGACAGGACAAATAAAACATCAAAGCACTTGTGCAGCCCGATCCTAACTCCCTGTGTGGTGATGCAGTGGCAGCAATGTGTCTTCCACTGTATTTCATTGGGCAGTTTCACCCCAAGGGCTCCTTGGAGTAAGGGAGCATATGTTCCCTTGCCCCTGGGGAAAGCCCCAGCAGCTACCGTGGGTTAACTTGGACCTGCGTCAGCTCTATAGCTGATGCAAGCCCATATTCAGCTGGGAAGATGGATCAGACCCAGAAAAGCTGTTAAGATTTGGCAGGTGCTGTTGCTACTGATCCTGTCCCATTCCTGGGCCTGATCCACCTTCCTCCCTGCCCCCATTGTCTCCCCTGTTCTCCCCAGCAGCCTCACCTGTCCTGCCCAGCCCCTGCCCCATTCCAGCCCCTCCCCGCCTCACCCCTACCCTCAATGATCCAGTGCGAAGGCCTGGTCCATCTTCACACAAACCCAGCCACTCACTGCTTGTGGCAGTGACTAGGCCACATAGAGGTGTCTTTTTTGTTACAGCCACAAACATTTGTGACAGCCACAAATGTTCCACTGGTGTAATGCACCCATACAATTGGGACATTAGTTTTATAGTTATCTGAGAAACTGTTACTATGGCTCAATCCTATACATGCTTATCTGGTAGTAAGTCCCATTGAATTCAGTGAGCTTTACATCTGTGTAAGCATGTATAGGCTTGCAAGGTAAAAAGAACTAGATAATTTTTATTTTCTTTTGAAATCATATACACAAAAAGTGGAACCTAAGGTGACCCGAGCCCTTAAAAAGATGCTGGTAAACATTAGTTGAGTTGTGTATACTGAAATCATAGATATCTCTGACTTTGCACACTGATGAGGAATGTTTACTGCAAGTAGCAAGAACGCTCTTCAAAGAATTAGTACAAAACAAGAAATAAATGTGCCATTAAGTGGGCATCAGTAATATCCCCAGTGTTAGGAAAGATCAAAGCACACATTATCCCTGTCCTAGAAAGTCTATCTTTGCAAAATCACATATAAACAGCATCTAAATATTGGCACTCAAAGCTCCATGAGAGCATACTTGGCTGCATCATGTTTGGGGACAGATTTCTGAAGCAGTTGATGAGCCCCATCATACTCTGCTTGTGAGAGGAGCTTCAGGATAAGCATGAGGAAAATTCTCAGCACTACAGCCATTTTCAGATGTCCTTAGGGTCTAAAATGAATGTACATCAAAGCAGGAGTGACACCATGGTGACAGGCTTCCCCCCAACCTAACTGTGCACTTAATAATGTGTACAGAAAATCTTGTGCATAGAGTTATATGTGCTGAAGCTTTTTAGATGTGTTTGGTAGAGGAGCCTGCTGCCATGGTGCTGTTCATGCTTTCAATTTAAACACTGAGAAAGCCTAAAAAGAGGATTTTCTCTGTACTCTGCCCAAGAGTTGTATTAGGGATGGATTTGCCTTTAGGAAAAAAAAATAGAAGTCATTCAGAACTCTCATTTCTTGGAACCTTTCCAAACTCCTAGAAGTTAGGAGCAAATTTCTAAATTCATGACAAATGCACCTAGAAGGAAAATTCACCCTCTAATGAAAACCACATTGATTAACTACTGTACTGATATGGATGAGTGAAGGCTGCTAAATTCTGTGGGACTTGTAAGAATAGATGTTCCCTGCTTCAGCTGCATGTGCTTATGCTTACATTATACCGGTGGTGTAGTTGCCTTCTTTAAATGGTATCCTACCTGGGGCATTTGGTGGGCCGCTGTGAGATACAGGAAGCTGGACTAGATGGGCCTACGGCCTGATCCAGTGGGGCTGTTCTTATGTTCTTATGTACTTTGGGGTTTACTCACTTTCTGTCTGCATCTCTGTTCAGTCAAAAAATAAAATAAAATAAATTGGCTGCCCTTTTGTCACAAGCTTGTATGTGGCTGGCTTGTCAGCTCATGAAGCTTCGTCTATCTTTGGCAATGAGGATCTTCTCACTCTCTCCTGTTTAGAGTACTTGACTATTGCTACACCCACAAGAATGAAGGCAGGGAGATTCTGAATAAATTACCCCAAGGACAATTATCAGACTGCTGCAGATGTCAGGACAGTGATGCTAGAAACAGAAAACTGGAGGAATTTTTGGCTGCAAAAGTGAAACTAACTCCTGTGGAAGACAGCAGTCACTCTGTCTTGGGAAAAACTAGGCAAGCAACAGCTTATTCATTTGTTTATTTGTTCTCCTGAAGGTACTCAAAGCAGCACACAACAGTATTGAAATATGAGTACAGTTAAAATCAATACTGTATAACGTGCAAAATAAATATTAAAATATATAATTATAACAAAGATAAAAAATTTAGGCTGCAATCCTACTCACACTTTCCTGAGAGTAAGCTCCATTGAACAAAATAGGACTTACTTCTGAGTAGACCTGGTTAGGATTGTGCCCTTAAAAACATCCAGCAGAAGACAGCACATCAAATATCATAATATAAGCACGGATACAACCTGCTGCTGCCAGCCACCAAGGCTAAAATTAGATGGCTTGCTGGAAAAGGAATGTTTTGGAACCTTGCTGGAAGGCTTCTAAAGAAGGAACTGTTCTTAAACTAGAAGGAAGACCATAATGTAGGTGCCACTACCAAGACAACCCTGTTTTGGGCCACCACCCCTCTTACCTCTGTAAAGGGATGACATCTCTAAAAGTACACTCTCTGATGGGTTTGTTTCTTGCGGTTACAAAGGTGACCTGGCCCTGTTTCTGCCCCTCACTGATTTCATTGTTGCCTGAAATACTACATTTTCAAACACAACAGGATCTACACAAGAGCATTTTTCTCCTACCCTATTGCAAGTTGTAGCAGCCACCAGTGCTACACAGGGCAACAAAAGGACATGGCCACCTAATCCTGCACTTGGCAAGGATGTCTTTACCAAGTGTCAGGTTCCCCCAAGACACTGGGCACAGCTCAGTTAATGGCACTCTCAGGGAAGGAGGGGGGCTGGGGGAGGTGGGCAGATTTAAGCAGAAGGAGAGAGAAGGATAGGGAAAGAGGAACCGAGGTATTTGAGCGAGGAAATTAGAGAAGGAACAGAGAATTGAGAAGTGGATAGATGGAAAGACAAGGGACAAGACACTATGGAGGCAGAAATTGTGAGGAAAAAGGAGGGAAAGCAAGACCCATGCAATAGAATGGCAAAGAGGGTACAGAAGGGAAGTAAGGGCACCGATAAGCAAGGAGCAGAGGTTAGGCTGGCACTAAATAAATCTTGCTTTTTTATACCTTTTCCCACTGCCTCCACTTTCCTTACCCTGCCAAATTCTACAGGTCTGCCGCAAGCCACTGCACAGGATGCCTGCACACAACTGCTTTTCCCCAGCGCATGCATTTTACACGTTTTAAATAAGCCAGTAACGTAAGGAGGTTGCTCACCTTTGTTGCAACTCTCACATGTAAAGAACTGATTTGGGGCACAATCCTAACCAGGTCTACTCAGAAGTAAGTCCTATTTTGTTCACCAGGGCTTACTCTCAGGAAAGCGTGGTTAGGATTACAGCCTTAGCTAGTCCAACATGCAGAATTCGTGCAACATCACAAACCCACAAATCACACCACTTCACTTATTACTTTCACACACAAAAGGGGTGCTGTTCGACACTACCTGAAAAGGACAAAGGATAAGGGTTTTTTTTACATAAAGATAAATACAGACTACTGCAGTTCCCAGCTAGACTTCAATATATACAATTACTACAGTTAACAACAAAATGAAATCTCTGCTGTGACTGTGTATTAAATGCTTGCTTCAGGGATTCTAGCAGCCTCCCCTGAGAGCTGAAGGCGAGGAGAAGAACAATATTCCTACTTATTAACCAAAAGCTTTGCATTTGTTGGGCTGATTTTCAATTAAGCAAATATGATCTGATAGAATGCATGGCCCCACATTTCATTTGTGAAATGTATGATGCTAGTTAAGCATTGTTGACTGTGTTCTTTGTATGCAGAATCTGATGAAAAAGGAAAAAAAAGCAAAAGCAAGATAATTACTGGCAAGAGTGCCTCTCATTTCAGAAAACAGTCCAAGGTTCACAACACCGATGATGAGGACTACAGCTGCAATTCTCCATAAGTTTTAACATTTCAGACTGCAAAAAAATCAACAAAGTAGCACTTTGGTGAAGAGAAGCACACTCCATCAATGCTGGCTTCCCTATGAAAACGGAAAAAGTGTGCTGCTCACGCAAAAGGTCCCTTCTGCTTACGCAAGGCCCTATGCGCACACGAATGAATTGCTCCTTCTGCTCTCAGAGGGTGCTTGAATTCACAGAGTGCACTGTCATTAACAGAAACACTACAACCCACACAACCGAGCAAATACAGTTATAAATTTTGCATGGTGCCTTCCAATAAGTAATTTCACAAAGCTGTGAAAGGGTTCCCTAGAGGTTTCCCCATCTATGTTACTTAATGAAACTTAAGGACAACACCACTTCTGTATACAGTAATTTTGAGTGTAAAGATGATGAATTTTGGGGCCAAGCTTATACTGATGATACTGCAGTATCCACCCAGTTGAAATCAATACTGTACCTTGGCCAGTGACTTTCTCTCTTACTGTCCATTTGTAGGAGAATACAAATACACAAGGCATCTGACCACAACAGACAGACAGAAAGACACACACACACACACACACAGAGAGAGAGAGAGAGAGAGAGAGAGAGAGAGAGAGAGAGAGAGTACTGTTGCCAGTGGTGAGTTGTTGGGTAGATCTGTGAGATAAACTTATTAAGGATGACTAAAAAGCACTGACAAGCTTTGTTTTTTTTAAAATCAGACTATCATCAGATTATCAATAACAAGCCTTTTTAAAAATAGAACATGTCTCAACTACAACCTGCAGTTAAAATGTAATAAAAATGTCTACATGCTGCCTTTCCTATATGCTACCAGGAGTGGGGGTTAGGGGATTGTGTCAGTCTTACATGCTTGCATTTACAGGTCCAACCTCATTATACATGAATTTTTTATACACAGATTTGACTCAATCACAATTTAAAAAACTGATTTTCTTACTGTTGTAAAGAGAAAGTCATGCAAGCAATTACAGGTATAATCTAAATATCCATGGATTTTTTGTGAGAAGGGCCCTTTCAATTAAAGGAAAACAGTCGTTTAACAATAGCCTCATTAATGCAAGAGAGGGCAGCTGACAAGCCATCAATCATTCTCTCTCCAGGCACGTAGCTTCACTCCAAGACAAGTGACCCCTCCCGTCAAGTGAAAGAACACGTGAAAGAAAATCACTTTGCACTGGTGAAGAGAAGGGCTTGGAGTGAAGCCTCTCTAAGCACCTGGAGGGAGACTGATTGATGGATTGTCTTCTTAATAGCTATAATCTTACATCACAAAGGTCAGCAAGGCAGTTTTAAAATCACCTGGAAAAAGGGTCATTTTTTAAAAATGGATTTGCTTTAATGCAATTTTTGCCATCCATGTAAATTCTGGGAATGGAACCCTCGATAATAACTAGACTCAACCTGTATTTATTTAATTTAAAACATTTATATCCCACCCCTTAGACAAGCTATCCAGAGAAGCTGTAGCATATAACATCTAAGCATATAACATAAAGCTTATAACATCTCAGTAACTACAAGTGTAAATCAGAGGGCAATTGTAAATATCTTGTGTCAAACTCCATTTTGATCAACCTTTTCAAATCACAACCACAGGTTTTTCAAGAGATTGCCATAGAGCTGAGGTTTTCAAACTCTATGGGAGTTTGAAACCCGCAGTAAGTCCCTGTGAGGGTGGGGGGAGGCAGCGGGGGGGGGAAGGCAGCAATGCATTCCCCAGGATCGCACTGCTCAGGGGGGCTGCAGGGACTGGGGCACACCCTCCAGTTCCTGCAGCAGCCGTCCCTGGGTGCAGGAAGCCCTGCACAAGCCTCTGCGGGACTCCCCAGGTCAGCAGCAGTGAAAGTGAGCGATTGCGTTCTGCCTCCGCAAAATCGGAAATGGAGCGCGATCGCTCACTTTCACTGCTGCTGACCTCGGGAGCCCTGTAGAGGCTCGCACAGGGCTCCCCGCACCCAGGGATGGCTGCTGCAGGGACTGTAGGGTGCACCCCAGTCCCTGCAGCCCCGTCAGAAGTGAAAGTGGAGCAATTGTGCTCCGCTTCCGGTTTAGCGGAGGCAGGGTGCGATCGCCCCACTTTCACTCTGGAAGCCTCAGGGAGCCCAGCAGAGAGCCACGCGGGGCTCCCTGCATTCCCAGGAGGCTGCAGGAGGCTGTGGTGAGTGCAGTCAAGCCCCTGCAGCCCCCTGAGCAGCGCAATCCTGGGGATTGTGTCACTGCCTCCTGGCTGCCCCCGCCCCTTAAGAGCAAAGAGGCCAGGGCCCTCAGGCTGGGGCATCACGATGCCCCAGTCTAAAAACCTCTGCCACAGAATGTAGATTTATGCTAAGGTCACCAACCAGTGTAAGTGACTCAGCATGTCAGCATGGACTGACAAGATGACATGAAGCAGACCCTGATGTATGCTGATTCTCTGCCACTAGAAAATATCCTCTAATTCTAAGATCATTCATATAGGTAATAAAAACAGCATGCTTAATCTGGCAAGCAACATTCTAGTTGTCAGGCATAACTATGGGGTTGCCATTAAAAACAAAATACTTTTCAATCATTTCAAATTGCGTCTTCAAAAACCACATGTACTGCAGGAGTTAATGGAAGGAAGCTTGAGAAGTAGGGTTAGGATAATAACTAGCTAGGAAGTTAAGCTGCTCAGAAGGACATAGATATTTGAGAGGATTCATCAACTGACAACCTGCATGTGAATCCAGGCTCCGCGGCATACAAAAAATCAATGCTCTTCTAGGTTATACGTACAAAAGCATTGTATCCAAGAACTGGGAGAAACGGCTTTGTAGTGATTAAGACCTCATATGGACTGTGTTCAGTATGGTCTACCAGTCTGAAAAGGATGTTGACAAATTGGAAAGGATTCAGAGGAAACCTACAGAGATTACAAACTGTTCAGAAGACAAGTCATATGGAGAGTCTGACAGATCTTGGCATATTTAGCCTAAAGAACATTAAGGGGGTGGAGAATATGCTGACGTTTTTCAAACATGTAAAAGGCATTTGGACAAGAGAGTGGGGAAATGTATTCACAGTATTCACCAGAAATACTGTATCCATTAAAGCGAGAGCAAGATAAATTTTTAGGAATGAAATTTATTTTAAACATTAGAAAAATCATTCCATCCAGAACTGCAATGGAATAATCTGCTTAGGGTAAATGTAGAATGTCCTTCCTTGACAGTTTCCATGGAAAGCCTGTACAGGCATATTGCAGGAACGCTGAACTTGATGGGGTTCAGTTAACGGATCCTACATTTTGCATGTTTGTAGTCCTAAATTCAACACCTGGCATAAATAGCAAAAGGATATCTAGCTCACATCGTACAGAGCTGTTACAAATCATGTACACTTAGCTAGATGGTTACTGCCTTATTTCTTCTTGGCCCTCTGGATGCCCTGACTGGTCATATAAGGCCTGACATCCCAAACAGAAGAATGCTCACTGATGACGCCTGATTCCTTGCCTTTTCTTTCCATCCTGTTTGGAGATGCTGTGATTGCCACCAACCTGCTTTCCCCACCCAGCCGTGGGGGTTCGCGTATGTTTGCAGAAGTGGAACTATGGAAGTGCACCAAACACAGTTTGTGCCAGTGGCAGACCTGAGGTGGGGCACTGGGGGGGGGAGGGAAATGCCATGGGCACTGCACTTGCCGCTCCCCTGCCACTGCCACCTCCACCCATTGGTCCAAGCTGTTCTGCGGGCAGGCAGCCTCCTGAGGCTTCTCCCACTGTTTTAAACAATACTTTCAGTTTCATCGGGAAAATGGAAGTATTTTTTAAAGCGACACGAGAAGCTTCAAAAGACGCCGAGTGTTGCGTGAGGCTCCATGAGCCTCGGTGAGTATCCTGGTGAGGGGGGGCAGCGCATCGGGGATGGCATGTTGTGGACCTGCCACAAGTCGGAATGAGGGCAGGTTTGCTAGTGGTTTGTGCACAGTTGCTACTCCACCCCCACCCCAATAAACAGCACACGACGCACTCTTTAACACACAAAGAGTGCTGCCAATCTGTGTTACGTAACTGATTTAAACATAAAAAGCTCTCCAAAGTTTCACAGTGATTTCTGAAAGGCACAGTAAGCATTTTATTTGGAGTTGTGCTTTGTGTGCCACGTTAAGCAAAAGAACCTGGCGGCTGCAACATGCAAACCCCGGTTCTGCAGGCTTCTACCAGTGAGAGCGCTTTGCTGCAGCTTGCAGATATCCCTGTGCATTATTCATTAAAAGAGCTTTCCTGAGGAAGCAGCTGCCGCAGCACTCCTTGCTGTCAAGGCAATTCCCAGATCCGGGTCTGATCAGCAGTACAGCTGCTTCGATTCATCCACATTCTACTTCTTGTTTCCCAAAGGCACTTGTCATGTGCAGCAGTTTTGGGGACACTTACCACACGTATCCACACTTATCCTTTTTTAATGTTTACATGCATAATTTGCATAAGGACTGGTGTTCCTGAAAATTTCAACTAATGAAAATTTAAAAAAAAATCAACAATTTAGCAAATGGACATGGTGGGCCAATTTATCAACAGCTATTAGCTATGGTGCCAAGATGGAGCTTCCATCTTCCGAGGCAGTACACCCCCGACTAGAAGATCCTGGGGGAAAACAAGAAGGGATGGATATATCACGTCCATTATTATGAGCTTCCCAGAGAGCCACTGTTGGGGGAAATGCACTGGACTAGTGAACTGGACATCACAGCTGTTCTCAATTCTTAAGATCAGACTGACAAATGGCTGTGAAGAAACTCAGGTTAAATGGTCATTTAATGACACAGAACAGGCAAAAAACATGTAATTAGTCAGTGGAATTGATTGCATAAGATGTGGTGATGGCCACCAGGATGGGGTCTATTAATGGCTACTACTTGTGATGGCCACGGGCAGGACCAGCCTTGCCATGCAGCGACATGAAACAGTCTCATGGAGTGGCACTCTTAAAGGAGCCACAAACAGATGAGCCCCCAGCACATGTGTCCACCACCCCCTCCACTGTGCCATTCTACTGGGGGTACCGATCCTCTTCGGACTTGCGGACAGCAGTTGAAATAGGGTTGCAGAAACAAAAGCTCCCTTCTCTCTCAAGCGATGCTAAAAGAAGTAGGGGAGAAAAGGCTGTCGTCTCCCCAAATAACTTCTTTCCACCTAGGGACAGGGCATTTGGAGCTCGACCCCTTCACTTTTCCCACTTCCCTTTATTTACAACAAACACAACAAGCAGCCTCCCTGCTCCTTGCTGCTTCTCTGTGCAATGAATGGCAACATAGGTTGATGAGTGTGCTTGGTCCCTGGGGGTGCCTGACAGACCTCCTGATCACTACTACCACCACTGGATGCAGAATGAGTTCTGTCAGCATTGGCACCAATAGCGGTGAACAGGACTGGGCAGTCAGTGAGTTCATGACTATTAGCTGCAATTAGTGCAGAATGCGGTGACCTGTGTGGTCACTGGAGGTAGGCGGTTTGACTCTGTTGGGCTGCTTCTCCAGTGGCTGTACTGGCTGCCCATTTGTTTCCGGGCCTAATTCAAGGTGCTGGTTTTGACCTTTAAAGACCTATAGAGCTTGGGGCCAGGGTATCCTAGGGACTGCCTACTTTCATATAGACTGGCTCGGCCCCTTAGGTCTTCAGAGAGGACCCTCTTACGAGTGCTAACGCCCAAGGAGGTGCGTGAGGGGACGGCAAGAAATTGGGCCTTCTCAGTAGTGGAACTAATGTTATGAAACTTTCTCCCCCTTGATCTATGAACTGCTTCCTCCCTGGAGATGTTCCAGCATGGCCTGAAAACTTTTCTTTTTAGACAAGTCTTTGGAGTTCTCAGTCTTTTTAACATCTGGTTTTCACAGGCTTGAGTTTTATTAAATCTCTGCTGATGCTCTTTTTTTGGTATAATGTCTGACTGCTGTTTTTAAAGATGTTTTTAATTGTAATGGTTTTAATGTTTTAATTTTTGTGTTATGATTTATGTTTTATTAGTATTTAAGCTATGTTTTAAGCCGCCTTGGGTCCCTTCAGGGAGAAAGGCAGGATAGAAATATAGTAAGTAAGTAAGTAAATAAATAAATAAAATATGTTATATTTTATGTCATTTGTTTCAGTTTGTAAGTAGCTTCCTTTTATGATTGGAAAGGCAGGACAATAACTCTTACAGCACAATCCTATGCATGTCTACTCAGAAATAAGTTCCTTTGTGCTCAGTGGGACTTACTCCCAGGAAAGTGTGTTTAGGATTGCAGGCTCAAGTAAATAAAGAAGGCCCCCAAACATGGTTCTACTCTGTTCTCATGTTCCCCCTTGTCCACTATTTAAAAAACTAGCAAACAATGCACCAGACCACATTACACGTTTGGAGGAATGTCTAACATTAATAGTTGATGTTCAGTCCAAGTAGCACCTTTTCAAGCAGAATTTTCCCAACATATCAAGATCACTAATTCTGAACTAGTTAGTGAACATTATATGCTGTCATTCTTTTTAATTTAAGAGATGTTTTTTTTCCCCCCAGATTAGGATAATTATTTTGTATCCTTAGATGCCGGGGGAGAAAGCATCAAATTAAGGAAATCTTTGAAGTTTTCTTGTGTTCGTATCATCTTGAGAAAATGTGAGGCTTTAGAACATTCCACCTTCTTTCATAATACATGATAAAAGGAAGAGAAGGAGGAAATTGCTTCAAAGTGAGGGTTTGGGGTCATTGCCAACCATTAAGAGAATGTGAAGTACCAATATAGACATCTCAGAAAAACATGTTAGGTAAAGGTTTTTCCCCACATATTGATTTTAAATTATTGCTGTGTGGCAACGGTCACAGTCCAGCAGTAATTGTGCCACGAGGAAGGAAGGCAAGCAAAGCCCAATCCTATCCTTGAGATACACCAGTAGAAAAATGCCACACCAACGCAGCTCAGATGTCATTTGGACACCAAGACAACTCTACTGGCAGAGGGGTGAAACAGGTAGGAGACTGGGGTGTGACCTGGGAGGGACATAGGAGCAATGTGGGAGGAAAGAGGAGTTGTTAATGCACACCATATCCTAACTCCCTTCAGACAACACACACACCCCTGGCACCAGAAAAATGCTATGCCAACAACAGAGTTAGCATGTATAGGAGTAACACCAGAAGGAACAACAGGGAACAGGAAAATAGCAGAAAACTGCACCTCGTGCCACCCTCAGACCTACTTGGGCATACCCTTCCGAGGCATATATATATAGGCATATAGCCTTGCCTATATGTCCCATGGAACTCATAACGGCCAAAAGCCTGAGAGGAAAACATGATGGGGAAAGATGTTGGGGGGAGAGAAGGAAATGAAGAGAAGTCAAGGTTTAGTAGAGAGGAAAATTCGGTCAGTGGCTATGGATCACAGCTGCTCAACATATGTGAGGGGAAGGGGATCCAGAACTAGGCCATGCTTGAGGGTCCACATGACCATGATGCTGACCCTGAATTCCAGATAACTCTAACAGCTCAATCTATGCATGTTTACTAAGAAGAAAATCCCATTATAGTCAATGGGGGTTTACTCCCAGGTAAGTGTGGATAGGATTGCTGCCTAAGTAAACCACTGTAGTTCCAAATTTTAGACATGTTCCAGACTACGGTAGTATTCAGACATTTCGGTTCAGCTTCCTGTCCACCTATAGCAGTCTTCTCTGTGATAGCTCTTTGTCTTGGCTCTCCCTTATCCAAGCAGCCCAAGTCAGGCCCAGCCCAGTGCAGTAGAAGATAAAGGAGCCATATCTTCTGCACATGTGTTCATGGGTCTTTTGACTGCCACTCCACTTTCGCCTGCATCATGCACCAGCAGATGTTTTACGCGTTCATTTTAATAGGCAGGGAAAGAAGTTTACAGCTAGATGGGGGGGGCGGGAGAAAGAGACAGCAAAAATCATAGCACCTTCATCTCCCTCTCTATCATTTAAAAGTACACTGCAGAGCTCTAGATTGTAATCTGGCTACAACGCTGGCTACATCTCTGAAGTGCATTCCATTTTGCGATTCAGCCTATGCAGTGACCAAGGTAAGTCCTCTACTCTTAAAGCACTGGAGAACATCAACAAAGAGCTCATTGCCATGGCAGTAAGAGCATATCAGTCTTTAAGGGGACCACAAGACTGTGTCCTCGTCCCCACTACAGAGTCCAGCTACTGACTACCACTCTGGATCAGAGTTTGATAGTCCTTCAAAAGATGAGATATACATGAATTTAAAAATGTAAGAATGTGGACAAAATATGGAAGAATATACAATAAAATAAAAGTGAAATCAAGAGAAAAGTTTGCATCCTTGAACTGTAAGCATGTTACAAAGAAAAATGTTAAGTGTTACCTTAAGCAGTTCAGCTCATGGACTTTGCTTTATTTAACCACAACCAATTAAATCAGTTCTGTTCCTGAGTTAAGTCATTCTAACCTATTTTTAAAGCTTCTAATGATGGGGGGCCTACAGCTTCCCTTGATGATTTGTTCCATTGCCTAACAATTCTTGGAAACATCTTCATTATAAATTGCCCAACTCTTTCCTTCTTCTCTTCAAGCCAAGAACACATATACAGTCTAAAATAAAACGCTTGATTACAGTTCTCAAGGATATTAAGATGATCTTTAATTTGCCTAAGCATTGCAGAAGGTAAAAACAAAAAAAGAACATCTTTTCCCCCAAGGTAGAGGTAAAAGTAACAACATATGTCCGAGCAGGTCAGTCCCACATGGGTTTCTCAATTAAAAATCCAGTATCTTGCATCTAACTCTGATACAATTACTTTCTATGCCAGCTGACATAAGCTGATGCAAGTTGCGTGGCTCCCATGTTAGCTGTTTATGGATTTAACTAGTGTGGAATGAAACCAGATCACATGGAAGCAGGTCCCATGCCACAAAATATAGGAAATAAGCAATATTTTAAAAAATGTGAGCTATCAGTGCATTTTCCTTTGCCATCATGCTCTTTTACACAAGGAGACATATTTCTTTGGAACCATTTCAGTCAGAACCCAAGATGGTGACAACTGACATTTTCACTTTGGTCAAGGGACAGGATGGTTGGACACTTTTCTCCAGGAAACAAAATCCAAATGTTTCAGTTCCAGTCAGGTGCATGAAAGAGGTCCAGAGACAAAGAGGTAGAGCTGTGTCCCACCCGATGGAAGCTGGACTCCAGTCACAGTACTTCAGTGATAGTAGTTATTATTAATTATTATGAAATTTTATATCTTACCTTTCCACCATTGAGCTCAGGATGGTGGAAATGGATGACTCAACTTTATCCTCACAAAAGTCCTGTGAGGAAGGTTAAGTGAGAGGGGGTGTGACTGGTTTAAGGTCACCCTGTGAACTTTATGACCAAGTGCCCAATCCTCTCCAACCTTCCAGGGCTGATGTAGCTGCAATGCAGCTCCAAGATAAAGGAATAAAGATTCTCTTAACTTGTGGAGGCCTCCATGACTACCCCCACACCACAGAATGCAGCACATGCACTATTGGCATGGCTGCATTTGCACTGGAAAGTTAGTTGGGATTGGGCCCAAACTGGAACTTGAATTCTGATTCTGGTTCTTATCCCTATCATGGGAAAAGGATGAGTCCTAGCCAGCAGGTCTGATAAGACCAATGTACCAACCCTGATTCACAGGTAGTACAATCACTAGCAAGGATGGCAAGGCAGAAGATGGGGGGGGGGGAGTGCAGTAAGTACAGCACGCTCTGCAACTAGCAGCCCCTCCCCCTCTGTGTCAGAGCCATTCAGAGCAGCGAAGGTATGTTGCCACCACCACCCTGAATGGCTCTGATGCCGAGGGGGAGGCACCGCTTACATGGTGTGTTGTGGAGTGTGCTGCAATTTCTACACCACCCCTAGCTTTGCTTCTGAGGCCAGGTCCTTCTCCTGGCTCCTCAGATAGGATACCAGGTTCAGGATAATTCAGATAAGGTCTGCAATGCCAGGTGGATTCAGATACAGAGGAACAGACAGGACTGTGGGGGAGCCATAAGCAACACAGAGCAACTTTGTTCTGGTCCCAGCATTGCTGCTGAAGACCATCAATTGTGACATAGTCATAGGGCTGCAATGAATGTCTCTTCACCATAGTTCTGCATATTTTAATTCGCTGTTCTTTTCCATCAAAGACCTAATGTGATGTTAGGTCAGTCTAGGACCAGCTACCTACCTTGGTCTTAATACATAACTGTACTGATCTGAGCCAAGTTTACCCGGAATAACATTTCAAATAACTTTCAAAGCACAAGGTCCTAGCAGGAGAGCAGAACATCCCAGCTACCTCAGCATTTTCTAATAACACACTCTATCCAGCAAGAAAAGAAAATTATTCTGGATCTAATAGACGCTGTCAAAATTGAACTTGATTACATGGACAGTTATGAATTATTTAAAAAAAATCCCAGAGTAGCCCTTGCACAGGTTAATTAATTCCGTGATTGAAATAAGAAGTCAGATGAGATAAAAATATGCATTGATCTGCATAATTGAATTAAACCATATACATGTGAACATTAGTCAGTGAATTTTGTGGCAAAGGGCAGCAAGGCTGAAAAATGGGGGGGGGGAATTCAGTATTTTGTGTCTGGCATGCTGGGGAGAATAGGTTTTAAAAATATTTTAAAGTTAATGACTTTGATCGCACTCTTTAAATTGAATACACCTAAAGTCAGCCTCATTTCATTGCGAGTGTGAGAGTGGTTTAGAATGAAAACTTGGAAGGTAACGTGAGGCACACAGCACTGTGCTGCTTTAGTTTCTGTAGTGCAAGGAGCTTGGAAGCTAAGCAGGGTCAGGCCTGGTTAGTACTTGGATGGGAGACCGCCTGGGAATACCGGGTGCTGTAGGCTTATACCATAGTCTTTCGAGACTGAAGGTTGCCAGCCATCTCCCTATACTGAACGCTTACCCCAGCCTGTGTCCAGCTTCTCCGTCATGTTAGCAACAGGTGTGGCAAACCTACGGCACGCATGTTCAAGGTGGCATGTGAAAAAAATAGGAGATCATGCCCTTGAGCAAGGAACCAACTGAAATGGTCTCAAAAGTCCCCCCAGCCCAGTGATTAGGATTCTTCTTTCTCAACTGAGTAGCAACTATGTACTGCTGTTCTAAAGGTCCTTTGAGCCAGTAGCAGCAGTCACCTCCTTTTGGTCAAACTGTGTACTGACTTCCAGCTGTGCTACTATGGGCCGAGTCAATTAGAAGACTACTGACTCCATAGTTAGTCTTGAACTTGGCACAGATTGCTACTTTTTGAGTGACTACCTCCGAGTGCCAAAATCCAGCTGCAACCAAATGCCCAAGCCAATCCGTGCCCAGTTCAGTTTCTGGTGGGCTCGCAGTGGCAGTCACGTTACCAGCTCGTCCTGAGATAACATAGCTGAAAGCCAGCATTAAAAAACCTCAGCTGCCTAACTCTACATCATTTAAACTTCATACAATATTCTATAAACTTGAAAGGGAACCATATTAGCACTTAAAGTGCACCAAAATATCCCAACAATTTTGAGAAATGTGTCAGTGTAGCTTCTAATGTAGGTGGTTCCTTTTTGATTTGTCTAAAGTAACTTTTAATATATGGGCAAAATATAACTTGTGACTCTATTACGGATTTTGTCAGCTGTGTTATGTGATCATGGCCACACTGGTTACCTAGCAACCTTAACTAGGATTCTAAAGAGAATGTCTTAGTCTTGCTGTGGATTTAGAGCACATAAACCACTATAAATATACTCAGCTCTGCAAATATGTGCACTGTAAATACAAATAAAAAAGGTTTCAGATATCCGAGTCCCATTGCTCATAACTGTGCGGGTAGTATAATGAAAACAATATACAGAACATCTGAAAAACAAAGAGCAAGTCTCTCTCTCTCTCTCTCTCTCTCTCTCTCTCTCTCTCTCTCTCTCTCTCTCCAGATCTTTGAATTAGCCTTTTCACTAAATAACAGTATAGACTGTTAGTGCCTTGTGCACTAGCAGCTCAGTGCCCCGCCCTGCCTTGTGCAGGCAGGCTAAGGGGCAGGCTCCCATTGGTCCACGCTATCTTCCAAGGTGGGAACTGAGCTCACATGGGTGAATTCCGCCTGCCTGAGCGCAGTCTGGGAGCTGCTGCGACCCCACCTGCCCTCCCTTGACTCAGACTGAGATTAGCTGGTCACTTTCACAGGGCTGGTTAGGAATTTTTTGTTTTCCCCCTGATTGGCCGTGGTGGCAGTTTTTCATCCAAGATAGCAAGGTCAGGGGGTGAGTCAGATTCGCTCAATGATGCCTGTCCAGCTCAAAGAGGCAAGGCTGGCAAACCCCCTTGACAGGCTACGCTCACATGGTTTGCCCAGTGGGCCAGCGGACCAGCTGCCCTGTCCTTTCAGGGGTGACATTGACAGGCTGTACGCTGGTGATAACTGATGACAGCCCGAGACAGTTGGTTTGCCCTTGAGTCCCAGGGAAGGTAGACGGCTAGGTCTGTTTCCCCCAATTTTAGGACCCCGCACATTGGGAGGGCTACCTCCCCTTTTCCCCATCTAGCCCTGCTGCATTTCTGCTTGCTTGTTTTTTAAATAAAGTAGCCCTAGTTCAACCCAAACCTCAGTCTGGTGTCTTTATTGGGGGGTGCAGCAGGCTTAAAAGATTTCCACAGTTTTAAAACAAGCCCAGAATCTCTTTCTTTTTATATCAGAGCAGGAGAATAGACGCAAGTGTGCCAAGCTGTAGATCAGTGATTTTCATTCTTTTTCATCTCATGGCACACTGACAAGGCGCTATATTTGTCAAGGCACACCATCAGTTTTTTGACACTGGACAAGGCACACCATGCTGCTGCAGTGTGCCATGGCACAGTGGTTGAAAATAGCTGCAGTAGATACTAGTTTGCATGAACTGAAAAAAGCAGATCACAATCTAAATCAAGAGGACAAGAATATTGCTCACCTTTTTCAAGTGAGCCCTCACTGGCAAATTATACAAAACCATTTCTAATTATTCTTTAGTAGTTTGAATTTTCTAACTAAATACTAGTTGCTATACATACAATTATATAGTATAAGTTGTAAATAATGTTCTACAAAATTAGCATCATTGTTCTACCTAGGGAAGTTCTTACATTGACTTCATTCTTTCTAGGCAGCCTAGCTAGCTGTAGTTTGGTTTCCTGCCACTCTCAGGGGTCACTGCAGATAAGCCCACTTTCATCCATAGGATCTGTCTTGGTGATGCTGAAAGTCCGCAGTGTAAGATCCCTGCCACATTACACACAGTTGGGATTAGGAAAGCACACATTTTGAAATAAAATCTGATTTTGACCTGCTTGAGTCAATCTGTCTTTGAGGGAACACAATGACCTGACCTGTGGTTCCCTTGATGCTAAATCAAACCCATCATGATAGGGATGTGGAGGGTTGGTTAGCCTCAGAAAAAGTGCACCAAGCTTTACCAGAAAGTGCTCACAGCAAAATCAAGCAACACTCATTTCCAGCTACCATTAGCCCAGAAAATACAGGCATGCCCTACAGGGGTGTCATCAGTTAGGCACTTGCTAAGGGCACATGGCCATTAGGGGGCCCATCTGGCTGACCAAAGTCTGAATTCTCTGTACCAGTGGCAGTGGTACCACCCAGCGTACAATTAGGGAGCATGTGGAAGGCACCACAGGGGTGCCAGTGTAGTGCTTGGCCCTTAGGCCTCCAGCAATCGGCTGCCAGCACTGAGAACCTGAGCCAATCAGGAGAAGGTTCTCTCTCCTTCTGCCCCATCATTTGTAACAAAGAGACTGCAGAAAATGGCTTTCTGTAATAAGTGATTTTCATTGCTTCCCTGCCTCACACCATGCATCCCTGCCAGCACGTTCTCAGATTTGGATGACTTTCATTACTTCCAAAGTCTAATTAAGGCAGAAGCTTCACACAGCTAAAAAGAAAAGACTGAAATAGATGTTGGATAAAGGTGTCACATCCATGTCATATTCATACGCAGCTAAGATTTCCTCAGTAAGAAGATAGTGCGAATCGTAATAAATCCACACATTTCACCTTTCCTTGCATACAAATAGGTAGCGATGGCTACAAGAGCAGTATGTTTGCGGTTCCTCATGGGGGACCTTTATTTATTTATCTACTTGCAAATTTATACCCCACTTTATCTCCCTAAACGGCATTCAAAGTGGCTTACAAATATCATGAAAACAATATAAACATTAACATCTCCTTAAAATCAATAATGGCAGGAGATTTAGGACAGACGAAAAGAGAAACTTCTTCATACAGTGCATAATTAGACTGTGGAATTCAAGGAGCACAGGTCTATTACCTTTCCAAATTCATTTTTCTTATGCTTGTTTTTTTTTTAAGCCCCAGTAATCAATATCACTCCTAACTGGAAACATTTCAACTACTTGGACATGGGGATTAGAGATCTGAATTTTGGCTAACAAATTCAAATTAAGATACCCCTTTTAAGAACATAAGAACAGCCCCACTGGATCAGGCCACAGGCCCATCTAGTCCAGCTTCCTGTATCTCACAGCGGCCCACCAAATGCCCCAGGGAGCACACCAGATAACAAGAGACCTCATCCTGGTGCCCTCCCTTGCATCTGGCATTCTGACATAACCCATTTCTAAAATCAGGAGGTTCCACATACACATCATGGCTTGTACCCCATAATGGATTTTTCCTCCAGAAACTTGTCCAATCCCTTTTTTTAAACCCTGTTTTGGGCATGCTCTCTCTCTCTCTTCCCCCCCCCACCCCCAAGTTTAATCAGGGAACACCTGTATTTAGAAAGAAGTGTTGAAGCATTAGCACCAGTTATAGTCAGCTCCAGATAAGCAGAAGGCTTAATATGGAATTCTTGTTTCTTCACACACATGATGTGAAGCATTTCTCTGACTATCAGGTTTTTATCACTGCCATAAAAATCAAACATGAAATATGATTTTACTGCTTTCCTGTACCTATGGGAACTGCAAGTGCAAATACATAAGTCATCCTTCACAAATTATCAGGATTATCTACATGTATAATACAATGTGCTGCAGCTCTAGTTCAAGCAATGAAGTCTGTAAATACAGCATGCAGTGAGTCCTGCCACACTTAGTGCCATCATGAATAACCTTCTTTTCCTTCCTGCCATAAAAACAATCAGCAAAACAGAGAAACCTGAAAACTTTTCTTCCTGCCAAATGGGCAATACCAAAGTGACTCTGGGAATTTTATCCCAAGTGTCACAATCTACAAAATGTACTTGGCTGGTTCTTATTAAATGATTGATGTTTTTTTGTGACAGATTATATAATTATGATTCTTTATTCTACAATGCTACAAGGTTTAATTGATTTAATCAGTTTATTAATCAACTAAAGTTTAATCACACTTTAAAACCTGCCTCCTCCTGATTACACAGTGGACTGAGAATAAATGGCACACAACCATGAAGGACACACAAAATACCCTCTCTTTTTTCTCACTATGCCAAATTCAATTTTAAAAAATTTAAATGACATTTTAAAAATCTTTGTAGCAGAGATCTTATGAAGGAAAAATACCAAGGTACACAACTCAACAACCACAACATAACCAAGAAATGCCCACATGCGTGCATACATACAAGGTAGGGTTGTCAAAACCCTTGGTTGCACTTACATGCCAGCCTTGCTAGTGTCTGAATTACAACAAACTGGGTTGTTGAGCTGACAAAGTATATGTTTAATGCAAATTGTCTTTTAAATCCTTAGCTTCCACAATATCAGGGAAATTTACGTATGTTCATTCCTTAGTCCTTGATTCTAGTGTGCTACTATATTAGGCAAGGGGTTACTAGTGCAGCAGTGCCCTTGACCCCAACTCCCTGACCCAAGCATTTTTTCTTCTTTTCCCCTCAGCATGCAGAGCATGTTGAGAACCAAGATCCCAACAGGTTCCCCCACTTTTTGTCCCCCCTTCCCTTTTTGACTTTTTTGCTCATTGACTGCAGCTGCTGCTGCAGCCTTGTTACAGAACCACAACCCCTCTGCCTCCTGATTCGGGGGGGTGGGATTGCTACTATCATGGGGTTCTAGCTTCTCCATCCTGCTCCCAACTGCTTCCTCTGAATTTGAGAAGGCAGAGAGTAGAATGAGGACTGGAACAAGTGAAGCACATTCTGCTCCTTCCTTGCTCAAGTCCCACACTCTGCTTCCTCCCATCCTTGCTTCTTCCCATCTCCACTGAAAAAGCAGAGTGGTTGGGGAAGAGAATGGTGGCAGTTTGTTGCATGGTAGCTGCTGCAGATGGGCATTTTGGTTGGTCGTGTCATCCGCTCTTCTCCAGGGAACGTGGGGGAGGGGGAGCACTGTTTGGGCACATTCCCTATCCACTACACCAGGGTTTCTCAAACTAGGGCGTCGCGATGCCCCAGCCTAAGGGCCCTGGACTCTTTCCCCTTAACGGGCAGGGGCAGGGGGAGGCAGTGATGCAATCTCCAGGACTGCATCACTAAGGGGGCTGCAGGGACTCGCATTTACTTACCAGTCCCTGCAGCAGCTTCCCGGGGGTGTGGGGAGCCCTGCACGACCCTTTGCAGGGCTCCCCAGCCTTCAGAAAGTGAAAGCAGAGTGATTGTGCTCCACTTTTGGTTTTGCAGGTCACTCAGCTTTCACTTTCTCAGACACTCCCTGCACCGTCGGGAGGCTGCTGCTGGGACTGGTAAGTGCATGCCAGTCCCTGCAGCACCCTTAGCAATGTGATCCTGGGGATCACATAGCTGCCTCTCCCCTGCCCCCGCAAAGATTTGCTGTGGCTCAAACTCTCCCTGGGAATATGGAATACAGCTGTGCCTCGGTATCCATGGGGGTTCTGTTCCGTAACAACCCGTGGTTAACTGAAACCGTGGATACCTGCAAACCCCCCCCCTACCCTCTGGGGGTACGGGGAGCTCTGCTCCCTTTGCCTCCAAGGGGCCTCTGAGACCAGCAGAGGCCACAGGCGTCCATGGGCTCAGACTGAGCCTCTCCACAAAAAAAGTCACTTCTGGTTTTTCTGTAAAACTGGAAGTGATGCTTTTAATGCTTTATAAGACATTAGGAGGTCTAGAGAGGCTGGGGAATACAGTGGGGGTATACAGTCCCAATCTGTAAATAAGTGAATCCACAGATACAGGGTTCACAGATACAGCCCCACTCCCCATATTTCTTATTCTAAGTGGGTGAGAAAGACATTTATTAAAAATGGCCTCTACTCGTAAGAAGAAAAAGAGGCCTTTCTGGTTCAACTGAAAGACCTTACAATGACCATAAATTCTTTTTTTCAATATCCTCAAAAGGCACTTATATTAATATGCACATGTATTTAAATCTAATCAGTAGACTGAATAAATGCCAGACGTTAAATCAACTAAAAATATTAATTCATTGGCAGCCCTATTATTCTATAAGGTCATATGATTTTTCTGAAGTCATCCTTATGATTTTTGAGGCTAGAATATTGCCTTTTAAGTATTGGAGGTTAGCAACCCTGACTACAGGACAATAAATCACCCATTGCTACATACCTAATGAATTACTTGGCAGAGTTCTTGCAAGCTAGCACTAAACAGAAAATGAGACCTGAAGAATAATTTTTTTTGTATGTGTAGGGTATTTTATGGCAATATTTTATCTTGTAATTTAAATTACTGCAGGTGGTTTCATTTTAATTTAAAGATTTCCAAAACAGATTGAAAAAGAAATTCTAATCCATCAGGATAAAGGCGCCAGGATGTAAAGGAAGTGGTCACAGCAGCTGCAATTGCAGTCCTCTATCACTAATTAGCTCCTTGTTGCAACATGCATTAATGCAACTGTTATTTTTGCTAACCATTAGACCACAGAGATACCAGGACAGTGAAAGGATGACCTTCTAAGTGTCAAAGTAAATTGCTGAGGGCATCTGAAACTAATAGGCCTGTGCCTGAGCATCCAGAAAGAGTAAATAGGTTTATTAGCTTACTCATTTGGAAAGTCTTTGGCAGCCTAACAGCAAATTCAGTTAACCATTTCCTTAGGTGTAGAAGTGAACATGATCCTTCTATGCTGTTATGCAAATACCTTGAAACAAGATCTTGGTATTCAGAATAGTAAGACAGCAATCTGAAGCTTGCACAGGAAACGCTCTATTCTGTTCCTTGCAGTGTTGCAACATCTAGTGTCCAATTGTTTAAAAAAGTGGCATTGAGTATCCACTGATTTGGCATCCACTGATTAGATTCACCACTAATACCGGGGTCCACCTTTAAATGCCTTGTAACAAGGGAGAAAAAAGTACCAAAATCCCATTTCCTACCTTTGCCCTGATAAATAATTATAATATCATTCCATTATTCACCCCATCTGAATGTGATATAGCTTCTATATACTAATATACTAATGCATTCTGTGGTGGCAATGGAGGAGCAAGGAGCCTGGAAGTGGGTCTTTAAAGCTATTTTTCCACTGGTTTGGTATCCACTGACGGTTCCAGAACAGAACAGAACTGGGAGGGCACCAGGATGAGGTGGCCCCAGGATGAGGTGGGAGGGCACCAGGATGAGGTGGGAGGGCACCAGGATGAGGTCTCTTGTTATCTGGTGTGCTCCCTGGGGCATTTGGTGGGCCGCTGTGAGATACAGGAAGCTGGACTAGATGGGCCTATGGCCTGATCCAGTGGGGCTGTTCTTATGTTCTTATGTTCTTAACCCCAGTGGATAACGAGGCATGCCAGTCAGTTCTTGTTATCGACTGAGGTTAGGTTCCCAAAAACCCCAGCAGATAGCAAATCCACAAACGCTGAGCCATTTATCCAATGGGATCAATAGGGTTAGGGGGAGGAGTAGCTTACCTGCCAACAAGACATCCTTAGGAAGCCAGCAGAGATGTTGAAGGAGCAGCAGAGTCCTTCCAAAAGCTGCAGAGACCTTCAAAGTGGAGCCCGCAACTAGCATGGATCCCTTTAAAATAGCTGGGGAGATCCGCAGGTAGCGATGATTCGGCTACATGTTATATGTAAAATGCTAGTGCAGACATGCATGTCACTTCAGGGTTGGATCTGTGCCCAGCATGAGGCCCACCTGGGCAGGTTGACCCCTAAATTCTAAGTATAGTGATAGTGTTACCAGCCAATGAAAGGTCAGTAGTGGACAAAGGGTACCATTGTGGGGTGCCCTTTTGATCTGTTTGTGGATTTGCACCCCTGAAATCAGTCCTACATTGTTCATTTCTAGGAGCCTGCTGCTTATTTCTTGTTCTCTAAGCTTCAACTATCTATAAGTCTGTCGTTTGCTGTATGTATAAGCCCATAAATATTAGTGGATGGGCTGAGAGCATATAATGCAACTATACTGCAGGTAAAAAATACTGCAGGTAAGCAGATGTGAACTTGTTATTAAGCAAATCTGCTCCTATGCTTGGATTGGGGTATATATGTCTAGTTCAGCTGCCTGCTTCCCACAATGGCCAATCAGGTCCCTCACAGCAGTATATTCTCATGTCCATTTTGGACAGCCAATGGAAAAGGTACACATACCTAATCAAAGTCGTCATGTTTACTTGAGCATAGTCATTTTCAGTTATCACAGCTAGGTGAAGCATAATTGAAAGAAGACTGATCCTAACATGATCAAACAACTGAAAACTAATTAGGCTGAATAACAGTCTTTTACAATACAACTTGAGAGCTATCATAATTAGTTGCCATTGATAATTTTCTTTCATCTTCCTGACCATGCATTTATGTAAATATCAACTTGCAAGGAGAAGAGGTGGTGCTTTCACAAGAACTACTCAAATCATAATGACTTGGAATGACCAAAACGAAATCTCTCTTCAGAGGAGGCTGTATACACATTGAAAGGGTAATTGTGTGAGTTCTCTGAGATTTCTCAGTTTGCCTCTCCTTTGAGAATATGCTAGTGGTCCCTCAGCCTTAAATTATTATTTAAAGGTAGGTGGCAAAGGAATATCTGACAAATACAGGCCACTTAACGCAATTCATAAGTAACTAGCACTTTCAGTGGGTTGCACAGCTCAATGAACCCCCCTCTGCCCAACCTTTCTACTGTTAAGTCTACTGTGAACATTGGTGCCTCCAACCCTATGTGAGCTGAACTGATAGAGCATACTGCAAATATGTATTCTTTTGTTAGGCAGAGCTTTGCAGCAGTTCTGCCTAACCTAGGCTGAGTTCTTCCCAATCGTAACAACAAAGCACGACAATTTTAAAGAACTAGCAATATCTGCACCACCAATATGAAGGCAACATTTGCATTTTTTAAAATAGTAAAATCCAAAGTACTTCGGTGCAACCCAGTGGAGTTCAGACTTTTATTTCTCAAATAGCAGGCCCTACCTCTAAATTACAAATTCCTTTTTGGTATACAGGTGGGAACTCTTTGTTGGTAGGTTTGGCACCCGCAAATTTGGTTTTGGCACGGGTGTCAGACCTGCGGTAGAGTCCCTCACCTGACCTCCCAGATGTGATCAGAAGCATTTTCCAGTCTCGTCCAGGAGGCTTTCTGAAGCCCAGAGAGGCTGCATGTGGCCTCTCTGAGCCTCAGAACACCTCCTGGAGGTGTTGGAAAGGCACTTTTTGTTTTTGCAAAAACCAGAAGTGCCGCTCTGACACCTCCAGTCCAGACATGACCAGAAGGTGCCTCCAAAGGTTCTGTGATGGATCCCAACTGCAAATTCTATTATCTGCAGGTTTTAGTATCCACTGGGGGGGGCAGAGAATGGGTCCCCTGCGGATACTGAAGTCCAGCTATACTGCTTTTAAATTCTGGATATAGCAACAAGCTATTAAATAACATTACAATTTTAAAAAAATATTATTAATATTGCTGTTAGAATAATCATAGCATTATACAAATGAGAAGGAATAAGACATAACATAACTAATTCAAAAGGTCAGTAGACCAATTGAGACTTTCGGTTAATCTTTTCTGACACAATACAAAAATATTCTAATCCAGTGTTTCTCAAACTGTGGGTTGGGAGCTACTAGGTGGGTTGTGAGCCAATTTCAGCTGTGTCCCCATTCACTTGAATATTTTATTTTTAATATATTAGACTTGATGCTACACTGGTATGTGACTGCATTTGGGGAAATGTTACAGACCTGTACTTTTAACAAGCTACTATGTATATTCCTTAAACTATGAAGGTAAATGAGACTTACTCCTGGGTAAGTGTGGTAGGATTGCAGTCTAGGATTGTTAAAAATTTTCCTGCTTAAGGATGCTGCTTCTGGTTATGTCATCACTTCTGGTGGGTCCCAACAGATTTTGTCATTCTAAAAAGTGGGTCCCGGTGCTAAATGTGTGAGAACCACTGTTCAAATCTATTTGCTCTCTTCCTTCCTAATAGTACAATCCTATGCATGACTACTCAGAAGTCCCAATGAATTCAATGGAATTTACTCCCAGGTACATGTGCATAGGACAGCAGCCTAATCCTATCTAAACATACCCATCAATGCCGTCTCACCACTGGAGCGTAGGCTGCAACCTGAGGGGGCGGGGGCAGTCTCAGACATCTCCTCAAGGTAAAGGAACATTTGTTCCCTTGCTTCGGGCTAAACCTCCACTGTCCCAATGGGTCTATTTGGACTTTGCCAGCGATTGCTGCTGCATGTCCAAGTGGACCCAAGAAGGTGGATTGAGGCCAGGAAGAGACAGAATAACAGCAGAGCTGTCACCTCTGACCTCAGGAACTGACCTCTTCTGTCCTCAACACCCCCTGTACCAACTCTTCAGTGCCAGGGATCCCACAGAGGCTGTCACCTGGCCATCACCGCAAATCATTTACGGTGGCCAGTCTGCACTCTGTAGTGTGTCAAATTTTACAAAGCCTGTAAGGTATGCTGGATTGCCAGAGCACATGTTCTGGAGATGCAACAGGGCAGGCCCATAGAATTGGGCTGTAAAGCTTACAACGTGTGTACCCTCAACTATACCCAATGTATATCAATTTTGTTTTAGCTGCTTATCAATCTTAGGACCTTTTTTACTGTTCTGATTATTGCAGATTGTACCAATTAAGGTCATGTCTAGCTCCTCATGCTTGACTATATCTTTAAAGTATCTCAATAAACATTTCTAAGGACATAAACTATATTGCCAATAACCTTGCTGATTCACGGGAAACTGAAGTATAATTACCAGTAACCTTGCTGATATGGCAAACTGCTTTAGGTTTGAAGCTGTGAAGAGTTTAAAAGGTACTTGCAAGATTGCATAATGCTTAGCTGTTCCAAGCAAAGAATCCCACCATGAAAGTGCAATCCTTTGAGGAGTCCTCAAAAAGCTCTTTAGATTCTAGGCATATTAGTGGCACACAAATTTATTATACAACACTCACACATATTATGCGTGCACAACCCCCGCCCCCAAATATGACCTTAATGGTTCCCAAAATATGATCTTAATGGTTCCCAGTCTATGGGCAGATTTTATTTTGGCAAACACATGTTCACAGGCCTGGTTTTGCTGAGATAATATGAATCCAGCAGTGGCACTTGCTGGGGAAGATCAGCAAGCCTCTTAATAAGCACGCTTCTTAACAATACATTCTTTGTAACATGTAGTTTGCTTTTAAGTACATCTCTTCTTAATAAAGCATTTGCAGTTAACATGTACTTTGTCCATTATTGGGACTTTATTAAAATGCATAAAATCTGGATCATTTGAGACTAAGCTAAGATCAGACATATGGTTTTGATTCTTGTTTTCAAGAATCAATACCATACAGCAGGCAGACAACTTTATTATTCTGATGTATTATAATTTGCTGCAGATGTTTTAGACATTATCACTTTTTAATGGGTTTTTACAACGTTTGGCAAATATTTGAACAGACTATACACATTATCTGAAGACAAGAGAGACATCAGACCTTATATGAATCAACATTCATGGAGTCAGTCTCAGAGTTTTGCCTTCCTGCTTTTGCTTTAAAACTAATTTGACAAGAACATTCTCATGCCATCAAGGAAAGCCACAATCACAGATGTTGGGAACAAACACTCCCCAATTTCTGACAGAGAATATAAATTGCATTGTTTCCTACAGACTTTCATTATTTTTATTCGTCAAGTGCCTGCCATTTCTCAAGTTTAATACATAGATATCTTTGGTCCAAATTAGACATGGCATGGAAGAGGCAAAAAAAGAAAAGAAAAGATTGTCTTTCTTTCCTTTCTTTTTTAAGAGTTAATAACCATGGGGGGGGGGGGATTTACATCACTACCATAGCACTGGGAAACATTTACCTCTTCCCCATGTCATTTTCCCTTTGAAAATGTCCCAATAAGAGGCTGTTTGTCCAATCAAGGGAAACATACAAGTAATGTGAAGATCACAGACAGCTGGAAACATGCAGAGATGTAATAGTTTCCAGAGGTGATGTTCCCATGTGTTCGAAATAAACATTTTTCAAGGGAACATTCAATTCCTTTATAAACAACTTCAGTAAAACTACATCACAGTGACCTCTAAGAAAATGAAGTCTCTCCGGCAACATTTTAATTCATTTTTTGCCACGATCTCTTCCCATGATGAGAACACGCTGTAGTCTCTCACTAAGCAATGGTTTTCAGTTTACTACGCATAAGAGAATGTGCATATTCTCAACATTCATGGACGCAAAAAGAAGCAAATCAATAGTAGATGATAATGGATTTGGTGGAGCAGAAACTGAACGTATTCATTAAAAAGAATGCCTCAGACTTCGGACAAAAGAAATTCACAGCCAAATCTTACGGGCTTTGAGTGCTGGTGGAAGACACCTACCCCACTGCAGAAAAGCAGCTGCAAAGCACCTTCTTGCAGGTGCTGAACAGAGCACTTCTGGGGTGACGGCAGGAAGGCCAGAGCCTTCCTGCACACATTGCTGGAATGCCAGCTGCCCATCAAGGAAGGTAGAATGTCAGGGGATACAGGAAGGGCAGGAGGACAGAATGTGGTGAGGAAGGGGTGAAAGTCGGTGGAGAGAGAGGAATGAATGGGGACTGGGAGACTGCCTTCAGTTTGAACTACAATGGGATCTGCTGGGGGCCTGATATATTAATATCACTGATATCTTGTTATGTACATTATGTACATTAACATAATATATGTATATTAACTCAGTGCAATTTATGGTTCTTAAAAACAACAAACACTTTACCAGGGGTGTCCAAACCCCGGCCCTGGGGCCACTTGCGGCCCTCAGGGAGCCCCCAGTCTCCAATGAGCCTCTGGCCCTCTGGAGATTTGTTGGAGCCCGCATTGGCCTGACACAACTGCTCTCAGCATGAGGGTGACTGTTTGACCTCTCGCATGAGCTGTGGGATGAGGGCTCCCTCCACTGCTTGCTGTTTCACATCTGTGATGCAGCAGCAGCAGCAAAGGAAAGGCCAGTCTTGCTTTGTGCAAGGCCTTTTATAGGCCTTGAGCTATTGCAAGGCTTTCATTCATTCATATAAGTTCATCTTTAATATAATCATTTATGTAAACATGTAAATTTATTCAAATTTTAAATGCAGATTAATTCTTTTTTCCCCGGCCCCAACACAGTGTCAGGGAAATGATGTGGCCCTCCTGCCAAAATCTTTGGACACCCCTGCTTTAAACAATCGAACCAGTCAAAACTGCATTTATGAAATCAACAGTAAACTTGGCTTATCCTAGATGATCAAATGCTAGATTGAATATTTTTCAAATCTATCTAAACCTGAGTTACAAAGGG
Organism: Tiliqua scincoides; assembly: GCF_035046505.1. NCBI lineage: Eukaryota > Metazoa > Chordata > Lepidosauria > Squamata > Scincidae > Tiliqua > Tiliqua scincoides. The sequence continues at coordinate 166,883,143 of NC_089821.1, read as the reverse complement.
GCCAGGTGTGCTTCTCTCAGGAAGTTATTCTCGATCCAGACTCCGCAACTGAAAATATATCATACCTCGTACCCACATGCAGAACATCTGATGGTGAGGGCACAAGGAGAAGAAACTCAGAAGAAGAGTAAAGTTTTGGGGGCAGTTTCATCAAGCATTCATCAGTGCCTTGAGTAGAGCCTGGAAACAAACTTGAAAGTGAAATGGATGGAGGAGGATTGTCAGGTTCTGATCTTATCTGCTGGCCTCTAATAGATCCCTGGCTGCTGCATTCTGGACAAACTGATGCTCATAGAACACTTGAAGTGCATTTATTTATGCATTAATTTTTTTTAAAAATAACATCCCTCCCTTCCCAACAAGAATTCACGGTGGCATTGCAGTAGTTCAATCTGAATAGGACTAGAACATCAATGATGGAGGCCAGATTCAACATCTCTAGAAAACTGCACTAGATGGAGTTAATACAGTAAAAGCCTCCCAACACCACTGCTGCCACCTGGGTATCCCAGAACAGGGGCAGATCCAGGATTCTTATATGTATATCATATATGAGTGATGTTGCTTGGTGATAGTGGATCTACAATAACACAAGATAACAGTGTTATTGTTGTAATGGTACACAATAGGTGAACAATACCTATTAGGCTATTAGGTAGCCTTTTTACCTAATATTGTAATTAGGTAAACAATATTAGGCTTTAGCAGAGGGAGGGGCTAGAATTTGGCACTAGGCCTTGCCCTGTGTGTCATCAATAGGGCCTGGGCTTCTAGAGACCTGGTAACCTTTTCCCTCATCAGTGCCAAAAACAAGTGGGCCAAAGCATTGTAAGGGAAGCAGTCATCAAGTTATTATGTTATGCTATGCTATACTATCTTCTCCTCAACAACGAAGCTCCACAGCTTCCTAGAACAGATTTAAAGTCTGTCTCCCCAATGTGAAAATGTTGGAGCCCCGCGTCTTGTAAATTATTGCATCTGTTATAAAAGCAAGCACTTTAATAATGGAACTTGATGACAAAAGCTTGGTCTTTGACCTCTAATACAATTCCAGACTGCATTTGTAAAAACCGTGTGCTATTTTAAACACGTTGTCCTTTGTGTTTTTCTTAATATCTTCCATGCAGTGAAATGCAAAATTCACAGGGCCTTGGCTTTGCCTTTTGTAGGTTCATACAGATGTGTTTTATGGCTCAGAGATGTTATGTATGCAGAATGTCAGATCTAACCTCCCCCACAGAAAACATAGTTTGCATGTGAATCACTCTGAAGCAGAAACGACTCACTAGATTTTCATAAGGGCTGGTTTTTATTTAAACAAGCCATAACCAGGCATTTTTTTTTTAAAAAAAAGGTTTCAATACCAAATTGTATTAGACTAAAAGTCTATTTCTGTCTTAATTCTGCTACTGAATATTGAAAGTGCCTATCCCCCCCCAAAATACTGTATTCACGTTTGATTGACTTTTGAAGGAAAAATGGACACAAATACTGCTGATATTTTAGAATATTTGACTTTGCTCATGCTACATTATCTTTATCTGTACTTTTAATCTATTTTTAAAATGCTGTTTGTTTTTCTTTTCATTTTATTGTGTGCTTTTTCTTGTGTTATAATAAAGTTAGAAATTCTTAGAGAGAAAAAATACTGCTATTATTTTAAGATTACCTGTAAGATGACAATGTCTTTGGTTACAGAAATATTCCATTTTTCCTGTTTAGAAATTATAGAAAAACGTTCTCTACTTACTTCATGACATGATATTTGTACCTTATGCAGTGCAAACTAATGCCTGATTACTCAAAAGTAAGTCCAAGGAAAATATGTATAGGATCATAGCCTTATAGCCCAATCCTATCCAGGCCTTGCACTGATGGAACACATGTTCCTTCAGGACAAGGCCTGGGTTGATGGTGTGTCAGCCACTGAGACAGCATGTCAGCTAGGACCTCCAGTACAATCAGCTGATGGCCACGAGTACATGCCAGTGACCTTTGGAGTCCCCACTGGTGCAGGTAAGTAGGTGATGGAGAGGTTCCAGGGGAGAATCAGAGTGGAGATTGGGACCATCCAGGGGTGTGTCGAAGGCAGGATGGGGGCAGGTATTGGCAGCAGCAGTGGTGGTAATATCCTGTCTACGGCCCAGGCTCAACAAGCTCTCTTGGATCCACTCAGATATACACCAGCAAAGGAGCTGACAGAGATCTGAGTAGGCCCATTGAGGGCAGGACAGCAGGGAAGTAGGTAAGTAAAAAAAGTTTCCTACTTATTTCTGTGCTGCATGCTATGGGCCAATCAGGGAACAGGCAGCAACAGAGTCTGTGCCAGTGCCACTGCAGTCTCTGAGGCAGCCGAGGATTGGATTGGGCTGTCTGTACATTTTGCCTTAACCAAATGAGGCCTAAAACTAAAATGTTAAAATATTCCTGTTTGCTTTTGAAATCCCTGCCAGAGGACTTCAGAGGACAGATACACGCCTTCAGAAGAAGTTCCAGGCATTTCCATATACCTGAAACAGAAAGGTGCATTTTTGCGCCACTAAGTTGCAGAGCTGTTTTCTGTACTGATGTATTTGCATACCTGCTGGACATAATACTAAGAATTTGATTGTACAGTAAATTTCAACTGGAGAACTTTGAAAGTTTAAGGCAGGGCTTTTCAAACTGGGGCGTCACGACGCCCCTGCCTGTGGGCCCTGGCCCCTGCCCCCTTAAGCGGCAGGGGCAACCTGGAGACAGGGAGGAGGCAGCTGCATGATCCCCAGGATCGTGCTGCTCAGGGGGGCTGCAAGGGGGCTGCAATTTACATGTGGGTTTCATTCCTGGAAAATGGCTCATATATCAGAAACAAGCAAATGGAAACACCCCATTGTCGAGCTTCTAGCCTAAGAAGTCTTCTTTGCACTTGCAGTTGTGCCTTACTGAACAATTTATCTTGTCTGCACTGTACCAAACAGTGTTCTCATGTAAGCCAAGTATGTGGCCAGCAACTGAGACACACTCCCCTCTCTGGAGCTGGTTGATCACATCTAACTTAGCATCCATTCTAATGTATTTTCATGCCTTCTTCGCTGTAGGCTTCCCGGGCAATGCAAATAGAAGCTTTCCAGACATGGTCTTGCAGTGAAAAGAACAACAAGTATCTTATTTGCCTCTCATGCCGCATGTTCCTAACTGGCAGTGAAGAGTCTTATGTACTTGCATGGCAGCCGTTGCTGGGGCCAAGGGCAGACTGCCAGCATAGCATACAGCAAGGGCATAGCATTGGGCCCTTAATTGTAAATAGCTCTATTTCAAAATCATGCAGACTGTATAAATTGAGAGGTACCAGTACAATTTGAAGGTCACCATATTCTGCCGTCATCAGGCATCACAATGCAAATTAATGTATAGCATCAGATTAAAGCCTAATGCATTTGTTGTAGAGTAACTACATATTCATGGCTGATCCCTGTTGAGAAATTACTTTCTGGAATTCACAGGAATTCATTTCTGATTTCATTCTCTCTGAAAGTGCATCTTTATTGTTGGAAAGAGCATGGTGAATAAGCCTAATGAGACAATAATTACTTCTCACACCATCTTCCCAAAAGAAATTGGTGTTGTGATACAAATTGCAATGCAATGAGGTCATTAGAGATACTGTTTGAAACATGGCACACTAATAGAGATAGCCTATTTCCTTTCTCATCCCCAAAATTAAACATATAAAAACAATTGTAACTTGAATAACTGTGTAACTATGGCTTGGGCTGTAGTCATTCTGCATACTTTTCTCCACCTGAACTTTATCTTAAAATGAACTAGAACCTAAGTGCTGCAAGAGACCCAAGCAACATGTAGCAGAACTGCCTCCACTAAGGCGCTGAGGAAAATTGTTATGGCATAGCAAGCCATAGCAAACCCCACTAAAAAGGACAAAAAAAAGAGGCTTGAACTGGTAAGGGGAATGTTTTCTATTTTGCACTTGCAAAGCCAGGTGGGTCTTTATCTTGATATGCTTGAAAAAGAAGAACTTTAAACTGGGCACTGGGGAGGACTGGAAATCTCATTGATTCTTTTTGGGGGGTTGTTATTGCAGGCAGACTACAGAGTAAGCCCCATTGACCACTATGGACTTACTTCTGAGTAGACATGCATAGGATTGGGCTCACAGGCTGCAATCCTACCCACGCTTTCCTGAAAGTAAGCTGCATTGACCACTATGGGACTTACTTCAGAGTAGACATGCACAGGCTTGGGCTCACAGGCTGCAATCTTATCCACGCTTTCCTGAGAGTAAGCCCCACTGACCACAATAGGACTTACTTCAAAGTAGATTCACTTGGTGGAACAGGACTGGCTCCTCCTCATTTAATTATTCCTTTTATTTTAATTTAATTATTTATAATTTTAATTTGCTTGATGATGTCATTTCTGGCCATGGCATCACTTCCAATGGGTCCTGGACAGATTGTCATTCTAAAAAGTGGGTCCCAATGCTAAAAGTTTAAGAACTGCTGCAATAAGGTGTTAGTAAGTTGACACGTTGTGTTTGTGTGTGTGCGTGTGTGTTTGTGCGTGTGTGTGTGTGACTCTACAAGTTTTCAGAATCACTAAAATCAGAATTTGGAGGAATAATACCATCATGTTACATATCAATCAATGCGTAATTCTATGCAGAATGCAATGAAACAAACCACATTGAAATATCTGTGTTCTAACAAAAGGTACAGCCCAAAAACCAGTGGGGGTGGGGCGATGGTACATCACCACGCCCACCACCTGGGGCGTTGCCCTGCCCACTGCATGGGGTGACGCGAATCCTAGTGACGCCACTGGACAGAGTTTAACAAATATTGGATACTTACAAAATAAGTGTGTTCAGCCCAATTCTATGCATGTCTACTTAGAAATAAGTCCAATTAAGTTAAATGGGGCTTACTCCAAGGTAAGTGTTTTCAGGATGTCAGCCTTTCATAACATAAGGTCTCCACTACAGAAAACAATCTCTTTTTCCAGAGAGATTGTTTTCTGTAGTGGAGACCTTATGTTATGAAAGGCTGACATCCTGAAAGAGAGAGAGTCTCAGAGTCAAAACCAAAAGGGTCATAGGAAACATGTAATCATATCTGAGTACGGTAGGGTAATTTTTTCTTCCCCATGCCTTTTCCACTGCTATTCTTCTTACAGCAGGAAACATGAAAAATACACAATCTTCCATAGATTTGGGGGAAATGGTAGGAGAAAGACTTAAAATGCCAGTTCCCTCAGAGCTGCTGTTCCAATACAAATGCAGAACCCTCCCCTCCCCATCTCCTCACTTTTAGGGAAAAATGATAACTGCTCTGCCATGCCTTTTATGCTTTGACCCACACTCTCTCATTTTTCCCCTATCTAAAAGTTCTGGTGACTGGCCATTTTTCTTCTGCAATACATTCCAAACTAGAGACAGCCTGCCAACTTGCATCACTAATTCTACATCAGATTTACCCTGAACATTACATTGTTTTAGAATCAGATTTCTATGAAAGCCATTTTTGAGATTATTGAGAAAAAAATCTTTGAAAACACTTCATACAAGGATAGTTTATTACCTTCAATAGGCAATTTGTTAACAGAGAATATTACACAGTACATTAGTTGCAAGCATTTGATTTGAAGGAGTGAAAAATGGCAAGCTATTACTGCATCAATTTTTTATCACATTTGTTCAGTCCACAGCAGCAATGAGAAACTGAATTTATTACTAATTAATGTAAAAATGTCAAGGCTACAAACTACTGTACAAAAATGCACTGGGGTCAGTTTTGCTTTAACTGTTTACTCCCCCAACACTTGACAAAACAAGGCCTCGCATATTGTATTAAAATACACCTCGCATATTTATATCAAAAAGCAGGTGTTGCTGCTGTCACTATAGAACTATCCAAGATCACCACTTTATTTGTTAACAAATAAGAGTTTATTTGCAGGAAAGCTTCTTAGGCCCAAATCCTAACCAACTTTCCAGCACTGGCATAGCTGTGCCAATGGGATGTGTACCGCATCTTGTAGTTGGGTGGCACTCACAGAGGCCTCCTCAGTGCAAGGGAATGTTTGTTCCCTTACCTTGGAGCTGTATTGCCCTTATGTTGGTGGTGGAAAGTGGGTTAGGATTGCACCCTTAGACAGATACTCCATGAATTTGTCCCTTGCTAGCTATTAGCCATAAAACCTCAGAGGAAAGCCTGTATGCAGAACCATGTGTTTCTGATTAACAGGGAGAGGCCAATGTCTTCATGTGCACTTTTTGAGCACCTGGTTAGCTGCAGTTGAAAACAGAACACTAGCCTGAGCCAGGTTTGCTCATATCTCAGGGGAAAGGGAGGGGATAATTCAATATCAAAGGGATTTATGCCCTCAAATAAGGCTGCAATCCTGTATACACTTTCCTGGGAGTACGTTTCATTGAACATAATGAAACTAACTTCTGAGTAGACAAGCATAGGATATCAGAGAGCAGAGTTGCTGCTAACAAGTTTTTACTTATTACCAAGGAAAAAGAGGCTTAGGGCACAATCCAATGGCACCCATGGGCTGATGCAAGTCCCTTGCGATGGCCCAGGAGGGTCGCAAACGTGCACATCCAAGTCGACACAAGGCACTTGGAGGAAGCTGCAACAGAGGCTAGATTCAGCCTCCAACACACGGAGACTGAATCCAGCCTCTGTTATGGTTTCCTCCGAGTGCCTTGCGTCGGCTTGGTTGTGCTGACGCAAGGTTGTGAAGTAGGTGGGGGGCGGGGAGGAGGAGGGAGGGAGGTGTTCCTGGGAGGTGGGGTGGGGTGGGCGGGGAGAGGGAGGTGGGACAGCGACAGTTATGCCGGATCGCAACACCCGTTCCGGGGAGAACGGAGCAGGCTCCGCTCTCCTCGAACTTGCGCCACTTCAAGAGGTGGTGCAAGTCTGAGGAGACCCATAGAGGCAAGCAACCCTTACCTGTTGATGTTTTCCCTTGCCTCTGGCTGAGCTGCTTATGGCCACTATCCTGTGCTGGATACAGCCCAAGCCTCCTGGCTTGCCTGTTCCGGCCCAGGATAGGATTGTGCCCTTGGAGTAACAGATTCACAGAACAATCCTAAGTACAGCTTGAGTTGGCACAGCCATCCCTGCTCCAGCTCAGGGTGTTGCATATGTGCCATAAGGCCACATCCTGACCCAGCACAGGTAAGGTTGCATTAGGCGGAACAGAAGCTGGGAGAGGGTGGCATGAAGGTGTTTTGAAGGTGGGGAGGGGGCATTTTTATACAAATTTCCCCTCAGTAGATTGTGATTATTATTGTTTGAAACTTCCAGACCACACCTCCTTCCTGCCCATTATATTTTATATTGCATGTTATATTTTACAGCGTTCTTATCATTATTATTAGCTCCTTGTGAGTCTTTTCAAATGTGGGATAAAAGGATTTAAATAAAGAAGATATTTTTTTCTCTCTCCATAACCTCCACACAACAGTACTGTCATTTTTTTTTTTGTGACTGAGTAAGTAACAGCTATGAAATCTGAATCTGTCTTTTTGAACAATGTTTATTTCCCAGCTGCAGGTTAGCAATGCTGCACTATGGGATGAGAAACCCATCCATCAGGAAAGGATAGGCAAATGAATGTAAGCAGAACAGATGCCTCAGCAGATCAATAAGACCCCCTTGGCAGTCACTAACACATACCAAACCGCAACATCTGACAATGAAATCAGTAGAACCTGTTAATGCATCCTGGCTTTATCTTTAAGGTGACACTTTTCTGAGGACTGTAAGTGCATCACCATGTTTCAAGCTCTGATTTCTTGCCAAAATGTATGTTGTGGACTTAAAGAATGTACTGCTAAATAGTGATCTGGAGATGCAAGACATACCACAAATGTGCCTTTTACTATAGTTTACTATTATTTTAAACTTTATAACTTGTAAAATATCAGTAACACAATAAATACAGTATAATAATGTATTAATACTTATGATTTGTACTGTTACTTATTTGACTTATTTTAAAAACTATTTTACTGTGTAGTCATAAATGCTAATGTCTTTAATGTGTCTGATATAAAATGTACAACATAAATTTTATTTCCAAATGATAGATCTGTCAATAGGACAGAAGTGTGAAAGTAACAGAAATACAGATCCATTTCTCACCAGACACTCTGAATCATGCACCTCTCAGAGTTCATCACAGCTCCTGTCCTACCATGACCCCTGAAAATCTCTAACCCATACCATGTCAGTGACAAGAAGAGAGAGCAAATTTTCTTGCTCCATGAATTAGACACCATCCCTGTGATAATCCTATGGGATTTCAACTAGCAGTTTTCTCTGGGTCCTGCAAACTTTCAGCAGGAAGGTATCTGTTTTCTCTGGCCTGCTTTCTTGGTCAGCTATGCCCTGAGTCCTCCCGATTAGTTCTGGGAAGATAAGCTTTTAAGATCTAGGCCAAGGATGTCAAACTTATTTCATACAGCAGGTCAAACAGCACCTGCTAAGGGTCAGAAGTGATGTCATTAAGCAGGTAATGATAAGAAATAAGCACTTTTTTCTCACCTAGGAACTCATTAGTGACAAATGACAGCAGAAAATATATACAAATCTTGATCATATCTTCAAGATATGTGGCATCCTAATTATCATGTGGGCTGCCCTTTCAGCAGCAATACTTCTGCCAAGGCATCACTTCACAGCTCATCAGCTGAAAGGTGTAACGGAAAGTGATGCCTTGACAAGTGACATTGCTGAAAGGGTGGCCCACATTGGGGTTCTCCCAGTCAGTGGCAGTCTTGGGGGGGGCAGGCAGGGTAAAAGTCCTGGGGTGCCACGACTGTGGGTATAGCATCACTATGCCCACTGCTGTGCTCGCTGCTATGCAGCTGCTGTCGCCTCTGCCCACCCCCCAGAGCCCTTCTAAGGACCGGGAGGCCATGCACAGTGTCTGCTGACTTTCTGAAACTCTTGTGAGGCCTCCCAAGGGCCATTAAACAGTACCTCCAGTTTTTGTCGGAAAACCGAAGTACTGTTTAACAGCCCTCCAGAGGCCCTGGAAGGCTTTCAAAGGGTCAGCAGACATCACATGACTTTCCATAGTGGAGGTAAGTATCCTCTCTGGGAGGGGGGTAGCATTTTGCAGTCCTGTACCCCTGCATAGCACAGGGGCCAGGTCCTCAGCTGTTCCCAGTGCCAACCTTTTGGCAGTGCCACTTCTACTGAGGCGTCACCTTGTAGCTCAGAAGCACTCCACAATTTGTCCAAAATTGCTTTCAACAGTGTTACCTTTGCTTGTGGCATTTAAATACCTTTAATATTAAAAAAAAAAAAATCAACCCAATATTTTGGATTTACTTTATTTTTATTATAGCCTTTGCATTTTTTATTTTAAAATATAAAACTAGCAAATATTGTATTCAGTCAGTTAACAACAACAATTAGACCAGCAGTTCTAAACTGTGGGTTGGGACCCACTGGTGGGTTGTGACCTGATTTTTGGTGGGTCACCAAAGGGTGATGGAAAGATCAGATTACTAATTGCCTCAAGCCCTGAGACTATTCAAAAATCAGATAGTGTAGCTGCTAATTACCCTGCAAAGAGGTCAGCTCTTGCAGTTTGAAAGCATGTGTAAATAAAGTGAGATAAAAGTTTGAAAGGTTTTTTTTCTGGTTATTATTACTTAGAAATAAATATTACTTTATAGATCTCCTTTTTTAAAACAGTCTGATAAACCTAGGTGGGTCCCAATAAAGTATTATTTTAAAAAGTGGGTTCCAGTGCTAAACAATTTGAGAACTACTGAATTTGACTATTTGAAATTAAATAGCTCAATTAGATCTATTAAGGCAAGCAACCAACTGATGATAATATATTGAACGTACATGATGGACATGTAATAGCTCTGTTTGAGACCCATTAAAAGGGAAAGCAACTGACATGTTTATGAAAACTACTAGGGAGATCACTCAGATGCACAATAACAAAGGCATTCAGGTCACTAAAAATGTCTTCTTCTTGGCAATAAGATGTTATAAATGTAACTTGAATTTCTAATTACATGGATTTTTATATTTAGCAGTGGGTCCAATGCAATGAGGACCCACATATAATCAGAAAATCCAGAAAATACCCCTGTATACTGACACAGCCCATATGATTATCTGAGCATGCAGGAAGTGGTTATGTTGGTGAATTCAGAACTGGGGAGTTGAGAACACAAACTGCCCATGTTGGGTAATCTAAATTTCCCTGTGAGGAGGGCCCATTCACATTCTTCTCATCATGGGATTTGCCCCTGTCACTCACCAACCATCCTGCCAATTACACCCCCCCCACACACACACACTTTACAAACATGCTCAGGAGAATTTGACCCAGTGAAGGAAATGGAAAATGGAAATATTGGAAATGGAAAAGGTGCAAAAGAGAGCGACCAAAATGATTACTGGAATGGGCACCTTCCTTATGAGGAAAGGCTGCAGCGTTTGGGCCTCTTCAGCCTAGAAAAGAGGTGCCTGAGGGGGGACATGATTGAGACATACACAATTATGCAGGGGATGAACAGAGTGGATAGGGAGATGCTCTTTAGACTCTCACACAACACCAGAACCAGGGGACATCCACTAAAATTGAGTGTTGGGAGAGTTAGGCCAGACAAAAGAAAACATTTATTTACTCAGCGTGTAGTTGGTCTGTGGAACTCCTTGCCACAGTATGTGGTGTTGGCATCTGGCCTGGTTGCCTTTAAAAGGGGATTGGACAAGTTTCTGGAGGAAAAATCCATTACAGGTTATCAGCCATAATGGGTATATGCAATCTCCTGATTTTAGAAATAGGCTACGACAGAATGCCAGATGCAAGGGAGGGCACCAGGATGCAGGTTTCTTGTTATCTGGTGTGCTCCCTGGGGCATTTGGTGGGATATAGATATAGGGATATATCTATAGGGATATAGATAGGGATATATCCTATATCGCTGTGAGATATAGGAAGCTGGACTAGATGGGCCTATGGCCAGATCCAGCGAGGCTCTTCTTATGTTCTTAAGGCCAGTGCAGATACAGACAAAAGACCAAAAAAATCAGAAATTAATTATTATTCCATATGAACACTGCGAATCATAAACGCAGTGCACAACATCCGAGGAAGAGGGAAAAGGAACAAACATACTTATAACCGTTAGGTCCAATTAGGAGCCCTTGGGTACAATCTAGCAACTGTTCATCACAATTAAATCCCATTTAATTGCTTTTAAGTCAGGCATGACTATGCTCCATTTCATTGCTTTCAGTGGGCCTTAGTCAGGACTAACATTTGTTGGATTGTGCCCTTTCCATTTATTTTCAAATGTGCTGTGCCTTGTAAGCCTTCAATTAATCCTTGAAATAAGATTAAACTCCACAACTGGAAGGTAAATGCGGCACAAAGTACTCAGGTGCAGCACTGTGACTACAAATCCCACAGCAAATGACTAATGGAAGAGTGCTTTTAAACATAATTAATCATGCCTAGTATTCCGCTCTGCAACCATCTTCACTTATTGAATTGTTTCAAAATGGCAGCGTAAGCCACAGGCGACTTTTGCACCAACTCTACCCATGATCAGCAAAGTAGTAATAGCTCCTCCATACGGGGTTTTCATCTGAGCATTTCAGCAAAGGACCTCCATAAGAAGAACCCCGCTGGATCAGGCCAAAGGTTTTTCTAGTCCAGCTTCCTGTATCTCACAGTGGCCCACCAGATGCCGCAGGGAGAACCCAAGATATCAAGAGACCTGCATCCTGGTGCCCTCCCTTGCATCTGGTATTCTGACCTTGCAGTGGCAAACATGTTCATGTTATATTTAAACAAAAAAAAATTCAGTTAGTGCTCTGAGTCTTGAAAACTTGACATTCTCCTCCTCTTGCTTTTCAAGAACACATTTTAACCACTTGAGTGACATGTTTTGCTTTGAAAGACCATTTGTCATTCCTCTTGACTTTCATTCCTCATAGTCTGTATAACAACCCTCAAAGTATCAGGGCCTGTGTAAAGTAGGGGCATACAAGGAAAGAAAATTGTTTTATTTTTACCTTAATTTTCATTGTCAAAAGCCTCTGTTGTGTTGGCATTCATTCAATTACATTTTATTCATCACGAATGTCGCCAAAGTCATTTGCTTTAATTGATGAACCAGCTGTGTTTCTTCAGCCTGTTTCTTTGCTGCTTTCCAATCAGTCACCATAAAGTATGTAAGCATTCTAGGACCATTGCAGATGATAAAATCTGCCAAGCTTCAGACAGATGGAGGAAAGGGACCCCATTTTAGCAGTCATCACAAAGGGCATACAGACAGAACTGAGCCACTATCTAAAGCAATGGTAAACAGAGATAAAAACTATGAACGTGGTGAAGGGGCAATCAGGTAGACATGCCTAGATAGTCACAGACAGACAACGTTCTCAGTTGTCTTAATGTTTGTGTGTATGTGCATAACGATGATAAATATAAGTACCATAGTAGGGAGAATCAGTTGCTTGGAAACAATCATACAGACAGGCTCTAAATAGTGAAATGAGAGGGAGAGCAACAGAGAATATTGGAGGTTTGGGATCAGCAGTCTGGAAACTGAATTTCAAAGGAACTGTCCCTTGCTGCTACAGAGTAGGGAGTCATTCCCTCCCAAATCAGCTCAATGCTGTCACAAGAGAGAAAGCAAGGAATAACTGGGGTGTTGAATCAGTGGTCTGGAAAGTGGATTTCAGATTAATTAACTGCCTCTCCTTAAAGGAAGAACTTTCAAAATCAGCTTAACTAACATCTGAATTATTAACAGGGTAGGATTTGAAACGGATTTGTCTGGAAAGCAGATTTCAGATTATTTGCTTCAGGCAAGCCCCTCTAAACAAAAACTCAGAACAATGAGTGTCAGGTTGGGGAGAAAACACTTTTGAATTAAATTACAAGTTCTAGTCACTGTCACACATTTCCCCAAACAAACTCAGAGGAAAAAGTGCTGGAATTAAGATTCTAACAAAACTAAAAATATGGTTTTTATTCACGCAACACTACATCCCATCACCCTCACCTCCCTCAAAATGGAACACTGATAGCAGAAAGAAATACAAGCGAATGTTGACATGTCTGTGTTTTATTTTATGCCATCCTTTCCCTTGCTGCACTATCATGGGAGGTCACCACATGCAGCAGCTGACCTAGCCCTGGGTAAACAGGGCAAATAGCCTGAGAGCTGAGCCCCCACGACTCTAAGACTGCATGGGAAGCCTTGCTGAGGCTCCCGACATGGTTGGAAACTGTGCTTCCAGTTTTCTGGAAATATAGTTTAAGACTACGGGGAAGCCTTAGAAGGCTTCCCCAGTTGGTCGTAGAGTCGCGTGAGGCTCCGTCACGCTCAGAAGGTAGTGGGAGGCTTCACACACATGGGGGTTTAACCCCTGCTAACTGGGTAAGAGGCACTTTTTCAAGTGGGTGCTCCTTTTTTAGCAGGGGGAGAGTAACTGGCCCACCTCACCCCAGCACTGTCTGTTCTAGTGGCTGTCTGCTGGTATTCCTTTGCATCTTTTTAGATTGTGAGCCCTTTTGGGACAGGGAGCCATTTAGTTATTTGATTTTTCTCTGTAAACCGCTTTGTGAACTTTTAGTTGAAAAGCGGTATATAATTACTGTTAATAATTAATAATAATCTTGCAGTGGGCAGCATTGCAGACCTTTACCCCAGAAGTGGGGCAGGGTAAGTCCACCACTGTCCACATGGCAAGAATCAGTTTTTTGTGGCCCAGTCCTATCCAGGGTTGGCTTAGGGTACGTAGCATTGCTGTGTGCGCTGGATACTGTGGGCCAGAAAGGGATCAGGTAAATAAAGAACATTTTTACTTACCTCTCCATAGGAGAGGCCTAATGAGTCTTCTCAAACCTACATCAGATCTTTGGCTTGTGTAAGCCTGAGGAGCCACTGGAGGAGGGTCTGGCCAGTAAAGGGGTATGCAATCTGGCGTGTGCAGCTGCCACTGAGATCCAACCCCCTCCCACCCTCAAACCACCCCCAGTCTGGCCCAATCTGCACCCACCACCAATTTACCAGGAACAGTACAGATTCTGAGGCCCAGTGCTATCAGCTTGGGGCTTCCCAGCTACTATGCTGTTGGCCAAGAACTGCAGAATGGTCTAATGGCTCCAACGATGGTGGCCCCAGTATTATACTGTCAGATCACATGACCCACCAGCATAATGTATGGATAGGATCCAGCCATTGGACACTTTATCTTGAAGGAGTTGGAGTTCAAGATTGGAGAATTTACATTATCAGTTTTCCTCCGGCTCTCCTCCCTCCACTGGCTAGGAGAAGCAACACTGTAAAGAAGGAACATAAGAAGCTGCCTCACACAAAAGGCAAATCATCGGTTACCTAGGACAGTGGTATCTACACTGACTGGCAGTTGCACATCAGGGTTTCAGATGGGGTCTTTCCCTGCCCTACCTAGAGATCGAATCTGGGATCTTCTACATGCAAATCAGGTGCTTCATATGAGGTGTCCTGTCAGTGAACCTGGCCCTCCCCAAACAAGTCCTGAATGAACTGCTGCTCATTTTGCACTACTCATCACAAATGCTGAACTGAATGAAAGAGCCTGATTCATTGCATTTTACCAGTAGTCTGGTAAATGCACAATTCTAGTGTACCAAGGAAAACTCCAGAATTCAATATTTCAAAGCAAATTCAACCATTGTTTTTCCCATTTCCAGTATTGCATATTCCTAGCAACCTCATTTTTCTCCAGCAGTTGGATTACTTGCTTCCTCTGATCTGTTAATCTCCTCAGCTCTCGTGTTCTGCAAGTAAACCTCCTCACCAGTCACTGAACACTTAGATCAGCAGCTCTACAAAGCAATTAATAGACTCTCTTGAGGCTGCTCCAGATCTAGCATCCGTATTTCATGGTCCTTCTGGCATAAAGACCAGCAGCAGTATGGAAATATTCAACCCAGAATAGACAAATCCATTAAGGCAATTACTTCATGGCTGGACAACGAGCAAGGCTAGTTAAGGCCAATTCCTCTCAAGAACCTTGATCTGATTTGCCAGCCAATTCCTAAGTCTATTTTGGTCCTTTGCTGCCTTCTCAGCAGAAAATAATTAATCAACATTCCTATTCTAAAATAAATGCAATATATGAATATCTTCCAAAGCATACTGCTTTTCAGTATGAGGACAGGACAAATGTTTACAGGAATGACAACTACAGTGCAATGCCTCCCCCAACACTTAACACACTCAAAATGCAATTTAAGTTCGTTTTCAGCATCTGAGGCATCGAATGTGCCTTCTAGTGTACTTATCTACGACTTTGCAACACAGTCACAAATCTCTCAAAAAAATATATTTTGTCCAATCTGTAAGGATCTGGAGGCAGCGGAGAGAAAAGCAAGTATACGTTTTAAAGGCAAAGCTCTCTTTTGAACAGGATTCAGAACAAGCAATTACAGTATGAATTCTTTAAAATGTTGATTTAGTTAACAGTTTAGCATGATGCTAAAGCAGCACAACATATATATCTTCATGAATGTGTGTATGTGTTTACAAGTATATTTTAACCACTGACCTTTGTACCTTGTCTTATTTCTCCTTCCCATCTCTTTGCTAAACCACAAGGATGAGAAGTAGCAACCTGCCCAGTGAGACAGTAAACTGTTGCCAATGACCTCACTTTCCAAAACGTGTACACTCTCTCCTAACTCCATCTTGGTCCCTAAGCTGACATTCCAGAGAGTCAGCCAGAACTTTGCACTGAAGGGGGTAAGGCACGGCTCCCTCTAATCAAGATCATGCTAACATCTTTATTATTTGCCATTGACTGTGACTGAATGCCGCAGCACTATGGGGCATCTGGGTGTCACCATTCTCTAAAGTCTTGCAATTTTGAGCTCCCCAGTTTGCCATAATCTCACTTACAAGCAGTCTTGCTATATAATAAATTCAGCTTACAGCCCAGTTGCCAGGCCACCTGGACCATTTTTTCAGATATCTTCTCCAGGGAGCCTCTCCCACTGATGACCTAAGCATGGGTACAGCCCACACCCTGCTTTTATCCCTCAGGAGCCTCTCCAATTGGGATGCAACTAAGCCTTTGTGTCCCCCTGGAAGGACACACTTTCAATCCTGCACATCCAGGAGATGTTCCAGATACCCTTATTCTCCCAAGCATTTCTTTGTATTATTTGCCCAAAGTCCTATAGCTACTTCTGATCTTGAACCATAATTTTGACATTGTCGTCCCCAATGAAAGCATCTACACTGTCTGTTTGGGTAGTCTCTCACTACAAAGAAACTTCCATTCCAATGGTTTTGATGAATTTTTCCCTCTCAGGGAAGCCTCTTGCCTTGGTAACTGTCCTCACCTCTGGAGGACAGTTCAACAAGGGGCACCTTCTTGGTTGTATTTTAGTTTTTCTTCAGGATCTGAAGCTGTACAGTTCAGCCTCACTTTGCGGAAGGTACCCGTCTCTCTCTTTCTCTCACACTCCTTCCTTCCAACAACTCCCCATCCCTTCGCAAGCCTAGCAATCCAGCAATGTCACAGAAACAATAACCCCTGTGATATCAACAGCCAGCAGAACAACTTCTCACTTTTTGTCATTATTTCAATTTACACATATTTGTGAACTCAAACTGAAAAACTGAGCCATGCTACATTCACACTTCACTAGTGCATAGTTAAACTAACAAGAAAACTAGAGAGCAAAATGACAGATCTTCTATAGGATTATACGATGAGTGCCTTATCGTGAGTGTCTTTAGAATTCTCCAGTTTTTGCCATCAACACTACATGATGTGACCTTGATACTGTTTTTCTGTATTAAGTGTCATATGGTGTTCTTCCATTATTCAGCTGTTCAGAAAAGGAAAAATAAGCCAAGCACATACAAACCTAAGTACAAAAAACACAATTTAAAAGACATGTTTATCCCTGCACTTCAGAGTTTATCTCCTTTAAGTAACTCAGTCAAATTATCAGCTCAAAGTGTGCCTTAGGGTAACATCCTAATTTAGCTGTCCCACAGCCCAATCCTGTGCATGTCTACTCAGAAGTAAGTCCCATTACCATCAATGGGGCTTACTCCCAGGAAAGTGCAGATAGGATAGGGCTGTAAGCCATCAATATATCTGCTGCAGTGTTCTCAAAGGATCTCTGTCCAGGGTCCTGAATGCTTTTGTGAAGTCAGCACTATTGCTACACAGACTTGCAATCACTCAGAAGGACTCTTTGTGCCAGGCCTGACCCAAACCAATCTGGTGCTTGAAGCAGAATCTACATCTTCTGCCCTCCTCACTTTTTAAGCACATGCTTGACTGCCCCTTACTCCTGCTACCTCCATCCCCACCTCCCCCCAGGCCTCTGCTTCTTCAAAACAGGCTGGAAGGGGGATGTTGGGAGTGGGAAAAGACTCCACTTCTGGCATCCTCATGTGTTTTGAAGAAGTGGCTGAATGGTGGAAGAGGAGGGGGAGTAGGAAGCAGAAGTGATGGGGAGGGTTATAATCCTGTTTGGATTGCTGTCTTGGAAGGAAAGTATTCTCTTTTCCTTATGAGGAGAGGAAGTGAGAAGAGGATTGGGGCAGCAACAAGGTGATACAGGCAGGCAGGCAGCAGACTGGTGAAGGTGGACAGCACTGCCAGTTTGCTGCCTCCCCAGCCTGTTGCTCATAGTGGCTGCTTCCCCTTGCTGACCTTGCTTTTTGCAACAGGTTCTTCATTCCTCAAGAGGCTTTGGCTCATCCTTCTTCAACAGGCATCATAACCCTAGGATGCAGTCTTCCAAACGAAGCCTCAGCAAAGCCATGCATTAGGGCAGTGTTTCTCAAACTGTGGGTTGGGACCCACTCAATGAGTCCCCACTCATTTCAATGCGTATTTTATTTTTAATATATCAGACTTGATGCTCCCATGGTACGTGACTGCATTGGTGGAAATGCTACAGATCTGTACTTAATAGGCTACTATGTATTTTCTTTTTAACAATGATAGTCAATGGGACTTACTCCCAAGTAAGTGTGGATAGGATTGGAGCCTTTGGGATATTTGGGGAATATTTTTAAACAGATCAGCAACAGCAATAGAAGCCAGGGAGTTGGGAGGGTTCTTTATTTTACATTTTTTTAAAAACTTATTGTAAACTTTTATTTTGCCTACCTACTTACCATACTTAATTTGATTGATTTTGTCATATGGCAATGTTAAAGTTTTTCCTGCTTGATGATGTCATTTCCTGCCATGACATCACTTCCAGTGGATCCCAACAGATTTTCATTCTAAAAAGTGGGTCCTGGTGCTAAAATGTTTGAGCACCACTCAGCTTCCAGATTCCTACAGATGTTTAAAAACCACTGCACTGGGGTACCACTAATGCACTGGGAACTAACTAGGGCATGAGGGTACCACCAATTAGGAAACTACTATGTTTGAGAACCACTGCATTAGGGTATCATGTTGGATCTGCCTGTTGCTTGAATTTGTTATTGGCTCTCTGTTTAATTTTTTTTCTGTTGAGTTTGTTTTGTTCAGAATATTTTGTGGCTAATGGTTTGCATTCTTTTATTATTAATTGCAAACATGAACTGTGCTGAGCATTTGCCTGGCCCTGGAAAGGTGAGATAAAATATTGTTTAATTGAAACAAACGGCAAGCAGCTACCAGGGGACCTGGCCAGTGCTGCCTTGCCTAGTCTGACTCAGCAGGAAATTGGAGCAGCAGGGACATGAACAGGCTAACAACAAACAACTGCACCATAGCTTCGTTTGGACCTCTTAAATTAAACAAGAGAGGGAAGAAGAAAAGGCTGGGGCTGTTTCTTTCTGGTTTCAGCCAGCCTAGATGGGATGAAGGCAGACTTTCTGGTGCTCTCTGGAGCAAAAGGAGAACAAACGTGGGGAACCAGCCAGCAACAATGGAAGGAAAAGCAGTTTGACTAGAGATGCTTTTGCTTCTACTTCCTTTGCTTCTGAGAGGGTGTGGAGAACCTCTGAGGATCCGGCAGAGTAACTCATCCTGCACAGTGAGTGCAATCACAAGTTTCAAGATGCAGAGACTGTTTAAGCAATGATGAGCCAGAAGCCAACAAGATACAACAGTCCTTTGAGGTAGGAGCTAGAGTACTTACTAGAGAACCCCCTTGGAGAGCCAGGTATAGAGAGAGCACCGCCTAAGCTCTTGGAGCAGGTGGCAAGAGGAGTTCCTTATTCACTAACACAGTGTGCACTGGCAGTGTGATGTTATCCTCATAGGACCCTACACCAGTGGCACAAAGGTGTTGCTCTTTACCCATTTCTGCCTGCCCACCCCCCTTCCCTGAAGAACAAAGGGGGGGGGAAGAAAGCCAGGTGAGGGCCCAATCCTATCCAATTTTCAAGGGCTGGTGCAGCTGTGCCAATGGGATGTGCACTGCATCCTGTGGTGGGGGGAGGCAGTCACATAGGCCTCAAGAAATGGGGACATTTTTCCCCTTACCTCAGGGCTGCATTTCTGCTGCACTGGTGCTGGAAAGTTGGATAGGATTGGGCCCTGAGTTGTGAATGGAAGTGAAAAAGAAAATTAATCTAGGAAGGGCTTAATTTTACTTGGAGGTTCCTCTTATTTTCTACCCTCTGCCTTTATTCAGAGGGGGAGGAAGAATTTAGAGGAAGAGGAGGTTTAAATTTTTGAAGAGGTCTAATTGGGTAGCAGTAGAGGATCTTCCTTTATTGCAGCCCCCCTTTCTAACTCCCCTCTTCACCAGGATTCACCAGACCAACATTTGGAGGGTGAGAGGAAAGAAACAGAAGCCTTCCAGGGTGGGGATAAATTTGGGATAGCCTTAACAGGGGGAACCTATTGCCCTATTGCTTCCACTCTATATAGTTGGAACCCCATAATTTCATTTCTGGGGAAGGGGGATTGAGTGAGAACAGGGTGTGAGCATGAGTCAGCAATCAAAGAAATTTTGGATCAGCAAGGATTTCAGAGGAATTGTGTCTGTGTTTTCATGCCTTGTGGTTCTCAAACATCTGAAGTTTATCATACGTGGCTGTTACATTAACCAATGTAATGCTGGTATATGGTAACCATTTGTTGATTACATTGGATTGCAAACTTAGGCCCCAGTCCTACCCAACTTTCCTGATGCAATGCAACCAATGTTCCCTTACCTTGAGAAGGCCTTTGAAACTACCCACCCCACCAAAGGATGCAGCGCATGCCCTGTTGGCACAGTTGCATCAGTGCTGGAAAGCTGGATAGGCCTGGGCCCTTAATCACTGCAAGTCGTACACAAAAACATCCTACACAGATTGCAAATGCTACTACATATCTGGGCAACATATATTTAATTATATTTTACCTATTTAAGCAGCATTAACTTTAATCTCCTGCTTGTGTATTTGCATTGTTCTTGCAGTGCTCCACTTAGATATTACTTGCATATAAATGTTTCTGCATTCCATTTTGTTTTCTACTCAAATTGTAACTCATTGTTAATTGATTGCTTTTATGCTAGCAAAGTTTATATGAAGAGAAAGAAAAATATTGTAATCTTTCCTCTCTCCAAACTGCTTGATAGGATTAAGTAAGAAAAATCATATTACTAATTAGCTGCATTTAATAGAAATATTTATTATGGCACTGCTTAAGCAGTCATGATTAAAAAATTAGTTTGCTCAGAGTACGTGCAAACTTATTAGACAATTATAAATACTGTAAAATCAGTGTAAAACTAGCTGTGTCCTAGGAACATGAGACAGGCACATAACTAGTCTAGCATAGAGCTCCAGAGGTCCAATGGGTATACTCAGATCCACACCAGCTATTTAGCTGGTGCCTAACCAAGGAGACCCATGTCAGACTCTGAGGCTCGAGAGGATTTTAGGATCCAGTGGCAGCCTCGGCCACCATCCCCATCCCTCTCCTGAGTCTGAACCTCCCTTTGACCCACCCTCCTCTGCTCAGTTTCACACACACACACACACCCCCACCTTCTCCTGGCCCCAAAAACTTCTCTGCCAAGTGGCAGGGCACTCACCGCCATGCACTCCTCTCTGCCAGCACTGCTCGTTGCCTGCTGGCAGTTAAGTGCCTTATGGCACTTCCATGACAGCCATTACCAAGACAGCATGTGGGCCACTGGCGCTGCCCCAGCTTTGGACAGGACTGTTATTGATCAGCTCCCATGTTCCTACATACCATTCTAGTATAGTAGTTCTAGATTCTTCAATAGCTTTCCATTACGTGCAATTGCCATTCTAAGAACAATATTATCAGCATAAAACTAAATTAAATTGCATGCAAATAGTTTACATTTTCCTAGTAGTTTTGCCACTGAATCAAATTTTAAAACTGTAACGTGTTTTCAGTGTCTCCCATTATTTGAACTAGAGATCTTAACCTTATGATGTGACCACCAAATATGGTATAAATCTACATCTTCCATGTACTATCTGCCTTTGTGTGCAGATATGATGCAGAGCTTTCCATTTACCTCTTCACCTTTTTCTTCTGGATTCTGCTGCTATAATTTTATTCTATAAACATTCTATAATCTATAAATACTGTTAATAAATTATTATTATTATTATTATTATTATTATTATTATTTTAAATGTTGAGTGGACTCTCTGAGTGGAGGAGTGAATCAGAGAGGAGAAATGTGTGATATGAGCCTGTCGGTTTCTAAAATAGAACACTCTTGCCATTTGCTTCCTTGTTGGGAACTGTTTGAATGTATTTCATGGGTATGGAAAATAACTGTGAAAATCCACCCCAAAAAGAAGAAGAAAGGATGAATGCTGCTGATGGCTTGAAGTGTATGTAAAAAAATAAAATAAAAACCAAACCGAAACAAAGGGTTTCATATTGACATTCAACATGTAAAAGGAGAGACAAAGTGCCTCCCTGAATACAGACAGGCACTGTGAGATTTATGCACACTCCAAAAGCTGTTCAACAGGACAGAAGAATGTGGATTTATCTTTAGAGCTGTATAATCACTAGCATTGACTCAGTGCCAGTAACATGATATCCTCTCTCTATGCAGTGAAGGGGCAGCTTTGCTGCAGAGCAACATCCCATTGTACCCTTTTGAAAAGGATCATGCAGGATCTCCAGTGCTGAAGAGAAGGGGTGCAAAACCTTTCCAACACAGGATAAGGGCTCACTAAATGGTAAGATGCTTCTGGAAGTGGGAACATACGAAGAGCCCCGCTGGATCAGGCCATAGGCCCACCTAGTCCAGCTTCCTGTATCTCACAGCGGCCCACCAAATGCCCTAGGGAGCACACCAGATAACAAGAGACCTGCATTCTAATGTTCTCCCTTGCATCTGGCATTCTGACATAGCCTATTTCTAAAATCAGGAGGTTGCACATACACATCATAGCTTGTAACCTGTATTTTTCCTCCAGAAACTTGTCCAATCCCCTTTTAAAGGTATCCAGGCCAGATGCCATCACCACATGCTGTGGCAAGGAGTTCCACAGACCAACCACACACTGAGTAAAAGAAATATTTTCTTTTGTCTGTCCTAACTCTCCCAACACTCAATTTTAGTGGATGTCCCCTGGTTCTGGTGTTGTGTGAGAGTCTAAAGAGCATCTCTCTATCCACTTTATCCTTCCCATGCATAATTTTGTATGTCTCAATCATGTCCCCCCTCAGGCATCTCTTTTCTAGGCTGAAGAGACCCAAATGCTGTAGCCTTTCCTCATAAGGAAGGTGCCCATTCCAGTAATCATTTTGGTTGCTCTCTTTTGCACCTTTTCCATTTCCACTATCTGAAGCAGCAACACTTTATTTTTTCTTTGTAATGGATTATCTGAAAACTCCTATTTTTGAGTGCTACAGTTTGGGGAGTGTAATGTCGCTGAGTAAGTTTTAAAAATGGAAAAGTAACTATTTCAAAGTTCAAAAAAGTCATGAGGGGGTCTTATGTTACTGTTCTAAGTTACCAAGTTAAGTGGTCCTCTCCAAGAGCAAGGCTCCTTCTGGTTTCCTCTTAAAGGGGCAGTGAAGTATCCACACCCCTATCTGAGTCAACCACTTGTGAAACGGTAGGGGGTTCAGATGGGAAAGCAGCACCCTCTGGAATGCCTACAGATCATCCAGTAGTTCCATGCTGTTTAATAATAATAATAATAATAATAATAATAATACTTTATTTCTATCCCGCCCTTCTCCCCAAAGGGACCCAGGGCGGCTAACAACATATAAAACAGATTAAAACATAATTTCACAAACAGATAAAAACACATTAAAAAACACATTAGCAGAACCCATAAAAACAGTAGTCAGATAAAAGTCAGAATAAAAGAGCATAAAAAGCAGTACTTAGAGGAATCAAGCCTGTGAAAAGCAACTAAAAGATGTATAAAAGATGTTAAAAAGGCCATGAAATCAGAAGGCTTGATTAAACAACAAGGTCTTCAGGCCTCGCCGAAAAGTCTCCAGAGAGGGAGCCATTCTCAAGTCAAGGGGAAGGGAGTTCCACAACGTTGGTGCCACTACTGAGAAGGCCCTATTTCTTGCCGCCGCCCCACGTACCTCCTTAGGCGGCGGCACTTGTAAAAAGGCCTTCTCCGATGACCTGAGAGGACGAGCCGGATTGTACGGGAGTAGGCGATCTCTAAGATAGCCTGGCCCAGAGCAGTATAGGGCTTTAAAGGTCAAAACCAGCACCTTGAATTGGGCCCGGAAACGAATGGGCAGCCAATGTAGCCCCCGGAGAAGCGGGCTGACAGAGTCAAACCGCCTAGCTCCAGTGACCACACGGGCCGCCGCATTCTGTACTAATTGCAGTTTCCGAACCGTCTTCAGGGACAGCCCCACATAAAGCGCATTACAATAATCTAACCTCGATGTCACCGTAGCATGGATCACCGTGGCCAGGTCTGCACGATCCAAGTACGGATGCAGCTGGCGCACCAGCCGAAGTTGAGCGAAGGCCCCCCTAGCCACAGCCACCACCTGGGAATCCAGGAGCAGCTGCGAGTCCAGGTGGACCCCCAAGCTGCGGACCTGCTCCTTCAGAGGGAGTGCAACCCGATAATCCAGCACCTGCATCGAGGATTTCCAAACCAGGAGAGCCTCTGTCTTATCCAGATTTAATTTCAGCTTGTTAGCCCCCATCCAGATCCTCATTGCTTCCAGACAGCGCTCCAGGCCCTCAACCGCCACCCTGGAGTCTGGAGGAAAGGAGAGATAAAACTGGGTGTCATCAGCGTATTGATGACACCCCACTCCAAACCCCCGGATGACCTCTCCCAGTGGTTTCATGTAGATATTAAATAGCATGGGGGACAGAATTGAACCCTGTGGCACCCCGCACTTCAAGGGCCAGGGGGTCGAACAGGCATCCCCCAGCACCACCATCTGGGACCGACCTTCCAAGTAGGAGCGGAACCACTGCAAAACAGTGCCTCCAACTCCCAGCTCGGCCAATCGACCCAGAAGGATACAATGGTCGATGGTATCGAAAGCCGCCGAGAGGTCCAGCAGGACCAACAGGGACGCACTCCCCCTGTCCAGTCCCCGGCATAGGTCATCCACCAAGGCGACCAAGGCAGTTTCCGTCCCAAAGCCCGGCCTGAAACCAGATTGAAAAGGATCCAGATAATCCGCTTCATCCAAGACCCTCTGGAGTTGGGCCGCCACCACCCGCTCAATTACCTTGCCCAGAAACGGGATGTTGGAGACTGGCCAATAGTTGTTCAACACAGTGGAATCCAGGGAGGGCTTCTTCAGGAGGGGGCGAACCACCGCCCGCTTCAAAGCAGGTGGCAACATCCCCTCCCCCAAAGAAGAGTTGACCACCCTCCCCGTCCACTCAGCCAGTCCACCCCGGGCAGCTCTTATCAGCCAAGCTGGGCAAGGGTCAAACAGGCAGGCAGACGGCCTCACACTGCAAAGGAGTCTGTCCACATCCTCAGGCTGCACAAGCTGAAAAGAATCCCACAACACTGGACAAGCAGTTGCCAGGGGGACATCATCAGACATTGTCAATGTGGCATCCAAGTCGTAACGAATGCGATCGATTTTATCTGCAAAATGTTGCACAAACACGTCACAGCGGCTGACCGTGTATTCCTCCTGGTCCACTGGCGGGGCCTGATGGAGGAGGCCCCGCACCACACGGAACAGCTCTGCTGGATGGCTATCAGCAGACGCAATGGTAGCAGAGAAGAATGATTTCTTCGCTGCTACCACCGCCACGGATATACATATAACCATTCATCAGAAAACACTGACCAAGCCAACACTTGTTCCAACCCTGCTTTATCTTCTGAAACACAAAATTAATGACTGTAGCCCAGTTGTATTTTAACCTTAAGAACTTTGCCCCCTGATCTGTTTGACCACTTTGACTCCTGAACTGCGATCAAAATGCCACCAGTTGGCTATGACTTTGCCTTATGGTGCTTGCTAATCAGGTAAGGAAATATAACCCAGAAAGATTAGCCCAGGGCAAGAATTGAACACTGTGCGCTACCAACCAGGCAAGAGGTCTGAGCAGACTGATACAACACTTAGTATGGAGAATGCCTAGCAACTACAGGTGGAGGCTGTCATTTCCAAGAATGTCAAAAATTATAGGAGGCTGAAGCATAGAAATGTCAAGCAACTGTGTGGTCAATCAATGATTTTTTGTATTAGCAACTGGCAGTTCATGGCAGAACTAGATGTTATGGATTATGCACGTCCTGTGTCCAAATCAGTGGCCTTGCTTCCTCTATTCCTTTCTACTCTAACATATATGAGAAAATATACACTATGACATCACCACATTGTGAATTTTCTCTAGGAATGTGCAAGCAGCTCCTGGTTCAGCCCTACAGGGCTTGGGGATTTGCAAGCGATCATATCATCTCTCTTGCAAAGCACTCCTCTTGTGGTTTAAATTCAAATTGAGTTTAAATGTTTCCAAATTTCAGATGAAGCCTACCTGTTCCAAATCTGGCTGGGGCAGCTTATTTGGTATCTTGTGAACATAGCCACCTTCTCAGGCAGGGGTGTCAAACTCATTTCATACAGAGGGCTGAAGTTAGCACTCTTTGTGCCTGCTGAGGGCTGGAAGTGACATCCTTAAGCACTATGTTCTCATGTAGGAACTCATTAGTTGCAAATGACAGAAAATATGCAAATCGTGATCATATTTTCAAGATATGGGAGAACTCAATTATCAGGTTGGCCACACTACTTCTGCCAAGGCATCACTTCACAACTCAGGTGTTCTGCAAAGTGAAACCTCTGCAGAAGTGGCACTTCTAATAGGGCAGCTTGTGTGATAGTGGGCTCTTGCAGAACCTCAGCAACATCTCCCTCTCTCACTCTGTTGGTCTCCCTCTTCTCCCATAGTGCTCATTGACTTCTGAGGTCTCCTCCCATCACTCTCTCCCTCAGCAGAAGCAGCATTGCTAAAAGGGCAGTGCTGAGAGAATCCAATTATCATGGGGGTGGGGGGGAGAGATAAAAAGCTTCCATGTATTTGGCCTTATACATACCCCTGTCCTAAGGACTCCAGATTTTGGGAAAAACAACAAGTTTTGCATCTCCAGTGGTCCTTAATAACCCCATGATTAAGCTCAATTGAGGTGGCATGCTAACAAGTCAACAGATCCCACAACTAGCTACTGTATCCTCAATAGAATGGGGAAAAGCAAAGGCAGAGCCCTTGGGGTCCTCAACCAGCAACTGAGCGTACCCTGATTGAGTTACCACACCCTGAACACCATAGGCTTCCATGGGATGAATGTCTATAAAAACTATGAGCAGCAGAGCCTTGTGTTCTTCACTCCACCATCCATTACCCAGCCTGGCTGTTGGAGCTGCATTAAGCCAACCTTGTTCCAGCAAATTCTACTATGCCAGCCAGCAGCTAGGATTGGTCAAAACTCCAGTGCAGGCTGGTCAGCTATCCTTATGGGCTGCTTGTCATCCCAAGCACCACCTCTTCACTCTTGCCTTCCTTGCCCTGCTCCCTTCCAGGTCAGACTTACTGCTTGCCAGTACTTACTTCATAGCCCTTTTTCTGTCCATGAGGTTCCGCTTTAAATCAGGAACATTCACAGTCGTCATTCCCCTGCTGCCACAGTCCCTGCAACGCAACACTCTCAAGCCTTGCACAAACAGGACAGGTAGACTTGGTGCAGCCTTAGCAAAGATCCATCAAATCCTACCAATCTTCCCTTATCATCACCTTGTGTTACTTACATTGACTGCATGTTTAGTGCTTCTTACTCCCTTCTCCGCCTGTGAATACTATGCAGTTTTATGAGTTTGTGTGAAGTCATTTTCAGTGGAGACCCAGGTTCAGTCTCAGGCCTCCTTCCCCAGACTCCCTTAACTGATCTACCAGGGACTGCATGAGTTGCAGACTCAAGCAGATATCCCTGGGGTATCGGTCTCAACTCTAGAACCTTTCCCCTTCCTCTTTCACTAATTTCCCCCTTTATTTTCTCTTTTCCTTCCTTCCCTATACTCCCAAATCTTTACTTCCATTCTCTGGGTTCTTCTGGGAAGCCTGTCTAATTCTTCTACTTTTCCCACATTTTGCCCCCTTCACTCTGCCCCTTCTTCGAAGGTGTTTCTTTCTCCCCCCTCTCCTTCTCCTTCTAACCACTTTCTCCAGAGCTCCATACTATGTGAACGTTAGCCATAGAATTCCCCTGTCTGGAGTAGAGTCAGGGCCAATCGTACCTTAGCTCTGAGCTGCTGGAACTTGCATTGGCAGAGCAAGGCCTTTTATGGTGGTGCAAAAGCTGGACCACCATTGTGTGCTTCTGGGCCAATGCTGGAAATGGGCAGCGGTGTAGTGCATGCAACAGCACCTTTGCTGCTCCCAGTGAAGTGGTGGCAGGGTGTGTGTGTGCTGTAGGTGGGTAGGGGGTAAGGCTGGGGGAGTTTTGAAGAGAGGAGGGGGAGGAAAGGGTGGATCCCAATGGCATCAACTTGTGGCAGGATCCTATCGTCTTTTTGAACCCCACCCTGCCCCCCTTTTGTTCCTTGGACTTATGCCAGCTGTATAGCCCTATGGAGAGGTTATAGCAGAAACATTTTTCCTTACCTCTTCAAGGTTTCCTGATCATCCCGCCACCATTGGATGCAGTGCACACCCTGTTGGTGCAGCTGTATCATCACCAATGGTGGGGAATAGGATTGGGCTCATTTTGGGGCCCAGTTTAGCTAGGCCCCATTTTGAACTCCCTTTTTGATTTGGGGCACTGAAAAAAAATCCCTTTTTGCACCTTTTATCCTCACTTTCCTTTTGCTTTCCCCATCAAGTATACAGCTGTGCCATTGGCCACTGTACAGGATCCCTGCATGTGGTTGCTTCCCCCTCCCATGTGAGCAAGCTATCCCATGTTTTAGAAAGCACTGCCAATAAGACCACTGAGGGGAATACCCCCAGGAAAGGTGCATAGAGCATTGTTATCCTACAGGCGCCTGGCGTAGTTTCAATGCCACCCTGGTGAGGAAAACTCCATTGGGGCATGGACTTGCCCCATGTCACAGCCACCACCAGTGCCTTCCCCTGTCCAAAGGTAAGTTGGTGCTTTGGGACTGGTGCTTTGGACAGGGGAAAGAGGCAGACAGGAGTATAGGTGCTCACAGGTTTTAGGTGAAGGCAGCCCTGATCACTTACACACATTTGCCCTGAACAATCAGGGCTGTGTTCACCTTCTTGC
The DNA here is from genome assembly GCF_035046505.1 of Tiliqua scincoides. Classification (NCBI taxonomy): domain Eukaryota; kingdom Metazoa; phylum Chordata; class Lepidosauria; order Squamata; family Scincidae; genus Tiliqua; species Tiliqua scincoides. The sequence goes on along the minus strand of NC_089821.1, from coordinate 166,854,444 downwards.
TCACAAGAAATTGTTCAGAAAAGCTCAATGTTTCAAGCTGATCAATGGCTTGCAACATCTCTAATTTCTGTTTTTGTTGATCTTCATTGGTTGCTGTTTACGTGTGTGAAATGCTCACTATGCAGTGATCATACACTTTGTAATAGTAGACATTTACTGGAGGCAACCAGTGATTTCTGTAGCAAGCCCCATTATAATTTCCAGTTCCAACCTTGGTGTTTCTGCACATGGAAACTTTCTGCAGCCAGCACATGCATGTGGTTTCTCTACTCTTGAAAGTTGTCTAGAGAAAACAGGCACGCCAAAGAAAGTTATGAAGAACTAATTTACCATTTGCTCTTTCTCATGGTCAAAATTACCATAAGAGCATAAGAAAAGCCCTGCTAGATCAACCCAAGTGCTCATCTAGTCCAGCATCCTGTTTTCACAAAGGCCCACCAGCTGCCTCAGGGAACTCTATAAACAGGAGAGAAAAGCATATTTCTCTCAATAAGCCTCAGTTAATTGCAATTTACTAATGCAAATGTTCATAGAATATATAGGAATAAGAAATATAATGTAAATTTACTGTGCTTCTTTCAACCTTCCATGATTTAAGACATGATTGCTGGAGTAAAAAAAAAATACTCTGTTCAACATGCCTGTGCAATAAATTTGCACATGCAAGAACTCGTGTTAGTGTGTGCATTGTTTATACTATTTCTGAATTGTTTATATTATTTCTTTATATACTATATTTGTTTAGAAACAAAGTTAACACTACATCTCCTTCTGTATATTTTGGAAGCATCTTAAAACCCATTTCAGCCCAGCCCACAGGTGTACAGATTTGATCCCTGTTGCATACATGCAACATTGGGCAGAAAGGGCTTAACACAATAAGGCAGTGGTTCTCAAACTGGTGGGTCGTGACCCACCATGTAACAATTCCCCTGTCCCTTTAAGGGGCGGGGGAAAGGGAGACAGCAAACGATGCGATCCCCAGGATCGCGTTGCTAAGGGGGGCGAGGGGGGCTGCTTGTGTGTAACTTTTGACACTGTAAGGCTGCAGCAGGCAGCAGGAGGTGTGGGGAGCCCTGCACAACCCGCCGCAGTGCTCCCCGACACTTGGAACCCGCCAAAGAAGCGGACGCAAAGCACCTCCTGCAAAACGGAAGTGTTTTGCGCCCGCTTCTTTGCAGGTTCCAAGCATTGGGGAATGCTGCAGAGGACAGCGCAGGGCTCCCCGCACCTCCTGCAGCCTGCTGCAGCCCTACAGTGTCAAAAGTCACACACAAGCAGCCCCCCTCGCCCCACTTAGCGACGCGATCCTGGGGATCACGTCGCTGCCCTAGCCCCTCCCCTGCAAGAACTTACTGAGGGAGTAAAGCTCCCTCAAAGTTTAAGAAACCCTGCAATAAGGGAAGGATATAGGACAATAATTGTGCAGATACGACAAGAAGTTCATACCATGTTCTATGTTTTCCCCACATATGTATTACATAATTAATAGAGATTAGATATTTAATATTTCTAATAACAAAAGTTGAATCTGAAAACACATGGGGTTGGGTGGCGAGGAAACAGTGAACATATAGCAGAACTGAGTCTGAAAAGTAGGAAGAGGAATATGCCCAGATCTGTGGTGGGCAGCTGAATCAATTCACAGTAAACAAATTAAGAAGACAATGTGGGAGAGGAAACTCAAAAGTGTTGGCATGTGCCACTATATAAGAGATAATTAGGTGATAGTTAGGTATTTTACTGAAGGGAACAAAAGCAGCAGGAAAGAAGCCAGTAGAGCAAGGTGACTTCAAGTTCATGCAAAAAGTAGTGAATAAGCAAACAACTTTAGAATGTAGAACAGCACCTTGATTTGAACTGGTACTAGTTGAAAAGAGGCAGCCTAATGTACACCATGATTATCTCCTAGCATATGAAGCAATATGCCAGATATAGACTGAAAGATACAATTTTTGCAATTGCCAATACAAATTAAATAAGCATGTTATAAATAACTACATTAGAATCATAGATTTGAATGGGCCTTTCCAGACCATCTAATCCAGCCCCCTGTTTGAAACAAACAACACACAAAAAAGCATTAGTTAACAGAGCAATCAAGTTAAATACTTTGACTACAGTGCTTCACTGCCAGCCCAATCCTATCCACAGTTTCCTGGGAGTAAACCCCACTGACTCTAATGAGACTTACCTTCTGAGTAGACGTGCATAGGATTGGACTCTAAGCATTTTAAGAAAACCGCCACATTCTCTACTGTGGCAAAATCATCTGCCAACAGAATATTCCTCAGAATAACACAATCTGGAATACCGTTCCACTTGCTCAACAGGGGGCTAAAAATTTCTTCTGAAGTGCCAAATAAAATGGACAATGCAGGATCGTATGAGGGAGTGACTCCACTCCACCCAGCTTGCAAGAACAGTATCTTTCATTGAAGGGTGTCCCAACAAATCTACCATAAAGTACTGCAGATGGAATAACATTGCACCTAGCAAAAGTAAAAGCACTACATTTTTGTGGACATTTCAACAAGGAAAGGTACATTGCAGTTGGAATCTGCAGGCTCAGGGGTGAGCAATATTGTTTGCAGCACTCTGCAATACCCGTGCCTGAATGGCCAGAAGTCTGCTTTTAATTATTTGATAGATAGCCGTTTGGGACATTGAACCAAGGATGTCAATGCCAATTGATCTGATTTTCTTTACAAAATAAGTAGATCCTACCGGGGCTATCGGTCCTTTAGGAGTTGGTAAAAGAAGGCTATCCTGGTTCAAGTTATAACATACTCTTATCTAGAACTTTGCTGCTCTTAACCACACCCTTGACTCAATCAGGAATTGTCCGCTTCTAGGCATCAAGTGGAAAAGAAGACACCCTTGGTAACCCTAAGATTTTCCTAAGAAGGAAGCCTGGATCTGCTCCAGTGAGTGGTTCCTTGCACTAATGCAAATGGGGATACTATACAAAATCTGCAGGGTCCAGGCAAGTTTTTTCCATTGTTGAACTGCTCTTACTGTTAAGGAATCTTTCTTGATATTCCCTCCCTCAAATCTCTTCTCTTCTAGCTTAAGCCCAAGAGATCTAGTTCTTCTCTCTGGGGCCATCTCCATAGCAAACATCCAGGGACTTCCCATATGGGTGAAGGGGTTCCACTCACTATAGGCAGCGTGAATGTTTCCCCGCCCCAGCACATAAGGGAGGAAACTGGGGCATGTACTGGCTACTCAATTCATGGATATTATCTATATTATTGTGTGGCTATTATCTATACTAGGATGACCGTATGCTGTGTCTCACCAACAAGGGCTCATATAGGGCCACAAAACAAGGGCTAATCTCAAATAGAAAAGAGTGCATGAAATCAAGGCACCCAAGCCCTGTTCTTGGGTTGACAAATGCTTATTCCTGGACTTTTTCTTAGCCTGAAGATGAAAATATCCATTCCTCTACAAGGTAACAGTGTGAGCACTATACTATCAAATACAATGTATATGTGACTGAGACATTAAGTAGAATGTCCTACACAATCACAGTTAACTTCAGAAGAGGGGAATTCTCAAAAGTGAGGAGTTTAGTTTAAAGGAATTTGAAAGGAAAAGGTAAGGAATGTCAAATTCTCTCAAGGTGCTTGGATGTTACTTGAAACCATTGTAACAGGGATTCAAATACAATTGATGTAACACACTAGAAGGGAAATGCACACGTCCAAGAAGACATGAGTGTGGTTGCACAACAGCCTCAAGAACAGGGCCTAGGAGAGGGGGGTAAAGGGGATAATTTGTACCCAGGCCCAGAGTCAAAAGGGGGGCCCTGGAGCCAAAGGAGAGGGCCCAGAAATCTCCTGGGATCTTACGTTTTCCAGTCTACTCAGACTTCTTGCCTTCACGGGATGCTGAGGACACTACCAGGACTGGGGATGCGGGGATATTACTGATGCCACATGGGTTGGTAGACCTGGGCTCCAAAGACTTTTCCAGCTGTCTCCACCCTTCCCCTATCCTGTTTTGCCCCTCCCAGCCCCTATTCTGCTTGCCCGTCATCACCCTCCCATGCTCTGTTTCACCCCTGCCTCTTTGCAAAGGGGCCCAAAAGAAACTCTGTAGCCCCTGATAAAATTCCTCTCAGAGGCTCTGCTCAAGAAGCCATAAAATGCAGGGATAATGTTTATTAAAAAGTAGAAGTTTTGACTAACTGCGGAAAAGAGAAAGACCACAAACTCTGGCAAAATAAATGAAAACTGGTAAACTGAGATAAGAAGAAACTTGACGGACAAAGTTCTAAAGACCTCCATACCACTGACAGACATTTCTTAACTATAACAGGATGAAGCAACCAGCCAGGGGACATTTAGACAAAGATATGAAAATGTTGAAGAAAGACAAAGAAGTTAAACAAATTCATCTTCTCAACAACCACTGTGGAAGATGTTGGAAAGATACCTCATCTGAACCATTGTTTGGGGGGATGGTATTTTAGGAGCTGTGGCAAGCAGAGGGGACAAAGAATGAAATCTGACAAACGAACAAGTCACCAGAGATGGAAGGCATTCAGCCAAGAGTCCTTGGAAAACCTGCCGATCTTTGCATGAATATATGCAAGTTAATAAAGTCAGCCTCCTTATCAGAGGATTGAAAGATAGCCTACATTTCACTAGTTTTTAAAAGATGTGGAGGTGAAAAGTTGTGGACCTGCCCATTTAACCTCTGTCCCAGATAACCTAGTATTTATTTGTTTTAATTATTTGAGAAGTTTGTATCCTGCCTCTCCCATACTGAAGCAAATACCCAAGGCAGCTTATATAGCTCCATCATGTACACCAGTGATAAGTAAAATCATTTAACAAAACAAAAGCATACAATAGAAAAACTTTATTAAAATTAGAACTGTGAAACACACGCAAAGACAAGGGTCACTGAGAATGAATCAGCGCCACAAAGCCTTTAATATTCTTGAGAGTGCCAACAAGCATATATAGTGATACACTGATCATGATATATTTTGGAAGTATATAATATCTACTTGTTGACACTCTTATAGTGCAATCCTATGCATCCTACTGAGACATGAATTCAATGTTACTTACTCTCAGTTTGCTTTGGCATGGGAAAGGTGGGGCATGAAGAAATAAATATTATCACAGCCTTTGACAAAACTCTTCACAAAAGGCTCTTAAGCGTAGTCATACAATCTGAGAAGATATCACCTTATGGATCAATAACTGATAAAAACACTTGAAGTAAATGGACGACTTTCATTAGAGGGGACAATAACAGTGGATCCCCCCCAATGATCTGTGCTATTTAGCATTAACAAATATCAAAGGTGGTGAATAAAACCTAGTTAATTCAGGATGATGAAATCCAAAACAGAGTGAAAGACTCTAGAAAGGTTTCTCTAAACTATGTAGATGAATGTGCAACAAAATGACACATGAGATTCCATGTCAGTAAATGCAAAATGATGCATACTGGGGCATAAACCCCCTCCTATTGTCTCACATACGTTTTCATTCAGGGTCCATCTATCTTGTGTGTGTGTGTGTGTGTGTGTGTGTGTGTGTGTGTGTGTGTGTGTGTGTGTGTGTATTGATAGAATCTGAACATATGACTACCTAGGAAGTCACCATACAACTCACTGAAAATTTCAGTTCAATGTGCAGCAGCAGTTTTGGAAATTATTAGGAACAAAACTAGATGTTCCCCTAATGACTTTATTTGGTTCTGTGGAGCAGTTTAGGGCGCAATCCTAAGCCCTTATGTCAGCACTTTCCAGCACTGGGATAGCAATGCCAATGGGACATGTGCTGCATCCTGCAGTTCGGTGTCACTCATGGAGGCCTCCTCAAAGTAAGGGAATGTTTGTTCCCTTACATCAGAGCTGCATTACCCTTATGTCAGTGCTGGAAAGCACTGACATAAGGGGTTAGGATTGCACCCTTAATGTATGTTGTGTAACATTCTGGTTAAGCAGTCTTTAAAAGTATGTCATAGGACTGAGGAAAGAATGGGAGATAGCTACTAAAATTGCTGTTTTAGAAAAACAATCACCACAAGGAGGCAGGAACGCAACCACCACCATGCCTGCCTTTTCAGAAAAGACTGAAGTATCCAGGATTTCCTAGATTAGAAAGGCTTGAAAGGCAGACTTGACTTAGGGTGCAATCCTCACCAACTTTCCTGCACTGACCTAGCCACAATGCAGCCCCAAGGTAAGGGAACAAACATGCCCTTACCATGAGGAGGCCTCCTTGACTGCCTCCGCATTGCAGGATACAGTGCACGCCACATTAGCACAGCTATGTCAGTGCCGGAAAGTTGGTTAGGACTGCACCCTTAGGTTTATAAAGATATAAACCTGGTTTGAAAGGGTTTCTTTTCTATCTCTCTCATAGTACTAGAAATTGAGGTTGCTCAATGACACTGATGAGCAGAAGTTTCAGAACAGACAGAAGAAAGCACTTCTTACAATGCAAAATTGATAGTGATGGGTGATTTTCTCCTTACTCCTCTGATTGGTTAGAAAAAGAAGCAGAGCTTATTTTCTGAGGCAATTTTATTTCAGAATTTGCAGACCACAACTGCTGTCACCCTTGGGCAAACTACATTGCCAAAGGGTCAGTGGGGCATCTGTGCCCCACAGTCACAGGATATGGTGATGACCATGATTATTATTAAGAATGTTTATATACCACCTTTCAACAACAACAACATTCACAAACCAGTTTGCAGAGAAAAATCAATCATTAGCTTAAAAGGCAAGTTTAAAGAAGGGTAAGGAGACAGGTTCATCAGCAACACTTAACTGTTACAACACTTCCATGATCAGAGACAGTATAGAGCAGTGATTCTCAAACTTTGAGGGAGCTTTACTCCTCAGTAAGTCTTTGCAGGGAGGTGCTAGGGCAGCGAGGCAATTCCTAGGATTGCGTTGCTAAGGGGGGGGGACAAGGGGGAGCTTTCCACTTGTAAGTAGATAGGGTTGCTGGAGGTTACAGAAAGTGCAGGGAGCCCTATGCAGCCCTCCACAGGGCTCCCCAAGGTTTGGAATCTTCAAGCAGAGTGATTGCAAAGCACCTCCTGCAAACAGGAAGTGCTTTGCGATCACTCCATTTGAACATTCTAAGCCTCAGGGAGCCCTGCAGAGGGCTACGCAGGGCTTGCAGGCCTCCTGTAGCCTCCAGCAGCTCTACCTACTTACAAATAAGTGGAAAGCACCCCCCTCGCCCCTCCCTTAGTGACACGATTCCTTTCCCCTGCCCCTTAAAGGTACAGGGGAACCTTTACACAAACTGGCAGGTCATAACTCACCAGTTTGAGAACAACTGATATAGAGTATACCTCTCCATACAGATACCAAGGAGTCACAGAACAAGGGAGGGCTGTAGCCTTCATCTTCTTACTTGTAGGTTTTCTGGAGCTATCTTGCAGGCCACTATTGGAATAGGTTTTGGCCTTATAGTTCTCCTTATGTTCTTATAGCCCTGAAGCTTCCTGGATGACCTTGGGCCAGACACTATCAAGCTAACCTACCTCGCACCACTGTTGCGAGCACAAAAGGAGGGAAGGAACCATGTATATCACCATGAGCTCCTTGGAAAAAGGGAAGTATAAAAATGCATTAGATAAATTCATGCTCACCCAACCAGATGCTCAATACAGGATATCACAAGACTATGACCCAACACCAGGCAGTTACCTCAGTTCTATTATGCAAATGCATAACACACACTATGTTATGTCTGTCCCATATAATGCAAGAGCAGTGCCGAAATCATCCTGAAAAGTCAGCTTTCACCTAACAGTGTTTCTAAGCAGTTGCTATAGAGAATGTAAAGGGCTCACCACACAACCAACTTAATAAGAGCACCTCTTTCCAGGAAAACATTTAAGTGCTGCTAGATTGGGTTGTTAAATTATCTGTTGTTCTCCTTTAAATAACAGCAAACATGAATTCGCCACAGTATATTTTGTTTTCAATAATGCAGCGATTCTTTTTGGTCCAGACAGCCAGGTACTTCAGGATGTCTCCTGAGGTCTTGTTGAAAGATTTCTTTCATTCTCTCATTCTCCTCATGGCCCTGTCAGTCAGCAGTGTACTGTTAAAGTGTTTTATGATAATGATCCCTTGAGTAACTCACAGGCCTACACACATCAGCAATGTTTTCTTTGCAATTATGCAGCTCGAACACTTTGAAAGATCATGTTGATCACCCATGTTTTTTTTCCCCCTAAAGGCTTTCTCTGAATACATTTCTTTTTTGTTTAATTCTCTTTGGACCAATGGACACACCTGCACTCACACAAATACAGGCAGTGAGAGATAGAAAGACCAGCAAAACCTGTTATCAGTAGGAAAGCATTTGTTAAAATTGTTAACAAAAATAAAACCCGGGAGCAGCCCTGCTTTCTGTGTGTGTGTGGAGAGCAAAGTCCGGAGGCCCATGCAATGCTGAAGGACACAAAGACATGACAATCTGAACTCTTTTGCCCCTCCCACTGAACTGGGACACAACACCTAGGAGGAGCAGGAACACATACCACAGATGTGGCAGTTGTGCTGCTCACTGCCTCAAGAACAGATGCTCACTGAGCTCCTGGTGACCTGAATAGAAAGGGGAGGTGGAAGTGGGGTGTGACATGGACAATCACAGTTAATCCCATACAAAAGGCCGCTGCTTCAGAATAACTGATGAGTGTTATTTGTTACTGTATGCATTTTAAATAAAAATAAGAACACACACATGCATTTGTCAATACCTTTGTACTGAAATACATATGTATACATCCTGAGGCTTCCATGGCTCATGTGTGTTGGTTTCCTGTATATTTTATGGCACAATGCAGAATCCTCTTTCTGACAGACCTGTGCATCCAGAAATGGCATTTTATCCTCCTTCACTCCCTCCATGGTAAACTTTAGAGCAGGCTGAATGTTGTTAATGTTATGCAGGAATATGGCCAGTTCTGTCTCCCCTTAGTCCCAGATCGAAAAGACACTGGCTAAGACATTGAAAAGACATCAAAAGTCCACATACTGGACCCACACTACAGGTTTATGTGCTGCTGTTTTCCAAGGCTACAGATTCAATTTTTTTATTCAAAATTTTTATTTGGACTATTGAATATATATGAACTGTACATAGTGATAGGGTTGTCAGAATATATAATGAATCCAGGTGCCCTGCATTAAGTCTCCTTTCTTAGTTCTTTTGAAACCCATCTTTGTACAACTACCTAGCCTACCCTGAAACTGAGTACATGTACGTGAAATAATTGCTTATTCTTCCCCTATTAATCCTGGCACCATTTCCCACCCTCCCAGTGGGTCATCTCCTCATCTCTGTTTCTAAATTGTGAGCTCCTTGGGTCAGGGACTTGTCCATTCCACTATACAGAGTCATGCACATTGGTAGTGATCTATATATAATAAATAGTAATACACAATAACAGCAACAAGGACTTTCATTTACAAAGATGGACACTGTGGATTCTTAATATAACACTCAATTCTTATTAAGAACAGTGGATCTTCTTAAGTTTATTATTATTATTATTAACAACAGTATTTATATACCGCTTTTCAACTAAAAGTTCACAAAGCGGTTTACAGAGAAAAATCAAATAACTAAATGGCTCCCTGTCCCCAAAGGGCTTCACGATCTAAAAAGATGCAAATGAATACCAGCAGACAGCCACTAGAACAGACAGTGCTGGGTTAACTTTGGATTCATCATGCCTGTGATATTTAGCACCTGTCCCACAGTTTGAACTATCACACACAAGTAGCTCCACAGTAACACTGAACTGTGAGGGGAAGATAAGCCCCAGACAGCAGCACCCATTCCCTAGTATGGGTGACACGGTTGATAAAGCAACTGCCAGTTTCCAAAGAGCCATGTTCCATGTTTCATTCATCACCACAGTGCCCAAGCCATTAAGAGCTCAAGGGCAACTCTGTCAACTGTCATACTTCAAGAAACAGGAGACGGATAGTGTCGTCATGGCTACAATGGTACGGATGCAAGGTAGATTAGCTGGAGAGAAGATGAAGGTTACTGTGTTTTGAAGCATATTTTTTTAGAGCAAAGCAGGAATGTGCATTTTCCCTTAACCTGTTATTATGATATATATTTTAAATATTTATAACAGTTTCAACTTTTATTGCATTTTTATAATCAATTTAAAACAAATCTCCAAAGCAAGTAACAATAAAGACATCCAACCAAAAACAATTTAAAATACTGCAGTCAATGAAAATAATAAAATCACAAAAGCAGCAGATTGGAAAACTAAACAGAAAACAAAATTCGATAAAAAAAGCATTAAATTACACCCCAGATAAAACACCAATTAAACCATTCAGTTTTAAACTTCTCAATGGATCACTGTTCACTCAACAGCTGAAATGACTGGGCAAACAAAAAGATCTTGACCTAGTGCCTAAAGTCAAATAAGGAAAGCACCAGACAAACCTCCCTGGGAGTGCTTCCATACACCTAGGAACCAGCACCTAGATGCCAGGGGTAATAGGGGAAGGGCCTCTTTATATAGGAGAAGCTGGTCCTTCAGACACCCACGTCCAAAGCCACATAGAGATCTGCCACCATCATGCATCCAAACAGTTATGAAGGGATTCTTTTCTCAGGGCCCAATCCTGTCCAACTTTCCAGAACTGATGCAGCCATGCCAATAGGCTGTGAGCTGCATCCTACAGTCATTGCTGCATTGCGGCAGCAATGGTGCTGTAAAGTTGGATAGGATTAGGTCCTCATTCATTAAATCTTTCCAAAAATTGCTGGTCAGTAACAAAGATTGGTGAAGATGCGTCTATGGGGTCTTGGTTCAAATTTTGCAAGGGATCTTTGCTGAAGCCAATTAGCTTAATAGGCTTTACCTAAACAGAATATTTATGATTTCAACTTAGAGAGAATGGCATTTTCTTCTCCTATTTGTAAGTCATGAGATCTTATGCGAAGAAATATTCCATCTGGGGAATGTGAATATCAACACTTGCAACCAACAGCAATGCGTGTGATCTCAGTCACTGGGAAACATTCTGCCACAACCGTAAAAATTGGAACCGTAAAAATTGGAACCAGGGCCCAGTACTGTGGGCCCAATCCTGAACAGTTCGTGCTGTGCACTGTCGCAAACGTACCCTAAGGCACGTTTGCAGGCCTTAGCACTGGATGAGCGCCAGTGGTACCCTCCATGGAGGCTCTTGATTCACCGCCGACCTTTTGGTTGGTGGTGAATCGAATAGCCCCATTGTGGAGCTACTTGCTTTACCCAGGGGAAGGGGATGAAAGTCCCCTTCTCCTGAGGAGCTGCCGGTGGCTGCCAGGAATGTGGAGGATGTGGCGGCAGCCATTTTGGGCGCTGCTGCAGCCGTGTGCCCCAGGCAGCTCAGGACTGGGCTGTGTGTAGCCTGGTTCGCTCTGACATTGTCTACATGGTGGTAGACACTTGCGTGTTCAAAGTTCTTCATGAACTGGCCCATAGTATTTGGAATAACAGTTGCATTTACACAGGAAAATTAACTGCATTTATTTCAACTCTGTATTTATTACACTCACTGAAACCAGCACTAGTCATAGTTAAGATATTGAATGAATACCATCTCAAGGATTTGTTTTAAAGTGTATATTATTTGTACGAAGAGTTTGAGGATCAGGTCCTTGGTTCTACTTAATAATGTAAAGACTGTAAACGCTGCCAATTAAAGTGGCGGCAGAAAATAAGTCCAGCTGAGCTAAATCTATGTTTCCTTTTCTGTTTGATTTCCAGTGCTAATTGGAGACCCGTTAGCAAGCATTACATCACTAGGCTTGCTTGAATGAGGCAGTCACTGTAGAACGTAATTTATTCCAAAGAATAGAATGAATAAAACCTGGAACGGAGTGCAAGAAACATATTGGGCTTCATTCTTAAGTGGAAGGTTTTATATTTATTTATTTTATAACAACAATAATCCCTCCAGTAATAGCACTGCTGCCAGTGTTGCATGATCAAAACAGCAGGGAGTGCATCTGAATTATGGTATTTGATTGTATCCTGCACCTCACTTTTACTCTTCATGTCCATTAACACAGAGGAGCCAAGTAGCCCATAACGGATGTATCTTATTATTTGAAGACCTGCTGGGAAACCAAACCCGTTGCTTAGGAGCACAGAGAGATATACGCACCACTAAAAGTGATAGCAGTAGCTCTGGCACATCCAAAGGCCAATCTTCACATTATAGTAGATTACTTCTTAAAAAACCTCCGGGACTGTGCCACTTCAAGCTGCAGCGATGAGGAGGGCAACAGGTCTGCATACTTGATTGCTCCCTCATTACAAAAACTAGAGCAAGTTCAACCAGAAAACTGAAGCTACACTAGAATCCTGGATCTCCTTCACACCGGGTGCTAGGAGCACACAAATTCAAAAGGTTCATCAGGGAGAATGCGTAAATTGAAGTAATAAAACAAGCATTACTCCATGACAGACCACTGTAGAAAGTAATTGGTAATATTAGAGGGAAGCTTAAAATGGCTGTGCGCCTTTAAAGGTACCAATACTGATATTCCATGTCGTCACTCTTCAAATATAAAGCTCTTGTCCAAAAAGTTGTACAAAAGCCAACCATTAACAGTTGGTCACACTTATATACCTGCTTTTCTGTGTCTTTGCCAGTATACTGAAATGGATGCATCTAATTATTTGAAGAAATGCTGGGAAACCAAACTCATGGCTTTGTTTAGGAAACGTGCCCGTACTGCTTCACTCTTGTTACACCACTATTACATAATCTCACAAAGACCAATTTATTCATCCAATAATTAAGAAGGTATTCCTTCATGTTGCCAGTCCTAGCCGGATTTGGTTATACACGTAGAGCCTATTTATCCACATTAGTTCCATTCTGTGAATGAACAAAAAACGCATTGTGCTAAATTCCATAGTTACGCAAATACACTGCAGCCTGACACTTCTGGATGGAAGGAAACTAAAGCAGCTGTTCTCAATCCCCTCCCCTCCATACTCAGCCCTCCTGTTGCCAGCTGTCCTGCTTCTTTCATAGTTGGAATGGTGAGCTTGCTTGGGAAGCCTCATCCTCTGTGTCCCAGGCAGCCTCCCAACAGCGCTGCAGGTTCTCCTCCTCCTCACTGCTGCCGCTCCTGCAACCCTCCCAACCACCATCATGGAAACTCCTCTGCCCTGGAGCATTCTGGGACTTGCAGTCCAGCTCTCTGCTCGCCCTCACCTGTCTCTCCAAGGCTTCCCAAGAGCCTGCATCATTGGGGGGGGGGGAATTCAGCAAGCACTCCCTGGGTTTTTAAAGTAATCCCTCTCCTCCCCCTCCTGCCTCCCCCTCCCCATTGCCAACTGCCCAGCTTCTTTCACAGGTGGGATGCTGATCTTTCAAGAGTCCAGCCCTAAGCGTTTCTACTTGGAAGTAAGCTCCATTCCAGTCAATGGGGCTTACTCCCAGGAAAGTGTGGAGAGGATTGGGTTATAAATAGCATGCTTTGCTTGGTGGGAAGGCTTTGTGATGGCCTGCACAATCTGGGGGGGGGGAAACACAATCTGGGGGGAGCAAACACTCCCTGGGTTCTTTAAAGCAATCCCTTCTGCTGCTATGGCACCTGCCCCTGTGTGTGCGTGTGAGTTAGTGAGTGAGTGAGAGAGAGAGAGAGAGAGAGAGACCTCCACGTGTTCTGGTTACACAGCGTTTTCCGCTCCCCTCTTCAGCCTCAGCTAGCTCAGGGGCTCCAGGAGTGTTACTGTTCCTCTGTAAGGGGAACCGCTTCCAGAGCTCTAGGGCTATTCCCTGCCTGGGTGAGGCGGAGCCTTTTGCAGTGTTTTGGGCTGCCTGAAAACTGAGCAAGACACCAGCGCAGGGCAAAGGAGGCAAAGGTGTGTGTGACATTCAGTACCCCACCCCAAATCCGAAGATAAAAAAATCCGTGGATAAATAGGCTGCACCTGTATACTAATTAACAGGCAGTCCAATCCTATTCAATGCTGGCACAGCAGGGCCATGCTGTATCCAGCGTTGGAGCTCAGCAGGCAGGAAGTGTCCTTCAGGTAAGGGAACATTTGTTCCCTTACCCCATGTTGTGCCTGAGCCTGCCCAATAGGGGAACTCGGATCTGTGAAGAACCAAATGGCCCCATGTAAGGTTTTCAGGTTCAGAATGTGGGTTAGGATGCAGTGGAGGCCTGCTCTGTCATCCCCACCCCCTACTGGGCCAGAACCTCCCCTCCCTGCCCTCCCTCTGCCACGACACACCCCTCCCTGCCTCCAGAATGCCCTCCTGCCACCCTCCCCTGTCCTTCTGCTGCCTGGCACAACACTTAGCTGGCCCCCGGCAGCTGTTGCTTTATGGTGCTTTTACAACACCCAATGCCAGTGCTATAGCCACAGCACCTGTGCTGCCCAACCATAGGAGTAGGCTATTATAGGTATTTGTAGTTAATATCTTTCCAAAATAACATGTTTTTATCTACAATACGACAACTTACACCTCAATTTTTTTTTTTTCCACAAACAAGATTATGGATGCAATCCTATACTTGTTTCCATGGGAGTAACAGCCCTATCCTGTGCACCCCAGGGCCCAGGGCTGCAGCGGCGCTGAAATGGCTACCACTGCATTCCATAGAGCTGGGAAGCAGTGCCGGGGTTAGCCAGTTTACACTCCCTTACCCTGTGTAATGGCCAGGTGGCCTCAATGGGTCTCCTCAGATCTGCACCCATTTTTGAGCGGGCACAGATTCAAGGAGACCCAGGCCAGGTCACCTGGGTCAGCAAGGGGGTCATGATATGGCAGCAAGGCCTGCCACAATCTCTGCCCCTCCTGCCCCTGACTTGCCTTTCTCCCTCACCCCGGTCTGGAACGCCTCCCTTTCCCAACTTACTGTTCCTCCACCCAGTGCTCACCTAGAGCTCCGGGCAACAGTTCTCCATCCTCCACCCAGCGCTGGCTCAGCGGTGTGTTGTGATGTACTTTATGGTACATTTTGCGACGTTCGGCACCAGTGCTGGGCTGGCGCTGGTCACTCTGGATTAGACCCTAAGTCCCACTGAAGACAAAAGAACTTACTTCTGAATAGACATACATAGACTTGTGCTGTTTATCCAATTACAAGACATAAAAATGTAATAAACAAGACAACAGGATATTTTAAAAGTATATATTTTAAAAAAAAATATAGATTTATCATGTAAATTAACAAGTGCCAACAAAGAAGACAGAGCAACTCATTCAACGATCACATTTCAGTAGCAAGCTAAACTTTTAGCATTTCATTACAATAAATATATAAACATTTCAATATACAATAAAGAAAAAAATCCTAAAGAAAATGCTGGTTGCATTCTAAAAGAAATGAAAAAGCTATTTATGAGCTCAGACTCCCACAAATACACACACGCCTATAATATATCTACAAACATTAGAGAGAGACCACAATATTTTCTATAATTATTTCAAACAAACAGCAGCATGTCACTAACACTGAGTCATTAGTCTTTTAATTTAATTTGTGTGTTGTCCAAATTCTGTGACACTTATGTATATGGCACCATAACTCTGGGATTTATACCAAAACATGCATTGCAGTTTATACTATCAGTGATATTATTCATAAACAGCAGAAATGCTGAGAAAACAACTTGAGGTTAAGTAGTCATGGCAAAACAGATGAGTTTGCCAAATCAGTTCTATCCTCTCTAAATACAGCCGTTCTCAATCATCACTCACAACAATTTATTTCCTCCTTTTTAAACAAGGGACTAATCAGTCACAGGACAAAAAGATCTAGCTTTCCAGTTCCATTACTGGCCACTTTTTATACACCACACTTAGATATGCTAAGTGATAATCCCTGAAAAATCTGCTGATGAATATAGTGGTCTGAAAAGTCAAGCACCCTAAGGTAAACTATAGTAAAAATCTGCAAGTCAACTTGGAACTACTTTTCAGATTGAATCCATAACCCAATCATTATTTTGAATGGGTTGTCCCCATCCAGTGCAGGTTTTCACTGTCCCAATAGCATATTCCTTGCCTTCTGGCATTACTGCTTAAGTATTGTAGGTAACTAAGCTATATGTTATGGGATGATACATGGCTCTCAACAAAAATATCAGTCTAATACCTTCATATTCTTGCTCCCTTGTAACAGTAACACAAATCACATGACTTGACTTAAGATAATCATGCTCTGTTTCCATCCTCCACTCAGCACCATTTACTTGTAGGGGAGGGAAACTTGGAGTGTGCTGACCTCATCCATTTGATACTACAGTGGAGTTTTGGTATCCACAGGGGATCTGTTCCCTGACCTTCTGAGGATACCAAAACTCAAAGATAATGGAATCCACGGGTTCTGACCCACAGAGTCTCCAGATGCAACCAAAATCTTGTTCCAGTCACATCCAGGAGCCTTTCTGAGGCCCGCAGAGGCCATGTGAAGCCTCTGTGGGCCTCACAAAGGCCTCAGAGGTCCTAGAAGGGCATGTCTAGTTGTTATGAAAACCAGCAGAAGTCCTAGGACCACTGGAGGCCTTTTGAGGTCCACAGAGGCTGTGCATGGCCTCTGCGGGCCTCAGAAAGGCTCCTGGATATGACAAGAGAACATCTCTGGTCACATCTGGGAGCTCAGGTTCAGCACTAGACCATGGGTTCCAAACCCATGGACTATTAAGGCAGCAGGTAACGAACCCACAGATAATGAGGCTGAACTTGTACTTGTCATTGCCAGGAAAGAGAAGAGGAGACATAGGGCTGCAGTTTTTGTAAAAATTAGTTTGTGTCTCCCTGCCCATTTTTTTCATGCCATTTGTGGGGCATGAAGTTGGGTGATTTTCATGGTTAAAGGTGGAAGAGAAATTTACTGTGCCCATAGTAGTAGACCCAGATCCCAGTGGATTGTGTCTTCCACTATTTATCAACAAAAGCATTCAGTCTAACCAGCTTCAGAATGACAAACTGAGGGCAGTGTTTTCTGCCACACTCTGCTCTGGGGAATCACTGAATTAAAAGTGATGCCATAAACTGCCAGGACCTTGAGACAGGCCACGGTGGTAGAGAAAATGGTACACTGGAGTGGAGACAGGAATGGTTTTATGACCATTTTATCCCTGGAAGGAGTTCAAGAAGTTCAAAGCAAAAGCTCTTTTAGAAGAACTTTTGGCTCAGTCTTAGTTTTCAATGGTAACGATACGTTATTTGTAACTTTCCGTTTCAGCCTTTGGATTACTTTTATATAAAAAATAACCATCAGAGCAATCAAATACTTAGACAGATACAAGTAGAATCAGCATCAAATATGTTTTCATAGCAGCAGGGGCAACAAAACATTCTAAACAGATATGAAGAGCCTGCAAAGATTACGCCAGTAGTTCTCTCTGATTAAAGCTAGGAGTAAGGTGCCTAGGTTTCACTACCAGCACCTGCAGTTCAAGACTCTCAGCATCTTACAGCAATCTAATTATCTGGAACAAGGAAATGTGTCCTGTTGAAGCAAAAAGGAAACAGCACAACCCTAGAAATGGAAAGCACAGTAGAAAGGGTTGGCAAGGCAAAATGTTAAGTATGGTAATCATTAAATTGTCTCTTATGTTGAAGCACATTTCCCTAAGATTAAGAAGCAGTGCTTGCTAGTTAACTACACTTCCAACTTCTCTCAAAAAAGGAAAACAATAGGAGGTGGCTGGTTAACAGCCCAGCCCTGAGCTGCCCGGCCAAAATGGCTGCTGCAGCATCCTAAGCCACCAGCAGCTCCTTGGGGGAAGGGGACATTCATCCCCTTCCCCTGGGTAAGGAAAGGGGCCTTGCAATGGGACTACCGGACTCTAAGCCGGCTCCCTTCCCCCCCTACGCCTTCTCCTCACCCTCCCCTTTCCCCGAAAAGCTTTCCCCCATGCCTCCACTTATGCTGCCTGGTGCTCACCCAGAGCTTCAGGCAGCCGTTGTCCATCCTCTGCCCAGCAGTGGCTCAGCGTGGGCTTGTGCTGAGCCAGTGTCCGTGCTGGCCGGCAGTATGTTTCGCAGGTGTGCCTTATGGCACGTTTGTGACACTGCATGCCAGCACGGAGCCGGTGCGCCACGTTCAGGTTTGGGCCTTAATTCTCTCGCCTGTGATAATCACTGCTGTCATCTCTGTTGTAGTTACTGCTAATCAAGGTTTTTGAAATGTTGGCACAGCTGCATTGCTACACAGGGAGTTGTGTGGGACTGGGCTGTAAGAAGCCCACCACCCTGACAGTCTTGTCATGTCATCAGACTTAAAATCCATTCCTTATGGCTGTGTAGAGCTTGGATAGTATAACTTTTCCTAACTTTCTTCACTCTGCTGGGTGAAGAACTGAGTGAAGAACCGCTCATAGCTTCAGCAAGGTTGCTGTATGATATGCCTTCAGATCATACCCTGGGATATAACTTCCCATGCAAACATTCTTCCTAATGGTTGGCAACCTTCAGTCTCGAAAGACTATGGTAGAAGCCTACAGCACCTGGTATTCCCAAGCGGTCTCCCATCCAAGGCCTGACCCTGCTTAGCTTCTGAGATCAGGCACATGCAGGGTATCTTCCCCATTTTAAAGTTCCTTTTATCATAAGTGAAGACCAGTTATTTCCATATACTCAGATGTCATACTGCACTTTGTGAGACATGTATTCACAATGACACATCTTTTCCTTTGACCTCTTTGGAACATTTTCCCAAATTTGCCCTGGAATTACAAACCAGTTTTGGAATAAAAAGACTCAGCAGCTGAAACACACACACACACACACACACACACACACACACACACACAATCACAAGAGTTTTGTATGATCCCAGAGAGGATCTCAACCAGAAGACATGCATAGATACAGATGCAGATACTGTGGAGATGATGACGTGCTCAGAAAGATATTCATTTCTATAAGATGTGATCCACATCTTTCCCAGATATCTGTACCAACTAATCCCAGGGGCTTCTTCCAACAATATCACTCACAATTCACAAAGAAACCTTTTCTTCACAACAATATCTTAGGAATGTTAAGAGAAACATCAAAACCTGCCTTGTCCAGAGTTAGGCCATTGGTTCATCCAGGTCAGGGTTGTGTGCACTGCCTGGCATCAGCTTTCTACAGAATCAGATGGGGGACTTTCCCAAACCTTCCTGGAACCTTCTGCATGCAAAGCAAATGCTCTACCACAGAGCTACGGCCCCTCCCCATAACAATTAAAGGTAAAACCACTCTTTTTCCCCTGGCAGCTCAAACCAGCAGGTCCATAAAGTATATGCAGTGCTCTCGCAATGCCTGACTGGAAAGGAGCACACAACAAAACCATGATAGTGACAGTGAACCAAAACCCATGTGACTTTTCCAGACAAGGTTTGTGTTCATGGTTCATGTTCTTGTTGTTCTTGTTATGATTAGGAATATTTATACCTAACTCTTCAATTAAAATAAAATGCACATAAAGTGGTTTATGTAGAAAAACAAATAAATGGTTTCCGCTCCCAAAAAGACTCACAGTCCAATCCTAATTAAATCAAATATGACTGCAGTGCACCACCATTATTCTTGTTGTGAATGCAGGGTACAACATTGGGCTGGTTCAGACATAAACATCAAATCATGATTCATGTGTCCTCAGGCTCATGAGTCCCCTCCCCCCCAACCCCCCCTCCCAACATACTGCAATTCCTTTATGATTGGTTTGTGGCAAACCACAATTTACTCCTTTAGCACTTGCTCTCCAAACCAGAATTGGAAACTTTGGTTTAACCTGGTTTTCAGAGTGACATACATCAAACTTGGTCAGATTTATGAAAATGGTAAACCATTGTGCTTGACAAACCAAGAAGGAAAGACAAACCATGAAGCTGCTGTGACAGGTTGTGCAAAAATTTCATTGAGAAATCACAGCAGGATTTTATAGTTTTAACCTTAGCCCTCAAAATAATTATTATGCAGCGACTGTCACTGTTACCAAACTATTCATAAAAAAAAGAATGTACAAAGAATAAACATTCCTCTTTACTGAAGACAGCATGAAACATGCACTATCTGTCAGAAGCTTTCCTAGCTATAATAAATATATATGCTGCTGAGATAAGAGCACAAAAGGTGTTGGTTGATTGTCATATTCTTTGCCATGTTTGTAAGTACAAAGCAAGTGTGGCCTGAGAGCACAACTCGATGGAAATAAAACAAACAGAAGGACAGGGAGTGAACTGGAAGCCCTCTTTCTGCTCTCCAAATGTCAAATATTCTTGCACAGGTATAACAAGCTGAGTATTTTGGCCTTTTACTGACTATTACCCTTCAGCTGCTCTGTGTTTCTCTAGTGATACAAAGCAGCCATTAACCTGGTTTACAGAGGCAGTTATGCCAGGTTTACAGCTGCTTTGTGTCGTCTGGAAAGAACAAAATGGCACAGAGTACTAGCAAGCCAAGCCCGATCATATTTTGGTAAGCAATTTGTATACAAGTGCCACTAATGCTTCATTCAGCATTTCTGGGACAATAAGATGCGCTAAAGACTTCTGAGGGGAAAGGGGAATCAAGTCCCAAACAACTTGATTTCCGCTCAAATTCTGAATTTAGCAACTCACAGGCCCAAGTTCAGGACCTAATTAAGAGCTCACCTTCAATCTATAATTTGCTGTAGGTCTGAGTTGTTTCCTGCAGCACAAAGAGGGGGCTGCTGAGAATGAATGACTGTGAACACTGCAATCTCTGCGGGCCATCTTTCATACCAGCGGTGTAGCAATAAAATGAAGGTTTTACATGCTGGTGGGCCTGGCTTGCTCATAAATGGAGATTTTGAAGGGGGGGGGAATAGCAGCAGTTCTATTAGATGCCGTACTAGGAAAAATAAAAGTCTTTCTGGACAAGTGACAAACCTTGTGCAAGATACTATGAAAAGGAACTGGGGGGGAAATCGAATGAGAGCATTTCTCTGTGTCCAAGTTTCTTCCCTGGTGCACAAAAGTTTGACAAAATAATCTTGTCTGATTTTCAGAGCAACAGGTGTACTCTGATTTGCACACAGATATGTTGGGTGCAAGAACTATGCTGTTCATTCAGTTCTGCTTGCACTAATGCAGGCAGGTTCCATGAGGATGAATGAGGGCACCTTTGCACTTTTGCAGCCCTAAGATGGATACAGTGGTTTAATAGAAGGAACATGTGAATAAAGCACAGAGACCAATCCTATGCAGTGTGCCCTGGCTCACCACTGGCATGCACTGTTTCAAACAAGCTGTAAGGTACTTTTGTGGCCCTCAGCACCGGTGCTAATTCAGTGACAGCTGGCGCTGGGCTAGCACCGATGCTCCACCGCTCTACGGTCACATGGAATACCAGGTGGTAGAGAGGAAGGTGGGGGTGTGGGGGGAGTTGGGGAGGAAGCGTTCCAGGGGAGGGGAGGCGGGGAGAGAGTGAGCAGGAGGTGTGCCAGGGGAGGGAGCGGGGCGGGAGGGAGGCGGGACTGGTGGAGCTTCGCTCCACCAGATCCTGAGCCTCTCTGTCGGGCTGCTGGCTCTTAATTCTAACCTGACCCTTGGGTGACCATAGACTCGAGTAGCCCCACTGCAGGACTTCTCGCCTTACCTGGGGAAAGGGGATGAAAGCATCCTGAGCACGCAGGATGCAGCAGCAGCAGCCATTTTCAGCGCCGCTGCAACACTGCACACCAGACAGCTCAGGACTGGGCTGACAGACAGTAAACTGAGACCAAAGAGTTCTCCATTAAAAATGAATTTTAAGAAATAATTTTTCCTCACTGCTTCTGTTCTTTTTTCAGAGTTATATTTTGTGAACAATACAACTCTCCTCAGAGGGAACACTAAGATCTTTCTTTCCTTTTTCCCCTGCAGAAGGCACAGGAGTGATTGTAACAAATGTATTATCCACTACTGCACCTACTAGGATTTTGTTCTCAGTACAGTGCAACATAGTCCATTATTTTTCTATAAACAGGTATGTAAACAAGAGTCTGGATTTTTGAGCTAGAGATGAGCAAGCTTCCGTAGGATCAAACTGGAAAGATTCAGAAAGGAACTGAGTTATCTTCCCCCCCCATCAGAAATAACCTGGGGCCCAATCCTATACCCCACCAACCCAGACCATGCAGTGCCGAGAACAGAATACAAACTGCATGCTATGGGGGAGGGGGGAGGAACATCAGATTGTCCAGAAAGCTAAGTAAACATCTTTTTAGTTACCTCTCCATAAGCCACCTGGTCTTTAATGGAATTCCTTGGACCTGTGCCAGCTCTTTAGCAAGCATAAATTCAAGTAGATTCCTGACAGCAGGACTGAGCCAGAAAGGGGGGTAGAACCTTGGTGCGTGCTGCCGCCACCAAAAACCTCCCCCTCCTGCTCCCAGCCCAGCCTGCTTCTCACCCTGATCCACCCACAATCCTCCCCAAACCGCCCCTGCCAACAACTTGCCAGCGATGATGGGGAGAGGAAGTTTGGTGGGCCACTGTAGCCCATGTGTAGCCTCTGGTCATTTGCCCTGGCAGCCAAAACTCCAACATATGGTGGAGGGCCTTTCTATCACTAGTCTGGGACTGTTTACAAGATCTGTCAGTGTAAGTCTCAGATAGGATTGGGCTGTTAGTTCCTAATCTGAGTCAGTCTTAGGCTTGAAGAGCAACTTGTTTTCATGGGTTGACCTCTGGGAAAGATGGGGATGGAAGATAACCAAAAATTATCTTCCCCCCTCCTTTCCCAGAGGTTCTTCTCCATATAGCAAGGGATACATCCAGCAGAGAAAATCTCTGATGGTTGCTGCCATTGCCATTTTTACAGGCTTGCACCCCTTGAAATCAGAGGAGATAAAAGAAAGATCCCCTCCCAAGAGGGAACCTCTAACTGTCTTCATGGCGTATGATCTTTCATTCCTTCCCCCTATTTTCTAGGGATCCAGATGCTGTACAAGACAATCTGAGGTTGCTGGTGGAGATGTTCCTTGTTGGCTGTGTTTTCTTTTTAGTGGATTCCCCCAAATGAGGTGAGGGGGGAAAGACCCTCAGGATAACCATTTGACCTAGAAGGTCCCCCATGGGGGGTGATCTGTTCTCTATCTTCCCTGTTTTTCCAGGGGAAAGCTCTTCAAAAATGTACCATTCAGCCTCTGTTTAATGTAGGGGAACCATTCGCCAATTAAACAAATTGAGAATTGTAGCCCTAGTTCAAAAGTCCAACTGCACAGCTCAGCTGTTAGATCCTGCTGTGGAAAAAATCAAGAGCCCACTTTGTCAGCTGTCAAAAGCGACCTGTTTTGAAGAGTAAGGGACACTGAACAGTGTAACAGCTTTTTGTTAATATGACTAAAGGAAACTGTTGATACTAGAGAGCGAAGAAAGACACAAGTAAATGGTGAACGTGTCAAGAGTCAGCATGCTAAACCACTATTAGTTTTCTGATAGTATAAACTTTTGATTTGTAACAGATTTATCCAAAGTGTAATACAAGACTGAATTACAGACTTTTTAGTTCAGTTTTTTTTTTAACATGGTCTTAAACGGGGATGGTAAACCAGGTTTAGCCAGAAAGTATTACTGTTGCAAATGTTCTAGAATATTAGCCTTATAGTGGAGAGGGGCTTCCCTTGAGGGAAAGTGTTTAAAAAGCCTCTGTTTTGGACATGTACCAATGCAGTATCACCATTCATCTAGATGGCAAAGTGAGTTGGCCTTAAGAGCCAAATAACTATGAGAAAATAAGGTATCACTCATGGATTTATTTTCTGCTATTCATCCCCTACCCTCTTCACCTGCTGAAAATTTTGCTTTTCACTGCATCATCAGACAGAGATTCTAATCTTCTCTATAATTATCTCTGGAAATTTCCTAGTACTAGAACCAAGTTTCAACCCTCCCCTGTCTTCTAGGTGTCCTCATCCAGGAGTCATAGAGGCCCACCCTGCCACTGAGGCAAAGGTTTCAACAAAACAATGGGTGGGCTGACCCTAACAATGAGGTCATACTTCACAAAACCCAAGTGTATGCTACTTAAAACGCTGTGTGCGTGAATGTATTTTATTTTGCTGCTTTTAGTTACTTTAAATTATGTTTTTATTATGTTGTATGCTACTATGAGCCATGGAAAAACAGGATAATAATCTTTTATAATACATAAATGTTTTTAAATGAAATTGTATTTTTGTACAAACAATCAAGATTAGCAGTACTGTATCACTTCTGTAGTAGTAATATTTCACTATAGCAGTCAAGCGAATTATTGAATAAATTGCAGAGAGATAACAGGTTGCCAAGCATTAATCCATGCTTCAGTAATGTTCATAAGGGTTCTCTAGGGCTGCCTATAAGTTTTGCTTGACTTTGTTCTGACTTGAAGGCAACACCATGGAACCAGCACAGAACAGAGCCACTCAGGTGGAAATTCAACCTTACTGAGAATAGTCTACTGCATAATTAAAATATTATTTCTGAACAACAGTCCAAATTCTTAATCTGAAGAAGCCAGATCACAAAGTTCCTCAGAAATATGCCTCCCAAACCAAGCTGCACTAGTGCAGCAGGGCCACAAGGCCTGTACTGTATTAAGGCAGATCAGGAGGTGGCTGGAGATCTCCTTGGGGATTTATTTCCCCTTAGCCAGAGGAAAGCCCCAGTCTTCCCAATGGTGTTCTCGTATCCATTCCAGCTATTTAGCTGGTACAAATCTGGGAAGGCCAGTGTAATGCCAGGCAGGTTGGGAGGGGGGTTAGGATATGGCTAAGGCCTTTTCTGCCAATCCCGCCCCCTCCTTGTCTGATCCACTCCTTGTTTGCTTGTTTGTTTGTTTGTTTGTTTGTTTGTTTGTTTGTTTGTTTGTTTGTTTGTTTGTTAGATTTGTGTTCTGCCTTTCTCCCTGAAGGGCACCCAAGGTGGCTAACCATCAATTTAAAATACAAACAAAGACACAAATAAACATTAAAAATACAACACAATTAAGATAAACAACAAGATAAAATAAAGTCTTAAATAAACAAGATAAAATAGCAGCAGATTAAAAGTACGCAGTAAAAGACATAATTTATAAATTTATAACAACAGCCCTTATAAGGCCTCGAAGGCTTTCCTGAATAAAAAAGTCTTCAGGCCCCACCAGAACATTAATAATGAGGAAGCTGTCCTCAATTCAAAGGTGAGGGAATTCCATAGTGCAAGTGCCACCACCGAAAAGGCCCTGTTTCTGGCCGCCATTCCCTTCACCATTCTCAATGACAACACAACTAACAGGGCCCCTTCTGATAACCTTAGAGGACGGACCGGACTATACGGAAGAAGGAGGTCTCTCAAATACGCTGGTCCCAAGTCGTTTACGGCTTTAAAGGTCATAAGCAGCACCTTGAATTCAGCCCGGAAATGAATGGGCAGCCAGTGCAGTCGCTGGAGTAGCAGAGCGACAGAATCAAACCGCCGACCTACCGCAACCACACGAGCTGCCGCATTCTGCTCTAGCTGTAGCTTCCGGACCGTCTTCAGGGGCAGCCCCACGTAGAGTACGTTACAATAATCTAATCTTGATGTCATTATGGCATGGGCCACTGCGGCCAGATCCGCCTAAGACAAGTATGGCCGCAGCTGGCACACCAGCCGAAGCTGGGCAAAGGCACTCCTGGCCACTGCCGACATCCAGGAGAACCTGCGAGTCCAGGAGAACCCCCAAGCTGCAAACCTGCTCTTTCAGGGGGAGTGCAACCCCATTCAGAGCAGGGCGATAGTCCAGCACCTGCATCGTGGATTTCTGCACCAGGAGGACCTCTGTCTTGTCCGGATTTAATTTCAGCTTGTTCGCCCTCATCCAGATCCCAATTGCCTCCAGGCAACACTCCAAGACAGAGACAGCCACCCTGGAGTCCAGTGGAAAGGAGAGATAGAGCTGAGTGTCATCAGCATACTGATGGCACCCAACTCCAAAGCTCCGGATTTGGAGCTTCCAGCGCTTTCCATGAAACTCTTCCAGCGGTTTCATGTAGATGTTAGATTGTTCCGCCCTCCCCTTCCCCCTAAATGCCCCCTGCCTGCCTCTAAAATGCCCTCCCTCCACCTTCTGCCAGGCCACACGCCACCCAGCACAATCTTATCTGTGCCGGTTGGCACTGCTTCTAGATGCAGTGCTGGCAGGTCGGCACTGGCTCACAAGTAGCCGCAAACATGGAACCAACACAGGGACGGCTGCTCTGGATCATGGCCAAGTTAGGATTATGCTGTTCACCATACAGATGGCACAGTTGGCCTGCATAGTTGTGCAGCAGGTGTGGTCCGGTGGTTGAGCAAAAGGTTGCCTAAAGAAGGCTGCCGCAGGAGCTGCCCTAGTTGAATTCTGGATAAGAGACTGAAAGCTGATAAAGCTATAATGAGACAACAGAGCCAGGTGGAGTCACTGTTTACAGCTTGGCCAACCTAAAACTGCTCCTGATGAAAGCTCAGAAGACATACCCAGATGTGACAACCACACCATGAAGGATTCCATCTGGATGAGAAAGGTCCTACAAGCTGCCCGTAGAACACTTATTGTAAAAACTAATTTGTACTGTACTATGGAGCTTTGTATGCCGCCTTGGGCATTTGCTTCGGCATAGGAAAGGTGGGATATACATTTCTCAAACAAACAAACAAACAAACAAACAAACAAAAGTTAGTCTTACCTGAAGTATTATATTTCTGCTATCTGTTCAATGATATAAGGTTAGCGCAAAGCTTAGATGCCAAAGAAGGAATATAAACAGTTTAGTCTTCTGATTCCAGACTCACCCACCCCCCATCTGTTTGTTGTGACAAGTTTGTCAGTGTTATGTCAACAACTATGGTAGTTCTGGTATAGTTTGAAAAAAAAATGTTAGCAATAATGGAGTCAAAATAACTACTGTATATAGGTTTGAAATACCTATAGATTTGGAATTATCGCTAACAACATTTATTTGAGACATTCCCCAGCATGAGAGTATAGCTCACCCAACATGTATAAACAATATTCTTGGTATATTAATAGCCACAAGACTCCTCACAAAGAGGATTGTGACATTAATCATTTCTTTTTTAGTCGTGAGTACATATGAATGTGTTACTTGATGTCAATGCCATTGGCATCATTCCAAATGCAGTTCAAACAAGAAAATATTTGGTTGAATTAAAACCTTGAATGAGCTGAAAGACACTCATGCAAGGGAACTTTCTCACCCCCCTTCTCCCCAGTGCAGCCCTCTGTACCCACCAAAAAGTCACTCCTGAGGGTACCTCTTCATCCTTCATTGCCTTTCTTTACCAATGCAGCACCCATTCTTTATCATCTTTTTACAACATGCCCCACTCTTAAATCTCTTAAGCTACACTTTATATGAAGTAACTGGTGGCACTTATTCCAGCAAATGCAGACTAAAAGAAGGCAGTGGTTGGACCCACAGAGTTTTTAATTCATGAATATTCCACTAGTGCTGACTACCTTATGTCAGTCGTAAACAGCACTCCAGCATGGCGCAGTGGCACGTGCTGCCAGAGTGCCAGTGGGAAGGTCAGAGCCTTCCCATGTGTGCCAGCAGTTCCCCCTGGACCCACCAAGACAGGTAAGTTGATGAGGGAGGCAAGACGGGGAGGCGAAGAGGGGATGGGTGGATTGGGTCTGGGAAGGGGGCAGGTTCAGCAGTAGTGGCGATGGCTGCAGAATCCTAACCCCCTTTCTGGACCTGATTCCATGGCGTAGGTTCACATGGACCTGCACCAGCAAATCACTACTGCAGCTCTGAGTAGATCCAGAAATGCTGCAGAGGTTTACCCCTGGGTAATTGAATGAATGTTCCCTTTCCCAAAGGAGATCTCTGCAACCCCCCCCCCCCCAACTGCAGGAGGGAGAAATAATAGGATAGGCCTCAAAGTGTAGCCTCTCTTACCAGCACTGACTTTGATAAAGCAATGTACCAGACTGAGCTTGTTGTTTTAATCTGTCCAATACTATGCATTTTATATGTTTGAGACATAACATTGATACAGTGCTCTTGTCCAAGAGTCCATACGAATTTCTAAGATTGTTTTACTTGTTTACAACCATCGTTGAATAATACTGATATACATATTTTTTGAGGTTCCAATGCAACTTAAATTGTTTTTCCATTGTTATGAAGCAGTGTGAATCTCTTAGAATAATTTAGACTGGCATTCGTAGAAGAGAGCCAGCACATTCAGTCCCAAGTTAATTATATGCTACAACATAACCAATTTTGACACTCCACTCCACAGGCATACATTTGAAATCGACAGAGTAGGAGAGTCAATTTTATCCAGTACTGTGATTCCAAACTTGAAAACAACATCCAACAATGACTCCTTAATTTAGGGCTCACAAAGTCCTTTATAATACCAAATTGAAAATGCTATAAACAGGAACAGAATTTTACCCTTAAATTTTCTCCATACGTTATTATGATGACCCATCAAAATTTGCTTTGCTTATTAAGTTATGACTGTAGATATTTAAGTTTCTGCTGAGCAGAATATCAAGTGTTTTATGAGATACTGAGGATGCTTCTATAGAGAAGGAGACCTCAGTTTTAGCAGCAGTGCCCACAAGATCCAGCAGTCACCTTTTGGCACCACTGAAGCCCTGGGAGCCACCAGGTACAGGACTGGGCTGCCCATCAGTACTCCAACTGCTTTATTTAGGAACATTCCACAATGTTACATAGTATATATGATCTAAGAGTTTCTTTTTCATTTTGAACTAAAGTCATTACACAGGTTGAGACTAATCATTCACGTGGGTTCCGTTCCAAGCACTCACATGGATGGCAAAAAACGCACTATAGCAAATCAATTTAAAGTTTCTTTGCTCTGGTGATTGAAAAACAGCCTTGCTGACCTTTTGACTCTAAGATAAAAGTCATTAAGAAGACAATCCAACAATCAGTCTTCCTCCAACCACTTCACTCAGCCCCTCCCTTCACCAATGGAAAGTGATCACCTTTCTTTCACATGCTCAGGGGGAAGAGGGGTGTCAGCCAGCTGCCCCCCCTCTCATTAAGGAGGCTATTGTTAAAGGACTGTTCAGTTTTTTAAACTGATTTTAAAGGGATGTATTTTTCCCTTTCTCCAGGGATCAGCACATTCCTTCTCATTTGCAGAGGCCATTTGTATTGAGTCAAATTTGTGTATAAAAAATCTGTGTATAAATTGGCTGGACCTGTACATTGGTACTATGTTTGTGTCATGCTCAAGTTTTCTCGTTTCTTAAAGGGGTATGATACCTTAAGTCAGGGGTGCCCAATAAGTCGATCGCGAGCTACCAGTCGATCTCCAGGTGAAATGAGTCGATCGCAGGCTTCTCTCCCGCCCACACATCCCTAGAAGTGAGCTCCTGGCAAGCTTGTGAGCCCAGGGAGTGAGCCCAGGGAGTGAGTCCAGGGAGCCTAGGAAGTGAGCCCAGGGAGTGAGCACCTGGCAGGCTCCTCCCTGGGAGAGGAGCCACTGGCAGGCTTCTCTCCCATCCACGCATCCCTGGGAGTAAGCCCCATTGACTCTACTGGGGCTGACTTACCTTTTCCCTGTTTTTGCACTGGTATGTATGGAGATCTGCCCCCCCCCCTCAACTTCCATCTGTTGGTTCTGTGTGCAAGGGGTTTTGCACTGGTCTTGCTGTGATGTCTATACAGAGATCTTCCCTCCCCCACACTTTTCCCCTGCTTTTGCACTAGTATGTATGGAGATCTGCCCCCCCAACTTCCATCTGTTGGTTCTGTGTGCAAGGGGTTTTGCACTGGTCTTGCTGTGATGTCTATATAGAGATCTTCCCTCCCCCACACCTTTCCCCTGTTTTTGCACTGGTCTGTATAGAGATCTGCTCCCCCCCCCCACTTGTATTGGAATCGAGGAAGATCTGGTAAGGAGGTAGATGTGGTGTCAGCAGTGGCCCCTTTAAGGGTAAGGCCTGGGCATCCGGCAGAGTGTGCTGCACAGCTGCAGCCACTTGAAGGCAATAAGGCCCTCAGGGATATAAGAGCACCTGAGGCAGGAAGGGCTCTACTTATTTATGTGAGTCAGCCTTTTCCTACATGAAGATCATTAAGTTCCACCAGGACTGATGAACATTTGGAAGTGTGCTTGAGGCTGGCTGTCAGCAGCTACTGTCCGACTATGCATCCTTGGCTGATTCACTTCAGTGCAAGTCATCAAAGTAAACTCAAGTAATTACAAAAAATGTTTATAGTTAATTATGTTGTGTTGTGCAATATTGGCTCATGCGGTTCTGCAAGGTACACCAACATACATTGTACACATAAATGTTATATGTTATGATGGCGCTAACATTGTAAAAAAACTCTGGTAGATCTCCGGGCCTTGCTGGGTTTCAAAGTAGCTCTGGAGCCAAAAAAGTGTGAGCACCCCTGCCTTAAGTTTAAATCTAATTTCCACTCTGATTTCAACTGCACATGCTCTTTCCTACTTCTAATTACACTGACCAAACACAGAAGACCTGAGTAAAGGACCTAATATTTCCATTGTTATTGCAAGAGAATAGTGGTCTGCTGCTGCCTGAAGCATGTACTGTGCTTTACTCACTGCTAATGCAATTCGGTTTTTGGCATCTATCACAGTAAAGTGTTTCTCTCCCTTCTGTTAGCATCTAATATCATGTTCCATCCACTGTCACAGTTTAAAAAGTAGTGGTATGTTAAATAGATCATTCAAGCTAAGAAGTATCAGAAAGGATAAAGATGATCCATAAGGGCCGTGGGTGTCATTTGGGGAGAAAGGCGGGATATGAAACAATTAATGAATAAATCAATGAATGAATGAATAAGATGTAGGACTCACCTTCAGGCTCACCACAGAGTGTACACTGTGACTCTGCAAAGCAAAAGAAAAAAGAAGTCAATACAGTCCTTTCCTTACAAAGATCGTCGCTTTTAAACCAGGAATGCTTCATTGACCTCTTGAGCTTCTCCTGCCTGGCTGTTATACTTCCTTGATGTATTTCAGAAAATCAGTACCAGAGAGGAGATTTTTTTCTGTGTCTACAGTACCCATCTGCAGTCACTCTCAGTCAGCGGATGGCCAAAGAAGGTGTAAGAGAAAGATATGATTCCCATGATGCTTTTCTCTTTGTACTGAAGAGGGCAATCACAATCATGGTAGCATGCCCCACCATCTCTCACATGTTCTCCAGGCACTGGTCATGGCAACTTCTGCACACAGCCCGACTCACATACCTGTGGGAGCTCCATACATGCGATCCACGTGCTGCATTATGTGCAGTATTTTTTTGTAATATTTAAATCCTGCCTTTCCTTGCCTGCAAGGGACGCCAGGATTAATTTAAAAATTAAATAGGATACAGTACCAGAAAAATAAAATCATAACAGTGAAACTAAGAGGAGACAGAGGAGGCCAACAGATTATTCCATTGTGCATATATATGCACACACAGGATGGTATCCATTTCAAAGGTGGGGACACAAAGAGGGTCTCTTGCTGCAGTCTCCCCATCCACACTTATGAAAACAACCAAAAGAATTTCTGCACAAAAGAGGAAAAGAAATGAAAAGGAGAGGACCAGAAATGTTCCTTTATAAAACTTCTTTTTTTCTACTGGGCAAGTTACTTGCAAACTGTGGTGCTGACACACTATTAAACCATGTGGTTTCTCTCCATTAAATTGTCACAGTTCAAAAAAAGATGCTTGAGGATTTCAAGGTTTGCAACATCTTAAACTTAAACTCTATGAGAAAACTGCAGAGAATGTCTAGCCATAATTAAATTATTATGGAAATGAAATTTGTTTCCACTTTATTTTGAAGGCGTGAAATCACTGACATGACCATTTAAAGTCTCTATATGTTGCCTGTAAGAAGTCTGCTTTTAAATGACATCTGTTTAAGTGGTAGCAGAAGAGCACGTAAGGATAAATATTTAACTTTCAGCCCAGTCCTATCTGGTCCTTATGGTGGCGGATCTCGTGATCTGCCATCGTGATGGCACAAAAGCCAGCCTCTGCTGTTGCTGGTAAGTTGGAGGATCATAGGCAGACCAGTTTGGGGAGTGGTTGAGTCAGGGCAGTTTGGGGGTGGGAGGGCGCATATCTCAGCAGCGCTACTGCTGGAGTTTCCTCAGACTTACATCAGCTAAAGAGCTGGTGTAGCCTGAGACTGTTGGAGCCCAGATGGCCTATGAAGAGGCAAGTTAAACAGTTATTTACCTAACTTTCCTGAGCTGTCTTGTTCCCCTCTCCTACCCATAGCATGCAGCACACACTCTGTTGGTGGCAGAGCATGGTCTGGGCTGGTGAGGGATAGGATTGAACTCCTAATCACAGCACTAGGAAACAGAGGTATAAACCTCTTAAGGAATAGAAGATTTTTTAGAAAAATGTTTCTGTGTTGGTAATTCAAAATATGGCATTGTTTCCTTTGAGTCAGCCCTATCTCAGCATGATTTCAGAAGCCTGCCTGCTGCTGGGAAGTGCCATGTTCTGCGAAAAGTAAAACAGAGGTTCTGATCATTCATGGTAATTAAAAGATACTGTGAAATTCCTTTTTGTAAGTTGCAGTTTTTCAAATAAACCCTGAACACTACAACTGTTCACAGTTGAATGTTTTTTTGAAATGTAATTTTTTTAAAGGCATTTTTAGCTTCCAGCCTGCTCCATGCAAGGGCTGGTTATGCATCAGACATTTCCACACATTTCTCTGCTAGTGGCCACTGTGTCGTTCTCACAGTTTAGGCAAACTGCCAAGAGAGACCTGTCTGCCAAAACTCTGCTCCAGGACACAATCAAACCATATCCTTTAAAAACCGCTCTGTACATTTTATTTACAAAAGAGGAATAGAAATGTATTAAATACATAACATAATAAATTTCCTAGGAACCTAGAGAACTACTATTCTTCAGCAGGCCTTCTGGCTCCCAGTTTAGGAGAAAAGCAGCTTCTTCCTCTTCTGTAAAGGACAGTTGGGGGTTAGGGATAGAACAGGTTAAATAGTAGTGAATGTAGAAATCTGTACCAGAGTGTTGTTTCATCCAAGAGAGCAAAAATAGCAAAAGCAGCAAAACTGCATTTCACTAGCCCAAGCGGTTGGTTCCCAAACACTTTAGCACCAGGACCCACTTTTCAAAACTACACTCTATCGCAGCCATTTTCAACCTTTTTCAACCTTTTTCAGCTCGTGGCAAACTGACATGGCACTAAAATTGTCAAGGCACACCACCAGTTGCAAGAAGGTTGCAGCCTTCCTCTCGCTCAGCAGCAGGAGATGCAAAGCTGCTGAGGTTGCTCCCTTTTTGCCGGCTGCCACCTGAGGGTCAAAGCAGCCACTTCTCCCTCTTGCACAGCTGCTGCCTGCCTCCTCTGGCCCCGTGGCACACCTGAGACAGCCTCACGGCACACAGCAGTTGAAAACCACAGCTTTATTGGGACCCACCTAGCCGTATAAGGTTCAGTGGCATCACTAGGATTCGTGTCACACGGTGCAGGAGGCCTGCGCGTCACCCCATGCAGTGGGCGGTGCAACACCCCAGGCAGACGTGGTGATGTACCATCGCCCCACCCCCACTGGTTTTTTGGCTGTACCTTTTGTTAGAACACAGATATTTCAATGTGGTTTATTGCATTCTGCATGAAATTATGCATTGATTGATACATAACATGATGGTTTTATTCCTCCAAACTCTGATTTTAGTGATTTTGAACACTTGTAGAGTCTCTCTCTCTCTCACACACACACACACACACACCCGTGTCAACTTACTAACTCCTTATTGCAGCAGTTCTCAAACTTTTAGCACTGGGACCCACTTTTTAGAATGACAATCTGTCCAGGACCCATTGGAAGTGATGTCATGGCCAGAAGTGATATAAGAACATAAGAAGAGCCCCGCTGGATCAGGCCATAGGCCCATCTAGTCCGGCTTCCTGTATCTCACAGCAGCCCACCAAATGCCCCAGGGAGCACACCAGATAACAAGAGACCTCATCTTGTTACCCTCCCTTGCATCTGGCCTTCTGACATAGCCCATTTCTAAAATCAGGAGGTTGTGCATACACATCATGGCTTGTACCCCGTAATGGATTTTTCCTCCAGAAACTTGTCCAATCCCCTTTTAAAGGCGTCTAGGCCAGATGCTGTCACCACATCCTGTGGCAAAGAGTTCCACAGACCAACCACACGCTGTGTAAAGAAATATTTTTCTTTACATCATCAAGCAAATTAAAATAAATAATTATAAATAATTAAAATAAAATAATTAAATAAGGGGGAGCCAGTCTTGTTCCACCAAGTGAATCTACTCTGAAGTAAGTCCTATTGTGGTCAATGGGGCTTACTCTCAGGAAAGTGTGGGTAGGATTGCAGCCCGTGAGCCCAATCCTATGCATGTCTACTCTGAAGTAAGTCCCACAGTGGTCAATGGGGCTTACTCTGCAGTCTGCTTGCAATAACAACCCTCCAAAAAGAATCAGTGAGATTTCCAGCCCCCCCCCCCCCAGTGCCCAGTTTAAAGTTCTTCTATTTCAGGCACATCAGAATGAAGACCAACCTGGCTTTGCAAGTGCAAAATAGAAAACTTCCCCTTACCATGCAAGCCTTTTTTTGTGTCCTTTTGGGGGGGGGGGGCTGCCGCGTCTGGACATTTGTTGCACTGCAGCTCCATCGGATCAGGACCATTCTGGTGTCCTCACATTCCCCTTTGCCTGACCTGACCACCAGCCAAGGCACATCTGCCTACTCACGAGTAAACATGACATGAGGTTGCTTCATTTTCCATAGAGCTCCATAGACTCGCAGCTGGGAGGGGGAACCTCTTTCATGTTTTTGGGGGCTGCATTCATTGGATCAGGACCATTCTGACGTCCTTGGAGCCTCTCAGCCTGCCTTGACCTAGGAAAATCCGCCTACTTGTGAGTAAACGTGGCCACATGGCTTCATTTCGGGCTCAGACTGGCAGCTGGGAGGGGGGAGCTTCTCGGGTGTTTTGGGGGGGCTGCATTCATTGGATCGGGACCATTCTGGTGTCATTGGATTCCTCTCAGCCTGCCCTTTCTGATGCACTAAGGCAAGTACACCTACTCATGAGTAAATGCGTGATACGGCTCACTTTCACTTTCCATAGGGCTCCATGAATTTTTTTCCTTCCGGTTTTTTGGCCATAACTTTTGAATGGAAGGAGCTATTTCAATTCTGTTTCTTGTAGTGCACTCTGCTGGCCATTCCATATCCAACAGTGTATGGCATGATGTGGTAGCTCCTAATGCCGCAATGTTAGCGTGTCCTCCCCCAGGGCGCATCACCTGGTGCGGCCCGCACCCTCTAGCAACACCAGTGATAAGGTTTAAAAAAAAATAGACCTTTCATTTTACCAGCCGCTCAAGCCTCTGTTTTTACCCTTTTTATTGGGGGGGGGGGCTTGTTCTGGAGCATTTGTTAAGCTCTATGTTCATTGGACCAGGCCCATTCTCGTGGCATTGCATTCCCCTTCACCTGGCCTTCAATAAGAGCCAAGGCACATTCACCTATTCATGAATAAACATGATTTTGCTGCTCCATTTCCGTTTCCATAGGGCTCAATACAGGATGAAGACCACTGAACTACACCACCACCAGATAAAGGGGGAGGCATCTGATGTACCTCTTCAGGTACCATGAGATTGTGTTCCAGTCCTGCTCAGGTCCATAGCGATTGTGCTAAGATAGCTTTCACTAGTGCCAGCCTTCATGATTATTTTTTCTGGAATGGGGTGGGGAGCGGGAGACAACAGGGGCGGGGGTGGGTGGACAGAGTCCCAGGAAGGGGGTGGGACCAACAGTAGGTCCCAATCTCTTTACTGATTGATTGGTTTGGGGTTGTGGCACAAAAAATGTTGAAGACTACTGCCCTATGGTACCAGGGTGAGGAGAGGAACAAGGACTCTCTCCAAAGAACTCCAGAGATTTCACATGTTGCATCAGATGACTAATCCTGTAGTGATAAGAAATGGCAACTGGAATTTGACAGTGTGATCCTTTCCAAAAGCCTACCAATAGTCTGACTCATTATAAGGCAGATTTCTATGTTCCTTTACTGCAGATGGAAGGTAAGTATTTTATATGAATGTGGGATTTCCGGATAAAGTGCTATTAAAAAGTACCTAAATACATCAATGAGTATGACATCCAACATGCACAGAGAAATATTATACAGAGGTAAATAAAAAGTGAATGGTTAATGATGAATCTTTATCCCATATTTACAGAGCTGCTATTGTTGATTAGTAAAATTGTCCATCCATGCAGTGAAGTTCAGTTATTTTAATAAGCCAGCCCATTTAACCTTTTAATTAAGTTGTTTTCTATCCATCTTGGAAAATAAATTGCATGAGGCAAAATATGACAGATCAAATATACATTTACAGTGGGAATGCAGACACAGTTTGACCCAGTTAACAGTCTATGTCAATAATTGCTGTGGTAACAGTCTTAATTAACGCTTTTTGCACTCAAAAGGCACTTAGTCTTCAAACCATTGCCTGCTCACTGTCTGATATTCTCTTTCTCTACAAACTTCCAATGACCATGGTTACATCTCCTAAAATTATGCCTTCTATAACTTGACAGTCACCATGACAGCACTGATGTAACAGAAGTTACATTTCTGTTTCCAAGGGCCCAATTTTATCCAACTTTCCAGCACGGATGCAGCCATTCCAACAAGGTATGCGCTGCTTCCTGTGGTGAGGAGGGCAAACACAGTGGCCTCCTCAAGTAGGGGAGTGTTTGTTGCCTTATCTCAAGACTGCATTGCAACTGCATCGGCACTGGAAAGTTGGATAGGATTGGGCCCTGAATGTCTTAGGGCCCAATCCTATCCAATTTTCCATGGCCGGGACAGTGGTGCCAATGGGCGTGCACTGCATCCTTTGGTGGGATGGCAGTCACAGAGGCCTCCTTAAGGTAAGGGAACACCTGCTGGACAGGATTGGGCCCTTAAATGGGACTAAAATACTGTGAGGGAGTGGCTTGCCAGCTGCGCAGTGCTGAAACACTGACGGAGAGGCCACAGCAGCCCAGTCTGTACTGGTGTACATTAGTACACTGTACATTAGTGGAGTGCCCACTAATGATGGCAAGTTGGCAGCAGGAGCAGAATTGGTTGCAGGGAGGGCCAAATGGGGGAAGGCAGGAAGTGTGTCAGGTGGTAAGAGGGGGGCACCTGTGCTGGTGACCTGCACTAGATGCTATCGCCTTCCTTGCCTCCATCCATGCCTCCCCCCCAGCCTCAGACTTGCATCAGCCAAAGAGCAGGCACAGGTCTGAGGTGACCCACTGGTGAACGGGAATGGGAGGATAAGGGAACATATGTTCCCTCATCTCTCCCAAACCTCCTGATATTCCCCCTCCCCCAGAATGCAGAACAAGCCTTTTTGGAGAGACTGCACTGGTGGGTGGAAAAGATAGGATTGGGCTGTTTGTTCATGCAGACGTGAGAATTGCTAGACAAATACTGAACTGCAGCTCAGTCTCTTAGTCAGTACACTATATCATTTCTTGTTAAACACACATATACTAATCTTTTTTTGCAGTATATTCAGGAAGTCCAAGATAATCGCATTTCCCCAGGATTCAATCCACACTATGTCCCCTTCCCCTTCCTAGCAAGTGCCCTGATTACTGGGATAGTAGCTGGTGTCACAAGCACCTAATAGTTTCCATACCACAAACAATCACCACTGACACAGATTTCTCCACACATGCCTTTTTGTGACTTTTTTTTTTTTTTACACAAAAATTCTTTGCTGGATGAGTACTTTTCCATTGTACAGCTGCTAGACTGTTCATGCATATGTACCATGACAAACTACACATAGTCAAATTTTCTTAAATCTCCCCCACTACCTGCCTTTTTAAGCAAGAAACTTGGGGGAAGGTGTCAATGGTGACATGAGTATTATTTTGCCACAAAGGTTTATCTACCCAAAAAAGGTTCTTGTTTATCACCACCCTTGACATGTATATGTCAATGAGGATATTGTAGTGTCCTCAGTAGTGCAGTGTAGTGTCCTAAGTAGTGTACGACTGGGTGACCCAACCACACAGGTTTTAAAGATAAAAAAGAAGCCTAAAATGAAACTAGCAAATCTAGTCAGAGATGGAATGAACTCTGCAAAATGCATTCTAAATATGCATTTAATGCTTCACATTTTTGTTGTCATTATTTCAACGAGAGGTTACAACAGAATTTTTCTCTGTCATTGTTTGTCTGCATAATGCTTTACTGATGTCAGTGAAATGGAATTTACAATCCATGTTGTGCCATTTAAAAAGAAATAAAGTATGGATATATTGTCACAGGATTGAGTACAGCTGGGAGTCAAGGTACAATTTAGAGCAATGCTCAGAGGCTATTAGTCATTTTCAGGATTTTGCTTCAATATTTGTATCTAAATACATCTATGTGTCATGGCCGTAAAACCCAACTGTATTATGAATTATGCCTAATTTCCATTCCTTCTTTTCGTGTCCCCCTTCCCCTATGCCCATATTTTTGTTAAATCTGGCACTCTCCTTAGAAAACAGCACCTTCCTCTGAAAAATAAATGTGGCAGGTCTATTGGAAAAATGGTGATGTTTGGTAGGATCCCTCAAGGCGTTATTCATCACGCAACAAAGCTATCATCTTTGATTCAGTTTTGCTACAAAGCAAGTCTCCTTGACAAGTTTCTAGTTCAACACGGAGCAGAGTAAGAAACAAGAACCTTGAGGAAATGGCAGGTGGAAAAGATGGAGGGCCTCAAAATTGAGGCCAAGGAGATGCTGCAGAATAAGCTCGCACAGGACATAAATACAGAAAAGGCTGCCTGTTCAAGGCAGAAAGAGGATGAGGAAGGTAACAATGGTGCTGAGCAGTCAAGGAAGCTGGCTAAGAGACAAATTTGGACAGTTCTGTCCAGCTGAACACAGGGAGCCTTCCTTGCAAGCAAAAATGTCCAGGACAGGGAAGCAGGAAGAGGCAGGCAGTACCCTGAAAAGCAGCATTGTGAGCAGAGGCCCTGGGCTCAGCTATGCTATCAATTCCATTCTCCACAGCAGTTCTGCCTTCATGGAAGCATGGGTGCTATTGGCATGGCTGCTACTGGCACTGATGGAGGTAGGAAAGGAGTGAGGTGGTCCAAGCCTATTCCTTCCCTCAAGGCTCTCGCCCACAGATGGACTACAGTGGTGGGCTTAAGCCTCAGGATTTGGGGCAAGTTCCTTATGCATGCACATCTACACATATCAAGGGCATTTTTAAAACTTCACACACTTGGGTTGCATGCAAATTTGCGTGAGTGAAACAACAGGCTTGTGCAAGGCATCACCTCTGCTCCGTCTCCCCACTGCAATCCCTGAAATACCACTCTTGAGGGTTTGAGGAATCCTCAGGAATCAGTGGGACACGGTGCAGGACACTGCAGTGGAAAGGGGGGAAGCTTCAGAAATCAGGCGGAGGCACCTTCTGCAAGAGCGCCTCCCCCCCCCCCCAGTCACTGCAGCCTCTTGTACCACATCCCACACCATCCTGAAAGCCCCAGCTTCCAAGAGTAGCTTTTTGGGGCTGAGAAGATAGGGAAGATCCCTTGCGCAAGTTTGGACTTGTGTTTGTTGAATTTTACAAACCCAATAGATAGGGACTTCTTCATGAGCTGTTCGACTACATACCAGAATTAAAACAGCAGCTTTAAAATGTCAGTATAGTATGTTCTGTTTGTCCTTTTGTTTCAGATTTCATTTTTCCTGCTGGGTAAACCCTGAGAACTTCCCACAATGTTCTTGCTTTGTTATAATTTGTTCTATTTCAAATATAGAAGTTTTTGTCTGTCTCTATCCTCACTTTCCATAGACATTTGTTTTTTGTAAATGTTCATGTATTAAAATGTTAAATAAAAAACAGTGTTTAAAGTAACCAATTTAGAGTATGGGATCTAATATTGGGACTGGGATATAATACAACACAGAATTACTTTTGCCATGAGAACATCTGCATACATGGTAGGTTGTACTTCCCCTCATAAATAAATATCCCAAGGACTTGGATTTCCTGGCATGTACAGGTTGAGTCTTGTTATTTGCAAGGGTTCCTTTCCCAGAAATCAAATCCATTTAAAAAACAATATCCCTTTGCTAGGCAATTTAAAAACAGCCTTGCTGCCCTTTGTGATGTAAGACAGAGTCATTGGCAGACAATCCATCAATCGTCTCTCTCCAGGTGCTTAGAAAGGCACTCCAAGCCAGAGATCCCTCCCTTCACCCAGGTGGTGCTTAGGGGGAAGGGAGGGGTCCCTTGCCTTGAAGTGCCTGGAGAGAGAATGATTGATGGATTGTCAGCCAGCTGCCCTGTCTCACATTAACTAGGCTATTGTTAAACAACTTTTTTCCTTTAATTTAAAGGGCACTTCTCATCTCACTGAGATGAAACTGTAGGTAAAACATTCATGGATAATTAGGTTATACCTGTACTTTGACTTTGACTCTGTGGTTAGAATGAGCCTGATTTTCTGCCTCACACACAAAAGATACAGTCCTAAGCACACTTGGAAATAAAAATTACACAGGCCAACACACATTTTGCTTCCTTAAACATTACACCAATTCCTGGGTATATTTGGGGTGCCGATTCCAAAAATGGCATCCGTTTTGCCCTATCATGTCTAGCTGAGGAGACACAGCATAGCCTCTTTAGTGGATGGTTCAAGCAGCTTCCTCATGAGGAAGCCTACACCATGGCTTCCTCATGAGGAAGCTGCTTGAACCATTCACTAATGAGACTATACTATATCTCCAAAACGTGATAGGGCAAAACAGATGCCACTTCTTGAATCGGCACCCCAAATTCATATCAAACCACCATAAAGTTTGGGAAAAACTTTTCTGACTCTCAGTTTTGTAGGCCTGTGTTACTGATCCTTGGTTCACTTGAACATCAAGTAGAAACAAAAGACATGTGGAACAACCAAGGGAATGTTTGGGTACAATAAATTATTATATACTCAAAACTACAACGAGAATTTCTAACATAGGAAAAATAGGTACTATTTTAAAATTATGAGAAACAGGCCAGAATTGAGAGAACAGCAGCATACAACATATAACACATAACTGTGAGTGTGCAATTCAATTCACAGCAGAGATACAAGCAACAAGGACTGTGTGTGAGCAAGCACAGCTACACATTGTTTACAATTTACCCAATTTACTCAGAAGTAGACCCATTGCTTTCCATTAGTGTTATTCTTACGTAATGGTGCACTGAATTGTAGCCTGCGACTTTGTTTTGGATAGAAATGAGGATTACATCCTGGTGTTTTAAAAACCAGACCTCTGCCAAACATTTGCAAAATGGAACAAGGCTGAAGCAGTGTCTGCTAAAGAGAACGAGATTTGCTTGATTTCATTGGAAGCCTTGAACCCTGGTAGGCTTTTTTTCACAGGAGGAAGGAGTGTAAGGGTTAACTTTGGCTGAAGCTTGCAGAGACTAATGCCCTTGTTGCCCTGGAGTCAAACAGCCCTTATCTCTGCATTGTCCTCTTGCTCTCCTTTGGGCTTCTCCTGTCTGCCTGGAAAGACCTGA
The DNA here is from genome assembly GCF_035046505.1 of Tiliqua scincoides. Lineage (NCBI taxonomy): Eukaryota > Metazoa > Chordata > Lepidosauria > Squamata > Scincidae > Tiliqua > Tiliqua scincoides. The sequence goes on along the minus strand of NC_089821.1, from coordinate 166,812,857 downwards.
CCCCTGAGTCATCCACAGATAAGGCAAGGAGATGTCTACACAATTTATTGGCAGAAATTTCAAGTGTCTATGGTGCATGTCTTTAGCCATGTGTAGACAACCGGTACTTGCATAGCTTCTTCAAGAAATATAAGGGAGCCATTACTCATCTAGCAAGAGCCGGAGAAGGTATTTAAAGCATATGCCTTCAGATACATATGATTGAAGGAATCAAGGCTGACTGGATTTACTGGAAGTTTTAGTATAACTCCGAAATCATAAAAGAATCCCATTGTTCAAAGAAGGGATGTCTGAAGAAGACACTTTGTATCCAAATGGGAAGATTATCGGATGCCCACAGAGGCCTTCTCTTGGCAGAGTCCATCACCACTGACTCTATAGAAAGGTTGGTTGAACATGTGAAGATCAGAGGTGGAGCTAGTAGGCACTACCCCTATTAGCATCACTGAGGGATTCAAGCTGTCCCCCACACAGCAAAGTGATTTTTGTTTAGAGCTTTGCTGGGACAAAGAAAGAACTGCAGCCATTTCAACACAAGTGGGGGGGGGGGGAAGGCAGGAAAAGAAGTCAACCAAGAGGTCTTGTCACAATAGGAGACAACAACCACCAGTCTTTAAACAAAGCAACAAACTCACCCTACTGGTAGAGGGCAACCTTTACACCCACACTGTTATTATTTAAGACTAGCTCAAATGCTGTCGCTCTTCCAACAATTCCGAGCCTGCATTCATGAACTTGAATCCATTTATCTTCCCTACTTGTGTCACCAGTGTACGGCTAGTGACATCAGGGAATGGCTTGAAATAGGGGGATTAAGAATGAAAAGCGTTTTCCAAAATTGCCCTCTGTGTCACTTTTTTGCTGCCACTACCTTTTTCATCGTCTTGGTATCTATAACCATTTTTCCTCTATATTGAGGCATTGCCATTACTCAGACTTCAGAATGATGCTAAATGATTATGTCATGTATAGCACAGTTCTCCAGTCAATCTGCTTCTGGCCTTCATTCTAGCTGAAAATTGTAGAAAGGAAAAAATCTTGCCATGAGTGGGCAAAGTGCCCTGGTGGTAAGCAAACCCACTTTTGTTCCCACTTAAATGCCTCCTGTATCCTGCAAATGAGATGGTGAATGGGGGAGGTGCATATGATTTTATGAATCATAAAAAGATTACTTTTGCCTTAATATTGATTATACTGAAGGTGTAGGATATCTTTGAAAATATTTTTGGAGTGCAGGTGTGCCCCGGTATTGACTGGGGTTCTATCCTGGTCTCCCCTGTGGATACCTGAAACCGTGGATACTGGGGACATCTTTAAAAAGATAGGGGAAAGTTTAAAAAATCTTGCTAAAACAAGATTTTTTTTAAATGTGACCCTATCTTTTAAAGAGGTGTCCCTGATATCCATAATATTCGTGGATAACTGAAACCATGGATACCAAATCCATGGATACTGGCACATGTTTTAAAGTGGGTGTCTCTGTCAAGTTTACTTTATGAATAACAATGGTGTTAGATGTGTTCTGTTGATCACTGAAATGCATTTCCTCAATTCACAGCCAAGTATGCCATTAGAAAAATATCAATACACAGACTCAAGACCGAGAAGCACTATTAACACATTTCCTAAAACAGAAAAGATACGTAACTAGTCTTGGCCTGCAGTCTATTCTGGGAGACTCTCAAGGGTTTCCTGACTAACAGCCCAAACCTATGCAATCCTACTCAGAAGTAAGTCCCATTAGAGTAAGTGGGGCTTACTCCCAGGAAAGTGTGGATAGAATTGGGCTGTTAGGGCCCAATCCTATCCAACTTTCCAGCACCGGTGTAGCAGCAATGCAGTCCCGAGGCAAGGGAACAATACTTTGAGGAGGCTTCCGTGACGGTCTCCCCACCACAGGATGCACTGCATGCCCCATTGGCATGGCTACACCAACACTGGAAAATTGGATAGGATTGGGCCCTCAATTATTTCATCTACCTTTTCCCAGGTCAGCATTCTTTATAAATGTGGCACCCCAGAATTTGGAAAATTCATATCTGCTGCCATTGCCACTCTGATTCTACAGAACCTCACTATATTAGTATCCAAACTGACAGAGGAGAAATGGGGGGGGGCAATTTTGTTTCACTTTTAGCAAACAAGATTATGGAACCCTGTCATGGGAAAGAGACCAACTAAAGTGACAGTTTGTGGTGGAGATGTGGTGAGTGATGAAACGTCTCTCCACTCCAAATTTTCCCCAGAAAGAACAGTTTTTCTTATTTTAAAAAGAGACATCAGGGTTTTATTACATGCACTTGCCTTTAGCATTTAATTAAACAAGATCATAACAAAATATATTACAGTGGACAGTCACTTGGGGTACAGAGGAACCAAGCTCAATTCTGGTTTTATAGGCAATGAATGAGTACAAAATCTTCTCCATTCCTTTTTTACAGCCAGAACAAAATTGCTGAGTAAACAGATCCAACCCTGTGGTTCATTAAGTCAACAATGAGGCCAATAGGATATTTTCTGCAGAAACAGATGCTAGGCACAAGTCAGATGCAGTTGCAAGAAGTACAGGAATGCCAGAGGAACCTGCATCATCTGGTGCTACTCAGAATAATGAGTTGAGGTTGGAGATTCTTAACATGGGGAAAGTCAGAGGTAGGTGTTACTTCCACTGCATTGGTATAGCTGGAAAAAGACAAAGGGCTCAATCCTAACCCACCTCCAGCACTGACATAAGGGCAATGCAGCTCTGAGGTAAGGGACCAAGCATTCCCTTTCTTTGAAGAGGACTCTGTGAGTGCCCCCCAACTGCAGGATGCAGCACACGTCCCATTGGCACAGCTATGCCAGTGCTGAAAAGTGGGTTAGGATTTGGGCCAAAGATTGATAGGATAGCAGTGCCTAGAGGTTCATTTTCTGTTTGGTCAAATGGCTCCTTACAATGGTTTTAGAAGAATATTTTCATAACAGGGTAGAAAATACAAAAAAGCCTAAATAAAGAAAAAAAAATCAGCTATAAGTCAGGTATCTTAATCTTATTTTTTTTTTAATAATACATAGATTTTAGAATTAACCTTTGTTAGTTTAGTTTTAATGCTTGCCTATGGTTTATGTAAGCCATGGCATCCCAGAACATACACCTACATACATTTTCCCTTCTTGTGAGTCACTTTTCTGATGGCACTCTCATGCTTTTAAACAGATTCTGCTCGTTTAGAGAAAGTGCTACAATGCCCAGGTACCTCACCATGTAAATAATCACAGAGGTCACTACCACCATGCTTGCCAGCTTCCCAGATCACTCTTAGGAATCCTCCCCTCTGCTGGCATGATTACTGCTCTGCAGTAGACAGGTATCTAACTTGGTGGGAAAACTATTCACCTGGCTTTTTTTCCTAGGAACTATAATGAAGTAAGCCACACTGTTCTTGTAACTTAAGTTATTGAAGAGGCTTGAGAAACAAATGTTTAGAAGGTGATATCAAATGCCAACTGTTCTTTGCTTCCATTCTCAAGCCTGGATTTTTTGGGGGGAGGGGGCGGGGCGAGAGAGATTACAGAAGTCAATATTACAGAGTTTCTGTTTAGTTTATTTTCAATAGTATGAGGATCCCCTACCAAATTACTCATAAAACATCAGTTAAAGTTAAAGTTTTACAAACAACTTTTGTCATTGGCTTTTTCGGTATGTTTAAAAAAAGATCCCAAAACTGTTCTCTTACAGTATATTCAATGCAGCCGCACTAATTGCAGATATTTTTTTTAAAAAAATTTTCATCGTTTTTACAAATGCTAGGTATTTTTATCCCTCATTTCAGAATTCCAGACTGATAGTTTATTTTATTTATTTACTTAGATTATTTATATCCCACTTTTCTTAACCATGACAGGTAAACTCAGTGGCCTACAAGAGTTTTAAAAAATATAATACAGGCGTGTGTCATTTAACAACCTTCTGCCTAATGACGGACCACATATACAACAGTGGACAAAGCACAACAAAGAGGCTCTAAATGAGGCAGTTAGGGCACAATCCTAATCCTCTTTCTAGCACCAACATAAGGGGAATGCAGCTTCAAGATGAGGGAACAAAAATTTCCTTACTTTGAGGAAGCCTCCATGAGTGTCACCCAACTGCAGAATGCAGCACACATCCCATTGACACAGATATGCCAGTGCTGGAAAATTGGTTAGGATCTGAGCCTCAGATCTCATATAGCCTGCAGCAGAGTGTCTGTTTACACAACAAAGAGGCTCTTAATGCAAAGAAGAGGCAATCAGTCTCCAGTAGCCTGTGCAGCCAGCTAGTGTCTGGCAGGGAGTGTCTGTTTACACTAGAATGGGTTGAATGTTCACTTAACAACCTAATTGCATAACAACATGGACTGGAGAATGTATCCCCGTTATTATGTGACGCAAACCTGTACATGTAATATGTGTGTGTGTGTGTGTGTGTGTGTGTGTATAAACCAATAATCAGCCGAGAGGTGGTGACCAATCCACTTATAATTACCAGGAGGAAGGTCATAAAAATTCATCAATAAAACCTAAAGATTTACCTAAAAGCCAACTGAAACAAGAGTGTCTTAAGCCCTGCCAAAATGTCATAAAAGAAGAGGCAGCTTGCAGGTCCTCTGGGAGGGAGTTCCAAAGCCTTGGTGCCACCACTGAGAAAGCCCTTCCTCTAGCCATAACCTCTCTCATCTCCAAGGCTGAGTTGCACCCACAAAAGAGCTCTCTCTGTTTACCTAAAGGGGAAGTCAGATCATGTGGAAGAAGGCAGTCCACTGAGAATGTAAGTGTGATCTGTGTTAAATGTCTTGTCTGTAGTACTCTCATAACAGTGAAAACTTTCTTTTAGACTTGGGCAGAGCTCGCTAACATGACAAAATTGGGGCAAACCATGTGAATCTAATGCAAATAGTGCATAGAATAGCACTCACAGGTTTTGCATTCTTGGAGACAACTAGCATGTGAGCCCCAGACAGGCACAACAAGCCAACAGGTGAGAAATGAAGCTCTGTTGATTAGTTGGGCAGCAGTCCAATGACCAGTGATATCATTGACCATCATCCACTCTCAGCTGTCAGCTGGGCTAGGTGACAATCAGTACCTGGTTGAAGAAGACTGGAGTTGGCTCCAGTTGTTTAAAAGTTCCCCACAACAGGGAGAGAGGATAAACAGAGCAGGAAGAGGAGGAGGAGGAGAAAAAAAGAACAAGGCAGAAAGAAAAACAGGGTGAATGAAGGGCAAGTTGGATACAGTACACTGGAAGAGGGGAAGAGAAAGATTGTGCGGAAGCCCAAGCACAAAGAAGGAAGACTAGAAGGTTGAAACTGTGGGAAGACCAGGCAGAGCAAAGGAGAGAGGAAAGGAACTGGGGAGGACCCAGAAAAGAGGAAGGAAAACCTGGCAGGCAGCTGGGGAGTGAAGGGAGCATCCAGCCCAGACCCAGCTCCATTCAGGGATGCACAAGGGCCAGGATCCAAAGAGAACTGGAATGCCTCTCTGGCCAAGACCTAGGAGCTGTAATAAGCCAGGAGATGGCTCTGAAGCTCAGATACCCTCAAAAGCCCTACCAGAACTCCATTTGGGCAAAGAGCCTCCACCTAAGTGCACCAATCTTGAACAGAGAGAAAGGGTGAAGTTAACTGGGAGACGCAGGACAACCTCCCTCCTTTTCTCTTGTCCCCATTTAATCAATAAAAGGTTGAAAGTGACTTCAGGTAGCTTGAGGCATCTTTGGAATGTCCAATGGCATTCCAAAGTCCTTTGGAGTTTTTGCCATGGGGGAAGGAGGTGGACACAAAGCATAATGCATGAATTTAGTCTCAGAACAACACTGGTTTACACGTCATCCTTCATCTCTCCAACCTACCCCATCCCATATTGCAATTTGGAGGTCATACTGCTCGCATACTTAAACATACTTAATATGTTTAAGATAAACATACTTAAATCTATTCATAACTAAATTGGAAAGAAATGCTATGAATAGGCAGCCTAGTTTTGCATAATATATCTTAAAACATCTGGGAAACTTTTTAAAAATCCAAAGCCCTTGTGATAACATTCTTGCACCATAATATCTTACTAGCATGTGCTGATGTTTGTACATAACACAGGAAGTCTGCTCTGTGGGTTAGAATTCCAGATGGAGAATTTTACCATGATTAGGCATCACAGTTTAAATGTAGCAGCTATGAATCACTGTAGAACTGATGGCAGTCTGTTCCTGAAATAACTAACCAATTTTACAAGTATATAAGAAGGTTAGCATTTCAATATCAATAGCAAAATAATATAAAAGCCAAAAAGAAAGTGGTTTCAAGGGTTTGCCTAAGTGTTTTGAACCTCTTGTTAAACTGCCCCTAAATCATGGCAGTGACCCGTGTAATCAGCCTTCCAGCATTATGTGAGGATTTAAAAACAAAACAGCAAACTCAGAAAGAACTCCAGCTTCCACATGATGGCAATTTTCTGGGAGATGTTCCCTAACTATCCCTCAAGATACATGTATGGGGAGAACATTAGCTTGTCTCCCCAAAGATGCGAAGCTTCCATGTTCCATCTGTGGGGGGGGGGCACTTCATTTTTTAATAAACAATTATCTGGGCCTTATCATATAACTCAGGGCAGCTTACAAATTAAAAAAAAAATTAAACAGACTAAAAATACAGCAACCAAAACTAAAACAAATAGCAGCAAAAAAAAAAAAAAACACCCCAAAATCAATCACACAAATCGGAGACAGCAGCAAAAGATAAACAGTGCACATCAGAGATGGCATCAGAGCTGATGGCCTGCCAGAAAAGGTAGGTCTTCCTCCACCCCTAAGACCAACAGTGAAGGCACCTGTCACATCTCCTAGGGCACGGAATTTCACAGGGCAGGAGTCACATCTGAGAAGGCTTCTCGTAACTCACCACAACCTGTGCCTCGGAAGGTGTCAGAGACCACAAAAAGGTCTTGTTAAAAGACTATACAGGGCAGGCTGTGCGTCATTATCCACTGGGGTTCCGTTCCAGAACCCCCAGTGGATTAAAAAAACAGTGGATACCAAATCAGTGGAATAGCTTTAAAGACCCACTTCCAGGTTTCTTGCTCCTCCATTGCTCCTAATAGAATAATTTTGTTCCATCAGATTCAATTACTCACCCTATCTGGTGGCTGAATGCTGTATAACATCTATACCGATGCATTCTGGGGCGACAATGGAGGAGCAAGAAACCCAAAACTTTAAAACGATCTTCAACCCCAAGAAGTTTGCAACTAATGCAGTTTGACAGCACAAAGTTAGGAAATTGGATTTGGGTGCTTTTTCATTTTTACAACGCATTTAAAGGTGGACCTCGGCATCAGTGGTGAGTCAAATCATTGGATACCAAGGTACCACCTATATAGGATGGGCAGACTCATGTTTGGGAGGACAGTCCTGGAGATACTTAGGCCTCAAGTCATGTAGGGCTTTAAGATCATACCCAACCCCTTGAATCATGCCCAAAAACAGGATGGCAAACAATGCAGCTGCATCCACAGTATTTTATGATCATGTAACTGGGACCAGTTAGTACCCACATAGCTGTATTTTGCACAAGCTGCAATTTCTGGAGAGTTTTCCTGGGCAGCCCCAAAAAGAATGTGTTGCAATAATCAGTAGTTCGAACTGTGGGTCTGTGGCCCATAAGTCAGCCATGGCCCAATTTTTGTGGTTTGCAAAACTGAAAGGGCAGATTACTGCAGACACTCGCCTATAAGTGGACCCCACAGATAAGTCGAGGGCAGGTTTTGAGCCAGCAATCATGGAATTTTCTATGACCCTCAGATAAGTTGGGGGTTAAACTTAGGGGGCGGTGTCTGACTATAGTTTTGTCTGAATTTACCCGAGGCCAGATCCTGAAAAATAACCTCCCACTAATTGTAGTCTCTAATTTATTAAAAACATAGTAAAATACTATGTATTTTAAACTATAAAAAAACATAGTAAAAGCCTTTGGCAAGGCACCTGTAAAAGACAGCATCCCTGCTGAAGTCCTAAAGTGCTGCAAAGAGATCATCGTCACTGAGCTGCATGAAATCCTCTGTCTCTGCTGGAGAGAAGGTGGAGTACCTCAAGACATGAGGGATGCAAACATCATCACGCTGTACAAGAACAAAGGCGACAGGGGTGACTGCAATAACTACCGTGGCATCTCTCTCCTTAGCGTTGTAGGAAAGTTGTTTGTCCGAGTTGCACTAAAGAGGCTCCAGGTACTTGCAGAGAGCGTTTATCCAGAATCACAGTGCGGATTCCGAGCCAACAGGTCCACCACTGATATGGTATTCTCCCTTAGACAACTGCAGGAGAAATGCAGGGAACAACGACAGCCACTCTTTATAGCCTTCATAGATCTCACGAAGACCTTCGACCTGGTCAGCAGGGATGGCCTCTTCAAGATTCTCCCCAAGATCGGATGTCCACCCAGGCTCCTCAGCATCATCAGATCCTTCCACAAGGACATGAAGGGCACTGTTGTCTTCGATGGCTCCACATCAGACCCCTTTGACATCCGAAGCGGCGTGAAGCAGGGCTGTGTTCTTGCACCAACCTTGTTTGGGATTTTCTTCGCTGTCCTGCTGAAGCATGCCTTTGGAACTGCAACAGAAGGCATATATCTCCGGACTAGATCAGATGGAAAGCTCTTCAACCTCTCCAGACTGAGAGCAAAGTCCAAAGTCCAGCTGAAATGTCTGCATGACTTCCTCTTTGCCGACGATGCAGCTGTCACTACCCACTCTTCCAAAGATCTCCAGCAGCTCATGGATCGTTTTAGCAAGGCCTGCCAAGATTTTGGACTGACGATCAGTCTGAAGAAAACACAGGTCATGGTTCAGGATGTGGACTCACCTCCCTGCATTACAATCTCTGCGCATGAACTGGAGGTTGTCCATGACTTTGTGTACCTTGGCTCAACGATCTCTGACACTCTTTCTCTCGATACCGAACTAAACAAACGCATCGGTAAAGCAGCTACCACGTTTTCCAGACTCACAAAGAGAGTCTGGTCCAACAAGAAGCTGACGGAACATACCAAGATCCAGGTCTACAGAGCTTGCGTCCTGAGTACACTTCTGTACTGCAGCGAGTCATGGACTCTCCGCTCACAACGAGAGGAAACTGAACGCTTTCCACATGCGCTGCCTCCGATGCATTCTCGGCATCACCTGGCAGGACAAAGTTCCAAACAACACAATCCTGGAACGTGCTGGAATCCCTAGCACGTATGCACTGCTGAAACAGAGACGCCTGTGTTGGCTCGGTCATGTCGTGAGAATGGATGATGGCCGGATCCCAAAGGATCTCCTCTATGGAGAACTCGTGCAAGGAAAGCGCCCTACAGGTAGACCACAGCTGCAATACAAGGACATCTGCAAGAGGGATCTGAAGGCCTTAGGAGTGGACCTCAACAAGTGGGAAACCCTGGCCTCTGAGCGGCCCGCTTGGAGGCAGGCTGTGCAGCATGGCCTTTCCCAGTTTGAAGAGACACTTGACCAACAGTCTGAGGCTAAGAGGCAAAGAAGGAAGGCCCATAGCCAGGGAGACAGACCAGGGACAGACTGTACTTGCTCCCATTGTGGAAGGGATTGTCACTCCCGAATTGGCCTTTTCAGCCACACTAGACGCTGTTCCAAAACCACCTTTCAGAGCGCGATACCATAGTCTCTCGAGACTGAAGGTTGCCAACATTACATTGCTTGCAGTAAAAGATCATAAGATACATTTTTATTCTTTTTTAAATTCTGGTCTTCACCACCTTTTTGTAAACACTATCAGAGTAAGTGCACTGTAAACTACATACCAGTAAAACAGTGGTTCCCAACCTGGTATTCGCATACTCCCAGGGACACTCAACAGAACCTTTAGGGGTACTTGAAAGAGAATGGAATAATGGCAGTGCTCCAGAATGCCTTGCAAGGACCAGCAAGGCAGGAAGGGAGGTAGCTAGTTGGCTGTGAAAGCCCCACCAATAGCTAGTTTTTGGTCATCAATTCATCTATGAACCAGTAATTGAAAACCAGCACAGTCAAAAAGCTGAAACATAATATGGAAAGTGATCGATCACCCAGAATTTCTCAGCACACTTCTGGTGCAAAACAGTGCAGAGTCTTCTGTTCTTCAAACAGATGAAAAGAGAAAATATGTGATGAATACATGAAGTCTGGGTTTTCATAGGGAGGAGATGAGGGCTTGTATTATTAATTATAAACATTTTGCTAATATGAAGGGTACAATTTATGGAAATGGGCTGCCAAGGGATATGCAAGTGAAAAAGGCTGAACCATGAATCAAATCCACTTTTAAGGTGGACATGAGGAGAACCATGAATCAAAGACACCTTTAAGGTGTCTGCTGTGTTAAGCCAGAAGCTCTACATACAACCCATAACACATAACTGAGAGTGTGCAATTCAATTCACAGCAGAGAGATGAGATATTTGCAAGTCTTTTTACTCAGAAGTAGACCCACTGCTTTCCATGGGTGTTATTCTGAAGTCATGGTGCACTGAATTGTAGCCTGGGAAGGAGGCTCCCATCCTGGTCCCATCCACCCATTCAAAAAACAGACCTGCCAAGCAGATCCAGGCTGCAGCAGAAGGAAGGAGAATAACTTTGGCTGGAATGTCCCTGGAAAGTAACTACAGCAACTAAGGAGGTGCCTGCCTGAGCTGAGCAACAGCTCAGCTGAGAAAGGAAACTCTTCAGAGTTGAAAGGCTCTGCCCTCTGATTGACCCGGACAAGTTATAACTGGAGCTTGATTACTCGGCAAAAATGTCATGAGTATCTACGGTAGGTTATGTGAATGAAGGGTTAAGCAAGCTGCTACTTGGGGGGAGCACTGCCGCCCAATCACCATTATAGCTGTGAATGGCTGGTAAAGTGAAACTTTTTTTTAGGTGGGTCCTGATGCTAAAAGGTTTTGAGAACCACTGATCCATACACAGGTGACTAGGGCACTGATAACCACGCTAAGGTATGCCTGGGACATGAATGGGCAAACATTTCACAGCCTACAATTCATCACTTGAAATGTACTGTATATAATTTTGACCCCTGTCATAGTGTGTGAAATAGGCCCAAAGAGGAAGAAAATGTTATGACCTAGTTTATGTCTTGTCCTTTCTCCAAAGAGCTCAGCACATTGTACCTGGGGTTATCTCCTTTCATCTTCACTAGAACCCTCTGTGGTAGATTACAATGAGTGATAGTGACGGGACCAATGTCACCCCAGGGAGCCTGAGAGCAAGCAGAGATCTGAGCAGAGTTCTTCCTAGGCTAAATCCATGGTTGCAGCCACTACACTGTACTGGTGTTGATGTCAAAAATTGAAAGCAATTTTGTATGACTCCTTATAGGATTCCACAGAACAAATTCTGACAATGGTTGTGTGAATCTGACGATATGCTCGCAGTTAGACTTTGACTGGTTGTGGAGCTGTTATGTGCATAATTTGGTCCAGGGACAATAATGCTTTCATAGCCCAGTCCTATTTGAACTAGCCCTCAGGCCACAATAGCTACTTTACGGTCATTGCGAATGGCACTCTGGCAGCAAATGAGACAGTGAGCTTCCAAAATGCAGTTGCAGTGGCTGGAGTAGCCCTGTGTGTGACAGCAGGGTGAGGAAGGCCTGCCAACTAAGTTTTGTTGGTGGGGAGGGCAGAGGGCAGCACAGGGAGGAGGGCAGAATGGGAGGACGGTGAGAGGTATGTCCAAAGTGGGAGGGAGTGGGCACCCAGCAAGGATGCTATCCCATCTTGGGGAACAGCCAAAGCCAACACACCACTTTGGCTTCTCAGATGCAAACCAGTTGGTGCAGCTCAGGGAGACCCATTGATGATCAGGAAGCTTACAGAGAGTTAGGAGAAAATATATCCTTTTCCCCTCCCAAGCCTCCCAATCTGCCCCTCCCCCATAGCATACAGTGCCACCACATTTTGGCTTGGCTGCATGCTATGGTGGGGAAAAGGTTAGGTTTGGGCTCTCAGGTTTCTAAAGATGCACCAGTAAATATACAAAGGTCCATGCCAAAATGAATGAAAAAGACGAGAGGAAGGAGAAGATCAATAACATTTAAAAGCAGAACAACAAGTTACAATTACCAGGTTAGCCCAATCTCCTATTAGGTAGATCAGCATAAGAGGCAGATATGATAGAGCGAAAAATACCTTTGCAGCTGAAAAATATTTTGTCTAACAAAGCAGAACAGCTACTTTCCTACGTATATTTATTTCATCCTTAGTTGGAGATATTATTTTTATTCCTCCAATCAAAATGGACCAGGCAAAACACTGTGTTAAACACCCAATAAAACCCATCTGTAAGCATGTAACGTGTTCAATATACGAGTTCAACTCATACGAGATTCTTCATATGTCAGCTTTACGGGCTGATACATTTAATATGTTATAATCAAAGCAGATTTTTATTATGTTCTAAATATGCTAGCTGAAACTAGTTAATTTTTGTGGCTTCCTGTTTAGTCCCCTCAGTTTATTTTCCCACTCAGCAGCCCAATCCTGGGCTCGGCACACTGGCTCATCGCTGGTGCATCGCTGTAAGGCACATTTGTGGACCCTACTGCCAGGTGAGTTCCAGTGGTAGCCCAGCACTGGCCAGTGCCAGGCTACCGCCAGGCGGGCGCCTGACTTCCACTGCTAGGGGGTCGCGTGGACCACTAAGCAGTGGAGAGATGTGGGACATACACAGATGTGCTAACACCTGGCAGGCTCAGAAAGTGAGAAACTTAAAGCAGAAGTTTGTTGTTCTAAAAAGTCCAGATATACTGATTTTACAGAGAGCACTTATTCATGTTCCAAGCTGTATGCATTCAAGTGAATAACAAAATCAAAGGCTAAGTCTGGCACTCAAATTAGAATTTATTGTTTCTTAATTTAAAAAAAAAAAGCTTTGCATCTTCCCCACAGTAGCTGATAAAAAATGAATAATAAATAAGATTGGTTTATACTTGCAATATAAGGAATGCTTAATCTAAAAACTTCATAGGCCTTTGAAAGTCATTAAATAATTAAGCTTAAGAATATTGCCAAGACAAGCCCTTTAACCTTTTTCTTCCTTAAAAAAAAAAAAAAAAAAAAAAAAAATAATAATAATAATAAAACTTTATTTTTATCCCGCCCTTCTCCCAAAAAGGGACCCAGGGCGGCTAACAACATATAAAATAAATTAAAACATAATTTCACAGATAAAAACATATTAAAAAACACATTAGCAGAACCCATAAAAACAGTAGTCAGAAGAGTCAGAATAAAAGAGCATAAAACAGCAGTAAAAAAGATAAACATTCAACATGGAAATGTAATTTTCTAGGACAGTATCAGGATAGCTTTTCTTTTCTGGTTCTGTTGCTCACATCCAACAGTATTCTCCCCTTTTTGTACAAAATCCTCAGTCTGATTTGAAATTGGGATTGCTTTTCATGAACACTTCCACCACTCAGAAATGACTCCCATTCAACCACAATCGCAACTGTACCCTTTGGTACTGCTGGATACATTTCTCCCTATCGCCCTTTCCCCCCACAGGTTGACAGAATGAGGGCAGAAAACAAATATTTCCTCACTCTGATCTGACTTCAGATATCCTCACCTAGCTGAATAGCATGACCATGTAGTGTCACTATGAAACCAAATCTCAGAGAGGGCAGAAAGCATGGGTGCCAAGCAGAGGGCATGGCTGACAGCAGTTTTAAGAGGTGGAAGAACCACTTGTGCCTGTTTGCAAGACTTCCTTAAACATTGCTGTTTAGTGGAGGTGCTCTTTACAGTCTGCAAACAGGTTGGTAAAGGTCAGAGAGTTATTTCGGCGCACCCCTGTGTGAAAACCTTTGCTCCCAGTTTATTAAGTGTGGCAGGGTTTCATCTTCCTTAGTATGACTGAGGTGTGTTTATTTCTATAGGCGGAACCACATCTGGATGACCAACGTGTCTATCAGTTTTACAGTAAACACAGAGATACTCCACTACTCTGGCAGCAAGAGCATCTAGCTATTGCCAGATAGCAATTTAATTGATTACAAGTGCATTTTTCCAACATCTTGTATCTCCCAATCACCTCCTTCAAATGATCCAAATACTGGTAGCATGAGAAAAATGGCCACATTAAATCTGTTAATTGCCACCTAGAAAACGAAGGGAATCCCACTAGCCAAGTATAGAATATATGCCTGTCTTAGGATGCCATGAAGCGTCATAGTGAACCTTGCAGTTTCATGACATCGCAGAATTTGCTACAAATATGTTTGCTAATTCTTACTGAAGCTGTTTCTGGATATTTTTTCCCCCCAACGTGACATAATGTTGTTTAGCTGAGAAGTCCCTGTTAAAATCTCCACAATTGCTTTCAGTAGTCTCCTGGAGATGGAGGCTTGGAAACTCTAGCTAACAGTTTGTTTTATATTATTGTTTCTACCATTCTCAGTCCAGTGCTGCTGCTACTTGACAGAACTCCAGCAACAGAGCTGGCATAGCTTTGAAGGATCATGCAGTGGCTGAGAAAGTAAAGTAAGCATTTCACTTCTTAACTTTCTCAACCAGCCTGGTCCTCAGGAGGCATGTAGGATGCAGCAGCCAGCAAGCCAGTGGTCCAGGGTAGGACTGGGTTGTTAGTCTGATACTGCTCTAAGTGGATGGATGAAATTCCTAGAATTCTAAAGTGTGTCAGTCCCTTCAGGACCTTCTGGCATCTAAGGCATCCCAGATAATTTACAAGCAGGAAGCCAACAGGGCTAATGGATTATGCGCGTTGCCAATCTTCTTTTGACAAAGTGTGCCCAATATAATTTAGAAAAGTAATTTCCTGTAAACTCAACCTGATGAAAGGTATGCAGACTTTCAGGTTTGCTTCGCTTTAAAGGACAAATAAAGGTGTCTCTGCACACCATCTAACTTGGTGCAAACAAGAAGCATGATTAATATGCTATGGGGAAGAAGGGAAATCTCTTTTGTGAGTCTAAGGCCCAAATCCTAACCAACTTTCCAGCACTGACAAAGTTGTGACTATTGAGCATGTGCTGCATCCTGCAGTTGGGTAGCAGTCATGGAGGCCTCCTCGAGATAAGGGAATGTTTGTTCCATTACCTCAGGGGTGCCCAAACTCTGGCCTAGTGGCCACTTGCGGTCCTCGGGGACTCCCAATACAGCCCACAGGGAGCCCTCAGTCTCCAATGAGCCTCCAGCTCTCTGGAGACTTGCTGGAGCCCGTGCTGGTCCAACGCAACTGCTCTCAGCATGAGAGCGACTTTTTTATCTGTCACATGAGCTGTGGGATGAGGGCTCCTTCCACTACTTGCTGTTTCACAACTTTAATGCAGCAGCAGCAGGGAAGGAAAGCCTGGCCTTGCTTCGTGCAAGGCCTTTTATAGGAGTTGAACTATTGCAAGACCTTAATTCATTCATATAAGTTCCATCTCTAACATATACATTTATGTAAATTTATATTCATATATGTAAATTTATTTAATTGTGAAATGTAAATTAATTCTTTTTTTCCAGGCCCGTTACAGTGTCAGAGAGATGATGTGGCCCTCTTGCCAAAAAGTTTGAACACCCATGCATTATCTCAAAGCTGCATTGCCCTTACCTTGGTGCTGGAAAGCTGGTTAGGATTGTGCCCTAATGATAATTCTTGGCTACAGCCCTAAGAGTAGTTACCTACCCAAAATAAAACATGCAGAGGATGGTTGTGGTGGTTGAATACATAACATTAGACTATATCAACTCAGAGGAATATATATACACAATAAAAAACAAATATATATATATAGAATAAAACACAGTGGTATCATGTTTGGCCTTGTGGCATTAGAAGTATGAGTTTTACATAGGAAAACATAATTAATATGTTTTATTTAGCAAAGATCTTTCAAATGAATAATATTCCCCTCAAGCTGCACACCAGAAACACCTTACAGATTATTTTTTGAAATCTCCAGCTACAGTCTTGCCTCCACCAGTGCGGACGATATGTTCCCCAAAAATCAACTACTGCGTGAAACAGCATTATAAGAGACATTGTTTCCTGCAAGGCAAGAAACAAGCTGATTGGCTCCATGCTACCCAGAAAGCACAACTCCCATCGGCTACAGTAGCTGTCAATGACTGCTAGAATAAGGAGAACGGTAACCAATCAGTGCTTAAGGAAGCAGTGTTATGAGAAGTATTTACAGTATCTTCTCATCAGTTGCAAGAGATATCACCTGGTTGGATTTTTTTAAGCTGTATTTAAGAGCTTCAGATCTCACTAAAAAGCTTTTCTACACCAAACATCAGAGGAAGCACTGTAACCTGCATGTTAATATCTAAAGATTTCATTAGGTGAGATGCCATCCTGTGCATACAGAATATGTCCTGCTGTTTCTCTATTGTAGTGGCTCATCACAAGAGACACATTTCTCCACACACCTCCAGAAAGAGCCTTTTTTGTCTCGTTAATTACCAGAGCAAAGCTTTTGTGAATGCCCAGACAATGACATTTTCCTGGCAGGCACATCACAATCTGCAGTTTACACCATTTTGCTGGGTCCAAGGCTTTTAAAATGCCTTTTTAAAATTACTTTTGTTCAGATGCAGAACATATGAATATAGAACTGTTAGAGAGACTGGAGAGAAATGCTTAATCTAGAGCAGCAGAACTATTAAGCAAATAAATGTTTCCCTTGCGTTGACAATGCCTGCAAAAATGCTATCTCACCCCTTCTGTGAAATCATAAAACACTTTCCCTTCACCATGAACCTTGATGTTCTTGGAATATTTATGTCCTCTCACAATGTTAACTTCCATTAGCTGATCATGAACAACCAACGGAAAAAATATGTTCTGGATTTGTGCAGAAGATATTGAAGTAATTTACTAGAAGGTTGCATGGAAGACAGAAAAGAAATACTTTGATATTTATGGCCTCCTTCATGGCTGACCAGCTTTCTTTTCTTATTGGAACATCTATTAATGTGTTTTCTCCTGAGGACGCTACTATCAAGCATTTGCCTTCTCTCCTTCAGTATTGCAAAGTTAAATCTGTTGCCCATAGAACAGAAGGTTGCTGCTTTCTAATTATGCAGTATGAAAGAAGAATACTGTCCAAAACACACACAGACATGGACACGGACAAATATGGAAAGTTCTTTACAGTTCATTTCGTTTTAACTACAAGTAGAAATGAAATATTTTTCAGTGAGATCTTAGACAAGTAAGGGTGCAATCCTAACCCCTTATGTCAGTGTTTTCCAGCACTGGCGTAGCGGTGTCAATGGGACTTGTGCTGCATCCTGCAATTGGTGTTACTCATGGAGACCTCCTCAAAGTGAGGGAATGTTTGTTCCCTTACCTCAGAGCTGCATTGCCCTTATGTCAGTGCTGGAAAACATTGACATAAGGGGTTAGGATTGTGACCTAAATGTTTTAAGTTTGAAATTTTCATTTAAGTAACATACCACTTTCCAGTGTATAAGAAAATGAACACATCATCTTTTTTTTTTCCCCAACCAAGAATATTGTGGAAAAACAAAAACAGCTCATTTTGATATTCAGGAAAAATGCCATTCTGTTTTTGCGTATTCTCAAGTGATAATGTTTGTTGATTCAAAGATTCATAAGAAGACTGCATCTGATATTTGCACTGTAGATGAACTGTGACAATATATTGGTTATCTTTTGCTCACTATCTCCTGACAGCTATTTACATCTAAGCTCTGAATAGAAATCATTTTCTATGATGCATAGAAAACCTTGGAAGCTGACTTGAATCAATGTCTGTGAAATATGCTTCCTAAAATCTACATACTTGAACTTTTTTGCACATCTTTTCTAATCTATGCAAGTGTATTAAAACACTTTTCTTTCCATTTTGCATTTACAATGAACCACCTTGCTATATTTTGTGCTTAGAAGTTGAAACTTCCACATTTCTCCATCCCTGGGAAACTGAGGGCCCAATTCTATCCAACTTTCCAGGACTAGTGCAACCTCAATGCAGCCCCTAGGTAAGGGAACAAATGTTCCCATACCATGAGGAGGCCTCTGTGACTGCCTTCCCACCACAGGAAGCAGGGCATACCCCATTGGCACAGCAGCACTGGCACTGGAAAATTGGATAGGATTGGGCCCTGAGTTCCTGTCATAAAAAGTAGGTTCAGGGGTGGTGTCCGGTGGTGTACCTAGGCCATTTGTCACCCAGGGCCCATACATTTTTGACACCATCCCGTCGACAAAATTATTTATTTATTTAATTTATATTGTTCACATTTTTATGCCATTCTTCGTGTAGGATGGTGATGAAAAGCATGAGCTCCAAGCTAGAAAGTTCACATTCAAACCTCAGGTCAGCCATTGTCACTCTCAGCTTTCCTTTGCCACATCTTTAATACAGGAACAATCATACACTTTCACCAGACAGAGTGATTGTAAGGCATACTGAGAAAATGTATGTGGAACATTTAGCGCTATACACATTTTAAGGATTGCTCTTGCCTTAAGTGAACACACAGAGACATCTGTAGTGCACAGCAGCAGAAATTGCCAAACTGTGTGCCGCAATAAATCAATACAAGGCTGCTGGGAGTACCCAAGCTGCCACCTACAGAACTCATTGCCCACTGCATCTTTGCTCTGGTCTTCCCAACCACAATCCTCTGTGGGCAGGAGAATCTGTCAAGTCTATGCACTGGGCATGGCAATCATTCTTAATGAACATAACTTGGTAGAATTACCTGCCTCAGAGTAGACTGCCTATATTGCATCTCAAGACGAGGTGTTCTTGCTTCCAATAAGGAAACACGTTTATAGCAATTCATATGGCAGCACAACATTACCTGAGGACAGGTCCTTCCTATTTTTCTGTGCTCTAAATCTTATAGGATGTAAGAAGAGCATATACCTCCCTCTTCAGATGAAAGACTACCTCAACTATCAGAATCAGTGACAACCCCCCCCCCATAGCCACACTGCACCAAGATGATACAACAAAAACTCTTAGAGTGGGTTATAATAGTTAAAGAAATCATAAATACTGAAGAATGGATTAAAAATATCCCAGGTAAATATAAAAAGGTCTAGTAGAATGCTGGCCACTGTATGTTTACTTGTAAGTCCCACTGTGTTCAATAGGACTTGCTCCCAGGTACATTTCTTCTCCACTCTTATCTTGCTTGGCTCTCACTAAGATGTTCCCTCCTTGAACTGCCTACTCTGTCTACGAGCTCCCAGCTGCTATCACCTCGACCGATGTGCAATCGGTGAGCTCTCAACCAGCACCACTGTGGAGGTGCACGGCGATGACAACATCACTGGACTTCTCCATGGTGGCTCGTAATGAGCCTTGGGTTGCAGGAGCCTATTGAGGCACTTCATACAGGTCCAGCCTATTTATACATGGATTTTTTATACATGGATTTGACTCAACACAAATGGCCCCTGCAAATGAGAAGGAATGTGCTGATCCCTGGAGAAGGGGAAAAATGCACCCCTTTAAAATCTGTTTAAAAAACTGAACAGTCCTTTAACAACAGACTCCTTAATGAAAGAGAGAGAGGGCAGCTGGCTGACACCCCTCCCTTCCCCCGAGCATGTGAAAGAAAGGTGATCATTTTGCACTGGTGACGGTGAAGGGCTGTTACAAGAGCTGTTTGTAAGCTCTTGGAAGACTGATTGATGGATTGTTTTCTTAATGACTCTTATCTTACATCACAAAGGTCAGCAAGGCTGTTTTTAAATCACAAAGAAGCAAAGATCACAAAGAGCAAAGAAACTTTGTTTTTTAAATTGATTTGCTACAGTGTGTTTTTTACCATCCATGTGAGTGCTTGGAACGGAACCTATGAGAATAATTAATCTCAACCTGTAGTTACTTAAAAGCCTAGAATTTTAACACTAAAATATTGACTGAGCCTACAAACAGTTAGGCTGCTTAGTTCCTATTGATTTTGATGGGATATAAGACTATATCCAGGATTCCAGACTTGGTACAGTTCAGGCTATATACAGGTGGGGCCTTGGTATCTGTGAGGGATCCATTCTCAGTCCCCTCGCCGACACCAATAATTGTGGATAATCAAATCTGTGATTTTCCGCCCCTTTCCACCCCTGACTCCTTCCTAAGGGGACCAGAGCTGTGCTCTGATTCCCTCTGGAGGAAGCAAGAACAAATGGATCCTACATAGGTAAGCAAGGAGTTGAATGGAATTCCAGTGCCTCAATCCAGCATCCACCAGGGTTCTCTCTGGGTTCTCCTGACCAAGAGCAGTTGGGGCAGGGGTCAACTTGATGGTGGCTTCACATTAAGCCTGCATCTTCCACCATCTTGTTCTGTTCAAGCTGGCTGTGCTTCCCTGGCCACCAACTTTTGAGCTGTGAGGGTTGCAATTATTGGTTCCTTCCATACCTGACAGATACGGAGCTGCAGTCAAGCCTTCTCCCTATGTTTGTTGATGGCATTTCTATGGATGCTAAAACAGTGACCAGGAAGGATGTGTCTTCATGGAGTTGTTCAGGCTCTTGTTTTTCTTCCCCCTCCCTTTGGGCAGTATGGGCTTAGGATACAACAGATGTTGCTCAGACATGCTTCCACCATAGCAGGGATGCTGGTGCCTTCAGATAGGTTTACATCACTAATGTATTTGGCTCAAGACAGTTTGGGGAATATTCCAGAAATGGCTGCAGTATAATGAGGAAACTTGGTTTTTCTTGTACAGAAAGACAGTTTTTTAAAAAAATATTTCACTAAATATTTATATGAAATAAATTGATAAATATTTATCTGAAAAAGTAAGGGAACACATTGGCGGGAGAGGAGAAAAAAATCACAGTATTTCCAAGAAGCAAGGAAAGGCAGTACAGTCATATCTGTGAAATCATTTATCAGAGAGAGGCAGAATTGCTACTCTCGCTTATTATCTGCTCCTCTGTTCCTGTTATCCACTATGCAGTGGATAAACTATGAAGGTCCCTGCAACTTTCAGGAGGCCACAGAGACCTTCAGAATGGTGCCTGTGACCAGCACAAACCCTTTTAACATGGCCGGCAGAAGCTTCCACCAGCCATTCTGAAGGAGTCCACCCTAGTTGCGGGCACTATTCTGAAGGTCCCTGCAGCCTCTGTAAGGTCTCTGCAGCATTCAGAGATCTTTCGGCACTTCCTGCTGTACTCTGCTAGCTTCCTGAAGATCCCTGCAAGATTATTTTATTGGTACCACTCCCCCCACAGGTTACCCCTTGTACCTGACACCTTTTATCCATAGGATCAATGGTTCATTATCTGTGATATATATCACATATGCATATAAAAAGAACTGACTGTAGAAGAAAAATAAAACAGGTTGTTGTGAAGTAAGTGGTAAGGTGAATCACTAGGGTGGTTAAATATGTTACTTTAATGTAGTGCAGTCTTCTACCACTGTGTGTGTGTGTGTGTGTGTTTAAATAGGTAACTGCAACTTAGAGTGTGGGGTCATAAACACTGGGGCATCATCTTGGTTGGTTTTTCTAAAGCTGAGCCAGTCCAAAACTACCTCTTTGGCATTGCTCCAGTTTTTATTATTTAACAAAGCTCTTTCCATTTTTACATCGTTTTAAAACAGCTGTCTCAAAACGTCTCTATTTTTCATCCCGATCTTGGACACAAAGTACTGCTCAGGGACCATACAACTTCCTGGAGCCTTAAAAATGAGCAGAAGAAGTCCACTGGGGCTTCCTGCCCAGTTCTCTGTAAGCAGCGCTTCCCATCCAAGACTCAGAAACAGTGAGGATTCCTTTTCATATGATTTGCATGCCTGTTTGATGAAATATTCTCCATCTTCAATATGCAAACTTAAAGTTTCAAAACAGAATTGGAAACTTGTACAAACTTGGCTCAAGGTCTTTGTGTGTGAGTGCGTGCTAAACCTTCTCTCTCAATCTTGTTTTCTCCCCATTCAATTCCCATGCGGATTTACTCTATGTTATCACAGTGGTAAAGCAACTTGGATTTTACCAAGCAAAATAATTAGCGGTAGAGCAGGTGTCCCTTAGTACACCCAATCAATTCCTTTTAATGGGATTAAATCCATCACTCAGATTGCAGTGTGCAACAAGTAGCAACTGGGAACAACCAATGGCAGAATTACCTCTGGAACTCAAGAGGGGTAAAGCAGTTGTGGGCCACAAGGTACATGAATTGAAAATATCAATAAAATTCAGTTCCTTGTCTAGCAAATATTTTAGGAATGGTATATCTTTCTGAAACTTTTCCAGCTAAGTACAGGTGGAGCCTGTTTATCTGCACATTTTTAATCCATGTATCTGGCTCAACACAGGTTCCCCTGACCCGCATTGAGCCAGACCGGGCTCCACCTGAGCCCTCCGATGTCAAATTTGGGGCATAGTCATCATTTGGACGGTTTGGGCTATGGCAGCAGCTGGTTTCTTCCCATTCCAGCCATGTCTCTACCCTTTTCTGGAGCTTATGCTGACAGCAATTGCATCGGTAGGAATGGAGCTGCACCACCAGTGGGGCTATCATTACCCCACAACCTATGACACTCAGAATGGCATTTCTAAAGCATTTCTAAAGCATAGGATTGGGCTGCAGATTATCAATGTTTCAACATGGTTCTCTTTTCAGAAACACAGTCACTGTAAATAGGTATGACCTTGTTGGGTTGTCCATGAGGTAGGCCTGGAGGCCAAATTTCCTCCCTAGTCTGACCCCCATAAAGCTAAATGTATTAGCAAATCCCAAGCATGAACTAGGATTCTATCATTGGGTTTCAGCAGTAATTATCTCTGGTTGTCTGGGTGCACAATCCTAACCAGGTCTACTCAGAAGTAAGTCCCATTTTGTTCAATGGGGCTTACTCTCAGGAAAGTGTGGTTAGGATTGCAGCCTGGGTGGTTAAAATGTTTTTTCTCAAGTCATCAATGTCTCTTTGTAACAACGTCCCTTGTTATTTGTGGAAGTGGCTGTGACTTCATAATTCTTCCATTGTGCCTCAAGTGGAAAGGAACGCTGCTAGCCAAACAGGAAAGACGGTTCCTACATTTTCTCTTTTAATACAGCTGAAAAGCAGATGCAAGCAGCAGGCTCTGCCTAGGAGAAAAACATTGGCAGTCAGTTGGTGTATCAGCCTGTAGATGTTGCCTGCTGCCAGCTCCAGTTATTGTAAAGTGCTCAGTCTGAAGCTTTGTAGCATTTGTATGCAATTTCTATTTCTGCTATAACTTAAACTCCAGAAACAGAGGGGTGAATTTTCACATTTACTTCTATTGCTAAAGCCCACAGGTTCTCTTGGGCATGTTTTCCCACACTACACATCCACCCACACCAAATTAGGTACAGTAACACATGTACAGACATCATTACACAAAAGCCCCACAATTGTTTTGCAGCGTTGCTGTAGCTCTACGCACGTCACTGAAAAAAAAAATTACTAGGAAATTAATTTTTGCAATTGTTTCTATATGCATCACAAGAGACAACATGTCAAGGGGGAAGAAAGCAACTCTGGAAGTTCTACAGCATTCCATCTTTTATCCGCTTCACATCATGTTGATTATATTTGCACATTTGGTAAGAATCTAAAGTTGTACCGCTTGCACCAATGCATCTTTCCAGCTGATGTGCTCACTACATCCCAGGGTAGCTGTTGATGGGTACTGGATATACAGTAGGCTTGTTTGTTTTCTATTTTGAAATCTATATTGTATTGAAATGTATTGCCATGGTGTTGGTTTATAATTTGTAGCTAAACACAAATGTGAGTCTCTTTAAGGGCCTTGGTAGGCTAGAAGCACAAAAATAAAATATAATTGCTATAGCTACTAGACTTGAGCATTAAATGAACTGAATCTATATACAAACTACCCACAAAGTTACTGCCCAATCCTACCCCACAACGATGTTGCCAGCTCTCATGTCCCAGCAGAGTAGAGTCCTTTGCGGCACTGCAAAATGTGACACTGTCGCATGCTGCTGGGGCTGCAGCCACACTTGGCAAGCAGCGCTGGCAGTGCAGCAGCAGCCCTCCTGGATCCCCTGGAACCAGTACATTTGCATGAGGAGTAGGTAGTGGCTGGGATGGAGAGCTGTGGGGCAGAGGGGGAAGGATGTGGGCTAGGGATTTGGGGTCCAATCCTACACAACTTTGCAGTGCTGGTGCAACTGCAGTGCAGCCCTGAGGAAAGGGAACACATGTTCCCTTACCTGGAGGAGGCCTCCATGACTGTTCACTTACTGCAGGATGCAGCACATGCCTCGTTGGCATCAGCACCGGAAAACTGGATAGGATTTGGCCCTTGGGCAGCTAAGAGGCATGTTGGGGAAGGGTAGGGGACAGATCTCAGCAGCAATGCTGATGCCAGTATCCTATGTCTTCAGATCAGCCTTGCTCTGCCTCCTTGGGTCCACGTGAACTTGTACCAGCCAAAGAGCTGGAGCAGAGCAGAGTGGACTCATAGGACAACAGGGGGCTTACCTTGAGGTAAGAAAATGAATGTGCTCCTACTTCAAGGAGGCCTCCAGATTGCCCCCACTATCATTGGATGCAACACATGCCTCCATGGAACAGTTGCATCGACACTAATGGCAGGGAATAGGATTGGGGCATTAATTTCTTCTTGGCCTTCTTTTGATAATACATATCTGATGAGATTATTAACTGATGATGCTATAACTTATTAATATCATAGTTCACTTGGCAACTGACATTTATCACCCTGTTTTACATATAATCTTTCAGCTTAGTCTTCAAGGCTGCACAATAAAATTTGTAACACTCCTAATTCATTTTAAGAATGAGTAATATCCATTTTTCATGAATAATTGATTTTTTTAGACCCCTAAAAGAATGAGGATACCAATTCTCACATATTCTTAGAAGAACCCATAAATCAAGGTGTACAAATCATTTACTTTAATAAATCATTGTAGTATTGATTGAGGTTTATTTGCAAAGCTATTACAAAAGTTATTAGACTATCAGGCATAAAAAAAATCTCAATGTTTTCAGTCAGCGTTTTTCTTAAACCAGAAAAAACCGGGGTTTATTGGGGAAAACTTTCTTCTAAAAAGTTCTAACAATCATATTTCCACTTGCAAATAATTATTACAACTAGAACAGACTTAAACACTGACCTATAACATGAATTAATGGATTGGGATCAGGTGGTAAGACTGAACATTTCTGTTCCCTTTCCATGGCTCAACATTATGCCTCACTGATGTTAAACCATGGTTAACACAACAATGGACACCTTTTTGCAATGATTTTAACTCCCCTGGTGACACCTTTGTATCTGGCACAAGGCTGGCTATGTGAAAGGGAGAAGCTGTGGTGTGACTGCGAGAGTATGACAACAGCTTCTTCTGGGTTCTGCAGCAAATTTTACCATCACCCATCTTCCTGCCAGTTTGACATTGATTGACACAGGGCAGTGAGGGCCTGGGGAAAATGTTTTCCTTTTGGTGTGATCCTGGGCTGTAAAAGAAGATCTGGGCTAAGATAAGCATCGGTAGGTTTGCTCCCTTTACCTATCTCCCTCTTTGGCAGCTGAGACTGCCTTTCCCATAGCAAACAACCATTGCCTCTTGTTTTATTTTGTATCTTATTCATTGCGATACATGTCACAGCTTATTTTGGCTCTTGATCATAGGTAAGAATTATTATCAATGTGCATCTAGGGAGATCTGATCTCCCTACCACCATGAGGCAGTTCCCTTAAAGATCCTTGGAGGGGTAGGGATTCATGCAGCAGCTCACATCTGGGCTCATTTGGCATGACATCTACACACCCAAGTGGGTGGCTGCAAGTGTTCATAGGAGGCCATATAATTTCAATCTTGGGCCACCCCACTTGCTCTGATTTGACAGGAGATACAATCTGGGGCTGTACTGTAAGCAGGTGGCCTGCCAGTCTATGTATTCCTGCCTCCTGTAATTAAACTAACAAAGTTGAAGCTGGTTGTCAAATCTAGTTCTCATCCTTCTTTAACCTCACTCTGAGACACCTTCTGCTGCAAGTGCAACCCAGCCTTTGCTACCAAAATTCATTTTTCAAAAATGTACTTGAGACCATTGTATCATAAAGGACAAACAATTAGTACATACTGCAAAAATAGGTTGTTTCTGAGTATCACATACAGTGCCTTTCTGGCCCAAATAGGCCCTCAAAATGACTTAAAGCACTTATTTTACATCCAAAAATGTTCTGTACACTCTATAACTATTCTGGGTTTTTCATTTAAAACAAAAGAAAATTATTGAAAACTTACTAAATAGAGAAATGTAAGGCAGAATAGCAAAATTAACTTTCTTAACTGAACATTGGACTACCAATACCGTCTGCGTACCCTGCGTAGTTTGGTTGGCTTACGATGCAGAAAATTATACCATCTTTATTTATTAGGGCTCCATCAAGGATCCCAAATTACAATATTTCAAAACACCAGTTCTAGAATCAACACCTATCTGCTTGCCTGGATTAGTGCTTGGCAAGCTTCAAAGATCAGCCATCAACAAATAGTGTTGTGATGAAAAGGTCTTGCTGCCTTTTCACTCTGTGCTGCTGCTATTTCTCACACTATTCCAGCTCTCTAGGGAGAAAAAAAGCCTATCAAGCAAATTCAGTCAATAACAATCTTCTAAGTCTGACACAGAGAAAAAGCTGAAGATGTTAGATCACTGGAATACATACACCCATGCTGTTCTTTCTCGTTTGAGCATCAAGTTTTTGTTTAGATCAGCTGTGAACAAAATTTGAGTTCACTGGGGCTCTCTCAGAATAATAATAATAATAATAATAATAATAATAATAATAATAACTTTATTTTTACCCCGCCTTTCTCCCCGAAGGGACTCAAGGCGGCTTACAAAATATTAAAAACATAATTTAAAAACAAATAAAAACATATTAACACATCATAAAAAACAGCAGTCAGAGTAAAAAAAAATAGGTAAAAAGAGCATAGAGCAGCAGCAAGTCATAAAAGAATGAGGCCTGTAAAAAATATTAAAAGATGTTAAAAAGATGTTAAAAGGCCGAGAACTCAGAAGGCCTGTTTAAACAGAAGGGTCTTCAGGCCTCGCCGAAAAGTCTCAAGAGAGGGAGCCATTCTTAAGTCAAGGGGAAGGGAGTTCCATAGTGTCGGTGCCACTACTGAGAAGGCCCTATTTCTTGCAGCCGCCCCACTTACCTCCTTAGGCGGCGGCACTTATAAAAAGGCCTTCTCTGATGACCTGAGAGGACGAGCCGGATTGTACGGGAGCAGGCGATCTCTAAGATACCCTGGTCCAGAGCAGTATAGGGCTTTAAAGGTCAATACCAGCACCTTGAATTGGGCCCGGAAACGAATGGGCAGCCAGTGCAGCCGCTGGAGAAGCGGTAGTATGAGAGAAGGGCTAAAAGGAATGATGCTCCTTATTTTTTACAGGGGCGCGCGCGCACGCACACACCCCTATATAGGTTTTGTGGAAAATAAGCAAACTCTATATATTTTTATAGAACTACACAAGATTATCCCAGAAAAGAAAAATAAAGATTTTCTGTGTTGTGCACTTTCATTTTTATACTATTCCTTTTAATGATAAATTGAAATTTTTTTAAATTTTAAATATTAATTAGGCTGACATGGACATCCCTTTCAGGGATCCCATTCAGACATCCCTTTCACGAATTTAGAACAAATTCCTGAAATCCCACCACCAAGCTCCCTCATGGAGACTATTTGCTGCAACAAACATCCTCCACTGGGAGGGCAGGAGCAGTACTTCAGGAGTGCATCAACATGGAGGTGGGGCTTCCCAGTACCCTCTTGGTCCTTGCTTTGTAAAGGCCTGAACAGCACCAGACTGCTCTTCACAATAGAGGTTTGTTATGTTATATTACTCTGTTCCCTGTATTTGAAAACAATATTCTCCATGTCCAAGTGGACTTTTGACAGTGACTCCCACAAATACAGAAGAAAGTATTTCTGGAAAATTTATCTAGGAACTGTTCTGAAAGAGGCTGCTGCCAACTAAGAGAGTTTCTAGAAATATTGGCCATCATCACTTCTCTCACCTAAAATGTTCAGCTGAGAAACACTGACACATACATATCACATGGTCTGTATTATGACTGATGGCATACTTGGTACTGAGACAGCACAATCTTATCCAGGGCTGGCCTGTAACATGCAGTACTGCTGACACATAATGCACTGCATGCTATGGGCTGGCAGGGGACCAGGCAGCCCAGGAGAGGTAAGAAATGTTTTAAATACCTCCTCCACTGTTCCCTGGTCCCCAGTGGGGCTGCTTAGTTCTACACCAGCTATTTTGCTGGCATAAATCTGTTTGGTCCAAGTGGGCATGTTGGGCCCAGGTCTCGCAGATGCCACTGTCACCAAGATCCATCCCTGGCCTGATCTCGACCTCACTGCCACTTTGCAGTTCCAGTGGCGGCTCTGTTGACTGATGCTGCCAGTATTGGGCTTACCAGCTTCCAGGCCATCAGCAGCAAGCCAACCACTTGTCAGAGTAGCTCCTGTGATGGTAGCCAGAATGGTGGATTGTGTTTAAGAAATCCTATTTTGTGTTTTAGGCAGGCTCTCTTATCCGTGGGGTGTGTGTTCTGAACTGGTGAACGTGAACAGCTGAAACCTCACAGATACAGGCAAGCACCCATTCCCATGGTCTGGGGGCTGCACCTTCTCCGGAGGCAAGGGCAGCTGTGCTTCCCTCATCTCCAGAGGGGAGCCTGAGGTCAGCAGAGGCGGGAGCGTCTGTCCCTGGCCTCTACCAGGCTCAGACTGAGCTCTACAATAGAAAAATGTCACTTCCGGTTTCCACAGAGGAAATCGGAAGTGATGTTTTTAATGCCTTATAAGACACAGGCCCCAGAAAGCCCTTACTCACCTCTGAAGTATGCACATGGGGGGAGGACCCAATCCGAAGATAACGGAATCCACGCATGTGGGATTCACAGACATAGGGCTCTGCTGTATTTTTATAATATTTCTGCTACTAAACTCTTAAATGCACTCATACATGCCTTAGACATCTTTTCTTTACTTGTAGCATTTTCTTATGTTCTTATGTTCTGACTTTTTAAAAGATAATTCTGTTTTCATAAACTACCTCAAGTCACTCATTTTACCCTGCCTATTCTACAAAGTTTCTACATGATTATCTATTTTTACTAGCAGTAGAACCACATGGTTTCAATTTGCACTACAGTCTATTTTAGAAAAGTTCCATTTTCCCCACAGGCAGTCAATCCTAACTGTGCAGCGGCACCAACACAGCTTCTGCCGTATTGCACAAGGTTGCTTTGGCATGTTGTGGCCTCCTCAGATTACAGGAACAATTGCTCCTTTGTCCCAGATAAGCCCTAGCAGCTGCCATGGGTCATCTCAGATCTGCACCAGCTCTATAGTTGACACAAGTCTGTGTTGACCAGTGAAGGCCGGTCAGGCTCAGGAAGGGGGTTTTGCTACTGCCAAACCTGCCCCCTTCCTAAGTTCAATCCACCCTCCTCCCCACCCTGGCTCTTCTCTATTCTGCCCAGCCCATCCTTTTCCTTGTATTGCCTTACCTGTTCTGGTGGGCACCTGGCATGCATCTTTGTGCTAATCTGGCCACTCACCGCTTGTTGTGGTGGCCAGGCCACACACACTGGTGCTGTCACATTTGTAAACGCTGTAAAGCTGTTTACGCCAGTGGATCATGCATTCTACTGGTGTAAACGGCTAGTAGGATTGGGCCATTAGTTTTATGTTTTCTATGCATCTTTATGTCATTTTGATTTGCACTGCTATTAATACCTGCCGTTTTCAAGTGTTTTCTTTGCCACTGCTGTTGCTTCATTTTCCCACTTCATTGTTTGCTGTTGTTAAAACAACTTTACTTATGCTTTGCACTTACAGGTTTCTCCCAGCACCTCTTTTTTGTGTGTATGATGTTTATATAACAGATCCTTCTGCACCCCTTCAACAGCAAGCACTATAAACTGTTATTACTGATACTTTTCTGTTTGCAGTATATGGTACTTTCAAATATTGCTAGACGATTTTAGATTAATTCATGAGTTTTCCCCCTACACAATATACTCCTTGTTAAACACAGTTCTGTCTGTCTTTATTGGACTGACAGTGTCTGAAAATTAATCTTAAACTGGATATTTTTTCATTTATTAGCTTTGTTTTATATCTTGCCATTGGGGTTTATGGGGGAAGAGTTGGTATATGTTGAACTCCCTTCTATAAAATTATTTTTTTCTTCCACTATATTCTATTAACTTTCTAAGGCTGCAATCCTAACCACACTTTCCTGAGAGTAAGCCCCATTGAACAAAATAGGACTTACTTCTGAGTAGACCTGGTAAGGATTGTGCCCTAAATTGCTAGTTGTTACTTATCTTCAGTGTAGATGCTGAAACTTTTTTCCTTATACAATTTCTACTTTTTGCATTTCCCCTGTTTAAAATTCCTACTATTTAATTTTTAACTTCAAACAATTGTGACATTCTGAGTTTGGGCTCTTTGTCTAAGGTTTTCTAATTGCCAATGCTGTATTTTACCCCTTTCCCTAGATGTACAATGTTTTCATCTTTATTCTGTTTACAATTTTGCTCTCTTTACCTTTACCTCTGTTCATGTTTTCTAATGTAAATACATCTCCCTGAAAATGTGACTTGTGACTCTGACCTGGGAAGGCTCTGCTGGAGGTAGGAGAGGTTACAAAAAGGAGGGTCTCTGAAGGACAAAGAAAGAAGGAAGAGATTACAACCTGGAATCAGGTCTCTAGAGAGCTGGTGAATGCAGAATGAAGAACTGAAAGGAAAGATCCTTGGGGAACAGAAGGAGCAAAGGTAACTCTGAGTCTCTTGTTAAGCTGGGAAAGCCCTTCTGGACTGGCAGCTGCAGAGGCCTGGTTGAAGATTTTGGGTAAAATCCTATCTTGCACTGGAACGGGCAAGCCAGGAGGTTTGCACTGTATCCAGTGCGAGATAGGGCACCACAGTGGCTCAGCCAAAGGTAAGGGGAACTCTTCCCTTTACCCGTGGGTAAGCCACTGCAGGCCTTATGGATCTCATCAGACTTGTGCCACCTCCTGAGGTGTCACAAGTCAGAGGAGAGCAGAGCAGCTTTAAGTCACTCTGCACTGCTCAGGAATGGGGGTTGGGATCCGTCATAACTGTCAGGTTCCAGCCCTGCCTCCCGCTGCCTGCCCGCCCCCAGGGCTGCTCCCCGCCCACCCCGGATCTCCATGAAATTGAGAACCTTGATCAGTCACACTTACAGTAAACATGCGATCTGGATACCTTCACTCTTCCTGACATCTGTTAAGAAGGATTCATTTTCCCAGTTGTCACCTATCAATGTAGAGTTTTAATTTTTTTTTTAAACCAACACCCACAGTTTTGATGCAGACCTCCAAATTCTGCTCCCATCACCAGTTGCCCATTCCTTTTGACTCCTGTGTTGCTGTTTGTTGCCCAGCCCATATGGCCATATAGTCTCCACTTCTATACGAGTTTAAAATTCCTTGCTCCCTTACTTGCAGATTTTTCCTCCAGAAGGAAAATCTGGTTCTGCATTATTAACATGCCCAGACTGCAGGCTTTTGCAAAATCTATAACTGATTACATGATGGTTAATCAAGGGGAAGGTGCAGCCCATGACCTGCTGCCACTATGCATTCTAAATTAGCACACTTAGGGCGCAATCCTAACCCCTTATGTCAGTGCTTTCCAGCACTGACATAAGGGCAATGCAGCTCTGAGGGAAGGGAGCAAACATTCCCTCCGTGAGGCCTCCGTGAGTGACACCCAACTGCAGGATGCAGCACACGTCCCATTGGCACCGCTAGGCCAGTACTGGAAAGCACTGACATAAGGGGTTAGGATTGCACCCTTAATGAAACATCTGCAGTTGGTCTGAACAAAAGATGTCTTTCCTCTTTGTGGACATTGGGGTATATTGTAAGGTGTTTCTTGCTTTTGCAGAAGTTTCATTTGCTCAAGGCCACACTAGATCAAATCAGTACAAACTGCAAGAGAGAAGATTCCAGTTGGGCATTGGAAGACACCAATTCAGGGAGCATTGCCAGCACTTTGAACACAAGATCACTTCTGCCCTTTTTGACACAATCACCCCCAAAAAATCACCCAGTCAGGAAAGGCTTCGGTGTCAATAGAGGTATAGCACATAATCTCTATCCAGAAAATCCCAGGTTGAATCTCAGTTAAGAAGGGTTCTGGCAGCTGTCTCAAACCTTGGAGAGCCACTGTTGGAGTAGACAATACTAGACTAAGTGGAATGATGGTTAATCTCAGGGCAAGGCAGTTTCATATGTTTGTTGCAGAATTTAGAAGTGTTCAATAGAGAACTTAATGGGTTGAACTGAGGTTTTACTGTTGGGCTTTTTATATACTATTTGTTAGACTGAAAATGCCGTATAAGATTGAAACAGCAAATAAAATGAACCCTCATCCCCCTCTACACACAACACTTAAGATACTGAAAAAGAAATTGATTTCTCTTTGGCATACATCAAGTGAAGCACAAAATTACAGAGCAACTTCTACATGACTTCAGTTATTGCACTTGAAATAGAAGGTGCAAACTAATACAGCTTCAAAAAGCTATATGTGAATAGGCTTTTATTCCAATGAAGTTTGTCATTTGTTTCCCTGGTAGCATGCTACTATTGGAATAAAGCCCCAATAGACATTATGGCCCAACAATTTTGTAACAGCGTGCAACACTCACTGACTGCTTCCTTATAATACTCTTTCCCCAGAACAATCTTCACTGATATTACAATACTCTACTTATAATTATAATGTGTTATTATACAATTGTTTATTTCAAACATTTGAACTACAGTGGGGCTTCTCGAGTCTGCACCAGCTAAATTGCTGGCACAGTCTTGAGAAGCCCAGTGTCAGGCTTCCGAACCCGACATGGGGGATAGGATGCAGTGGAGGCAGCCTCCGCTGATCCCAGCCCCCTCCTGGGCCGGTCCCTCTTCCCATTCTGCCCTTCCCCCACCCAGAAACACCTCCCCCATGCCCTTCCCCCACTTTCCCCATGCCCTCATATTTCATCAGTGCTTACCTTCTCTCTGCTGGCAGGTGGGGCTCCTGCAGTGGTGGTGATGAGGTGGCGCAGGCCTCCCCACCGGCACCACGTAGTCCGAGGGTGCAGCAAATGTGCTTTATGGCACATTTGAGCATACTGCCAGCACAGAGGCTGTGGCTTGGGGCCTATTTCTGAACCCAGTATAAGATACTCTAAAATACAAAAGTGAAGCAACTTGTATGCAGAATGCAGCATGCCCAATCCTATTCAACTTTCCAGCACCAACACAGCTGTACCAACAGGGTATGCATTCCATCCTGCATGGGGGGAGGAGAGTCACAGAGGTCTCCTCAAGATAAGGAAATGTTTGTTCCCTTACCTTGGTTATTCTGCGGCTGCATCGACAGTGGAATGTTGGATAGGACTGGACCCTTTCCATGTAAGCATCCACCCTTCTCTAATGTTTTAGAAACACAAGGTACCGATTGGAGAGAGTTTGCAGAATCGACCCTGATCAATCTCCAGGTTTTTAAGGAGATATTCAAGGCAGCAGCAGGTTCTAGACCTGTAACTTCATTCCATAGTTTTCAGTGTTCACATAGGTAAAGTCCATGTAGGCAAAGAAAATAAAAATAGAGTTTAGC
This sequence comes from Tiliqua scincoides, assembly GCF_035046505.1. Classification (NCBI taxonomy): domain Eukaryota; kingdom Metazoa; phylum Chordata; class Lepidosauria; order Squamata; family Scincidae; genus Tiliqua; species Tiliqua scincoides. The sequence continues at coordinate 166,779,129 of NC_089821.1, read as the reverse complement.
ATGTTAGAGGTTTATGAGAAAGAAACAAAACAAAAGACCTCATTCAGCCTACAGTCTGGAGTTGCCACTGAAATTTCACCTAAAGCAAAATGTGAATTAAATCTGTAAGTTCTACTTTGGGCTAGATTTTGAGGGAAGAGAGAGTTCTGATAAGACTAGAAAAAAAAATTCAGGGGATTTTATACAACCTTAATTTGTTGCCAGATTTTATTTTGTCACCAGATTTTATTTTTCTCACATAAATTCTTCCACCTTTTCAATACACAAGGAAGCTTACAACATTAATACATCCAATAACTAAAAATATAATTAAAAATAAAAACACTACAGCCAAAATCTGTACAACCAGCATATTTGGCATAAACCAACAAAAAATTAAAAGTGCCATAGTACAAACACAGCACCTAGGAGTAAACCCTTACCTGGGAGTAAATGCCACTTTACTCAGTTGGCATACTTCTGCCAAGGCATGCATAGGATTGCTTTGTAAAAGCTATTTTAAAAGCTACCTCCCAGCCCAAGTAGGTATCACCTAACATTCTACACATCTGGCATCATATAAATAGATAAAAGGAAAGGAATTCAACCAAAGAGGGTCTATAGCCAAGAAGATGGGCTCTGAAGTTCTTTCTCAGCTGAAGCATCCTCAGAATGTTGAGGAAAGCCAAAAGAGTTTTGATGAGATTGACAGTTCTCTGGAGAATTTTTGCACATCTCATAATGCGTGCAAGATGTCAGCAAAAAGACTCAGAAATTTAATAATTGACAAAACACACAGAAAACTGCCTAAGGGAGTTTACCTGCAAAACAAAAACTAATTATTAAATGTTTCTGGGTCAGAAACATCCAGTTTCCAAGAAGATAAACATCAGACACACAATAAAGATTAAGTCATTTTTTCCAATTCATAAAATTATATAAACAGAACATTTTTTTTCCTCTAAATGACTCCATCAATATAAATGAAGATGCCATTCAGTACTTAATAAAGAGCTCTGCTTGATGGACTATAGGCACTTAGCAGTTCTTTCACACAGTTGCATGTGCTTACTGACCCTGATTCTATGCATGTTTCTTTGAAGGTAAACCTCAGTTTGCTCAATGGGGCTTATTCCCAAGGAAAAATGCATGGATTGCAGTCTTATTGACCTCATGAGCACAGCTTGCATTGGCCTGTTGTGTACAGTTTCCAAAGGGAAGTCAAGACTGTGGAGAGAGGCTACATAACATTGGTGTTCATCATGTTAAGGTTGGAGGAACCTTGGGTGTGTCCCATTGTAGAGCAGGGTGCACAAAAACCAGCAGACACAGCAGAGTCCTTGAATTTGCTGTTGTATATTTGAGCAAGGAGTTGCACACACAGAGTAGTCAAAAAACTGTCCAGGTCATACACGTAGAGTATAGCAGTCCAGCGTTACCTTATCCAAGTCAATATCCACAAATCACAGTCAGTCAATCAGTCCAAGGTCATTTACAGCATATATATACATACACACACACACACACACACAGTTATCCAAACGTCAAAGTCTCTGGCAGCAGTTTCACAGTTTACACCTACTGCACTGGTGGAGCTGCAGACTGAGGTTTAAGTAGTCTGAGCACCCAATCAGAGTCTGCTCAGCTAACTTGGGTGTGGCAGGCACAGGTGCAGTGTACTTCTGCTGACTCAGCTGCCTGCAACTTTCCTTGAACCAACCTGTTTAGCTTTGCCTCTGGCTATGCCCGAGCAGAAAGCTAACACATCAGACCTGCACAGCACTCCTAGTACTTGAAATGTGGAGATTTTCTAGCTCCCGCTTCAGTTTCAGCCCCTGTTCAAATGAGTGATAAGCTTATGCAGTGACATTTCCCACCAGGAAGGTCTGGGTCTCCAAAGAGGGCGCCCATGGCCTCTGCCTCCCCTTTTGTCATCTGGCTTTGCCACAGAGACATACAGCCTCATGTGATTTTGTACTACTGGAGATGCTGCAGCATTGATCCTTCCTGTGTTGCAAAGTTTACAGGGGACAGCCAGCAAGGGATAGTGCTCAGAGTTCCAGACTAGGGCTAGGCTCTAACTTCTACTCAGTCATGAAGCCTACTGGGTGACCTTGGGCTAATCACCATCTCTCACCTTAACCAAACACATACGGCTGTTGGGAAGATAAAGAGCAAGCATGTCACCCTGTGACATGAATGAAAGAACGGCAAAATATACTGGTAACAAACAAACAAAAATATAACTGCAGACACTCTAAGGGCACATCCAAATGTGCCCTTGGGCTGATGCAAGTCCCTTGCGCCGGCCCAAGAGAGTTGCAAACTTGCCATAAGGCACGTGTGCACCTCCTCGAGAGGAAGCCAGGCCGGTGCTCCTAGAAGCACCGGCCTGTGGAGGCGGACATAAGACTCCACACCAGCTTCCTCTCAGACACTTGCGGCAGCCTGGTTGGGTTGACGCAAGGACAAAAGATAGGTGGGGAGGAGGCAGGGAGGAGGCGTTCCTGGGCAGGGGAGGGTGGGCGGTGGACGGACCTGGAGGCGGACGGGCAGGCAGCGGACGGGCAGGGCTGGGATCCAGCAGTTATGCAGGATCCCAACCCCTGTTCCTGGCAGTGGCGTGCCTGAGGGTCCGGATGCCTGGGGCAACCCCCAGTTTTCCACCCCCCCACATCCCTTGCCCCCTACCCCTTTTCCGCCCCCCCCATGACCTGGAAGTAATTTCAGTGACGTTATCACCGCAATGACTTCCATGCGGCTACCTCTATGATCTACCCACAACTTCCCCAGTAGAAAATGCCAAGTAGTGCTACAGTTAATGACCATTTTCCTAAAGATCTGCACTCCTGCCAGTATTTCTGGCCACAAATGTGGTGTTGCTTCTTCTTTATAACAGAAGTGTAGCTCCAATAATGTCCTCCAAATACTGAACAACTATCACCTTATCAGCAATCACAACACCACTATAAATATGACTCTGCATCTCTTGTTTTATATGGCAGCAAATGAAATGGACTAAAAATAACTTCCATCTCAAGATCCCCCAAAAGGAGCACAATATGTCCACAAACTCCTCTGTACAGTTCTGGGGAAACAAAGGGACTTCTGTAGAAGTGCATATTCAATTCAGGTAACTCTTTATCATTTCAATGGCTCTTTTGCAGAAGTTGTTCTTTTTGGAATGTGCTATACATTTTCATAGCAGAGATACTGTGTATATTTGAGATGATGGATTTATAAAAATCATGTTGAATTTGGTCCCAAGCACGTGGCTCCTATTTATCCCTCCTATTTATCCCTTATCCAGAGCCAAAACAAAGAACAAGATGTTCTGTTACTGCCTCTCAGTTGTACCCTAGGAAGTGAAACACTTATAGAACTGAGAAATTTTATAAAATGCTCATAAATAACCCAAACTGAAGGTTACCAATGAATGTTATGGTAAATAGTCAGTTGTATGTGTGGTTTATTGTTTTTAGGGAGGACAGACTGCTCATCAGTCTGTACTCATCAGGAAGTACCTGGGGTTCAACTACTCAACTACTCATCAGGAAGTACCTGGGGTTGATGTTCATCTATGCCATACTTGATGACCTTAAACAAGCTATTCCCTTTCAAGCTCAACCCTACATTGGCAATATAGGGAATAATAAATACTTACCTGTATTTTAGGCTTATGTACTATAATGCAAGTGAAGCATGTTGAAACAAAAAGGCTAAAGGCCCAATCCTACTTCCCTCCCGCCACCGAAACTAGTGTTCCAGCAGCTTACTAGCCAACACAAATGGCCTTCTGAAAGCATGCAGAGCCATGTACTTCCAGAACACTGGTGGAAAGGCTTAAGCACCCCCATGCATGGCTGTGCAACATGGAGCAGGCCCCTCTCAAGTAAGATGGTTGGGAAAGCAGAATGTAGTAGGGGAGGACGGGCCAGGGTGGGAGAGGGCAGAATGGAACAGGGACGCGTTCAGCAGCAGCACCACCTGCCAAATCAAAAACCCCTTCCTGGACCAGATCCCAGGGCCTGGGTCCATGCAAACCTGTGCCAGTGATTTCACTCGTTCAGACTCAAGAAGACCCCTCCACACTGCAGAAGCTTACCCCTGGGTAAGGGAATAAATGTTCCCTTATCCAGGGGAGACCTCCAGGACTTCCCCCCAAAGATGCAGCGCAGGCCATTTGGGGCATTGCTGCATTGGAGGATGGGGGGAACACAGGATTGGGATGCAAGTCTTATTCTAAATGAAACTAAATATGCTGCTGGACCAGGATACAGAAAAGGCATGGCTGATGGAAATGCAGGGGTTCACTTTTGCTGCAATATATGAAGCAGTTCTAGTTTCCTGACTGGAGAACATATAATGCATATATTCTGATTTGTGCCTGAGAGCTGAAAGAAAGCAACCTGGGCGAATCCTTTTCCCAAAGACTGCTTCACCATCTTGTACTCCATAGTCATTACAAAAAAATAACTATTTAAAAAAAATAGAGACCCATTGGGGCAGCAGGCAAAGTAAAACATTTTATTTGGAAGTACACACATAGAGAATACAAATAGCGATTCTCTGTTAGGGATTAAATGAAAACCGAGCTATTAGAATGTTCATTGACACAGAAAGACTCTGCTCAAAGGTCAATAGAATCAATGGCAATTTTTTTGATTAATTTTGGTGAGCACTTGCACATGGTAACTTATGGCACGATTTTATGAGCCAGCAACATGCACACAAATGAGGTTTCCCATTGCTTGCTGTTAAATAGAAAAGGGCTATCTACCATAACTAGCAATGGGATTCCCTTGCATAGGGCAAGGCGGGGGAGAAAAAAATTGCAGTCGCTAACTCACACATGAAGAAACCAAAGAGAGTGGATCATAAATGGGGTTACTAAGAGAAATGGTTGCATATATTCTAACATGCAGACAGGGGTGTGTGGATGATGATCCAAATTTTCCTTAGGTTACATGTATGGTTTTTTAAAAAAATGATTTACTATACTTGTATCTTGCTCTTGCTTCAGAAAGTCCAGAACAGTTAACATAGGCCTGTCTGGTTTCCTATTATTTATTTATTGCTATGTAACAGCATGTTGGTTCAGCAGACTCAGACCTGCAGGGTATATGGAGGACTTCATAGAATTGCCCTCGGGGAACCTGGACCAATTTAAGGACCCTGATGGCTGCAAGCAACAATCCTTTTAAAGGCAAAATGGGAGGTTGCCTAAAATTTGCGTAGGCTCCAAGTTGTGTTCATCGGTGCTGGCTCCTCCTCCCACCCCCACCACTTTTGCAGCTTGTTATGTTTTGATTCCATTCAGCCTCCAACAATTCAGAACTGTCTAGATCAGTGTTTCTCAACATTTGTTCTCTGCTGTACATCTTCACATGGTCAACCTATTCAAAGTACCACTTTGGGCTTGTGCCAGTAGCTCTGAAGTGCATGATGGTGCTGTAGCTTTTGTGACACTGTAGTAGCACTTATGGTGAAAGATCACAAGATCTGCAACTATAGGGGCATGATAGGATTGGTCTGCCCATTATTAAACTATCAACAATATCATTAAGGGAAAAGTCATTTATTCCCCTCTCTCCTCAGAAATTATCTATAGACGAGTGGTTCTCACACATTTAGCACCGGGATCCACTTTTTAGAATGAGAATCTGTCAGGACCCACCAGAAGTGATGTCATGGCTGGAAAGGACATCAAACTGGAAGTTTTTAACAATCTTAGGCTGCAATCCTACCCACACTTAGCCATGAGTAAGTCCCATTGACTATCATGGTTAAAAGCTTGTATATAGTAGCTTGTTAAAAGTACAGATCTGTAACATTTTCCCCAATGCAGTCACATACCATGGTAGCATCAAGTCTAATATACTAAAAATAAAATACTGAAATGAATGGGAACCCACCTGTAATTGGCTCATGACCCACCTAGTGGGTCCGACCCACAGTTTGAGAAACACTGCTATAGACTATTTAGAGATGCTCAAACTTACTATAATGCTCTTCTAAGCTATTTGAAGCAACAAAATAGCTTTGGAAATAAATGTAACACTGATTGGTTTCTCAATTTCAGTTATAAACATATCAAAATGGTCAATTTTCTACAGAAACAGTATTTTCAATGCAAGTTTTAATTCCACTGATTTATGGAAACTATTTTATACTAGATTAAGCAACACAAAAGATAGTCACAAGGAAAAAGCTTCATTTTTTAAACAGAATTAGCATATATGAATCAAACAGGCAGCGAGCCAGTGGACAGGAACAGATTGACACAGCTTGCTATAACCGTAATGTCCATGTTCTGGTAATGTCTGCTGTCAAATCTTGGCACATATAAACCTCAACCATATGTTCTCCTCTTAAATGTAATTGTATGCTTTCTATTAGCTCATCTTTGAAACTAGCTAACCAACCAACTAATGCGTAGCTGGTTATTCCATATGTAATATCTTTGTGAAACCACTCACTACTGCCAATGAACTCATACCCTTCTCAGTTGTAAATAAATGGAGCTCACTATTACTTCCTGTTGCCACTAATCAAGTATATAAAATAAATATTCACAGCTCAGAACTACTATACGCAAGAACTACCAACTATCAAAGATTCTCAACAAGAATGGACTGGCAAGTCTTTCAGAAGTTACCACACTTTCCTGTCAGTAGAATGTCATTGCATTTTAAGACTATAACCATGTTTATGACCACACTTATTGTAGTTCAGTCAAATATGTTCTTAAATTATGTCTTACATTTGTATCCCATTCTTTCTCTAAGGAGTTTGGGGAAATTCCCCATTTTATCACAACAACCCTGCAAGGTAGGTTGTCTGAGAAATCATGAGTGGCTTAAGGTTATGTAGGGAGATTTGAACATTGGTTTCCCTTGGTTCGCAGTATCTCACCACATCAATTTGATTCCCTGTGGGGAGGTCTGAGTAGGTTTCCTGCTGGGCAGTCCCCTTTGTGACAGAACCTGCTGTACAGTTATTTGAGTGAGAGTAGCAGTCCAGAAAAATGATTGGTTCCATCTGAACCCCGGCAACAAACTCCTGTTCACATCATGAGTCCCAATTCTGCCTTCAGAAGGAGTGCTGAACAGCACTCAGTGAACCAACAGGAAGGCATCCGAGTTCAGCATGGTTGGTGGGGATGGATAGTGTGAGGTGACAGAAGCAGCAAGTGGGAGTGAGGGTCGCATGCATCAACCAGGAGGCTTATGGCCCAATCCTTTGCAGCTCTACTCAGAAGTCCCATTGTGATCAGTGAGGCTCCAACTTCCTCCCAAGTAACTGCAGAGGATAGGACTGCACATTGCAGCCTATAGTGCACAGGGCACAAGGATGAAGAAATGGCACAGGCCAAAGGAACAAAGGCAGCCTAGGAGCAAGCAGGCAGGTCTGACCTTGTCAGATGTAATGATGGGTGATTGTGGACCCGAAGCAACAATGTAGCAGCGATTGGGCAGAGTGCTGGCAACAGTAATAGCAACGGCAGCCAAGAAACACACTACTTCCCCTCCATTGGGCTCCTCCTCCTTCCCTCTCTCACCCAGAAAAAAACACACAAGGCCATCCATCATTCATAAGGCCATCCATCATTCATTCAATCATCTGTTCCTAGATGGCCAGAAGTCCCCTTCCCCGGGTCCTGGTTTCCCTGCCTTCTTCTGGCTCTTCCACCCAGCCACCAGCTATCAAAGGAAGGAAGGAAGGAAGGAAGGAAGGAAGGAAGGAAGGAAGGAAGAACCTAAATAGAGTCATGAGCACACACAAAAAGTGAGTCATCACTCGAGTTAATTCAAGTAATGAATCATTTCCAAGTCACTGACCCTGAGTTGCAAGTCACACACAAGTCAGTGAGGTCCGTGACTTGAGTTGACACGTGACATGGAAAACGTGTTTTCACGACTCAAGTCAAGGTGTTACAAGTTGAGTGCCCAACCCTGAAGTAGTGTAATCCCAATATAGTGTCAAAACTGCAGTGTTCCAGTCTCACATTAGCAGACAGAAAGGGGCTAGAGAGGAGCATTCTGGGGAAATTGTGTCTTTGTTCCAGTGGCACTGAGGAGCAACCATCACCCAGAAAGCCCCAAGGTGGACCACCCAAAGCAGTGGCCATAAGAGGAATACAACACTGATGCTGCAGCTGCAGACCTGCCTGCCACCTGGTAACCCCACCATGGCCCAACAGGGAGCCTACCATCATGTGGGGGGGGGGATACTAGGGCATTTTGTCCAAGGCTCCCTGAAACCTGGAGCATTGTTATTTTGGAGCTTGTCACATTTTATGACTACATAAATAATCCAATGCTAGGGTTTTACAGCAGAGAAATGCTCAATTTCTAGATTAGTTAGTGGACCAGGAGGAATGCACAGACAGCCGCTGTGACGGGTTTGCGCAACACTTTGCAGATAAAATCGATCGTATTCGTCACAACTTGGATGCCACATTGACAGTGTCTGACGATGTCCCCTTGGCAACTGCTTGTCCTGTGTTGTGGGATTCTTTTCAGCTTGTACAGCCTGAGGATGTGGACAGACTCCTTTGGAGTGTGAGGCCGTCTGCCTGCCTGTTTGACCCTTGCCCAGCTTGGCTAATAAGAGCTGCCCGGGGTGGACTGGCTGAGTGGACGGGGAGGGTGGTTAATTCTTCCTTGATGGAGGGAACGTTGCCACTCGCTTTGAAACGGGCGGTGGTTCGCCCCCTCCTGAAGAAGCCCTCCCTGGATTCCACGGTGTTGGATAACTACCGGCCAGGCTCCAACATCCCGTTTCTGGGCAAGGTAATTGAGCGGGTGGTGGCGGCCCAACTCCAGAGGGTCTTGAATGAAACGGATTATCTGGATCCTTTTCAATCTGGTTTCAGGCCGGGCTTTGGGGTGGAAACTGCCTTGGTCGCCTTGGTGGATGACCTACGCCGGGGACTGGACAGGGGGAGTGCGTCTCTGTTGGTCCTGCTGGACCTCTCGGCGGTGTTCGATACCATCGACCATGGTATCCTTCTGAGCCGATTGGCCGAGTTGGGAGTTGGAGGCACTGTTTTGCGGTGGTTCTGCTCCTACTTGGAGGGTCGGTCCCAGATGGTGGTGCTGGGGGATGCCTGTTTGACACCCTGGCCTTTGAGGTGCGGGGTGCCACAGGGTTCAATTCTGTCCCCCATGCTATTTAATATCTATATGAAACCGCTGGGAGAGGTCATCCGGGGGTTTGGAGTGGGGTGTCATCAATATGCTGATGACACCCAGCTCTATCTCTCCTTTCCTCCAGACTCCAGGGTGGCGGTTGAGGGCCTGGAGCGCTGTCTGGAAGCAGTGAGGATCTGGATGGGGGCTAATAAGCTGAAATTAAATCCGGATAAGACAGAGGCTCTCCTGGTTCGGAAATCCTCGATGCAGGTACTGGACTATCGGCTTGCTCTGAATGGGGTTGCACTCCCTCTGAAGGAGCAGGTCCGCAGCTTGGGGGTCCACCTGGATTCGCAGCTGCTCCTGGATTCCCAGGTGGCGGCTGTGGCTAGGGGGGCCTTCGCTCAGCTTCAGCTGGTGCGCCAGCTGCGGCCGTACTTGGATCGGGCAGACCTGGCCACGGTGATCCATGCCACGGTACATCAAGGTTAGATTATTGTAACGCGCTTTATGTGGGGCTGCCCCTGAAGACGGTTCGGAAACTGCAATTAGTGCAGAATGCGGCGGCCCGTGTGGTCACTGGAGTTAGGCGGTTTGACTCTGTCAGCCCGCTTCTCCGGGGGCTGCATTGGCTGCCCATTCGTTTCTGGGCCCAATTCAAGGTGCTGGTTTTGACCTTTAAAGCCCTATACTGCTCTGGGCCAGGGTATCTCAGAGATTGCCTACTTCCGTACAATCCGGCTCGTCCTCTTAGGTCATCAGAGAAGGCCTTTTTACAAGTGCCGCCGCCTAAGGAGGTACGTGGGGCGGCGGCAAGAAATAGGGCCTTCTCAGTAGTGGCACCAACATTATGGAATTCCCTTCCCCTTGACTTCAGAATGGCTCCCTCTCTTGAGACTTTTCGGCGAGGCCTGAAGATGTTTTTGTTTAAAGAAGCCTTCTGAGTGCATGGCCTTTTTAAACATCTTTTCTGTATCTTTTTTAGTATTTTTACAGGCCTGTTTCCTCTGATTTGCTACGTTTTGCTCTTTTTATCTGACTATGGTTTTTATGGGTATATGTTAATGTGGTTTTAATATGTTTTTATTTGTGGTTAAATTATGTTTTTAATCTGTTTTTAATATATTGTGAGCCGCCCTGGGTCCCTTTGGGGAGAAGGGCAGCATATAAATAAAGTTTAATAATTAATAATAATAGTTTCAGGGCACAATCCTAACCAGGTCTACTCAGAAGTAACTCCTATTTGTTCAATGGGGCTTACTCTCAGGAAAGTGTGATTAGGATGCAGCCTTAAATGATGAAAAGTTCACAGTGTACTCATGGCAGGAAGAGCAGCTGTTATGCCTAATTATAAGCAGGTGCACAGGACATTTACACATCAACATTTCTCATGACACAATAGCAATGAACTACTTGGAGGGAGACCTGCATTTCCGTCAGCACTTAAGGATGCTACAGGTGGGTCCACGTGAACCTACTGCCAAATGTGTAGGTCTAGCCCCACTAGACTACGGGTGCGATACAAACCAACTTTCTAGCACTGGCCTAGCTGCAATACAGCCCCAAGGTAAGGTAATAAAACTGCTCTTACCTTGAGGAGGCCCCCTTGACTGCCTCCCCACTACAGGATGCAATGACAACCACAACGGCACAGCTATGTCAGTGCTGGAAGGTTGGTTAGGCTTGCGCCCTACAGGTCCCTTTACATCCCTCTGAGTTTTATCTCCTTCCACTTAGTGAGCAACCTCAGGATAATTAACCTTTGTTTCGGGGATTTGGTCACAGACCGAAATGGAGTTAGATGGTTACTTTAGTTGTTATTTCACATATTCATTATATACCAATTGTATTGCAGTTATCTGTTTTTCATAATTTGCTTCATTGCATTTAATCTTTTCTTCTCCATTCAGTGTGTTTCATTTCATGTCTTGTAATTTCATTTTAATGTTTCAGTAAAAGAATTTGAACTTTTCCAGTTGATAACCATATACATTTCTTATGTACAGCAATATCTAGGAGAAGGGTGGCCAGCTTTTCAGCTATAGAGTTCCTGAACCTTCCACAATTGTGTAGAAAAGGGAATTTCAGCAGGTGCAGCTTGTCACCTGTGACATGACAAGCTGCACCTGCTGAAATTCCCCCTTCTACACAATTGTTAAAGGTTCAGGATCCCTTGGCCACCCTTGATCTAGGAGGTGAAGTGACAAATCTTCTGATCTGTTTCAGAAACAAACTACGTATCAAACAAACTACATATCCACAATTATAGATTAGTCTCACCACTAATGGACCAGACGTATGGAGTTTTGCTATGATTAAGCAGATATTATGTCTTTTCACACAACCCGATACTATTCGGGCCTTACACAGCCAGAATGAGTATTTTGTTTAATGTGGTTTCTGGTTATTGCAAAACATGCCAAGCCTGCATGTGCCAAGGGAGTGATGTTTTGCCAAATTATCATTTCAAGCTTTGTATAAAGAACTTATGCCCACTCTAAGCTAATTAGTTCCCCTTCTTTCTCCCAGTGGCCTTAGTTCTGCACTGCAGCACTGCTAGACCCCACCAGTAGGATAGCTTGTCTGCTCAACCTGCAGAGGTTCTCCTTCTTCCCCTCTCCTGCCAGCAGCTTCTCCAGCCACCACAGCAACACCTTGGTTCTCAGTAGGTCTTGGCCATGGCAGCCACACACCAGTCTCCAGCAGTCCCTGTTCTAGCAGTAGTTGGTTCACCCATCCGTCCATCCACCCATCAGCCCATTGGTCAATCAGCAGATTTGTTTAGTCCCTCAGTCAGTCCTCTCTCATCCAAGCTCCTTCCTTCTGCTCTCGCAGTCTCTCCAACCTCCCTCCTTTCACACCCACCAACTTTCCTTCCTCCAAGTGCTGCTTTTTATCATTGAAGACCTTGTTGCTTCTAGTGGCTGCAGCTGCTGCAAGGCCCTGGTTTTAACACCATGCTTCCTAGATCTGCAGGACCAAGGGGCCACTGTTGACACCACACCCCATTTCCTCCAGGGATCTTGCTTATTTCCATTACAAGTGGGCAGAATGGGGTAGGGAGGGGGAGGAACTGGGTGGTGATGGGGTGAGGAGGAGGGTAGATTGAGACAGGGAAGGGGACAGTATGCACAGCAATGACGCACACCAAAATATGAACCCCCTCCCAGGCCTCAATCCCCCTACCTGGTTTTATGTGAATTTGCACTAGTAATATAGCTTCTGCATGTCTGAGTAGACCTGAAAGGCCAGCAAGGGCTTACCCTGGGACACAGGAACAAATGTTTCCTTGCCCCAGGAGGCCTTCAGAGGCCATAATTCCCCCATGGCATGCAACAGGCGCCACGTTGTTGCAGCTGCATCACTGGATTGGGCTGACATTTGTCCAATCAAAATTGAGGCTGCAATCCTATACATACTTTTTGGGAGTAAGCCCAACTGAACAGAATGGAACTTACTTCTGAGTAGACATGCATAGGATCGTGCTGTTAGAGCACTATTGGTACACAAATGCTTAACTGATAGGGGAAAAAATTATATTTGAAAACCTAGAGCCCAGTCCTATTCAACTTTCCAGCCCCGGTGCATCTGCAATGCAGCCCAGAGGTAAGGGAACAAATGTTCCCTTACCTTGAGGAGGCCTCTGTGACTACCTCCCCACCACAGGGTGCAGTGCACACCCCATTGGCATAGTTGCACTGGCACTGGAAAATTGGATAGGATTGGGCCCTTAATCACAAATTCAAGAAATGCAACTCCCAAGTGAATACTTCACATTCCACATTTTTACTTTCACTTTTGAACATAAGGCAACTATAACTGGATGACGTATCTTTAACAAAGTGCAAGGCTAGGTTAGTAGGAATCTTGCCTACTTTTATCAGGTTGCTGTTTCAAATTTCACATTACGAGTTGTTGACACTATTTGTTCAATCGGGGAGGGGCAGTTACCTATTCATTTACAGGTTATGAATAACCTATTCATAACATAACTTTTTCACATTACACTCAATATTCTGTTTCCATGGATACAGGATCTTCTAATTTCATTATTGTAGTAAAATTCATGAATTACGTATTGCCATAGACTTCCACGTCAGACCATTCAGCCCTAATGTCCACATTTTTCCCTTCTAAATTTATGTATGCGCATGTGTGTGTGTGTATATACCTGTCAACTGTGAGCCCAATCCTGTGCTCGGCAGCACGGCTCCGTGCTGCCAAGCACTGTTGCGAACATGCCATGAGGCACGTTTGCGAGTCTCACCGCCGGGTTTCCACCTGTGTTAGCCCAGCGCCAGCTGGTGCTGGGCTAGTGCGGGGTGATTGTCCAGCTTCCATGGCTCGGTGGTCTCCCTGACTGCTGAGCCGCTGCACAGTAGGTGGGGGCGGGGACGGAGCGGGGAGGAGGCGTTCCAGGGAGGGAGGAGGCGTGACGCTGAGGCGTGACATGGGGAGGGGGGCAGGCTGGAGGCTTGCCAGGGGAGGGAGGGAGGCGGGTCCACGGAGCTCCACTCTGCAGGATCCAAGGCACTCGGGGAGGGCTCTGTGCCCTACACGAGTGCCTTTACTGCCGACCTGTAAAGTTATTAGCCCCATTGCGCGGCTGCTTACCTTACCCAGGAGAAGGAGACAAAAGTCCCCTTCTCCCAAGGCGCCTCCCGCGGTATCCTGGGGCACGCAGGATCCGGAGGCAGCCATTCTTGGTGTCGCCAAGCCTGGGCGCTCCGGGCAGCTCTGGATTGGGCTGTGAGGAGAACTGCATGCATCTCATGGATCTGGTCTGCAAAGTCTTCTGTCACAATACTTTTAAAAAAATGTTTCCTAACATTTATTCAGTACTCTTACACTTCTGTTGACTTAGACAGAAATTGTGCTCTTTACATGGAGGACATTTTCAGCATTCTGCCATTGAAAAAGTGTCCTTCTGAAAACAACTTAGCTGCTCATATTATTGTATCAGAGTTGTTTCCCTTAACAGAAACATCAATGATGCTGAAGTGAAATTCATGTCACAATAATGCCACTTCCAACAACATGGAATTGGCCTTTAAAAAAAGCATTAAAAATGCAGTCAGCTCCAAAGAAGTACAGTTACAGAAGTACAGATGGTGTCAAAGATCTGGGCCATTTTCCTAAACTGCTCACACAGAAGAGTACTAAATGGATGGCTTTTACTGTCATGTATTGCCCTCAGTAGTGACTGTATGTATCTACCAGTTGATCAGAAGATCAACAGGGTTAGCATTAAGGATGCCAACTGCCTTTTGCGGGAAGGAAGATGGGGTTAGACATTTACAGCGCAAACCTATCTTGCACTGGAACAGGCAAGCCAGGAGGCTTGTGCTGTATCCAGCGCAAGATAGGGCTGCAAAGTGGCTCAGACCAAGGTAAAGAGAAACTCTTCCCTTACCCCTAGGTAAACCACTGCAGCCCCTATGTGTCTCCTCAGACTTTCGCCACCTCCTGAGGTAGCAAAAGTCTGAGGAGAGCTTTACTGCTCAGGTATGGTGGCTAGGATCCAGTACAACAGCCAAATTCCAGTTCCGCCTCCTACTCACCGCCCGTCCTCGGGACTGCCCTCCTTCCGCCCTATCCCTGCCCTGGAATGCCTCCCTCCCACCTCCTCCCCACCTTCCACAGAGACTTGCATCTGCTGAGCTCGGTCGACGCAAGGCTTGTTCCCTCCATCGGCGCGGAGCCTGAATTCAGCCTCCATAGGCTGACGCGCCTCTGCGGGCCAGCCCAGCCGATTCTCAAGGAGAGGCGCACAAGCCTTACAGCATGTTTGCAACCCTCCTGTGCTAGTGCAAGGGACTTGTGCTGGCCCAAAGGTGAGTCAGGATTGAGTTCTTGGTCCCTTCTACTCCCCCATTGGTCCCTATTGGTGCAATCTGACAATTGTGCAAGTTCTTTCTGACCAATAGTGGGTCAGCTAGGACAGAGGTAGGACAGAGGAGGATCTATGAGATATAGCCCCAGCCAGACAGCCACATGGTTTCTGCAGTCAAATACTTTCCACAGCAATGTGGAATCTTTTCACTGGAAAGCAACTCTCATGCTGCCAGAATTATGTATTTCCCACTTGAGATATGGTAAAAAAAAAAATCCTCTTTTCAAGTTTAACCACAAATAAGGGATAAGCTGGCATATTCACTAAGGAACTGACTGACAACCCAGTCCTAAAAGAGGGGTGGTGCCAGGTACAGTGGCGCCAACGCAGCTACCGCTGCATCCTGTGGCACCATGCCAGCCGCAGGAGGTCTCCTCAGGGGAAGGGGTCTTTTGTCACTATGGGTGCAATCCTAACCCCTTATGTCAGTGCTTTCCAGCACTGGCATAAGGGCAATGCAGCTCTGAGGGAAGGGAACAAACATTCCCTTACTTTGAGGAGGCCTCCATGAGTGACACCCAACTCCAGGATGCAGCACATGGCCCATTGGCACCGCTATGCCAGTGCTGGAAAGCATTGACATAAGGGGTTAGGATCGCACCCTATGTGAAATAATAAAAAGAATATATTTTGTGCTCCATTGGCAGCCATTTTACAACAGCAGAACTCAGGGATCCCTCATGGGAGTCATCCTGGATCTCTGTCAGTATCACTGCTGGTATGATAGGTGGAAGAGTCCGCCTTTGCCTACGCTCAGGCATTAGAAGGTCCAAGTAAGCATTAGGGATAAGTAAGACTAGGAACTTAGGTTTATTGTTCTACCATTGTATGTGTATTGTATTTATTACCTCAAGTAATTAAATTCCTTTCATGAATGTGTAACCATATTTCTATTCTTTAATAAATCATATATTTGCAGGCCTGTTCCTAAGTATGTGAGGAAGTTGATGTATCTAAGTCCTGCCTTGGCCACTTGAGTCACTCTATCAAAGCAAACTTTGACACTTGTGTCCCAAGAATTTGGGGGTCTCAGAGTTTACAGAGACTGGAGAGGCCTGTAGGCCTTTAGCTTCCCCTTGGTTAAAGGACTGGATGTTAAAGGGGGGTGGCAGCAGCTACCATAGGGCAAGTGCCCTAAGAACCGCACTCTGACCTTATTGGGGTTGTTGGGTCACTGAGATAGGAGCATGCATGATATCCACCTGTTGAAGTCTTTAGCTATTGTATCATGTAGATGGCCATAATTGTCTGTAAAAGATCATCCAAATCAGCTGATAATCATATACAGGATTTATATGTTTTCCTGGGTTTTATTTTTATCTAGCTCCCTTAGTTGTACATTGGATGATCCACAATCTTTAGTCTCTTGAGAAATATCAAGTCCTAAGAATTCTGTCTTAAGGATTTACTTGAATCCTGAAACCATTTCAAAACTCTTAACGCACAAAAAAGCCACTAGAAGAAAGATATTATGATTGGTGAAAGCACGGTGTCATCGGTATAATGGTTGGCAACCTTCAGTCTCGAAAGACTATGGTACAAGCCTACAGCACCCGGTGTTTCCAAGCGGTCTCCCATCCAAGTACTAACCAGGCCTGACCCTGCTTAGCTTCCAAGATCAGACAAGATCAGGCACGTGCAAGGTAACAGTTGCTGTCTAAAGGCTTATTTTAAAATGACAGGAGCCCTCTTTTGATACCTGAGATTGCAGTGGCTGATCATATAGAGATGGCTAAACCTTCAATACAAATTGCAAAAAATAAAACCAAAAGACCCCTGTCTGAATGTTTTCTTCAAATCCTGAAGGGGTCTGAAATTCAACCAGTATAACGCATCGTCCAGTAATATAAGGCTTTCATGTAATTTAGGAGCCTGGATCCTATGCTGAATAGCAAGTATATTTTCCTCAACAAGAAAAGTTAAGACAAATACTCCTATTACCCATTTAGACACACACCCTGAGGTAAATGAGATAAGGCTGCTTTTTCTCACAGACCTTAGGGTGACTCCTACAATGAGAAAGAACAAAGGCTACCGGAACCTCTAGGTAAGGACAGAATAACACTTGCTGATTCAAGTGTGCCCAAGCAGGTTTCTAAATTAATTGCCATTCTAACTTCATATGCAGCAGGCAGCTGAAAGTCATAATTTTCCTGGGACAGTGAGAGTCCAATCCTGAGCTTGGCGCTCCAGCTTTCTGTTGGAGCACGCTGTCGCAAATGTGCCATAAGGCACGTCTGCAAGGCTTACCACTGGGCCAGTGCTCGTGCTAGCCCAGCTGGGCAGATGCCCGTTCTCCACTGCTCAGTGGTCTCACGGACCACTGAGCCACAGCACAGTAAGCAAGAGCGGGAAGGGGGTGGGGAGGAGCCGTTCCAGGGATGGGGAAGGCAGGTGGAGGGTGGAGAGAGGGCAGGGAGGAAGCGTGATGGGGAGATGGGAGGTGGAGAAAGGGTGGGTGGGAGGCATGCCGGGGGGAGGGAGGCAGATCCCATGGAGCTCTGCCCCACCGGATTAAAGCGTGTGGGGCTCAGCGCTCCACATGAATGCCTTTACCTTACCGCCGACCTTTTGGTCGGTGGTAAAGTGTGTAGCCCCATTGCGGGGCTGCTTCCCTTACATGGGAGAAGGAGACAAAAGTCATGGGTCGGTGGGAGGCATGACTGAGGTGCGCAGGCAGGCAGGAGCCGTTCCCTGTGCCACTGCAGCTGCGCACCCCAGACAGCTCAGGATTGGGCTGTGAATCACCTATGAATTGATCCAGGGCTTTGATATTCAGCAATTTTGGTCACAAATTCTAGTGAGGCCCCAGTTCCAAAAATGTTGGAAACTGACTTTCATCTCTCTCTCTCTCTCTCTCTCTCTCTCTGTGACAAAGGGGAGAAAATGTGCAGGGTTCCAGTTTTTTTCATCCTTACTTTGCATCTATCACTCTCCACCCTCTCATCCATCTATCAGTGCAGAGGGTTCCCCGACTCTTATCCTTGCCCTTGCTCCTGTTCTTCCAAACCAAACCACAATCTCCTTCAGGCCACTTCCACCTTGTCCAAACTCAAGCTGCTTCCTGCAGTTGATTCGGAGGAGTTGGAAAGGTATTGCCCCTTCCATTGCAACATTCCTTCTGGAGTAAGACGAGGAATAAACCTGCTCCTTCCTATCCCAGTGATCACAGTGACAGGAGTGGGAAGCAGGACCTGCTTCTTCTCCACTATTTCCTAGATTGCAACATGTTCCAGAATTCAAAGGAAGCTGCTAAGAGGCAACTTGACACTCTCTGCCCATCCCTGTCCATGGTCCTGTTTCTTCATTATTCAGAATGTGAGAGGCTATTGGGACAGCAGGATTTAATGTTTGGAAGTGCTTTTTATATGTAAACCTAAGACATATATAATGTCACAAATCTAGAAAATTGGTTCATTCAGTCATTATTGTCTCCACTATCTTGTAACAATTTTACTAGATTTGGATGCTTTCCAGGGCACCCTGCTGCTTCCAGGCTTACAGAGAACTTCTGCTGCACTTTCACACCTTATGAAGAATAGACATGGGTTGCCTTGCTATACAGACGTATTCCATAGTAATTTGGTAGGCTAAAGTGCCAGCTACAGTGATCACTTATTTAATAAAAATAAATAAGCTCAGGCTGTAAATGCAGACGGGATTATATTTATTTTAAATTTTTATATACCGCCTTTTCCCAACCCAAATGAGGGCACTCACATTGGCTTACAATAATCAATAAAAACAACCAATGCAAGAAGATTCATTAAAAAAAATTACAAATTGCTAGAGTCAGTGCACCCAGAGAGCCACCCATGCACGGAGAGTCAACACCAACAATGGGAGGGAAACTTTCACATATTGCAAACTACATGCAGATTTGGGGTCCATCTAATTGCAGGATGGAGTACCTAATTTGGGCTGCCACCATGGGGAAGATCCTCCCCGACATCTCTGCCAAACAAGCCGCTGATCCTGGAGCACCTGCAGGAGGGCCTCTGCAGCTGATGCCAGGGATAGGCCATTTCATACAGGTGGTCCTTCAGGTATTCTGGTCTTAAGCCATGTGTGGCTTTAAGGGTAATAACCAACATTTTGAAATGTGCCCAGAAATGAACTGGCAGCCATGCACCTGATATGACCATATTCAACCACCTGGCTCTGGTCAGCACTCATACAGTCACATTCACTAACTGAAGCTTCCAAATACTGTAGTCTTCAAAGGCAGACTGTTTCAATGCACATAGAGTGCAGTATAATAATCCATTCTCAGTGTAACCAATGCATGGGTAACCATAGTCAGGTCTGACTGAATCAGGTATGGACTCAGTTGGTGCACCAGCCTAAGCTAAGCAAAGCCCCCCCCCCAGCTACTGCTACCATCCGAACATCCAGAAACAGTGCTGGATCCCAGTATCAAATGGAGTGCTACCTCATCCAAAACAATCCATCACCTAAATCACAGGTCTCCTGAGCCATAGCACCTCTGTTTGTCCAGAATTAATTTTCCTGACACCCTTTCATATCACCTCACTCTGTCCATTACTGACTCTAGGCAGAAGTCAACAGCTTTGACTCACCAGTATTGGCTGGAATGGAGATACAGAGCTGGATGTCATCCACATAGTGGTGACATCCAACCTCTTTGATGGTTTCACGTAGATGCTGAATTACATGGGGGTCAAGAGACAATGGAGAAGAGCAGGAGTCTCCCAATATCACCTTCTGGAATCTGTTTAGTTTCGACAGGATCTATTGCAGAATAGTTTCTCTTAGCTCCATCCCAGTAAGATAATACAGAAGGACATGATGATCAATACTGCCAAAACTCACTGAGATGTCAAGTAGGATCAAGAGGGATGCACTCCTCATCCCAGTGACCAAGATTGTTTTCAGCCCAGATTCTAGTCAGAAGCCAAAGTGAAGGAATCCAAATAATCAGTTTCATCCAGGAACACCTGGAGTTCAGACTACCAGTTTCAACACCTTACCCTAAAACAAAAGGTTGACAGCACAGTCCTCACTTGCACTGGAACAGGCAGGCCAGCGGGCCTGTGCTGTATCCAGCACAAGTTTGAGGCCGACTGTGGCTCAGCCAGGGGCAAGGGGAAACTTTTAAGTAGGTTTACAAATGTATTCCATCCATTTGGATGCATGAGCAGCCAACAGTTGAGACTTTTTAGTGTACCTGTTGGACAGCTGAGTCTCACCTTTAAGAAGCAATCAAAACCAATTGCTCTTTCCTGTCATCCTTCCAGGTGACTGATTACTGCTCTCTACAGCTAAAATCAGGAAAGTGATGAGGAAAATATGTGAACTATCTCAATTATACTGCATAGCTCTGTCAAACAAAACCAGTAACATTTCCAGGAAGCTTTCACAAAATGAAATGAGTGGAATAGATAACATATGATGGGCAATGTGTGGATGTAGCCCCTAATCCCTTCTGAAATCTCCCTCACCATTGCAGTTGTGTCAATGGAATCTGGGGGGGGGGGGAGGCAGTGAGAAGGTCTCCTCAGGGTAAGTGACCTTTTCTTTACTTATCGTAAGGACAGTCTCCACTGACACAAAGGGACTTCCTGGATCTACACCTGCTGTTTAGCAGCGTAATAGGGTGAGGATATCAGCATATGTTAGTATCGCCAATACCACCTTGGTCCGTCTCCCACCTCTCCCTGTTTCATTCCCACAGCCATGGTCACATCTACCTGTCCTGGTCCAGTGGTGGGCCTCCTGTGTTGCTGCCAGTTGCAAAATGGCCTCTGGCACTACACTACATGTGCCACTGAAAACCATTTAATGATAGCAAAACTCTATTTGCAGGGATGTATGTTCTGGCCCAAAGTTGGATAAGTTACGTTGGTGAGACCTGTAGCTTTTTGCTGAAAGCTACAGCTTCTGTCATATTTCTTAGATGTCCTTCATTGTCAGAATTGATGTCCTGACAATTGATATTTGATCTTTACAGTCCCTCCCTTTGTCCTTCAATATCTTTCAAAGTCAACAGTTCCCACCATGTGCTCCTTATAAAGACTTTTTTCCCCCTATCATTGTCTAATGTCTGCTAGAAACCAGAACTGTAGCAGCCATCAAACCAACTTGGTCATCCTCATGTTCTTTGCTAAGCTGCTTCCCCATTCACATCCAAAAGCAAATGTAACAGAAAGGTAAAATGAATGTCTGCAGAAACATTATACAATGCAGGAAGAATTCATTACTGAGTTCTAATATTATTAGAATTCGATATTACTATATCTAATAATATTATTGCCAAATGATATTGTTCCCAGAAAGCTGTGCTGAACTTCAGATAAATGATCTTATACCCTCACAGGTATATACAATTCTTAGAAAATATGGCAAAGAAAATAGGAGAGAGAAGCAGAATAACATGTACAATGACTGATATTCCATTCAATAGATGTACAAAGTATCAAGCTTTGCTCTGAAATGTTAAATCATTAGATAAGATTCTGTTGTGTTCTCTTCATTTCCCAACAGAATAAACCTGTTGCAACTATAATACTGTCATCTTAAATAATTTGCACATTAGACTAATGAGCAGGAATATACCCAGGTGCCCTTTGAATTTTTCAATATAAGCAACTTTTATTTATTGATATGGCACTATCAACATGCATGGCATTTTACAGAGAGTGAAACAGATAGCCCCCTGCCCCAAGGATTTTACAATCTAGATATTAACACAAGAGAGACAACAGGGAAAAGAACAGTGATGGAGGCAGGATAAACAGGGAAAAGCATATGTGATTATTTCAGTTACCTACACACATTTGGCTTAATTACAGTAGGGAACAGGACTAAGGGCCCAATGTTTTAGCACTGGTGCAACCACAATCCAGCCTCAAGGTGAGGGAACAAATGTTCCCATACCTTGAGGAGACCTCTGTGACTGCCTCCCCACCACAAGATGCAGTGCACAGCCCACTGGCACTACTGCACTGGCATTGGAAAATTGGATAGGATTAGGCCCTAAGGCATTATGCTAGAAAAGGCATGTCCAGAAGCTCAGAACTACAAATATGGTTTCAGTGTCCCACAGCTCAAACCACCAGTGGACTTCAGCCTGCAACAGTCTCAGAGCCCAATCCTGAGCTCAGTGCACCAGCTTACTGCCAGCACGCACTGCTGCAAACATGCCGTAAGGCTCTAATGCTAGGTGAGTGCCCGTGTTAGCCTAGCGCTGGCTGGTGCTGGACTAGCACCAGGTAGGTGCCCGGCCTCTGCTGCTTGGCAGTTGCATGGCAGTCGCATGGAGAGGGCGGGGGGAGGTAGAGATGAGGTGTTCTGTGGAGGGGGGAGGCAGGCGGAGGGTAGGGATAGGGCAGGGAGGAGGTGTGATGGGGAGGCAGGAGGCATGGAGAGGGTGGGGGAGGCATGCTGGGGGGAGGGAGTGGAGTGGGAGGGAAGCAGGACTGGTAGAGCGACGCTCCACCGGATCCTGAGCCTTCAGTCAGGCTTGGCACCTGTCACGAAGGCTCTTACCATTGCGGGGCTACCCCCTTTACTCAGGGGAAGGGGATGAAAGTCCCCTTCTCCCGAGGTGCTGCCCGTGGCTGCCATGGGCACGCAGGATGTGGTGGTAGCCATTTTCCTTGCTGCCACAGCCACACACCACAGAAGCTCAGGATTGGGCTCCAAGTCATTCATATGGTGGAGTCGTATCCAAAGGCAAAAGTCCACTGTTATGTTTAAATGTTACAGTGTACAAAGAAGAATGCAGGAAGGTGTTGCCAGGGCTTTCCTGAAAAATGTACCTACACCTCTGCATACAATAGCACCATTTCACATCTACACTAAGTTGCACTCTGGATATACTATCAAATGGCACAATCTGCTGTGCACGCAGGGCATACATGAAGTGTGTTTCTGCACTGAGTAAGGAAAAGAGTTGAGAATGAGCGGTCCATATCACATCATTTTACAAAAGAATGTTTCCCTTTTACAAAAGGGAAACTAACTTTTGAGGCCATTCATCCCATATCCGCACATACAGAGAAGGAAATAATCAAACCAAAGCTTCAAAGATTTGAAAATTGTGTTCAGTATTAAACCAACAGAGGGCAAGTGGTCCCTAATCCCTGTTAATAGCCAAGAACTCCCACAGATGGATGCAAGAAGTTCTACATGCGGGTTTGAATTGTACACTTCTCAAACAGTAGACCTCTCCATGCCATATATCAAATTGCTTTTGAAACAGAGGGATGCTTCAAAAGCAGTTTGTGATGTGGAATGATGGTCTGCTGTTCAAGGGAAAAAGTTAAACTTTCCAGTGGGGATACCCAAAGACTTGAGTATCTCTAGAACAGCTCTTTGGAACCTGGCCTATGTTTTGTTCAATGTGAAGTAGGACAATGTCAGTAGAGAAGACTCACAACATTTTTTGGTTGAAAGCAGAAAGCATGGGTGGGTGGATAACTTTCTGCAACTTATAAAATATTTGTGTTGCAATTGCTGAAGACAGCTATTCTCAAATTAACCTCACAAATTAGAAAGTTCAGCATAAATGTAGAAGAATTCAAGAGAAAAGACAGAATTGACTATAAAGGATAAGCACATCTGTAAAAAAAAACACAGCCTAAATGTAAAAAGATAGAGAAAAAATTATTTAATATTCTCATTATCATAGGCATAATATCTGTCATTGGTGAACAAAATAAATCTGACAGAAACATACTTAATGACACAGAGATTCCCTCCCAAAAGCATTTTTAAATGAACATTCTCAAAGGGATCTTAAAAATGTCACTGTATAAATCTGATTATTGTAAGTTACCAGACATGATCATTTATCACTTAGGGCTGCAATCCTATACACACAATCCTATACACACTAGGAGTAAGCCCCATTGAACACAATGAGAGTTATTTCTGAGCAGACGTGCATAGAATTGTGCTCTAAATTTACAATTTTTGTACTATATATGCTCATATTTGATTCTGCAAATAATCCCTTGGAAATGTGAATAGTTTATTTGACAAAGTTGACTAGTTCTTCAAAACATCTGACCATGTGATTTAGGTTTTAAAATAAAAGCTTAAACTATAAATGGGTAAGAGAAATTAGACTTCCCCATCAGACATATAGGTCTGAGGCTGCGACCCTAACCACGCTTTCCTGAGAGTAAGCCCTATTGAACAAAATAGGAGTACTTCTGAGTAGACCTGGTTAGGATTGTGCCCTGAGTCTATGAAGCAGAGTAAGGTCATTAGTCTGTCTAATCTAGTATTGTACACCTCTGAGTGATAAAAATTTTCAAAGACCCCGGACACAGGTCTGCCCCAGCTTTGAGATATCAGAGGTCTTTTAAGTATAAACGACAGCTTTTGAACTTGGGGTACTACGCATGCAAGTCCTGTGAATCACCACTGGACTATGGCCTAACCACCATGAAAGGCATCGACCAAGTCCCTTGAAAGACCATTTACTGACATTGCTGTTTCAATTCCTCTCCCAGCAAGATGAGAACCAGAGATTTTGCCTCATCTCCCCTGCAGCTCTATAGCAGTAATCCACAGAGGCCACCCAATGAAACATAATGCTGTTTCATGCAGCATTAGCATCTGATCTGGTTTATGCTACCAAATGCATAGATTCAGAAAAGGGATAGCACAAGAGGATAACCCTTTCTCTGATGAGTTATCCCACAATATTCCAGAAACCTAAACCTAATGAGTCTTGGAAAAGTTAAAAAAGAAGTGCCCCCATGTAATGATCCTAAAAATGATCCTCCTTTTCTCATTATCAATGACACTGAAGATCTATTGGATGTGATCCTTGCATTGTTGTAGAGGAAGAATATTATCTAGCCCTTTGTTTCGCTGCACAGAAACATCCATCATGCTGCCTATTCATACTACAGAACGTTCATTTGGGAATTATTGTGGACTATTCTTAGGTATTAGAAAAAGAAGGAAATAATATCAGACCACCTTGGAAGTTGCCCTTTCTTGAGAAAAGGAAGAGTGCTGAAAGTTCATAGTTTATAAAATGTTCAAAAACTACCAGTTTACATTACTTCTGGTCCATGAAGGCTCACAATGCGTTCATAGCGTATTCAGAAGAAAGGCGCTCTGGAAAATTAGCAAAAGTCTATAAATACAGGAGATTGTACCCAACGAAAGTTAGTCATAACTGCCCCATTAATCTTAATGGAACCCACCTAACTTAATTCTATTGGGACAGGCAGCCCAATCCTTTGCCCTGGCACCACCATGAGGTACAGCAGCACTGAAATGGCTGCCGCTGTATCCTGTGGGGCTGGGGTAGCTGCCTGAGTCCCCTTGGGTAAGGTAACATTTGTTCCCTTATCCCGTGTTGAGCTTTGCTAGCAGCAATGGGTCTCCTCAGATTGCACCTACTATTTAGCAGGCACAGAACCAAGGAGGCCTGCATTGGGCTTTCAGACACAGGAGGAGGCAAAGGAGGGGGCAGACTCTGCCGCCATTCCTGCCACCCTCCTGGACCTGATCCTCCCCTTAGTTTGCCCTCCTCTGCTCAGTCCTGCCTCTCCTGCTATCCCCCCACCCTCCCCCATCCCAAAAAGTCTCACCACCAACTGGCAGGAGCACTTACTGCTTCTGCTTCGGTCTGGCATCTTCCTGGTGCTGAGGCTCTGGCACTGGCCTCTTAGCTGGCGCAGAGTGACTCCTGCCAGCAAAAATTGCCATATGGCACTTTTTCAACCCCAGCAGCAGAGGTGTGAACATACTGCTGGCACTGGGCTCAGTAAAATTGGGCCCTAAGTCCTGACTAACTTTCTTCAGATACAACCCCTGGTCTTTAGCAGTAGGCATCTTGCTCATGTGCGATCTCCAAGCAACTCAATACAATTTCTGCTATAATAATTAATAGAGGAGAATAGGGCTGCAAACTTTTGGTTTTAAAGGTGCAGGTACCTTGGTGGAACCAGGGGCAGGTCATGGGGCAGACCTTAGGCAGACTCTTGAAAGAGTGGAATAGCAAAAGCTTTCCACTGGCTTTTTTGGCTGTTGGACACAATGAGCTAAGACTGTGTTTGCATCTTGTGTGAGGTGAATGAGCTGTGGAAGAGAATGTGAGAAAGCAAATCCCCATAGCTTTCTCTCCTCTGTCAAGTGACAGGGAAAACATGCATAGGATTATGCCATTAATTACCTATCAAAACCAACAATGAACAATTTGTGCTCCTTATTGTGTCAGTTCAACATTTTTCCTGTCATTCCCACAATGTTCTACAGCAGTGGTTCTCAAACATTTAGAATCAGGGCCCACTTTTTCGAAGGCAAATCTATGATGTCATGACCAGAAGTGACATCATCAAGCAGGAAAATTTTTTAACAATCCTAGGATGCAATCCTACCCACACTTACCCAGAAATAAGTCCCATTTACTATCATTGTTAAAAGCATATACATAGTAAGCTTTTAAAAGTACAGATCTGTAACATTTCTCCAAATGCTGTCACATAACATGGTACCATCAAGTCTAATATATTGAAAATAAAATATTGAAATGAATGGGGCCCACCTGAAATTGGCTCGTGACCCACTGAGTGTGTCCCAACCCACAGTTTGAGAAACTGTGAAATAAGGGTCCTGTTTCAGACATTTTATTCAAATTATATTAATGTATCTCTAATAATCCTAACAGTGCGCTAAGCAAACAATTAGTTTCCCTATGTTCGCCAACTTGAAAATAAGCCCCACTGAACTCAGTGAAATTTACTTATGAAAATGATTACGACTGGCTTCAGAGATCCTTTGGTAAACTGCCCCCCCCATGTACCCTCTTTTACCCAAGTGTGCTCCAAGCAAGTTGCACCACCACATGATGACTATGGGTATAGGAGCAGCCAAAAGGATCAGTAGTGGGCCCTCAGCAGTTGTTCAAATTTGCTAAACCCTGATGCTGACCCTGATCGAGATCAAGACACACTTAGGATCACAGTGCACTTCAATTTGCAGGACCTTCTGAGCACTACAGAAATTATGAATTGAGATTTTGTAAAGAGCAGGAGTTGCACAGTGGCTGTGAGACTGAGCTGCATTAAGACATATTAAGTCTTCTGTGGTTCAAATTTTGCCTCTGCCATGAATTCTCCATCGGTGGCCTTAGGCACGCCACTGCCTCTCAGCCTCAGCTGCAATGTGAAAATGATAATACTTAGGACCCAATCCTATCCAATTTTCCAACACCGGTGCAGCTGCAACGCAACCCTGAGGTAAGGGAACCAATGTTCCCATACCTTGAGGAGGCCTCTGCCTCCCCATTCAGGATGGAGCACACACCCCACTGACACAGCTGCACTGGAAAACTGGATAGGATTTGGCCCTTACTCACCTCACAGGTTGTTGTGAGGATATCGACAAGATACGTGCAAAGCACTTTGCACTCTCAGAAAGTGCTATACAAATGCTAAGCATCATTAAAGAAATTGTGTTAGATGAATGCAAATATCTCTTCTTACATGTTTCAGATCGCAAGGTAAAAACAATTTGCATAAAGCTGCAACATGATGCACTCTTACTCTGGAGTAAATCCCAGCAAACTCAGTGCCATTTACTTCTAAGTGAACATGAAAAGGATTAGGCCACACCTCCATGTAACTGCATGCCCCATGCAAAGAAACACATCTTCCTGTGGCTCATGCAATCTCAAGCATGATCAAATATACATTTCAACTGTTTATACAGTACATAGATGTTGCTTACCAGTATATTGACTCTCTTTCGGGAGATGTATACAAGAGAATACATTGCAAACTTAAAATGTCACCTTTACTTGTAATTTTTGATAATCGAGGAAGATATAAAAATTACCTACTTCCAAACGAACCAATATTACTTACATAATATTTTCCAAATCTATCGTCTTTCTCTTTAAAATACTATTTCTTCAGCTAAATCCATATTCCCATAATAATTTTTCCAGTATTGTTTTAACTACTGCATAACCACCGTTAATAGATGATACTCTGTCCTCTCTATATACATATACATGAATATGAGTAAACACACACAAGGATTTGTTTTGCCACTATTTGACCAAAGGTCATTTTCAATTTCTATGACATTGTTGCTGTCATTATGAGATTGAATATAAGTTCAGCCTCTTCCTCCTTCATGATAACTTTGAACTTATCATGAAAGAAAATAATAGCCACTTTATCCTATGCAAAGCTAGACACATTTTAGTTTAGTGCAGGAGTGTCAAACTTGTTTCATCCTGGGGGCCACTTTGGATTCATGGCACCTGCTGAGGGCCGAACTCCAAGGATGGCACCTGGAACTGAACAGAACACAGGAAGTGATGTCACTCGTGACATCAATTCCTGTTTTTTAAAAAAGCTGAGGCTTCCCCCATGCTCTGCTACCTCACCTGACCCCAGATCCCATTCTACCACCAAGCATCCCTTGCCTCACCCCACACCAGACCCCATTCTACCACCAAGCATCCCCTGCCCACCAGCCAGCCAAGCCTCCTACTCGCCCCCCAGCCCCCACTCTACCACCAAGCATCCCCTGCCCACCAGCCAGCCAAGCCTCCCAGTTGCTCCCCCAGCCCCCACCTACCTGCTACTAGTCAGGGCCAGGGAAGCCACGCACAGTGGCTCCTGCTCCCAGACCCCCTCTGGCCACGACCAAAGCCCGAGAGAGCTCTGGCTGCGGCTGGAGGGAGGACTGAAGGCTGGAGATGCCATGCGCGGGTGCTCCAGCTCTCAGTCGCCCTTCCAGTCACGGGCGAGCCCTGCTCGCACCCGGAGGGAGGATGGAGGACTGGGGACGCCGTGCACAGCTGCTCCAGCCCTCAGTCGCCCCTTCCAGCTACGGGCGAGGCCCACTCACAGCCGGAGTGAGGACCAAGGGCCAGGGACGCCACGCGTGGCTGCTCCAGCCCTGGAAACTCTCTCTGGCTGCAGAGCTGTACTCGTGGTTGGAGTGAGCGGGGGTGGGGCAGCCACAGAACTCCCAGAACTCAAAGCTCAAGGGGCCACCCAAAATGGCTCTGTGGGCCGCATCCGGCCCGTGGGCCTTATCTTTGACACCCCTGGTCTAGTGAACTACTTTAGCTTAAGCATGCTTAATTCTGCATGGGATCAGGCTTTATGTGACCACTGTTTTGATAAGTCTACAAAATTTCACCCCATTTTTTTATGGGATCATATGACTTCTTCACGTGTAAGATGACAAGACTAGGATGTTCTGACCAAAACCGGCATCAGTGCACATCCCAATTTTTAAAAAATGACTAAAAAGATAGCTTTTACATGGAAATTTCTACCAGGTGAACATTGTTATGACAATATTAAATATTCAAAAATCAACAGCTCTAGGCATTAGACTAGAATGAAGCTTCAGAAAATATGTGTATGTTTATTTTTACAAAATTAAAGCTGGATCCTAAACACACTTATTCAGAAGTCAGCTCTATTTGACACTATGCGTCTTAATTTTGAGTCAACATGGATAAGACTGCACTGTTGGTTAGTCTATATTGGCAGAATAATCAGCATTTTATGGGATTTATAATAGTTTTGAAAAGTGGAAAATTTGAAGTGTTACCACTTAAATTCTGTTACATTAACTGTATGCTTTCCCCACCATGTGAAATCATTAGCATGCCTTTACAACGTCTGATGTTCATTGGAATGGATCATTTAGGCATTATTGGCAGTTGCTGGGGGGGGGGGGAGTGACTGAGAATTTTCTCAGAAAGCTAATTTATGCAAATCAGATTATAGTTAAAATTCAATCAGCCAGAGTACATAAAAAGCTGCATGTCACAATTACAATGTAACAACATATAACCATTCCAGTGTGCCTAAATGAAATCCTACCCTTCATACCTATGAATTGTCTCTGGACAGCTACTTCAGGGTACAGAAACAAACTTTTGTTTCTCCTTTCTTAAAAATAACTTGCCCAAGTATAATGACACATACTACATGCATTAAAAAAAAAAATTCCAAATCAGTTCTGCTTGAAAAGTGAGATGATGCCTAATAGAACACATATCCATTGAAAATACCGATGAGAGGAAGTAATTGCCCTCCAGCAATTCAAGAAACGGCATAAGGCAAACGCAAAACGTGGCACTCACAGCAATGAACTTTGAGCATGTAGATGTTCTGCAAACTACTTATAATCGGCTATTCACAGATTAACCACTTTGAAGGTGTTGTTCTGCATTCTAAGATATTAGCTGATCACTTGTTGCTAAACAAAGAACATACAGACTGCATATTATGGCCACAAAGCATTCTGGCTATGGACCCAGTGAACTACTTATGAACAAATAATGTTGCTCAGCTTAATTCCTAGTCACAAAATAATCAGGCTGATCGTGCAGATCCTTAACCTTCCTTCATATTCACCATAAATTAGACACTGAATGGCCTGCTAATAACAGCAGAGACTACCAAGTACAAGTGACAATCATTTAGTGAATATGCTTCAGAGAATATGCTTGGAAAGAGAGGTTAAAATGGAATTGGTTGTTATACACTGAATAGCTCACTGTGAGTCTATAAGTACCATTTCACAAACATCTCTAGATTTCATATATTTGTGGGTCATTGCCTAGAACTGCTTACTTTGGAAAATCGCATAGCGTAGACTAAGCAGGCATTTAAGGTATACCCAAATGCATGCATTTCAAGCCTACCAGGCAGTAATAGAGAGTTGTTACAAAGTTGCCCATAAAGACCATCATAGGTGAATTTCAGTAAAGAAAATCTTGGAAACCACCACTCCCCCCCTGCACCCCTGGTTGTATTAAACAGTCCTTATACAGAATGAAATCCTCTCTGGATTATTCATAAAATAATTTTTATAGCAATGCAATTATCACTAGAATGTCATTTCAAGAATCTTAACAAAAACATACTGCTTGGTTATTAAGCAACATTTTCAACATTATTATGTCAGTACAACAATAGCAATTCACAGTCTAGCCCCCCCCCCGCTAATTTATCACATTTAATGCCGTTGATAAAAGGTACTACTGAATCATCTCCTGCAGCCTGCATTACAGAGACAAGCTGCCTTTTTTTAATAGAGCTTTTAATACCACTGGCTTCACTTCAAATGAAAGCTAATGCAGCTGAAGGTCCTTGGGTTTGCTAAAAGAATACTGAAAGCAGCAATTCATGACACAAACTTACTATAACAGAAATATATTTCCCCCGATGAGTTGTGTTTTGCAGATTACATATTGCAAAGGTTAACTGTGGACTGAACTTATCTCCTTTCTTTTCAGCAGCATCACCTGTTAAGTTCAATACTTTTTTTTAATATACCTTTTTCCAATCTCTTCCTGCAGTTATAGCATACCATGCAATGCAGCAAGGTTTAAATAAAAAATAAGAAAGCCAGAGCATTTTACTTGAAGACAGTATAGCTCATTGCTTGCACTGAAGAAGAAAAAGAAGAAGGGGGGAACATGGTGCAAAGTACTGGGGGAGGGGAGAGAGAAAGAGAGAGCTTCTGTTGAAAATTAATGAGCCAAAGGGCTAATTAAGACAGTATTCTTTTCTACATCATACTTACTTGCATCACAGCATGGTATAGAATGAAAGTATACACGGTAGGCAAGAGAGTAAGAATTGAGTCATCTTTCACTTACCGTATCAAAGGCTCTTGCTGTACTGCAGGAAGCATCCAGGCACAGAGCGTGAAACCTCACACAGATCAGGAAAAAAATATGCAATCAATGAATGATTCAAATTCTTTGTTGGAAAGAAAAAATAGCAAAAAGAAAAAGAAAACGAAGGCCAGAGACTGAACTATGTATCCGAGGAAAGAACTGGTTAGTCACAGCTTTGACTAGCCTGCTACACAGCTCTGCAAAACAACTATACTGCAGCAGTGTGGCAAGCATAGGATTGCAATGCATGTCCCATATATTCAAGCATAACAGAAAACATGGTCTGGAGCTTATTCCATGTGGATAAGGGGCTTTATTGCTCAGGCAGGAAAAGGAGGGTTATCTCCCCTCCACATAATCAAATCAAAGGGGGAAAAAAAAGATCTGTCTTGATTACTGTACAGCATTATTCCCCAGGATATCAATTACATAAAGCAGGTGCCTCTGCCTCCTGTTTTCCAGATAAATGCCTGTAATCTCATTTCACAAATGATCCCTATGTAGAGCCACCTATTGTGATGATATCATTTGCTCTAGTCTCCATAAATGGGCAACTTCCTACAACACGTCACAGATGCTGATGACACAAATCTTTATCATTTCTGAGTGGGCAGGGCAGTGTGGATGGGGTCCCATCCATTTACAGCAGCTGCTTCTCCTGGTGCTGTGTTGCCATGAATCTTCTATCATTACCAGAGCAGCAGGAACTGGAGGACTGAAAACTGCCAGGGTGTAACTTAATATAAAAAAGAAAGGTGAACGGTCCCAGCAGAGATGGTAGGAAGGCAACTAAGAGCAAACTAAGTAAAGTGGGACCTTTGCCATGGCTGAACTTTTCAGAAAGCACCAGGGGGTAGCTTGGTTAAAGGGAAGCCATGCACAAATGGGATGCATCGCTGTCAGGTTCTTTTCAGCAAAGGAGTAACACACTATTTCCTGTCTCTGAACCATTACAAAATGTTGACAGCAAAATCCATAATGCTTCCAGCTGCAGAAATATTGGCTATCCACTGTATGTGCATACATTCAATTGTCCAGTACTAAAACTTAGCTAAGTTATTTTCTTTTCACGTGAGTTTTAAATTCTGATTTCAGTTAATCTAATATTTTACAAAGTTGGGCAGCTGACCACTAATGGTCAACACTAATGGTGAGCAACACTGGTTGAAAGAATGTGTGGACCCGCTTAACTACAATTAAAATTTATATGAATTCCGTGAGTCCATATTATCCTGGGCTAGATCGGATGACCATATCTCATAGCCAGTGCCAAGGGAATGATAGTTTTCTGCCTGTGTAAACAGACTGTCCTTCAAGGATAACAGATATAGTGCAGCACTGATGAATCAAGTTTTCATTCTGACCTTTAAAGATCTGCTTGCAGGTATCTTCTAAACTATACTGAAAGCCAGCATAGTACAGCAGATGAGTTCAAAACTGGGCTGCACCAGGTGTTCAGCAGCATAGGGGAAGGGAGTAGAACTTATCCACAAAATCCCCTATTTGCCTTCACTTCATTGCCATGCTTCCACTGATTTGCTGTAGCTTTGGTGCCCAAAGGTTTGAATAAACTTTGCTCCAACGGTTCCACTAGCTTTAGATTTAACAGGATGGAAGGTAGCTTGAGGTGTTACTGAAACACCACCAGGTATACACAGAAATGAAATTATGGCCATAGACTTGGGCTCATCACGCCATAGACTTGATGACTGCAACATCAAGTGGTAATTTGTCCACATGAAACAGCTATCACAAATCAGTCTGCTCACAATACCTCAAATATATTTTTGATACTTCATATGTACACAGTTGAACATCCTCAAGTGATGAGACATCAAGGGATGTTTGAGCATATGCAAAGCAGCCCTAACAAAAGCAGCTTCATTCCTAAAGATAAAGTTGCAATGATGCAATCCATGAAAGGCAGAAGAAACCCTCATGCAAAACTTGACTGTAGTGGTCAGTGGTAGAGCACATGATTTGCAACCCCTAAGTTCAGTTTTTGAGGCAGCTAAGTTACTGGCACAAGTCCAATTAGCCTTATGTAGGGCTTTCAAGCCTGGAAAGGGGATGAGGATATGGCGGTGGCCTCCTCCACTCTCCCTGACCCTCCCAGACCAGAACCGCCCCCTTCCTGCCTCTTCCCACCCTGATACACCCCTCCCTGCCTCCATTCCACCCTCCCCCCACCCCTGCACTGCTTGGCCTTGCAATTACCAGGTAAAGTAACTGTGGGCTATGATTCAGCAGGTCTTCCTGCCGGTGCTCCTTACTTGTAAGGTAACACAACGTAACACGCTTTAAGACCTCTATGCAATGGTTAGCAACAGTGCAGCAGTTGCTGCACCAGTGTTAGCCCAGATTAGGATTGGGCTGTTAGACAAAGGGCACAATCCTAAACAGGTCTACTCAGAAGTAAGTCCTATAATGTTCAATAGGAATTACTCCTAGGAAAGAGAGGATAGGATTTCAGCCAAAGTCATAGAAAGAAGCCATGCGGGAATGACTATGGGCAAGTAGGAGCCAAGGCATAGAACACAATCCACCAGGAAGTTCTCCTGAACAAGTTCTGAAATGAGTTCTCATGTGTGGTAGTTGCAAATATATAGCATGGATTTTGAAGGCCTCCACATAACTTCCTGGCACATTCTAAATGGAACTGGGAAGGTCTAAATGGGCAGGAGGTCTGGTCTAGAGGATAGAGCCTCTGTTAGCCCAAAGATAACATCAGAAGGTCGCCAGTTCGAGGACACCGGCGGCTCCCTGAACGGCTGAGAATGGCGAGACCTTGAAGCAGCTGACAAGCCCAGCTGAGTGATTCTACCTGCTCTTGGTGTGAGCAAGAAGCGTCTTGGCTGCCCTCCATGTGAGAAATGGAGCTGCTTGTCAGCCTGTGTGGGAGAACTGGAGGCCAGAAGTGAGACCAAACCAGGAAGATCCATTCTGAAATGTTGTTGGTTCTTGAAAGAGAGAACCTTTATGATTGTAAAAATCCCCTTGAGGGATTTAGTAACGCCTGCCTATGTAAACCGCCTTGAATAAAGTCAGAGGCGTAATCCGATGACCAGAAAGGTAGTATATAAATACCAAGCTACTACTACTACTACTACTACTACTACTACTACTATTAACTCTAAATGGCATTGTCATGTGTAATACTGTAAGTGGTTTGCTGATTGGACAAGAGTTTATAGATAATATACCACGCCCAAAGAAAACCCAGCTGTCACTGTATATCTCTGTATATTTCTGGATTCTAGCAGGACATGGATGTCTACCTTGTGGAAACTCTACAATAAATTATATGAAGAAGAGGAATGGCATGAGCTACTAGTAGGGATAATTGACAAGGCTTTTTTTTGACTCATGAAAACACTCTAAGGGCCCAATGCTATCTTCTTCCCTCTCCACCAATCAGCCATGTCAAAAAGGTGTGCACTGCATCTAGCAGTGTGGAGGCATGATCTAAGGGCAAGCTGGGGGAGATTCCTACCAGGGTGCACTGAATGTTGATACCCAAGACATTGTTGACATTAAAAACTGGTCTCACTGGGTGTCTTTGACCTTTCCAAAAGACTTCTTCATTCCAAAGTCTTTGAATTGCACTAAATCATTTTTCTTCTCTTCTTAATAATTGATGCCTCAATTTCTATATTGCTATTGTGTAACGGTAACCGCTAGTTATGAGGGTGGTGGTGGAGTGAGTGGTTTGACAACGATCCTTTAGTAGCAGAAGCTCATTCCATCATCATCATCATCATCATGAGGACCAAGTCAACAGTTGTCCTTTTCCCTTGGATTGGCTACATATATTTTTTAAAAATGGCACTCTAGGACCAGGTACTCTAGGACTGTTTAGAACTGTGTTTCTCAAACTTTTAGAGAGCTTTACTCCCTAAGTAAGATTTGCGGGGGAAGGGGGAGGGCAACAACATGATCATCAGAACATAAGAAGAGCCCTGCTGGATCAGGCCATAGGCCCAACTAGTTCAGCTTCCTGTATGTCACAGTGGCCCATCACCTGGATGGGCTAGGCCTGTGATCTACAGCAGTCATGAGAAATGGGTAGACAACTAGAACACAAATAATGCTTGAATTTGAAATGGCTTATTGTGGCGAGGAGCTTTAAAAACAAACGGGAAAGCAGTAATAAATAAATCATCCGTCTCCACTGTCACTTTATCTGCAGAGTTCCGTCTAGCAAGCATGTCTCTGCTTGGAATCCTCCTCTGCTCACTATTACAAGTTTACTCATTATTCTTATTCAGGGTTGTAATTCATGACTACTCGTCTGAGTCAGAGTTCAGGGTGTGGGAGGCTTAGCCTTGTCTTATTTATCGGTATTCACTTTAGCATCTTCTCCCAATCAGAAGCAAGCGTGAAATGATGTGCTATGCATGGACCAATGCAATTTACTCTGACTGATTGGTGGAATCATGCATCATTTGGAGAAGGAAGGTGCTGAATGGCCTTGAAACTTCCCTCATCTACCTACTCCTGAAAATCATCTTGATGATAGCTCCAATGCTACTCATTCATTTTCAGCTAATCCAGATTCATTTTCAGCTACTACCTTCATTTTCAGCTTTTTCCATTCTGGGGAAAGTATCCAAGTGGATAATCTCACTTGCAGCTTGGACAGTATGAGCACAATCCAATACTGTGCCAGTCTGAGCACAGGCACAGCACCTGCATGCTGAATGTCTTCATTTTTCCCCTTTCCAGGTCCATGCATGTATATCTCCCATTCACCCCTAGCAGCAGCATTGCTGGCTTCTTTCACTTTTTTTTTTTAAATCTCTCCTCCTGACAAAGGAGGGGGGTGGCCTAGAATCTTGGCCAGAGAAGCACTGAGTTGCAGCCTCTTCAGCCATGATTCAGTGCCAGACTGGGTCACCTCCACTTGACCTCCTTTACAGGAGGAGAGGAAAGGGGAGGCCTAGAGTGCCACCCCTTTCCTCTCCTCCTATAAAGGAGAGGAGGGGGGCTGCCCAGTTCGGCACTGAATTTGCTGCCTCTCTGGCCTGCATCTTTCGTCTCCTTGGAGGAGACAAAAGAAGCTGTCCTGAGCAGCATCACACCCGGAATTGCAGCCACTCCAGGCACATTTTGCACTGCTCTGGGATGCATCTTTCATCTCCTCCTTGGAGGAGGAGAAGGGGAGAAGCTCAGAGCAGTGTGGAATCATGCTGGGAGTAGGCTTGTAATTGTGGTGGCCCCAGGAGTGAAGAAACTCAGGAATGCCACTGCTATACTATAAAGCTTTGTAAGCTGCCTTGAGCATTGCTTCGGCATGGGAAAGGTGGGATATAAATTTCCTAAACAAACCAACGTTTGTTATCCAATATAGATCCAGGAACAGCCATTCATGCTCATGTTTATTCTATTGCATTTTATGTTGCACGTAACTCTCTGGAAAAGTCAGTTTGAGGTGAATTATTCAAGAATTAAGTACAATCAAGCAGAATCAAGAGTAGAATTACTCAAGTTCACGAAGGAAACACATAGTATGATTCAAACTATAGTACCATATACATTAGGCACTGGTCTACAAAGTTCTTCAGCTGTATGCTTTTTTCAAACCAAAGCCAGAAACTGGAGAGTTGTTAGAAGCCAGACAGATTGATACTTTTGGCTTTTTCCATGCTGAGTTTCATGTAGATACTACAAACATAACAACATCCCTCTGGCAGGCATTTCTGAGGCATTTCTCTAAACATACACAGAAATATAACTTGGGGATGCCAGACTCTCTTAAGATCCCTTGCCCAGTTTATTGCCCACAGTCGCTTGGAATACAGAAAAGGTTGACTATTTCTGAGGATGAATTCTATACTAATGCAGGTTTCAGGGACCATTTTCATACATCAAACGTCCTCTACTTCAGTTGCTTTATTATATCAGAAGTGGCCAAACTTGCTTAACGTAAGAGCCACATACAATAAACTTCAGATGTTTGAGAGCTGCATGAAAGATAAGAACAGCCCCACTGGATCAGG
The DNA here is from genome assembly GCF_035046505.1 of Tiliqua scincoides. NCBI lineage: Eukaryota > Metazoa > Chordata > Lepidosauria > Squamata > Scincidae > Tiliqua > Tiliqua scincoides. The sequence continues at coordinate 166,741,470 of NC_089821.1, read as the reverse complement.
CCATAGGCCCATCTAGTCCAGCTTCCTGTATCTCACAGCGGCCCACCAAATGCCCCAGGGAGCACACCAGATAACAAGAGACCTCATCCTGGTGCCCTCCCTTGCATCTGGCATTCTGACATAACCCATTTCTAAAATCAGGAGGTTGCGCATACACATCATGGCTTGTACCCCATAATGGATTTTTCCTCCAGAAACTTGTCCAATCCCCTTTTAAAGGCGTCTAGGCTAGACGCCAGCACCACATCCTGTGGCAAGGAGTTCCACAGACCGACCACATGCTGAGTAAAGAAATATTTTCTTTTGTCTGTCCTAACCAGCCCAACACTCAATTTTAGTGGATGTCCCCTGGTTCTAGTATTATGTGAGAGTGTAAAGAGCATCTCCCTACCCACTCTGTCCATCCCCTGCATAATTTTGTATGTCTCAATCATGTCCCCCCTCAGGCGTCTCTTTTCTAGGCTGAAGAGGCCCAAATGCCGTAGCCTTTCCTCATAAGGAAGGTGCCCCAGCCCCGTAATCATCTTAGTCGCTCTCTTTTGCACCTTTTCCATTTCCACTATGTCTTTTTTGAGATGCGGCGACCAGAACTGGACACAATACTCCAGGTGTAGCCTTACCATAGATTTGTACAACGGCATTATAATATTAGCCGTTTTGTTCTCAATACCCTTCCTAATGATCCCAAGCATAGAATTGGCCTTCTTCACTGCCGCCGCACATTGGGTCGACACTTTCATCGACCTGTCCACCACCACCCCAAGATCTCTCTCCTGATCTGTCATAGACAGCTCAGAACCCATCAGCCTATATCTAAAGTTTTGATTTTTTGCCCCAATGTGCATGACTTTACACTTACTGACATTGAAGCGCATCTGCCATTTTGCTGCCCATTCTGCCAGTCTGGAGAGATCCTTCTGGAGCTCCTCACAATCACTTCTGGTCTTCACCACTCGGAAAAGTTTGGTGTCGTCTGCAAACTTAGCCACTTCACTGCTCAACCCTGTCTCCAGGTCATTTATGAAGAGGTTGAAAAGCACCGGTCCCAGGACAGATCCTTGGGGCACACCGCTTTTCAACTCTCTCCATTGTGAAAATTGCCCATTGACACCCACTCTCTGCTTTCTGGCCTCCAACCAGTTCTCAATCCACAAGAGGACCTGTCCTCTAATTCCCTGACTATAGAGTTTTTTCAGTAGTCTTTGGTGAGGGACCGTGTCAAACGCCTTCTGAAAGTCCAGATATATAATGTCCACGGGTTCTCCCACATCCACATGCCTGTTGACCTTTTCAAAGAATTCTATAAGGTTCGTGAGGCAAGACTTACCCTTACAGAAGCCATGCTGACTCTCCCTCAGCAAGGCCTGTTCGTCTATGTGTTTTGAGATCCTATCTTTCATGAGGCATTCCACCATCTTACCCGGTATGGATGTTAGGCTGACCGGCCTATAGTTTCCCGGGTCCCCCCTCTTTCCCTTTTTAAAAATAGGCGTGACATTTGCTATCCTCCAATCTTCTGGCACCATGGCCGTTTTGAGGGACAAGTTGCATACCTTAGTCAAGAGATCTGCAACTTCATTCTTCAATTCCTTAATAACTCTTGGGTGGATGCCGTCAGGGCCCGGTGACTTATTGATCTTTAATTTATCAATGAGGTCTGAAACATCTTCTCTTTTAACCTCTATCTGACTTAACTCCTCGGTCAGGAGGGGCCGTTCGGGCAGCAGTATCTGCCCGAGGTCCTCTGCCGTGAAGACAGATGCAAAGAACTCATTTAATTTCTCTGCCATCTCTAAGTGTCCTTTTATCTCCCCTTTCCCTCCCTCACCATCCAGAGGGCCAACCGCTTCTCTGGAGGGTTTCCTGCTTCTAACATATTTGAAGAAGCTTTTATTATTCCCCTTAATGTTGCTGGCCATGCGTTCCTCATAGTCTCGCTTGGCCTCCTGTATCACCTTCTTACATTTCTTTTGCCACAGTTTATGTTCCTCTTTATTCTCCTCATTAAGGCAAGACTTCCATTTACGGAAGGAAGCTTCCTTGCCCTTCACAGCCTCTCTAACTTGGCTGGTTAGCCATGCGGGCACCCTCCTGGATTTAGTGGAACCCTTCTTTCTTTGCGGTATACACCTCTGCTGGGCCTCTATTACTGTTGTTTTAAGCAGCCTCCATGCACTCTGGAGAGATTGGACTCTTTTTACCCTCCCTTTCAACCTCCTTCTAACCAGCCTCCTCATTTGAGGGAAGTCCGCCTGTCGGAAGTCAAGGGTTTTTGTTAGAGATTTGCCTGGTATTCTTCCCCCAACGTGCACGTCAAAACGGATCGCAGCATGATCACTGTTCCCCAATGGCTCAGTAACGTTTACATCTCTAACCAGGTCCTGTGTACCGCACAATATTAAATCCAGAGTCACCTGTCCTCTGGTGGGCTCCGTGACTAGCTGATCTAAGCCACAGTCATTTAGCACGTCAAGAAATCCGGTTTCCTTATCATGACCAGAACACAAATTCTTACGACGACATGGGGAGGGAGCCTTTCATTGGGGAGAAGGTGAGAGGGAGGCATTCCAGGGCAGGGGAAGGGCGGGGAGTGGGAGGTGGAGCTGGGACCCAGTAGTTATGCCGGATCCCAACCCTGTTCCCAAGCAGCGTGGAGTGGCTTCAAGTTGCTCCACTCTCCTCAGATTTGTGCCACCTCAGGAGGTGGCGCAAGTCCAAGGAGACCCATTGAGGCTGCAGTGGCTTACCCGAGATAAGGGAAAGAGTCTCCCCTTACCTTTGGCTGAGCCACTTTGAAGCCCTATCTTGGGCCTGCCTCCTGGCCTGCCTGTTCCAGCACAAGATAGGATTGCGCTGAAAGAGCCACATGTGGCTCACAAGTGACACTTGTATTATATCATTTATCGTGCTAATAATCACAAGCCAGTTTGTCAGGGCCTTCAAATGGAGACTGTACAAAAACATACAAGAACAATCTGAGAAATACAGCCTGCTTTCTAAACTCCCTCCCCCACCCCCATGTGGAGTCCACCAATTAGAGCAAACTGCAAGAGCCAACATTTTTGTTCAGAACATAAATGCAACTGGTGAGTTGTGAAGTCAACAGAATATAGAACAATTTGAAACAAAATAAAGCTTGCCTTCTTAGATAAGCAACAATACAGAACACAAAGGAAGAAGAAAAATATGCATTCCGTTTTACGCTCTGTGAAAATCAGTGAGCAAAAATAAGAGAACATTAAATGTTCATAGACTAGAAAGTCACTAAATATGATTAAAAAAATATTTCCTAACTTTTTGCATGATTATTAGTAAAGGAATATTTGACATAAAGTATTTTTAAGAAAATGTGATTTGTGCCATTTATTTATTTGTTTTGCTCAGTAAACCGCTTTGTGTGGGAAGTGGTGTATAAATAGTTGTTGTTTTAAAACCTCTTATTTCACAGAAATGAACAGGGTTGACTTGGACTTCAGTCTAAGCTCTTATAGACTCTGGTTATTTGTCAAGATTAAATACAAGAAAAGAAATTAACTATAGCTGCCTCTTGATTATTTAATCTTCAGGGAACTCCCTTTCTTCTTAAAATATTATTTAATGCTGAAGGCTCAATACAGTCTACAGAACTGGAAGAATGAGAAATTAAGGATTCTGGGAAGTTTAGATTCATTGCGGTTCAGGCCAGCAACTAAAACATGGGCCTAGATTCACCCCTTATTCAGAGATATGAAACCACTAAAACTGTATATGGAAATAGTTTCCTTCCTGCAAAATAATTATAACGATAGCTACACAGACACATACGTATCAAGATAGATACATCAACACATTTCAATGATGGGCAGCCCAATCCTGAGCTGTCTGGGGTGCGCGGCTGTGGCAGCACCGAAAATGGCTGCTGCAGCATCCTGTGCACCCAAGGCAGCCACTGGCCGCCCCTCAGGAGAAGGGAACTTTTGTCCCCTACCCCCGGGTAAACGCAGTAGCCCCACAATGGGGCTACTCAATTCACTGCCAACCCAAAGGTGGGTGGTGAACCAAGAGCCTCTGTGTAAGGCAGCAAGCCCTACACGGAGGCTTTAGATCCGGTGGAGCATTGCTCCACTGCTCCCGCCTCCCTCCCCCTGCATGCCTCCCCCCACCCTCCGCCCATCCTCTGCTTATGACACATTTGCAACAGTGTGTCCTGGCGGTGAGCCAGCACACCGAGCCCAGAATTGGGTCCATAGGCCGCACAGACTATCCTAGGTTCAGAAATATGTAGATTCACACTGTCAAAATATACATGGTCCAGAATAATCAACAGGCAAAAGTACAATCATGGGCAGGCAATTGGTGCAATATGTTTATGATCCAACTATTGATTAAGCAACAGAGTATTTATGAATGTTTGATTAAACCTGGTTATTGATGCTGGGAAAAAAAATACAGTATAAAAACACAGAAAAGTGAAAGAACTATTATGGCTACTTTCCCATGAGGGAAAGCTAATCACAGTGGTTCTCAGGTATATTAAAACAATGTATATTAAAACAAACTAACAGGATTCCTTCTTGAATGTTTGCCTCATGGAAATTGCTTCCGAAGAACCTACTGTGACAGGAGAAAAAAAACCAAGGAGGAATGTAGTCTGAACTCGTTTCCCCAATTTCCATGCTGTTCATTTCAGGGGATTCATAACGAAGGGTGCACTCAAACAAAAACTAAACTTCAGACACAGGATAACTCACTGTTCAAAAGTAAGATACATCAGCCTACTAAATGTCTGATGAAAATCCTATACTGGGTCCTGTTAGGGAGAAGGGTGGGATAAAAATAAAGTTTTATTATTATTATTATTATTATTATACTGCTCATAATTATTGACTTTGTAAATTTATAATCCCAGAAATAAGGGTCACAAAAAGAATCATGTAGGGGACACCCTACTCTCCTATTAAATTCCTGATTGTTATGACAGCAATAAAGTGATATTATTTTCAGAGTATGTTTGAGCTTTGTCCAGTGAAGGCCAAGACCTATATTAGTAGTCTGAAACCAACAATATATGGGAAGAGTTGAAGTGATACATTTTTTTTGGTCACTGGCACAGTTCAACATAGTTGGATAAGGAACGTATAGTCGTCTGAATATCCTTCATGCTGTGCTCTGTCTTCCTCAAGCACTACGCATTGCGTTGCAAAAAGTCTCAGAGGAACAACGGTTCAGTCCCACAGGATGCACAACATTTTATCAGTTTTTTTTTAAACAGTTGCAGCTACGAATAACCATCATGATACCTCATGCTGGCAGCTGAGTTCTGAGGCAGTATTCTGCCTGTGTGCTACTGCCCAGCTCTAGTCCAAGTGACAAAACTACCTGGAGGCAAGCCAGATTACAAGGACGCCACAAGGCTAGAAATCGCCACAAGGACGATTACAAGGCTAGAAAGGTTCATATGCCCTCCATACATGTTTCCAGGTAAGGCTCACTGAACAGAGCAACCTGGGGACACTGCACCTGCCACACTTTGTGCTGGATTCAAAACTGCAGAGGCCTCACCTCACCCCACTACCCCAAGCTTCACAAAAGACAGGGTGGATGCTAGCTCACGCAAAGTCAAGCCCTGAAAAGTCTCTTGTATTATGTCAGGTATTTTAAAGGGTGGTTTCATTAAGTGGAAAAAGATTCTACACACGGGCACTGCACCAATTCTATACATGCAACACTCTTACACTTGGCTGTTTTAAAAGTCCCTAGTTACTTTCACTGCAGAAACTCATTTATAATGTAAGGCAGATGACAGGGCATACATAATAGTGCTTTCAAGATTTTTTTTGTCATGTGACCTATTTAATATTAGATAACGCTGGGACTGCTTCCAAATGGAAAGTCCAAGCCACGTAGGGACATGGATTGATCATCGTGCTAAATCTGAATATTCTAAAATGGCATGTTCAAAGAAGTAAATGCTACAGGAGAACCACAGGCGAATGTGCTTCTTTCCCTTTCCCACCCGCTTCTAATTAACAGCCCAATCCTATCCGGGGCTTGTGCTGATGGATCTGTGCCAGCGACCTGTGTGATATGTTAGTGGCCTGAGGATCAGATACAGCTTCCCAAGCATTTCATTGCAAAGCACTGACAAAACATGAAACATCAAGCATGTGAAATTTGTAATTTTGCTCAATTATCCATTGCCCTTCATTGTGCAAAAATGGCATTCCAAAGCTGAAACTCTTCTGGCTAAAAGCCTCAAAGATTTGATCATACACATGGTGGGCCACAACCGGCTCAACTGCAGAGAAGTAGAATACCATATATTAAAAAAGCATCAATAAGAGTATAAGATGTACAGAGCTCCACAACTGTGCCAGCAGCAAACAGATGCATGATGTATAAACAACTTCTGAGAGCACATCACAAATCCAGTTGTCCAGGTTTGTACTGGGAACTGCCAGGGGTACTATGGGAGACACTCACAACTCCTTGTATCTGGTCTATGAATTCCTTAAAATAGTTGGAGTAGTAGAGGATTTGCTCTCCTTTGCAGTTGACTGGTCACTGCTTGATGCCTTCCCTACATCTGCTCTCTTCCTGGTTCCCATCTCAAATTTGCTGATGCTGCCTTCCAGCTAAAGATGTTTATGTATCTGTCATGGAGATCCCCTAAAACAGCGACTGTCAACCTTTTTCATCTCTTGGTAAACTTACAAGGTGCTAAAATTAAGGCACACCATCATTGCAAGTGGGGGGCTCGCATCATTAAAAAATGTCATTTTTTGACTATTAACAAGGCCACTGCCAGTGCAGGGGCTCACATTAACCCCCCCCCCAACTTGTGGACCATTCACAGCACACCAAAGGTCCGTGGCACACTGGTTGAAAATCACTGCTCTATAACCTCTAAGTTCTCCCTGCCAGTGCTCTCAATGCGCTCACGCCCTGTCCTTCAAGGTCATATCTGCAATCATGATATGCACCTTTGAGTTTAATAATTACAGTGGACAATAAGCAACATGCAGCATTGGGGAGCAACAAAGCCCTCAGCCTTCCTGCAGCATTCCAATGACAGCACCACTGTCCCCCACGTAGCTTACTGCTTTGTGCACAACTGCACCCATAGCCATTTAGCAAGTGCCCAAAGTTAGGACACAACAAAGTCCTCAGACATCCTATAGCTCTCCAACAATAGCACAAGCCACATTGTCCAGATGCAGCCTACTGCTCAGTACACAACTAGCCATATACTCCCGCAGTCTTTGAATGGTGGCCAGCCTACAGCCTCCTAGCAGTCATGAACTGAAGGATAGTATCAGGGCCTATATTGGATTCCCATGTTGAAGAAGTCTGCTTTGAGATGTTTCCACATGGTGCAGAGCTGGGCGATTGTGTGGCCGGACCCCTGCTGCTTGAACCCAGCTTGGATTCTGGACCAGTGCCTTATGAACTTTGTGAACTGGTACTCATAAGTAGAGTAAGGCAGGGGCTGATTGAACGGATTCAAATAAGGTCACAATTTCAGAGTGTTACAATACCATTCCAAATGGAGCCACTTAAAAAGTGGTCATAGGTCATAGGCTCAAAGCAGTTTCACTGCGGGAAACTGTGCATTACTAATAGCATTACAATTTACATGTAATATAAAAGAAAAAGAGCATCCAAGTTGTAAGTGCAATGCTTTCCTCTACCTGTTGTAAAGCCATCCAATAGCAACATCCTAATACCTGCAGATCACTGGGAGTATATTCAGCAGGAAATTAAGGAGAAGGGCTTCTTGCAAAAAGTCCTCAGTTGTGGTCCAGGTTGAAGTGGCTTACTGCAGGCTTCTTCGTTGGTGGTTTGGATGCAGCTCAGCTTTGTTTAATGTTATGTAAGCAGTTTTCAGCTGAAGCTGTCTTTTGCTGAACATGGGTATTCATCAAATATACAATGTTTGTTTTGCGCAGTGTGTCGCTTTATTTCAAAAACTATACACATGATGATACTTTACCATGTATCCCTATCCCATGTCTGCCCCCCATGCCTCCATACTGGGCAGCCTCTGCCCTCAGTTATCTCTTAAGATAACAGTTCTCAGTTATCTCTCAAGTGGCAGAAGCATCAGGATCCAGGTGGAAGTGCCCGGATCCTACGCACATCACACAAAGCTGCCAGCAAGTACAAGAGGTGAGCAAGAGCTGGTGCAGAACAAATGTATACTAATTAACAATTAATAGTTATACCATAACATTACATAAAAGGCCTATCTACATTAGGGCACAATTCTAACCCCTTATGTCAGTACTTTCCAGTATTGGCATAGCGGTGCCAATGGGACGAGTGCTGCATCCTGCAGTTGGGTGTCGCTCACGGAGGCCTCCTCAAAGTCAGGGAATGTTTGTTCCCTTACCTCAGAACTGCATTGCCCTTATGTCAGTGCTGGAAGGCACTGACTTAAGGGGTTAGGATTGCGCCCTTAGTCTCCTCTTCAAATGCAAGCCTGAAGTCAACCTGTATATTCCTAAGTCTTGCACTTGTTAGATCATGCTCTGATAAGTCATATTCACTGAGGGGTATTTCTGTGAATACCTCAGGGGTATTCACTGAGGGGTATTACTGTTAAATATTAAAATAAATGAATAAATAACGTTAGTGACGGTTCCTCCACCCTAGTGATGCCACTACATTTAGGCTGTGCCTTGTGATATTGTAATTTATTTCTGCATGGTCTGGTATGGGAGGAGGGCCATCATGGGAGTAACACAATAAGCTCTCACACTGGGTGACACAAACCCTAGTGACGGCAGCTGAGGTAAGAAACAACTAAGGTGGGAAGGATGGATCCCTATTTGTTAACAAGGAGATAACAAGGGTGATTCAGTCAAAGTTTTTATTGAACAGATAGAACAGCATCTGAAAAAAGAAACATGCAAATGGAGTTGCCAGTTATCTTTTCCCAGCATGGCTATTGTGCGATTGCACGTTATCCGACAAACAGCTAATTAACAAGTGAGGCAAGGCTGCATCAGTTGGTTCACTGCCTGCCTTGGAATTTGAAAAGCCACAGGGGCCTGACTGGAAGGAATAGGTCAGCAACCTTGCCAAGTAGCAGTTGTCACTGCAGGCAGGAGGGCTGTAGGCTTTCACTGGGACAGCTTCCTGTGAAGAACAAGGACAAAACACAGAGAGAGGAATAAGGAATGGAGAACAGCATCAGTCACACCTGTTCCCTGGCCTGAGATGCATAGTTGGTGTTTATGAAGGAGGGTGGTGTCATCAGAGTGTACACGCAGTTCAGCCCCGTTGGGTGCAAAAGCATGGCAGCTTGGAACATTATCTTTCTTTCTTTTTTTTTTTTTGGGGGGGGGGGTACAGTAGAACTCCACAGAGGACTAAAAAGGAATTCAGATGAGTGTCTGGCCAGCAGTGACAACGGTTGGAGTCTGTGGCATTCATCAAGAGAGACGAGGCACTCCCTGCTTAGCTGCTGTAAAAGGAAGGGATGGTCGGTGTAAGGGTAAAATTAGGTACTGAGTCTGAGCAATACATAAACTCAGTGGCTATCAAACAAGCTTGGCTTTAGCTGTTATAGGACATGGAGAGCTAAATCTAGAGTAAAGATTATAACTGATGAGAAAGCATTAGTCGTGACAAGAAGATGCAAGCACAGCTTGTGATCTTAGGGGGTTTCAACATGGTAATTAAACAGCTGAGCAAACATGTTTGCAATGGAGAATGTTGGAGAGAGGAAGTAGCATGCCTAACACCTGCCAGGGGTTAGTTGTGTCAGATCATGGTGTTCCAGAATGGGTCAATGCTTATGTTTTGTGGTATTACGATTTAGAGAATATGATTGGTTTGATGTTTTCCTATATATTATGCAGTCAATTGAATACTTAATGCTGATTGGACAAATAACCAATAAAAGCCATGTGTGAAAACTGTATTCCTTTGCAGCTTCCTGATTGACTCAGGCTGCAATCCTATCCACACTTTCCTGGTAATAAGCCCCCTTAAACACCATAAAACTTACTACTCAGATGTAGGATTCAGATCCTACTGCGTCCTATTCAGTATAGATTCCTACTCATAGGAATCCTACTCAGATCTGCATAGGATTGTGCTAACAATCTCTGTTGACTGTCCCCTTGTTTGGTACTCAGAGATCTCACTGTAATATTACAATGAATACATTTTTCACAGACTGTTCTTTGGATAATTTGGTTTCCCATTGATTGAAATTATTCGTCCATAGTTTATAGCAAAGTCATGTTTGACAATCTTGGGGTGTCCATATTGGAAGAGGGGGCTTAGAGATATGAGACAGGCATGCAGTATCAATGTGTAGCAGCATGGGATTCACCTCCTTTCCTTTGCTCACCTTGTTTCCCCTGTTCTGGAAGAGGTAGAGGTTCCATGTTTGTGTTTATATCTGGAGTCCTCCTGGGTAGAATACCTGCAATAGGAATTCTGAAAAGACAACTGTTTACACAATACCTGGACATGTACCAAGTTGTGAGGGACAAGAGGTTGCTTGTGCATAGTGAAGCCACTGTCCTTTCACTTTGGTTCCCATCACCAGTGCATTACTTTTAAATGTTTTTATCTGGTATGTGTTTAATGTTTTTTAAAATCTGTTTTTTGTTTTTTTACATGTTGTTAGCCGCCCTGGGTCCCTTTAGGGAGAAGGGCGGGATATAAATAAAGTTTATTATTATTATTATTATTGAAACGTAACTGCTATTTTGCTGCCTATTCTCCTGGTTTGGAGAGATCCTTCTTGAGCTCTTCACAAATCCCTTCTGGTCTTCACCACTCAGAAAAGTTTAGTGTCATCCACAAACTTGTCCACCTCCCTGCTTATCCCTGTTTCCAGGTCATTTATGAAGGTGTTGAAATGCACCAGTCCCAGGACAGATCCTTGAGGCACTCCACTTTCCACCTCTCTCCACTTTTTTTTGTCAATTGCCCATTGACAACCACTCTCTGTTTCCTGGTCCTCAACCAGTTCCCAATCCATGAGAGGATCTGCCCTCTTATTTCCTGACTGTGGAGTTTTCTCAACAGCTTTTAGTGAGGGACCATATCAAACACCTTCTGGCATTTAGTGAATCTGAGGAGACCCAGGGGAGGCCAGGCAGCCTAAGTAAAAAAGTGTTGTTGTTTTTAAGCTGTTGGGGCTATGTAACATGCTACATGCTATGGGCTGGCAAGGGATAGCATTGGTCTGCCTGTCTGCTATGAAACCAAGTATTTTTTTAAAACTTGCAATTTTTTTTAAGCTTAGGAATTTTCAGGGTTTTTTTTAAACACTGATTGTGGGCTGTTTATTCTCTGTCTCTTGATATAGATATAGATAGTAAGCATCACAAGAGGATCAATTCGCATTGATATTTGCAATTAAACTTTTTAAAAATCCAATCTAAATAATAACTTGGCCTTGCATTTGTTGTCCTGGGAGCTAAACATGATAATATTTAAATGCCTTCTATACTATTTCCACACTTGCTAGAAGCAACAGGAAATTTTTGCAGTCCAAGAGCTGAGACTATGATTAATCTGTCCCATAGTTATTATTTAAAAAAAAATAACATTCTATTGAAAACATTTGACAATCAAGTCTAATATTTTAAGAGGTTCATTTAAGAAATACATGGGTCTAGAAAGCTTTCTTCCTAGAAAAAATTTCCAGCTTGAGAATCAGACCACCACTTCAAATTACAGCCCATTTTTATGAACTAAAAAGCATTTTCTGACTCTAGAACAGCAATTTTTAACCAGTGTGCCATGAGAGATCCGCAGGTGTGTCACAGAAATTTGGAGCATAGCAGTTGAAAATGACTAAAAAACTCTTCCAGTCTGTGGCTCTGTTTCTAGGACAACTGTAGTAACATACTGCCTGTCCCTCTTCCTCCACTGGCTTAGCCAGCAGAGGGACAGAACCTGAAAGAGTCTCCTGGAAGCCAGAAGTGACATCACAAAAGGTGAAAACCATAGAGAGGACCATAGAGGTCAGTGTGCCATGAGAACAGAAGTGTTGAAAATTGCTGCTCTATGATTTCCTCATAGAAATTATGGGTTCTAAGTTTTGCAATCCAGGGGCTACTGTAGTTAGGGCTATCAGCCAGTGAAAGAAATCTTATTCAATTAACCGTAAGAGTGTTAACTAATTCATTTTGATTTAATCTGTATAAATTTGCATGTTTCAGAACAATCAATAATTCTGAAACAAGGCACACATTTGTTTTCAGATGATACATGCATGTGGTGAAGCAGACATGGTCTTAGAACAGGGATTCCTCCTCATGCCATCCAAAGTTTATGAAAGTATTTGTGTTACAAATAATATTTGTTAAAAAAAACCAGTCTGCTGCGTCAGGGGCAGCTTTTTATTTGATTAAAACATTAAAAAACTCAATCATAACAGAATTGCAATTAAACTTTGAAGATCTATCAAGGATAGCTAAGGCATGATTGGCACAGAAGATCACTACAAGAAAGAGTTCATTTTATTGCCTTACCTTAATCTTCTGTGTAGATGCTGTAATGGAATCCAGACTCTTCCATTACAAAACAGGAGAAATATTTGCATAAAAGCTTATTACGTGATGAATGACATCCCTTCCAGTAGACTGGTCTCACTGGATCCTCTGGACCCACTGAGAGTCAATCTAGTCACAGTTATAGCCACACTGGCTATGTATGTATGTGTACTTGGACACCTTCGATTGGGGGGCACTGTGGAATCAGACAAGATTCTTTACAGAGCAGGATTCTGCATTATGCCTATGCTGTCAGTATCTTATGGAAGCAAAATTTCCCCAAATAAACTCATGATAGATGTTGTTAAGATTGCCAAGAGCACTCATCAGGAAAGCCAGCTCCTGTTTATGGGGAAGGCATGCTGCACACAAGAAGTGAAGCACATTGGCAAAGCTTATATATGCAGAAATCACTATGGTTACAGCCTACACTCACTGAGCTTAAAATGAAACGCTTCATTTTGGAAAGCATTGCAATTCGCCAACTGCTTCAAACTATTCAGACGTGGTGACTACATTTTAAATGCAAAATAAACCCTTTGATTTAAAGTCACTTATTTTTAAATTAGGCCCTTTACAAAAGAGAGATCCTGCTATCGGTATATATATTTTACAAGCATTTTAAAGTCAAGAGACAAGCATTAGAAAATTTGCCATATAAACATCTCATTAGATGCTAATTTCAGCACTCAAGGGATGAACAGCTCCAAGTTACTGTCAACCGTACAATCCAAAATTCAGGACACATTTCGTGCTTAATGCTGAACAGGAAATGCTTGCTTTTCTGTAGAGTTTGAATGCCAAAAGTTCACAGCAGTATGGAAATGCTTTCACACATGTCCTGTTATTAATGTCCAAGTGGATGGTTATTATGGTCTGACTGGGAACAAAATGTTATGGGTGTTGCATTAACTGACCATCACTTGGAAAAATAAGGATGGAAACTTAGAAACAACATCTTAACACTTGAAGTACTTATTTCATATTTTCTATTTAAGCATCAGACTGGCCAGTTTTGCCACCTAAAGGAATCCCCAGAGTCAATTTGCTTAGCACGATTTTAATTATCACTTTAAACAGCCTTTAGAATGACGGTTTCAACACTGCTAACCGCTTTGTTTTACTAATACTTTTTCTGTTACTGTGCTACATTATTTCAATTGAGCAACAGTCTCTCCCAGTCATAAAAATCAGCCACTTCAAATAACCATTCTATCCCATTATCTTTGACACAGTAACAGATTTTTCTCTTCCTTTCCATATTATTAACATTTTCTACAGAAACGTGGATCCAGAGTGAAATAACTGAGGGTCCAATCCTATCCAATTTTCCACTGCTGGTGCAGTCGTGCCAATGGTGTGTGTGGTGCATCCTGTGGTTGGGAGGCCGTCACGGAGGCCTCCTCAAGATAAAGGAACTTTGTTCCCTTTCCTCAGGGCTGCATCGGTGCTGGAAATTTGGATAGGATTGGGCCCTTAGGATGTACTAAAATTAAGCATTTTAATTTCATGGGTGGCATTTAATCTCCATGCAACACTGCTTTTTCACATAGGTTTAGAAGTAACATGAAACTGTACCTCATAACTCCATCTTACAGACTTTGAAAGTGAAGTGAGAGACATGATGAGGATGGTTCCATAAGCACCTCACTGGATCTATATTTAGCTAATGAAGTGCCAATGGGATATACCACAATGGAATCTCTAGGTGGAAAAAGAATGCAGAGACATCAAATGAACTGAAGGATGCAGAGTACTCAGGCCTCACTTATCCATCTGCCTACTATCGATAGCTATGTAATACTTACCCATATTTTACACCAGCACAAAACCAAAGATAATCCACTAACAGCCCAGTTCTGTTCATGTTTACTCAGAAGTAATTCCTATCGAGTTCAATTGGACCTATGCAAGAGTAAGTGTGTAGAGGATTGTAACCCAAGAACCCTTCAGCAAGAAAAGTAGGAAGTTTCTGTGTCTAATCTAGTACACCAATGAGACTATTATTTGGGCTAGTTCACATTTACAGTGGCCTCACAAAAGTATTTGAAGAGCACATAGAGGCTGCTGCAAAGATAGCACATAAGCACCACTCACATTGGTGCCATTTGTGAGCAGCTACACCACCACTTGGAGGTGATATATATGACTGCTGTCATATGAATAATCATGGTTCTGAGCAACCACTTCATCTCTTGTGCGCACTCTGTTTCCTCAAATAAGACACCTTATTTTAAGTTGCCAGGTTTTAAATATGGTCAGTAGCATATAATTCATTCTTCTCCTATAAATATTTCCCTTGGCTTTCTCCAAGTCCAGATTTAATACTGCCATTGACGTGGCAAGTCAATATCTGGCTCACTGTTGCCTTGTCATCAGAAAGTGCTGAGATACAGCAAAATGAGGTCTTAACATTCCATCAGAAATCTACTGATATGGACAAGCTATGAAGAATCCTAGCAACAATCTGGAAATGAGGTAGTAGTTAAAGGAAAAATTCTGCTGAACTTGCATGCTCTGGGGTGGGGTAGAGGTGGAATAAGGGCAATAGTTGGGTGATGGAGGATAGCGAAGAGAGTTCATGTCATTACTGATGTCACAGGGAAGGGATCAGCAATTCAAAATAATGCAGTTAAGTAACAAAGGGCAGGGTCAGATCTGCAAAGGAAACCATGAGTGCAGACTTTGCAAAGTGTGTAATTATGTGCACAAGACTTCTGTCATTCGGAGGAAATTGCCTAACAAATTAAAGCTGCCTCTGCACACACTTCAGGCAACTTAATTTATAGTTTGATAAGGCAAGTAGAGTCTAACTATTCTAAATATTCAAGGAATGTTTTTTACAAAATTATGTTTTTAGTCTCAAAATGTGGATCCAATAAGAATTCAAGAGCAGAATCAAGCAGATGGCACCCATCAAAACGTGACTCGAACATATGCCAGAATCTATTCATCTTAACAGCCTAGATCTGGTCATCCAAAGTGAGTCCAAATAAGAAAGGTCTTGAAATGGTTCCAGCATTGTTCAAGCCTAGACTAACTAGTCATTAAAAGAATTACAGATCCCAGGAACATTTCAATATGTGTTCTTGTTATAGCTGAGAGTGCCATTTCAAGTTAAGAAGGGGGACAAGTTTCATAGGAAGGTTCAATGTACTGTTCTTTAGAATTTAAACATGGGAAAAAAGGCAACATATTTTAAAGAAAATATTTTGTGTTGCTTTTCATAATGACTGATAGGATGCTCCTGGAGGTCCAAAACACAGCTGAGTTCTGACTGCCTGGTGATACCCTTGATTTTTCATTTGAACTTCAACATTTATTTACTGCAAAGTCCAACTTGAACTTTGGGACCGCAGAAAGTCTTTCTGGGGACAAAGGGATGACAGCGACGCAATCCCCAGGATTGCACCACTGCCGGGGTCCGAGGGGGATTGTTTCTACTCACAATAGCAAGTGCTGGAATCCCAGGGGTGCAAGGAGCACAGTGGATGCCTCCACAGGGCTCCCCGAGCCTGTAAACAGTGAAAAAGTGTGATTGCAGACCACTTCCAGTCCTTGCATCCCCGGGACACCAGCATTTGCTATTGTGAATAAAAACAACCCCCCTCTAGCCCCGGCAGCAACACAATCCTGGGGATTGTGTCGCTGCTATCCTGCACACCCTGCCCCTTAAGGGGCCAGGGAGGAGTGCTTCTCATGTTGGTGGGTTGCAACCCACCAGTTTGGAAACCACTGCTTTACTGTATTATCAGGATATAGTCTCCATTTTTCCCATGAATGCTCCAAAGCAGCTAACAATAAATGATATACATATGAGGATACAAATAACACAAATCCTTTTTAAAAAACAAAAACAAAATAAACCACTTGTATAATAGGGAAGGGCTTGGATTCTACCCAGTAGGCTTTTCTACTGATATGAATCATGTGGTGGGCTTTGCAATTCAGTTTAGAAACACACAATGAGATGAGAAACAGAAAACAGAGCCTTGTGACACCTTCAAGGCTATTATACTGTATTTAATGCAGTATAGGCTTCCACAAAGTAGAGTCACAAAAATGAGATGAAAGTGTTGGGAACCTTCATGTGCTGGGAACCTGCATGAATAAACATGCACAAGCTGAAGTAAGACTTGTACGGAGGCTGATGTATAAAATGAAAAATACTGAGCCAGGACTTCATTGCAGTTTGTTATATTTTTGGCAGTGTATTTCAGCGACTGTCTTCTTTGCAGAGGGAGATGACAAACTATAAACCAGGATGTGATGGATCACAAAGAAGCGATGTCTGATCAAGCAGTTTGTGACATGTTAGAGCTTGTGAGACATCTGTTTTCACTTCATTTACATGACAGCCCAATGCTACATGATGCTGCAGTGTACCCCACTTTTGCTTCTGTCCCCGTCCCCCCCGTTCCCCTTCAGGAAACCTTGAGGGAGGGAGACCTGATTTGGGGTTCCATATTAATTGCTTCTGGGGATAGCATTTTTACTAAGATTGTTGGGTGTACAAATTATATCCACCACCACCCCATTGGGTTGTAAGGCTGCACTAGACCACCACAAATGCTGTTGCCTTTTTTTTTTTTATTTAAGTATAAGAGTTTGGTAATTCACATAGTGCTTCACACAGATGTCAGCAGATTTGTATACTGTGGAATTTCTTATGAATAATTAACAAATGTTGCATTTGAAAACAAGTTCTTGATGAAACTATTTTTAGGATGAGCCATCGTGAAAAGAAAACAATTTCACAGTTAGGGATTAATCATGCATCACCATATAGCCTATAACACTTGCATCAGAGCAAACTGGCTCCAACTTTCTCAGGTAGGATCTCAGGGCCGGAGCCGCCATGTGCGGTGTCCCCTTCCCTGGAACTCCCTCCGGCCGTGGCCAGAGCTCTCCCGGGCTCTGGCTCCGGCCAGAGGGGGTTTGAGGACAGGAGCCGCCATGCATGGTGTCCCCTTCCCTGGAACTCCCCCTGGCCATGACTACAGTGGCAGGTAGGTGGGAGATGGGGGAGCGACTGGGAGGCTTGGCTGGCTGGCCGGCAGGGAATGCTTTGTGGTAGAATGGTGTCTGGGGTGGGGGAAGGCAGGGCATGCTTTGTGATAGAATCAGGTAGCAGAGCAAGGGGGAAGACTCAGCTTTTTAAAGAAACAGGAGGTGATGTCACAAGTGACACCACTTCCTGTGTTCAGGTCACTTCTGGGTGCCACATTTGGAGTTCGGCCCATAAATCCAATGTGGCCCCCAGGATGAAATGAGTTTGACACCCCTGAACTAGGGGATGGGAAGGAGAGCTAGGGTTGGATCCAGTGGTAATGACACATGTGGGATCTTATCCCCTCTTTTTAAAAACACCTCTGCCCCTTTTTCCTCCTTGGACATCCACCATCAAAATAGGTGTGTATGTTTGAGGAGACTTATAAACCTTCCCAAGTCTTACATGGAGTTAAGTAGAAAGTATTTTCCACTTACTTTCCATTTGCCTTTGGGTTCCTCCCCCTATAGCATGCAGCACATACCTTTTTGGAGTGGCTGCATTGGCATTGGTGGCAGGAAACAGGGTTGAGATCACAGTAAGGTAAATAAGAAGGAAAGTTTAAAGGAAGATGAGGTTGGAGAAGCAAAGCAGACCACACAAAATTATATTTCCTGTGCAAAAGACCAAATGAAATGAAATGCACTGTCACATGGAAAGGAATGGATCCAGGAAGGCACTTTTCACAGAATTTTCTGTGATACAAAATCTTACCGAGTTTCAGTTCTAAAGCAAACATATGTACCTTTAAGAATTCAAGGAAACCTGTATGATACTAAACGCATTTCAAGTGCATGTGTGCACCAAGCATTGTCTAGTTGCTGAATGGAAAGTGTTACTGAATGGAAAGTGTTTTTGACTGGGTACCAGGGCATACTCTGAAATGATTGTACCAGCAGGGTTAAACTAGAAGTTTCCATTCCCATGCCAAGAACTACATCTCCATCTCATTGACTGAACCAAAGACAATGGCAATTCATCAGTCTTTTCCTCAGCAATATAAGAATGTACTTGCTGGACTGAAGCAAGGATTCATCTCGTCCAGCATTCAGTGAACAATGGCCAGAATGAAAGTCTTACCTGTAAAGCTTGGAAGGATGGAATGAAATGACAGACAGAAGTTCAAATCTCCTATATTCATTGGGGAAAATAGCCTATCCATGCCTTGATGTCTCCAGATTGGAACCGATATGAAGAAAAAACTGAACATCCTAAATTTTCATCCCGGGTAATAAGTACACGCTAATGCTATCCCAAAGAGTTTAACAATGTCTCTTTGTTTGGGATAGTGACCACCACCAGAAATAAAAATAAATATTTGGGAAAGTGCAGAAATCTCTTGGCATATCAGAAATCTCTTTGGGTGATAGGGTCCTTCTGAAAGTTTCACAGTGACTTGATTTCCATTTGCCCAGTACTGCAGCAACTCCCTGCTGACCGTTACATTTCACATTCAAGTAAGCACATCTCAATTCCATGTTGCCATAACTCAAGGAGATAGCTCCACCTAGAGGACAAATTTGTCTTTAAATTTTACCTTAAACTTTTAGAACATTCAGCAGACAGATGCAGCCAGCCCAACAAGAACAAAGAGATATTCTGCCAACCCAGAATTTCTCCAGTCTTGTCTTGTGAGATTCCCACAAGTTCAAGGCTTTGCTACAACCACACTAGCAAGCCACACTAAAATACTTTCCCAGACCTGCCACCTTTAGAACTTTCTTTTCCTGGACACGCCAATGACTAAGGCTACAATCCTATCCACACTTTCCTGGAAGTAAGCCCCATTGACTATAATGGGACTTACTTCTGAGTAGACACGCATAGGATTGGGCTCTAAATCTGGAATCTTTCACATGCAGAACATATACTGGGTCCACTGAGCTGCGGTCCACTCTATAAAATTGGATTTCTATCTGGTTTTTCACCCCATGGCTTTGTATGTGTACAAGCCATGTGTATTGGATGTGTATTTTATCTTCTCTAAAACGGTAATTTTGAGAGACCACCTACACATGATATCCCTCTTAAAAAAAAGCGGTATATAAATACTGTTAATAATAAATACTGTTAATAATATACATAGTGCATGACAAATGAAAAGCCTGCACTGCAGCGTAATACAAAGAAAGAATCTCAGACCATGACATGTCACTAGCAGCAGTCTTATGAATGGTTACTTAGACATAAGGGACAAACCACACACAACATTAGATGTGTTACATTCCCCAACATGCTTTTGTTTTCCTTAGGAAGCAGAAGCCAGATTGGGGATCCCTGCAGACTGGGACCACAGCAGGGTAGGGGCTTTAATCCAATTATCCTAATTCAGATCATGCCCCTCCATGTGTGTTATTTGTTAAGGGGAAAAGAAAGTTTAACAACAACAACAACAAACAACAAACCTTTATTAGGCATATAAAGAAAGTTTAAATTGGCACCAAAAAAACATAGTCTCACTGGGTTCAATGGGGCTTACTCCATAGTAAGTATGTTTAGGATTTCAGCCCAAGTGTTGCAATCGTGCATTGTTAGCTGTAATTAATGACTTCAGCAATGTTATGTCCGATAGGACTTCCATCAGCAATAAACAAGATGAGTCTGTTGAAAGAGTGTTTGTGAGTTTTCTCCACAGCTCATGAACGAGACAAAATCATGGAATTTTTTAAACCTCATGGGGCGAGCAAACAAACTTCACCATATTCATATGTGCACGCTATGGTTATGAATTTTAGCCAACCCCTTAGCCATAATTGTTTAAAAAAGAGAGGGAAGAATAATCCCAAACAGGAGTTTATACATAAACAGCTGGGAGATATCCCATAAACAGCTGGTGCAGCCTGCATCTCATTTGGAGTGATGTCCCTGACAGGGGCTCCACTTTCAGGTTCTGCAAGGGGAAAAGTATAGTAACTTCTCATTAAGTCGCTCCTCTCAAGGAATGTAGCCCTTTGCAAGTTTGTCACTGGAAACAGCAGCTGGCACCCAACTCGATGGACAGAGCTGTTCCTGTTGTAATTCCTGAGGAAAGCCTTAACACAAGTCTTTGCCAATTCATGAGCCAGAGTAAAGTGCACATCACTGAATCTCTTCTGCGTGTTTATATAGCCCAAAAGAGCACTCCCCTGGGTGCTATATTGGCAACCCAAAGCACAAAAACAAATTGACAGTCTTGAGTCTCACCACACAGAGGTGACCTTCCTAGAAAGAAAACCACTCCTCCCAGAGCTCAGACTCCTATCAGATCCTATCATGATATATAATGGGAGCAGCTTCCAGCAGGGCCCTAGCATTACAAATATCCTGTCATCGATGCCTGGCAGCAGGGATGTGCCAGAGCCACAGCATCGAGTCTCGAGTGTCTGCCCCCCTTGACTCGAGTCACCCACAAGTCATAACGGCAGTCACCATGACTCATCCAGGGTCATTTTTCAGATCAAGTCCTTTCTAAAAGCAAGTCAAGCCGCGGAAGCGGTGTGAAAAGAAAAACAAGCAAGCACACACAGAGAATAGACTTGCAAGTACACACAAAAGCAAGTCTTGACTCAAGTCTTTTCATTTTCAGGGTAAAACCCTCAAGTCCTGAGTCAGTGCCCAAGTTTTTGACATGCGCGAACTCGAGTCCGTAAGAGAATTGGCTTGTTTTCGCGACCCGAATCTGATTCATCCAAGTTGCGGTCCATTCCTGGTGAAAGGTCAAGAAAATCAGAGCACAGATGAGTCGCTCTGCTTAAAAGCAGTTCATAAGTATTTTTTAAAAGAACATCAACAACTTTGTACTTGGGCTCCTGGTGGGCCCTCAATACAGAAATAGCTGGACAGGTCTCAAAGTGAGAGGGCATATAAGAAGGCTGGGGCTTGTATAGCACTCTGCAGCATGAGCACTCCTCTGGGTGTTATTGAGAACCCAATTCAAGGATTACATTCTCCTTTCCACATCCTATATCCCAAATTGGCTTCTGTCTTTAGGGAATTGAACAGTTAAGTAGAAAATGCTGACTTTCCTGTACATGATTTCATGATGCTGCCTATACAAATTACAGCTGATCGTCAATAAGAGCCATAACTTAAACCAGAGTAGTAGTTACCAGTGAAATGCAAACATTTCCAAGTAGAACAAGCCTTTTCTGTTCATTTGAAATCAATTTTCCTTGTCTAAATTAACTACTGGCTTGTTATGTGATTATCCCATCTTCATTCTGATCCCATCAAATGGAAGTTTAAAGCACAATATTTTAGAAATATTCAGGAGGAGATGCTCCAGATTTATGAACTGAGAAGACCCCAAAGAATAAGCATTCACATTTTTAAGGCGGTAGCATGGCAGTGCTGGGATGTGACAGTATTTAAAATATACAGAAAGAGATGAAGGGGGCCTTAAAGATGGGGGGGGTCTTTATGAAGTTTAGAAGCCCCACCTCCTGACTCCCACCAATTTTATCTCCCCCTGTAGCCTTTTAAAAATAGTCACTAGGGATGTCCACAATGAAGGAAAGGGGCACAAGTCCCCATTCCCCCCCCCCCTTCTCCATAATTTGAGCTCTGTAACTGGGTAGTGGAGCAAGATACACATGACACTCCAGACTCCTCTCACAGAAGTTGCCATTCTCTACCCTTAATATGCATTGGACAAACAACCAGGTCCTATCCTGGGCAGGTCCATAGTGCACAGAGGCCCTGGTTGCAGCCTCTGCTGTATGCTGGGGTTGGTTGGGGACCAGGCAGCAATGGAGAGGTAAGTAAAAAATGTTTTAACATACCTATTCTGCCATGTCATTGTCCCCAGTGGGCCTACTCCTATCTGTATCAGTGCTTTGGCTGGTGAAAGTCCAAGGGGTGTGTGCTGAGGCTGGGCTGGGGGCATAGAATATTGCAAAGTTGCTGCTTCTTCTGGTATCCAACCCAGCCCACACGCAAGGTGCACCTGGTTGGCTCCAATCCCTGCCCTGATCCTCCTCCAAAATATCCCCTCTATCAACTTAGTGCTCTAGGTATGGCTGGGTGCTACATTGGCACGTGCCCAGAGCTGCCAGCCATTCATGCCAGCCGACCTGGCCCTAGTCATAGCTGCAAGTGTTGAAATGAGACTGCCAGAATGCACATTCTGTTGGCGCAAGGTCTGGATAGGATGGAGCTGTTAGCCTCCAAGTCATGGTAACCGCCGAGATTGGCAGTACATACAGGGCGCAATCCTAACCAGAACTGACACAGCTGTGCCAATGTAGCATGCCATGCATCCTGCAGTGGGAGGCAGTTCGTTACCATGTTTGTTACCTTACCTTGGGCCTGCATTGTGGCTAGGTCAGTGCTGGAATATTGGTTAGGATTGCGCCCACACACACACACGCGCACGCACATGCACACGCACCCACACACCCCATGACAGGGAATTCTAATCTATGTCACTGAGTTTAGCTACTCATGACAGGGTATCTCCCTTACAATACTCTCAAGAGATGAGCCCAGAGAGATTCAGCTGGAATGCCCATTATGGTAGTGAAACGTAAATACCAGCTCAGGTGCAGATCATCTGGAAAGATGATTGCCAGTTACCAGTCCCAATGCCATCCTCCTGCCAATTTCAGTCTTCCCATGATCCCTTTCTCTTTTTCATGTTCTATCTCGCTATTACATTAGATCTGACTAAAGACCCAGTTCTAAACAAATTTCTTTTGAAATCAATCCCACAGATTCGTCTAACCTCCTGCCTTGACTGTGTCAAGATAGCAGATTGCTTCCACCTTCTGATAGCAGGAAAGGAGAAAGTAAGTAGTGGGTGGCAATACATGGTTGGCAACCTTCAGTCTCGAAAGACTATGGTATAAGCCTACAGCACCTGGTATTCCCAAGCGGTCTCCCATCCAAGTACTAACCAGGCCTGACCCTGCTTAGCTTCCTAGACAAAATGGGCTTTTCAGTAAAGTACTCCAGTTCTAAGAACTCATTTCTGGTGGAGTTAGTGGAGGAAAAGTGTAAGAAGCTGTTGTGGCTAGCAGCACAATCCTAACTATCTACAATGGGAATGCAGCCATGCCAGCATGGTTACTGTTGCATCATGGAGGGGTGTTTCAGCCTCCAGAGGAGGCCTTGGGATAAGGGAGAGTACCCAGAGGAGACCTCCGCAACAGCCCCTCCCCCCACAGTGGCAGTCATTTTGGCATTGCTGCATCAGCGAGGGAGGAGGAGAATAGATTTGGGCTTGAGTGTCAGTCACCACAACAAAACTGATGATTCTCCAAGGCAAGAGAAAGTAAAGAGACAAGAGAAAGTAAAATAGGGTTATGAGACCAAGCTCCCCTCAACTTGAGATGGGATTACAGTATATATCTTCAGGAATCGCAGCTGATTGGATCAGTGAACTGGATCTAGACTAGAATTCTAGAGTTGGGAAAGCAAATAATTTGTTAGGAAATTCTTCTTTGGCTAATTTTCTAAGAGCTCTGAACAGTATAAAAAGTCATAGTTTCCCTCTGCCCGTGCATCAATACTTATAAAAATGTTTCCCAGACAGATCAAACTCTTTTTTTTTTTTCTTTTTCTTTTTTTTGCATAATATGAGGCTCATGCTATAAGCCACATGAGGTTTGGATAAAGTTCTTATACACAGTCATGGATGGGCAAAGGATATCACACTTCCCTCTTTGAACTTCTGCTCTGCAGTACATTATGTCTTCCAGCTTTTCTTCCAATGTTTGCTTTGCTGAATACAAAGTTATCTATTTCTTGCTACTGCACTGAATCCCTTTGGAATGTACACGGCATTCCTCTTAGCAGTCAGCTATTATTACCACCAAAAGGGTCTCCCTCCTACTAACTGAAGCAGACACATATTCATTTTTCCCCTGTGTCAGGTCCTGATCATTCATACAAAAGATGTTTTTCTTATCATAATATTTTGAAAGCATTAATGGCCAATCAATACATATCACTGTTAAACTGCAGCACATTGTTGCATGCAGTCTTTCCTGAAACCAGTTCCACATTCACAAAAGAGTCCTTCACATCATTCTGCAAACATAAAGGGCCATTAACGTGTGGGAATTTCTACCTACTTGATCCATTCTACAGCACAGAATGAGAAACCAGGAGTCTGTCCAAGAGAGGAGCTATAAATAAGCCATACGAACAGATCAGAATAGAAATACAAAGTGGCACATACTGCGATTACCCAGGGATGCACATATTGGTGCCAATTTCAAACAATGCAAGAACATTTAGTGACAAAAATACTATTGTTATTTGGCAACATATCTCTCCAACTTCATTTCCCCCCCCCTTCAGAATTCAGTTTAACTTTTCAGAATCTGCATATTGTGCAACAAAAATAGTAGTTTGGGCATGTGAAACTGCTGTGTTTCTACTCAAGACACCTCCACTTCCTCCTACTGAACAGCTGCCTTCAATAATATGCTCCAAAGGCTTCTTTTTATTAAGTCATGAGAAGGCTTGCTCACACCTCAGAATATCAGAATATAACACCTTTGGATATCTGAACAAAAAATGTGATTTTACTTTGATGTCGCTTAAAACCATGCTATACAGTCACAAGAGCATAGGAAGCTTTGGTAATGATCTTAGATGCCATGCATGTATAAAAAATAGCTAAAGCAATGGAAACCGGTTGATAGTCTCCTTTTTGCAGTTCTTTAAGGAAGACTTTATTACTAGTTAGCCTGAAGGCAGAACTACACATAGTATGAGACATGGGACCGCCTCCTAAAATGGCAGTTCTTTAGCAGCCTCTTTAAAGCCTTAAATATGGGAGGTCTTTATGAAGTTCAGAAGCGCCACCTCCTGACTCCCACCAATTTTATCTGCTTCACATGTGTGTATTTGTGACTGTATGCATCTTTTTTATTCCTGCTCCACATAAGTGATTGAGAAGACAGGAAAATAACCAACATCTTGGCATCACAGCATGGCATTAATAATGCTACATACTAGAGAGAGGACTCTAGACAGGCATGTCATTTTCAATAGCAGTCCAATCTTGATCATATATAGTTCTGCTCTGAAACAACGTAACATTAAGTACAATATTTTAGGGAATGATCCATCTCTTTTCAGGTGCAGTTGCGCATGAAGTATATACCAAGGACGTGTGGTATAGGGACGGCAGGTGAGGCAGTACCACTCCATCGTAGTCTATGGAAAAGCACCGCAACTGCCCTGTCTGCTTATACCAGAGGTGGCTCTCCTTACACCTGAGAAAGCAGGTGTAAGGAGAGCCTCCTCTAGTGTAAGGAGAGCCTTCTCGGGTGTAAGCAGGCAAGGCAGCTGTGGTGCTTTTCCATGGATTACAATGGGGTGGTTCTGCTTCACCTGCTGCCCCTGCACCACATGTCCTGGGTATATAACCTCTGTTCAGTTCAGGAGCGTGCCAACATGGCTAACAAGCACAGTCTGAGAGACTAGGAAGGGCAAAGATGCTTCCTTCTGTAAATGGAAGTCTTGCCCTAAAGAGGAAAATCATTTCCTAAAGAGGAAAATAAAAAGGAACATAAAACCCGGTAAAGAAATGTAAAAAGATGATACAGTGGCCAAAACAACTTTGAGGAGCATATGGCCAGCAACATCAAGGGAATAATTCAAAAATGTTAGAAGCAAGAAACCTGCCAAAGAAGTTGGCCCACTGGACAGGGAGGGAGGGAAGGGGGAAATTTGGAGATTGCAGACCAATTAAATGGGTTTTTTACATCCATGGAAGAAACCTTGGGCAGATGCCACTGCCCAAATGTTCTGACTGAAGTATTAAGGGCCCAATCCTATCCAGCTTTCCAGTGCCAATGCAGTTATGCTAACGGGGCATGTGCTGTATCCTGCAGTGGGTGGGCAGTCACAGAGGCCTCCACATGGTAATGTTCCCTTTACCTCAGGGCTGCATTATGGCTGCCCTGGCACTGTAAAATTGGATAGGATTAGGCCTTAAGTCAATTAGAGGTTAAAAGAGAAAGCATTCCAGAATTTATTGACAAAGGCACAATCCTAACCAGATCTACACAGAAGTAAGTCCTATTTTGTTCAATGGGGCTTACTCTCAGGAAAGTCTGGTTAGGATTGCAGCCAAAGATTACTAAGTCACCAGGACCAGATGGCAGCCAACTAAGAGTTCTTAAGGAACTCAAGAATGAAGTTGCTGATCTTCTAAAATATGCAACATGTCCCTTAAAACTGCTCCTGTTTCAGAAGACTGGAGGATGTTGTGCCAATCTTTAAAAAAAAGTAAGGAGAGGGAGCCTAGGAAATTACAGCCAGTCAGCCTAAGATTGATTCCAGGTAAGATGATAAAAAGACCAATCAAAGATAGAAGAACAAGCTTTGCTGAGGGACAGTCAGCATGGCTTCTACAAGGGTATGTCTTGTCTCATGACTCTTTTAGAATTCTTTGAAAATGCTGACTGACATGTGGATGCAGGCAAACCTATTGATGTTAAATATCTGGATTTTCAAAAGGCATTTGATATGCTCCCTTACCAAAGGTGCAGGAGAAAAATCCAGTCAGAAAATAACAGGACAGGTCCTCTTATGGATTAGGAACTGGTTGAAGATCAAGAAACAGAGGGTGGGTTAAATGTGCAATTTCCACAATGGAGAGAGGTGAAAAGCTATGTGCCCCACAACTGGTTTTGGGACTGGTGCTTTTCAACTTGTTCGTAAGTAACCTAGAGTTGCTGCACTGGCACTGGAAAATTGGAAAGGATTTGGCCCTCAGGCCTCTGCTTTACAAACTCAGCAGTGTTTACAGCACTGTGTTTACAAAGCAGTGAAGTGGCCAAGTTTGTGCAGGTCACAAAACTTTTCCAGGTGATAAAATTGAGAAGGGAGCTCCAAAAGCATTTCTCTAAAGTGAGGGATTGGGCAGCAAAATGGCAAATGTGCTTCAACAAAACCAAGTGTAAAGTAATGAGCAGATCAGGAGACAGCCCATGAATCTTCCACAAGAAGGATGAAGTAATTCTATGTTTTCATACATTACAAATAATAGCACAAGGTAATACAGGTCTAGCCTTGTTATAAACGGATTTTTTATACACGGATTTGACGCAACATGAATGGCCACTGCAAATGAGAAGGAATGTGCTGATCCCTGGAGAAGGGGAAAAATGCATCCCTTTAAAATCACAGTTTAAAAAAAACCCGCTTTTCTTACTGTTGTAGAGAGACAGTCATGCAAGCCATTACAGGTATAACCTAATCATCCATAGATTTTTCTCTCTCAAAGCAATGAGAAGCACCCATTAAAGGAAAACGGTCATTTAACAATGAGAGAGAAAGGGGGGAGCAGCAGGTTGACAATCCATCAATTATTCTCTCTTCAGGCAGCTTCAGTCCAAGACCCCTCCCTTCCTTCTGAGCACTTGAAAGAAAGATACTTTGCTTTGGTGAAGGGAGGGGTCGGAGTGAAGCCTTTCTAAGCACCTTGAGAGAGACTGATCTTTGAATCTTGTCTTAATGACTCTATCTTAACATCACAAAGGTAAGCAAGGCTGTTTTTAAATCACTGGAGCAAAGAAACTTTTTTTTTTTAAATTGATTTGTTATAGTGCATTTTTTGCCATCCACATGAGTTCTGGGAACTGAACCCTCGTGAATAATGAGGCTCAACCAGTACAGTATATGAGTGCATTCTCACATAAATTTTTGATACTTCTTATAATATGGGAAGTTCTCCTAATTTACATAATACAATTGCACTCTTAATGACAAGGGTTGCAACTAGTGTTAGAAAAACACTTTTTATCAACACAACACTATTTTCCTACTTCCCTAATTTTAACACCAGCGGAAGAGTGAATTTGCAAGCACACTTTCTCCTCAATCGTTATCAGTTTACCATTCCCAGAAAAAACTCAGTTTATAATTAATTCTCCATGGACTATTATTTCTAAGAAAGTTTCATATTTTCTACACTTTTAGTGACACTGATGTTTGCTTTTAAAAGAACATATAAAGGAGTCACAGTACCATTCTCTTTGTAGTCCTGATCTTCCTGCAAGACTATGTATTGCCCTTTATAATTTGGGGGGATTCTAATATGAAAACACGTACATACACCTTAGATCAGACCCTTCTAAACCCTGGCCCAGGGGCCGGATCCAGGGTTTGGACTAACCCAACTGCCCCAAGATTGGACTTTACCATTTTGCCTGGTTGCTGCATGATTTTCACCTCGTTCAGGGAACACAGTCAGGGAACACAGACACTCTGGGCAGTCGCATCTGCCTGGACATCCTGTCGCTCAGCCTTCTGAAATGCTAGGCAACAGATGTGATGCCCAGAGAATCCCTGTCCCCCTGAACAAAGTGAAAGTCATGTGGCGATTCAGAGGAATAGTAAGCTGCTGTCCAAACAGGGACCACATTTTCAAAACACAGCAATTGCGAGTTTGGTGACCGCAGCCTTAGACTGAAGGAAAAATAACTATAAATATTATCATATGCTGTGTACTAAGGTGTGAGACCAAATAAATACACACCATACAGTAGAGTAACTATTAACTATGTAAGAGAATACATGAGCACAAATTACAACACACAGAAATTTGATAAGAATCATTCAGTCTCCCAGGTCATCCTCTGCCCGATTTTAGAGTCGCCATGAGTGCAGTATGATGTTTTGAATTCTTTGAAAAGGTCAACAGGCATGTGGATGCGGGAGAACCCGTGGACATTATATATCTGGACTTTCAGAAGGCGTTTGACACGGTCCCTCACCAAAGGCTACTGAAAAAACTCCACAATCAGGGAATTAGAGGACAGGTCCTCTCGTGGATTGAGAACTGGTTGGAGGCCAGGAAGCAGAGAGTGGGTGTCAATGGGCAATTTTCACAATGGAGAGAGTTGAAAAGCGGTGTGCCCCAAGGATCTGTCCTGGGACCGGTGCTTTTCAACCTCTTCATAAATGACCTGGAGACAGGGTTGAGCAGTGAAGTGGCTAAGTTTGCAGACGACACCAAACTTTTCCGAGTGGTGAAGACCAGAAGTGATTGTGAGGAGCTCCAGAAGGATCTCTCCAGACTGGCAGAATGGGCAGCAAAATGGCAGATGCGCTTCAATGTCAGTAAGTGTAAAGTCATGCACATTGGGGCAAAAAATCAAAACTTTAGATATAGGCTGATGGGTTCTGAGCTGTCTGTGACAGATCAGGAGAGAGAACTTGGGGTGGTGGTGGACAGGTCGATGAAAGTGTCGACCCAATGTGCGGCGGCAGTGAAGAAGGCCAATTCTATGCTTGGAATCATTAGGAAGGGTATTGAGAACAAAACAGCTAGTATTACAATGCCTTTGTACAAATCTATGGTAAGGCCACACCTGGAGTATTGCGTTCAGTTCTGGTCGCCGCATCTCAAAAAAGACATAGTGGAAATGGAAAAGGTGCAAAGAGAGCGACTAAGATGATTACGGGGCTGGGGCACCTTCCTTATGAGGAAAGGCTACGGCGTTTGGGCCTCTTCAGCCTAGAAAAGAGACGCTTGAGGGGGGACATGATTGAGACATACAAAATTATGCAGGGGATGGACAGAGTGGATAGGGAGATGCTCTTTACACTCTCACATAATACCAGAACCAGGGGACATCCACTAAAATTGAGTGTTGGGCGGGTTAGGACAGACAAAAGAAAATATTTCTTTACTCAGCGTGTGGTCGGTCTGTGGAACTCCTTGCCACAGGATGTGGTGCTGGCGTCTAGCCTAGACACCTTTAAAAGGGGATTGGACAAGTTTCTGGAGGAAAAATCCATTACGGGGTACAAGCCATGATGTGTATGCGCAACCTCCTGATTTTAGGAATGGATTAAGTCAGAATGCCAGATGTAGGGGAGGGCACCAGGATGAGGTCTCTTGTTATCTGGTGTGCTCCCTGGGGCATTTGGTGGGCCGCTGTGAAATACAGGAAGCTGGACTAGATGAGCCTATGGCTTGATCCAGTGGGGCTGTTCTTATGTTTGCATGTTTACTTGGAAATAGATCCTACCCAGTTCAGTGAGCCTTACTCTCAAGTAAGTTGCACATCCAAGATTCTTTAATATCAATGGGACTGGGAACACCTAACTAGGGTTGCAATCCTATCCACACTTACCTGGGAGTAAGCTTAATTGACTATAATGGGACCTACTTCTGAATAGGCATGTATAGGATTGGGCTCTAGGTTGTATTAGGTCCTTCTTACACTACAATACTGTGTCCATTTAGTGAGAAATAACAGCCCAATCCTATGCTGGACTGGGTTGCTGGTAGCAGCCCCCAGTGCCCTTTCTCTCCTTGGACTTGGTCAAGCTACAGAGTTGGTTCAGGTTCAAGGAGACCCGCTGTGGAGTGGCAGGCTTACAGAGGGGTAAGGAAGTCTCCCTCCTCCTTCAAAGCCTCCCAACTTCCCTTTGATACAACACGCTCCTTTTCAACATTGCTGCACCGGCAGGGGAGGGGGATAGATAGGATTGGGACCTGCATCACTTTAGAATTCAGTGCCATATTACTTTCAGGAAAGTATAGATAGGAGCTAAATAAAACAATTGCTGATGGATGTAAGGTTCACATTTTTCCATTCATGAAATGTTTGGAGGAACCATCTTGGTTACTCCGAATTTACAGCCAAATTCTATTCTTCTCTAGCGCTCAGGGTGATAGCGGCACCAAAATGGTGACCGCTGTATCCTATGGAGCCAGGGAAGCAGTGCCACAAATGTTTCTTTATGCTTTGTAACACGCAGACAGCCCCAATGGGTCTTCTCAGACCTACGCCTGCTATTGAGTGGACACAGAACCAAGGAGCCCCATGTCAAGTTTACCAGCCTGGAAGGTTAGGAATAGAGGCAGAGCCTATCTCCACCCCCTCCTGGGCCCACTCCTCCTCTCTCTCCACCCTCCCCCACCCAGTTCTGCCCCCTCCCCAACCTCCTCCCCACCCTGAAAAGCCCTGCTGCTGGTTGGTAGCTCCACTCACTGCCAGGGGTTCTTGGCATCCATTGGGCGCTGAGGCCCAGCGCCAACTGGTGCCAAGTGCCTTATGGCACTTTTGTGACAGCCTGGTTCAGTGGCACTGGTGGAGTGCCGTGGCCCATACAATTGGGCCCTTAGTTAGTTGAAGGAAACAATTACAACTTAGTAGAAAATCTGTAGGAAGCTCACAGCCACCAGGAATGCTTAGTCTAAATGATTCCAGCATCTTTTCTTCTCATCTATAGTGGTGGGAAATGACGCAGGGGATTTTGGGAGGAGACTGCAGGAGTTTTTATTACCTGAGGATTTTATATTTTTATTGCTGCTGTTTTTATGTGTATGTTGAAGGGCCCAATCCTATCCAATTTTCCAGCACCAGTGCAGCCACACTGAAGACCCGATGTAAGGGAAAAAATGTTGCCATACCTTGAGGAGACATCTGTGACTGTCTCCCCAGCACAAGATGCAGTGCATGCCCCACTGGCACAGCTGCACTGGCACTGGAAAATTGGATAGGAATTGGCCCTCAGGCTCTGCTTTAGGTTTTCTGTTTTAATGGTTACAGTTGTTTTGTGCTTTGCGATTTTATTATTTGTGTCTGTGTGCACACATGCTGTAAGCTGCTTGGCCACAGGTTTTGTTCCCTGGGGAAAGGCAGTGTGTGTGTGTGTGTGTGTGTGTAGGTATGGTTCACTTTTGGGAGCCCAGGTTTGAATTGACAAGTACTAATAACAGTTTCTTGATGTTATCCCTCTCTAAACCCCTTTCCACTTATACATCTTTCATTTGGCCTAACACACCACAAACCATCTGCTTCCTTTTTAAAAAAACTATTCTAGCACCAAGCTCCAGCTGGCAGCCCTGTGGAGGAGGGCACAGACTCCTTGTACCATTGGCTCAGAGGAGGAAATGACAGGCAATTTTAGCAGGGACCCATACTCCAAAATTTTCCTGGCCTGGGAAGTCAGGTGCTACCGGAGGCCTAACTGGATGCCGCAAGCTTCCAGGATTTGTCTGCAGTTTTTCCTGCTGTTTGTGGTGCTTACTGCTGAGAGAAGCCACCAGCTACTCCCCGAGTACTGGCTGTTAGCCAGCATGACTTTCATCTCTAGTTTTCAACCTGCTTATCTGCTTGCAACTTGTCTCCTGCTAAATTATTAATGTACTCTAAGGGCTAGCAACATTGGGCAACTGCCCAAAGCTCACTGAAGAGCCCATATTTGATCCTGAAGTCACCTCACAGTGCCATAGCCTTCAGGTAGCAGTGGTGGCTGCAGAGTGATTCTGTCAAGGTCCATTTAAGGGGGAAGTAGTTTACTGAGGGCCCCCTGAAACCTGGAGCTAGTCCCGCTTATGCCCTTGGGCCTGAGCTCCTTATATCATTATTTTATGTAAGTTCCCCCAGCTTCGGTTTGTATTGCTCTCTCACCCAAACACAGTGCCATTCCTTTTATATTTTTCAAAAAAATGGACATTTTCAGACTTCAGGTCTTTCACCTCAATCTTATAATGGTTCTAATGCTATGTAGACTGTCACTGGATCACTGACTGTACAGTAGATGATTTTACAATATAAAAAATTCTCACTTGTATTTTTTAAAATGGATTTTCCCATTAATCATTACAACATCAAACACTACATCAGTTTGTAAATCCATGGCAGAATGTTAATACAACAATACTTGACAGTCAAGTGGTCTATATTTTAATTCTATATTTTTACTCAGGTTCAGGAGAACTAGGAAAGTTGTACATCAAGACACTGACAGCAATTCAGCAGTAACAGCCCAATTGTGAGCTGCCCAGAACATGGGGCTGCCATGGCATCCAACACACCCAGGCAGCCACTACCTCCTCAGGAGAAGAAGACTTTTGTCCCCTTTCCCCACATATGGAAAGTAGCCCCACAATGGGGCTACTCGATTCTGCACCTGCTATTGAGCGGGTGCAGAGTAACGAGTTTTCATGTCAAGCCGAGAAGCCTGACACAGGAGCCAAGCTCCACAGGTCCCACCCCACTCCCTTCCCTGCCATGCCTCCTCCTTGCCCTCTGTCTGCCCTCCACCCATCCTCGGTCCACCTCCCCAACCCTGGAACCCCCACACCCCCACTAACCTCTCCGCTGCTAGGCGGTCCAGGCAACTGGCGAGTGATGAACCACAGCCACCCACCAGCACTGGCCCAGCTCGGGCTTGTGGCAGCCTAGCTCTGGTGCTGGGCTGGCGCTAAGCCAGCCCAGTGTGCTCCAGCAGTAAGCTGGCGTGTAGAGCTCAGGATTGGGCTCTAAGGCATGTTTAAACACTTTGAAATCAGTGACTGTCACTTCCTCAGCACTGTGTTATGGCCAATGAAAATTGGATACATCAAAGTGCCTTTGAAGACAGTGGAAATACTGCGGCCAGATAAATGCTTAAGACACATTGACCTATTATCCAACCATCCATGTCTTCATGTAGCATGAGAATGCATGTCCTATTCCACTTTGCATGCCTAGAATACTTGTCTAATCTCATGGGAGTCCATTGAACTGTCCCTTTATATGCAATTTAAATACCAGTTCAAACTAGTATTTAATAGCCCAATCCTGTGAGACACTGATGGATCCCACAATCCATAAGCATACCACAAGGGTATGTTGCAGCACCTCCACTGTTTTGAGGAGAACTGCCAGCAGTACAAAGCCCAGTAGGCTGTGCGTGGAGCAAAAGCAGCTAGCAGAATCTCTGTCACTGCTGGTAAACCGGTATTGGGGGGATCAGGGCAGGGATTGTGCTGGGGCAGGGAAGGGGTAAATCTCAGTAGCACTAGTGCATGCTGCATCCTAACCCCCTTCTCAGCCCAGACTCACTCCCTATGCTTGCATGGGTTTGAGAAGACCCACAAGGGACCAGCCTACAGAGAGGTAAGTTAAAATATTCTTTACTTACCTCTTCTGGACTGCCTGATCCCTGAGTGGCCCAAAGCATGCTGTGCATGCTATATCAGCACCACTGCATACTCTGGGTCAACTCTGGAGCCATAAATTGAGTT
Source organism: Tiliqua scincoides (assembly GCF_035046505.1). NCBI lineage: Eukaryota > Metazoa > Chordata > Lepidosauria > Squamata > Scincidae > Tiliqua > Tiliqua scincoides. Next base: position 166,706,948 of record NC_089821.1, on the reverse strand, counting down.
TGGAGAGGTGGTCAGATGAACCGTTCCCCCCCCCGACACACACACACACACACACACACACACACACACACACACACACACACACACACACACACGAGAAAGTAAATGCTTTGAGGCTTGTCAGGAGGGCAATAAACTGTGTGCTCGTGGAACTTGCAGTCATAATTACACAAAGATGGGCTGGTTGCATGACTATAATCCGATGTGAGAGCAATTCTTCCTGTGATCCTTCAAATGGGGCAAATATTTGCACTATTTTTGCACTCTACTTCCCTGAAAATAGCCAAAGATAGAGCACTTTTTGCAGCTGATGAAAGCTTTCATGAAAAGTGTACCACCCTCACCCAGTTTCAGCTTAGCTCCAATAGAACTAATATTTGCCCATGACATTCACAGATGCAAAAAGAATGTACACCCATCTGTGAAGATACAGCAGGCAACCCTTTAAACAAATACTGCTGTGTGTGTTTTTTTAGATCATTAATTGCAATGGAAGAGTTAAGAATATGCTTAAAGGATAGAAATTGGCAAGCTCTTACAGATTTCTTAATTTCACTTTTAATTCAATAAGATGTTGCTCGGGGGCATATCATGTTTCGTTTCATTTTTAATGTGCAAAATGAATGATGTGCAAAGCTTTAACACAGTGTTAGGCATAAGAATAAATGCTCCGACAAGCCCCAAGTTTCAGCTCTAAGATCAAATGCTGTCTTCAATACTCAACGTATAGCTCAATTCAAAGTTGAAGTAATTCCTACAGCCAACTTTGGAATGGTTAAAACATAAGTAGTTCCACTAGGACCACCTGAGCTTGATCTTTCTCCACAGTACATACAAATCCATATGTATCAAGCCAGCAGCATGAATTGTAAGGGTGATCTCTCATTTGATTTTGATTTTTACTAGTGGCCAAATTGTCAAATTTTGTGATCTTGCAATACAAGCTGCTATGTATAGAACTTTCCAAATTACCACTTAGTCTCATAAATTAGACTGCACAACTGCACAAATTTAGAGGAGGAGCTATAGCTCCACTGACAGAGCATCTGCTTTACATGCAGATAATCCTAGGTTCAATCCCTGTCATCTCCAGGAACAGCTGCAAAAAAATACCATTGAAACCTTGGAGAACAGCTGCCTATCTGTGTAGACAAAACTGACTTAGCTGAACCAGTGGTTTGACTCAGCATTCAGTAGGTTCATGCATTCGGATGCGATTCACCAAGCCAAACACAGCCTCTAACTTCGTATTATGACATGATATATGCATGACTGGGGAGAGTTTCCTTTGTTGTGGTAGGCCATCTGGACTTTGAACATCTCACAGATACTGGCCAGACCTCTAAATATTATTTTTGGTGCAGTTTATTTGAGATGTCTTTGTAAGAGGTTAATCGGATAAAGTGGATAGAGAGATGCTCTTTACACTCACACATAACACCAGAACCAGGGGACATCCACTAAAATTGAGTGTTGGGAAGGTTAGGACAGACAAAAGAAAATATTTCTTTACTCAGCGTGCGGTCGGTCTGTGGAACTCCTTGCCGCAGGATGTGGTGACGGCATCTGGCCTGGATGCCTTTAAAATGGGATTGCACAAGTTCCTGGAGGAAAAATCCATTATGGGTTACAAGCCATGATGTGTATGTGCAACCTCCTGATTTTAGAAATGGGCTATGTCAGAATGCCAGATGCAAGGGAGGGCACCAAGACGAGGTCTCTTGTTATCTAGTGTGCTCCCTGGGGCATTTGGTGGGCTGCTGTGAGTTAACAGGAAGCTGGACTAGATGGGCCTATGGCTTGATCCAGTGGGGCTGTTCTTATGAAATTCCTGTTTCACCTGGAATAATCATCACTACTTATACACTCTCAGCCTCTGGCAATATTCAGAATCATTCTCCAGTGCAGGGAAAATGGACCACTGTATGTACCACTAGGTTAGCCATCTCTTGATCTAGACACTGGAGACACATCTTTACATACTGAAGCATCACATAGTCTGTGAAAATGGTCGCAACCTATCTACCACATCAACTATTTTGATTATGAATATTAAGAGGGACATAATGAGTATCCAGTCCATGCTAAATCAGCTTGATTATGCAACTAGAGTCACTATGAAATGGATCTAGGAAGTGATAGGTGGATGGATGGCCATGGCAACGCAGTGAAAACATTAAAGAACAGGGATTGCTTTTGATGAGGCATCGCTAATAACAACCTCTTGTGCTTTTGATGCTTTTCATCTTTTGAAATAACTACACAAACATACATCTTTTGTACCCTCCTGTGAAACAGGAAAGCATTTACCTCATTGCGGCTATCTACTAAAGGCTTGCAGGAGTGATCCATGGAACAGCTAAGTATGAGCTACTGAAACATTTAAATGTTCACAATGGGAGTGTGTGTGTATAAAATGGAGTTCACATTGTTGTATATAACACCTGGTATCAAAATAATATGGATACTAATAAAATACTTACCAGTTGAAGGCACATAAATTGCAGTGCATCCATTTATCTTCTTACTTTAGGGTTATCTTCATACTATTGTAGTTTCTATAGCAACAAGTTGGGATGTTCTAAAATTTTAGCACTAGGGAACAAATTCAAAAGATTTCCCCCCAAAGCGCTCTCGCTCTCTCTCGCTCTCTCTCTCTCTCTCTCTCTCTCTCACACACACACACACACACACACACAGCATGTTTGTGTGTGTGACTATAGAATTAAAACTGTTACATAATCTTGAAATAAATTGTTTGCAGTTGGAACAGAATTACATAAAGTCAAAGCATACTTGTCAACTATTTTGTAAAAAAAAAAGGGGGGGGGCTCTTGAATTATTTCTAAAGCTGGTGCTTTCAGTGAAGTTTTCTTGACAGAATAATAGAAGCAATTCTAGAAAGTTATATAAGATTGAGAATGGGCAACTGACATGAAGACAATGGCCAACATTTATTTTCCAAGTTTCTCCCTTTGTTAACTGCATGTTTGATCTCATCCTACTACGTTTGTCACCCACAGTGGAATTCCAGTATATTTCTTATGCATTGTGTTAATTTCAGTGAGTCATAAATTCCAAGCACAATACTGATGAAGTCACTAAACACAGTTCAGTTACTGGTAACATCAGCAAAGCAGATTGCAACATTTCAAGTTAAGTTTGATTTTTGGAGTCAGAGAGAAGTGCCCTGTGTGACATGCACTCTCTCTCCTGTTCTTAAATAGGAGGAGCCTAGACATGGTGTGGCACCCAACAGTGTGTGGCATGGGGCATCCACACCAATTTGCCACTTCCACCAATCCACTGGACTGAAGGCCCAATTCTATCCACCTTTCCAGCGCCAATGCAGTCCCAAAATAAGGGAACAAACATTACCTTACTGTGACTGACCCCCTCCCCCCCACACACACACACACTGCAGGATGCAGAACATGCCCTGTTGGCACAGATGCATCAGTGCTGGAAAGGTGGAAATGATTGGGTCTGTCTCATTCCAACTAATGGGGCCCTGGGTTAAGCAATTTTCTGTCACCTCATATTCACTTTCCATATATGTTTAGTCCTCCCATAAGGTCAGAATGATTTAGTACTAGTAATATCACTTGGTGTTGCTTGTAAGAAAAAGCTTGGAACCTCCCATCATTAGGGGCAGTCTAAAATGGCTTTTTTTTTTTTGTGAATTTCAGTGCTATAAAAAAAAAACAGCTAAAGGGATGTTACGTGTTTTTATTCCAAATTAATATTTTAATCAATTTTAAAGCATTTTTATCAAGTGTAATAATTGTCATTGTATTACAATAGTTTTATGCCTGTTGCTGTCAGCAGAAATAGACTAAGGCTGCAATTCTATCCACACTCACCTGGGAGTAAGCCCCATTGACTATAATAGAACTTACTTCTGAGTAGACATGCAGAGGATTGGGTGCTAAGATGAGGTTGTGTACTCATGAGTAAATGCACAGTGTGGCTCAGTTTCACTTTCCGTCATGTAACATTAACTCCTGCATTGCTGCATTCACGTGTGAAAGTGTGAATGAATCTAAACCAATTCATTCAAGAAAGATATTATTCAGGGGCCCCCATATCCGTAGATTCATTTATCCGCAGATCAGGCCTGGCCTCTTCCCCCTCTCCCCCCCCCCCCCGCTTGTGTCTCAAGGTCTTCTGAGCCCAGCAAAGGCCATAGACATCCATCTCCAGCCTCTGCCAGGCTCAAAAAGAGCCTGACAGTGAAAAAAGTAACTTTTGGTTTCTCCTTGAAACTGGAAGTAAGTTTTTAATGCATTATAAGGCATTATAAGCCCCCCCCCCAGGGCTTCCCCGGGCCTTTCAATGCCCTATAAGGCATTAAAAAGTCACTTCTGTTTTCTCGGAGAAACTGGAAAGGAAAAAAGACAAAAAAGCAAGGCAAGGGACATGAAGCTTCTAAAAACAGGTTAATGTTTTTGCTTGGTGGCAACATCGATGACCATGTAAAGATTCAGAAAATCCATATTGTGGCTTTCCTGATTGGTATGTCGAATAGTCCAATTTCTGGAAGGGCTAATGCAATGGTGGTAATCTTTGGTTCATGAAATCCTTGAGAATGCCCTCCACAGACAGGGACAAAATGTCAGGTGAAAACTACTCTGTTAGACCATGGCCTTCAAGTCTGAACATTTTTAACTGGACTATTCAGAAATTCCATGGGCTTTGACAGGTTTCAATAAGGTAAGCCTTCCAGTGATTTGGCATTCAAATAAAATTGCATGGGTGACCCAACAAGTGTTTCTAGTCTATGCACAGAGTTATTTTTGCAAAAAAAAAAAAATTGCAAAGAAAATAACCTAGACAACAAAGCACTTTAATCATTTGTGATGCTCCAGGCCATCCAGCAATAGTCTGTGCATGATTTTTCTGAAATCATGAAGAAGATGATTTGTGATGACATCACCATAGGTTGACATTGAAGATGTGCATGGTTGTCAATTTTGACACTGAAGATGTGCAAGGGGCATTGGAATCTTGCTCTGAAGATGTGAGAGATGCTGAGCTAATTTAAGGAGAAGAAGAGCATTGAAGGAAGAGGCAGAATGCTTGAAAGAAGGGAAATTTGACAAAGAGGGAGAACCAATAAAAGAATCTGGCACAGAACAGTTACACGATTTGTTCTCCATTATTGACAGTGCTTGTGCTTTGGTGGATGGAACAGGCAGCAATTTTGAAAGAGCTCCAAAAGTTAAAATTCTCATGAGAGAATCAATGGAATGTAGCAAACAACTGTACGATAGAAAAGGTGTGAGAAGCCAAGCAGACAAGTTTGTTTTTTTAATTGAGCCACAGCTGCTGTTACTACTTCTGCAGCTTCTGAGCCTCTACCTTCAACCTCTAGCATCTCTCATCCTCCTACTGCAATGGAAAAAGATGACACTGACAATTTAGAAATTATGGAGTTCAAAGAAATCAGTCAATCTATGGCCTCCTTATCTTTACCTATCCTCTCTTTTAACAACCTTCTGGCCCCTTTTTTCTTTTTGACTTGAAGAGCTGGCGCAGGTCCAAGGAGACCCATTGCAGAGCAGGAGGCTTATGGAGGTGTAAAGAATTCCACTTACCTCTCCCAAACCTCCCAATCCACCCCTCCCCCTCTGGATACAGTGTGGCACAAATGCATTGGCAAGAGAGAAGGATAGGACTGGGCTCTTGACTATTGAAGTAACTGTGTCCATTTTGATAGGATTTGATGTTTTGGCATAGATGGGTGGCAATTTCAGGGCTCAGGAACACATAAAAATGTTTTCCATTGAAATTAATAGTAAATACATTTTCAACTTATGATAATTCAACCTATGGAGGTTTTTTCAGGAAAGAAATACCCTCCTAAGGTACTGGAAGATTGTTTAAAATCTGTACTGTGTGGGCCATACTATCCGTCTTTCAAAGGCTATATGTAGCTGCTGTGGCCAACATCCACTGATACCTGCATGTCACTTCAAATGCATCTGTTCCTGCTAGAACATCTTCAGGCTTGTTGTGATCTATGTTCTACATAGAAAAACAAGGTATCTTCTCTGAGAGTTGCTCAAATTTTGTAACTTTGGTAGGGTGCAGTACAGATACCAGGTTTCTGGGGGCCAAAAAATGGAATTTTACTTTCCATTATAAGCCTAGCACTCTTGGCTAACTAAACTTATGTGTTCTGAACTTGGGAGAGGCTCGTAGGCTGATCTTATTTCATAATTATTTCATGCTCATATTTTTTGTATTTTCAAACTTATTTAAGGGATAATGTAATAATAATAATGACCACATGCTACCTCCAGGTCCAGAGGAGTATGGTTAGACACTGGAAGCTTGCAAAATTGTACGTGGTAAGCCAGGTAGTTCACTAACGGCCCAACCCTAATGAGCCTCACAATCAGCAGAAGATGCTTTCCATTGGTGGTGTTTGCTGAAAAAGCAGCATAAAGCACTTTCTGGCAGAAAGCTGAGAAGTGCACTACCAGGAGACCAGGAAGAAGGTTAGAGCTTGTTGATGCTCCCACTTTGCTCAGAGCGGGTAAGCCGGCAGGAGAGGAGAGGAGAGGAGGGCAAAATTGGGTGGAGAGGAGACATAATGGGGTGTGGCGAGGCTACGGGAAGGGTGGATCTGGTGACAATGGCACAAGTTGGATCCTATTCCTTTTTCTGCAATCTCCTTAGCTTGTTTCTTTCCTCAGACTCACACTATCAAAACTGCAAGGTCCAAACAAGGTCTGAGAAAATCAATTGTAGAGCAGAAGGCTTATGGAGGTGTACTGGAATTTAAATCCCCTTTCAACTTCCTGAGCTCCCCACTCCACCCCCCCCCCACACACACACACTGGATATAGCATGCCCATTTTTTGGTTCAGCTGCACCAGCGGACAGGAGGATGGGACTCTAGACCAAATTTCTATTGCTGTCTTAATAATTGATTGTTACATTACTAAAGTAAAGCGTGTTTTAATCCCAGCAGTGAAGAGTAATTTGATCCCCATCAAATCAAGTTCATGACTTTCTGCCATGCTAGGATAATAAAAGGGATAAAGACACTCAAAAGGACCCCACAGGTGTCACACAAGAGAGCCTAGAATATTCAAAGTTCTCTCCTTCCCCCCTCCCCTACAAACACATATTCAGACACACACAGAGTCTATACTACTAAACTTGGCACATCATGTCCTAGGTTAAGCTCTTCAGTGTGATGTTCCTCACAACTGCTCGTCAAAAGCTCATCCATATAAAGTAGATGCTTCAGTATGATTTATATACTGCCTTAATACCTATTTACAAATTAAATTGAACCACTAAATAAACAAACTGTGGCTTTTAAATAAAACATCAATCATTCTTTCCATTTTCTGTCTTCACTTAGCTTTGCAGTTAATCAGCATCAGCATAGGCTATAAAACTTTAATTGATGCAACTTGTGTTGCTGACAGTGTATATTAGTTTTCTTTAAAAAAATAGTTTAGAGGCACAGATACACAAATTAATCTATTTTAAAGCATTCTCAGTCTTTGAAAGTGATCTTCCTTAAGACAAAATTGTCTTCATTAACCTTGAAGCACAAACAGAAACTGCTCTGGTATCAAAGATCACTATCATCCCAGTTCTGAGAACAAGCTGAGTGAAAGCATTTATCATGCACTCTTTCAGCCCAGGGCAGCCCATATCCTGGGCTTTCAGTATGCCACTCGAAATGTTGTGTTATCGAAATGTGGTGTGTGGCCTCTCTGAGGCTCAGAAAACCTCCCAGATGCAACCGGAACAAGATTCCAGTTGCGTCTGGAAGGTCTGCAATGGAGGGGGGGGCAATCCAAAGTTTCAACAAATGCATGGATGCTGAATCAGTGAATAAAGAGGCCTTACCTGTACATTTAGATTTCATGATGAAACCATTCCAAAACTTTAAGGTACTGTTACTTCTTGCTTGAGCAAATTCTATAGCTTGGCAGTAGTCGCTCCTAAGGCTTCAATGTCTATGTTCAAGAGCAAGGGTCTCCAAATCCCGGCCCGGGGTCCAGATGCAGCCCGCAGCAAGCCTCTATCCGGTCCGCGGCCAGCCTCTTGTCCCCTGAAAGCCCCTGGCCCACTTTGCCGAACATGACTGGAACCATGCTCTGGTTGCATCTGGAGGGTGTTCTAAGGGCCAGAGATGTTGAATGAATGAGTCCATTCATTCATTTCTTCACACACCTAAGTTCCATCTCTAATTTATTTATATAAATTTTATATTTAAATTTTTTTCCAGCCCTCAAAACTGTGCCAGACATTTGATTCAGCCCTCTGGTCAAAAAGTTTGGAGACCCCTGCTCAAGAGCATCCACCTATAGCAACTGATCCATGTCAGATTTCTTCAGAATTCCGGTGAAGCATGCCTATTCTATGAAAGAAACCTGTAATTATCTGTATCAACTATGCAGCTACTTACATCACATTTTAACTCAAAGTATTTAAATATTTAGATGCCACCATTCTCCTTTCCTTTAAATCCCTCTTCCAAACCCACCATTCACATTGCTTTTGGATTATCAATTTTTACTCCCAACTTTAACAAAGTTTCAAGTACATGCAGCAGTATTTAACCACAATTTTCTCACTGTCTATTTTACATTGTAAGCTTCTTGGAAGCAAGGATCTACGTTGTCTATGTAACTTCGTAAGGCACCACATACACTGAAGGAGTAATAATACTAATAATAAAATGCTGTTTAGTGTACTGGTAGTGTTATTTAGCAGTGAGAATAAGCTATGAAAGACCACAGATTTGCTAGTGCATTATAATTTTTAATATCCTCTCATGATCAGTTGACTAATGATTGTTTTTTTTCTGAATTAGATGGAGGATTAAGAGGCTACTTGCCAGCACTTCTGTCAACAAACCTCTTTAATTTCCATAGAAACAAGGCTTGAATGCCACAACTCACAATGGACAGCTATGAATCTTAATGGTATTTTGTAAAATCTCATCGGACAGAAGCTGAGGACTAGGAAACAAGACTGTTGTAGTGGTAAAGCATGGCTAAAAGAAATTGCTGAAACAGAACATTGGTTCTGCCCCTAAGCTTTTCTTTACATGTATTTATTAGCAGAGATTTAAGCAAGACTTTTCCCATCATGACATCATGTACCTTTAGTCAAAAATAAAAAAGTCAATTACTGAAAAAATATCCTGAGAGACTGTACTACTCCAGAATGCAAATCACATATTTAGATGCTTTTGTGCATAACTTGCTCCCTGAACACAGAAGACCAGCATATTAGAGATAAGGGTAAACTACAACCCATTATAACTCCCTTGCTCACTCTGCATAGTCAGACAGTTTTTGACATGGAGATATGTTCAATCAAGTGCTCCCTATACCTCAAGACATACAGTCCAGCATAAAGCCTCAGAGAGAAAAGCTTGGCTTTCTGGCAGAAGAAATGGCAGAATCTGATTACAGAATCATGGCTACTCAGGCAACAAGGGCTTAAGAAATGGACATCACAGGCAGGCCAATCCTATGCTGTCCGAGCATTCAGAGAAACAGCAGTGCTGAAATAGCCACTGCTGTTATCTAATGGGGCCAGGGCATCTGCTGAAGACTCCTTGGGGAAGGGAGCATTTGCTACCTTACCCCAGGTAACAGTGCTGAAGCCCCAATGGGCCTCCTCAGAGCTGTGCCTGCTATTGAGTGGGCGCAGAACCAAAGAAGCCTGTGTAGGGCTCTCCAGCCAGAGAGGGAGCATATGATTCAGCAGCACACACTGCCGCCATCTCCGTCCTGTCCTCCCCTCCTTCCAACCCCTACCTCCCTCCTGCCCTGAAAAGCTGCCAAGTGGCAGTGATACCCCCGGCCACTCCAGCACTAGGTTCTCCTGGGGCTGAGGCCCATTGTTGACTGGCACTGCTTCAGCATGAACCACCAGCAGGAAAGTGCTTTACAGCACTTTCATCATACCCAGAGCCAACAGTATAAGCATACCGCTAGTGCTGGACACTATAGGGGACCCTCAGTCAGCTTGTCTTACCAGTTGTGGTGAAAATCCTGGATTTTTGACCATTTCCCCTATCTTGGAGCCTTCTAATCCCACCCAGTGGAATCGCTAGACAGATGCTTGGGTCCAGGCCACACTGGGTGATACTAGCCAAAAAAATTTTAAATCTTGGTATTTTTGAATAATAGCACCATGTTACATATCGTTTGATGTGTAATTTCATGAGGAGTGCAGTGAAACAAACCATGTTGAAATATCTCTACTCTATCAAAAGTTAGAACCAAAAAACCAGCGGGGCGGGGCAACGGTGCATCACCAATGGTGCGTTGCCCTGACAACTGCATGGGAGGAGGTCCATCATGGGGGTGACATGCTGGCCTCCCATGCTGGGTGATGCAAACTGTAGTGATGCTACTGGTCCCACCCAAGGCTTCTTTGGTGCTTCTGTTTCCCAAAAGATAGCTGAGTCATCCTGATGCTGTAAGCATTACAATGGATGTTGCTCTGTACTTTAGCATCTTCATCGTCCCTTTCAACTGATTCTGAAGAACCTTAAAGTAATAGAGATACTCAAGTATCTCAGAAGGATACTATTCAGAAAAAAAGGAAAGGGTTTTAAAATATCATTTGCAGCAAGCAGTATTTTACAACAAATTTTGAGTTTTGTACTGGAGATTTTTATTACAAGGAGGCTAAACCATTTGTTGACATTCACAATATCACTGAAACAATGATTGGAAGCAGGAGTGAGGTCAAAACAACCTTCTCTTGGACTGCAACATTGCTTCAGTTCAGAAAAGAACACTTAACAGAATCCAGCTAACCCTTGTTTATTTCAGTATAATGCTAACTGTGTATTAGACCTGGGAACAGAAGTATTGAACTGAGTAGGTTTCAGTCATGCAAGGAAGGCAGGCCATTTTTGCCAATCCCTTCTGCAGCCCCATGTCCTCCTGAAAGCTGAGGATCAAGATTTTCAGGGGGCTGAGAGATCTGCACAGAGAAGGAGAGACTGGCAGAAATCACTCCACCTTGCAAAAATGGAAGTTCTTGGAACACAACAAAATACAGAAACTGGCCCAGGGAAGGTGGGAATGGCGGAGCCCGACACGACAGCACAGATGGGAGGAGCCCCATTGCAAGGCCTGGGGCTTTCCTCGGGGGAAGGGGACAAAGGACCTCCGACTGCTTCCCGGTGCCCACAGGATACAACAGTCGCCATTTTGGCACCACTGCTCTGCCAGGTGCCAGGAACCATAGGATTGGGCTGCCTGACTCAGTGAGGACCTAAGCTATATAGATCTTGGAGGCCCCTTGTTAAAAAAATTAGACCAAAATTTGCTGCACAAGCCGTGCGTGTGTATTTCCGCACACATAAAATTTGAAAAGCCTCCTCACAAATTCTGGGGAAAAATTTTTTTTGTCTTTGCGGATTGTGAGGCCCTAAGCTATAGCTTGTTTAGCTTATGCAGAGCAGGAGTGTTTGTATTTTTCTGTCTAACTTTTCTCCCCCTTTCTCACTTGCTTCCTCACTCTTCCCCCATTCCACACCATGTAATACACAGCACATTTACAGTTGGTCCTCAGTAGCTGTGGAGAACCATTCCCAGATCCCCATGGATACCGAAACCCATGGATAAGTGAATCTGTGAGTCAGTTCAATAATACTTCCAGATGTGACCATAAATGTTCTCCACTCGCATCCAGAGGTGTTCTGAGGCCTGCAGAGGCCATACATGGCCTCTGCAAAAAGGCTTCTGGAGGTGCTAGGAAGGTATCCGGTGTTCGTAAAAATAGCAAGTGCCTTTCAGGCATCTCTGGAGGCCTTACTGAGGCTCGCAGAGGCCACACATAGCCTCTATGGGTCTCAGAAAGCCTCCCGGACGTGATCAGAGAACACCTCTTACCACGGGGGTTCATCTACTCATAAGTGCATGTTATGGCTCAGTTTCACTTTTCATAGCACTCCATGCATTTTTCTTCTCCACTCTCTGCTTGTCAGCTGCAGCTTCACAACCCACCAATAATTAGGTTGTGACCCACCAAGTGGGTCATGACCCACAGTCTGCGAAACCCTGCTCTGCGAATCTCAAAAGCGGGCTTTATTTGGTAAGTGCTTTCCCATGGTGACACCGGAGCCATAAAACTTCCTCCCTAAGAGGACCCACCAAAGCCTTTCTTAAGCTACATTCAGAAACTGTTGCAAAACCTTCCTATTTCCATATACCATCAATAGCTTGATTGTTTGAAATGAATTCATGGGTTTAATTGTTTATGTTATAGGTCACTGTTTTACTAATTTCAAATATATACTCTAGCATTCAGAGCACGATACCATAGTCTTTCGAGACTGAAGGTTGCCAACACTCAAAACACTCTAGCAGTATTATGAGTTCCCTAAAAGAGCAACACACAATATTGCATGCATTTAAGTTTTTTTTTTTACCTCAGCTGAAGGAATCTAGGCTGCAGTCCAAAGCCTATATGATTTACTATCTATACATACAAATAAATCACATGGTACATGTTTCATTCCAAAAAGCAGTAGGGAAGCTCACATGGATGCATACAAATATATCCAACCATGGAAAACTTCCATGTCAGAGTGTTTTCTAACCCAGTTGTGTCATTGGTGTATTTTTTTCTATAAGTGGTCCAGCCCGGAGGGGGGGAGGTATACTTATTTACAATTTACCACTTAGAGTAGATAACTCAGTTTTCAAACTCTCGTTCAATATTCCTGCCTCAAATGCAGAAGTGGAAAGACCACCTCATTTAGTAGTAGTCATAGTAAGCACAGTAGGCAACCCTACCTAGATATTAAATTCAGATGCATGACTGGATATACTATTATTCTATGTAAACTCTACTTAGCAGACCCAAAAACTACTTTACTACAGGTAGATTATCCCTCCAGACATCCAAAATCTGGACTATTCCAAAATCCGGACATTCTTATCCAAGACATTTTTTTTTTAAGTGCAGAAAACGGTAAAGTGCAGAGCTGAGCAGCCCGCACATTATGGACTGTTGAAAGAGCACTTGGTAAGCATGCTTGGTAAGCATGAACGGAGGAGCTGTGAAAGCAGTATTGCACAGTATGAAGGAGCACTTGTGTTGTGTTTTCTGTAGTGTGAACACTAGAAGGTCTTGTGCTCATTCTCACATACAGTGCAGGTAGAGGCTGTAAGTTCTGTTCTCTGCTCTGTAGTGTGTACCTGTACCTGTACAGACATTGTTGACAAATGTCAGACAGGCCAGCAGACACCCGTGCAGTTCAGCGTAAAGAGGAAGAGGAAGCATTTTTCATTATTTATGCAATTATTCCAAAATCCAGACAAAACCAAAATCCAGACATCTTCCCATCCCAAGCAGTTCAGATAAGAGATACTCAACCCAAACTAGTGTGCAATATCAGTAATTTAATTATCTCAAAACTGAAAAAATGGAGTCCAAATTTTTTCTCCCACACAGTTCAAATAGTTTAATGTCATCTGCACCTTCTTAAAGAGAAATGGAGAATGAGACTAAGGGCAAAATCCTAACCAGGTCTACTCAGAAGCAAGTCCTATTTGGTTCAATGGGACTTACTCTCAGAAAAGTGTGGTTAGGATTGCAGCCCAATACATTATCTGAAGGTTTTGTCTTAATTATGTGTGTAGAAACATAAAGCTATTTATCCTTAATGCAGTAATACCCAAATTTCATAGGCATTCTGAAACTAACAAGTAATATATTTTTGAAATGCACAATAATACTTAGAAATATCAAAATACAACTGCATATAACAAAACCATATAGCAAGTCCTAAAAATAATATCCCAGAAAAATGGCATATATTTTGAAAACCTGCTCAGCTACTAAAGACAACTCATTTAAATTCAGGAATCAATCTGTAGTAGGCAACTAGCTTTTAACTACATTTATTTTTAAATCCTGCATGAGGAGCAACAAGAGATTCCTTGGAAATGTGTAGATTTTATATACCTTTCTCTCAAAAGTAAGGGATCATTAATAAAATATTAATTAAAAAAAAAATGGGTAGTTACCTGTATTCCTGTCTGGTAAAATACAGCAATGCTTCTGCAGAATGCCAGGCAAAACCTATTACAGCAGGTACAAAACAAAACAAAACACATTTTGTTACTATTTTGGAAAATAAAGGCATGCATAAATAACTATAAATCAAAAAGATCATTTTGGAAGGGGACAGGTTCACATAGTACCTTTGGCTATCTTTAACTATAGGAAGATTATCAAATTTCTAAAAGAAGCAATAACCAGTTTCCTTTTATTATGCAGTATAGACATTCCAAGTGTCTGAAAGTCCAAGTTGAGTTAAAAATTACAGAGCAAAAAGAAAACAAAGATGTTTCATATTACAAAAAGAAGATTGCAGTAAGAAGCAAGAGTCTTCTGTGCATTGTCTCTGCTGAACTAATATAAAGGGAGCCGCACATAGTGCTTGCAGTTGATCAATACGTGAAATCATAAGATCTTTTTCACTGGGTGCTTACCCCAACTACTCTAGGCAATAAACATACTTATTAACAGTAATTGAAAGCATTGTTTTTCAGTCACTGGACTAGCACCAGGCCTTGTGAGTACCTGCAGGGCTCCCCAGCTACTTGTAAGTGAAAGCAGAGCGATCGCGCTCCACTTCCAGTTTTGCGGAAGTGCATTCGCTTTCAAGCAGCTGGGGAGCCCTGCAGGTGCTCACGCAAGGCTCCCCACACCCCAGGAAGGCTGCCGCAGGGACTGGTGAGTACATCCCAGTCCCTGCAGCCCCGTTAGCGACACGCGTCGCTGCCTTCCCCCCTGCCCCCGCTCCTTAAGGGGGCAGAGGCCAGGGCCCTCAGGCTAGGGCATCTGAATACCACTGCTATAAATAATTAAATTAAAATGAATAATTAGAAATAATTAAAGTAAAACACAGAAATAAGGGGAGATGAAATGGGGAAGCCAGCCCTGTTTCACCAAGTGAATTCTTTCTGTAGCCTGTTTGCAAAAACCTCAAACCCCCCCCCCCAAAGCCATAAGATTTTCAGCAGTACCCAATGCCCAGTTCAATTTAAGTTCTTATATTTAAGCCAGTTCAGTGTGATTAGGGACAAAATCAATGTTAAATCCAACATGGTTTTTTTTGGGGGGGGGAGGGGGGGCTAGATTGAGACTGAGATTTAAAGCTTCCCTCTAAACAGCACTAAAATGATGAGAAGAAATGAGACTCCACTCCAGTTGTGTAGCTAATGATCGTGTAGTCCGGTGCCAAGCTCAAAATGTTGCCCTGAAAGTGATATCACAACAGGAAGTGACATCACGCCTGGGCTTTTTAAAAAGAGAAAATTGGGAGGAACCCACCTCCTCACTCAAACAGCTCACCACCCACTTGCTCTGCTGCTTCCCACCAGTCGGGGCATAGCTAAGGCATCTATCTGCTACCTGGGGTCAAAGAAGATTTGTAGCCCCCCCAGACAAAATCAAATTTAATTAAGTAAATAAATAAAAAGTATGCCCATTATTGGTCAAAGATACTGTGCTGGGATGAAGAGGAATGGTTATTTTCCCCTTGCTAAATATAAGAGGGGCACCACTTGTACAAATTATACAAATTATAATGCTGTTGTACAAATCTATGGTAAGGCCACACCTGGAGTATTGTGTCCAGTTCTGGTCGTCACATCTCAAAAAGGACATAATGGAAATGGAAAAGGTGCAAAAGAGGGCAACTAAGATGATTGCTGGGCTGGGGCACCTTCCTTATGAGGAAAGGCTACAGCGTTTGGGCCTCTTCAGCCTAGAAAAGAGATGCCTGAAGGGGGACATGATTGAGACATTCAAAATTAGGCAGGGGATGGACAGAGTGGATAGAGAGATGCTCTTTACACTCACACATAACACCAGAACCAGGGCACATCCACTGAAATTGAGTGTTGGGAGGGTTAGGATAGACCAGGGGTGTCCAAAGTTTTTGGCAGGAGGGCCACATCATCTCTCTGACACCGTGTCGGGGGCCAAATTAATTTACATTTCAAATTTGAATAAATTTACATAAATGAATATATTAAAGATGAACTTATATGAATGAATGAAGGTCTTGCAGTAGTTCAAGGCCTATAAAAGGCCTTGCACAAAGCAAGGCTGGCATTTCCTTTCCTGCTGCTACTGCATCACAGACGTGAAACAACAAGCAGTGGAGGAAGCCCTCGTCCCACAGCTCACTCAAGAGGCCAAACAGTTGCCCTCATGCTGAGAGCAGTTGCATCGGGCCAGCATGGGCTCCAACAAATCTCTGGAGGGCCAGAGGCTCATTGGAGGCTAGGGGCTCCCTGAGGGCCACATAGAGAGGCCTTGAGGGCCGCAAGTGGCCCCCGGGCCGGGGTTTGGACACCCCTGGGATAGACAAACGAAAATATTTCTTTACTCAGCATGTGGTTGGTCTGTGGAACACCTTGCCACAGGATGCAATGACGGCATCTGGCCTGGATGCCTTTAAAAGGGGATTGGACATGTTTCTGGAGGAAAAAGCCATTATGGGTTACAAGCCATGATGTGTATGTGCAACCTCCTGATTTTAGAAATGGGCTATGTCAGATGCAAAGGAGGGCACCAGGATGCAGGTCTCTTATTTGCTCCCTGGGGCATTTGGTGGGGCTGCTGTGAGATACAGGAAGCTGGACTAGATGGGCCTATGGCCTGATCCAGAGGGGCTGTTCTTATGTACCTCCTTAGCTACGCCACTGCTACACTCAAGTAGTGGTTCCAAACCTATTAGCATTAGAATCCACTTTTTAAAAATACACACCATCAGGACCCACCTAGCTTTACAAGACTAAAAAAGAAAAGATAAAACTTACCAGCTCAAGTAAGCTTTTTACTATACTATTGGGGGT
Source organism: Tiliqua scincoides (assembly GCF_035046505.1). Classification (NCBI taxonomy): domain Eukaryota; kingdom Metazoa; phylum Chordata; class Lepidosauria; order Squamata; family Scincidae; genus Tiliqua; species Tiliqua scincoides. Next base: position 166,690,068 of record NC_089821.1, on the reverse strand, counting down.
GTGTGGACTGCCTTCTGGAGCATTTGTTGAGCTCTATGGGTATAGGATCAGGACAGTTCTGGTAGTCTTGCACTCCCTTTCGTCTGTCCTCCCACATGAGCCAAGGTGCATCTGCTTTCTCACAAGTAAACACAAGAGTGTGGCTAACAATGCAATCCTAACTTGCGATGGAACAGGCAGTCCAGCATGTCTGTGCTGTAACCAGTGCAAGTTTCAGGCAGACAGAGGCTAACCCTGAGGCAATGGGAAACTTTTCCCCTTACCCCAGGGAGAGCCACTGAAGTCCCAATGGGGTTGCCCAGGGCTAGGATCTGGCATAACTGCAGGGTCTTGGCCCCACCTCCTGCTCCCCACCCACCTGCCCCTGAAGAGTAAACACGTTAGGTGTTTACTCTCCTCAACAGCCTAGAGGGGAGACTAAGAGTAAGTCCAGGGTAAGTCCCAGCAGACACTGTGAATCAGCGTGGACCTGCGCCAGCAAGATTTGACCTTGTAGGTGGATCAGGCTGGGAAGAAGGTTTGGCTTTGGTGGGCACGGCTGCCACCAAACTAACATCCTTTCGGGCCAGTTGCAACCATGCCCACCCCATCTCATCCCCATGCCACACCATTCCACCCCCTGCGCTGGGACTACCTGCTCTAGCAGGCCTCCTAATGTCTGCTGACATGTGTGCAGGAAGTCTCTGGCCTTCCCACCACCAGTATGTCAGCTGCTTGGACTGCTGCTAAGTGCTTTAGCTGCGGAACATGAGCTTCAGTGGCACTAATCTTCAATAAGATTGAATTATAACAGAGAATTTCAAAATTAGCAACTACATTCCTCTACCCCCCCCCACCCCCGTAATGAGACTGAAAGAAATCCTTGCAGTATTGGCATCTGAACCAAGATTTTGAGCAATTATGAAAATATATTAAATAGCTAGATAGTTACAAATCAAATATTTGTAGCCAATATCCCCCTTCTTGGACCTGATCCTGTGGTGTGGGCCAACACAGACCCTGCACCAACTATTTAGCTAGCACAAGACCAAGTAGACCCCCCCCCCCCACACATGGTGGAGACTTATTCCCATGAAAGGAAACAACAATTCCCTCACCCAACAGAAACCTCCACAACTGCCCCTCCCACTATGTAGTGGTTACCATTCTGGTGCCGCTGTATTGGCATGGGGGGAAGGAAACTGGTAGGACTGGGCTCTTACTTCCTTAATTGATTTTTATCCCACCCACCCCCACAAGACAGGTGCTCAAGGCAGCTTGCAACACATAAACATGAATAATACACATGACAATAAAACAGTATCGACTCCCAAACCAATAAATAAAAATAATAACGTAACATCACATTATAGAATTATAAAAAATATCAAACATGGCATTTGCAGCACCAGAAAATTAGAATAAAAGCAGAACACAGCAGCAAAATCAGCACACATAAAACCACGACAACATTGGATTACAGCCAGTCCAGGATAAAACAGCACAAAGGAGTCTATCTATACAAATTGCAAACTGAAGGCCCGATCCAGAGCCTTGCACACCAACTCACTGCTAGCACGCACTGTTGCAAACGTGCCGTAAGGCATGTTTGCGAGCCCTTACCTTGGGCCCAGTGCCAGTGTGACCCTGTGGTGGGCCAGCTCTGGAGCTGAGCCGGCGTTCCACACCCTGGCAGTTGCCTGGAACGCCTGGCAGCAGAGAGGTGAGTGGGGGCTGTGGGATCAGGCAGGGTGGAGGCATTCTGGGACAGGAGGAGGCAGTGGGAACACAGGCGGACGGCAAGGAGGAGGCGTGGCGGGGGAAGGAGCAGGGAGAACAGGGGGCGGGATTGGTGGAGCTCTGTTGCACTGGATCCTGAGCCCCATGTAGGACCGTGCAGTCCAACACAGGACTCTTCGATTCTGTGGTAGCTCCAGAGCTTCTATACAATAGAGTAGCCCCACTGCACATAGCCCCAATTCCCATTACCCAGGGGAAGGGGACAAAAGTCCCCTTCCCCCGAAGAGCCGCCAGCAGCTGCCTGGTTGCACTCAGGATGCCACGGCAGCCATTTTGGTGCCGCAGCAGCCCCACATGCCGGGCAGCTCAGGATTGGACTGTAAGATGCTATCAGATTATCAGGGTGCTATCAGATTTTGGACAAAACCTTGTTACTCCAGTAACAAAGTTGTGGCTTCTGCATACATAGGAAGTTTCATAGATATGCCAAAATATATAAATTTTTGATTTAAAAAAAGCAAACAAGCTTGGTGTGAACTGATCATGACCCCCAGGAGACAGGGAATACTGAACTCAAGAAGAAGAAAAAATAACAGCAGAACTCGGGGAGGAGCAGAAATAGGGAACTGACCTCCTTAAGCCTTTTCGGCATTAGGGTTGGCAAAATGCAGCCTTCTGATGCAGGTTCCTATTCTTCAGCCTATCACTTAAGTCACTTTTGAATTCAATAAAATTGTTGCAATATCATTTGTTTTTGATATTCTATGCTTATTAAATTGTGCATATCCAGAGGCCCAGTTCTGATTCACTTCTTTAGATGTTGTCTACTAAATGTATGTGATCAGAAATAAGTTATGATGTTCTACTTCTTAGAAAACCTAGCAAAGAAGGCACTCTGTACCCACAAAGCTGTTAGGATCAAATTATTAGCAAACCCTGAAGCAAAGAAGGGATCACCCATTTGGTTTGATTGGCCAATCAAATCAAGTTGCCAGCTACCATGGCTACCACAAAAGCAGCTCCGTCATAGAAGCTAGTCTGTCACTATGATTCATTACATTACATAATGGTTACAGACTTTATTTTTAGATTGTGACAACTCCCCCCCCCCACTTCCTATCTGCCTTTTCTAGAACTGATGCACTTTGGTGACAGAAGAATCCTTTTTGTTGCCATTTACTTATTTAAAAGGTGACTATGGAAACCATAGGGAAGTAGAAAAGGCAGCTGTCATTTTGCAAATGAGTCAGGATCTCAGAGGTTACTGCTTAATTATAGCAGTAGCTATCAATAGTTCTTCCTCTTGCCAACATCTCGCATAATTGCAATATTTCTACCCAATTCAAAAGGCTCCATGCTGTCAATGATAAAACCCTGAAGTAAATTAAAAGACAAAAACTGCAATAGCATTTTTTTTCCAGAATCAATACTCTGATTAGGAGGCAATTACAAGCCTTGAAAATATAAGGGAAAACTTTTCCACTTCTAGGAATTTCAATATAAATTCAAGTACAATTGTCATTTCTTGGCTTTTCTCATAACATCATCTTTCATAAATGTTCCACTCAAACGACAGGACTCTGCAGCTTTTCTTCTTAGATTTATTTTTCTGTCTCTAAAAAGTATGAATTTTTTTTAAAACAGTTCAATTTGTTTTTATTTTCATGACCTAGATGGAAATAAAAATAGACCAATAAGAATTTTTCTTTCCTAGAGATTTATTTTGGGAAATGCCTGTATCAGTTCACTGTGTGTGGTGAACACGGCTTGGTGACATTTCATTCATGTGGAGATTAGTTCAAACACAATCCAGCCTACCTGCTCTGAGTATATTCACAGATTTATATTTCCCACACAGTAATAATTATCATGTGATATTCTCTGAAACAGTTTATCTAGCACTGGTCATGCAAATTCATCTAGGAAGGCTTGCTTCTTCCCACTCAGTGGCCCGTCTAAATCTTGTTTGTACACGTACTTGTTTGTACATGTCAGAAAGAATATTATGCAGAGAGTACACACACACCAAAAAAATACCCTATGAACAGAGCAACCACATTAATTTTCAACTTAGGACACAACTAGGTGAGCTAGGTGATTCAGAATCAGAGCTCCCACTTTTTTTATAAAAAAAAAGGGTAAATGCAGGTGCAGGGGACCCAGATTTGGATCAGGAACACAGCGCCGAAGGAGGGGGATGTAAACTCCAAGGATGTGCTGATCCACTGTGGCAGCCTTTGGGACTCGGCGAAAGACTTTAGGCAGGGAAGGAGGGGACAGGCAGCACAAGCGAGAGGACAGAAGCAGCAGGCTGGTGCGCATGTCGCCAGCAGCAGCCAGGAGGCTTATGACCCGGCTCCTTTGCGGAAGGAAGTCAAAGTCTGAGTCTCTTTGCAGTCAATGGGGCTCCCTCCCGTGGAGGAGAATACTAGGACTGCACATTCATTGTTCCCAAGAAAAACTCCCAAATCACATCCACTTTCAAAACACATGTAACTTGAGCCCACACCATTCAGGGAAAACACATACAACGATCCCATATCTGTAGATCCTGTGTCCAAGGATTCACTTATCCGTGAATTGTGTCCATGGTCCCCCTGCGCACACCCCCTCTGAAGGCAAGGGAAGCTCTGCTCCCCTCACCTCAGGATGATTGAGCCCAGCAGAGGCCACACACACCAGCTTCTGCCAGGCTTCCCCAGGACTCCTGATGCCCTATAAGGCATTAGAAATGTCACTTCCGGTTTTTCAAAAAAACTGGAAATTAATTTTTTCACTCTAAGGTTCAATCTGAGCCTGGCGGAGGCTGTGGATAGACATGTGCAGCCTCTGCTGGGCTCAGACAACCCTCCAAAGGCAAGGAAAGCAGCGCTCCCCTCACCTCTGGGGGGGTGGGTGGGAGAGCATTTCCTGGTATCAGCAGTTTCAAGCAATTGCAAGGGGAGGGTTCTGTAATAGAAACCCCATGGATACATTCTCTGACATTTCTTCAGGGATTTTCCATATTTACTAGACTATGTATATGCAAAAGTCCTTGTCAGTGCTGTCAGTCTGTGCACATTCTCAATTCATTCATGTGAAATGCAGTCAACTACATTAACTCAACATACATACCAGATATAAGATATAGTATTTAATATCACAGATCTTATTTCTTTTTTAAAAACTCACTTCTGTCACAACTTACAGTTCTTGAACATGAAGAACACCTAGCACTTTTCACAGGAATTCTGTAACAATCTATTCTTTGAGACTAGCTATATATCACAGGGTTTCATTTTGTACAGGACCAAATTTCAAATGCTGCCTTTCCTTCTGGCATTTTATTCTAAAAGCAATATGGCTAGAAACAACAATCCTTTTTGCTAACACTTATTGTCAGCACCGCTGAATGAACCATGGAAGCAACTTATGCAAGACACGTGGGTGGCAACTGGAGAAGAGACTAGCGGAATGAAAGCGGTTGATATAGAAACATGGGATTGAAGGAGTGCAGAGATAGCAGAAATGAGGCAAGAGATGTCATTGTTGAAATGTCAGTCTATCAGGGAGGAAGAGAGAAAAATACATTTCAGTGATGTTGCACTGATCGTGTATATAAGGATTTTTTTTCTTCTATCGTGTTAGGAAGCATTCACAGGTCCCCTATACCAATATCCTACCCTATGAGATTATCCTAAATTTAAAAGCATCCCAATCTCAGAGGCAAATGAATATGCATTATCAACTACCTTTCAGTGACTGGGAATAAGTCAATGAGCTGCATTGTACAGTGTCTACACTAGAGTTACACAACTAAAAACTTGAATGCTTGCATCTTGAGTTGTCATGGATTTTGTGATCTTCTAAGGCAAGCAGCAAAACAGAACCTTTTAAACCAGCTGGTGGGCCACCATACGGCTTGCATTCAGCTTGGTGAGACACAAGCAGTGCTCCCTAGACCTAGATCATGGAGTCCCCAAACTTCCAGCGACAGGGTCACATCACTCCATCTTGCTCTTACGATGGGCCAGAGTAGGGCAATTATTGAAAATAATGTATATGCTTTGTATATAACTCTAAGGGCGCAATCCTAACCCCTTATGTCAGTGCTTTCCAGCACTGGCATAGCGGTGCCAATGGGACGCGTGCTGCATCCTGCAGTTGGGTGTCACTCGCAGAGGCCTCCATAAAATAAGGGAATGTTTATTCCCTTACCTCAGAGCTGCACTGCCCTTATGTCAGTGCTGAAAAGCACTGACAAAAGGGGTTAGGATTGTGCCCTAAGAATCTTTGCAATAGAAGAAAACTGTGTGCACAACATGCAGCTGCAGGGTTGCTTGCTGTCTCTCTAAGTGAAAGCAACCCAACCCAGCAGCTACCTTACCTAGCAGGGGGAAAAAAGTGTGTGGTGGCAGGTGGGCATGGGCGGGGGAGTACAGAAAGAAGAGAGTGGTGGAGTGTACACAATTATAATGCCACCAAGTTCAGCAGGCCAGTCATATGGACTGGATGTGGCTCTAAAGCAGTGTTTCCCAAACTGTGGGTGAGGATGCAATAGTGGGCCATGAGTTGATTTTTGGTGGGTCATGAAAATTTTTTGAAACATTAAGAAAAAACAACTTTGCAAGCACACTTGCCTGGTTTGCAGAAGAGAATCATTAGCTGAAATGCTAACCTATGGTATGAGGTTCATTCCCCAAATAGAAATGTCACATTTTCCTATTTTCTCTAGTAATTAGTGTTAATCACTAATCACCAGTTAATTAATCACTCATAGTTCATGAATGAACTCAGTTTCAGCCTTTTTGCCTGGAAGTCCCTAACTGCACATCTTGCTCTCCAGCCTTCTGGGTATCCTGGAATGACAGTAAAGGTGGTGGGAGGAGGAACAGGAACTCAATTTCTAGGGAGCATATAGCAAATGGCTATACACACACACACTGTATGTAAGGTCTCCAGCAGTTTCAGAAGCACAGGTCCATTGTTAGCATTATTCTAGATTTGATTTTGTCCAGTGGGCTGCAATAGACTGTCATTTCAAAAAGTGGGACTTGGTTCTAAAAGGTTTGGGAAGCACTGTCCTAGACCAGTGGGTCCCAAACTGGTGGGTCACGATCCACCAGCCAAGGTAGCATTTGTCCCCAGTGGCGTAGCTCTATAGAGCTACACAGTGCCATGCGGCAGCACATGGCACTTCAGGTCTCCCCTGGGGGGTAACAGGTCCTCCGGCCCCCCAGCAATTTGGTCCACTGAGCCTTTAGCCACTGGCTGCAGGAGTGGTGGGCAGGAGTGGTGGGCACCTATGCAGCAGTCAGTTACTTGGAGCTATGTCACCCGCTTCCAGGAGAGCAGGCAGAATAGCTCTAAGGTGCGTGACTGCCCCAAGACAGGTTGCAGCTTTCTCCTCTGCTGTAGTCAGTGCAGTTGCCCTCAAAGCGATGCTGCCCGCTTCAGAAAAAGTGGACAGCATCACTTGAAAGTGCAGCTGCTGGGAGTAAAGGCAGCTGCTTCTTCCGAAACGGCCACCTTCGCTCTCAGCAAGCATGCCGAGACGACTGACTGCAGAAGCGACAGGCAGGTTCTCCTGCCCACCGCCTCTGTGGTCATCCTTGGAGCAAAGCCAGCCACTTCAGAAGAAGTGGCTGACCTCGCCCCAAGCATTTCGGAAATGACTGTGGTGACATCATCATGTACACTGCAATTACTTCCAGGGCAGCCTGGGCCGGCATCTCAGGTGTGATCTGGGAAAGGGCAAGCCTCAGCTATGCTACCACTTGTCCCAGCCCCTTTAAAGGGCAGGGAGGAGGGACATCAGCAGTGCGATCCTCAGGACTGTGCTGCTGTTGGGAACAGGAGAAGTTTTTTTTTTTACTTACCGGCAGCCAATGCCAGAGTCCTGGGGGGCCTTCTGCAGGACTCCCCATGCCTCCAAACATCTAAAAGAAGAAGAAGAAAAACTGGCACTTCCAGATTTCATCACATAACTGGAAGTGCCTGTTTTCAAACTATTTCATTCATTCGATTTGTAATCCACCTTTCTCCCTGAAGGACACCCAAGGCGGCCAATAACAATCAAATACATAAAATACAAAAACGATAAAATATAGCTAAAAACTATATATATATAATAGATGATAAAAACAGACAATATAAAACAAAGCAGCCAGCAGCAAGAAATGTCATTAAAATACATTAAATAAATTCCTAAAAGCAGCCATTATAGGACCTTAAAGCTTTCCTAAACAAAAATGTCTTCAGGCCTCACCGGATGGTTAACAAAGAAGAAGCTGTCCACAGTTCACGTTTGGAGTTTATGTGTTTGGAGGCGTGGGGAGCCCTGCAGAGGGCTCCCCAGACACTCCAGGACTCCAGCGCTGGTTTCTGGTAAGTATTAAAAAAAAGCTCCCATACCTGGCAGCAGCGCAATCCTGGGGATTGTGTTGCTGACATAACCCCTCACACACACACACACACAGCTCCCAACTCCCATGCAGAAGTTTGGAAAGCATTGCTCTAGAGACCATAATGGTAGCATACTTTAAAATAAAGGGTAGCTGTCTTCCTGTAAGCGGCTAAAATCTAGATATTTCAAAGGATTTCTTGGCAAGTTAGAGGGATTGTTTGGCTTCGAGATCAATTTTATGTATGCTGAATGAAGGAGAATTGGCATTCTCAATTAAGAACTCCATTTGCTTAGCAGGAATAATACATGGCAGATTAAAAGTCGGTGACAACTTCTAGTTCACTACACTGAAGAGAAAAGGAAGCGACTAATAGTTAGCCTGCCTGTTTCAGAGAGTGAGGCGATTGATATTGCTTTCCCTTGATGAGCTGAACTGGCTAGCTACATTGGAGCCGACCCCATGCAGTGATGGGACAAACGGAAAAAGCATTGTTCCTGAGCCCTACAGGAGCCACTCTGCACATGACAGGTGCAGACTGCAGCCCTAATGGACATATCCTAGAAGGTGTAAATTAATGGTGTTTTAACTATGCACTTAAGAACATTGGTTTAAATAAATCGTCCAAATGCTTCATTTTTTCTGGATTGTGACCATTCATCTCCATTCAAACAGGAATGTCCACAGAGGCTCTCCATGAAAATCTTATAGCATCAAACAACTCCATGTTTTCAAGTAAATGTTAGGAATTGCACTAGATTTAAAGGAGGCAGAGAAAATGAATGGGCAGTTTTATAAGTTTTATGTTTCACAAAGCCAGTTTTATAATTTAGAGCCTCTTACTACAGATTGTGAGTTAATACAATTCATGCCTGCAGACGACTGAGAGGACTATAATGAAGTCGCATTTGTCCATAAACCATTCAGTCAAAGCAGCCTTTCACCAGTGGCATAGTGAGAGACACGCTCTCTTCTCTCCCTCTCCATTTGCAGCTTCACAACAACTGCATAATTAAACACTTGGAGTAGCAGGTATAAGGTCAATGCTGCGGAATGTTGTCAGCAAATAAATGCCCCAGGCTTGGAAACAAACCTCTCCACTTTGACGTCTGCTTCCCAATAAATGTCTCAGCATAAGGAAGGTGAGCGCTGAGATAGAATGCATTCTAGTGACAGTTTTCTATTACCTCTGACTTTATCTGCTAATTAGCTGCAAATCTGAGGGGCAGTTAAAGCTATAAACACAGTAGGGGGTCGCCAAAGGGGCAGGTAGAATGTGGGAGGGCGGAAAGTGTTTCAAAGTTACAATATGAAAAAAGAAACAGCTAAGCCTTTAGCCAATCTTGTCAAGCAAAAGATAAAAATAAAAGCAAAAGGTTGTAGTACATGCAAGTTATGCAAATCCCAGTCATTGCAAATCACAGGGATAGCTCTTCAACATCCATTATTCTGACAATGTGCAGGTGCCCCCTGGTATCCACTGATCTGGTATCTGTGGATCTGGTTATCCACAGTTTCCATCTGCCCCTCCCACCACTTTACCTTTGTTTAGGTGTATTACATTAGCAACAGGAAGCAGAAAACAGGAAGTGAATGTGTGCTCTTAGTCTCCCTTCTAGGTTGCAGGCTGCTTGCCTATTTGTCTGGCTGTAAACTTTTTCTTCATAGTATTTGTATAAGCAAGACACCTTATCACTTTGTGTTAATGTAATCCACCTAAACAAAGGTAATAGGGCATAGGGGGCCACATGGGAAGCAGGTAACCACAGAAACAAGGTTCCAGAATCTGGGGGAAGGGCAGGAAAGTATCCCTCACACCTATATTGTCAACACAATCATGTAATTGTCAAATAAGTCATTTTCAAGACTCAGGACAGTTAGCAATGGAAAGGTTCTTGAAAGCTTCTTGGCTTGATTGCTACAAAGCATCTTGTGTGGAGCTAACCTTGGAGACTGCTTAGAAAGAACAGCTGGCATCTGGGCTGAAGGAGTGCTAGCTTCCAAGCATAACTCAAAATGTTGGCTTATGATGAACTACACCTGAGGTTCTCAAACTGGAGCATCATGACTCCCCAGCCCGAGAAGCTCTGCCTCTGGCCCCTTAAGGAGTGAGGGAAGGGGATAAGGCAGCAATGCAATCACCAGGATCACGCTGCTGCCAGAGACCAGAGGGTTTTGTTTTTTTTTAAAAAAAACTCATCTGCAGCCAGTGCCAGAATCAGGGGGAGGGGTTCTAGGGAGCCCACGGAGTCTTCTGCAGAGCTCCCTGCACATCCAGACATCTAAAAGTAGCAAAAAATTATCACTTTCAGTTTTGTCACAGAACTAGAAGTGCCTGTCTTGTTATTTTTAGATGTTTGGTTATGTGGGGAGCCCTGCAGAGGGCTCCATGGGCCCCCAGACTCCCAAGGACTCCGGCACTGGCTTCAGGCAAGTTTTAAAAAGCCTTCCCATCCCCAGCAATAAGTGCGATCCTGGGGATCATGTCGCTGCCTTAGCCCTCCCCCCTCATACACGTACCTCAGTTCACAAACTCCCAAGGAGTTTGAGAAACTCTGGACTACACCATTACTGTATTTTGTTTCACTTTGTACCAAGAAGACACAGCAATTTTAATGGATGTCCCCGCCCCGACAGAACCTGGAATTCTTGCAAAATCAACTACCCCTATGGGTTAAGAATTTGAAATATCAGAGGGGTTTGTGAAAGAATTTCAGACAGTGATTCTCCTCTCAAGAGAATTTGTCCACTCATGAGTAAATGCCTACATGTGGCTCAGTTTCACTTTCCAGAGGATTCAATGCATTTTCCTTGTCAGCTTGGAGGGGAGGGGGACTTCCTTCTTGAGAGTTTTTCAGGGGCTGAATTCATCAGATCGGGACCATTCTGGTAGCACTGCATTCCTCTCAGCCTGCTCTCTGAAGTGGAATGAGGAAACTTTGCCTACTCACGATTAAACACAAACGTGCAGTTCAGTTTCACTTTCCATAGGGCTCAACACATTTTCTTTGTCAGCTATTGGCTTGTTAGTTTCACAACCCACCACTGGTGGGGCACAACTCACACTTTGAGAAACACTGCTTTAACTGTACTCCCTCATGACTGATCTTCTTTCACTATTGTCCAATGAAAATGGATAGAAGTGGACAAGTTAACAATAGCCTGTGCTGAATTAGCTAGCCTTTAAAGATCTTTGTTGTTTTTACATCAGATAATGATAAGTGATAAAACAAAACTTGGTCAGTTCAGTACAACATACTCTAAGAAAAGACAAGCCAAGCCCATCCATACAGAAACTTCAATATTTTAGAAAACTATACAAAATGCAAGCAAGTCTAAATCAAAACTTTAGACTAGGATAACTATTGATTCTATCTTATAAATCCTAACAAGGAATAGATTCTGTGCCTGCAGACCATAAAGCATGACCACACTGTTGCTGATCATCAGCAAAGCTTGACTTGGGTGCAGTTAGTCTACAAAGCAATCCATTGGTGTTAGCAATAGATTGTGTAAGATGTGCTTCCCTACATTTGCCTGCCAAGGCTAATAAATAAAATGAATTTTACTCCCTTCTTTGTTTCTTATACACATACAAACCCAATATATCCACATAAAGCAGGCCTGTACAATCCACCAACCATGTACTCAATAACCTTCCTGAGTTTGCTGCTAGCCTAAGACTACAAAAAAATAGACAGTGGTGGTATGCCAGGATTACAACGTGTGGCTGGAGGATGATGGTGTTGCATTTAATCTTGGCGGGCCATCAGTTATGCAGTCCTGTAATACAGGTTACTTTCAATAAACTCTTTTGGGGTTAGGAGGTTCTGGAATATTTACATGGCAAGTTAAAATGAACAGCTACAAAATGCCTCCTAGTCTGCCAACCATTTTTCCTTTAAACACTTACACAGTAAGAATGGTGACAATGGCACTGGCCATGAGAAGAAGGAAATAGGAAGGTCTCTACTTATCAGTGCACTAGTAGCATATCAGTTAGAAAGATCCTAGTAGCCTTGGGAAATGCAGTTTTCCCAAGGCTTAGTGTAAACGTTAAGATTTTTGCAGGGAAGGTTGACCAAATTTAAAGAGTATGAATATTAGACAAACTGTGTTAAGTCTTTAAACTAGTCTAAGTCTTCAAGACTAAACCCAGTTTCATATGGTATCTTCTTGATGATGGCCATCTATCTAGCCAATATGGCTGACTGGAGAGCTCCAATTGTGTAATGATATAATTACAGCAAATTGGCTCAGCAAACAAACTTACAGATCAATCCTATCTAACCCCCACCTTATCACACACAGCCACACCAATGGAGCATTTGCTGCATGCTATGGGGGGGGAGGAGGTGATTGGAAAACCTGCAGGAGGTAAGTAAAACTGGTAGGCTGGCCAATTGTCAATGAGTCTCCTCAGATCTGTGCCAGTCATTCTGCTTGTGCAAGTCTGAGGAGAGCTGGGTGGGGCAGATTGGAAAATGGGAGATAGGATAGGGCAAATGTTGCTGCCACTGGATCTACTGCCCTTGACATGCTCCCAATTCCTCTCCCTCTCTGTCCCTGCCCTCCAATTCCTGCCCATGAAGCACCTCACCAGCCTATATGCCCTGGTGCTGACCAGGTCCACAGCAGCCTCAAATGAACCAGAAGCAGTGCAATCTTTGTGCTGTTGCAGGATGTTTTAAACCAGTATGATGCTAGTCCTGCTGTCACAAAAGGCCCATAGGACGGGGCTGCTAATGCAATCCTATATATGCCTGCAGTTGAGCTATGATTGCAGCCTAACACAGTTCATGTAAAACTTCCCTCCTCTCTTTAAGGGCAGGGGAAGGGAGGCAGCGACACAATTCCCAGGATCGTGTCACTAAGGGGGGCTGCTTTTACTTACTGTGGGATTGGGCAAGCAGCAAGAGGCGCGGGGAGCCCCATACAGCCCTCTTCAGGGTTCCCTGAGGCTTGGAAAGTTGAGAAACGGTGCACACAAACCACCTCCGCATGCTGTTTCTCAACATTCCAAGCCTCAGGGAGTCCTGCAGAGGGCTGCGTGGGGCTCCCTGCAGCTCCTGCTGCTTGCCCAAGCCCACAGCAAGTAAAAGCACCCCCACCCCTTAGCAACACGACCCTGGGGATTGTATTGCTGCTCTCACCTTTCTCCTGTACAGACTTACTTAAGAAGTCTCCCTAAAAGTTTGAGAACCACTGGCCTAACTATATGAACTGTGTTTGGCAACTCCTCCTTCACTCTGTATCAAGATAATATTGAGTAATCAGGGATGGGAACTTGAGTAAGGTGACTTGGACTCAAGCTGCCAAAATGCGCGCTTTTCACTGACTCATGAACTTGTGAGTCACTTGCATGGAAGACTCGGAAAAACACTCGAGTATACACGTACAAACATACACATACACAATCGTGATACACAGTGAAGGATAATATGAACATTTATATAATGTAAGCTGTTTAAGCTATTTATACAGCATATAAGCTGTTTGCCCGAATTACACTGAAGAGGCTCCAGGTACTTGCAGAGAGCGTCTATCCAGAATCGCAGTGCGGATTCTGAGCCAACAGGTCCACCACTGATATGGTATTCTCCCTTAGACAACTGCAGGAGGAATGCAGGGAACAACAACAGCCACTCTTTATAGCCTTCATAGACCTCACAAAGGCTTTCGACCTGGTCAGCAGGGATGACCAAGATTCTCCCCAAGATCAGATGTCCACCCAGGCTCCTCAGCATCATCAGATCTTTCCACAAGGACATGAAGGGCACTGTTGTCTTCAATGGCTCCACATCACATCCACATAGCCACCCTGGGCCCCTTTAGGGAGAAGGGCGGGATATAAATAAAGTTTATTATTTTTATTATTATTATTTATCAGACCCCTTTGACATCTGAAGCGGTGTGAAGCAGGGCTGTGTTCTTGCGCCAACCTTGTTGGAATTTTCTTCGCTGTCCTTCGCTTTGGAACTGCAACAGAAGGCATCTATCTCCGGACCAGATCTGACGGAAAGCTCTTCAACCTCTCTAGACTGAGAGCAAAGTCCAAAGTCCAAAGTCCAGCTGAAATGTCTGCGTGACTTCCTCTTTGCCGACGATGCAGCTGTCACTACCCACTCTGCCAAAGATCTCCAGTAGCTCACAGATCGTTTTAGCAAGGCCTGCCAAGATTTTGGACTGACAATCAGTCTGAAGAAAACACAGGTCATGGTTCAGGATGTGGACTCACCTCCCTGCATTACAATCTCTGTGCATGAAGTGAAGGTTGTCCATGACTTTGTGTACCTTGGCTCAACAATCTCCGACACTCTTTCTCTCGATACCGAGCTAAACAAACGCGTCGGTAAAGCAGCTACCACGTTTTCCAGATTCACAAAGAGAGTCTGGTCCAACAAGAAGCTGACGGAACATACCAAGATCCAGGTCTACAGAGCTTGCGTCCTGAGTACACTTCTGTACTGCAGCGAGTCATGGACTCTCCGCTCACAACAGGAGAGGAAACTGAGCGCTTTCCACATGCGCTGCCTCCGACGCATCCTTGGCATCACCTGGCAGGACAAATTTCCAAACAACACAGTCCTGGAATGAGCTGGAATCCCTAGCATGTATGCACTGCTGAAACAGAGACGCCTGCGTTGGCTTGGTCATGTCGTAAGAACGGATGATGGCCGGATCCCAAAGGATCTCCTCTATGGAGAACTCGTGCAAGGAAAGCGCCCTACAGGCAGACCACAGCTGCGATACAAGGACATCTGCAAGAGGGATCTGAAGGCCTTAGGAGTGGACCTCAACAAGTGGGAAACCTTGGCCTCTGAGTGGCCTGCTTGGAGGCAGGCTGTGCAGCATGGCCTTTTCCAGTTTAAAGAGACACTTGGCCAACAGACTGAGGCAAAGAGGCAAAGAAGGAAGGCCCATAGCCAGGGAGACAGACCAGGGACAGACTGCACTTGCTCCCGGTGTGGAAGGGATTGTCACTCCCAAATCGGCCTTTTCAGCCACACTAGATGCTATTCCAGAACCACCATTCAGAGCACGATACCATAGTCTTTTGAGATTGAAGGTTGCCAACAAGTATAATATGAATGGTCCTGATGCTATGAAAGAATATATTTTATTCAGTTAATGAAATTTGGGGATTCTTTCTGTAAATTAATCTTCAATTATAATGAACTTTCATTGTGGCTAGAATTAATATTTGTCATACACTGACATGCTGCTAGACATAATTCAGCAACCAGTCTTTCAAGACAAAATTATACATTCAAAGCCAAATCTATGCTCATGATCACTTCTTGTGAAATATGCAGATAGAGAGAGAGAGAGAGAGAAATGCAGTTTGAACGGTTCTCTATTAGATAATTTCTAATAAATGAAAGTTAGCAGATGAAGCTAATGCTGTATCATTCCCAACATAACAAAAAAACAAACACTAATTATTCCTAGCAATACACTGTCTTCAAGATATTTGATATTTTATTTTGTTTGAACCTGACAATGTGAAAACACAACAGTAAGCAAGTTAAAAAAAAACATTTGAGCTAAGAAGTTAAATCAAAGTAACTCAATAATCTGCTAAGTTGCTCAACAATATTTAGTGTGATTGGCTTGTGTAAAGGGATGATAGCTGTTTCTTATAAGCTTGTATGCTTTGTAAAAAGGAATTTACTACAGTTTTGACACCATGATCAGTTTTATTAAGCACACACTAGGGGGTGCTGCTGCAATATTCTTAATATGAGGTCTTAACATAAGGTTCAGTGTGCTTGCTTTTCATCCTGTATTTGGGAATGCAGGAAGGCTTCAACAACATCAGTTTTAAGGGGAAAAGCCACAAAGTAAACATAAAACAAATTACGGGCAGCCCAATCCTGAGCTGCTCAGCATGCGGAGCTGCAGCAGCACCAAAAATGGCTGCTGCTGTATCTAGCACACTGCAGGCAGCCGCTGCTGCCTCCTCGCGAGACAGGGACTTCCTTCCAGTTCCCCTAGGTAAGGGTCACCATAGAACTAAGAGCCTCCGTGTCGGGTGGGCGGGCAGCCTGACACAGAGGCTCAGGATTTGATGGAGCGAAGCTCCACCAGTCCTCCCTCCCTCCCACCCTGCCTCCTCCCCCCAGCGCGCCTCCTCCCCATTCTCCCTCTGCCTCCCCTTGCCATAGAACACCTCCTCCCCACCTCACCCCCAGGTCCTCAACCTACTTCTCCGTTGGTCCATGCGCGGTGCTCCATCAGCTACTAGCCCAGTACCAGCCAGCGCTGAGCTAGCACCAGAGCTCCACTGGTGCTGAGAACCGCAAACATGCCTTATGGCACGTTTGCTACAGTGCACACAAGCAGTGAGCTGGCACGTACTGCAAAGGATTGGGCCCCAGAGCATTTAACAATAAAGAAATAATAAAATGTTACTGTGAGGCCTCCCTGTGGGGGAGGGGAGGGCCCGCCCAGCCTTTCCAAGGGGGACCCCTTGTGGAGGCCTCAGACTCGTTCCCCACAAGAAGGGGGGGTTGTGTCACCCGGTTCCCCTTCTTTGGGTTGGCAGCATTCATTAGTCAGGAGCAGGGGCTGCTAGCAGCAGATCCTCCTGCCTGCTCTTCTAACTCCCAAATGCCCTGTCATCCCTGGCCTCCAGGTTTATGTAGGGCAGACCCCTCCCCTTTGGCCCCTCCCCTTCCCTCACAGGGATGGTATAAAAAGGGCCTGTCTCTGGGCCTGCCCTTCCCTGGGCTTACCACAACTCCTCCCCTTCCTCTCTCTGTTTCCCTCCCACCTTCTCTCATCTGGAGCTGCCAGCATTGTTCCTGAGAGGGCTGGGAAGGCTGCTGCCTCTGCTCTGGTCCAGAAGCCTCCTCCCTGGGTAAGCTGGGGAGGAGGGGGACCCAGACAGTTACATTAAAATAGTTCACCATCAGCCTGTTACTTGGCTTGGTGGGTGACTATTCTGCACCTTATTGTTAGGCAGGGAGAGGAAACAGGACCCTTGGGAGATTCTTGAATTTGTTTTGAGGAGCCCTGGGCTTTGCTGAGTGGGCACAATAAGTCTTCCATTAATCTAAGGGTTAACATTCTAAAAAGCAGTGGTTCTCAAACTGTGGGTCAGGATCCACTGGCGTGTCATGACCTGATTTTTGGTGGGTCACCAAAGGGTGATGGAAAGATCAGATAACTAATTGCCTCAAGCCTTATTCAAAAATCAGATACTGTAACAGCTAACTACCCCGCAAAGAGCTCAGCTCCTGCAGCTTGCAAGCACATTTAAATATAAGGAATTAAATGTTTGAGAGTCTTTTACTGGTTATTATTACTTATAAATAAATAATAAATCAATATTATTTCTTTCTAGATCTCTTTTTTTTGTCAGTTAAACCTAGGTGGGTCCTGATAGAGTCATTTTAAAAAGTAGGTCCTGGAGCTAAAAAGCTTGGGAACCACTGTTCTAAAGCATTGTGAAAATTATTGCGACAGAAAGTCTCTGAATTCTGAACCATCTGTTTTCAGAACAGAAAAAATATGCTAAAACGATCTCTACAAGGAAAAAGCACAGGATTGAAAGAATAAAAACTTTAAATATTGCCAATGCTGTATGTTTATTTGCATGTTTCTATAAATGGGACAGTGTGTTGCACAATAACAAGGAGCATCTTTGTTGAGGTATTTCACTGAGGTCGTATACAGAGTGCAACAGAGCTTGTATTATTCTTTACATATGGTTGAGGTCCTGTGTTTTTTCCTTTTGTGATTTCAATGGAACCCTTTCCCTTTTGGGTTTTGAAACAGTTTTCATCACATTTACAATGTATATTTTCACCTCTATGCATAGCAAGAAAGTCTTGAGATACTGTAAGGACTAACAATGGATTTCAACATATTCTTTTCTGAACTATTATCATCATCATCATCATCATCAACAGAGAGGGGAACTCAAATCAGGTGACTTGAGTCTTAGTTGCAAAAATACATGTTTTTTTACAAAAATACATCATGTACACTCAAGTCACCTGCATCAGTGACTCAGGCACTCACTTGAGTCTGAGGGCACTGACTTGGCACTCAGTTCCCATCCATGCAGACTCGAGTCTGTCTGTGTCTGGGTGTACTTGCTTACTTTTTTTCATGGGGTGAAAGACCTCAATGGGCCATCATTCAGACCAGGCGAGCAGCAGGAAAGTTCCAGCCAGGAGGTAGGGAACAATTAATGTTCTGCATTGAGCAGGAGGCAGGGGGAAGCAGGAGCAGGCTCTCTTGTCCATCTCTGAAGGAAGGCTAATCATTGGATGAAGGATGGGTGATCTGATTTTTTTCTTTGGATGATGTAGGGCAGAAGGAGGAGCCCAAGGGGGTTCCTGCCTTCAAATTGGCTGGAGGGAGGGAAAGAGGTGTGGAAGCTGGGGGGAGATGGTTCATAGCCATCATGCTTTTCAACCGCATGGCTCCTGTGAACTTAGTTGTTATTTGGGAGGAGGAAGCCTCACTGAATGTCTCACTGAGTAGAGATGCAAAAGACTGGGTCATACTGGTATGCCTCCCAGCTGCTGCATGTTACCCGCCTCCCTCTTGCTGCTTCTGCCCCTCTCTCATACAGTCCATCCCACCCCCTCCTGCATTGTTTATAGATAGAATGGGGACATCAGGGGAATGATTAAAGAGTACTCCGACACACACACACCCCCGCAGCAGCTCTGTTTTTTCCCCATGGAGCCATGGCTGGCTTTTTAAAGGGAAAGACTCATGACTCAAGTCTTTTTGAGTTACCAACGTGCTCTGAGTGACTTGGAAAGTCTGACCTTTAGGACTTGTTTTCAAGTCGAGTCACAGAAAGCGGAGATTCGTGACTCGACTAGCATCAAACAGCATTTGACTTGCCCATTCTTTATTATTATGAGACTTATTAACAGTATTTACATATCACTTTTCAACAAAAAGTTCACACAGCCGTCCACTAGTCCGCTTCATCAAGTTATAGTTGTTACAAGATCAGCCTTGTTTTAGTTCCTCTTGCAACTAACTCTATTTTCAAAAACATATACACTACCTTCAAAATAATACACCCTTATATGCGTACACTTGCCCACTGAGGATTTCACTAGTGCAGAGTTTCTCAAACTGTGGGTCACAACCCACTTGGTGGGTCGCAAGCCAATTTCAGGTGGGTTGCCTAGTACCTAGCTCAGTCACCACTGAAAATACAGGCTACAGAGCTGCTGGGCAAGAGGCATGGTACTTTGCCCTGACTAAGTGGGAAGATGGGATGCTGGAAAGTGGGGGAAGGCCATGTGGTTGGAGAAGGATCCAGGTCTGCATTGTCTTCCAAGTTGGAATGTCTGAATTCCGAGCATGCTTTGTAATGGGACCTTTGGCTGATTGCAGCTTAGGTTTGAAGCCTAAATTGACGATGCCACTTCCGGCCATGACATCACTTCCAGGTTAATGTCATCACTTCTGGTGATTTCAACAACTTGCCATTCTAAAAAGTGGGTCCCAGTGCTAAAACATTTGAGAACTATTGCACTAGTGTTTCTAATCCAGAGAAGCATATGGTGAAATAAATTTCTTAGTATTTACTTAAGATTTACTTAAGCCAGAAGACTGTTTTTGTTTGTTGTTAAATACTAACACGACCCCTTTGGGAGTTGCCACCATTTGATACACACCTTTGTGCTGTGTTAGCCACATTCTGGAGACCTGAGCAAAGTGCTCTAATTCCTTCACACTCCAGTCCCTTTCAGATATTTGTGGATGAGGGAAAGAGTCCCTGCCCTGCTATTTGTGGGTACCACCACACCTGCAACGTGCCTATATGTATATGCTTGTACATGCAAAAAGTACCTCTCCATGTAACGGAGAACCTTGCATAGATCCATGGTTTTGCTAGTGAACTTCTTTTTAAATTGCAGTCATAATCCCCTGGGAAGGGGATTAGGATATGGCGCTTATCAGCACCACCAATCCTGTCCCCTCCTGGGCCCAATCTGCCCACCTGCCCCATCTCATTCCCACTTCACCCCTCCCCTCCCTACCCCTGCACCAGATGTATCTGGTCTGGTGAGTGTCCCTTATTCCGCTGGCATGCACAGGAAGGCTCCAACCTTTCTGCTGGTACACCAGCCACAAACACTGTCACAAAGTGAAACTTTATGAAACTTTTGCAACAGCATATGCCAGTGGAACATGTGTTCCACTAGTGCTGCAGATGCCTGGGATTGGGCCATAAATTGCACTTTCCTGGGAATTAGCCCCATTGAACACAATTAGACTTACTTCTGAGAAGACATGCATAGGATGATGAACATAGGAACCACCTTGCTGGATCAGGCCAAGGGCCAATCTAGTCCAGCTTACTGTATCTCCTAGTAGCCCACCAGATGACTCTGAGAGTCGTCAACAAGATACCCGTATCTTGTTGCCACTCCCTTACACGTGGTTTACTGGTACTGTAATGCTACCGTTAGGTGCATTCTAACAGTCTTTCTGATCTTGCCAAACTGCACACAAATTCATTTCAAGTGTTTTCCGTTGAGACTCAGATTTTTGTCCACTTCGCCCATCTTTCTGGCAGCCTCAGACCATCTGTTTTCATTAAGGTACTCAACAAAAGCAAGAGACAGAGTCAACCCAACAGGACAGCTTTCCAAGGGCTAGCTGCTAGGCAATGCACAAGTTATTTCTTCTGTGCAAAAAAAAAGGCATTTGTCCTTGGAGGTTAACAGTACCTGAGTTGTCCCCATAATGTCAGAGCCTTGTGCGCGGTGTAGGCATTCACAAGAAGCAGCAGTGGGTGAACTTGTGGTAGTTACATTCGCACGTCAGAGGATGACAAGCCCTAAGATGAGGAATGAATAGAAATGGGAAAATAATTTCATAATGAAAGGTAAGAAGCCACCTCACCTACCTCTCTGCAAAAACAAAAGCATAAATGCATGTGGTGTTCACGTAAACGAAAACCAAAAAAAACAAACCATGGGTTGGCCCACACAGCACTTCTTTAAACTGAATGCAGCAATGTAGCATGAAGCCAGGAAGCAGCAGAGTCACAGAACCACATGTCGAGCAAACATTCCGTAGAACTATACCATTTGACACTATATATTTGAAATGCCCTTAGTTGATTTGGGTCACTAGTGCAAAAGAAAAAAAGAAAAGAAAAGTGAAGCATATTTTAAAAATGCAAGCATATATTTTAGTAGAACACCTCCCTTGGCTTGGAGAAGTAGACAAAAGCCCTTTTTTTAGACACCATGGAGGACAGAAAGGACAGATAGGAGGTTCCACCTGCAACTTACACTCATTTGCAAGCACCTATAGTTTAGAGAGGGGAAAAAAACCTGAAAGTCAAGGGTTCCTGAATGTACATTAAGGACTAAATCCTATTCAATTTTTCAGCACCAATGCAGGCATGCCACTGGGGCATGTGCTGTATCCTGTGGTGGCGGTGCGGTTACAGAGGTCTCCTCAAGGTCAGGGAACATTTGTTGGGGCTGTATTGCAGCTGCATCAGTGGTGGAAAGTTGGATAGGACTGGGCCCTAAGAGTCCTGATTTTAGTTCCCAATCTGGCAGGAAAGTGTACTGTGACTGCATTTCAAATTTCAGGAAGAGTAATGGATTATCAATTGTCTGTAACCAAATACCTTCAGATTACAAGCTATTGAAAAAAATATGGAGTAATGGCTCTCTTTGCACCTTGCACAACATTAACAGAATCACTATGGTAGTATTGTCTCCACATATTGTAATGAAAACAGCACAAAAGTCTTTTAATATAGAAAAGCAGTGTTTTAAAAATATACTATCTATGTACAGATTGAGTCTCATTATTTGCAAGGGTTCCATTCCAAGAACTCACATGGATGGCAAAAAACGCACTAAAGCAAACCAATTTAAAAAACAAAGGGAGCAGTCCTAACTTGCGTTGGAACAGGCAAGCCAGGAGGCTTGCGCTGTATCCAGGGCAAGACTGTGGCCAGCAGCGGCTTAGCCAGAGGCAAGGAGAAACCTTTCCCCTCTCTAACATTATTAAAGATTGTTTTCCTTTCATTGAAAGGCCCTGCTCATCAGCTTTGAGATAGAAAAATCTGTGGATACTTTGGTTATACCTGTAAGCACTTGCATGACTGTCTCTCTGCAACAGTAAAAAGCAGTTTTTTAAACTGTGATTTTAAAGGAATGCATTTTCCCCTTCTCCAGGGATCAGCACATTCCTTCTCATTTACAGGGGCCATTCGTGTTGAGTCAAATCCACGTATAAAAAATCCACGTATAACAAGGCTGGATCTGTATCGGCTTATGTGCTGTTTTCATGTAAGTCATAAGTTGAGAAACTGCAACAAGTTGTCGCCATTAGTAGGAAAGCACAATTTGGCATCATCGTACCATGAAAGATGTATGGATGAGAAAGCAGAGTTTGATTTGGTTCCCTATGCATAACTTGCAAGTCACATCTGGTCAAGTGATACCTCAGTGGAATACTCCGCTGTTTATTTCTGTTGCTCCAGTGCCACAACAATAACAATGTGTTATTGCAACAAGACTGGTGCTGCGGCAGCTCAGGATTGGGCCATGAGTATCTTCAGTGGCAAATCGTAACTTACATAGAACTGACGTAATTTACTTACTAACACCCATTTCAATATTTGTTTTCTTACATTTGCTAATATTTTACAGTGAATAATTTAGCAGTTTAATCCTGAAGAAGATATTCATCCAAAACATAGCCTGCATTTCATTTCTCCAGTACCAGTTTGAAGATTGCTTTTCATCTTGCTTTTTCCCAGGATTAGAGTAAGCACCTTTGTATTGAGACATAAACTGCTAACAGGCAAAATGCAAATATGTGATATATACATATGTAAACACTTTAATTAAAATAAAAGTCAAGAATCTTTCTACAACATACATGGTAATTGGAACACATTTCTGGACAGCATACTTAGCATCTGACAATCATTTACTAATGATTTAACAAACCTAATTCCTGAAAGCTTAATAAAAATCACCAACAAAAGTAACATAATAGCATAGGATTACGGGTGGATTATATTTCTCATGAGGCTGCCATTTAGAGTTTAAACCCAGGATACTTTAACCACATGTGCTAATATTTTTTTCCTGAATTATCAGAAGTAACATATTTCTAGCTTAAACAAGTCTTATCTAACTTTGAGAATTACATAGCAGGGCTGCAACTATCAATATTTATGAATTAACCAGCACAATAGAAAACCAGACTGAGTGACTCATAATGACCTTGGCCTGGTGACACAGCCATGTCACCAGGCTAATAATAAGATAATAAGATGAGAAGACAGAATGTAGCAATCTTTTTTTACAGACATGCCAACCTTTTCTCTCAAAACATGTATTATTGAATCGAGAGAAATGAGCATATGAAATTTTAATTAAAAGTGACTATGTGGTAGAGCAGTGGCGTCACTATGGGGGGGAAGGGTACAGACAGCCCCAAGTGGCACTCTCATGGAGGTGACACCACTAATGGCCCAAATTTTGGAAACCTTTTCAAAAATTATTTATGAATAATACCATCGGAAAGGTAATTTCATGCAGAATGTAATGAGACAAACCATACTGAATTATATGTATTCTATCAAATTTTATGGCCAATTAACCAGAAAAAGAAAACACAATGGCCTTATGTAACAAAAAGTGGATTTATTTAACTCAAAACTGACCAATGAGACTGAATGTTCTGAGAGTCAGTGAGGTGCTATGTTACAGCAGGGGACCAAAAAGGTGTTAGTATGAGTCAGCTCTCATTTCCATGCATCAAAGCTAATACTACAACTCCTATTCAGTTGTGTGAGTGTCATCAAATTGGCCACTGGTTTTTTTGTTGGTGACTGATTTGTTGGGTGACCTGTACTATTATATATTAAAATGAAGTTAATGGGGAATACACCAACCCTTAGTGATGCCACTGCATTTAGGCTGTGCATAAAGTATTATAATTTATTCTGTATGTTCTGGTACAGGAGGAGGTCTACCGTACAGGTCATGGGGGTGACCCAATTAGCTCTCTCACACTGGGTAATGCAAACCCTAGCATCACCTCTGTGGTAGAGTACAATGTGTTATTCATTATGCCCTTTCTGCAAATAAGAAATAGGATTTCTTGTCGGTATCACCTGTATTATGTATTTCCTGAACTTAAAGTTGCGTTTTGGAAAAGAGGGAGACACAAATATGTGAATAGCTTTTGGATCTTTCTGGATTCCAACTTGAGTGCAAGGCACAGCTGCTTCTTTAGTACAAATGTACTATGCTTCATAAGAGATATCATAGTGTAATTACACCTGTAAAGCTATAATCAGCTAAACAGGATTCAGAAAGGGCAGATGACTCTGGGGTATATTTCATAAGGGCTCAAAATAAAGTTTGACACTGTGGAGCGAGGTCTGTTATGTGCAGTACAAATTGCAGAATCGATTTCTAGCAGGCCCCTGAGAAGAGATATAAACCTCTGGCCCTTGTGATGAAGCACTGGGGAAGAGGAGAAATCAGTACTAGATACACTCAGCAGGTGCACAGAAGCAAAAAATCTGTGGAAGGAAACAGCAAGTGCTTTCCAGTTCAAAATGGCATACTTTAAGAGCAGCAGAGCAGGAAGGACTGTAAAATAAAGGGTGGTCTAGGGAACTGTCTTGAAAAGATAATCAAGAAGCAACTATATTAATCAAGCATTGGATAATTTGAAAACTTTAAGTTGCAAACAACATCCTGTTTAAGGAGTTCTCTTATGTGTACACTGTACAGTAGCTTTTTCAGTAGACGAGGAGAATTAGGTTATTTTGCTATTTTGTTTTGATTTTGTTGTTGTTCTGTAGATATTTTGTTTTTGCATTTCCCCCAGTAATGTTATCTCCATGGTCATAATGAGTTATATTAGAAGATTTCTTTTTGTGTATGTGTCTCATTCTCTTTCTAGTGTATGTTAATTGTCATTGGAACAAGCAATGAATAATTTGTATGCCTGCGTTTTGAAATGTGCATGCTTGCATTTTGTACTCATTATCTGTGTTTAAATGGTTGCATCCAGAGCCACCACAAGAGAATTTCAGACTGTTCCCACTGAGAACTGGGGAAGCAAACAGTAGCTGTACCTAGCACTAGAACTGCCCCTGCCCCCTGCAGTTTCTTGGGTTCTCAATTAATTGTAAAGCTAGAAGAGATCATTTGATCTCTACATTAAATGCCTGCTCCAAACCACAAACACCCACACAAATACAGGTGGAGCCTATTTATCAGAGTTAGTTCCGTTCCATGACTCGGCATGATTAACAGAAAATGCATTGTGCTAAATTTCATAGAGTTACGAAAATACACAGCAGCTAGACACTTCTGGATGGAAGGAAACTAAGGCAGCTGTTATCAATCTCCTCCCCTCTGCTCTGCACTCAGCCCTCCCTGTTGCCAGCTGTCCTGCTGAGCTTTTAAGAGTCCAGCCCTATGCATTTCTACTCAGAAGTAAGCACCATTCCAGTCAATGGGGCTTACTCCCAGGAAAGTGTGGAGAGGATTGCAGGCTAAATCTCATGCTTTGCTTGGTGGGAAGGCTTGCTTGTGTCCGTGATAGCCTGCACCATGGGGGGGGGGGTTGCTTGTGTAAGTGATTGCCTGCACCATCTCAATGGGGGGGGGGAAATTTGGCAAACACTCCCTGGGCTTTTTAAAGCAATCCCCTCTGTTGCTACCACACCTGCCCCTATGTATGTGAGTGAGTGAGTGAGTGAGTGAGTGAGAGAGAGCTCCACCTTGCTGCATGTGTTCTGGCTACAGAAATTTTTGCCCCCCCTTCCCCTCTTTAGCCTCTTTGCTGGCTCAGGGGCTCCAGGAGTGTTACTGTTCCTTTGCAAGGGGAACCTCTTTTCCAGGGCTAATTCCCTGCCTGGGCGAGGCAGAGCCTTTTTGCAGTGTTTGGGCTGCCTGGAAATGGATCAAAATACCAGTGCAGGGCAAAGGAGGCAAAGGTGTGTGCGACTTTCAGTTCCCCCACCCCATTCACATTGAGACAAATCCGCAGATAAAAAAATCCATGGATAAATAGGCTGAACCTGCAGCAGCTTCAATGGCATTCGTAGAAGGGGGCAAAATGGTACATTTTGCAGGCACCTCAATGTGCCATGTAAGCAGCCCCTCCCCCTCACCTTCAGAGCCATTCCAGGTCTCATGCAATACGAACAAGATGCCTCCGTGTTGTTCTTGCTGCCCAGAATGGCTGCGAAGGTGAGGGGCGGCTTACATAATTAATGTAAGCTGGATACATTGTACACATAAGAGTGTGTACACATAAGAGAACTCCTTAAACAGGATGTTGTTTGCAACTTAAAGTTTTCAAACTATCCCATGCTTGATTAATATAGCTGCTTCTTGATTATCTTTTCAAGACAGTTCCCTAGACCACCCTAATTATTCTCCAGTGATCCTGCTCAGCACTCTCTTCACATTCAGGTTCCCTCTTCTTCTACGTCTTCTCTTCCTTTTCTAATCCAGGGAGTGAGGAGAAGGAGGAACAGTGGAGCCAAGTTGGAAGAGAGAGATGGGCACTCCCCAACAATCTGCTAACTGAGGTGACCACTTCAGTTGGCTTCATGGATGGGCTGGCCCTGCCTCCAGGGAATCACAACAAGATAGAGAATTCAAAAGAGATATGTCACTGCTGCAATGGATGGGGCTTTGAAAGAAATCCAGCTGAAGCCAGGAGGAAAAAAGAAATGGAAATAAAGAAAAGAGTCGCTACAAGCAGTAATGATCGAGTTGGACTACTGAGTACTGAGAACCATGGCTCAGACTGAAAAGCTAGTCAGACTTTGGAGCAGAATGAAAGTCTCAGGTAAGGTACCAAACCTGTCTTTGGCTGGCAAGTGGAGCAAAAGCACAAAGAGGATCCTTGCAGGAAAGAAAGAGTCCAAGAGAGAAGGAGCACCTAGTGCTGCAAGCACTCATGGGAAAAAATTACTCTAATGAAGGAACTAGGAGTCAAACCTCTATGATGGTCTTCCTTTAACTACTTGTTTGAATAAATCTTACAGCTCAGTCCTAACAAAATCAGCATGCCACAATGCAACAGTGCTGGAATGGCCACCATTGTATCCAGCTTAGGAAAAGAGGCTATTAAGAATATCTCCCCGAGGTAAGAGAACATTTATCCCCTTGTCCTGGGGAAAGCCAGAGAAACTGCTATGGGGCTACTTGGGTATGCACCAGCAAAATTGCTGGCTTGGGCCTGAGCAGCCTCATGTCAGCAGATCAGGCCCAGAAGGAGAATAGGATCCGGTGGGAGCCTCTGTTGCCATCCTCGCCCCTATCCCAAGTCTGGTCTGGCCATTCCCACCTCACCACCACCCTCCCCCGCCCTGTTGCACCCCCTCCCCAACCTGTTTGCCTCTGCACCACCAAGCACAGAACATACCTTCCTCAGTGCCTGGTGCCTCTTCTGCCTGTGCAAGACCTTCTGTTCAGACCTTCATGCCAGCACCTGCTACTGCTTGGCCATCGTGAAGGGCTGTCTAGCACTTTCACAATGGCTGTCCCCAGGGCAGCGTGCACAATACGGCACTAAGACCCTGGAGGACTGCACAGTTAGTTACCTGTTGGAGTAATCCTTTGTTCTGCTGTACGAAAGAATCTGATAGGCAAGAAGGAAGAAGGACAACTGCACAGCTCATCCCTCCTACAGCGCATATGTCAAAAAAAAATCCACCTAAGCACATACTGGCAAGGATCTGAGAAAGATGTGGTTCGTTCAGTAATATATTGCCCTCAATATGCCTCCTTTTTGAAAAGATTTCCCTCAGACATTCTCCTTACAAGTATAAATAAGACTGATTTTGAGAGAGTTTGTTTCTTAGTAAAAGATACATTTGCTTACAGAGTGGCTATAGGTATAAAATTAGCCAAAATGCCTTATGTAACATGGTGTCATGTGCTGAGAACATCTAAATTTAGGTTTATTCTGCCCTGAATATCATTTGAAAGTAATATCCTCTTTTACTGTATTTCTTTTTATGGAGAAAAAGGACCCAGTCCTATCCTTGGCCAGCCTACACAATGCTAACACATCCTTCACTGCATCCCACTGGCTGACTGGGAACTAGGCCAGTGAGGAAAGTTAATCTCCTCCACTACCCCCCATTGGCCTACTCAGACTTACACCAGCTATTTTGCTGTTGTAAAACTGTTAGGCTGAAGGGGAAGTGTCAGGCCCAGAACTGGAGCTCCAGATCACACAGTCACTGCCGCCACCAAGATCCACCCCAACCTGCTCCGGCCTGGCCTGATCCCAAACCCAATCCACCCAAGCCATCACCTTAGCTTCTCCAACAGCCAGGCTGCTACCTGCCACTGCCGGTGTGGGGTTAACTTAGCTGCTGTCCTGTTGGCAGCAAGCCACCAGCTATCAGAGTGGCTCCTGCAGTATGCACAGTATGATGGTGGATTGTGAAATCCACCATTATATAATGAGGATAGGATTGGGCCATTAATTTATTTTACATTTTATCTTGTTTGGACTGTCAGATTTAAGGCATAAACTTAAACTGAACTGTGGACAGAGCCAGGATATATGGATGAAGGGAAAAAAAGAAAGTATCTTCCCTTACCTCCCCCAAGCCTCACCATCACACACACACACACACACACACACACACACACCCCAGGTTGAAACACAAGCCTTTTTGGTGTGGCTTCATCAACAGGGGAGGAAGGATAGAATTGGGCTGCCATTAATCCAAACCAGTAGATCAGTTAAACACTGCAGTCCTAGTATATACACATGCAGTGGCAGCATCACACTTTGCTTAGAGTCCCACTTTCTACAGAGATACAGTCAAAAACAGGGGTGTCAAACATAAGGACCAGGGGCCGGAGGCGGCCCACAGAAGCTTTTTATCTGGCCCTCAGCTGCTGAGCAGAGTACTGAGGTGTTACTTCTGAAAGGGCAGCCCACTTGAAAATTGGGCTCTCCAATATTTTGAAATATGATCAAGATTTGTGCGTTTTCTCTTCTGTCATTTGCAGCTAACGGGTTCCTAAGTGAGAAAAAGTGCTTATTTTTGGTTATGACCTGTTTATTGACATCATTTCCTGCCTAATGTCATCCCTTCCGGCCCTCAGCAGGCATCATGAATGTTATTCGGACCTCGATATGAAACGAGTTTGACACCCCTGGTCAGAAAGATTATATAATAACTGGACCCGCCAACTAAAGCAAAGTGTGAGCAGAAAGGGTACTGTATCATTAGTATCAACAATTCATATCTGCACCAAATTCCACCATCACAGATTTCTTTCTTCAGTATGTATTGAGCAACCCAGTAAAAGTATAAGAAAATGTCATACACATTTTGAGTTTTGATTTTGAGTATATGTTAGATTAGTATAGTGGAGCGCTTATGTGTATGTGAACCAAAGAACATGGCTGAAACAGAGAGTTTGACATTGCTGATTTCAGAATTTTCAGCTTCAAGCAAAGAATAAGGCTCCAGGAACACAAAGTGGCTTTGCCTGGCTTTTGGAGAGACCTCGCATTCCATGACCTTCAATTGTACTATAAGAGCACGGCACCAAAACCAACAAGGCAAGAGAGGATAAGGCAATAAGAGATGACCAATCTGGCTGGAGGGTCATCAAAACTATCCAGGGAAGATAGAAAGGATAAACACCGGATTGGAGGATTGATGGTATTCAAGAGGAAGAAAGAATGATGCAAGGAATAATAGAACAAGAGCCAGTGAAAAGGATTAAAATAGAGTCTAAGAAAACTGCTCTTTGGAGTTGGTTGACCAAAAGAATAAGGAAATATGCACTGTCTTGGATCAGCATTGTTACCCCCATCCTTGTGCCCACCAAGCCCCCTGGAAGTGTCTGCCACCCCTATATACAGCCGTTGAGCCCAGTACTGGGACCACCTAGATCAGGGTGTCCAAACTTTTAGGCAGGAGGGCCACATCATCTCTTTGACACTGTGTTGGGGGCTGAGCAATGGGAATTAATTTACATAAATTTACATAAATGAATATATTAGAGATGGAACTTATATGAATGAATGAAGGTCTTGCAATAGCTCAAGGTCTATAAAAAGCCTTGTACAAAGCAAGGCTGGCCTTTCTTTTGCTGCCGCATCATAGATGTGAAACAGCAAGCAGTGGATGAAGCTCTCATCTCATAGCTCATGCGAGAGGTTGAACAGTTGCCCTCACGCTGCAAGCAGTTGTGTTGGGCCAGCACAGGCTCCAGCAAGTCTCCAGAGGACCAGAGACTCATTGGAGACTCCCCACGGGCCAGATTGGGAGTCCCCAAGGGCCACAAGTGGTCCCCAGGTCAGGGTTTGGGCACCCTTGACCTAGACAATCAAGTACCACCCTGCTGCCAAACCAATCACTTACCCTATAGTAAGTAGAACGCTGCAGCCAGTAGTGGACCACAATTTGGTCCTGCAATTATTTATGCCTCTCTCAAGGTAGGCTTCTAGTTGTTGAACCCAACAGTGGACCTAGGAGGCATGTTCTGTGCTGGAAAAGATGCAGGGCCACACATGTCCATAAGGCAGACCCCAGTATCAAGAGTGCCAGTGATGAGGCAGTAGCAGCAGGATGCAAGGCTGAAGGCTCTGTCTCCATAGCCACTGGAACAGGCAGCAACTTGAGGAGGCTGTCCTGTGTAGAGCAGGAGAAAGAGGGTCCCTCTCAAAGCCAATCTGAAGCAACAGGGGAAAGCTCTGCAGGCCAGACAGTAAGATCTTTCCCAGCCAGGAGGGAATGGCAATCCCAGAGTCCAGCAAGGGGGTACGTGAATACAACAAGGAGCCAGTGGCTGGGGGGACCACACACATATATCAGAACTCCTGCCTCAAAGACTAAGCTACACCGGGGCTTGGAACTCTGGTTGTAGGCTTGTGTAAGTAGCATAGGATAGGGACAAAATTAGCAACATAACATAGGAACTGATCAGCAAACAAATGTAATCAATTCTATTATTTTCTGTTTTTTCCTGTGGCCAAAAATAAAGTGTGTATACAGTCAGCATCTGTGTCTTTCTCATTCTCAGGCTGTGACTCAGAACCCTTGAAAAGATTCCTGAGCAGGGCTGGAGCCTGATCACCTCTAGACTAGCCACAGCATTCCAGCCTCTCACTAGCCTGTCCCCATCAAATAACCCAAAATCACCTTTGTAGGTATATTTGGCCCATCTCTTACCATGGTCCATTCGCTCCGACATAACACAGTGGATAAAACAGTCAGGTTAAGTTAATTATTTTTAACACAATCAGGTATTTATTTTACATACATTCCTTCATAATGAAATGCATGTACAGTATTTTTAGGGACTAGCTTTCACTGCCATCTGCTTGGTAATGGTTATTTTTAAAAAAGCAAAAAATAAGAGGGTAAGAAGAAAGAAGCATCAGGGCAAACAGCAATTGTGCTCCTGGCCCCAGTGCTGCCTGGGGGCACAGGACTGCAAAATGTTGGCCCCCATCCGAAAAATGCCAGTTCCTGTAAAAAAAACCTGTAGTGTCCATTCAGCATATCAAAGGCCTTCTGGGGCCTGGGGAGGCTAAGGGCAGTCTCCCCAGGCCTTAAAAGGCCTTCTAAGGCCTCAGAAACAAGACTGTTTCAGGCCTCCAATAAGAAAAAAATGGTGTCAGGACAAAAGGGTCATGGTGCTTCCTCCCCTTAGGGTGCCACCCAGGGCTTTTGCGCCCCCTCCGATTTACCCAGTTACACCAGTGGTAAACAGCTAACTTGCAGGAGGAGAAAGGGTGAAACACTCTCATTGTGCAATTGCACATTTCTTGTAGTCAGTCTTGGGGAGGGCTCTATTCAAATCCACCCAGCAAATCTACTCACCTCACACCCTTTCTTGCTATTCATATGGCAGACTGGGATGCTTATCTGCTACAAGTAAATCTTCTGGCATGGATTGATCTGTCATGTACAGTGTTGTCTACCATACTCAGGCAGCAGCTCTGCTCCCAAACAAAGCAAATTGGCATCAATTATAGCAGTGGAACTGTAGTAACATGACCACTAAACTCTTTAGAACTCCTTTTAGTAGTAGCTTAGTTGTCCTCTGCCATATAGTTAAGAAGCAGGCTCATTTGATTGCAATAAACAGTAAGAGTTATTCCTTCTGAAACAAGGGTCCTAAACAAAAGAAACTGTGTTCAAGTTGTCATGAGCATCTATAGCAGGGTTTCTCAAACTGTGGGCCAGGACCCACTAGGTGGGCCGCAAGCCAATTCCAGGTTGGTCCCCATTCATTTCAATATTTTATTTTTAATATATTAGACTTGATGCTACTGTGGTATGTGAATGTATTTGGAGAAATGCTACAGACCTGTACTTTTAACAAGCTATTATGTATATTCTTTTAACAATGATAGTAAATGGGACTTACTCCTGGGTAAGGACAGGTAGGATTGCAGCCTAGGATTGTTAAAAATTTTCCTGCCTGATTTCACTTCTGGTCATGACATCACTTCTGGTGGGTCCTGACAGATTTGCATTCTAAAAAGTGGGTCCCGGTGCTAAACATATGAAAACCACTGATCTATAGTCTTTGAGTCCCATCTTCCATCTGCAATTCCCCAAAGTAGCATACAGGTTTTAATTTAGCTTATTATGAATTCGTTTTACATAGATTTAATGTCATGTTGTCCACAGTAACAGGAGGGCAACATTCTATATGATCTTCTCAAGCGCAGATAACCTGTATTATAACCTAGTACAGTACTGTCAAAGTAAAGGAGATATACTTCACTAGCTTTCTTTCATTTTATTTCCTCTCCTTTTTCTGACATTATAAAACGCCTGGAGCTACAGGTCATCCATCTTAATCTACTGAACATTTTTAGTGTGAAAATGAATTTCCTTTACTTCTGCAGACAGTGCCAGCATTTTTATATATACCACTGTCAAGTGTTGCTTAGCAATCTCCATGGGACATATTCTGCTAGCTCATTTTCATCATTTGCATCTGCCTCTGCTATACAAAATATAGCAACAGTATTTGATACATTTTTGGATGCTTGTATGGACAGATGTTTTTGAGAGCATTTGAAAGAACATTTCAATGTCAGAACTCAGTTCTGACATTCCTACTTATTTCATCAGGATTTTTGTTAATAACAGTCCCTGGTTCAACTCTCAGTTCAGCTATGAACTCATCAGCTGACTTAGGCAAGTTACCCTTATTTCAGATTCACACATCTGCCCTCAACCCACGCTTTCATCTATAGCAGCCATTTTCAACCAGGGTGACCTGGCACACTGCTGTGCCGTCACTAGTCTGCAGGCGTGCAGTAGGGGTTTGGGAGAAGGTCATTTATTAGTAAGGCCATTGGGGAATGTGAGCCCCCCACCAACAGCATGGTGTGCCTTGTCAATTATCAAAAAACTGATGGGGTGCCTTGACAATTTTAGTATCTTGTCAGTGTGCTGTGAGATAAATAAAAGGTTGAAAATCACTGATCTATAGTTTGGAGCTAACAGTACAGGCTTACTGTACAGCTGTTGAAAGGGTAATTGATATGGTTGGAAAGCTCTGTGTGGACACTTGAGAGCTGATATATAAATGCTAAACCAATGCTAGTAAATAGCAAACATTTTTTAACTGTCTGCTTACTTTTTTTGTCAATGACGGTTTTTTTAAAAATAATTTATTATATATATTTATATATCACTTTTTTTTTTTACTGGTCAGACCGTGTTCCATCATGTCATCACCACTGGAATTTGAAAAGTCAGTAAACCCAAGCCCTGCCAAGGTCTACCCGGGACTTACCAGACTCCACCCATCACACATAAAGCTCCACCCCTGGTTCTATCTAAAACACCAAATTCAACCTGTCTTCATTGGACCTATTAGTTTCCACCAAGCTCTGCCATTGCCTCATTAGACTGAACCCTGGATTTATTCCTGACCCACCTAGTTGTGCCTGTCCTGGTTATGCTGTACAGATTAAGGCTCCAAATCTATCTCCTGCCATCAGCACCAATGCAGCCAAAACACACGAGTGATGGTGGGGGGGAGCGGCAACCTGAGACCAAACAGGAAGTAAGCAAAAATAATTTTTACTTACCTCCTTATAAACCTTGGGGCCACCTATGGATTTCCTTGTCCATATGCTACCTCTTTCGGTTTGGTGTATGTCCAAAGAGAGAAAAGGGGCAGGGTGGTTAAAAACAGAGGGGACAAGATCTAGCATGTGCCATTGTCACCAGATCTACCCCTCCAGTCTCTTCCTCGCCCCAAATTCCAACTCCCTCTCTGCCCAGTTATGCCCACCAATCCTTTTACTCCCTCCCCTTGCACAGCCCACACCCACAGCTGACTTACTGGTGCTGGGGGCTTCAGGTGTGCTGCTGCCACATGGCAAGTGCCACTTGCAGTTACCAGTGTCATGTTTTGCAATGTGCAGGTTGGGTGATACACTAGTTTTGGCAGCATAGCCTGATCAATGTTTGGGCTGTAAGATGGCTTATGTATGCCATGGGCATCAAGGCTTATTCATATGCACAACAACAACTTGTATTAGCCTAAGAAAGGAATTCACGGTGAAGGGACAAATGTCACATAACAGCAACATTGCACATGTTAGGGAAAGAGAGGGAGAAGGAAGAGATTGCTCCGGACTCTAGAATTCCATGATAAGACAGAGCAAAGTTAAGTAGGAGTTTCCTCAGTAGATCAGCTTGATTTTGGCTAAAATCTTAGATATCCATTGTAAATACTTCACGTAGATATGACAAAGTTAGAAGTGGCAAGATCTCTCTTCCTATAAACTTACTGTGAACATCATTGCTTATGCAATTCAGGAAGGGTTGTGTAATAACTGTATATAATGAGTCAAAGGATGCAGCACATAATGCTTCCATAGAAATTGTTGGTTATAAATAGCTTCAAAAATTGTTCCTTAATGCAAAACTGATAGCACTTGATATATATTTTTTAAATTATATTAATCATTCCATGGAATTAATACATATTCATGAAATGTAAAAATGGCAGACAGGACAGAAAAGAAATAGTCATATTTTGTAATTCTATGGATGGCAGATAATGTGTTCACTCACTTACTCTCTCTGTATGTGTATAACCAACAGCAAATAATAGCCCCATGGAAGTAACAGATTTTACTTCAGAATGAATCCCACCTGAAATTTAAACAGGAGAATTTTCCATCTCCAGGTTTTACTGTTGAAATTACATTTTTTTTTGTGGGCATGTTGGCATTAAGTTAATAAGACCACAGTCAGCAGCACCAGCAGAATCTGCTATTTGTAGTTTTCCTAGGGCAAAGGAAAGCTTTAAGGAATGACAAGAGATTAATAAAAACGTAATAGTAGCCAGCAGCAGTAGACATCTTCAGAGAATCAAATGCAGGCAGCAGAGGGCACCAAAACCCTTTTGAGAGTGAATAGCCTTCCATAACACCCTTAGGTTGTCTCTCCAGCAAGATATCAAATCTATAGTCAAAGCATACTCTCCATCACTAATAGAAGCACTTGACTTATATACTGCCAGTAACTAGACCCTGTCAGTAACTTTGCTCTTCATTATACAGCTCAAAGCTAAAACAAAAGCTTTCTCTGAAATGCTGGAAGCAAAGTCTGTACTGCTTATAAACATTAAGGCCACGATCCTATCCACGCTTACCTGAGAGTAAGCTCTATTAAACACACTGGCAGGCCAATCTTATCAATCCCCCGCTGATGCAGTCATCAAAGGAGAGTGTGCTGCATCTTCTGATGGTGGTAATGAAGAGTCATGGAAGACTTCTCAGAGTAAGAGAACTTTAATTCCCTTACCATGGGGGAAAAGCCTCCAATTTCTCAATGGATTGCCTCAGTTCTGAATTAGCCATTTTGCTGGCGCAGAACTGAGGTGAGTGAGGAAGAGGGAAGGAGCATAGGATACTGGAGCACATGAGTTCAGCCAGTAACTGCCTCTTCCCACAACCATTCCATCCCCCACTCTCACCCCTTCCCATCTCATCTCTGCCCTCATTCATTCCCTTCCCCACCCTGTTCCACCCACTCCGCTACCAACTCACTTGCACCAGCGGACAGTGGACTCTCCACCAGCCCATGCTTGTGGCCACCAATCATGCACTGGCGGCCTCATTGCACTCGCTGATGGAACGTCACTTTTGCTGGCACTTCTGCCAACAGATTGTGCATTCTGCCAGCAAAACATGGGGTAGAATTGAACCATGAGATTTTCTTCTGAGTTAAAACATGGACTGCCACTAACATAGGGTCAAGCTGTAAGGAGCCACACAATACTGTAATTATTTTACATTGTAATTACTGTAAAACATTGTAATAATTTCTAAAAGAAGTTTTAACTTGGAATGTGACATAGTGTATACCAAGTACCTGTTCTTATACAGCAACATCTCATATCAGAAACTAGGAGCAATAATGCCTATTCTTGTGAACTAGTGAAATGTGAACTTGTGAACTACTTTTACTTTAGACTTACAAGGCAAAACGTTATCCACACCACTACAGAAACAAGTTGTTTTATGTCTCTCACTCCATCCATAAAAGCAGATTCCCAAAACCAGTCTGCATATGACTGGACAACAGCCATTAAAAAAAATTACACTTTGCATTCTCTGTATGGAAAACAAGTTATCTGACAGGGATGGAAACTCAAGTCAGCTGACTCTAGTTCAAAT
This sequence comes from Tiliqua scincoides, assembly GCF_035046505.1. NCBI lineage: Eukaryota > Metazoa > Chordata > Lepidosauria > Squamata > Scincidae > Tiliqua > Tiliqua scincoides. Next base: position 166,653,262 of record NC_089821.1, on the reverse strand, counting down.
TGCAAACACATTTTTTTTGCTGACTCGTAACACTTGAGTCACCTGTCTCAGTGATTCTGGCACTGACTCAAGAAGTGGTTCCACAAGGCTCTGGTCATTGTTACCTGGGAGAAAGAAGCTGCCTTGCTGAATGACAGGCAATGGGACTACTTCTAAGTAGAGTTGCAAATAATATCAAATGAGATGATGTGTTTAATATCATACCTCCTGTTGGCATCCTTCAGTCTCGGAAGACTATGGTGTCACGCTCTGAATGGTGGTTCTGGAACAGAGTGTCCTCTCCAGTGCACGAAGCCTGGGTAAAGTAGGTATGGAGGATAGGCTGTTACCCATGCAGCAAATCCCCCCTCTCCACGTCACTGAAATGGTCCACTGGAAAGGCAGAGGCCAATATGGTTGGTTCCAGCGGCGTCGCAGGAGTTGCCAGAACGGGACTGTGTTCAGCCATGAACTGCCTCAGGGACTCCGGCTCCGGATTTTGCCTCGAGGTTGACTCCTGAAGCCTTTTCCATAACTGGATGTAGCCACAAGGCAGTGGAGGTTTGGGATCAGAGTTTTCCTTCTCTCAGATGAGCTGCCTTCCCAAGCTGACGAGTCCCATCTACCCGGTGGCTGTTTAGTCACCTCTTACGACAAGTACAGCCAAACTGAGGGCCTATTCTTATCCCCAGCCCACAGGGGACTATCATACCTAATTTGGACCTAAACAGAGTCATAGAATTGTATCCAAAGAAAGTAGGTCGTGTCTAAGTCCCACTGAAACTAATGAGACTGGGGGCCCAATCCTATCTAGTAAATACAAATATTTCTCATGCTAATTTGATTCCTTGATCTTCTCCTAATAATTTTACACCAAACATTGATAGTGTTCTGCATATTTGACCATCTTACATATAGATCCAATTAGATACTTCTAGTTAGCTAAACCATAAGAACAGCCGCACTGGATCAGGCCATAGGCTCATCTAGTCCAGCTTCCTGTATCTCACAGCAGCCCATATCTCACCAAATGCCCCAGGGAGCACACCAGATAACAAGAGACCTGCATCCTGGTGCCCTCCCTTGCACCTGGCATTCTGACATAGCCCATTTCTAAAATCAGGAGGTTGTACATACACATGATGGCTTTTAACCCTTAATGGATTTTTCCTCCAGAAACTTGTCCAACCCCCTTTTAAAGGCGTCCAGGCCAGACGCCATCACCACATCCTGTGGCAAGGAGTTCCACAGACCAACCACACGCTGAGTAAAAAATATCTTCTTTTGTCTGTCCTAACCTTCCCAACACTCAATTTTAGTGGATGTCCCCTGGTTCTGGTGTTATGTGAGAGTGTAAAGAGCATCACCCTATCCACTCTGTCCTTCCCGTGCATAATTTTGTATGTCTCAATACATACATTGCACTCCATTGCAACCATTAGTCCTTTGGAGTCAATAACTATTTAAATTAATATGTGGGCATTTAAAACATCAAACATTTTTAGATCATTCAACATAGAACACCACCAGGCAATATATGAATATACATATATGCTTCAGAACAGTCTACCACTGCTTAAACTGTTGCTATCCATGAACTGACAAGTTGTGAGCCGCATTTCTTCAAAAGATGGGGTTTTTCACATAAAATAATGTCTTTGCTGGTTTAAGGAAAAAACTGTGTCCTTTTTAAAGTTATTTATTTTATTTGAATCACAATATCCCACCAGCAGGGTCAGATATACGTACATGAGATTTTAAAAAGCAGACACCTACAATGATATAGATTTGGCCGGGAAAGTTGACTGAACAAAAATCACCCAGCTGAATATTTGCACAGCAACTTGAATAGCAGCCTCCCTAGTACAAGACTAACACTATCCACTATATCACATTGGCTTCATTTTGAGTAATATTAAAAATATTAGCATTGCTTTTTAAATGCTAATTTAAATCATTTTCAAACTGATTACCCATTATTGATCAATTGTCCTCTGCAAAGCTCTATCATAACAGTTGACTTTGGGCTGAGCTGACGCAAAATTAACCAGTCCTAAAAAGACCTGAAGGATTAGGACATAACTTACATAGGCCACAGGTGCACAATGAACAAGAGTTTAAATTGAATATGATGAAGTTTTAAATTGGTTAAGATAGGGCTTAATCAACCATCTGCTGTAAAACGGTAGTCATCAGAAAAATTGTTAGTCATGTCCAAGCATTTATGATGCTCATGGACACTCAGCTGGTTGTCATGTGCACTTTGCAACCTTGTTATTCACAAAAGGCTAGGATCCAGAGAATGTACACTATATATTCAGCGGGACACATCTGTGAGTGTACTGGGATGCTTTGGGTTTCCAACTCCAGCATCTTGCATTGTGTTGGAAGCCATTCCAGGAGGTTCCACTAACTTTCTGAGCAGTTTCTCAGGAGGAAGAGAGGTTGCAGTGGGAAAGAAGAGCTCAGAGGTCTCTGCCCAAAGTTGCATATACACAACAGGGACAACAGTGGGTCAGGCAAAAATGAGTTAAGAATAGTCTTAATTCCCCCACCCCATCTTCGAAAGAAAAAAAATATCCTTGATCTCTCTTGACCTCTCTCTCTCACTCGATCTCTCTCACTCACACACACACACACACACACACACACTCACACACACACACTATATATATATGATGTGTTAAATGGCCTTACAGAGACTAATCATTTAATTTCAGTAAAGTGACTTTTGTAACATTCAATGTTTATACACACTCTAAGACATGCATGTGCGTGTACACATACAACTGAAGCCCTGCTAAGACAAGTTAAAACATTTTAAACACAAATAACTGAATATACAGATACAAATTCTCCCGGGGGGGGGGGGGGAGAACTTCTTCAGGAACCATTCTCTTCCCTAGCATTAGAGAAAAAAACAAATATCCGGATTGCGTTTTACTGTCTGACTTAATGACTAACGTCAAGATAGCTACAGATAGAAACTGTCTGAATGCCCAGAAAGAGCTCTTGCCAGAGGTTATTACTGCAAAAAATGACAGAGTATGTGTTCCAATCTTAGCAGCTTGCTCTAATGGGAAAGCTTCTCTACTGGATTAATGAGGGGAAAATTCTCTTTTCAAATGTGCACAGTTCTTCTCAAAAGAATTATTTTATTCATCCTGCTTCATTCATTTGGTGTCACATGGACATGGTTACTATCAATTCTGCCATTAAAAAAATAAGGAAATATTTGGTGTAGAATAAAAGAAATAGAATAAAAGAAACCAAATATTTTAATATTATAAATATGATGGGGTAGGGACTGAGGAATTGCAGAAATTGAAAGACCATTATAATACCTTGCACTACCTTGCAGTACACTTCTCCATCCCAGCCTAAACACATATTCAGTCCAACACTTCTGATGCACTTAATATGTTCTACCCAGAGCTTCCATGGACATCTAAGTGGTAAAGATGACTATCCATGTCTTTTACCAGTTTTACCAGACCTGGACTCTGTCATTCATGCCTTACAGCCCAATCCTATCCCCACCCCCGTGTGTAGGATTTAGGGCTGCCAGTGCAGTCCCCACTATATCCCATAACATGCCTGCAGGGGGCCAGCCAAGAGAGGTAAGTTTAAGCCATATCTGCCCAACATTGTATATACACAACAGGGACCAAATGTGTACGCCTGTGGGCTAGGCAGAAATTGGTTTTTTAAAAAGTTTACTTTCCTCTGTCACTGCCACTGTCCCTATGGGCCAGTCAGATCTACATCAGCTCTTGGTTGGTGGCATAGATCTGTTCTGCAGCAATGGGGCGTCAGACCTGGGATAGGTGTTCCATACCTGGTGGATGTTGCTGCTGCCAAGAGCCGCCCCTGATCTACCCCTGGCCGCGCCTATACCCTCTCCCAACCCTCTCCAAAGCCAGGGGTGCCTGGGGGCCATTTGCAGCCCTTGGGCATTTCCAATTCAGCCCATGGGGAGCCCCCAGTCTCCAATGAGCCTCTGGCCCTCCAGAGACTTACTGGAGCCCGCACTGGCCCAACATGACTACACTCAACACGAGGGCCGACTGTTTGACCTCTCGCACGAGCTGCGGGCCAAGGGCTGCCTCCACTGTTTGCTGTTTCACATCTATGAAGCAGAAGTAAAGGCCAGTTTGCTTTACGCAAGGTCATTTACAGGTCTTGAGCTATTGTGAGATCTTCATATAAGTTCCCTCTCCAATATATTCATTTATGTAAATTTAGTCAAATTTGAAATGTAAATTAATTCGTTCTTACCAGCCCCCAACAGAGTGTCAGAGAGAGATGATGTGGCTCTCCTGCCAACAAGTTTGGACACCCCTCTCCTAAACCGTTCCCACTGTCAACCCACCTCCATTGACTGCTGGTCTGCACAGTACTGCTGCCGGTGTGCAGCCTCTTGGCCTTTGCACTCTCCACAGCATGTTGGAGTGGGTGCTGTTCCACTACCCCACACAGTATGCTGGCAGATCTCATGATCCACCAGTATACTGTGCGGATAGGATTGGGGCAATAGTTCTAGCCGGACTAGATTACTATAACATATTCCATGGGGCTCTTTTTGAAAACAGTCAAAAAATATCCATATGCAAAATTCAACCTTCAAAGTTTTAAACTGGGGTCCACAGAGTGGATCACATCATTCTGCCATGATATCATCATCGGCTACTAATTTCTGGTTTCTATTCTAAGTTCTAGTCTTGACCATTAAAGCTGCAAACAGTCTAGAAGCAGGATATCCTTGAGAACTGCTTCTTCCCATATGTAACTGTCTGAATTTGGAGATCAGTATCTGAAGCTCGGCTCTCTGTCCCAATCTCATTAGATTGGAGGCAGGTAAGATTGTAATGTAAGGATCATAGATAAGGAAAGACAGGGAGATTGTGTGCCTGCCTCTATCACTGGCTGCTTTTCACAGAGCAGTTGAGACCCACTTATTCATAAAAGGCATTTTGCTTCTGGGTAGATTATAATTTGTCCTGATGTTCCTGATGCAGTTGTTTATATGTGCTTTATAGTAGTTGCACTGTGACTGTGGTTATCCGTGATAGAAAATTATCCTAAATAGATAAATAATATAAGAAACATTTGTTTTAAGGAGATACTAACAATATAAACGAATAAATAAAAATATTTGAATCTTAATGAAACCCAAACTTATCCTGAGCTCTTTAGCACCAGTGGTACAAGTGTACTGCTGGCACTGGGTATCACAGATGTGCTGTAAGGCATGCCCATAACACCCTACACTGAGTCAGTGCCATTGCCAACCCCATGCCAGTTGGTGCTGAGCCACAGTGCCAACTGGGCACCGTCTGGAGCTAGGTAAGAGCTTCAAGCAGAGGTGAGGACCTTGGGGATGGGGGGAGGCGTTCTGGGGCAGGGGGTAACTGGGGCAGGACCAGTGAAGATCTGCTCCACCAGATTCTGAACTCCATGTTGGGCCAGAAGGTATGACAGAATCTTTCAAGTTTGCACCAGCAGAACAGCTGGTGCAGACTCGAGAAGCATCATTGTGGGGCTTGGGGGTTTACAAAAGTCCCCTTCCCCCAAGCAGACTTCCAACAGCTGCCAAGGGGCCAAAGGATGCAGCAGTAGCTGTTTTGGCACTGCTGCCCCCAGCGGCAGTGGTGCCTTTAGCTGTCTGCTAAGACCTGTCCATTGTTAGCTTAACCCCAGTCATTTTGGTGGTTGGCAACCTTCAGTCTCGAAAGACTGTGGTATAAGCCTACAGCACCTGATATTCCCAGGTGGTCTCCCATCCAAGTACTAACCAGGCCTGACCCTGCTTAGCTTCCAAGATCAGACAAGATCAGGCATGTGCAGGGTAACAGAATCATTATAAGCTACTCCAGACAGAAAACACAGATTATTCATTCCACAATTCACTATGGAAAAAAAGTCTCAAGAAAAAGTGTCAGTAAAAGTCTCAAGATTGTGCTCTAGACCATGTAATGTCAGGATAATCTTTACCAGACGTGACCTGAAATATTAATATATTTTTAGTATTGTCTCCATATGAATGAGTTTAATTAAACAAGCTTTCCCTTCATAACCCAGCCTTTAAAATTGTCAGCATTTTCAAGATGGCTTTTAAAAACAGCCATTGGGTATCACACCAAAATGTAAAACTTCTGGGTATTATCAAGTTATTTTTAAGTCCAGTTGATTTCAATGGGAGAAAATATCAGTGGGTGCTTAACTCTTCTACTGACATCAGCAGGCCTTAATACAAATTTGGTAACTCCAGCTAGATCTTAGGCAAATAACCAACAATTTTTCCCCCATGAAAATGACACAGTTATATTTGATATCCTAAACTGAAATGGACAACATCTTGGCATGGACTCTAGAAATACAACATGGAATTCCCTGTAATTTGTACGTCTAATTTTTTTTGAATCAAGAACCTAACCTGTCTGCCTTCCTAAAGGGCAAAAGGAAACACTTTTATCATTGTTAAACTTTATTTTACCCAGATTCCCAACTCATTTTCTTTCCTGAGGAGCACAGGTGCATGCTACAACCATGTTTTGACTTTCGTTTCACCCCTGCCCAGTATCCTAAATCAGGCCATGCCACTAAGACAAATTTTTCGAAGAGATCCTATAAATATATTACCAAATTCTTGAGTTAAGGATCTTTCAGCTAGAATTAGGCAACTCTGCTCCTAGGCATTTATCCTGCATCTTCTGCAATGAGACAGGTCAGCTACTGCCTCTTTACTATGGCTTGTTTATAGCATACAAGATACAACCTCCCTATTATATCAGTTAGATATAATGGTGCCTGCTGAGGGCTGGAAGTGACATCATTAAGCAGATGATGGCCAGAAATAAGCATTTTGTTCTCACATAGAAAATCACTAGCTGTAAGTGACAGAAGAGAAAATCTGTAAATCTTGTTCATATTTTCAAGATATGAGGGAGCCCATAAATGGCTTCCAGGGGCTGCATTCAGCCTGCAGGCCTTGTTTGATACCCCTGAGCTAATGCAAGTATTTAGAAGAACCAACATTTTATGTTTATGTAATCAGCTTAATTCTTTGTTAATAAATCCATTTTTTGGATTAAAAATATATTGTGTACTTATCTAGAATGATTCTAAGAAATCTTATCTCATTCCTTGTTCATGACTTGGCCCTTTCAGTCAAGCAACAATAAGTGAGTGGCAAACCTTCTAGGCAAGTGGGCAGAGACTGGAAACTGGCAGAGGTAATTCAGCATCCCAGTTAGATCTCTCTGCCATAGTACTTAAACAGTCTTACTGCTTTTCAAGGTGATAGCAGCTAATGATTCCTAAAAAATTTAGTCTAATCCTAGGATTCAGTCTAATCCTAGTGGTATAGCTGGGCTAACTATACACATATCGGGAAGCATGATCCAATACTGCCTTGCAGCACTGGTGCTGGGTGTTACAAACAAGTTGTAAAACATGTTTGCTCCACCTGAGAATAGTCAGAGCCAGTGGGGAGGTCTGCGCCACTCCACTGATGCCAACAGTGGTATAGCTATGTCATTTGACACCCAGGGCCCATAATTTTTTGTCAAACTCCCCCCCCCCTACAATAAAATTAATTTGTCAGAAGCTAAGGGCTCCCACAAGCATGGGGAGCAAAATCGGGCACCAGTCAGAATGGGAGCCCAGGTCTAACCAACAGATATAATCTGGGCTCCAAGTTCAGATGCGAGCCCAGGTCTACCTGCCTAGAAGAAGCAGCTTCAGAAGGTAGTCGGAAAGGGAACCCAGACCTACCCACCAAGCCTGGGTAGGAGCCCAGGTCTACCTGCCTAGAAGAGGTGACTCCAGAAGTCAGTTGAAATGGGAGCCCAGGTCTACCAACCCAACAAACCTTGGCCACTGAGGCTAAAGTTCAACCACAAGGTCAGGTCTATCCACCTGACTGATCTGGGCTCAAGATAGTGTTCATGCCTCCCCCAACACAAACACTGGATCCAACCTTGGTGTCACTCCCCCCGGAGTGTCACCTTGCTAACACCTTATTGGTTTAAGTGTGTACCTGTGATTTAGCTGGCACAGACTCAAAAAGGTTCATTGAGCTGGCTGGGGCTTTACTTGGGGTAAGGAGACTAATGTCTTTTACTCCAAGGAGACCTCCAGCCTGCTCAATTGCAGCACCAGATGCAGCTGTGAGCATTCAGTATCACTACTCCTGTGTTGGATAGGATTGGACCATAATTTGTGATACCTAGGAGTACCAAGACAAGAAGAGGAGTAAGAATTCTTTCAAAGGATTCCAGGAATATCATCACCTCCAAATATATGCTGCTGTTGTTGTCATCATTATACTTTTTCTGCAGAAGGCAATGTTATGATGTTCCATTTTTATCCCAAAAGATCAGAAGTTTGTAGCAAAGAACATAAAAGTATAGTAGCCTGTTTAATGAAAATATTATGTTACACAGCCATTTTCAAAATGAACACCCTTACTATAAGCATTTTCCAAGAAATACTATTTTATTTATATATTCATTTAATACATTTATACCTTGCCTTTCCCCCACTCTATGGGCACACAAAGCAAACAGAGACATATACATATATACAATGAGATACTATATTTATATATATAGTTAGCTGCCTTATATTTAAATATACAATCTCATCATAAAAACAATATAAAATAATAATAAAACTTTATTTTTATCCCGCCCTTCTCCCTAACGGGACCCAGGGCGGCTAAATTAAACAATAAAACAGTCTCCAGCATGTATAAAAACAACAAACAGCATTAACTAACAGCCCATTCCTATCAAATTTTCCATTGCGGTGCAACCGCAATGCAGCCCCAGGGTAAGGGAACAAATGTTCCCAAACCTTAAGGCAGCCTCTGTGTCTGCACCCCCAACACAGGAAGCAGTGCATACCCCTTTGGCACAGCAGCACCGCCACTGGGATAGGACTGGGCTGTAAAGCAGCAAAAAACTCAAACATTATCCATAGTAGTGTTGTAGCCTAGGCATCAAAAGTACCAGGTTGGTGGCTCTGGCTTGCAGTCAGGTTGACAAGTCACCCGGATCCTCCTTCAGTTTCCTTGAGGGAAGCCTCCCTGGGCTTACCTGCTCACCTTTCTTCTGCAGGAGACGCAATATTAAAGTGTTTTTATCGCTTTCATTGCCAAACAGGGCAAACTGAGCAGATTCAACTATTTGTGGATAGAAAATGACCAGGATCAAAAGCTGCCATCTACTCTGGCCACCACTTCTCTGGTGCTTAATCCTCCATGTCCCACCAACTTGTTCCACTTAGGAGTAATATTCCACAAACTGTTGGTCTATTCAGTATTGCCACCTACCATAGTAGTGTTTTGAAGCTGGGAGCGGGACTCATTTGCTACTTGGGATTCCAAAAATACTAGATTCATGAACAATTTTCTTCATCAGGCTGGCTTCATTGATTCCCTATTCTTCATTGAAGAACAGGAAGGCTCTTCTGGGTGGTACTGGGCCAGTGACCCACTCTACTAGCCTTTGCAAGCCTCAGAGTGACCTGCAAAAGCCTTGAAAAGCCACTTCCTGTTTTTGGAAGCAAACCAGAAGTGGTTTTCTGAAAATTGGAAATAGCTTTCCAAGGTTTCTGCAGGCCATTTGGAGGCCTGCAGAGGCCAGTAGTGTTTTGGCCACCAGCCTGGCACAACCCCACCCTCCCAGTTATTCTGCTTCCAGGATGGCTCCAATTTGGAACCAAACTAGAGCAAGGGCAGGTGGGAAGACCCAGGTTGCATCCCACCACACATGGGCTCGTGACACAACAGTGGGTTGCAACCCAAGTTTGGGAAACCCTGCACTACATCATTCTCTGGGGTCAATTTTGTGAGACAAAAAAATGGACACCAAGCTCAGACCCCCGCAGTAACACCTACCCCCACTACTGCTCTCTGGCCTGCAGGCATTATAAATCTCTCACTAATGTGGCCCAGTTTTCCACATTAGCTGGTCCTGGTAGCCATTTAACAAACTGTGATAAATCTATGGATGTTGGCAGAGCCACCAGCTCCTGAAACCACACCATGTCCCTACTCTTCACTAAATAAGTCATACCTGGGCTCTGAGGATGCCAGGCCAATGGCTTTGTCTTGCAGTCTGGCCAGTAGCTGGATGAAACAGCCTATGCCTGGAATTCCAAGGAGAGTCCAGAAGAAATAGGAACACGCACCTGGGCTCAGCCCAGCTTCAGAGATCAAAGTAGGGAAGCAGTTAGCAAGTTGCCTGGATTTTCCTCTAGCTTCCTTTGAGGGTATCTTCTCTGGGCTTCATTGCTAGCCTTCCTTACACCAGGAAGGTCAGGAGACCAAGTACAGTCAGCCCTTTGCTCTTGGCCTTGGTCTCCACATCATTAGCTAGTTGCATGACTTCTAAAACCTGCAGCCCAGTATGAATGCTCCTCCAATTTCTCCTCTGCCTAAATCTAAGATCTAGAATCTCCATCGCCACAGCACTGGGCCACTTGAGTTGAACTTAGAAGGCCCCCGCTGCCTATGGTAGGGAAGATACCACAAATGCTGGTCAGGGCTGACAAGGCATCCCCCCAGTCTGGGGATGCCCTGAACAAGTAGAAATAAGTACCTTAGGGTGCAATCCTAACCAACTTTCCAGCAACAAAGTAAGAGCAATGCAACTCTGAGGTAAAGGAACAAACGTTTCCTTACCTTGAGGAAGCCTCCATGACTGCCACCCAACTGCAAGATGCAGTACATGCCCCATTGACGCAGCTATGACAGTGCTGGAAAAGTTGGTTAGGATTTGGGCCTTACTTAAACCATTTCTACCCAACGCATATATGCAACAGGGACCAAATGTGTACACCTGTGCACTGGGCAAAAATGGGTTAAACAAGCAAGATTCTTGTAATTGGATACATGCAAGGTTGTAGACTTTAATTAATCATTTTTCCTGCCATGCAGAATAGCATCTTTTTCCATTTAGGAGAAACTAATAAGAATATATCACATTTTATGCTTCAGAGCAGAAGAAAAAAAGTAACTCTTTCACTGTAACCACAGAGTGTCACCCTTGTAAATAATGTCTAATTAAACGAATATACATAATTTATCATTAATACACTTTCATATCTTAAATTTTTATAATTTATATCCATGGTGTGCAAATGGGGATAGCACATGCTCTAACTCAGGGGTGTCAAACTCGTTTCATAGCAAGGGCCGAACAGCATTCATGGTGCATGCTGAGGGCCAGAAGTGATGTCATTAGGCAGCAAATGATGTCATTAAACACGTCATAACCAAAAATAAGCACTTTTTCTCACATTGGAACTCATTAGCTGCAAATGACAGAAGAGAAAATACACAAACCTTGATCATATTTCAAGATATGGGAGAGCCCAATTTCCAAGTGGGCTGCCCTTACAGCAGTAATACCTCAGCACTGCTCAGCAGCCGAGAGCCTGAGGGTCGGATAAAAAGCTTCCACGGGCCACATCCGGCCCCCAGGCCTTATGTTTGACACCCCTGCTCTAGTTGCAAGTTCATCTGAGTCATGTAGCATTAAAATTGATCCTGGCCAGGTTTGCTGTAAAAGGTGATAGTCAGCCCAAACGTATGGATACTTTTTGCTGAGAGAATAAGCGTTCCATCCGTGAAAAACCCCATTCTGTCAGCACTGCGAATGGAGCGACAACGCATGTAGCAGGGCTACCAGCGAAAAAGGCTGGCGGCTGTGTATGCACCACCAAGTCACTCAATCAACATCCAGAGGAGATAACGCAAGGGGTTGGCTGGGGACAGGGAGGGGGAGGACAAAGGCTCCCAGGAGGCATGTTGAAGGATGACCTGGGACAGCTGCAATATCCCCCCTGGGCCAGCCTTGATACATTCGTTGGACCCACTCAGACTTGTGCCAGCCAAGGAGATGGAGCAGATCTGAGTAGAACCACTGGAGACCATGGCAAGGTGGATTAGATAAGTAAGAATTTTGTTTACTTCTCTCTCCATGGTCCCCAACTGGCCCAAAAAGATGCAGCAGAGGCTGTGTCAGTGCTGCTGCTCCCTGCAGGCCAGCTAACGCTAGGACTGGAACGTGTAATTTACCCATGCTTAGTTTTAGTTAGATCTTTTCTCACTTATGTGCTGCACTACACATAATTTTATAATGGAAAAGGGAAATAGGTGTATTTATTAATGACTTTAATCAGTGGGACTATATGTGGAATATCTTCACAGTTATGACTTGGCATTTGTGAGAGTTTTTGTTCCATCTTGAAGTGGCTGTTGTGGAACAGTGTACATTTGCACAGTATGTTTATAGGTTCAATTGAAAGCGGAACTGGGAAACACTACTGGGCCCAAAGTATTTTGGGCCCAAAATATTCCTAATATACTACCCATGAATTGTTCATGCTTACTAGGGGCGTTTGCTTATAATGGACAAAAATATGTACTGACTTTATAACGCCAAGGGAAAGGAAGGAGTTCACACAAACCCATCTGGCATAATAGAAATACACTGTAAATGGTTTGAACAGTAACTTTAACTACCATGCTACTTGACAAGGCAGAAATAATACAGAGACTATGCCCTATGTTTTACCAAGCCTATTTAAATAAACGAATTCACCATGGAGCACCATACCAGCTAGCAAGATTTGTCCTGTTAACACAATAGTACTATAGCAGCTGCTCTCCTTTGACTCATACACTTTGAAAAGCCTCCTGTGTCACGCTGTAGTAAAAGGAAGGCCAATTCATATTTGGTTGCCAGAATTGCTTAAAAAGATTAGAAGAGTTGTAAAAGAATATTGATTTGACTTGATGTACTGTAACTGCAAATTTTTAATTGTTGGCACATAAAACTTGGTGTACAATGAAGTTTTATTACTCACTTTAAAATCTAAGAAATTATTGCAATGATTATTCAAGTTTTTCTCTAATAGACTAATAACGTTGCCCAAACTGAAACCTAGTCTATTTAAAATATTATTTATGAATTGCCCATAAAATACACATGACTGCACACAAACTGAAGCATCAATTGTCAAAAGATAATTTGTCTGTAAATGGGAGGAAAAATAAAGGTCTGTCAAAAATAAGTCGTATGCTGCTAAGTGAATTCCGCTGCTAAATCAGTGAATATTCCTTAACACTCCCCTCTCCAGAATCACCGGATTCTTCGGGGTCGTTTCTGCAACTTGGTAGCCCAGTCTGTGCTGATAGTACATGGACAGAAGAAAAAGGATCTCACAGAGTAATTATGGTACACACCCTCCCTGCTCAATCCTCATTAACTTCCCATGTGGTGATGCAGCTGCATCAATGGAACATGCACTGTATCCTGTGGGGGAGTTTCAGGCCTTGGAGATCTCCTCTGGGTAAGAGAATATTTGTTCTCTTGCCCAGAGGCAAGCTCTTGCCACCAGAATGAGTCTAACCTATGCCAGCTATATAACATATACAGCTATATAGTTAGTACAAGTCGGAGTGGATCCATAAAGCCAGGCTGGGAAGGGACGAAGAATATCAGCATCATCACTGCTGCAAATACTGCCCCCTTCTGACTGCCCTCCTCCCCAGCCTGATCTCTGCCCCTTCCCTCCTCCTCTGAAAGACTGAGTTCAGTGGAAACAAAGTCCTGCATGTAAAATTCAAAATATCAGAGGTATAGGTACAGGATGGGAGAAACTTGGGTTAGCCACAGAATATATAAAAAAAATCTACACAGGTGTCTAAGTGAACCATGTTGAACACGAGCAGACAGCGTGATGCAGCTACAAAAAAAAGCAACTGCATTGCTGGACATGTTTCAGTCCCATTGGTTTCCACAAGAAATCTAAGCACAAGCATAACTATCTCTCATTGGAATAACTGGACAGATGTGCTTAATTAGGGATGGAACTAGCCTTATGGTATTTAGTTAAAAATGCAGGCATGAGAAATCTATTCTAAATCTTTTTTATTTCAGGAATACAGCTTCCAGTCAGCAAATCTCTATACAGTAGTGCCCAGAAGTAGGCCTTCAATTAATAACTATATGTCATAAAATCATTACCTATAAGCTAGTTCACTGCTGAACAATACATTGTATACCTTAAGTGAGTGAGTCATAACATTATTTTGAAGAGAATACAAGATGATTCATGAACAAAATGCAAGTGTATAGGCAGAAAAATCTGCAAACCTTTTACAAAAATATTATCTCCGAAGTTGTGGAACAGAGGAACATGTTTATGACTATAACTATTTAGTACAAATAAAAATAAGAGACTTTTAAATAAAATGTTCTTATATGTTGTTGCAGTGATATTGACACTAAGTGTAGCTAAAGTGATCTTTTTTGGATTCTCGCTCACTAAAGATGTGCATTCCCTCGTGCAATCCAACATGAGACAGTAACTCATGGATTTCAGCTACTTCTGTGAATTCTAGTGTTCAAAAATATCAGAGCTCTTGCAAGTTGCTTTAGCTGAGATTCAGGGCTTATCAGCTCCCATGTTGGATTATTCAAGTGAACAGGCAATTAATTCCTGAGTGCAAAACATTGCCTCTGTCTCCCATGTAAACTGGCTCTGAATTAACTTGATATGAACAATGAATTAACTCTTTTTTTCTTACAGAATAAAACTCTGCAGCTATAATAGGGAAAATCGAGGAATATTTCTGAAGTCATGTTCAATAATGTATGAAATTGAAAACTGTATTGATAGTCAGTCATTACAGTATACCTGACGAATTAGAACATCTACACAATTTCATAACGTTCCTGGCAACAAACATTTACACAAACAGTGTGAAAATGTACTAGAGAGCAGTGATGTGTGGGGAAGTGAATGTCTGGTGAGACACTTAAGGAGGTATGAGTGCCATAAGGCATTCTGGGGACTACCTGGAAGCTGCAGCACCTGTGCAATCACAGTGGAAGCTGAGCTCTCACTGCTGCAGGTCTGGTCTCTACATACAGGTAGAGACTAGAGGTGTGGCAGATGAGAGCTCACCCTACCCTGCAATCTCACAACCACTCAGAAACTGGGCAGAGTGCACGTGCAATGTGATTCCACATGTGCTCCATTTAGTTTCTGAGTGGTTGTATGATCATAGGGGAGGCTGAGCAGTTCTACTGCAGCTCTAGTCTAGTGGCAGCGAGAGCTCAGGCTCCCCTGCATCATACAACCCCTCCAAAAGTGGGTGGAGTGCATGCACAATCACAGAGGAGGCTATTTTCCTCCAAGTATGACAGCTAAGTTTCTTCCTTTCCTAACCGCATGTCCTTGCTGGACATTCCAGATTCCTTTCTTTTATCTAAGGTAGCAGTTATCCACATCAGTCTTAAAAGTGTGATACCAGTCTTCCTATAGAAGTATAGAAGAGTTGCACTAAATTCCCTTAGACAACTGCAGGAGAAATGCAGGGAACAACAACAGCCACTCTTTATAGCCTTCATAGATCTCACAAAGGCTTTCGACCTGGTCAGCAGGGACGGCCTCTTCAAGATTCTCCCCAAGATCAGATGTCCACCCAGGCTCCTCAGCATCATCAGATCCTTCCACAAGGACATGAAGGGCACTGTTGTCTTCGATGGCTCCACATCAGACCCCTTTGACATCCGAAGTGGCGTGAAGCAGGGCTGTGTTCTTGCACCAGCCTTGTTTGGGATTTTCTTCGCTGTCATGCTGAAGCAGGCCTTTGGAACTGCAACAGAAGGCATCTATCTCCGGACCAGATCTGACAGAAAGCTCTTCAACCTCTCCAGACTGACAGCAAAGTCCAAAGTCCAGCTGAAATGTCTGTGTGACTTCCTCTTTGCCGACGATGCAGCTGTCACTGCCCACTCTGCCAAAGATCTCCAGCAGCTCATGGATCGTTTTAGTAAGGCCTGCCAAGATTTTGGACTCACGATCAGCTTAAAGAAAACACAGGTCATGGTTCAGGATGTGGACTCACCTCCCTGCATTACAATCTCTGCGCATGAACTGGAGGTTGTCCATGACTTTGTGCACCTTGGCTCAACGATCTCCGACACTCTTTCTCTCGATACCGAGCTAAACAAACTCGTCGGTAAAGCAGCTACCACGTTTTCCAGATTCACAAAGAGAGTCTGGTCCAACAAGAAGCTGACGGAACATACCAAGATCCAGGTCTACAGAGCTTGCGTCCTGAGTACACTTCTGTACTGCAGCGAGTCATGGACTCTCTGCTCACAACAGGAGAGGAAACTGAACGCTTTCCACATGCGCTGCCTCCGATGCATCCTCGGCATCACCTGGCAGGACAAAGTTCCTAACAACACAGTCCTGGAACGTGCTGGAATCCCTAGCATGTATGCATTGCTGAAACAGAGACGCCTGCGTTGGCTCGGTCATGTCGTGAGAATGGATGATGGCCGGATCCCAAAGGATCTCCTCTATGGAGAACTCGTGCAAGGAAAGCACCCTACAGGTAGACCACAGCTGCGATACAAGGACATCTGCAAGAGGGATCTGAAGGCCTTAGGAGTGGACCTCAACAGGTGGGAAACCCTGGCCTCTGAGCGGCCCGCTTGGAGGCAGGCTGTGCAGCATGGCCTTTCCCAGTTTGAAGAGACACTTTGCCAACAGTCTGAGGCTAAGAGGTAAAGAAGGAAGGCCCATAGCCAGGGAGACAGACCAGGGACAGACTGCACTTGCTCCCGGTGTGGAAGGGATTGTCACTCCCGGATTGGCCTTTTCAGCCACACTAGATGCTGTGCCAGAACCACCTTTCAGAGTGCGATACCATAGTCTTTCGAGACTGAAGGTTGCCAATATATATAGAAGTATGTATATACCAAGTATAGAGTCAATAAATATAGCTGTGGGGAACCCAAAAGACAACAGAAAGATTTTAAAAAGCAAAGAACTACCATAAATGAATGAATTATCATTTATTCATACAGCTGTCACACTGGTCCCTTGTTGCTAAGCAGGCCTTACGCAACTTGTGACCAGCTAGGTGTGATGGTTCATTAGGCCATCATAGTCTTTTTTGCTCCCTTTTCTCTCTAGGACTACGAGGGGGGGGGGCAAGCTCCTTTCATGCCACAATTCATACCAAGCAGTCATATGGTTTAGTGAGTCACAAATTGTAGAGGCTGGGTATTAAAATCATATGTTTTCATGAACATTTATTGTAGGTATGCTACCCTTTCAGCTTGGTAGCCTGGAGATCAGAGGAGAGCACTGCTGCTCTGCCTGCCTTTGCTGACTGGATCTAGAGCAGCATTTCTCAATGTTTCTCCCCTGCCTTACCGTTTTGCAAAGTCTACCTATTGGAAGTACCACCGTAAGTTACCTTATAGTGCCTTACCATTTTGTACAGTCTAGTTATTGGAAGTACCACTGTAAGTTACTTCCAGATAGGGAAGTCAGGTGCAATGCAGCAAACACCAGTAAGACTGCAATCCTATCCACACTTACCTGGGAGTAAGCCCCACTCACTCTAATGGGACTTACTTTGGGAAAGACATACATAGAATTGGGCTGTAAGAGCTCAGGACAAATGTGTGTAAAAAGCACACACTGGAGCTCTGCTCAATGAGCCTCCTCCCGCTGCTTGTTACTTGATGCTAGGCAGTGGGGGTCTCACACATACCACCAAACACCACCTCAAGTACCACTGGTGCTACGAGTACCAGTGGTTGAGAAACCCTGATCTAGATCAACCATTTTCAACCCCTGTGCTGTGGCACACTGGTGTGCTGCAAATGGTCTGCAGGTGTGTCTCGGGAGTTTGGGGGAAGTCATTTATTAGTAGGGCCATTGGGGAATGTGAGCCCCCCATCAACAGCATGGTGTGCCTTGTCAGTTGTCAACAAAATG
Source organism: Tiliqua scincoides (assembly GCF_035046505.1). NCBI lineage: Eukaryota > Metazoa > Chordata > Lepidosauria > Squamata > Scincidae > Tiliqua > Tiliqua scincoides. The sequence goes on along the minus strand of NC_089821.1, from coordinate 166,635,460 downwards.
ATAGTGTGCCTTGACAATTTTAGTACCTTGTGACATGAGGCATTTAGTACCATGAGACAAAAAAGGTTGAAAAATCACTGATCTGGACCAGTGTTTCTCAAACTGTGGGTTGGAACACAATTTCAGGTGGGCCCCCATTTATTTCAATATTTTATTTTTAATATATCAGACTTGATGCTACCATGGTATGTGACTGCATTGGGGGGAAATGTTACAGATCTGTACTTTTGACAGGCTACTCTGTATACGCTTTTAACACAGAGAGTAAATGGGACTTACTCCTGGGTAGGTGTGGGTAGGATTGCAGCCTAGGATTGTTAAAAAATTTTCTGCTTGATGATGTCGCTTCCAGTCACAACATCACTTCTGGTGGGTCCTGACAGATTCTCATTCTAAAAAGTGGGTCCTGGTGTTATAAGTTTGGGAATCACTGACCTAGACACAAATTTAGGATACAACCAGTGGTTTGCTCACTAAGTCAATACTGAGAATCCTTGCACTCTATAAACTTAAACATAGAAAACACCCCAGTATATAACACGACCCCAGCTGCTAATGCTTGCTTATGAATCACCAGAAATCACCACACCATTGGGCTGCTGCAGCTGCTCAACCACTGTAATTAAACAGTTAGCCTGCACTCCTAGCTAGCCGCCGCCCATCTCAGAGTGAAGCCTTATAGGTCAGAAGTGCTCTATGACCTTCTAGTTGCACCAGGGACGTCTTGGTATCAGCTCTGACTTTCGCATAGGCTGAATAAGCAGCAGCCATCTCTGTTTAGGCGGGAAAGATCTCCATTGGCTCACAACCTGGAAAGCAAGTTAGCCAGGCCTGTTTGCAAGTGATTGATCACCACAAAGCAGGAACTAAGTACCTACCTATATATAATTACACAGGTGCTTATTATTCATGGCATGCAACTCCAGGTGGAAACTAAGGAAGTAGCAGTTGGGGGGTTCTTCTTCCCTTGAATGGGAGGGGGGCTGAAGTGGGAAGGAGTCTTGCTCATCACTTTGCTCTGCCATGCAAAAGGTGCTGATGCCCTTGCTTTGCCCATTAATCACAGACACAGGTGTCCTGTGAATCTGCAGTCCTTGCTAGAAGCTGCTTTCTGAATGAGGCACAGAGCCCAACCTTAAGAAGTCCCATTACAGAATAGCTTACTCCCAGGAAAGTGTCCACACTTACCTGGGAGCAGGGCTTTTTTTTCTAATGGAACACGGGGAACAGAGTTCCGGCACCTTTTTGCAGGGGCCCCTCCCCTTCGGAGGCATTCCGGGGGGGGGGGGAGCAAAACAGAGGCATTCACTGGTGGGTGCTGGGGGGTGCAGGGTGGGCGGGTGCCTGGCCCCTGCTTGACCGCACAACAACCCCCTCCTGCCCCCATCCCCAAGCTCTCGCCTGAGCCCAGCCAGCTTCCCCTCCCCCCCGCGCTCTGCTTCCCCGCACAGCTTCTAAGCCAGTGGAGGGCGCGGGGGACATGCACCAACACCAAGGAGGAGGAGGAGGATGGACAGCCAGACAGCCAGGGAGATGGGCTGCAGCACCCATGGAACGCCCAGGTACTGGCTTGGCCAAGGAGAAAGGGAAGGAAGCTGGCTGGTGCAGCCCCCATGCCAATCTGCAGCACAAGCCTAGGTGTATCTACTCAGAAGTAAGTCTCATTGTGCTCATTGGGGCTTGCTCCTGGGAAAGGGTACATAGCCTTGCAGCCTGAGAGCCCATGCCTATACATGTCTACTCAGAAGTAAGTTCCATTGTGTTCAATGGGGCTTACTCCTGGGAAAGTGTCATAGCCTTGCAGCCTGAGTAGACAGGCAGAGGAAGGGCTCTGAGGCTGCAGTCCTCTCCACACCTTCCTGGGAGTGAGCCCCACTGCCTCTAGTGAGACTGACTTCTGAGTAGACAGCCATAGGCTTTGGCTCTGAGGTTGCAGTCCTCTCCACACTTTCCTGGGAGGAAGCCCCATTGACTCTAATGGGACTGACTTCTGAGTAGACAGGCACAGGATTGGGCCCTGAGGCTGCCATCCTATCCACAGTAAGCCCCATTCACTAAAGTGGACTTCTGAGTAGACATACATAGGATTGGGCTCTTAGGCTGCAATCCTAGGCACTTTCCTGGAAGTAAGCTCCATTGACTAGAACAAGACTTACTACAGAGTAGACATACCTAGGATTGGGCTCTTAATCCTGGCAGAGATATATATCTGCACCCGTTTTCACATGCTAAGGGCAGGTGAAAAGGGATTCTACGTGTGTACAATGTGCTGTCCAGCCTTGCCAGAGATCCTCCTCGTCCTTCCCCCACAAGCATGCCCTCCGCCAGCCAGCATTTGCAGCTCCTCTCCAGCAATGCACAGCAGCTGCTCAGGGCAGCAGAGAACATACAATTGCATGCCAAGCGCCTTCCCAAAGACACAGAGTATTCTGATACCTGCATTAAACCATATTTAATCGCTTGTTTGCAAACGTAGCTGTTTCTATGTGCACCCAAGGACCCCTCTCGTGTAAGAATTCCTTTTTTGTTCTTACTCCCACAGTTGCTTAGAATAATTTTACTACATGGAACTCATGTAAGCCATTTTCCGGAATCCATTCACTGCTTCCTCTCCTCGAAGTAGTGCCACACTACATGCTACAAGCTACAAGTGTACCTGTACAGTATTTTTCCCCGTGTGTAGACAAAGTAGCTAGGGGGAAGGGGATGTGGAGATTGACAGCCCAATCCTATGCATTTCTACTCAGAAGTAAGTTCACCTTTGGGGGGGGGGGAAGCACATAAAAATATTTTATTTCTCCAATAAAAATGGTTTTAAAATAAATAAATAAATAAAAGATTAACAAGTTATGAGTTCCTGCACCTCCTCCTCCTTTTTTTTTTTTTTTTTAACAAAAAAGCACTGCCTGGGAGTAAGCAATATTGATTATAATGGGGCTTGCTTCTGAGTAGACATGTATAGGATTGGGCTGGCAGTCTTTTGTGGAGAGATCACATAAACACTTCAAACCCTGGAAGAGGGCTCTCCCCCTTAACTAGCAGCACCCACATGACTTGGCACGAAGAGGACGGAGGGGTGCTGATCCTGGGCAAATGGCTTTCATTCCCTTGCACCCCCTGCCCACTGTGCCTCACTTGGTCTCTCCAAAAGGAGAGTCCACCCCTCTCAGGGCGCAATGCTAGGCAGGTCTACTCAGAAGTAAGTCCCACTGCATTCAGTTCGGACCCACTCACAGAAAAGGGTGCATAGGATTGCAGCCTCAGTTTGCACCCTCCCCATGTCTTCCCCACCCCCCTCCGTGAAAGTCCTTCTCTCGCAGGATTCCTGCCCATCTCTCCCTGGCATCGCTAGGGGAACAGCAGGCGCCGGAGCCTCTACGCGGGTAGGATGAGCAAAGGAGAGGTGGTGGGAGGAAGAGGTGATAGTAGTGATAGCCCCCAGCTTTATTCTTGCAAAAGAAGCCTTTCAGTGCTCATAACAGAGTTTCCATGATCATTCATTTAATTTGATTTAAGCCATTTTTGCCCAACACTGCATGTGCACAACAGGGATCAAATGTGTTCCCCTGGGTGAAGAGCGGAGGCACTGGGTTGTCTTCTTCGCACGTCGAGGAACAAATGAACCTGTTCCACGTCACCAAAAATCAATCCTCCGGATTCATCCATCAACTCACCTACGCGCACGTGTGAGTGTGTGAAAGCGTGTACCTGCTCTGGGGACACGCACAGCCCAACTCTACTTCCCACCCCCACCCTCAGGTGGCCTCCACTGAATGGCACCGTCCCCAGTTTCCCAAGCAGGTCATGCGCAGCCAGACACCGAGCTGCTCGACCGCGGAGCTGCACCTCCTCGGGCGCCCGTCGAGGGCCAACCTCTCCACGCGTCTCCGCAACCTCAGCGCAGGCGGCCTGTATCGGGGGAAAGCGAGCAACTGGGCGCGCAGCTCCGGGAGGAGCGCATTGGACAGCCGCAGCAGCAGAGGGAACATCGACCGCGCACGTCCCCTCTCACCCCAACAGCCTCGCAGCACAAGCCTATGCGCGTCTACTTAGAAGTAGGTCCCACTGAATTCAGTAGGGCTTACTCCCAGGAAAATATGGATAGGATTGCAGCCTCCGTGAGCGGGCTCCCCTCGGATCCACTGCCTGCACGTTTCGTGCTCGGATCCACATCAGTTGTGAAGATCAGTTGTGAACATCCACATCAGTTGTGAAGAGCAAAGGACTCCGCAAACCCACACTCGCCATCCCGGCCCTACTCATATCTTGGTCTTAATTCTGGGGGAGCCGAGACCACCACCCCAGACCTCGACACTCTGTCTTCCCAGATTAACGAGGAAAAAGATCAAACCCCCCCCTCCCCACAGGCACGTGCTTGTCAATTCATTCACCACCCTTATCTCCCCCCGCAACTGATGCTGGATACCTACAGACCCCGCTCCCCTCCCTTCACACGTCCTCTCAGCACCTTCAGTCACCCCCCCCCCCCAAGACCCTCCACACCAGTTGCCTCAACCTCCTTAGTCATCATTCCCCAGCGTTGGAGACCACACTCAACCACTCCTAGGTGTCTGCCCATTTCTATGTGGGTGACCCCAAGACAGCCTCTCCCCCATTCCCATTATGTCTCCTCGGCCCTTTCAGTGCTCCCCCGGGGTTCTAAGTGCCCCCCCAGCCCAACAGCGACCACAGTCCTATCCCAGGAATCATTTTGGGGGAGCAGAGCCTCCCTCCTGCCCTATCCTTTCATCCCCCAGGCTACAAGCCTATGCACACTTTCCTAGGAGTAAGTCCCATTGAACACAATGGCACTTACTCCTGAGTAGACATGCACAGGCTTGGGCTGCCAGGCAGCACCCCTCACTCATTCATTCCATTCGCCTCCAGGAAAGACTGCTGCCGCGGTGTATCCTTCGCATAAGCCCCTCTCATTCCCCCCCCAGGGGCAGAACAGCCCCCCTCAACGAATACCGCCCCACAGCCACGGCAGCTGGTTCCCTTCCCACCCTGCTGTCAGAAGCACCTCTCCAAGGAGCGCCACCTTCCCCCCCACCGACCCCCATGCACAAGTTGTGCCCACGCAGCCCGGACCAGCCCCAGCAGCTGCACCCACATTCGAGCGCACGTCTACTCAGAAGCAAGCACCATTATAGTCAATGGGGCTTACTCCCAGAGAAGCCTTCATCTCAGCAGCGGCTCGCTGGCTCTACCCCCGCACCATACTCTCCCTCCGCGACTGAAAGAACCGCAGCCGCCGCCGAAACTACTGCGCGCCCACACTTCCACCACCGGCTACACCCCGCGCAGCCAGACCCGCAGCAGACGCAGCCCCAGCAGCCCCAGGCAACCCTCCCGGGGCCGACTGCTGGCTCCAGAGCCCAAGCCTACGCGTGTCTACTCAGGAGTAAATCCCAGTGTAGTCAATGGGGCTTACTCCCAGGTAAGTGCGGATAAGACGGGAGCCCGAGCCTCTCGGGGGAAACCGAGTCAGAGCAGGTGCACCCCCAGCCCTCTGAGGGGCACAAACCCCAGTGTGGCCCCGCCGACACCCCAGGACTGCGACCAGCTCAACACGCAGGAGAGGACTCAAAGCCCAATGGCAGCACCAGCAGTGCTCGAGCCCCGCTCCGAGCCCCCCCATGACTCAACCCCAGCAGGAGCAGCTGGAATCTGACCAGTTCTTCCTCCCCTCCCCAAGACTCTGAGAGAGTTTGCAGCATTGGCCAGGGAGGCTCGCAGGCAACCCCAAGTCCTGCGCGACCCCCACCACCCCTCACCACTCCGCCTTATGCTTTGACCCTCTTCACAGGCGACCCTCAGGGGGGCCCGGGATGGGCGCTCAACTGCCCCCCCCCCGCCGACGCAGCCCTCCAAGCGCGCGCACTCAACACACACTCTCCTCCTCCTGGGACTCTGCTGTGTGGCCACTGGCCGCCCATCACTTGAACCCCTTACCTTTTTCAGCGCTGACATTCTAAGGCATTATTCACGGAGCAGGCGCTGGGTGGGATGCCGGGCTCAGAGACTCAGGTGAAGGAGGGAGAGGTGGTAGTAGTGGTGGAGCAGGAAGCAAAGCCGAGGCGTAGGCATCGCATCCTCCCCCTTGGATCTGTATCTCACTGGGGCGCGCACACCACACGCTAAGGCAACTGCACCGCTTGCTATTCCCCTCGCGCTGTCCATGCGCTGCCGAGCTTGCTCGCTGCTGCTGCCGCTGTCCAAATCAACCCTCGAGGCAGAATTCTCACGCTCTGCGCAGCCGCCAGAGCGAGAAGCGGCGCGGTTCCTTTCCCCGGGCTCGGCAGCCAGTGAGAGAAGGTCTGCTCCGCAATTCGTACGTTCGCTAGGGGACCGCCCCACAGAGCCAATGAGAAGCCAGAGTTCCCTGCTGGCAGCCACGCCCGCCCGGGAGAAGGAAGCGCTGGCGAGTGGGAAGAACGTGAAGAGCTGCTTGCGAGCTGTGTTGTGCAGAGGAGCTCTGCACTTCCGAGGGAGCCGGAGCAACAGCAGCCTTCCTAGGGAGGGACATGGCCCTTAGCAGGAGGACAGAAGGTGAGACTGGTCGGGGGGCTCGCATATAGAAACTGTGCATGATGATAAGGGGGGGAGTAGCATGTGGGGCATCGCCTGGGCTCCCCACTAGTCAGGATGCACTCGCTTCTTGCAGCGGTGGGAGAAGAAAGCAGCCCGTCCTGTTGGATTAGCTACAATCCTGTCCACACGTTCCTGGGAGTAAGCCCCTTTGACTATAATTGGGCTTATTTCTGAGAAGGCATGTGTAGGATTGGACTCTGGGGCTGCAATCCTATCCTCACTTTCCTGGGTGTCCTATTGACTATAATGGGACTTACTTCTGAGAAGGCATGCGTAGGATTGGGCTCTGGGGCTGCAGTCCGATCCTCATTTTCCTTGGTGTAAGCCCTATTGACTATAATGGGACTTACTTCTGAGTAGACATGCGTAGGCTTGGGCTCTTCTGAGTCTTCGAAGCAGGGTGGGAGAGTGCCTAGCCTACTTCACAGCCCAATCCTGAGTGGGTCTACTCAGAAGTAAGTCTCATTGTGTGCAGTGGAGTCTATTCCAGGAGAGTGTGCATAGGGATAGCAGCCTAAGGACCCGCTAATCCTGTGTGGACAGGATTAGCTACAATCCTGTCCACACGTTCCTGGGAGTAAGCCCCTTTGACTATAATTGGGCTTATTTCTGAGAAGGCATGTGTAGGATTGGACTCTGGGGCTGCAATCCTATCCTCACTTTCCTGGGTGTCCTATTGACTATAATGGGACTTACTTCTGAGAAGGCATGCGTAGGATTGGGCTCTGGGGCTGCAGTCCGATCCTCATTTTCCTTGGTGTAAGCCCTATTGACTATAATGGGACTTACTTCTGAGTAGACATGCGTAGGCTTGGGCTCTTCTGAGTCTTCGAAGCAGGGTGGGAGAGTGCCTAGCCTACTTCACAGCCCAATCCTGAGTGGGTCTACTCAGAAGTAAGTCTCATTGTGTGCAGTGGAGTCTATTCCAGGAGAGTGTGCATAGGGATAGCAGCCTAAGGACCCGCTGGCAAAAGAGACATCATGAAGACATCATCGTGCCTGGTCTTCAGGGGGTAGGAAAATATTCTGAAGGAGCTTAGGGAGAGAAGGGCCTTAGAAATAGAGAGAGGATGAAATGTAAGGTGCTTGCAGAGTCCCTAGGAGGTGCCAAACTTGAGAGGAACGTTGTCACTGCCAGCTGTGATTATGGCTTGCCGATGTTACGTGTTACTTTGTTTATTCTATGTTATGAAGTTGCATTTGGAAATCATGTGCCATGCCGAAGGCCCCTCTGCTTCTCTTTAGAAATTTTTCACTTGAAAGGACTTAGGGCCCATTCCTGTCCAACTTTCCAGCTCTGGGGTAGCCATAGTGCAGTGAGAAGGCCCCAGTGACTGTCTATGTACCACAGGATGCAACACACACCCCACTGGCACAACTGCACCAGCACTGGAAAATTGGATAGGATTGGGCTCTTAGCCAGCAATTTTCAACCTTTTTCATCTCACAGCACTAAAGCAAGGCACTAAAATTTTCAAGTCAAACCATCAGTTTTTGGACAGTTGACAAGGCACACTGCACTGACAGCAGGGGTTCACATCTCCCAGTGGCTCTAGTAACAAATGATCCTCCCCCAACTTACGTGGCACACCTGCAGACCATCCAGTGGTCATTGTGGCTGACTTAGGACCCAGTCCTATCCAATTTTCCAGTGCCTGTGCAGCTGTGCCAATGGGGCATACACTGCATCCTGTGGTGGGGAGGCAGTCATGGAGGCTGCCTCAAGGTATGGGAACATTTGTTCCCTCACCTCCAGTCTGCATTGCGGTTGCACCAATGCTGGAAAGTTGGATCGGATTGGACCTTTAGGCAGTTGTTGAGGACAGGAACTTGAAAGAGCTTGGGTTGCTGGGCTAATTGGATGCTGAAGTGTTTGCAGATGGAAATTTGTACACAATATATTATTCTGTATAATAATGTATGGCCCGAATGTGTAGTCTGAAGGCCTAAAATGCCTCAGCCTTGCTGAACCATTGGATCTGGCCAGTACCAGGGTAAAAGACTTCCTGGGAACCCCATATATACCATACCTGAGTTCCAGCATGGAAGATAGCATGATTGGGTGTAAATAACTAAAAGCTCAGTGAACTAAAATGTGTTGCATTATGAAGAGAGTATAAACCACAGCAGAGTTGGTATCCCAGTTTGAGATGGGTGAATTTGCTTGTATTACAGAGAAACAAGTCTTCTGGAAATTCAGCGGACCAGGTTATTTTAAAAGAGATTAACTCACCTTAAGAGTTCTGTAACCTGGTGTTATGGAGGTATTTATATTTTGTGGTGGTGACAGAGGGCCCATTCCTATCCAACTTTCCAGCATTGATGCAGCTGCAATGCAGCCCCAATGTAAGGAAACAAATGTTCCCTTTCCTTGAGGAGGCCTCTGTGACTGTTTCCCCACCCAAGGATGCAGCTCATGCCCCACCAGCACAGCTGCACCAGCACTGGAAAATTGGATAGGATTGGTCCCAGATGCATTTATTGGACTGCGAGTGTTCTAGGTGAGATCCTTGTCTATTTTAGAACAGAGCTTCCTGTACTGTCTGAAGTTCTATAAAGGGAAGCTTCATAAGGGTGATCTCGGAAATCACGGCCTGTTTGGGAGTTGCAAACGGGCAGAGACTACTTAATGGGAAGCTGCCCTCTTAGTGTAATGTGGGATTTTATTGTGTTATTGGGGGATTCAGATTTATTTTTTAGTTCAGTTTTATTTCCAAGTTGGCCATAACTTAACAGCAGTAAAAATTACAAAAAAAAGTACAAAAAAATTAAGGCTTTCATGCTTAAACACAATCTAAATAGGTAACATGTAGATACAATAGTTGCCACAAAACATTTCTCATGTTGGGGAAACTTGACGAAACGGAAACACTAATATATGTGGGGATAATGAGGCAGAATATGTAACAATTTCTTATAGGGCAGAAGTTATTATTCCAGTGCAGGTGACGGGACTAACCATACAGCAGGGAGCACTAGGCAATGTTTCGGTTCCCTAAATGTTTAGATCAGTGTTTCTCAAACTTTGAGTTGGGACCCACTAGGTGGGACGTGAACCAATTTTAGGTAGTTCATTTAAATATTTTATTTTGAATATTTTAGACTTGATGCTACTATGGTATGTGACTGCATTTGGAGAAATTTGACAGATCTGTACTGTGAACAGGCTACTATGTACAGGTTGAGACTAATTATTCGCGTGGGTTCCATTCCAAGCACTCAGGTGGATTAAAAAAAAAAACCACTATAGCAAATCAATTTAAAAAACAAAGTTTCTTTGCTCCAGTGATTGAAAAACAGCCTTGCTGACTCTAAGATAAGAGTCATTAAGAAGACAATCCATCAGCGCTTCACTCAGCCCCTCCCTTCACTAATGCAAAAGGATCCACTTTCTTTCATGTGCTGGGGGAAGGGAGGGGTCCATAGGAGAGAGAAGGATTGGTGGATTGTTAGCCTGCTGCCCTCACGCTCTCTCTCATTAAGGAGGCTGTTGTTAAAGGACTGTTCAGTTTTTAAAACTGATTTTAAAGGGATGCATTTTTCCCCTTCTCCAGGGATCAGCGCATTCCTTTTAATTTGCAGCGGCCAATTAATTTGTGTTGAGTCAAATCTGTGTATAAATAGGCTGGACCTGTATATGTTTTTAACAACGAGTCAATGGGGCTTACTCCTGCATACCTGTGGGTAGGATTGCAGCCTAGGATTGTTAAAAATTTCCCTGCTTGATGATGTCACTTCTGATCATGACATCACTTCAGGTGAGTCCTGACAGATTCTCATTGTAAAAAGTGGGTCTCAGTGCTAAAAGTTGGAAAACTGACCACTAACCACTGCTTGATTGCTACATTATAGAGGCATTCTGATTTGGATTACCAATTTCATAATCTGATGTTCCAAAAGCATGGTAGTTTATCACATTTGGGGGAGATGATCCCATTTGGGGGGGATGAGGAAATACTCCAGTAGAAAAAGAAATATTTTTGAAAGAAATTGCAGTACAATTTCTGTTAGCAAGGTGGCTGGGCTGTTTACTGATAGAGAATGGCTAGCAAAAGAAAAACCGCTTGATATGCCAATGTGTTTAGTCAAGAAGATTTCTATGTAGGTTAAACCAAATTGGCACAGTTATGATCACCCTACTAGACTGCATAATCCAACTACCTGTCAGTGCTAGAGTTCCTTGTCACAGGACAGATGATAGTTGAGGTTTTGGGTAGATCAGTGGTTCCCAAACTTTTTAGAGATCCTAGAGCAGTGGTTCTCACACATTTAGCACCGGGACCCACTTTTTAGAATGAGAATCTGTCAGGACCCACCGGAAATGATGTCATGACCAGAAGTGACATCATCAAGCAGGAAAATTTTTAATAATTCAAGGCTACAATCACACTTACCCAGGAGTAAGTCCCATTTACTATCATTGTTAAAAGCATATAAATGGTAGCCTGTTAAAAGTACAGATGTGTCACATTCCCCCAAATGCAGTCACATACCATAGTAGCATCAAGCCTAATATATTAAAAATAATATATTGAAATGAGTGGGGACCCCATCTGATATCAGCTCCTAACCTACAGTTTGAGAAACACTGCCCTAGAGGCTGCTGCCTGATTTATAAATGCCAATGGGGCTATATAATGGAGAGCAGTGCTTCTCCCCCAAATAGCAATTTGTTTAACCCTTGATGCAGTTTCCCTGTCAGTTTTGTGAACCACCAATACTTGGGTCATGAGTCACTAGTGGGATCCAGATCCACAGTTTGAGAACCACTGATAGATTACTGCAGGGCTCTTTAAACATTTAGGCCAGAGGGCAGTATCAAATATCTGGCATGGTGTCAAGGGTTGGAAAAATAAATTTTAAATATAAAATTTAAATAAATACATTAGAAAATCTCAGAAAGCCTAAGGCTTCAGATGGTCCAAAAACATTACTTCTGGTTTTTCAGGAAAACCAGGAAATGATGTTTTTAGGTCTTTATAAGACATTCTGAGGGGAGGTACCTGGCCTCCTTGGCCCTCAGAACACCCTCCAGAAGCCCAGCTCTGGTCACATTCAGTTGAGTGGGCCAGAGGCTTGCAGGGATCCAGAGGTTTGCCACAGGCCAGATAGACGCTTGTCGCAGGCCCTATTAAACACATAAACACATGTCGAGTAAGCCCTATTAAACACATTGAACACTTCTGAGTATACATGCATAGGATTGCATTATAAACTTCATCCCCTTCCTCTCAGGGGAAGGGAGACTGAAAGAGGTCATTTGTTTTTGTTTTTCCAAATCCTCCCCCCCCCCCCCAGCTTTCACATCTCTACTCTTTTGAAGATGTGACTTTCACATCTCTAGTCTTGCTTTGGCTATAACCCCAAGAAGTGCTGAATCTTTTTTATTTTTTGGATCTATCTGGTTTTGTAAGGATTGCGCGATCTTCCCCATTCTTCATGTGTTATTTAGTCCCAGTCTTTCTAATGAGGTGGATCTGGCCCATTACAAGATAACAGCAAACATTAGTTTTGCTGTAGTGGGAAAGGATTATATGAATCTACTTTGAGAGTACATGCTGAGGTACTCTCCTACTTCTTCATTTAGCAGTCCTTAAAGCTTGGGTTTTTAAAAATGTGCATCTTTTCTCTTTGCCTGTTTGTTCTTTATGCCACTCATACTGTTTCAGTGATTAATTCTTGATAACTAATCTAGCTATCTGTCACAACATGATTTGCCAAAAATAGATGTCGCACAATGAATAACCCCAAATAAAGCACACTGTACTGTTTATCAGTAACTAAACAGCCTGTTCCTGTTTCTGACTTGCACCTGCTGGGTGGTGATAGGATCACTCCCAAATAAAGAACTCAAAGAGATATTGACATAAGGAATATATACTAGTGTAGTGCTGTTTTTCTGCAGGCCATATGTCTGTGCCAGCAGAACACTAGAACTCCAGCATGGAAGAACACCCAGAACTCAACTCCTCTAGGCAAGATGCCATCACTACTTAATGTGGCAAGGAGTTCCACAGACTAATTACAGGCTGGGTAAAGAAATATTTTCTTCTATCTGTCCTAACTCTCCCAACACTCAATTTTAGTGGCTGTCCCCCGGTTCTGGTGTTATATGAGGGGGAAAAGAGCGTCTCTCTGTCTACTCTTTCTGTCCCTTCTCTGCCCCAAGGGAGGATAGGAAGTAGGAGTTTGATTAACTCTGCAGCCAGTCGCAGGTCAGCAGCAGGCATGTATTGTACAATAAGTTACATCAAGGAAATGCAGATTGGATATATCAAGTGCAGCTTGGGGGGCAGGTCACTGCATCACTCCGTCCTCCTATCTATAGAATTCAGAGATCACAGTTAGAATTTTTGGGAAAGAGGTACTTAACACAGAGAGAGCACTGCATGACAGCAAGCAGCGAGGAAGAGTCAAAAGAGAGAAAGGATAGCTATGTAATGTAAGAACAAGTAATGTAGTGTTGTATAGAGATCCAATGCAGTTTGCAACTTTGGTTTGGTAGTTCTGCAGTGACTACTTGATCTTCTTAAAGGGGTGAATTACTAAATATTGACAGAGAGCAGGAGGCTACAAGCAGGAGAACATAAGAAATGCCCCACTGGATCAGGCCAAGGGGCCATCTAGTCCAGCTTCCTGTATCTCACAGCAGCCCACTAGATGCCTGAGGGAGCTCATAAGACAACAGAGACAACCTGCATCCTGGTGCCCTCCCCTGCATCTGGCAGTCAGAAGCAGCTTGCCTCTAAAATCAAGAGCTTAAACAAACCTACTATGACTTTTAACCCGTAATGAACTTTTCCTCCAGAAATTTGTCCAATCGCCTCTTAAAGGCATCCAGGCAAGATGCTGTCACTACATCCTGTGGCAAGGAGTTCCACAAACTAATTACATGCTGGGTAACGAAATATTTTCTTTGGTCTGTGCTAACTTTCCCAACACTCAACTTTCATGGATGTCCCCTGGTTCCGGTGTTATGTGAGAGGGAAAAGAGCGTCTCTCTATCTACTCTGTCCATCCCCTGCATTATTTTTGTATGTCTCAATCATATCCCCCCTCAGGCACCACTTTTCTAGACTGAAGAGGCCCAAATGTTGTAGCCTTTCCTCATAGGGAAGGTGCCCCAGCCCAGTAATAATTTTGGTTGCTCTCTTTTGCACCTTTTCCATCTTCAATATATCCTTTTTGAGATGCGGCAACCAGAACTGGACACAATACTCCAGGTGTGGCCTTACCATTGATTGTACTACAGCATTACAATATTATCTGTCTTATTCTCAATGCCTTCCCTAATGATTCCAAGCATGGAATTAACCCTCTTCATGGCCGCCGCACATTGGGTCGACACTTTCATTGAGCTGTCCACAAGGACCCCAAGATCTCTCTCCTGAACTGTCACAGACAGCTCAGAACCCATTAGCCTAAATGTAAAGTTTTGATTCTTTGTCCCAATGTGCATGAATTTACACTTACTTACATTGAAACGCATCCGCCTTTTTGCTGCCCAGTCTCCCAGTTTGGAGAGATCCTTCTGGAGCTCTTCACAGTCTCTTCTGGTCTTCACCACTCCGAAAAGTTTGGTGTCATCTGCAAACTTGGCCACCTCACTGCTTAGCCCTGCCTCCAAGTCATTTATGAAGAGGTTGAAAAGTACAGGTCCCAGGACAGAACCTTGGGGCACTCCACTTTCCACCTCTCTCCACTGTGAAAATTGCCCACTGACACCCACTCTGCTTCCTGGACCTCAACCAGTTCCTAATCCAGAAGAGGACCTGCCCTCTAATTCCCTGACTGTGGAGTTTTCTTAGCAGCCTTTGGTGAGGGACCATGTCACACGCCTTCTGAAAGTCCAGATATATAATGTCAATGAGTTCTCCCGCATCCACATACCTGTTGACTTTTTCAAAGAATTCTAAAAGGTTTGTGAGGCAAGACTTACCCTTACAGAAGCCATGCTGATTCTCAAACAGCAATCTTCCAATCTTCTGGCACTGTGGCCTTTTCAAGGGACAAGTTGCATATTTTAGTCAAGCGATCAGCAACTTCATTCTTCAGTTCCTTAATAACTCTTGGGTGGATGCCATCAGGGCCTGGTGACTTACTGATTTTTAATTTGTCAATTAGGTCTGAAATACCTTCTCTCTTAACCTCTATCCAACTTAATTCCTTGGTCGGGGGGGGGGGCTGTCTGGGCAGCAGTATCTGCCCGAGGTCTTCTGCCGTGAAGACAGATGCAAAGAACTCATTTAATTTCTCTGCCATCTCCAAGTCTTCTTTTATCTCCCCTTTCTCTCCTTCACCATCCAGAGGGCCAACCGCTTCTCTGGGGGGTTTCCTGCTTCTAATATATTTGAAGAAGCTTTTATTATTTCCCTTAATGTTGCTGGCCATGCGTTCCTCGTAGTCTCTCTTGGCCTCCCGTATCACCTTCTTACATTTCTTTTGCCACAGTTTATGTTCCTTTTTATTCTCCTCATTAGGGCAAGACTTCCATTTATGGAAGGAAGCTTCCTTGCTCTTTACAGTCTCTCTAAGGGCCCAATCCTATCCAACTTTCCAGTACCAGTGCAGCTGCAATGCAGCCCCGAGATAAGGGAACAAGCATCCCCTTACATTGAGGAGGCCTGTATGTCTACCTCCCCACCATAGGATGCAGTGCATGTCCTATTAGCATGGCTGCACTGGCACTGGAAAATTGGATAGGATTGGGCCCTAACTTGGCTCGTTAGCCATGCAGGCACTCTCCTGGACTTAGTCGAGCCCTTCTTACTTTGCAGTATATGCTTCTGCTGGGCTTCTATTACTTTTGTTTTAAACAGTTTCCACACACTCTGGAGAGACTGGACCCTCTTTACCTTCCCTTTCAACTTCTTCCTAACTAGCCTCCTCATTTGAGGGAAGTTCACCCTTCGCAAGTCAAGGGTTTTTGTGTTAGATTTGTGACACTCTTCCCCAGACATGCATGGTGAAACTAATTGCAGCATGGTCACTGTTCCCCAATGGCTCAGTAACATTTACCTCTCTAACCAGGTCCTGAGTGCCACACAATATTAAATCCAGAGTCACCTGTCCTCTGGTGGGCTCCATGACTAGTTGCTCTAAAGCACAGTCATTTAGCATGTCAAGAAAACCAGTTTCTGTTTCATGACCAGAGCACAAATTGACCCAGTCAATGTGAGGATAATTGAAGTCCCCCATGATTATAACCCTGTCCCTCCTCGTCACCTCCCTGATCTGTTTCCTCATTTCAAGGTCCACTTCTGGTTTCTGATTCGGAGGATGATAGCATACCCCCAGTATTACATTGCTCCTCGAACCTGGTAATTTAACACACAACAATTCTATGGTGGAGTCGGACCCGCCTTCAATCTCTACTTTGCTGGATTCCACCCCTTCTTTAACATAAATGGCCACCCCACTACCAACACGCCCTTCTCTGTCCCTTCTATAGTGTTTATAGCCCAGGATTGCGGTATCCCACTGGTTATCCGCATTCCAATGTGTTTGTTATGCCCACTATGTCAATCTTTTCCCTAGTCACCAGACATTCCAGTTCTTTCAATGAGAACTGGGAGAAGAGAGACTGAGGCTGAACTATGTGGGGTGGAAGAGCAATTGGATGAGATGAACCTTTTCTACTTATTCACCAACCAAAATGGAGAGCATATAAATTCTTAACTATGATGAACAACCAGTCACAGATACTTTCAGTTACCCCCTACTGTTCATCAGTATCTCTTTCTCTCTTGTCTGCCTCTAGGCAGCCATCCAACATGCCCTGAGCAAAGGATGTTCCTGCACTCAGTCATGCAGACCTCAAACAAGAGGAGCAGCAGCTGCAGTAACTAGTGCAGAAGCCAGATGTTTCTATGCGGGATTGGTGCCTTTGTCCTCCCAGGGCTTCTGCGTATTTTGAAAGTCAGCAACAGGTAGCAAAAAACAAGTGTGGCAATAGCCCATCATAGTCGTACAGTGTTGGGGAAAGCTGTGCCTCTTGTTTCTTGGCATCTCATGCAGTTTTCGAAGGCTCAGGGGCTGTGAAAGAGCAGATAGAAAGAGATGGGAGTTGCCTGCCTATTGCAGTTGGATCTCTGATACTGTTTGTTTTTTGTTAAATCTGTCACTGTCTTCTGCGGTTTCTGTTCTTAGATAACATTCTCCCCACTTGTTGTTGACATCCGATTTCAGTGAGAGGTGACTGTACTTCACCACACCAGGGCTAAAGGGCTAGATCCTTTGAAGCATGTGCATGCGGCTAGGGCAACAACTTTGCGGTAGTCCATTTGTTGCCATGCACTGATTGTCCTCTATTCGTGGGTAATGTGAGGTGCCGTTTGCCTGTGATAGCACAATGGTGGGTAGTTGCCGAGAATGCTGTAGGAATGGCCTTTGGTGCAGCAATGCTAGAACTTGTTTCTACATCCACTGTCACTTTCTACATTGGTGGTTGGGCTATATAGGATTGCAACAATGGTGCTAGCCTTGACACAGCAGCTGCTGATGTAAAAGGCTACAGGATTGGTTTCCAAGAGTCTCCATCTGCGTATTCTAGAATTTAATTATAATAGTCCCTTTCCACAATATAGCATTACTACTTCTAAACTTGAAAAGAAAATTGGAGACTCCCTTTTCCTTGCCCAGGTTTGTTCTTCTTATGGATGAGCAATCCTAACATCAGTGGCAGCTAACAATGGATGAGTGTCTATTCCTATTTTGGCAAGACTGCCACTACAAAAATCTGTTAGAGAATACATGCTGAGTTGCTTGCACTAGAATGCCATTTTTACAATTTTGCTCCTTTTCAGTTCTCTGTGCCTCAGGATGTATATGGTGGCATTTATAGGGTGGCTGTAAATGAATGCCCAAGTCTGCTGGCCTTGTTTTGTGCCCCCACCATGCTTTGTGCCCCCCCCATGCTTGCAAATGCACCAAGGATGTCTGTTTAGCTTTTTCTTGGAATGTTCTTAAAGTCGGTACACCACAAAGAGCAGGTGGTATGGTTTAGCCTCCGTCTGCCTGAAGATAACATCCACAAGGTCGCCAGTTCGAGGCCACCGGCACCGTGCGACCTTGGAGCAGCTGACAAGCTGAAGCCGAGCCATTCCATCTGCTCTGAGCGTGGGAGGGTGGAGGCCAGAATGTGAAGCCAGATTGGAACGAAACACCTTGAATGTAGTGGTTCTTGAAAAAAAGAACCTTCTTTCAAATTGTAAAAATCCCTATTTAATAAGGGATTTAAATAAAAGCCTGCCTATGTAAACCGCCTTGAATAAAGTCTTGAATAAAGACCAAGAAAGGCGGTATATAAATACCTGTTATTATTATTATTATTATTTATTGCCGCTTAGTAAACGCGTGTCTAAAGCTGCCCTCGAGGGTGTCTGTATGGGACATATTGGTCATGGCTCTTAGCAGACATTTTGTTCTTTGCCACCTGATTTGTGAGGTGTCAACTGCTTTATTGATCAGTGTTATAAATGTTCACTGGTTTTAAAGGAATTTGGCACTCAGTGCACAAGCAGTCCTTCAACATGAACTGTAGAAAATATTTTTCCTTGGCTCTGCCTGTAAAAGACTTAAATGTACAAGAACAAATTACTTCATAAAGCCTATTTAAAAGAGAATCATTCCAAAGGGAGTGCTTTGAAGTAGGCACCTCTTAGGATTGTGGCCACCCTGTGAGTTCTTTCTGCAGAGTCCAAACGTGAAATAATATGCTAGCAGAGAAGTGATGTTGTCAGTGGTTGACTGCAGGCCAAGTTAGAGTCTATATTCATCTAGTTTAAGGAGGTGACAGTATGTGGTAGTAATAGGGGGCTCCATACTGAGAGGGACTGAGGGCCCAATCCTATCCAATTTTCCAGTGCCAGTGCAACCATGCTAATGGGGCGTGCACTGCATTCTGTGGTGGGGAGGTGGTCACAGATACCTCCTCAAGGTATGGGAACATTTGTTCCCTTACCTCAGGGCTACATTGTAGTTGCACCGGTGTTGGAATGTTGGATAGTGTTGGGCCCTGAGGCAGTGGTTTGCAGACCAGTCATCTTGGGAGGTATGTTGTCTTCCTGGTGTGTGTATCCAGGATGTGATAGAGAAGGTGCTAAGAGCCCTCAAATACGATGACCACTACCCCTTCCAGCTGTTCCAGGAGTACTGCCTGAAGTTACCTTGGAAGGATCTCAGGAAACTATGAGGTGCTGGGAAGGGAAGAAGTTGAGGGCACAATGATATTTGTCATTCCTGTCAAAGCATAGCAAGAGAAAACAGGATCTGGGCAGTGAACAGCTGGCTACAAAGATGGCAGTGTCACTGTGAAGGACTCCTGGCAAGAAGGCTGGGAAGAATGTGTTTGGCAGAAACCTAGAAAATCTCATCAGGAGGGCATTAAACTAAATACAAAGGGGAGAGGAGAACAAAATGCAGAATCTAATACAAGACTGGCATTGGAGAAAAGATGGTGAGAGACAAAGGAAGAAACAAGCTTGCTGAGAGAGTGATCAAGGACATGCAAGAAACTGCATCAAAGAAGCTAATAGCAGGAGATACCCATGGTCTCGGATGTCTGTATACTAATCCATAGAGAAGTGTTTCTCAAACTGTGGATCAGGACCCATTAGGTGGGTCACGAGCCAATTTCAGGTGGGTCCATTAGACGTGATGCTATGTGACTGCATTTGGGGAAATGCTACAGATCTGTACTTTTAACAGGCTAATATGTATATGCTTTTAACAATGATAGTCAATGGCGCTTACTCCCAGGTAAGTGTGGTAGGACTGCAGTTTAGGATTGTTAATTTTCCTGCTTGATGATGTCACTTTAGGTCATGATATCACTTCCAGGTTGTCACTTCTGGTGGGTCCTGACAGATTGTCATTCTAAAAATTGAGTTCCAATGCTAAAAAATTTGAGGACCATAGGCATAGAGTATGGGAAGCAAGTGGGATGAATTTGAAATCCTAAGTTTGAGGGAGTATGGGAAGGCAATATGATTTGATAAGTATTGCAGAAACTTGGTGGGGTGAAACTTATGAGTGGAATGTAGGACTCGAAGAGTATAACTTGCTCATAAGGATCAGCCCCAACAGAATGGGAGGGGGAATCGTATTATATATCAAGAATGTACATACCTTTAAAATTCAGGAATCTGAACATGGAAGCCAGACAGAAAGTGAGAATAAAAGGAGAGAAGAATAAGTGATATCATTGTGGAAGTCTGCTATCAACCATCAGACCAAGCTGAAGTCATGGATGATGCTTTCCTAAAATGTATGACCAAGGTTTCTATGAGGCAAGCCATATAGCAGGGCTTGTCAAACCCCAACCTGTGGGCCAGATCGAGGGTTTGGAAAAAGCCCCCCCCCCCCGGGGAGTAGAGCATACTGTTCCTCCATGACACCACCTTGCTTGCCAAATTTGCAAATGATACAGAGTTAGGGGGAATAACTAATAGCCTGGAAGACCGAATTAGGATTCAAAATTATCTTGACAGGTTCCGCTAATGGGCCCAAACCAACAAGTTCAGTGGAAGCAAATGTAAAATCCTGCATGTAAGAACAAAAAAAAAATTGGAGGTGCAGGTTGGAGGAAACCTAGCTTGGCAACAGCATGTGCAAAAAAGATCTAAATGTCATGTTCATGTCATGTTGAACAAGACCTAGCAGTGTATGCAGCTATCCAAAAAGTAAATGCATTGTTGGGCTGGATTAGCAAAGGCATAGAGTCCAGATTATAAGAGGTAATAGTTCCACACTATACAGCACTAGGCAGACCTCGCCTGTCCAGTTTTGGGCACTGCAGTTTAAGACAAAAACATCGGTAAGTTGAAGCAGGTGTAGGGAAGGCCAGCCAAGATAGTGAGAGGTCTGGAAAACAAGTTCTATGAGGAGAGGTTAAAAAAAAATGATCGTAACTTGGTTTTTTTAGAACCTAATGACAGAAGCATATCTGCTTCTGTTGATATGAACAGGGTTTCATTTTAAGCATGTAGGAATTAAGCAGCTACAGCTACATTTGCATTTAGGTAGAAACAGTTCATCCCTTACTATGATGTGGCTACTCAAACACATCCTGCATTGTGACTGTAGAGAGTTGTTTGTTGATTCCAATCATGAGGTGAGAGCTGAGTGTCAACATGGCACTCTTCTCCATATTGTGTGAGCCGTTTGGTAGGCAACTTTCTGCCCCTGAACTTAGAATTTGTGTTTGGTTTGTCTGAGTAAGGTAGAGTCCAGCTGAAATTAATGAGGTCATGTAAATGAGTGAAGCATGAAGTACTGAGCTTTGGAACAGCCACTCTTAAATTTTCCCTTCTTAGCTGGTGCTTCTTTAGTAGAGAAAGGGAAAGAAGCAAACAGATGTTGCTGCACTCTTCACTTAGTCTGCAATTTAATGCACTATATAATTGGTTCTAGTGAAAATGCAGAACAGGGGGCTAATTTTCTCTTCATGCGTTCTGCACCTCCTATGATCATGTCGTGTTGTTTGTGAACTGATTCCAATTATACTGAAGCTGGGGTATTGGGCGGCCCTACAATTTTACCTCGCACTATTGCCATTACATTTCCCCCCACATTTAATCTTTATTGAGGTTCTTGACGTGGTAGCACAGTAATTGGCATCAGAGTTAAAGATAAAACACCTTTCGGAATAGGTGTTGGTATGTTTGGGTCTGGAATGGAAAGCCTGGGCTTTATAACTGTTAAAAAAGGGGAGGGGGAAATCTAGCAGAGTATAATGTTCGTTTCTCATACCTGAAACATCTGTGGATGGACAGAGAATGGTGAAAGGAGATAAGACACCTATTCTGTTTTTTAAAATAAAAACTTGAGCAGTCAGGACATAGTGGAAATGGAAAAAGTGCAAAAGAGAGCGACTAAGTGATTACGGGGCTGGGGCACCTTCCTTATGAGGAAAGGCTACAGCGTTTGGGCCTCTTCAGCCTAGAAAAGAGACACCTGAGGGGGGACATGATTGAGACATACAAAATTATGCAGGGGATGGACAGAGTGGATAGGGAGATGCTCTTTACACTCTCACATAATACCAGAACCAGGGGACATCCACTAAAATTGAGTGTTGGGCCGGTTAGGACAGACAAAAGAAAATATTTCTTTACTCAGCGTGTGGTCAGTCTGTGGAACACCTTGCCACAGGATGTGGTGCTGGCCTAGACACCTTTAAAAGGGGATTGGACAAGTTTCTGGAGGAAAAATCCATTACGGGGTACAAGCCATGATGTGTATGCGCAACCTCCTGATTTTAGAAATGGGTTGTGCCAGATGCAAGGGAGGGCACCAGGATGAGGTCTCTTGTTATCTGGTGTGCTCCCTGGGGCATTTGGTGGGCCGCTGTGAGATACAGGAAGCTGGACTAGATGGGCCTATGGCCTGATCCAGTGGGACTGTTCTTATGTTCTTATGTTATGTTATGTAGGATCACTTGTTGGCCTTTTACATTGCGAATGGAACATGTCCTGTAAGAAATGCAGGGTTGTGTCTGAAAATTGCAACCCCGAATGGTTCTCTGCCTCATATCTATGTTTTTTTTTTTACTTTTTCTTCAGTGATCTACCCTCATTATGTAGAAATATGCCTGTAAACAAACTCCTTCTTCACATGTAGGTCAGTGTTAAAAAGGCAAAGATTCTGCCCTGCTGGGGGGACCCCCCCCCACTTGATAGTAGTTTTCCTACTAAAACGGTTCATATGTGGCTTCAGTTCACAATGAATATTGATTCTGGTGTTTCTGTATTCTCAACGTGGTGTGAAAGGGAAGAAAATGGCATTTTCTGCATATATACCTAGCAATTCAGAGCAGGTCACCCTTAAGGTTCAAATGCTACTTTGCTGCTCAGATGTTTAAAACCAGAGTGAAGGCTGGATAGAATCCTCAGTACCTTTTTCTCAGATTTTCTGCTGGGACTTGTGTAGCTTTCTAATGGCAGAGTAGATATAATGGCGAAGTTGTATATGAACAAGCTCTGAGCAGCTTAAACCAAAAGAGGCTGAAGAGGCAAAGATTCCCGATCCATCAGTGTAAGCCGAGGGATCGTGTTTGTTTGGCCCAACCTAGTGCACTAGAGTCTCCTCCCCTGTGGGGGGATTGGAGAAGGCTGGAGCTGGGCGGTCTCAGAGAGCTCTTAAGCCACCAGCATCCAGCCCTCTTCCTCCTTTTGCATGTGGGCACAGTACTGACACCCACCTGCCCGCCCCAGAGCAGTCTGAGTTCCACTGGTCGCCGTTCGGGGCCGGGTAGGAATTTTTTGCTACCTGTCAGGATTGGCTGATGGCAGGTAGATTTTTTGCCTACCCCAGACTGTCAGGGGTTGGGGGGGGGGGTTTTCCACTGCTGAACATCGGTCACTTTATGATGACAGATGGTGCGGGTTAGAAGGCGTGAGATGGACTTTGGCATGCACCTTCAGGCAGCATAGGCAGGGCAGAACCCACTTGCAGTCCTCGGGCTCAGCGGCACGAGGGCATAGACGGGGCCCTCTAGCCACGAGCATCCTGCAGTCTGGATTACAGTATGAAAGAAGATGGGCTTCCCTTGTGCCATGATCTTGATGACCCCCCCACCTCCAGTTTCTATTTGCTTCTAGGAGAAATAGCTTTAATGGGAATTTTAGTGGGCTATTTGCACAAGGAGAAAGGGTAACTCCCAGTGCTGCACTTGTGATCCAGATAGGGATGGCTTGTAGCTACTGCCTTCAAAAAGATGGACCAGAAATGCCAAACAGTTCATAGCATCCTAGTCATAGCCAGATTTACTTGGATGTAATGTGCAGCATTCTGTCAATAAGCACAGGGAGTACCATGTTTTGTACCTATAACTTCTGTATCTCTTTTGTGCGAGAGGGACAGGGAATAGCTACAAGTGGTGCAGGAGGAGCAATTTACATTTCTGTTCAGGTGTGGATTTACTTGAGGGAGATGAAGCACCTATCTTGGTTTTCTAACCTTAGCTTTGTTGGGGGGGGGGTGACATTTAAAAAAATAAGTGTACTAGCGTATACTCAGATAAGAAGCAGGCATCTATATTATGTATGCATTGCTGCATATTATCCTTCTCTAATTGATAACCTATATTCCATGAAACTAATGATTCGCTATACTTAAGCCAGTAGTCGAGCTCTCTTTTAAAACGCCAACAGATGCATGCTCTGCTAGTAGATTCCCTATCTCTTTTCTAGGACAAAGTATTCTTTGATATGCTATCTTCATGTCTGTCATCAAAAGGGCACAATCCATAATGGACATTTTGCATGGGAAAAGGACTGAGTGTCTTTGACTCGAAGTCTTAGGCCTGGCTAGTACTGATAGAAGAACTTCAAAGTATACCACTTCAAGATAGACAAAGTATAGAGATAGACACAACTCATTCAAAAGAATGACATGAATGAGCTCAACATCAACTCACTAGGATCAAGGACGGCCTCTTTTTGTGAAGGTCAAACTTTGGTAAGCTACTCCTGCCGTTTTGTGTTTCTCTGATCAAGGTGTTCATAGGCTGTGGAATAGTTGATAAGCACCTGACCCTGGTTTTTACAACTTTAAAATGTTATTACTTTTTTAATATAATTAAATTGCATCAAGCAAGCTACCAGGATTTAAGTTCTGGTTCTTCTCCATTGATTTAAAAAACTGTACTAACTGTACTCTTAGGCTTCACCTCAGTCTTTTTGTCTGTGAGCCTTGGCACTGCACAGGTGTGCAGTAAGAGGCTGCTGAATCCTTCCTCTGCCTGAATGTTCTCTTCTGAAACAATTTCTCTCCCAAGTGGAGCTCTACGGTCAGAAGTAAGCATTCCTGCTGGGAGAAAACTGACTGAAGAGAAATGACTGGCTTCCTAGACCAGTGGTTCTCAAACATTTTAGTACTGGGACCCACTTTTTAGAAAGACAATCTGTCTGGGACCCACTGAAAGTGATGGCTTGGCTGGAAGTGACATCATCAAGCAAATTAAAATAATCATAAAAAAATTAAAGTAAAGCAAATAAATAAGGGAAGATGAAATGAGGAAGCCAGCCCTGTTCCACCAAGCAAATTCTCTCTGTATCCTGCCTGCAACAACCTTAATCCCCCCCAAAAGAACTTTGTAAGATTTTCAGCCCCACCCATTTCCCAGTTCATTTTAAGTCCTTATATTTAAACCATATCAGTATGAGGACCCATATAGCTTTACAAGTCCAAAAAGGAAAAAAAAAAAGCACCTTACCAGCTCAAGCTTCTGTTTTTATTCTTTTTATGGCTGGGGGGCTGCCTTCTGGAGCATTTGTTGAGGTCCACTTTCATTAGATTGGAACTGTTCTTGTGACCTTGCATTCCCCTTTGCCTGACCTTCAACAAGAGCCAAGGCAAAGTTGCTTACTTGTGAGTAAATGCAAATATGTAGCTTAGTTTCACATTCCATAGGCTCAATACATTTGTCAGCTTGAAGGGGGAACTTCCTTCTTGAGTGTTTTTGGGGGGCTGCGTTCATCGGAGTGGGACCATTCTGGTGGCATTGGTTTCCTCTTGGCCTGCCCTTTGCAATGGACTAAGGTACAGTTGCCAACTCATAAATAAACACATGATGTGGCTCCGTTTCTCTTTCCATAAGGCTTCATGCATTTTTCTTCTTGGCTGTCGAGTTGACAGTTTCAGCTTCGTAACCCACCCACAATGAGTTTGCAATCCACCAAGTGGATCACGTCCACAGTTTGAGAATCCCTGCCCTAGATTAATTTGATCCCTCAATGGCTCATAAATAGGTTTGCTTTATCTTGTTTTTTGTTTCACTGTTTTATTGTTAAAACTAATGTTTTTAATGCTTTGTTTGATATTTTTCTTTTTACCTGATTTATTACTTGTGTTTTTGTTGTGGAATTTTGTAAGCCACCTTAGGCATTTGCTTTGGCATGAGAAAGGCAGGATATAAATAAATGAGGCTATAGCTGCATATGAAGTCCCTTCCATTCAAATGAATGAGTTGACCTAGAAAAGTGCTGCTGGAATGGGATCAGGAACATCAAACCTGGATCTAGAATTTTGTACATAAATTACTTGAGTTTTGTAGCATAGTTTTGCTGAGTTTTGTTCAGTTATGGATGTTTGTTCAAAAATTACTTGTGGCATGCCGTTCAGCCCATGAGGCTCCTGCAATAGGTTGTATGAAATCAAACCATGGCAAATAATTACAGTGGAAAAGTGCGGTGGTGGGCATATACCTTTCTCATCCTGGCTCGTCCACCCAGGACAGTTGGTAGATCTGTGGTCTGTGGGATAGGGAGATGCAGTCAGTTTGAAATGCACCTGCTGGTGGAATAATAATAGAATTATTTTATTTATTATTGTTTGCAGTGTTCAGAAAAAAGGTACTGGAGAAGCTTTTTCCTCCTCCTCCTCCTCCTCCTCCTCCTCCTCCTGGTGTCCCTGTTTCAGTCTCGGATCCAAGAAATCAGGATACTGGGCAGGAAGAGTATAACAGTACCGAAGCCTCACAAGGATACTCCAGTTTACCAGGTAATTACCCAACAGACTGAGGGATCCCAGAACTTGTCAAAAGTCATGCTCGATTGTCCTTGTTAGGACGTTGTATGAAGTCAAACAAAACAACATAAAAAATGAAATACTTTGTGTCTAATGACAGTCAAGACGAGTCAGAGATTCTGGCACAATAGGGCCATTTATTTTCAAATACAGAAATTTTAATTTTTAAAAAGAGAAAAGAATATTGCTTAATCTTTGAGTCATCAACTGTCTAACTGCAAAAGAAAAAGTCACCTTTGATAGTCCACCACTTTAAAAATAAATTGTCAATCGCAAAACAGCCTTAAGATGCTCATTGTGAAGCTACAGATTTTATGAAGTCCAATTATTTTTTTACTTCAGCTACAAAATGTGGGCAGATACAGGTTGAAGTTAACTTGTTTTGCATTTTGCATCTAGGCCAGCCGTGTTCTGATAAGTAAAGCAACTTCTCAACCAGTGACTGCAGTGAGGTCAAAGGCTGGGGAGGCAGACCTCGAAGTATGGTGTGACATGATAATGTCACACCACGAGGCATTCAGGAGGCTACCCCAACACGTGCACAATCACCGAGGAGGCTGAGCTATTCCTGCCTCAAGCTCTAGTCTTTCCCTGTATGTGAGGCTATTTTAATTGGAGGCACATGAGACTCTGAGGCTATTTTCATTGGAGCAGGACAGTACAGGCAAGGCTGTGCCTGGTGTGTGTGTGGGGGGGGGGGGAAGGCTCTGCCTGCCTGTCCCCAACGAATAGGCTACAGCTCCTTTTTGCAGCCTCTTCAACTGCTGAAGACACACTGTGTTCTGAGGTATCCTGTGGTGTTTCCAGATTGGACAGAAAGTCTGCTGTTGAAATTCTGAGGAAAGAATGTGGGAAGAATCAATACAAACAATTGATCAGGTGTTGTAACCCAGTACATTTGTGTGTGAGAAATGTCCTATAAGCGCTGCTCTTCCTCGCACTCTACAAGGCAGACATTTGTCCCCCAGCCACTGTCTGAAACTAAAAGTAAGCCTGGTTGGTGATGGCTTACTGGTGGGGGGGGGGCATTGTGTGGCAGGGGAAACTGCCTATGGAATGGACATGGGCCAATATTTGCAAGGAAGAATAAGCAGGCTGAGAAGGGTTATGCACTTTTCTTTGCCTGCCCATCACATACACACGTACTTTCTGCCCTTCCAGCAAATGCTAGTTTGGGATTGTGTTTGTGTGATGCACATGTAGGCAAAGTATGCTTCTACCTGTGCACTGGGAAAAATGCTTACTCAAAGCACCACTCATACTTTATGGGTTGCCACTCCAAGGACCTCTCTGATCTTGGGAGAAGGCCTCTTGGGATGCACAACGGGCTGTCACTTAAAGGGAGGCAGGGTGCTTTTCAGTAGCAGCTGCTTTTACCAGTCTGGATCCCAGTCTGATAGTTTCCCTTTTTTGTGGTATTGTAGTATTTCCCATGATGCATTTCAAGCTGGAGGAACTGTAACTTATTATCTGATGTCCGCGCACTCAGAATTACTAGAAAACGGAAACCTTTTGTGATACCATATAAAGATGATGTATTTCTTTAGGGAATGGCATGTTTATTACCTCTACTAATCTTTCTACAGATTAGATCAGCAATTTTCAACCTTTTTCATCATATGGCACACTGACAAGACTCTAAAATTTTCAAGGCATTCCATCAGTTTTGACAAGGCACACTGCACTGCAGTAAGGGGCTCATCATGGCCCTACTAATAAATGACCACTCCCCCCCCCCCAAACTCCTGCAGACCATTCACAGCACAGCGGTTGAAAATCATTGCAGTACTAGGCTATAGTGCAGCAATTTTCAATCTTTTTCATCTCGTGGCACACTGACAAGGTACTAAAATCGTCAAGACACACCATCAGGTTTTTGACAATTGTCAAGGCACATCATGCTGCCAGTGGGGGGCTCACATCCCCATTAGCCCTACTAATAAATGATCTTCCCCCAAATTCCTGTGGCACACTTGTGGACCACTCGCGGCACACTAGTGTGCCACGGCATAGTGGTTGAAAATGGCTGCTATAGTGCTTTCAAAATACGCAAAATGTTTCATATGTATTTTCTTGATGTAGTTCTTACAGCAACGCTGTAAAAAGTAGTCTCCCCATTTAACATCTTGGGGACTGATTGGGCATAGCTTGCCAAAGGCCACCTCCTGCCTCACAATCTTGAGATTTGATTTGGGGAGGTCCTCATTCGCAGCTCAGTTTCATAGCCATCATGTTAAGAGAGCAACAGCTCTCTATTAGAGGATTGTATCAGTAATACATTGGCAAGCAAGGCAAATATTGTCTATACATATTCATAAGAGAATATTTGGCAGTGCAATAATGGAATAAACAACTTTGAAGACTGATTAAACAATTCATTTTAGCAGTTAATTACTGTGAAAAGGGAGAGCAACAGACTGTAATTATTACATTGCAGAGAGAATATGACATTTTAAATGTCTTTCCATCAAGGATTTGTATTCTCTTGGCTGATTCTGTTAACATGACATAACTATCAATATGATAGTTGATTATTCATAATGTTCTAAGCTAAGGCCATGGTTTTTCTGTTTGAATCACTGGACTGCTATTAGTAGTAGGTATTTGGTGGGACACTAGTCTCTTTCCAAATGTCAGCTGGTGGTCTTCTTTGGAATTCCCAAATGACCACTGCAGTTGATCCTTCTTTTCATTTGTCTCCCTAAAGGAGATGGCATCGATAGGCAATTGCCACTTTTTCAAATCTCCAGAAGCCCCAGAATTAGACGAAACATTATTGTACAATTCAGTTCGAAAGCACATCAGTGGAACTATCAGATCATCCATAAGAGCTGTTTGGTTTTTGATTATCATCAAAAAGTAGTTCAGATAACAGCATGCAGTCCTTGCTTAACTGTATTAGAAAATGCTTATATTTATAGTCTGTTGTTAGTAAGTTCTAAACCCAAGTGTAACCAACTGCATAAAACAATTTTACTGAAAGATGGAAAAGGTTTTCCACAACAGTTCCTTTGAAAGCTTCTTAAATGTATTAACTTCTTGAAGGTAATAAGAACTAGAAACATTTTTTTCTAACAAGAAAAATTCATATTTCCTGCTTCTAGCAGAAGCGCCTTGACTGTAATGACAGAAGCAAGAACTGCTCATTTGGTCATTATAGTTAATGATAAGAATTCTTAAATTGGGTCCAGGGTATCCACTCTATCTGCCTACTGCCTCTCTGCATGATTCACTGCTCTGACCTTGCTGCCTCCTCATTCTCCCATCAATTGTCCCATGGTGGGACAGGATATGTTGTCTAGTTTCTGCATTGAATGTTACTGAGTGATCCATTTGTTTCTGCCACAGTGACACAACAGAAGTTAGCATGGATTATAAAAAGGTAGATCAAAGCCTGGAAGAGGGATAGGATATTGGTGGCACTGCTGCCGACAGCACCCCTTCCAGTCCTCTTTCCATCTCGTAGTCTCTTCCCCGTTCCTTCCTCTCCATGAGTGTGGCTAAATTATCAGAAGTTTAGGAGGCACTGGTATAGAATTTGCAAAATCTTTGGCAAACTTTAGTTTAAGAAAGAAATTTTTTTTCTAGGAATGAAGAATTTGTTCTAAGAATGTCATGTTTTTCAAAAAGAAGGTAGCTTGACAGGTCTATCAACAGAGTGTGCTGGTCCCTGGCTTGAAATAATGGATATATTGGGGTCTTGCATACATAGCCTTTCATGTCCATTCCACATAGCCATTCCACAGTCAGGGAATTAGAGGACAGGTCCTCTCATGGAATGAGAACTGGTTGAAGGCCAGGAAACAGAGAGTGGGTGTCAATGGGCAATTTTCACAATGCAGAGAAGTGAAAAGCGGTGTGCCCCAAGGATCTGTCCTGGGACCGGTGCTTTTCAACCTCTTCATAAATGACCTGGAGACAGGGTTGAGCAGTGAGGTTGCAAAGTTTGCGGACGACACCAAACTTTTCCGAGTGGTGAAGACCAGAAGTGATTGTGAGGAGCTCCAGAAGGATCTCTCCAGACTGGCAGAATAGGCAACAAAATGGCAGATGCGCTTCAATGTCAGTAAGTGTAAAGTCATGCACATTGGGGCAAAAAATCAAAATTTTAGATATAGGCTGATGGGTTCTGAGCTGTCTATGACAGATCAGAAGAGAGATCTTGGGGTGGTGGTGGACAGGTCGATGAGAGTGTCGACCCAATGTGCGGCGGCAGTAAAGAAGGCCAATTCTATGCTTGGGATCATTAGGAAAGGTATTGAGAACAAAACAGCTAATATTATAATGCCGTTGTACAAATCGATGGTAAGGCCACACCTGGAGTATTGTGTCCAGTTCTGGTCGCCGCATCTCAAAAAAGACATAGTGGAAATGGAAAAGGTGCAAAAGAGAGCAACTAAGATGATTACGGGGCTGGGGCACCTTCCTTATGAGGAAAGGCTACGGCGTTTGGGCCCCTTCAGTCTAGAAAAGAGACGCCTGAGGGGGGACATGATTGAGACATACAAAATTATTTTCCGGGGATGGACAGAGTAGGGAGATGCTCTTTACACTCTCACCTAACACCAGAACCAGGGGACATCCACTAAAATTGAGTGTTGGGAGAGTTAGAACAGACAAAAGAAAATATTTCTTTACTTAGCGTGTGGTCGGTCTGTGGAACTCTTTGCCACAGGATGTGGTGATGGCAACTGGCCTGGACGCCTTTAAAAGGGGATTGGACAAGTTTCTGGAGGAAAAATCCATTACAGGGTACAAGCCATGATGTGTATGCGCAACCTCCTGATTTTAGAAATGGGTTATGTCAGAATGCCAGATGCAAGGGAGGGCACCAGGATGCAGGTCTCTTGTTATCTGGTGTGCTCCTTGGGGCATTTGGTGGGCCACTGTGAGATACAGGAAGCTGGACTAGATGAGCCTATGGCCTGATCCAGTGGGGCTGTTCTTATGTTCTTATGTCATAGCTTCCCCTCCCCACCTGCAGCAGATTAGATTGAGACTGATATGGGCAGCTCTTCCTCCTTCAAACCTTCGAATAGTAGAAGATAAGAAGCCTCTACAGACTGTCTCAACTTGCTCCCGGGCTCTCAAGTGATAATGCAGGAAGGCTTTGGAAACAAGCTCAGTTAGCTGGCAGAGGGGAAGAAATTGTCACATAAAAGTTATTATTAACAGTATTTAATAATATATTAAAGTTTATAACTTTAATAAAAGTATACCGCTTTTCAGCAAAAAGTTCCTGACTCACAAAGAGAATAACAACAAGAAGTTTATGGAACATACCAAGATCCAGTTCTACAGAGCTTGCATCTTGAGTACACTTCTGTACTGGAGTGAGTCCTGGACTCTCCGCATATGACAGGAGAGGAAGCTGAACGCTTACCACATGTGCTGCCTCAGACGCATACTCGGTGTCACCTAGCAGAACAAAGTTCCCAACAACATAGTCCTGGAATGAGCTGGAATCCCTAGCATCTATACACTACTGAAACAGAGATGCCTGTGTTGGCTTGGTCATGTCGTGAGAATGGACGATGTTTGGATCCCAAAGGATCTCCTCTATGGAGAACTCGTGGAAGGAAAGCACCCTACAAGTAGACCACAGCTGCAATACAAGGATATCTGCAAGAGGGATCTGAAGGCTTTAGAAATAGACCTCAATGGATGGGAAACCTTGGCCTCTGAGCATCCTGTTTGGAGGCAGGCTGTGTAGCATGGCCTTTCCCAGTTTGAAGAGACACTTGGCCAACAGACTGAGGCAAAGAGGCAGAGAAGGAAAGCCCGTAGCCAGGGAGACAGATCAGGGACAGACTACAAGACTACAGACTACAGACTCATACATTTACTCTCAGTGTGGAAGGGGTTGTCACTCCCGAATTGGCCTTTTCAGCCACACTAGATGCTGTCCCAGAACCACCATTCAGAGCGCAATACCATAGTCTTCCGAGACAAAGGATGCCAATATATCACATTTCAACAGAAAAGTTCACAAAGCGCTTTACAGAGAAAATCAAATATCTAATGCATAGGCATTTCTCCTTCCCACCAGCCAATTGGGCTTCTTCCCAGGGGCCCCATGTATTATCACACAAGGTCCTAGGACCAAGCCCTGGGTGCAAGTTGCAGCAGCATAGCACTTTTCTATATAAGAAGATATAGTTGTGCAGTGACTCTATATGCGACTAGGAGTTGCATATTGAATCACTACATGAATCTGCATTTTCTTGATAGACTAGTGATGTGCTGCATAGCAGCTCCTTGGATGAATCCATCCCAATGGGGCCCAGGAGCCCTGCACCTTGATATTGTCCAATAGACTTCAAAATGGTAAAGAACTTCCACGTTTGCTTCTCATTAATTCCAGTACTGATTAACACTTCAGTGCTAATCAGCGGTGGTAGGAGAAATCAGTCCTGAGACTTGGCAGTTTGAGAGATTTTGCATGGATTTAGGAAAATGAATTTACTGAATAGTTTCAATTAATTTCGTTTTGATGTATGCCTTTTCAGATTGCATGATTAATCAGTTTGCATCATACTCCATTATTTCATTGTTTCCTTTGTCGACCTCTAAGTGAAGACTTTTCATTAGTATTTAAAACTAGATGAGGTGCAGGGTAAATTGTATTTTGACACTGTCAAAAATAAATTAGAGAGAAGCATTGGGGATTTAACCTTCTGAACTCTATGAAATGTCCTCATTGCTTCTGTTAGACAAAAGGAACCATACTGAAATTTTAGATTTCCTACTGAGATTTATGGGAGACATGTTTGGTGAGGTCAGCCATCTCTTACATGTGCCTAGATGGCTGACAGGCAGATGACCTATGTGCAGTCTTTATCAATGCCATCATTGTGGTAGAAGAAATTCCTGGAGCTACATTAAATTTCTCAATAACTACAGACATTTAAATCTAGATAATGATGTAACTGCATTTTGGCAAACATAGCCAAATTCTATTAAGGTTCTTAACACCTTCCAGAAGTGCACTGTAATTGATTGTATGAGTGGTGTTTTGCTTATGTTTCTCCTTCCACTTTGCAAGGTGATTGTAAGTGGATTGCTGTTGGTAGTAATTTACACCATAAGTTGTTGCAGTGTTTATGTGTGATCATTTTTGCAGAAGTGTTACCACTTCCATTATCAAATTTTCAGTTTGATGGAGAGGTGCTCTGGCTGGGCTGGAATTTAGATGCTGCTATTTCCAGAAGTTGCTCTGAGGTATATCTGCAACTTTAGGATGAGTGTTGTAATTACCTGATTGGTTATGAAAGAAATGATGTCATT
The DNA here is from genome assembly GCF_035046505.1 of Tiliqua scincoides. Classification (NCBI taxonomy): domain Eukaryota; kingdom Metazoa; phylum Chordata; class Lepidosauria; order Squamata; family Scincidae; genus Tiliqua; species Tiliqua scincoides. The sequence continues at coordinate 166,602,049 of NC_089821.1, read as the reverse complement.
GTTCTGTATTCTTTGGCTGCATAGGGAAAGGAAGGTCCCCCTTAATTTTGCAAGGTTTCATACTTGCAAAGGAGTTTTATAATGACTAAAGGTTCTGGTGCTTTTGTAATATACATGGGCTGAGTACTCCCAACTATTTTTTTTTCCCCTTAGAGAATTGAGGAAGAGTTCTAGAGATTTTGTAGATGGATACCACTTGTAGTGTTTACAGACTGGAATGTAATGCTCTCATTTTTTTCAAAACACTTAGCCAATCCCCCTGTCCGTCCAGCTTTTTGTTGCTGGTGAAGGTAGCTTAAACCCGTCTTGCCATGTGTCTGAGCAATGCAGACAACTTGGATAAGCACATGAATCATAGGAAAAGCACTAAGCAGTTTTCGTTATCTTCCAGGTGAAGAGAGCATGATCCTGCCTTCAAGAAAAATGTACACGGCAGATCCTTGTCCTGAAGGCTATGTAACAGTCAAAAACAGTGAAGCTGATAATGCCAACTCTGAGAGTGACGGTGACGATGCTGATGGTTCAGGTGAGAGATCCTTTCAGACTCCAGAGTTTAAAATGTGTGATGTAGAGGCAGATGGTGGTTTGAGAACTTGTACTGCTTTACTTGAGAATGTAAATTTGAGCTAAGTGGTAAGTACGTCGGCCAAGACTTTTCCAAACACCTTGCCATCATTTGTGGTGATGATGTCTAGAGCGTGGGGCTAATTGCCACTGTGGGGGCAGACTTAGGAAAAGAAATACTTTGTGTGGAAATGCCTCCAATTTGCCTCCAGTTTTTCTTCCCAGGCTGGTGGCTCCCTTAAGGGCAGCGGCCCTGCTCTGATGGCAGAGGCAGTGCTGCAGAGACCGCTTATAAGAGGGCTTATTTCTTACCTTGGGCACCCGGCTGGCTTCCTGCAGAGTCCTGGAGGATTGCAGCCCTCTCTGATGTTCTCTGAGGCTCCTGTAAACAATCCTTATCTCAGATCAGCAGCTATTACTGGTTTTCACGCCGCCCCCAAAATAAAAAAATAAGCCCTGTAGTAGTAGTAGTAGTGCTGCAATTGCTGTGATGCCATTGCTGCCCCCCTCACCACCCACACAAATACTTACTTGGTTCCCAACTCTCTGTAGGGGTTTAGGAACCACTGGTCTGTATTGTCTGTAAGTCTAAGTGCATTTGCTCGGACGTTGGTGCTGCTGGTATTGGAAACTTATTGCCAGTTTTGTCAGTTGTCAGAATCCTTGGTACAGCTGTACAGAGACTGTAGCATTTCCTATCTGCGTTAAGGGGGTTGCGTGGTTGAAGTGCTCTAGAATCAAAACCTCTCCGCATGTTCAATCTTAGCATACAAAAGGAAGGTTTCTTGTTCAGAGCCTGCTTCCTGAAGTGTTAACTTTGCATATAAAAGATGATGCCATTGTAATGCTTTTATGTTAAGAAACAGGTTCTTGTTGAACAGGTTCTTGAAGCAGGCTGTGTTTGACTTGAAAGGTATCATGTTGTGTAGGCCTTGAGGCTTCTGAGCCAAATTCATAGAATATTTTTTGTTCTGAGCATATAATGTTGTGTGTTCAACCTAATTTTCCACATGCCTTCTTAACTCAAGAACATTTAGGGCGCATTCCTAACCAACTTTCCAGCACCAGGGTAAAGGCATTGCAGCTCCAAGGTAAGGAAACAAACATTCCCTTACCTTGAGGAGGCCACCCAGGATGCAGCACATGCCCCATTGTTACAGCTGTGTCAGTGCAGGAAAGTTGGTTAGGATTTGATTTCTGTCAGTGGCCTGCTCCACTGTAATGGCAATCTAATCTAGCAAGTTTGTTCACACAAGTCCATTTGCCTGATCTTTCTTCCGCATAACTCTTCCTTGTGCTAACCATGTCACATGGTAAATAAGGTAGTGCTGTATTAATGTTGTCAACTCCTAATTTGTCTTGGTTGACCACATTTCCTCAGGCTTTTATCAATATTAAATAATGGTTAAGGTTACATGCCATGAATCAATTAAACTGTGAATGTACAAAAGCTACAAATGTATTTAAATTAGGTTTGCTTAGTGGGAATTGTATGTGTAATGATGGAGGAACTGGGTTTCGTGAAGGGGTCTGACTGCATGTGACACATGATTTTTCTCAAACCAATATTTCAAAATGCTGTGAAATATTTTGTTGCATTTTACTCTCCTGCTACCACTTAGTAACGCATAGTGATTATGGGCCTAATCTTATCCAATTTTCCAGTGCCGATGCAACTGTGCCAAGGGGGCATGCACTGCATCCTGTGGTGGGGAGAAAGTCGCAGAGACCTCCTCAAGGTATGGGAACATTTGCTCCCTTACCTCAAGACTGCATTGCAGCTGCACTGGTGCTGGAAATTGGATAGGATTGGGCCCTGTGTCTCCTGCTGGTAAGACAAATTTAATTGAAGTGGAGCCCATTCAGATTGCAACGTAGGCTTATAAGATAGTAGCAGTAGAATATACGTCTCTTATTTCCCATTTCTAGCCACTCGACTACATAGTAAAGTAAATGTTCATTTTTTAAATAATGTGTAAGCAGCTGTTCCTTGCCTCGGCGAACACTGGCTGCTATCTGAGCTCACTCAATGCCAATTAATTTCAGCGGAAATTGAGCATATTGGTCTGTGTTTGTGTAGTGTAGCCACATGCCTGTCCATAATCAATCTCTGAATTAGGTCAGGTCCAGATGGAGTTCTTCACCCACCTGTAAGGGTCCACTCCCCTTGGAGTGTGGCAAGGATTACTTGTATAGGGTGAGTGCCTTGTTTGAAATGAATGGGTTTGCCCTTGTATTAGTGAGAGGTTGATCAGACACATCAGGACATGATGGAACTTTTACGGTAAGAAAAAGGCCTACCAGGTAAGGCCATATAGTACACTGTCTGCCGGAGTTACCAACATCCTATTTACCAGTGCCTTTGTCAACACTTCGGCACAGTACATCCTTTGGCAGTGCTTTTGCACAGGTGCAGTACTGATGGACAGCCAAGAACCAGCTCTTTCGACCTACATATGGTTCAGCTTGCTTATAGACCTCCGAAACCTAACCTGTACATGCATAGGAGGCTTACAACACCAATACATGGTTACTCAGAAGTAATTGGTTCTTGAGAAACCCTGGTTACTCATGGTTATACATGGTTACTCAGAAGTAAGTCCCATTTTGTTCGGTGGAACTTACTCTCATATAAGCATGTTTAGGATTGCAGCTTTAGGCAATCTGAACATAGCAAATATATATACATACAGGGCAGAAAAATATTCAAGCCATAAACTTAAAACAGTGACAAAAAAATGACTTTGACAAAAATTGTTGAAGTATTTAAGAATTAAAGGTTAAAAAGAATTGGTTTGTCAGTTGCAAAATATGGCAGAATTAGACTGTGGATGCCACACACTTCTGTATCCTGTTTCCATTTTACTTAGGCAGGTGCTTTATAGCCTAGGCAGAATGAAAAGCCTGATTTATGACAAACTTGTCTAGCTGGATACTGAAGGAAAAAGGAACAATAAAGTATAGCTAGGTGAGTGGATTTCAGCATATATCTTCATTTGTCTGCACGTTTTTCTATGTGCTTTCAAGCTTCCCCACCCCCACATGCGTGTAGGATAAATATTATTGTACTTCACTACTCCATTTGTCTGTAGTTTTATTAAATATACATCCTTGCACGTGGGTAAGATACTAAAAACGCTTGGAGATAAGCTATCTCTGATGATGAACTTGTCTTCTTGAGTTCCTTTTAAACCCTTCTTGCTGGCTCATTTTCTTACTCCTTGCATCACTCCCTACTCTTGAATGCCATCAATCTTATCAATCCAGTGTTATCTTTTCTTCTTTCCTCCCATAGTTTGACTGCCAGACTTGATCATTTCTCCCTCTGGTTGGCCTTGGTGCGATGATATTATGCAGGGCTGGCTTTAGCCTGATTCCACAGATTCAGGGGAATTGGGACCAATGCTTGGGAGGTGCCCTGCATTGCAGTGGAGAGCCGCCTGCATCTGGCACTTCGCATGGAAGCAAACCTCCATGCATAGGCTAAAGCAGCAAGCCAAGTGAGGATCTCCCATTCTCCCCTGGCTCTGAAAGCATCAAAACTGCCCTTCCCCAAAAGAGTTTGCAGTGATGTCATCACGTCACCGCCATCTACTTCCGGGTGCCATGCTTCAGTGGGGCGTCATCAGCCCAGGGCTCACTGCTGCCGCCACTCATCACAGTGAGTAGGGGGGCCCCAGGGTGGGGGGCCCCATCAAAAATGCCTGCCATTGGGCCTCACCGCTCCAAAGGTCAACTCTGATGTTATGGTACAACTGGTAGCCAGGGATTTCATGTGAAAGTCTCTCCAGAATAACAAGCAAAGCCAGTTTGCATTTCTGGAACTTTACTCATTTTTTTTGTTGCCTACCCCAAACTGACCAGGGGTTGGGAGATATAGCTGGGTAGGCCATGCCTGGCAAGATAGTGTGAGATAGGGAGGAGGAGTATGAATCGGGTGCCCTTGCATCAAGAGTTTGTGTATCTCTGTGGGAACGGGTTCTTAGTGCTTATAGTCAATATCCTATTTTTTGATAGGAGCAGGAAGTGTGAAGCACTTGCACTTCCTGTTTTCTCCCCTCCATTGAGTTACACTTTCTAGTTTATAAAGGAACAAATAGTGAAAGTTGTGACAAGAAAGTAGTATTAATCATATTCTTACACTGATGTTGCAGCATGGCACTACCTGTTTGTTTTTTAAATTATTCACACGTAGTATATTGGATGTGCATCTAGGAATCTTAACTGGAAGCTGGAATCTAAAACAACATTCATATTTAATTAGACCAGGGGTGTCCAAAGGTTTTGGCAGGAGGGCCACATCATCTCTCTGACACTGTGTCGGGGGCTGGGGAAAAAAAGAATTTATTCAAATTTTAAATGTAAATTAATTTACGTAAATGAATATATTAGAGATGGAACTTATATTAATGAATGAAGGTCTTGCAATAGCTGAATGCTTATAAAAGGCCTTGCACAAAGCAAGGCCAGCCTTTCCTTTGCTGCTGTTGCTGCTGCATCACAGATGTGAAACAGCGAGCAGTGGAGGGAGCCCTCATCCCACAGCTCAAGCGAGAGGTCAAACAGTTGGCTGAGAGCGGAGAGCACTTGCATCAGGCCAGTGTGGGCTCCAGCAAGTCTCCGGAGGGCCAGAGGCTCATTGGAGACCGGAGGCTCCCTGAGGGCCTGATTAGGAGTCCTCAAGGGCCGCAAGTGGCCCCAGGGCCAGGGTTTGGGCACCCCTGATCTAGACTAATGATACAGTAATATTACTGTACGACTCAATAAAAGGCTAACTTTGAAATTCATCTTATTTTCTTATGTTGTTTGCACTTTGGTATATTGTCCACTGAGGCTCATGATTCCACCACTCTAATAACTTCAGTAGGCTTTTAACTTCAGCCATGGAACGTATCTTTTGATTTAGGAAACTAATAAATTATATTTTAACTTAATTCTGTACAGTGTGCCAGGTGCTGTTGGATATGTCAGTCTCTAGTGACTTAAAAGAATCCTTAACTTGCAAGCAAAGACTAACTTGAAGGGGTCCAGTTTCCAGCCCTTCCATATTGGCTGCAGTTTAATGAATGAATATAGTGAGTGAAACAGAGATCTCCCCATTGTTTGGTGCTGAAGTATCTTGAGTTCAAGTTAGTGTCATAGGTTGAAAGCACATCTGGGAGATAAATGTGGGTGGGTGGTTGCTTTCCATGAGATGTGTAGAATTTCAATGTATATATGGAGAACAAAAATCAGTCTTTGACTATAATGTATGAATATGTAAATTCACCTTAAGCCTATTGATTTGTTCTGAAAGCCTTTGATGAATAGTGGAATATTCAAAATTATCTTCTTGACTCCAATATAAGATTGTTTTGATGAATCAACTTTCTGTTACTTTGCTTCCAATTAAGTAAAAAAATTTTCTGAGCTTCTGTTTATTTCTCATTAGCTGACTCTCACTTATATTTAGACCCATTAAAATTGCATTGAATAACTTTTCTGGTGACGACCCAATTTAGTGTAATATTCATTGAGTCATTGGGATAAGTAGTATTTCTTCACAATCTGGAATCTTTCTTTGTTAAATATTATCTGTTGTCTCTTGTCACTTGAGACTATTTCTTTAAAGAAGAAATTGTCAGCTCTTCACAAATGTTTTTTTTTTGTTTTTAAAACCACCTTTTAACACTTTGTCTGTCCCCATCACCACCCTGATTGTTCTACGGATGTTATTCAGCAATTCGCCCTCCCTTTTCACACCCCAACTCCAGTGGTCTTGTATGGGATGGAACGGAAAGACGTGCTGGGTAAAATATTGCTGGAGCTGTCTGTTGGTACCACAGATCCCATGATGCATAAGATCCTTCTTGGACATGGCCCCCAATGAATTTGAAAGAGTTTGTATATGCAACCGTTGGTCCTTCATTTAGTCAGTCTTTTTTTTCCCATGGTCGTCTTCCCTATTCCTCCTCTTTTGGATCACAACAGGCATTATTCCACGTGTTTCAGGGAGAAGCATAAGAGAAAGTAAGAGAAAATACATTTGAGCATGAAGTGTCAATCACTTACCACAAGCTAACCCATAAAATAGTATTGGAACTTCACTTTATAGATAACCTTTTTCTCTAGGTAGGCCCAAGGCTGGGCGCCTTGGCTGAACTTCCCCCTTCCTGGTCCTGACCCACCCACTTCTCCACCCCCATCAAGCTCAAAACTCTGCTTTTCTACCATTCTTTTCTGATTCCATTCACTACCTTATCTCAAAACAGACCAATGAGACATCCTCGGTGGAGGGGGGGTGACACCTTAGTGACCAAAATTCTGGAAATCATGGCTTTTAGGAATGATACCGTCATGTCGTATACCATTTCACACAGTATTTCATCCATTGCTTGTGGGAAATATTCACTGCATTTATTTTCTGGCCATTATTATTATTCATTTCATGTCATGACTATTACTATCTCTCAGTCTCATCTACCTCACAGGGTTGTTGTGAGGACAAAATAAGGGGAGAAACCATGAACACCACCCTGAGCTCCTTAGAGGAAAGGTGGTATAAAAATGTGAATGATTGATTAATTAATTAATTCATTCATATATATGGGGGTGACAAAAATTTATGGGCCCTGGGTGTCAAATGACCTAGCTACACCACTGCTGGGAATGGTACCCCTGTGGATGCAGGGGCACCAACTATAACTGTAATTTCACAAACTGTACTGATGACTGCAAACACCAGTATTAAAGCACAAGATTCTTCAACAAACCAAAGTGTCATTCTGCCCTTTAATTAATGAGAACTTTAAAAATAGAATCTAACAATGCAATATACAACATCCAATGTTCCTACACGTGTAGTTCTGTGAATATTCTTACTATATAGTCAACAGTGTCTAGTTGCTGTCTCATAGGTCATACTGATTGCTATTCAAGAAAGAGATCAATATTTCTAAATTGTGCTTAAAGAAACAGCCCATAGATGAGCCCTTTAGCCTTCCTGGTCATTCCATCAAGGAATTCTTGATACTATCCTCAAACAGATTTATTCGGGTGAATGGATGGAACTTGAGATGGCTGAATAAAAGCTGATACGCGTATTTAATTATGTGAGCCAAGGTCTCATTGGGGACTCTGGATTCAGGTGTACAGCTTCGAAGGTAATGATTCCACAGAGCTGTTTCCATGTGAAATTCAAACTGCTGCCCTTATGTGCTACCTTGCTCTTCAGCTTATTTTCAGATCAGCTGGTTGCAGTCTGCACAAGCTCATACTCCTATATTTAAGAAACTTGTAGGGTTCCAGCAGCATAAGATCCTTTACAGCTGTTGCAAAGCAACACACCACTCTATGCAGCCTGATCACCACCCCAAGCAGTGAGCAGCCAGGTCTATGCACCAATGGTCCATTTACATCACAAGCAATGGGGGGGGGGGAGATGGATGGGGAAAGGGGGGGGGAATGGGCCAGAGACCAAGGTGGGTAGGAGGGCAGATCGAGACGAGAAGGGGCAGTATCAGCAGCAGCATTGTGATATCCATACCTAGACTTCCAAGCAGTTTACAACTTTACAAGCTAAATAAAGCATAGTGTTGAAATTATCAACAGTATTCTAATAAACCAAGAATGAAACAGCAGAAGGAAGTTTTTTCTACAGTGACCAAGGCTGGAATCCTAGCTAAATGCACTAAGAAGCAACAGTGGTGCTTTATGCCCCCTGCCTGAAATGCCGTCTCTGCCCGTATGTGTTCCCATGCATGAGGCAGAAGGATGCATGAGCAGGCACACCCCTGCCCCCTTCAGAAAGAGAAGGCTTCCTTTTTGTTTTTTAAAGCAATAGGATAGAGTGCAGTTGCCAGGCTCCATGACACTTCAGTTTGAAATGTCTGGGTGTGTACTAGCTTGAACAGCTTGGGTAGTGAAGGGAGTGGGAATGCTTGATGCAGCAGGAGCAGGTCACAGAGGAATCCGTGATTGACAGCTACAGCAGCAAGAACTGGGATGAGTGGATGACACAAGGGGAAGAGAAGCATCTAGACCAGGGGTGTCCAAACTTTTTGGAAGGAGGGCCACATCATCTCTGTGACACTGTGTTGGGGGCCGGGGAAAAAAGAGTTAATTCACATTTCAAATTTGAATAAATTTACATAAATGAATATATTAGAGATGGAACTTATATGAATGCATGAAGGTCTTGCAATAGTTCAAGGCCTATAAAAGGCCTTGCACAAAGCAAGGTCCTCCTTTCCTTCACTGCCACTGCTGCATCACAGATGTGAAACAGCAAGTAGTGGAGGGAGCCCTCATTCCACAGCTCAGGTGAGAGGTCAAAGTCGTCCTCATGCTGAGAGCAGTTGTGTAGGGCCAGCACGGACTCCAGCAAGCCTCCGGAAGGCCAGAGGCTCATTGGAGACTGGGGTCTCCCTGCGGGCCAGATTGGGAGTCCCCGAGGGCCGCAAGTGGCCCCAGGGTCGGGGTTTGGGCACCCCTGATCTAGACTATTGTGGGGTGAAGTCATCAAGGATCTTTCTTACCTGTCTTGATGGCCCATCCCTGGCTCCAGATAGGTGCCAGCTGTTGTTCTGCACCTTGCAGGGAGTGCAGCAGAGGAGCCCTTGATTGTGCAGGGCCCTAAGCCTTCATTATCATGCAACTCTTGATTGAATTTGCCTGAGGTTGGTGAGTGAAACTGAGGTTGAATACCTCTCTTTTGTATTTGCTAATGCCTTTCTTTACTTCATAGTCAGGCAGCTCTCAGGATATGGCCTGTTTGCAGGACCAAGTAAGGTATGGCTGTTCATGGAATTTCCCAAAAAGAAACGCAAGGCTTCTCTTAATCCAGCCAATGATTGTGGGTGAAGAACTAACCTCTGGTCTTTTCAATAAGGCCTGATGCTTACTTTGACTGGTCTGGGTCATATTCACCTGGCATGCACCCATCACCATATACACATGTATATAAAAACTTGTTGATCAACAACTGTGTAGCTACACCATAAACTAAATAGATTTTGTTTGTGGCAGGCAATAAATACACTCCTAGCAGCTAATCAATATTGGACACAATCCTAACCCCTTATGCCAGTACTTTCCAGCACTGGCATAGCGGTGCCAATGGGATGTGTGCTGCATCCTGCAGTTGGGTATCACTCACGGAGGCCTCCTCAGAGTAAGGGAGTGTTTGTTCCCTTACCTCAGAGCTGCATTGCCCTTATGTCAGTGCTGGAAAGCCCTGACATAAGGGGTTAGGATTGCGCTCATTGTTTTCTTTTGCAGCCTTCTCCCAAAAGTTGCTAAGTAAGTTTCTTGCACTTGCAGGTGTGCGCTTGGGTTTTTTTGTCTGATGCATGTGTTTTATTTTTATGTTTCATAAGAGAGTGTACAGACCGTGGCTGTGAGGAACATACTTTGTCTTTTCCTGCCTTTCTAAAAATTTGTCTCATTTTTTCCTCTCCCTGGCCTATTCTGACCTCCACCCCCCATCACCAGCTTTCTTTTTTCTGCCTCATGTTCTCCTTATTTCTTTGCAGATGTGCTGCAAGCTTCTTGTTGTCATAGTGACAGCAGGCCACTTGTAGGAAAGGGAAAGAGAGTGAGATAATGCCAATTCCCAGCTGGTTCTCCAGAGATGCCCACAAAAAGCCAAGAAGCTGGGTGTATCTCAGCACCAGTGTCTTGCAGTATCATACGCTATATCTTCTGGGACTCCTCGTGTAGTTCTTGGAGGTGTTTGACTTCATCTGATAAAGTAGATATAAGGGGATTTTGAGACATGCCTTGGGCCCATTTGGACGAAGGGGAAAGGAGAAACCTCTTAAAGGTCTTCCTTTGCCTATTTGTGTGTTTGTGTAAGTGTGTGAGAGATTAGGATTGCCAACTCTGACTGACACCATTCTGGAAGGTTTTTTTCCCCCAGCATGATATAATGTTGGAAATTCTGCTAAAGTCATGTTAAAATCTCCAGGATTAAACTCCAAGACTCCCTTGGGGGGTTGGCAGCCTTAAGACAGAGAGGCAGTATTCCTTATGAGGATTGTGCTTCTGAGAGGGGCTAATAGCTGCCATCCTCATTAGCAGGGTCACTGCTTCCCCTGAAGATTCCCTCTCTGCTGAATCTTCTTCCTGCACCTTCTTCCACCACCTCAGTCTATGATGGATGCGGCTCTTGCATAGGGGACTTAGGCAAGGTGGGGGTTTCCCCTTGAACCCCCATAATAGCAATTGCCAATGGAAGTTTACTTTCAGTAAAATTATTTTGGATACTTTTTAAACGTGCAGCTGTTACCACTGATGTTGTTTTTTTCCTCCTTTTTTCCTTCTTGTATTATTCCCTCATATCCATGCACTGTAACTTATGAAGGATGGACAGTATTTCAAAATGCCTTACAACTCATACCACACAGTACAGCCCCGGTCAACTCTACCAGCCCACATCAACTATCACAAACAGTGTATTTCTAGACTATTTTCCTGTAGTCTCTTTATACATAAATGGACCATGATTTGAGCATTGACCGATGCTTCTCTCAGACTTAGGTCATGTCTCCATCTTGACATCTGTTTGCTGCTTTGGGGAAAAGGGATGAGGTTGCAAATTCCCATCTCACTATATTATGAAAATCTCCATCTCCTGTTTGACTTCTGCCTGCATCTGGTATTTCAGGTGTAAGTTTTTTGCATGTCAGGAAAACTCCTGTCGGTGCTTGCTAGAATTCTGTCTATACACCAAGGCACATACTGACCCACCAAAGAAGAGACTTCCAGAACCAGAGTCCCTAGAAAGATTAAAACATTATGGAGAGCCTTATCCCCCTCCCCCGAGTTGTGTATAAGCAGCTGCTCAAATTCCAGTAAATATTGGGATAATTTGGTCAGTCGGGCACACTCCACCTGATGCAACAACTCTCTTGTGGGTTGCTGTGCCAAGAGTTGCATCTTCCCGACTCTGCATGGAACCTAGCATACCAAGGCTTGTGACTGACTGACTGTCTTATGGAAGGTAACTATAACTGCACTTCTTGGTTCAATTCCTTTTTCTCCAACCTGTACTCTCAACATTTCCCCTTCTAAAGTGTAGGTACTGAGCAAAAGGTTAGAAATTGGCAAAATATCTTCCCTTCAAACCCATATTTTTCCTTCTTTCTTCCCCCCGATGCACCCTAAATGCACATTCATATTGTACCACAGTCGGACGTACGAGGCATATGTCAGGAAGGGTATTATTTGTTCACGTTCTTAATAAACCTGCATCCTTTGTTTGGAAGCTCTTTCTTTCCCAGTCTGTTCTTCAAAGGAAGGCATACTCACTTTCTCACAGTGCTGGTTTTAGACTCAGTTTAAAGATTCCTTATCAGGGATCTCTTTTATTTTGCCTTAGCTATTTTCCTTCCTTTCCTTGGAAGGGGCAGGACTGATCACCCTGTATCCTTCTCTGGCAAAACATTTATTAAATGGTTCCCCGCACAGCTCCCTTGGTAACACACCTGGAACGAAAAGTAAATTCACAGCTGATCCAACCCCAGGCCAGCAGTGGTCTCCCATGCACTGCCCGGGAGACGGCCATCACAAAAGTGTCACTTGGAGGAGCCCCAACAGCTGTCGATGGTAAGTATGCCACCAAGCTGCCTGGGGGTATTCCGGAGCAAGGGCAAGGTAGAGGGAGCAAAATTGGGTGGGGGGCAGGTGGTGCGGGCCCAGCAAGGGGATGGGAACAGGGACAGGGATTGCAGCAGAAACTGCCACTGGATTCTATCCCCTGTCCCAGGCCTGAAAGCCCTACACTGGGCTACTCAAACCTGCACTAGCAATTGAGCTGATCCCAATCAGAGTAGACTGATAGAAGCTGCCAGAGCTTGACACATGGTAACCTCTGGCTGCTTCCCTGGTCCCGCAGGATACAGTGGCAGCCATTTTACTATACTGCAGCATAGGCAAGCCCGTTAGGATTGGGCTGCCCATGTGGTAAAACCTTTTACCAAAAAATTTTTTTTAAAATCATAAATAATGTGCTGTCAAGTTTCAACCTGTGCTTTGCAGGTTGTGATGTCCAGTTGCAGTAGGAGAAATAAATATACGAATCTCTTAAAATATATGTGTATTTTAAAAGCTTACTTAAAAATTTGTGCTTCTGTTGAATGGTTGTATTCTTAACATTGCCTTTGGCCAGTGCTTTTCAATGTTCAGGGTGGTCGTGTGAAAGCTGAGAAACCAGATTCATTTTTCCACTCTATAGAATGGTGAACGGTGATGCTTATTGCCATTAATAAAATGTGTTGGGATATATGGATTTTTATTTATTGGCTTCTTAACTAGGCTGTGAGTTTAAAAGTTGGCTTCTAGCAAGACAGGAGTCTGTACTAAAAGCCTTTACATTATTTTTTATGAATCCTGTTGGTGATGGTGTGGATAGACACCAGGTTAACCAGAGAAGACAGGAAATCACTCCTGAGACATGGAGGAAAGCATTTGGTTCTTTGGAACATAAAAGGGATGTGGAGCTGTTAGGAGAAAATACCTATCCTTAATTTGCCGGGAAGACTAGGGTTTGATGTCCTGCGAAGTAAGACCAGGCTGCACATCTTCAGATCCCAGAGAAAAAGGAAGAACAGAGTCATTGGTGGGCAGGGAAAGTGGCTTATCCAGAGGTGAGGGCAGCTACCAAGGCAAGAGGCTTCCTTGAGCAGGAAAATCCTCTCCAAAAGCAGTTAGAGTGGAAGTGTCTGTGAAGGGAGAGACAACCAAAACAGACAGCACAGATACCTTCAGTGGGGCAGAAAATGCTCCGAGTGGCCACTTCTTTGCACACCCTCTTCTGACACGCCCTTCACAGTGTGCCCGAAGCCACCTTCCTCCTCCTCCTCCTCCTCCTCCTCCTCTGGAGGCTTAGAGGAAGGTGGCAGTGGGCCCATTGCAAATTGGAAGAATAAGGCGGTGATTAGATCTGTGCATCCTATCCTGTCGCCGCTGCCTCAGTCTTCCAATTTGCTATGTACCTGTCGCTGCCTTCCTCCTCCTCTGGAGACTGAGGGCCCAGTCCTTTCTAATTTTCCAGGGCCAGTGCTGCCATACCAATGGGATGTGTGCAGCATCATTTAGTGGGAAGGCAGTCACAGAGGCCTCCGCTATATTAGGGAACATTTGTTTCCTTACCTCCAGGCTGCATTGCAGCTGCACTAGTGCTGGAAAGTTGGATAGGATTGGGCCCTGTGCCTCCAGAAGAGGGGGAAGGAGGTGACAGGTATGTTGCAAAGCTGCTGCCATGGCCACCACCTTCTTTTCCAGGGAGAACCCAGAAGTGACATCATGATGTTGCTTCCATGTTCTCCTGGCTACTCCACCTCAGATTTCCTGGGGCATTGTATGCTACTGGTTGTGAGTAAACAATAACATGGTTTTGCAGACTTGAGAGCAGTGGTTTCCAAACTATGGGTCGGGACCCTTCAGTGGGTCATGACCTAATTTTTGGTGGGTTGCAAAACTGACAAGGTAATAACTGACAAGGAAAATGTACTGAGCCCTATAGAAACTGAAATAGAGCAGCACCTGTGTATTTACTTGTCTCAGTCCACTTCAAAGGGCAGGCTGAGAGGAATGCAGTGCCAACAGAATGGTCCCAATCCAGTGAACTTGGAGCTTAACAAAAGTGCCAGAAGGTGCCCCCCACATAGTAAAAAGGATAAAAACAGAGGCTTGAGTGGCTGGTAAATGAAACTTCTTTTAAGTCTCATAAAATTAGGTGGGTCCGAACAGAGCAGTCATTTTCAACCACTGTGCCATGGCACTCTGGTGTACTGCGGATGGTCTGTAGATGTGCTGACAGAGTTTCAGGAAGGGTCATTTGTTAGAAGGGCTACTGGGGGATGTGAGCCCCTGCTGTCAATGGGTGTGCCTTTTCAATTGTCAAAAAACTGATGTGTACCTTAACAATTTTAGCAGCTTGTTAATGTGCCGTGAGATAAAAAAGGTTGAAAATTGTTGCAATAGAGTGTCATTTTAAAAAGTGGTTCCTGATGCTTGGGAGCCACTGCTCTATTCTCTCCTCTGTGCAGTGTTTATATGTCAAAACCTGCATAAGGTTTCTCAACCCCACTTTCTCCTCACCCCTTCTCTCTTCAGATCCATGACTTCCCACACCCGTTGTTTTCTAAAGAACCTGCCATTCAGCCCACTGCCTCTACTTTTTTGCTTCCATCAGCCACCCTGGTGCTTTGTAAATGTCATAGTTTATAAAGTCTATAATTCAAGTGAATCTCATAATATGTTGACGAATATTGACAAGACTACAAAACCTGTCAGTGGTTTGGTTTAGCGAAGTGATAGGGTAGATTTTTTTTTTCCTTACAGAAGAGTTAAAAGTCAAAGCCTTGCAAAGTGAAAAGGTTACAAAACAGCAAATAGGATTAGTGGAGCTTAGCTATCTCATAAAACATATTTACAGGTGGAACTATAGATTTTGGATCTGCAGATCTGTGGATTTTGGATCCACGGATTTTCCCTGGAACCACGTTGAACCAGATTTGACCCAACCTGAAGTCTCCAGAGGCATCTGGAGCTGTGCTCCAGTCACCTCCGGAGGCTCTTCTGAGTCTCGTAGAGGCCATACATGACCTTTACAGGCTTCAGAATGGCTTCCAGAGGTCCTAGAAGGGCACTTCCAGTTTTTGGCTAAAAACCAGAAAAACCCTTATAGGAGGCCATTCTTAGGCCTGTAAAGACCTCATGCAGCCTCCACGGGCCTCGGAATGGCTCCAAACACAAACGGAGCAAGGATATGGTTGTATTTGGTGCCTGAAATCCACGTGATTTGATTTCACGCGGAGTTCAGTATCCACGAGGGGTCCGGGAACGGAGACTCCCAAGGCAGTTCACAACAATTCAGTTAAAAATACAATGTAACAATAATAAATGACATATAATTTAAAAATTTGAAATGAAAATAAATAAACAAAAGGGGAAACTACTAAAATACTCTGACAGTGCAATACTATGCACGTTTATTCAGAAGTCCCATTATGTTCCATAACGGAGATTTACTCCCAGGTAAGTGTGCAACCTGAGTCTCAGAGGTACTTTAATGTTAGCTGACATTGAGGCATTAATTTGAATGATAGCAAAGTTCTGATTAACTGGGCAGGGGCCCTCACTCAAGGATACAGCACGTACTTTGCATGCTGAACCCCTCAGATTCCACCTCAGCATATCCAGGCACTATGGAGAACCACTGCCAATAGGTATAGAATTGATAATAAGCTAAATGGACCAATGGTCTGACTCAGTATAATACAGGTTCCTATGCAATATGTGTAGTTTCCTCAAGGCACGTTGCAATATTTCCTGTCTTTCCTTTAGTCTTAAAGATCTGCAGATAGGATTCAGTGAAAGATAACCACAGACACGAGACTTTGGTCTATATCAGCACTAGCCAAACCATATGGATCCGGCACAACGCTGAATCCCTCCCCATTGTGAGCAACGCTTACTGTTCCGCTGTGCTACTCCCAATCAGCCCACCCGATTTCTTCAGCGCAACCTTCTGTGTAGTCACATCTGCTTGGAAATGCAGGCGCAAAGCCTGCTGGGGCAGTGGGCTACAGATGTGACTACCTAGAAACATTGGGTGGGCAGATTGTGAGCAGCGCAGTGAAACAGTAAATGCTGGTCCGAATGGGCACTGCTTTTTTTGCTACACAGTTGTCATGAGATTGGCGACTATTGCTCTATATCGGGGTGTCCAAACTTTTTGGCAGGAGGGCAAAATCATCCCTCTGACACTATGTCAAGGGCCAGGAAAAAAAGAATTAGTTTACATTTCAAATTTAAGTAAATTTACATAAATGAATATATTAGAGATGGAACTTATATGAACGCATGTAGGTCTTGCAATAACTCAAGGCCTATAAAAGGCCTTGCGCAAAGCAAGGCCGGCCTTTCCTTCACTGCCCCTGCTGCATCACAGACATGAAACAGCAAGCAGTGGAGGGTGCCCTCATCCCACAGCTCACATGACAGGTCAAACACCGTCACACTGAGAGCAGTTGCACTGGGCCAGCACGGGCTCCAGCAAGTCTTTGGAGGGCCAGAGGCTCATTGGAGACTGAGGGCTCCCCGTGGGCTGGATTGGGAGTCCCTGAGGGCCGCAAGTGGCTCCAGGACCAGGGTTTGGGCACCCCTGGTCTATATGTTCAGGAGCAGGAGGTAGAAAAATCCTGAGGTAATAGGAGTGGCTATAGGTACAAAATGCCATTTTAATACATTCCCATCTTTTAAAAAAAGACTCCAACTACTTTCTGCAAATGAAAACTAATGCATCAGTGTTAAAGTTTCTAACCCAGCTTGCTCCCTACTGTGCTAGTTCTGTTCTTGCAGAGAGTTTTGTTTTTTGTTTTTTATTTTGGCATAAGGGAACCTTAAAAAATGTGATCTATATTCCTTCTTTCTCATAGACTGAAGTGGTATAACCCAGTCTACCAGTTCAAGATTCTACTACCTTATTTCCAGCTCATATGCCTTCGTGTGTAGACTAGAAGTGAGAAAGATAATCATTTGTGTGAGTGTGTTATACAGATCTTTCAGGCTGCTTTGGGAGAACCATGTTCCCCCTTCTACCTTGATGTGACAAAGAGGTGTTCATATAACCCATCTTGTGATTGGTTGTGTACCAGTCTCTCGATTTGACTGCTTTTTATATAATGGCATTTTCTTGACAACTTTAATTCTGTAGTGTTCTTAAAGATTGTCTTATTTGCAGCTAGAAATAAGCATTTCTTTCGCATCCTCCTTCCTTTGTGCAGCTGGTAAACAACTTGGTTAACTGCCCTTCTGCCCATTGGAAATGCATGGAATGACACCATTGATCTTTATCAAATGTGCTGAAGAGAGTTGAAATGGTCTACTGCTTAACAATGATGTATTAACATTATTTGCAGTGCACTGGGTAACAGACAAATACATTTGGGTATGCTTATTAAGATGACTTGTGGAATGGGATCATCAGACAGAACCATTAGATCAGCACTCCCAGTGGCTGTTAAATTTAGATATGCAATTCTAAAAAACAAATAAGCAAATTCACTATAACTCTTTGGGACCACATGGACTAATTTTTTGCCTGCTGGTCTCCTTTCAGTATTCTGTGCCTTGTGCCATGCCAAGGCATTTAGTTTTTGCATTTGCCGCTGCTTTCTTCTTTACAGTCTGGCTGATGTACAGTGATGTTTGCTAAAAAGTAATGTGACCTTTTGTACAGCAACCCTGCTAGCTGTTGGGTATGTAGAAAGGATATTACTACTGGTATTATTGTGAAGGATGTGTTAATGCCAATGGCATGCCAATGTTTAGAATACTGAAATCTAATATTCAGAATATTTTTAAAAACTTAGAATTGCTGGTAGTATTACTGGAACTTAGGGCCCAATCCTAACACCTGTAGCACCAGCGTTATGCTGCTACCATCAGCTTTGGCTATCAAAAGTGCCATAAGGCACTTTGCCGCTTGCAGTAGCAGCATGCTGCCAGCACTGATGCAGTACAAGGCAGCACTGCATCTTAGCACCAAAAGGTTGACGCTGAGGCATGGGCAGCAGTGAATGTCGCTACCAGCCAGCACTACAGGTTTTCAGGGCGGGGAAGGTGGAGAGAAGGCAGGGAGGGGGGTGAAACTAGGTGGAGGGAGGACGGCCCAAGAGTTGAACCAGGCCCATGAGGGGGTGGAGATGGTGGTAGACTCTGCCACCATATCCTATGCTCTCTTCCAAGCCAGGAGACCCAATATGAGTCTCCTCTGTTCTGTGCCTGCTCAAAGGTGGGTGCAGATCCGAGTAGACCCATTGGAGCCACTATGGGTCAACATTTGTTCCTTTACCCTGAGGAGACCTGTGGCAGCTTCCCTGGCCCCATAGGAAACAGCTGTTTCAGCACTGCTGTAGCCCTGGCTTCTAGGGAAGGACAGAATTATGCTGCCAGACTGTGTGTATAGGTTGAGAAATCTGGATTTATCAAGATTTGGCCATTCTCTTCTTTATTCACTCCTATCACTGTCGTAGTTGTTCTTGACATAGTAATTGCTCATCTTCAACATACAATTGCAGGCATCTGCCAGAATTATACTTGGCATTTAAAAACCAACAAATATCCTCAGTTAGTGGCTTGTCTAGTCCCAAGTGGAATAAGCAGATTTGCTAGACCAAACATAATTTTGTTGTGTATACAAGCATATTGTCCTGATCTTGTTTGCTCATAAAACTATTGTAGTGATCTGTATGGAACAAGACCTGCTGATGCTCCATTCATCATTGGGGTAAGAAATCTTTTTCATTCTACTTGTTGTGACATTTAATGAGCAGAACTCTAATCCCATGGATGATTCAGCAGTAAACCTTCCCCCCCCTCCCCTCCGCTTCATTTTTGGGGAATCTGCACTTTCAGTCATGCTGCTGTTTATTTATTGGTTGAATGACACTTGCACAGCCAGACTCCAAACAGTTATACTTTACTGTAACAATGATAAGAAAATGTTTATTTAATCAAAGCTCTAACACTTTACTGTCTTGCTTGTGCGATGTGTGTAGAAAATGAGGCTGTTTTTCTGTCTTTGACTCCCCAATTAGTATACTTGAAATATCCTTCTGCTTTTTTTAATAGGTGTTTTGTTTTCCTAAGTCTTTATGTAGATGCCCAACAATGGGCACAGTCTAACCAGGAAGTTCTCTTTCTTGAATGAATGATCTTTATCTTCAACATTAGGTTGTGCTGCAATGTAGACAGGCTCAGTTCAGATGCTGTCATTGAAAACAGTGTGCTAATGTGCTGGTATGTTGCGGTGTGCAAAATCTTCTGGCATTGTGTGTGTTGTGGAGTAGCTCAGGTCACTGTTTTAGATTTCTAAGAAAAGAGGACTCTAGCTTGCCTGGAGGTCATGCCTGCCTGACTCAAGAAAAGAGGAATTCTCTTTTCCCTAATTCCTAATTTAGGGTGCAATTAGTTATCCTGTCACACAGTGCATGAAGAAAGGCATTCTACTCAGAAGCATTTGCTTTAATATTGCCAATTTCAGGTCTTCCTGCTCCCATACAAACCTGCCTGGCCCTAAAAGTCATGGCTGCGGCCAGGCCGTGTTCTCTGCCACCATTGACAGAAATTTGATTTGCACCTATCAAAGATGGAGTCTTTTCAATGGTGGCATCTCAGCTGTGGAGTTCTCTCCCTAGAGAGGTCCGGATGACTCCCTCTCTGTCCATTTGTAAGTGGTTGCTGAAGTTTTTCTCTACGAAAGGCATTTAATACTGTACAGAATTGATTTGTTTTGGTATTTACATCTGTTCTGTTGTACTGTTTTGCTCTTTGTGAATGTGTGCTAAATAGTGCTTTGTGTGTTCATTGTACAGTAAGTAGCTTTTTAAAAAATGACAAGTAGCATATAAATAAGTGTTCCAGAGATTTTTGAAAAGCAGGACCTATATGTGTCAGGGCTGACCAGGACAATTTTATTTATCTTCATGTTTTCTCATTTCTAAAGCGTTTGGTATACAAGCTTTTAAGGTAGAGAAAACTCAAAAGATTAGGTGGTTATTTTAGTAAACATGCGGTTTCGCTTTTTGATTGAACTTTCCTTGTTTGATTTTGTTTCTGCAAAGGGATTGTCCACTTTTGTTACAATAGCCTTATTAATGGCGACATGAGGTGAGGGAAAAAGAGAAAGAAATGTTTCTGAAAGTCAGCTCCTCCTCTGCAGCAAGCAAAGGAAACGAGCAGCCTTCCTCGTCTTTGTGATGCTGCTGCCAAGGCGGAGGTTTCTAAATGGGTAGTTATATTTCCCTCATCCACAAGATGGTGCTCATCTTCAATGTTGTTCAGACAGAGGGCAGTGATGAAGACTTGGGCTGAGAAGCGTACAGCCCTTTGCTGCTCTGCTGTTTCTCTTAAATCTGGCAGGTAGTGGCCTACTGTCAGCCCCAATTTTAAACTTTCTTGTACTGCTAAGAGATGATCTTCTCCTGGGTGACCCAAATTGGACTTGGCGGACTGTGAAACGTACCAATCTAGGTTGACAACCCTGCATCTGCCAGTTGTCTGCGATGTGTGGTTTAATGGTACCGGGGGAACATCAAGATATGGAAGTTTCTTACTGGTTATAGCAGTACTCCCTCATACTTAAACAAGCTGGTCTTCAGCATTCTTAAGAGCAGGTTAAGGAATGATGGTTTTAAGGGTATTCATTCTGTTGCACATATTGAAAAATTATGCTTAGCGTTTGCACAGTGTGTTCAAGTGTTAAGGGCAAGCACATCCCGTGCTTTATCATAGTATCCTTGCACCAACGACATAAGGCAGTGGTTCTTGAACTGGGGCACCTTGATGCCACAGCCTGAGAACCCTGGCCTCTGCCCACTTAAGTGGTGGGGGAAGGGGGAAGGCAGTGGTGCAGTCTCCAGGATCGCGTCGCTGAAGAGAGGTGAAGGGAGCTGTTATTACTTACTGAGGGCTGCTGCACCATCCAGGACTTGTGGGGAGCCCCATGCAGCTCTCCACAGAGCTTCCCGAGTGTTAGAATGTTGAAAAAATGCGATCGGAAGCCACTTCCAGTTTCGCGATCACAACCAGGAAGTGACTTCCAATAACTTATTTTCAATATTCTAAGCCCTGGGGAGCCTGCAGAGGTCTGCACAGGGCTCCCCGCAACTCCTGAAGCTTGCACCAGCCCTCTGTAAGTAAGAACAGCCCTTTCATCCTCTTTAGCGACACAATCCTGTGGATCGCGTTGCTGCCTTTGCCCCCTCCCCCACAAAGATTTATCTCAGGAGGTTTACTCCCAAAAAGTTTGAGAACCACTGCTGTAAGGTAAGTAAGGTAGCATTTGTCATATGCAGCTGGAGAGCGGAGGTGGAGAAGTGGCTTGCCTAAGGTCGTCTAGTGAGAATTCATATCAGAGACAAGATTCAAACCAAGGGCATCCCAATTTTTTGCTCAGTCTTTTTGCCTCTATGCCAGGGGTGCTCAAACTTTCAACTTTAGGGATGCTGGACCTTTAACAAGTGTATAGAAGAGAGAATTTCAGCAGGTGCAACTTGTCATCCCACAGATGACAAGCTGCACCTGCTGAAATTATCTCTCCTACACAATTTTAAAGGTCCAGGATCCCTAAAGTTGAAAGTTTGAGCACCCCTGCTCTATGCTATACCAGCTCAGTGAAATGTATTTAATTTCAGTTAAATATTTTCTAAATATTTCAGTTACCTATTCATGGCAATAATTTGCATCCTACTTTCCTACAATAACTGTTCTCAAGGCAACTCATGACATATAACAAAAAAAAAAAGAAAATTACAAATATCAAAACTATATAATTAAAATAGCAGCAGCTTAAAGATACAGATTACAGTTTTAGAGCCTTTACAATTATTGCATAAGCATGAGTGCCTGTGTATTGAGGCTGACACTGTTGGTGTTTTTGTTCTTGTTTTTTTTTTCTATGTTGTTCCATAGCTTGAATGAATGTTATTCATTCTAAAATCCACAGAATTTGTCCCACCAGTATAAAATTTGGGACAGAGAAATTGGTGCCATATTCGTTCTGACCACATTTCAGAAAAATTGAGTTGCAGTGACTAAATTATTTTATTTATTTGGTACTTTTCCTGCGAAGAAGCGCCTATACCAAGTTTGTGACCATAAATTTGCCCTCTCAATATACCTTTCCTTTTTATTTTTGCCTGTATAGATTAGATTCTAAATTCCCAATTTTAAGTTCCTATTAAAATTTGAGCAGCAACTTGCAGTGCAGATCATCTGACATTTCTTGAAGTCAGACTCTGCCAGCCGGGAAGTAGGGGGGCAGAATGGGGCTCTTAGAGTAGGTCTCTGTTGCTGCTGTGGACTTGGATGTGCTGGAGAAGCAAGCTGGTCTCCTTCTCTGCTTCCCAAGGTGAGACTTCTATTTGAATTGTGAAGCAGCACCTGCAAAATCAGTTTGAATTTGAAAGGGCTGCAGGTGACTAAAAAACCCATTCTTGCTTTGGTCAGTTGGGGTGTAAGACGTATGAGGAGCAGCCCAGAAAAGGATGGTGTTGGCTTCATTTTCACACCTGAGAATTTAAGTTTATAATGTTTATAACTCACTGGTTAAAGCAAAGACAACTCCACCCAGAGTGGAAGTTAAGCCATGAAGTTAAGTGGAAGTTAACTTGCATGCTATATAAGTAATAACTGGTTTGTTGCTACCAGTTGTGGTTACATGAATGAGAGGAAAAGCATGAGAGGAAAGCATGGGTGCATATACAGAAAATTTACATGGGAACAATATGCAAGATAACGTGTCTCAGCTTCTTATGTAGTGCACAACTTAAGCCATGTCTTAAGTTCCCATAAAGCACAAGTGAATTTGTAACAACCTTCATGTTATCTAAAACTTCTTTTTTATTACTTTAGAAAGACAGGATATAAACTATTGTAATAAATAAATACTTCCACATAGAAAAGATAACTGTAGTGCAATTAGCCTTCCTTTTTATGAAACTAGTTCATGAAATATGTCCATGGGCATTTACAGAACAGTCCGTATTTGCCTTTTCTTGGTTGAATTTTTTGTTTGTTTCATATTGTAATGCATCAGTTAAGTGTTCCAGCTTTTCTTTGTGTTTTACTGGCATTAAACACATTAAAGCAATTAAAACAAGTACCCATTAGACCGGGGATAGTCAGCCTTTCAACTTTAGGGCTCCTGGACCTTTAACAATTGTATAGAGGAGAGAATTTCAGCAGGTGCAGCTTATCATCTGTGAGATGACAAGCAGCACCTGCTGAAATTCTGTCTTCTACCCAGTTATTAAAGGTCCAGGAGCCCTAACGTTGAAAGGTTGGCCACCCCTGTGTTAGACCACTGTTTCTTAAACTGTGGCAACCCACTAGGTGGGTTGTAAGCCAATTTCAGGTGTGTCCCAATTTCAGTATTTTATTTTAGTATATTAGACGATGCCACCATGGTAAGTGACTGCATTTGGGGAGATCTGTACTTTTAACAGGCTACAATGTATGTGGTTTAAACAATGAGTCACTGGGTCTTATTCTTGGGTAAGTATGGATAGGATTGCAGCCTAGGATTGTTAAAAAAATTTTCCTGCTTGATAATCTCATTTCTGACATCACTTCTGGTGGGTCCCAGCAGTTTGTCATTCTAAAAAGTGGGTCCTGGGCTAAAATGTTGAGAAACACTGAATTAGACTAGTAAGACTAGTAATTAGACTAGTAAGACATTTTTTCAGCCAATTCCGGAAATTGAAATTTCAGTTAAAAACTGAAAAACATGTATTATAGGATTAGAGCAGAACTCATTCCGGTTTTGGTTATGAAACGCCTTAATCTCATGCATGTCTATTTAGACATAAACCCTGTTGAATTATATGGGACTTGCAGGTGTGTATGGCAGTAGTTCTCGAACTTTTCTAGCCCGTGGCCCCCCTGATCCTTGTGGCCATTGGCCACGGCTCCCCATTACAACACCTCACCTCAGTTACCCCCAAAATGGGGATGAAGATGCTATAATTATACTCTAGAAACAAAAAAATGAGGTCAAATCTTCAGCAGAGCTGCTAGCACTCTGAGGCTGCAATCCTAACCACACTTACCTGAGAGTAAGCCCCATGGAACACAATAGGACTTACTTCTGTGTAGACCTGGTTAGGATTTTGCCCTGAGTTTGTTAGCAGCACACCTGGAAAGTGATGAAATCTGCTGGGGGAGGGGAAGACTTTTTGTGTGTGTATCTGCTAATTGCAAACTGAGACTCAGACTGGCTGCAATCCTAACCTCACTTTCCTGGGAGTAAGTCCCACTGAATACAATAGGACTTACTTCTGAGTAGACCTCTCTAGGATTGTGCCTTTTGTCTTATTATAGCAGCCAACATGGAAGTACCCCCCCCCCCCCAAAAGGAGGCAGGAGGAAAAAGGGATGGCTAAAAAGGAATAGGTATTTTTATTTTTTTTAATCAATTTTTGGAGACAAAGCTTGACTGATCAAGAACAGCTTTTTGTTTCTTTTTTGAAGGGGGAAGAAAAAGAGAAAGGTGAAGATCCTTGGTTAAGCTGACACAGATCCCAAGTCTATGTAGGTCTATTCAGAAGTAAGTCTCATTTGAGTCAATGAGGCTTACTCCCAGGAAAGTGTAGATAGGATTGCAGCCGCACAGAGCAAGATTACAACTCACCCCCAAAGTAGATGGGGGCCTGCTCACACACAGACACCCCAACATGAAGATGCCACCCCTGTTCCACTAGGTAAGATGGAGGAATGCAGGCAGTGGCATTTGGACCCCCACTCCACTAAGAAGAAGGCTGGGCTCCCTTCTTCCCAAGCGGAGGAAAGCACTGCACTGCTCTCTGTCTAGGTCAGGCTTGCCTCCCAGTTTGAAGCCTGCCAGGAGCGTGCGCTGTGCTGATGAGATGCAGCACCTCCGCAGCTGCCCAGCCAGCCTTCTCTCCCACCTCCCCCCACCATGTTTCACAGCCCTCCCCACCTCACACTGCCGCACCCACCTCGTTCACAGCCACAGAAAAGCAGCAAGTAGGGAGGCAGCATATGCAGCTGAGGTGAGCTGAGCAGCTATGGCCACCTCTCTCCCCAAGGTGCCTCAGGACGCCCCTGGAGGCTAGCCACGCCTCCCTAGGGAGCACAGATTGAATACCTCAGGTGTATGGGATTGCAGCCACAACATCCTCATCTGAATTCATTGTGTGTACTCCATATAAAAAGAGAAACAGTTCAAACACAGTTGCCCTTGTTCATTCAGAATTCTAATTCTTCTGACATTTTGCTTGAGTTTTTATGCATCTGTGAATAAACAGCATGTTGAAGCTTTCATCCTAATGTCATCTTGGGCTTTCCAAATGGAACTGGTGGGACTGGATGCAGAACTTCTCCTGTACCAGTTGTTTTGTTTTAAAAACAAATCACATAGGAAACTGCCTTATACTGAATCAGTGCACTGATCCATTAAGCTCAGTGCTTTCTGCACTGATTGGCAGTAGCTCCCTTGGGTTCCAGATAAGGGCTTTTCCGGCTTTCCTTGGGGAAATTTAAATTGGGACCTTCAGCATGCTAAGCACATGCTCCACCACTGAGCTATGAGCTCTCTCAAAAACTTGTAATGATGCAAGTGAATTGTGCTAAAGTTCCTTACTGAGTAGATCGTGCCTCTAGGTCAGGGGTTTCCATAGTTTTTAGCAGGAGGGCCACATCATCTCTGACACTGTGTCGGGGAGCCAGGGAAAGAAAGAATTAATTTACATTTAAAATTTGAATAAATTTACGTAAGTTTACATAAATGAATATATTAAAGATGAACTTATATGAATGAATGAAGGTCTTGCAATAACTCAGAGCCTATAAAAGGCCTTGCACAAAGCAAGGCTGGCCTTTCCTTTGCTGCCACTGCTGCATCATAGACATGAAACAGCAAGCAGCGGAGGGAGCCCTCATCCCACAGCTCACGCAAAAAGGTCAAACAGTTGCCTTCGCGCTGAGAGCAGTTGTGTCGGGCCAGTGTGGGCTGCAACAAATCTCTGGAGGGCCAGAGGCTCACTGGAGACTGTGGGCTCCCTGAGAGCCGCATTGAGAGGCCTTGAGTGCCGCATGTTGCCCCAGGGCCAGGGTTTGGGCACCCCTGCTCTAGGTACTTCCTGCCACCCTTGGGTCACTTTTAAAAACACAGCCATGTATTTTCTTAATACCAGTAAATTCCTACTGTCACCAAGAGTATGAGTTTGAGCAACTCTACATGCCTTTCTCCCAGTCTAAGATCTGCCTGTTAGCTGTTGGGCGGAGGATGACGCCCCAAGCTCTGATGGACTGGTTTAAAAATAATAGACCCTCCCCCCCCCCCAACCAAATCAAGTGGATTGACTTAGACCAGTGACCAAAAAATGTGAGCAAATCTCAGCAGGCATTCAGGGAGTTTGGTCAAGGCTTTTGCTCGCCTTGGCAAACTCAGAGAAGCTGACACTTCCACTACACATTCTAGGTAAAGGTTGCCTTTTGGTACAGTCGGCAGGACACTGGCATCATGGTAAAGGTGACAGACTGACACATCAGGCAGCATCTAACACCCAGGTGGAGTTTTCATTGAAGAGAAAGATGCCTGTTCATTTTAATTGCAACTCTCACTATGTAATGTGTATAAGAGTTTGCCCATATGAAAACCCTTTGGTGTAGATCAGGGGTGCCCAAACCCCGGCCTGGGGCCACTTGCGGCCCTCGAGGCTTTCCAATGCGGCTCCAAGGGAGCCCTCAGTCTCCAATGAGCCTCTGGCCCTCCGGAGATTTAGTGGAACACACACTGGCCCAACACAACTGCTCTCAGCGTGAGGGCGACTGTTTGACCTCTCGCATGAGCTGTGGGATGAGGGCTCCCTCCACTGCTTGCTGTTCCATGTCTGTGATGCAGCAGAGGCAGCAAAGGAAAGGCCAGCCTTGTTTTGTGCAAGGCCTTTTATAGGCCTTGAGCTTTTGCAAGACCATCATTCATTCATATAAGTTCATCTTTAATATATTCATTTATGTAAACTTATGCAAATTTATTCAGATTTTAAATGTAAATTAATTCTCCCCCCCCCCGGCTCCCCGATACAGTGTCAGAGAGATGATGTGGCCCTCCAGCCAAAAACTTTGGACACCCCTGGTGTAGATTTGTCGCTGCACATTTTACAAAAAAACTGTGATTCACCCTTGCTCATTCAGTGAATCCACGAATGACCTAGGAAGTGAAACCATTTTTGTTCATTCGGTTTATTACGAGCTGGACTACATTACATTAGGTTTCTGTATGGAACACATCAACAGGCCAGTTAAGTCCATCTTACCATAAACCCGCTGTGATACTTAGGTTGGTTTTTTTAATGGTGCCTTGGCATCAAGGCCATAATGCATCCCCATCCAATATTTCTTTTTACTTACAGCCATGCATGCATACAGAGCTCTGCCATGCATGCGTACAGAGTTCCCTGTGTTCAGGGGCTTCCCTCTTTGCTTCCACTGTGTGTGCAGTTCTTTGCACAGCCAGAGCTGCCCCCTCCATTGAAATGACTGGGAAGCTGCTAACATTAGGCTGCTAAGTACATTCTGGAGATTGGTTCTGGTAAGTAGTTTTGAAAAATGCTGCATAGAAGCAATAAATGGAATACAGGGAAATGTTAGCGGGTAGTCCTAGGCAGAATAGGTGGCCACAAAATAGATGGAAGTCAATGAAAACCCTAGAGCAATGGTTCCCAAAGTTCTACTCGGACTTTGGGAACCCTGTATGTATTTGTGGGGGAGGGAAAGGGGAGGACAGCAACATGATCGAGATAGTCCTGCTACTACCAGGGAGGGAGAAGGTTTTCCTACTTGCCTGGCTATCACTATGGCTCTCTGGAGGGTCCAGGAATCCTGTGACCCCATCTGCAAACTTCCTGGCAGCTCCAAACTGCTTTGAAAAAGAAAAAAAAAACACTTCCTGTTTTTGTTGCTAAACCAGGGACATGGATTCTTTTTTTCATAGAAGTTTAAAGCTGCAAGGAGGGCTGTAGAGGGGTTCGGCAGGCTCCCCAGACCCTCCGGAGAGCCTTAGAGACCCCCAGGTAAGTTGCAAAACCCCTTCCCTCTCCAGCAGCAGCAGGATCATCCCAATCATGTTGCTGCCAACCTTTGGGCCATTCCCCTTAAAGGGCAATGGCATTAAATATTTGTCTGTTATATGTAGAAATAGTTTCGTATTGGCTGGCAGCCTTTTATTTCAAATCTCTTTTGGCCCTTGCTTCTATGCAAGATGCCAGCAATGAACTCTGCATTTCTTAAGCACCGCATGAATAAATTCAGTCTCGATAACAGGTGCCAGTCACATCCGAGGAGTGATAAGGGTGCAGCAGAGACTCAAGGCAGAGGAGTGTGAGGGCCCATGCTCTGGAGACTTTCAGATTAATAGCATGGCAGATAGCACAGTATATCAGTAATGTGGTTTGTAACCCTAGCACCACTCAGAACATGTGCAGCTTCACTGAAAATTAAGTTTGAGATGCCTTGCTCAAGGTGTAATGAAGCCCTGACATATCTTCCCCTCTGGTGTTTCTTCCCATGAGAGGAAGGTGCTGATGTCGTCTCAAGCACAAGAGTTTGAGGGCTTTTTTTTTCCACTCCAGTGCTTAAGTGGCAACCTTGAAAAGGTGCAAAATTGTCTTTCAGGAGCTTCCAAATACTTCACTGTGGATTATAAAGTCAAGTTTATAAAGCAGCCAGAAGTAGCTTTAGCTGAGAAGAATTTGTGTGGAAGGTGCAATGGGTGCCATATTTGCAAATTCACCTTAGAAGATAAAAGCTCTAATAATGAGGATTGGAAAATGGCCAGACCAAGTACGTGAGGGCTCTTGAACGAGAGGAAAGAATTCATAAGTCAATTGCACACTGCAGCACCTGTTTTCTGTTTGATTTTTCTGCAGCAGACCACATTTTAAAGACTTCAGGTCTAGAAAAACCCTTAATTTAATAAAAACAGACCAGGTGTGGGTTATACCCAGAAATCTTAACAGAGAAAAGAGGAGGATGTCAGAATGTTTTTGCACTATGGAATATTAAGTGTTGCTATAAGGTCAAGCAAGAGCATACATCCTAAAAGAAAGAATGACTCTGTTTATAATAACACACCTATGTTGTGAGACTGTTTTCCTATTGTTAAGCCATTTCTGCCCAATGTTGCATATATAGAACAGGGACAAAATGCGTACATCTGTGGGCCGAGCAGAATGTATGCAATATATACGTAGTTTTCTATATAATTTAGACGTTTTGTACTTTGTAATCTGGAAGTAATATAGACGTAAATGTTTTAGGTAATTTAATATATGGGGGGGGCAGAAAAAAGCGGTGTCACTTTGTCTAGGATGTTCTAGGATATATAGTTTTAAATTCTAATTGGTTTTGCCTTCTGTTTTCCAATTTGTAAATACGCCTTGCACCACAGGAGCATGTTTTTCATGAAATACCAACAGTTGAAGCTTTATTGCATAGAAATAATGGGCTTTGGCAATCTTGTGGCTGGCTAGTGTGACTCTCCAACCCACCACTGTAATCTGAAAGGATTGATGGGTGTAACTCCATGAAGAAACTCTCCAGCCTGCTGCCTTCACACATTAAGATCATCATCATTCAATTATGTGGATTCAAAGCTGTCCCTGACCTTTTCCTTCTTTTTATTTTTAAGACTAAAAAATAGTCAGTCTAAAAATAAATCGGAATTTCACTTTTTCTCCCTTCCTCCTCGCTCATCCCCAAACATCCTGCTGTCCATTTTCTGCTCATTTCTCTGACAACATCAGTTTCACTAAGTGCATGTTGGACAGTACATGGTGACAAAATCTGATTTGGCTCAAGATGCTCCTTGCCAAATCGTATAAAGGATTCCCAGAGTATCTGCATTTGCACAGATGCGTTTAAGACAAGCGCATTGCTACAACACTAATGTTCTTCCAGGACTGCAGATAGCTTACTTTGTTCTCCCTTTGGGAAGAGGAAATATCATTTTATAGGCCGATCAGAGTTGGGAAAATGTGAGTTTAAGGCTGTAAAGTTTAAGGCTGTATTATGCATACTTTCCTGGGAGTAAACCCCATTGAACACAGTGGGACGTACTTCTAAGTGACAGGCATAACATTGTGCTGTAAAGGTAGTAGCTCATCACAGGATCCACTCCAGTTTTGTGCTTCACCACCTGGGATGAAAATTCTGATTTCTCTCTCCCCCCTCTCCTGTTTTTCAGTTGCTTTGAACCTTCCCAGCAACCCAGCAGATGTTTCTGTGGTGGTTCAACATCCTGAAGGCATCCTGAAGGAATGTCTATTTGATGACATCATTCACATTTGCCATATTGTGTTCTTGTTTTGTGCTTGACCATCTTCTTCTTCCATTGACTGGTAAACAAGGCTCTTTAGTGTGTTCATTAAACCACGAAACCCACCTGATTTCCTCTTTTATTCAGTCTCCACCTGAAGAGCTGTGTCCAGTTCTGGGCATTGTAGTGTAAGAGGGACATTTATCAAACAGTAGTGGGTCTAGAGGAAGATGACTAGGGTACTGAGGAAGCTGGAGACCATGTCCTTTGAGGACATGTTGAAGGAATTTGGAGAAGAAATGGTTAAGAGGTAACAAATAACTGCAAATATCTGAAGGGCTGTCATGAGGAAGGTAGAGAGGATATGTTATCAGTTGCTCCAGAGGATATAACAAATGAGTTTAAATTATAACAAGGGAGATTTTGATTAAATGTTAGGAAAAATTTCCTGTCAGTTATAACTGTTCAGCAGTGAAACAATCTGCCTTGGAAGGGGAGCTGAGAGCTGTTTTCCATTTAGAGAGGAACCCTGTCTTAAGTAAAAAGATAGCTAGAAAATTCACTTAACTAAGGTCACCACATTTCTGTAGTCCGTTGCAGCCTTAAGCTTCTCAGTATCGAAAAAAGCCAAATCACAGCTGCTTTAGGGCACCTATGTTTTCTTCTTGGGGGGAGGAGCTCATCCTTTTTAGCCAGTGTTAAGCAGATGGTGACACTAAGATTCAGCTGGGGTTTGAGTAATGTTTGATTTGTCCTTTTCTGTCTTAAACTTACTTCATAGTTAATGGTCAGGCTGTAAGTGAGACCTGGAATTGTGGATTTGCTGCTCCCCTTTTCTTTGTAATCAGGGTGGTTACAGTCCTACCAAGATTCAGTACTCTGTAATTTGGTTTATTTGGCTACGAACTGTAGAGATTCAGCTAAGAATCCTTGAGATTGCAAGGAATAAAAGAACTCCAACTAAGAACTGAGGTCTGACACTTAAGCTTAGAATTGGTTCCCTTAAGTACCTGGTCCACCAGTGCACTTGAAGAGACTCCAGTCTCCCTGCCAGCACTCTGGCAGAATGCAACTCCACATGTTGCTGGAATGCATTTTGCAACTGCCATGATGTTTGTTCCACCAGCAGTGCAGCCCAATAGGATTCATCTGTTAGACTGCAATCCTATGCATACGTTCTTGGGACTAAGTCCAATGACCTTAACGGGACTTACTTCTGAGTAGACATACCCAGGATTGTGCTGTTAAAAGTTCAGTGAATAAATGTTCTCAGCAAAATTTCTTTGCAGATATGTGTATCCTGTATGAACTCCGTGCCAAGAAGTTGGAGAGAAAATGCATGGGGATTTATAAGAACAGTGATATGAAGTCCTCTAGCTCAGTTGTAGGGTACTTGCTTTGCATGCAGAAGGTCTCAAGTTTAATCCCTGCATTTCCAGTAGAGTGCAGAAAGATTTCCTGCTAGGAAGCCGCTCCCAATCGGCAGTAACAATGCTGATCTAGAAGTGCCAAAAGTCTGATTTAGTGTAAGGCAAATTCATATTTTCTTAACATCCTCAATAAATATTATTGTCACTTCATATGAACTTTAATTTTTCTTTCCATTGATTACTTTATTTTTGTTGGAATTAAAATAAACTTCCACTGAGAACATTAAAACATGACCTGGAAGTCTGTGTATGATATCTTTGTGCAGCTTAGCTTGTGCGTACAGATTGTCTACATTATTGCAACCCCTTCAGAAAGGCTGTTGTCCCTAATGCTGACACAGCCATCATTATTATAAAATAAAGGTAAATATTTTTGCATGTTCTTTGTGAGGAAATGGTGTAAATACTTCGGCAAACCTGTTTTGCCAAGTATTAAATGAAGTACACTCATAGGCAAGGAACCGTGAGTAGTAATAGGCAAAGTGGTGGGGCAGGATAGGTAATCTTTTATTCCAAAAATGTTACCTGAGATTGGTTATCACAGGATTGTAATAGGCCAATCATTGTGATCTCAGTGGTAGATTTTTGAGCATACAGGTGGGCTTGTGTTATCCATGAATTCAGGACCAGCGGATTCCAGTATCCGCAGGTCCCCAAACCCACAAGTCAGAACACACCTGGAGGTGAGGAGAGCTGAGCTGTTTCCTCCCCAGCCCTCTGAAGGCCTTTTAAGACCTTACAGAGTCATTTCTGGTTTTTACAAAAAACCTCCTTTTACAAAAAAAACCTTACAAAAAAACCAAAAAAGGCCTTTACAAAGGCCTCTGAGAGGCCTTAGAAGGTGTTCTGAGGGCTGTAAGGCCATGCGTAGCCTCCCCAGCCCTCAGAACACCTTCTGGAAGTGAGGAGAGCACAGCTGCCCTTGCCTCTGGAGGATTACAGAGCCTCAAACCTTATCCACGAGGAGTTTGCATATCCGCATAGTCCTGGAAGAGAACCCCACAGATAATGAATGCTGACACAGTTTGTTGGTGTGTGTATTTTCCCCATTGCTAAAGAATGCTTCTTCTAAGTGGTAATGTCATTAAACATATAGTGAGACCTTTGTGATTTCTGTTAAACAGCCAATTGTTGGGCACATTCAGACCACAGTTCTATCAGTAGTTCAATATCACCTGTACTACCCATTTTAATGGATGCTCAGAAAGGTGCAAAAAAGTGTACTGTGGTGTCCTGAGCAACACAGTTGGAATGTTGTGCTTCAGTTTTGGAATGGCAGGCTGAGGGCAGAGACAGTAATTGCAAAAGATGCTGTTTTGGGCAGCAGTTCCAATTCTCTATGTGTCGTTCTTCCACACAGTGTGATGTCATCCAAGGATGAAGAGTGCTGATAGGGAAACTCATAGTGTGATGCTTGCCATGTGGTTTTTATGTTGTGAGCAAGATGGTGATTACTTTCCACAGAGATGACTGTTTTCAGCAGTAGCTTGTGTCTGCCTTAATGTCTTCAAGTTTTCCATTTTGGGGCCAGAACTGTATTTCTGTTAATTTTTTGAAAGTCGTCTCCAGTACTGGTTGTACCTAGAGCGGGATTTTCACCAGATCTATATGTGCCAAAAGCATGGGAAAGTGCATACATAACCCCTTTTGTGTTCCAGTGTGGCTTACTGTTCAAGGTAGCAAAAGGCAATAGTGCTCAGTCAGCATTCTTCTGTGCTCATGGTTCCTTGATCTGGGTACATGTAATGAAGCTTCTCACCCGTTACAGAAGTGAGCAAAGCATTAATGATTTACAGCAGTGGAAGATCTGACCATTAAACAAAGCGTACCATGCAGGATGGCATTTTATAATGCCGCTCACCAAGGATTTCTGTTTCTTCTAAGAAGTTTGTCTTTCAGCAGCCCAATCCCTTTTAAACAACATATTAAGGACACCAAATATTGGATGTTAATGAAGCACCAGGCCTACAGTGTAAAAATACACCTTCAAGTGATAAAAGTATATCTGTGCTTGGCAGCTGTAATTCTGGTGTAAATTATTATGGCAAGACTCTCCTTGTGGAAGGAGTAAACACGCACAAAAATGATTTCATCTTACCGTGTATTCATATATCTTGATTCTGTGCTCTTTTGAAAGATAGATATGCCAGAAGATTGGTGTTTCTATATGTATCCTAGACAACTGCATTGTGTTGCAGCCAGCTTGCAGCATAACTTGTCCAAATATTACAAGCTTCACATGAGCACAACCAAAAAATGCTTTCATACAGCAGCGTTCCCAACTAGAACTTCTAACATTCCCTCCACTCCTACTTACCTTATGAATAAGTAAAATGTATTCTTTCATTTAAATTTCTTTCATTCATTCATTTATAAAACTGATTTTTTTCAACTCGCAAAAATGTGTAAAATATACTATGTGGCCCTCATACTGAAAAGTTTGGAGACCCCTGCCCTGGTTTGATCTGGCCCCTACAGCCATTTCATACACACACTTTTCCTGCATGGATTTATGTGTCTTTTCTAAATGTGTTTTTGTGTATCATTCAGAGCTCAGAGATGTTCGTATGGGGAGTTGTCCAATGTTATCTTCACCACAAGCTTTAAGGTGGAAAGACTTAGGGCCCAGTCCTATCCAACTTGTCAGCACTGGTGTAGCCATGCCAATGGGTTGTGTGTTGCATCTTGTGGTGGGAGGGTAGTTACGGAGGCCTCCACAAGGTAAGGGAACATAAGAACATAAGAACAGCCCCACTGGATCAGGCCATAGGCCCATCTAGTCCAGCTTCCTGTATCTCACAGCGGCCCACCAAATGCCCCAGGGAGCACACCAGATAACAAGAGACCTCGTCCTGGTGCTCTCCCCTACATCTGGCATTCTGACTTAACCCATTCCTAAAATCAGGAGGTTGCGCATACACATCATGGCTTGTACCCCATAATGGATTTTTCCTCCAGAAACTCGTCCAATCCCCTTTTAAAGGCGTCTAGGCTAGACGCCAGCACCACATCCTGTGGCAAGGAGTTCCACAGACCGACCACGCGCTGAGTAAAGAAATATTTTCTTTTGTCTGTCCTAACCCGCCCAACACTCAATTTTAGTGGATGTCCCCTGGTTCTGGTATTATGTGAGAGTGTAAAGAGCATCTCCCTATCCACTCTGTCCATCCCCTGCATAATTTTGTATGTCTCAATCATGTCCCCCCTCAAGCGTCTCTTTTCTAGGCTGAAGAGGCCCAAACGCCGTAGCCTTTCCTCATAAGGAAGGTGCCCCAGCCCCGTAATCAGCTTAGTCGCTCTCTTTTGCACCTTTTCCATTTCCACTATGTCTTTTTTGAGATGCGGCGACCAGAACTGGACACAATACTCCAGGTGTGGCCTTACCATCGATTTGTACAACGGCATTATAATATTAGCCGTTTTGTTCTCAATACCCTTCCTAATGATCCCAAGCATAGAATTGGCCTTCTTCACTGCCGCCGCACATTGGGTCGACACTTTCATCGACCTGTCCACCACCACCCCAAGATCTCTCTCCTGATCTGTCACAGACAGCTCAGAACCCATCAGCCTATATCTAAAGTTTTGATTTTTTGCCCCAATGTGCATGACTTTACACTTACTGACATTGAAGCGCATCTGCCATTTTGCTGCCCATTCTGCCAGTCTGGAGAGATCCTTCTGGAGCTCCTCACAATCACTTCTGGTCTTTACCACTCGGAAAAGTTTGGTGTCGTCTGCAAACTTAGCCACTTCACTGCTCAACCCTGTCTCCAGGTCATTTATGAAGAGGTTGAAAAGCACCGGTCCCAGGACAGATCCTTGGGGCACACCGCTTTTCACCTCTCTCCATTGTGAAAATTGCCCATTGACACCCACTCTCTGCTTCCTGGCCTCCAACCAGTTCTCAATCCAGGAGAGGACCTGTCCTCTAATTCCCTGACTGTGGAGTTTTTTCAGTAGCCTTTGGTGAGGGACCGTGTCAAACGCCTTCTGAAAGTCCAGATATATAATGTCCACGGGTTCTCCCGCATCCACATGCCTGTTGACCTTTTCAAAGAATTCTATAAGGTTTGTGAGGCAAGACTTACCCTTACAGAAGCCATGCTGACTCTCCCTCAGCAAGGCCTGTTCGTCTATGTGTTTTGAGATCCTATCTTTGATGAGGCATTCCACCATCTTACCCGGTATGGATGTTAGGCTGACCGGCCTATAGTTTCCCAGGTCCCCCCTCTTTCCCTTTTTAAAAATAGGCGTGACATTTGCTATCCTCCAATCTTCTGGTACCGTGGCTGTTTTGAGGGACAAGTTGCATACCTTAGTTAAGAGATCTGCAACTTCATTCTTCAATTCCTTAATAACCCTTGGGTGTATGCCATCAGGGCCCGGTGACTTATTGATCTTTAATTTATCAATGAGGTCTGAAACATCTTCTCTTTTAACCTCTATCTGACTTAACTCCTCGGTTAGGAGGGGCCGTTCGGGCAGCGGTATCTGCCCGAGGTCTTCTGCCGTGAAGACAGATGCAAAGAACTCATGTAATTTCTCTGCCATCTCTAAGCCTCCTTTTATCTCCCCTTTCCCTCCCTCACCATCCAGAGGGCCAACCGCTTCTCTGGCGGGTTTCCTGCTTCTAACATATTTGAAGAAGCTTTTATTATTCCCCTTAATGTTGCTGGCCATGCGTTCCTCATAGTCTCGCTTGGCCTCCCCTATCACCTTCTTACATTTCTTTTGCCACAGTTTATGTTCCTTTTTATTCTCTTCATTAGGGCAAGACTTCCATTTACGGAAGGAAGCTTCCTTGCCCTTCACAGCCTCTCTAACTTGGCTGGTTAGCCATGCGGGCACTCTCCTGGATTTAGTGGAACCCTTCTTTCTTTGCGGTATACACCTCTGCTGGGCCTCTATTACTGTTGTTTTAAGCAGCCTCCATGCACTCTGGAGAGACTGGACTCTTTTTACCCTCCCTTTCAACCTCCTTCTAACCAGCCTCCTCATTTGAGGGAAGTCCGCCCGTCGGAAGTCAAGGGTTTTTGTTTGACTTTGAGATTTGCCTGGTATTCTTCCCCCAACGTGCACGTCAAAACGGATCGCAGCATGATCACTGTTCCCCAATGGCTCAGTAACGTTTACATCTCTAACCAGGTCCTGCGTACCGCACAAAATTAAATCCAGAGTCACCTGTCCTCTGGTGGGCTCCTTGACTAGCTGATCTAAGCCACAGTCATTTAGCACGTCAAGAAATCCGGTTTCCTTATCGTGACCAGAACACAAATTGACCCAGTCAATATGAGGATAATTGAAGTCCCCCATGATTACAACCCTGTCCTTCCTTGTCACCTCCCTGATCTGTTTCCTCATTTCAAGGTCCCCATCCGATTTCTGGTCTGGAGGACGATAGCACGCCCCCGGTATTACATTGCTGCACAAGCCTGGTAATTTAACCCACAGAGATTCTACGGTGGAGTCGGACCCACCTTCAATCTCTACTTTGCTGGATTCTATCCCTTCCTTAACATAAAGGGCCACCCCACCTCCAACACGCCCCTGCCTGTCCCTCCTGTAGAGTTTATAGCCCGGGATTGCAGTATCCCACTGATTCTCCGCATTCCACCAGGTTTCCGTTATGCCCACTATGTCAATATTTTCCCTTGTCACCAGACATTCCAGTTCTCCCACCTTTGCTCGTAGACTTCGGGCATTCGCATAAAAGCATTTATACACGGAATGCCCCAGGATGGGCTGCTTATTCGCTCCTTTGTCCCCGCATCCTCTCATTGTGCCAAACCGTCTATCACATCCCATCACCCTACCTTTCCCAATTTCTTCTCCTACCCTGCCTTTGTCTTGTTGTTCTCTAACCTCCCCATCCTCATCCCATAGGGATGAGGAGTCCCGAACCGAATGCCCCTCGGCTCCTGTCGGCCTTCCCCCAGGGATCAGTTTAAAAGCTGCTCTGCCACCTTTTTAATGTTATGCGCCAGCAGTCTGGTTCCATTCTGGTTCAAATGGAGCCCATCCCTCTTGTACAGGCCCCGCTTGTCCCAAAACGTTCCCCAGTGCCTAACGAATCTAAACCCCTCCTCCCTACACCACCGTCTCATCCACGCATTGAGACCCCTGATCTCCGCCTGCCTAGCTGGCCCTGCGCGTGGAACAGGTAGCACTTCAGAGAACGCTACCTTTGAGGTCCTGGCTTTCAGCTTCCTGCCTAAAAGCCTAAATTTGGCCTCCAGGACCTCCCAGCTACACTTGCCCACGTCGTTGGTGCCGACATGCACCACAGCCGCTACCTCTCCCCCAGCACTGTCTACCAGCCTGTCTAGACGAGAAGTGATGTCCGCAACCTTCGCACCAGGCAGGCAAGTCACCATGCGGTCCTCACATCCGTCGCAAACCCCCCTCTCTATGTTTCTAATAATCGAATCCCCCACTACAAGAAGCCCCCGACCCCCCTCCCGCCGAGGAGTATCCCGAGTGCGCTTGGATACGGGCCCATCCCCTGGAGAAGGGATCCCCCCTAGGGGATTGTTTCCCTCCTCTGGGAACATTTGTTCCCTTGCCTCTGGGCTGCATTGTAGCTGCATTAGAGCTGGAAAATTGGATAGGATTGGGCCCTTAGAGAGACATGACTTAGTTCAAGGTCACCCAGTTAGCTTAATGATAGCAAAGATTTGAAAAGGAACTCTCTGTCTGTTTCACCCTGGTGGCTCCGTAGCCTCCAACATGTTGGCTTCAAAATAGGCTTACATAGACACTGTGATGGTCACTAAGTAAATGGGCATCTAAATAAAGACAACTCGTTACTTAACTGATCTCTGTAATAATCTGCCTCCCATCAGTCTATGTAGTGTCTGTTAAACAAAATTCCCAGTGAAGCTGTAAATCTTTAAATAATGCCATTGTTTTAAACGTGGTTTCTTATTGTCTTGGAGCTTTTGTGTCTAGCAGAAGGAGGCTTTAGGTTCTTTTTAAATAAAAGTTTGTGAAATAAATAATTTAAAGGAAGCACCTTGAAATGTAAATCTGAGACCAACCTCCCCCCACCCCCACGTGCAACTCTGTTCTTATGTCATTTGAAAGGCTTGTCTTTTTTTTTTAAGCCTTCAGTTTATGAATATAAATTGTTGCGATGAAACCAGCTGCCACTTTGAGTTGAAGGTAAAGACTAATCTTGTTAAATAAGGAGTCCCAATTTAGTCTCAATTAGTTCCTGCAGGTGTTAAACTGAAGAAGCTCTAAGCAGTCACAGCTAAGGACCCTTACAGCCATCTCGAGAGTGTGCTTCTTCCAAAGAAAAGAGCAACTTATCAGGGAGGTTATCTTTTGCCTCGTCTGCTGTATCTACACTGCCACCCAGTAGTGGAGATATAGCAGAGGTCTTGCTTTTCAACCTTCCCATACAAAGTACACATATAATAGCACATCCTATGGTATGAGCGTTTCACTCTACTATGAATGATCACATTTCTGTCAACCTTTGTCAGAGGAATTCAGGAATTAATCCCACTTATTCCACAACCCTGTTAGTTTATGACAGGGGTTCTTAATCTTTTTACAATTCCAGACCCCCAACAGATTACCCAATATGTCCACATACCTCCTTTGCCAGACTGTCAAAATCATCAACATCACCACTCCTATTACGTACCAGTATGACTTTTGGATTTCGATAGCTTAGTTTTCCTTTACATTGTTTCTCAACGTTTGTCCTCCACTGTACCACTTCACATGGTCCACCTATTTGAAGTATCTCCTAAGGTAACTGGCGATGACATCATTGCCAGTTCCTTCTGGGTTGGGAAGCCAGATGCAACACAACAAACACCAGTAAGAGACTCAGGGTGGATGGGAGGGCTTTTTTCTTGTGCAGAAAAGCAGGTTTTGGAGCAATGCCCTCCGAACCAAGCCTTCTACTGCTGTTTGTTGTATTGTGTTCCTGGTCTCACTGCTGGGCAGCAGATGTCCAGGGTTCCCACAAGTACCACCAGGCACTACCTTAAGTACCACTAGTGGGACCCACACCAGTGGTTGAGAAACACTGACGCATGGATAGCTAGGAACAAAACTCCTCAATCCATATTGATAATGGCGATAGTTAATAATCTAATCTAACAAAAAAATTTAATTATCCAAGCCCCCCCCCCCCATCCATTGGTTCCTGTAGCCCCAAGGGTTATGGATACCCTAAGTTAAGACTCCCTGGGCTAAGAAAATAACAAGTTGGGGAAATGTGCAGTGAGCCTGGGGAAAAATTACAACAGAAGTATTTTGAAAGTGTTTCCTTCTCAGAAATGTCATCTAATAAACATATTCAAAATTTTACATGATCCAAGAATGGGAGCACCCATAAAAACATTTTTTTTAAAACGGTGGCCATATGCATAAGCATAGAAGTCTACCTCCAGAAGTGAAGGTAGTCTGTCGACAAGGAGCAGGTGGGATGGGGGGAGGGGAAAAATGGGGGAATTTCTGGGCAGGGACAGGGGCGAGAGGGAGGTAGAAGGGGAGAGAAGGAGTTGATCTCAGTGTCATCAGAGTGCCCCTGATCCTAAGCCCCTTCCCTCTCCCTTACACTCTTTGGATTTGTGCCAGCAAAACAGCTGGTGCAACTCTGAGGAGACCCACTGGGGCAGTGGAGGCTTGCCCTGGGGTAAGGGAGCAAAACTTTCCTTACCTCCAGGATGCTTCCGAACAGTTCCCCCTGCATAGGAAAAGCCAATACATTGACTTCTTTTTTTAATAAGCACTGACACATTTTATGCCTTTTATTTGTGCTTTCTTTTGTATTCAGGCACAGTTGCTCACCACATGCCATGGCTTTAAAAAGCTAAATGAACAATCACCCCCAAATCTCCTGGTGCCACAGGTCCCTAAAGAACAAGTTTGAAAATCTGTAAAATTAGGCCTGGGCCACATGTTGCAATCTGCCACGCAGAGGCTGCTTTAGATCAGGGGTGTCCAAACTTTTTGGCAGGAGGGCCATATCATCTCTCTGACACTGTGTCAGGGGCCAGGAAAAAATTATTAATTTACATTTCAAATTTGAATACATTTACATAAATGAATATATTTGAGATGGAACTTATATGACTGAAATGAAGGTCTTGAACAAAGCAAGGCCGAACTTTCCTTCACTGCAGCTGCTGCATCACATACATGAAACAGCAAGCAGTGGAGGGAGCCTGTGGCTCGCAGCTCACGCAAGAGGTTGAACAGTTGCCCTCACGCTGAGAGCAGTTGCGCTGAGCCAGTACAGGCTCCAGCAAGTCTCCGGAAGGCCAGAGGCTCATTGGAGACTGAAGACTCCTTGCGGGCCGGATGGGGAGTCCTCGAGGGACGCAAGTGGCCCCTGGGCCAGGGTTTGGGCACCCCTGCTTTAGATGATTCCATCTGGTGCCTTTCCAATGGCTAGTTCATCCATGAAGCAGACAGTTTGGCTTGTGTCGAGCAGTGGGTTGTGGGGAGCAGCAGGTTGTGCTTCATGGATGAGGGCTTGGGGGACCCTTTACCTTGAGTCATCTGTAGACAATGGGAGGTCCACCATTTTTCATGCTTCCTGTTTCGTTTTGTTGAAACTGAGGAAGGAACTTAATGCAGCTGCAGCACAGAATTTGCACCCACAGCAGGTGGCTTGGGCTCAGACCATACCTGTGGCTACTGCAGCTTGGTGAACTACATGCAGTTGTCTCTGTGTCACTGTGAATGGCCCAAGACGAAGCCCCAAGCTACACTCTTGGGTACTGTGCAGAAAATTGTTCAATCCACGTAGTGAGAGGCTGTATGTATTTTCCATGCAATAAAAAGGTAGAGAAACCAAAACAATGGGATTAACATGCATGCCATTCCGACCCTGCTATTTCCGTATACTGTATTTTCCTAGTGCACTTTTTTCTTTACAGTGCTGATATTTCATAATCAGTCATTCTATTTGCATCTGCCTGTATCTTCCTGAAAACTAAACAATGGTTATTTCAAATGTTGTGCATGCGAAATGCTCCTTTTGAATGTAGGTACTCAGAGCAAATTATTTTGGCCTTTGCCTTGCTCCAGTGTTGAATTACAAATGTATTTTTATTCCACTTCCTTCATGGGAAGTGTCACAACTGCTTTGGAGTGAGTCATTGCCGGCTACAGAGGAACTTAAGGTCTGATGCTGGTATTAAAAGAGAGGAACTGTTTCAGATAATAAAACTTGAGGGGGGGGGGAGGCTAAAAAAATGAAATTGTAGTTCTCTGTAGCAGTCACTTGGAACTTGGCCAGCATCAGGGAAATCCAAGTGCATCAGGAGACAATGGTAGGGAGAGGGTGTTTATTTCTGGGTGAGGGAAAGCCCACCAGTTCTGTCCTGGGCATCTTTGCTAGGAAGTTTGGTCCTCAAGCCTTAGGTCCTCCTTTTTTTAATTTCCTGGTAGGCCTCCACTCCAGTGCTAGTGGGGAGGGCATTGTAAATCAGTGTGAAACAGTGGAGCCTAAATTGGAGTAATCTAATATCTTCAGAGATGTATTGTTTTACACAGTAAAATTAAATTTTAATCAAACTGAAAAATGTGTGAAGTTTGTTGTTTCTCTTCCTTGTCAATCATCCCAAAGGCACTGCAGGCATTTGCCTTGAGCACTAGAAAGCACAAACAGTTTCGTTTTTACTGAGCAATTGAAGAGAATTCTGTGTGCATAGACTTTTTTCCTTGTGGAAATATTTCTATAAGTGAAGAGTTAGGAGACCAGTGAAGACTTAGGAGACCAAGAGTTAAGGACTGTGCATACACTTGTTTGTGCAGTTGTTTGTACTTTGTCCTTAGAGGTCCTAGTGCAGGTGCCCTTGCCATTGGAGGTATTATGGACATCTACCAGGAGCAGGGCCTTCTTGCTGGTGGCACTTACATTGTGTTTGGCCACTGCACTGTGTTCCTTCAGGTACCAGGTCAAGATGTGGCTCTTTTATTATTATTTAGGTTTTTGGCATTTAGGGGTAACTAGGTAACACTCTTACCTTACTCCTTACTTAAGGAAACTGTGTTGTGGGTTATTTAAATCTGGCTGATGGGCTTTTTTCTTTTGCTGTCCTGGATAAATACTTAATTTTTAAATGTTTTATTATTTTTATTGATTTTTATAATTATATGTGTGTTTATTATTTGTTGTTGTGGTTGTAAGTTGATTAGAAAGGCAGGATATTTTGTAATATTTTGAAAACGGTTTTATTTTTCAGCAGATTTCATAGTTTAAAAAAAACAACGAAAGAGGCAGAAAGCAGTGCATTGTGTTTTTATTCCAAGTTCTCATTTTTTATTAATTTTAAACACTTTAAAAGTGTACTAGGTAGGTGATATAGGTAATATAGTGTCAACAGATGCAGCCACAATATTATTTCTAACTGGAAAAGTAATCTATTTTAATTTCTGGAAAATATCTTAAACACCAAAATGCAGTATTTTGTGTTTTTATTTATGTGTTTTAAGCACAACATATGGTGTTTTGTGTTATGTGCTTTTAACAAAAACAAACACCTCTAGTAATAGATAAATATAATAAAAAAGGGGCTACCTTACAGACTTGAGGCATGCCCATTACTGTGCTCGCAGGCCGACTCCTCAACCATTTTCGTTCTCCTTCCCTGGCTGGCCCTTGGTCTTACCTGTCTCGTAACTAAAAGCCAATGGGTGTATCTCAAATATCTGCCCAACTTCCTTTATTCTCTGCAGGGTTCAGGCAGCCCACAAGATAGTCCCACCTTGGACAGAAGTAGACCACAAATCACAGTTGAAGAATTGAGTGGTTGGATCAGTGTACTGGAAGTGCACATGGGCGTTCCATTAACACTAATGGCCAACATGCATGTGCAGAAGGGCTAGCCACGCAGCAGCAGCAGCAGGGAGAGGAGGGATTGAGATCTATGCCAATCCTCTTCTGGACCATATCATTTTTTTCTCCCCAAATGAAAATTGAAAACAGGTGCATAGTTTACCCCAGAGAGGCCGGGCTGGCAAAAACTTCATTTTCGTTTTTGTGCCACTAACATGGATGTGGTGTTTCTATTTGGGCAACTGTGCCAGATAAAGGACTTTTCCAAGTTACCTCTGTGTTGGGTCTGTAACGTTTAAATTAGCCTTGCAATTATGCTATGTGTATGTGATAAGGCGTCTTTGCTTAATGAAGTGAAAGTGTATAGTAAGAGCAATGTGGAAGAACCCCTGAGGTTGATATGAGATGGTATTTAGCTAGTCCATAAAAATAATTGCTATTAATTAATACCGGAAGTAGTTTAAGGCACGAATAAGGATATTAGCATGGAATCTGGCAGAGGTTCACAGGTTTTGACAGGCAGACTTGCTTTCTAAAGTAGCAAATTTGAGATCAGGTTAAGGGTCAGGGTTTGCTTGAGAGTTCAGAACTCTGGGAGCTAATCTTGGGTCCAAGCCAGATGAACTGAAAGTTGTATCGGGGGTTGTCTGCATGTTCTCAGCTCTAACAGAAGTATTAGGCAAAAAAGAAATTAAAGCATCACAGGGAAGGTTAATGATAATGCTTAAGGTAGCACCCAGGTCCTATCAGAGAAAGCAAATACAGTTTTTGTTGTTACTGAAGTACCAGGTGTGCACCACTTAATGGATATGTTCTCAGATCCCTGTTATGAGATTACGTCATTAAGTGAACATTCAGCCCAATCTAGTGCCTTTGTTGTGTAAACAGACACTCCCTTCCAGACCCTAGCTGGCTGCACAGGCTACCGGAGATAGATTGCCTCTTCTTTGTGTTAAGAGCCTCTTTGTTGTATA
Source organism: Tiliqua scincoides (assembly GCF_035046505.1). Taxonomy (NCBI): domain Eukaryota; kingdom Metazoa; phylum Chordata; class Lepidosauria; order Squamata; family Scincidae; genus Tiliqua; species Tiliqua scincoides. The sequence continues at coordinate 166,557,442 of NC_089821.1, read as the reverse complement.
AACAGACACTCTGCTGCAGGCTATGGGAGACCCATTAAGACTGCCTCATTAAGAGCCTCTTTGTTGTGCTTTGAGCACCATCATGTATGCAGTCCATCGTTTAGCAGAAGGTCATTAAACGGAGCACGCCTGTATATTTTTATCAAGCAGAATTATTAAATGAGGAGTTACAAAAGCATGTAGTGTACACTGAAAAGATTAACAAAGGTTAAATGATACTGTAACCACCCTTGTCCATTACTGCTGTGTGATCATCTCCTTTTCTGCCTAGAAGTACAAATGGTTAGAGGGAGGGAGAACAGGGGAGTGTGAGAAACACCTTTTGGGTGACCTGGTTCTTAAGCACATTTTTGGTGCTGCTAGCTGTTTTATGTACCACCTCTTTAAGGGGCACACCTAAGAGGCCTCAGAATGATTCAGGCTATGTGAGAGAACTGGAGGAAATCATTTCAGTATTACAGTGGAGATTTGTGTGTGTGGTTGAGCCTGTATGATCTCCTCAGGGCCTGGACTACACTGAATGGCTAGTAATAAAAATAGGCCTCAGACCAGTGTTTCTCAAACTGTAGGTCAGGACCCACTAGGTGGGTCGTGAACCAATTTCAGGTGGGTCCCCATTCATTTCAGTATTTTATTTTTAATATATTAGACTTGATGCTACTATGGTATATGACTGCATTTGGGGAACTGTTACAGACCTGTACTTTGAACAGCTGACTCTGTATGCTTTTAACAATGATAGTCAATGAGACTTACTCCTGGGTAAGTGTGGGTAGGATTGCAACCTAAGGTTGTTAAAAAATTTTCCTGCTTAAGGATGTCACCTCTGGTCATGACATCACTTCCATTCATTCTAAAAAATTGGTCACAGTGCTAAAAGTGTGAGAACCACTGCCTCAGACAAGTTATATTTGTTCATTATCCAATCTAAGATTTGTGAGCCCTGAGCTTTTTGAATGAGTTGTAAGTAATAAATTGTATACTGCTGTTCTCACATAGCCAGTACTTGCCATGATTTTCTGTTCTCTTCATTAGTTTGCTGCTGTGAACCTATGAGCTTTCCTTCCTTCACTTAGGACAGAACTAGAGTAATGTGGGAGGGGGGCATTTCTAGGATAGAATTGGTAGGCAGTAGGTGGTGCAGTTAACCCTTCCTACATGTGCTCATTCTCACTTGCAAATGTCCTTTCCACACCTGCAATTTTTCCTCCAGCCTTGCCTATTTCTGTTCTAACAGCCTGGAAGGGGCAGGAGAAGCAGATTAAAACAGCTGGGAGGCGGACTCACAGCTGAGAGGAGAATGAAGTGGGCAAGGGTTAAACCCAGCTTTCTCAGTTGTCTCCTGCAGTTTCCAAATGCCCCCATGTTAGTATTCCGAGGCAAGTGTTGAGTGCTAGTGTTTGTCTCATGTCACAAATTTTTCTAGTTCTGCCTTAGAGACAGATTTCAGCACTCCAATACTGAAGCTATTCTGTTCAAAAGAATGAGCAGAGTCCATCATCAGAAAAGTAAGAGATCACTATATTTTTTTCCTTGCTGGTGTTTGATGATGGAAGCAGCTGACATTAGTGATATCCTATAATTCTTCCTTCAAATTCCTCCCCAAGCTCTGCCTTCTCAACAGTTCTCAACTGTTGAAATTAGAATTATATGCTTCTCATGGCCAGAGCATGTTGCTTTTTGCTGATGTTGTTTTGTAACCACCATATATATTATTGGTGTTCTGTGAGTAGTAGTTCTTTCACCTCTGTACCTGTACATTATCAGAAATAACCAAACTTCCCAGAAGTGGAAGAAAGAGATGTTCTTCCCATGTACAGCTAATATTGCTTCCTGCTGCCCACTTTATTTACCAGCCACATGTTTCTTTTAAACCTACAGAGGAAAATTATCAAGGGCAACCCAAGAGGAAGCGCATTCGAAAGAAGAAACAAAAAGATGTTCTGCAAAACCCTGATCATTTATGTGGAGGCCAAGCAGAGTGTGGGAGGCATGAAACCCTGATGGAAGATAACTTACAGCTGCGGTGCTCAGACAGCCCAAACCTAAGTCGAAACAAAAAGAGGAAAATGAAGAAGAAGCGGCAGAAAGAAAAACTGAGAGCAGCTGGCTTGCTCACAAAACCAACTGGTATAGATTTCACATACAAGCCTGTGAGGGAGGAAGAAGCAGACTTTGAAGATACAGATAAAAAAGCAGATGACATTCTGGATTTTTTGCAAGCAACACAAGAAATCTATTTTTCAGAGAGTGGGTACATTTTTCCCCTTTCATCAGTGATGTTAACTTGCAGTCGGAGAAATAAATATATGCTTATCTTTTTTATTGTCAAATGCCAAAAAGGTGTAGATCTCTTTTTATGGCCTGAATTTATGCTCTGAGATGGATGCAACTCTGTCAGGGACATAACAGATATATGAACAAACGTGGGAAAGGTGACAGCCCCTTATGTGGCTACCTACACACAGGAATGTTGCCCCACTCTTCCTTGGTAAAAATGTTTGTAATAGCAAGTAGTAGGAACACTTTTTCTGCAAATAAAGCTTAACAAGTCAGTAGGCCCAGATGGCATCAACCCAAGAGTTCTTAAGGAACTCAAGTGTGAAATTACTGATCTTCTGACTAAAATACAAAAGTGATTATGTAACTTGTCCCTTAAAATGCCCAATGTGCCAGAGAACTGGAAGATAGGGTGTCAAACTCATTTCATACAGAGGGCCGAATAGCATTCACGATGCCTGCTGAGGGCCAGAAGTGATGTCGTTAAACAGGTCATAATCAAAAATAAGCACTTTTTCTCACTTAGGAACTAATTAGCTGCAAATTACAGAATAGAAAATACGCAAATCAAATTCAAGATATGGGAGAGCCCAGTTTTCATGTGGGCTGCCCTATCAGGAATAACACCTCAGCGCTGCTGAGCAGCGGAGGGTCTGAGGGCCAGATAAAAAACTTCTGTGGACCACATCTGGCCCAGGGGTTTGATACCCCTGAGATAGCACATGTGAGGCGGGTCTTTTAAAAAGGATGGAGGGGGACCTGGGAAAATACCAACTGGTCAGCTTGACATCTGTTCTGAGTAAGATGGTGAAAAGCTTAATCAAGAATAAAATCTTGAACCATAGAAAAACAAGCTTTGCTGAGGGAGAACCTGCATGGCTTCTGTAAAGGTAAGTCTTGCCTCATGAGTATTTTTGAGTTTTTTGAAAAGGTCAACAGACATGTGGATATGGGCGAACCCATTGCTATTATATATCTGAACTTTAAGAAGTTGTTTGACACAGTCCATCACCAGGCTCCTGAGAAAACTCCACAGGCAGGAATAAGAGGACAGGTCCTCTTGTGAATTAGGAACTGGTTGAAGAACAAGAAATAGAGAGTGAGTATAAATGGGCAATTTTCATAATGGAGAGAGATGAAAAGCAATGTGCCCCAAGGCTCTGTCCTGGGGCCAGTGCTTTTCGGTTTGTTCATAAATTACTTGGAATTGGGGGAAGCTGTGAGGTGGCCAAGTTTGCGGATGTCACTAAACTTATCTGGGTGGTGAAGTCCAGAATGGATTGTGAAGAGCTCTAGAAGGATCTCTCTAACCTGGGGAAACAGGTGGCAAAATGGCAGTTTTATTTCATTGTAATTGTAAAATGATGCAAACTGAGGCTACAAATCAAAATTTTACATATGGGTTCTGATGGGTTCTGAGCTGCCTGTGACAGATCGGAAATTGGGTGTAGTGGATCAGCTTGATAAAAAGGTTGACGCAGTGTGTGGTGGTTGTGAAGAAGGCCAATTTCATGTTCAAGACCATTTAAAAAAAGAATTGAGAATAAAACAACCAATATTATTATTCCATTATACAAAGCTGCCACAACTAGAGTATTGTGTCCAGTTCTGGTTGCCACATCTCAAAAAGGATATAGTAGAACTCAAAAAGGTTTGCACCTTTTTGCAGACAGTGACAAAAATGATTAGTGGGTTGTGGCACCTCCCTTACAAAGAGAGGCTATATTTGGAGCTCTTCAGTCTGGAAAGAAGATGCCTGAGGAGACTGACACATAAAAAAAATATGCAAGGGATTGAAACTTTGGTTAAAGTTTTTTTAACTTTAACTTTAATTGGTTAAAGTTTTTTAACTCTTGCACAACACCAAAATCAGAGGACATCTACTGAATTGACTGGCAGAAGAGTTAGAACAGACAAAATGAAATATTTATTTATCTAGCATGTAATTAATCTGTGGATCTCCTTGCCATAAAATGTCGTGATGGCACATGGCCTAGATCAGTGGTTCCCAAACTCTCTGGGAGAGTTTGAGCCGCAGTAAGTTCTTGCGGGGGCGGAGGAGGCAGCGATGCATTTACTTACCAGTCCCTGCAGCAGCACAGAGCCCTGTGTGACCATCCGCAGGGCTCCAAAGTGAAGCGGAGCTATTGCGCTCCGCCTCTGCAAAACAGGAAGAGGAGCACGATCACTCACTTTCACTTTTTGAAGGCTGGGCAGCCCCATGGAGGGTTGCACATGGCTCTGCACACCCCCGGCAGGCTGCTGCAGGCACTGGTAAGTAAATGCCAGTCTCTGCAGTCCCCTTAGCAATGCGATCCTGGGGATCATGTCACTGCCTGCTCCCTGCCCCTGCCCCTTAAGGGGGCAGAGGCCAGGGCTCTAGTTTGAAAAGCCCTAGCCCAGATGCAAGGGAATGGCAACAGGATACAGGTATCATGTTGATTTATGTTCTCCGGAGGGAATCTGGTGGGTCATTGTGAGACACAGGAAGCTGGACTAGATGGGCCCCTGGCCTGATCCAGCAAGACTCTTCTAAAGTATAGGATGCTGCTTTTAAGTTGTAAGGGCAACTTATTAGGACATGTAAAATAATTCATTGGGACATGCTACCAGAATGAATCCTAGGTGCAGTGATTTTAGTGGAATATATTTCTAAGTACGTGCATTAAAGTCTCCGGCATCAACAAAATTCCAAAGACTCACTGCTTGAAGTCCAAACCACATGGAGGCTGCTCCACTTAGCAAGCTATTTATGAGCAGTGTCTTTCCGGTCAGATCCATACATTTAAATGCATCATTGAAAACCATTCTGTTTGGCATTTGCAGTGGTGTGGCAAATTGCTTATAGATCCTCATGGCAAGTTTTGCACTTCCTGTGTGGAACAAAATGCCTTTAGCATCAGAAGTTAAAGCAATATTTTAAAAAATGAAAAAGCAGGCTCAACAGTCAGCCCAGAAAACACAACCAAGGGGCAAAACAAAACAGTTCAGATATTTAAGCTGAAAGCAGGAAAACAGTCCTATAAGGTTGTGATCCTATAAATTATAATACTTTCCTGGGAGTAAGCCCCATTGAACAAAACAGGACTTATTTCTAAGTAAACATGCATAGAACATCCCGTCCTGCTGTTTATGGATAATTTGAAGGTGAGACCAACTATTAAAACCAACCATGTAAATAGCCTGGAAGTGAGTGAAACTGGTATAAAAGAGCCACCGCGTCCTCCAGAAAACTCACTCCGGTCAAAACTTCAGCTGCAACCTTTTGAACCAGCTGATGTTTCTAAATGTTTTTCAAAGCCTCCTGTAAATCATGTTGTAGCACTCCAGTCTTGATCTAACCAGGGGGAGCCAGGAGCACACTCAAATTGCAACTGCAGCAACATCATTGGGAAGTGGCCACAGTGCCGGTTTTGCATGTAAAAGGGCCCAGATTCATGTCTTGGCATCTCCAGGTAAATCTGGTAAAGACCCACCCGCTGAAAACCTGGCAAACCACTACCAGACAACATAGACTACACCAAACTAGATGGACCATGTTCGAGACTATTAAAAAGTGATTTTAAGACAGTGCCAATTATGTTTAACATAATTTTTAAATAAAGATATCATATTGATCCACTAAGTACCGATTCCCTTATTTCATCAAACTAAATTTGGAGTAAATCCTAAACTTAAAGACTTATCTCTCTTAATTACAATCTCAGTAGCTAGAATTGCTATTGAAGGTGGCAGCTGCAGTGGAGGTGAGGGTTCCTAAAAGGATACAACACACAGTGGGGAAAATTCTCCTGTCTACTTTTCAAATTATAGTCTCAGAATATAAATATTTATACTACAAACTCAAGATAACCAACAATGGCTAATTCAAGGTCACCCTTTTACCTGCTATTGCTTGTTTTCAGTATCATCAGTTTCATTGTTCAATGCAAATTACTGCCAGTGTTAGCATAGTTATTGTTTCGGTGTGTTCGGTTAAATTTCCTTCCAAAGTTGACCATATATTGCCAGATTCTTTTTTCTTTTTTAGCTTTTTTATATCTCGTTTTGTGTTCATAATTGTATTAATTTTTCAACCTATCTGCATTTTTGTCTAATTGCAATCACTGCCATCTTCATCATAACACTACCATGATCTAGACCAGGGATGTCAAACATAAGGCCATGGGCCAAATGCAGCCCCTGGAGGCAATTTATCCCCCCCCCCCATTATAATTTTGCTCTCCCAGCTTGATAATTGGGCTGTCTCGTATCTTGAAAATATGAACATGATTTGCCCATTTTCTCTTCTACCATTTGCAGCTAATGAGTTTCTACATGAGAACAAAGCGCTTATTTCTGGCCATCATCTGCTTAATGATGTCACTCCCTGATTAATGATGTCACTTCCAGCCCTCAGCAGGTACCATGAATGAATGCTAACTTGGGCCCTCTGTATGAAATGCGTTTGACATCCCTAGTCTAGACTCCAGTCCAGAAATGTATGTTCATCACCTGATGATGGCCAAGTGATAAGGACCAAGTGATAAGTTGGCATGTGTGAATCAAGCCATCACTGATCAAAATGATAGATAACGCTTTCACATTGCCTCACCTCACAGAGCTTGATAATAGTGCCAGTTCAGACATTCAGCTGCTAATCATTAAGTTATATAAATCCCACATATAAAATAGATATAGCCGCTTTGAGGGCCCTTAAGCAGAGTGGAAAGGTGGGGTATAAATCTCATAAATAAATGTATATATATTATAAATTATATTATTAATTTATATATTTACGCATATATATGTCATGCATAAAAAAATCAAGTTATATTTATGTGAACCAATCCTTAATATTGATACAGTATATTGTTTTTTCAAAGTACTCAAAATGCTTCAAAGTGCGTGTAAATCACCACATGTTTTATGTTGCATTTCATGCATAGATGCTACAGTTCCCTCTATCTTCCTGGCGAGTGAGTGAGTGAGTGAGTGAGTGAGTGTGTGTGTGTGTGTGTGTGTGTGTGCGTGTGCTTATCTCACATGTAACTGACTACATGCATATTACATATAACTTGGAAGTGTCTCGTATACGAGAAGTCATAAAATGAAAAACTTAGTAATCCTAACATTCTGATCTGATGCCAGGTATATTTGGAAGGATTCATGGGCATTTTTGTGAGACTTTTTCACAGTTCTCTTTCAGATTGGTAATCTTATTTATTTCAACATCACAGCGAAATAATTACCTCTCTGTGTCGTATGGTTTCTGTTTTAGATTTAGAATTTAAAACAATAAAATGACTTTGGCCCAAATCCTAACCAACTTTCCAGCACTGGCATAGCTGGGCTTATGGGGCGTGTGCTGCATCCTGCAGTTGGGTGGCACTCATGGTGGCCTCCTCAAAGTAAGGGAATGCTTGTTCCCTTACCTCAGAGCTGCATTGCCCTTACGTCAGTGCTGGAAACTGGCTTAGGATTGCGCCCTTCAAAAACTGAGGACAATTAGAAAACTGAGGGCAACCTTAAACAATGAGCCATTGCCTACATAAACTGTCTCTTTTTCCTTAGAGCAATCAAAATTTGCAGAGTCAGCGGTGAGTTCAGAAAGCATTCATGAGATTCTACAGTGTCTCGAATCTCGCAGGATGTCTGCGTCAGATGTCAGCGTACTGCATCAGATGAAATCCCTGGTACTTCTGCAGGATGTTGAGAGACTAAAGAATGCTGTGGAGGACTTCCAAGTACATTCAACGATTACTTCTGGTATGTTCAATGCACTCAACTCCTAAGGTTCTTCTCTGTGTACGCCACAGTTCTGGTTCTATTTACGGAGATCATGTGAATGAAAGACAGCCTTCATTTGCATGGTACCTTTAAACAAAACTGGAAGTCCTGCACTTTCGTGGTTGAAGAAACTGTGCAGGCAGCAGGGTAAGGGATGCTTTGTTGTTGTTGTTTTGTAGTGCAGAGGTGACAGACCTAAGATGGCATTGGGCAGCATTCTAGGTCACACCAGTCCTGAGATCAACATATCTGGTTTGTTTGTTTGTTTAAAGGAACAAATATGATCAGTTTCTTAATACCACCCACGTTCAGAAATCTGTGTAGGATAAGCTATTGCAGAGGAAACTAATACAGGTGTGCACCACATTGCGACGTTCTGGCTTACACCGGAATCACATAACCAACGACCACATGTGGTCATTGGGGGCACAGACCCCAACCCTCCAAAAGCGAGGGTTGTCTAAGCCTCCCAGAGGCAGCACATTTCCCTCAGGCTGAGCTCCACAGAGGCAGCGAGCAGACGCACGTTGCGTCTGGGAAGCTCAGACGACCCTCCAGAAGGGAGGGGAATGGATTACATCAAGTACTGCTTGACGACAGAGACACGGTCCAATCCCTGTCGTTAAGTGGCACGTTATACTTTGTTCAAGAAGCAGAGAGGCCTTCAGCAGTATGCAATTGTCAGGAGCTCTATGGATGAGAAAAGAGATGTTACAAATGCACAATTGTTCCCTTTTTCACCTGTCAAAGCTGGAGAGTGTGCTGTTGCCCTCATCCCAGGTGTCTGTGTGGATTCTCTATGCAGGAATTTTTTGAACAGACTCTGAGCCCATTGGGACAGCAACTAGTACACTGTTAATGCTTGCTATTGGACTGAGTATTTTGTCTAGAAATGCCTGTCTGGTGTGGCTGATGCTGGATCACAGGGAAATCCCAAATACTGTATTCAGTTCTGAGCTCATTGTAGTGGGGGCAAGAAGCTGAAGGCCTGTGCCTTGTTAGGTGAAATCTTGCAACATCTTTACAGCTTTAACCTTTTCAGCAATACTGCTTGACTCTTCTTCGCTTTCCTACGTAGTACTTCAATTAGTTCTAGTTGGAGGGCCTTCTCTATTTTGTGGCTATGTCTGTGAATATAGTTACATCTCCATTTGCAGTTTCTGTCATGAAATCATATACCGTGCAGCCCAATCTTATATATGTTTACATAGAAGGTTGGTCTTGTGGGTTTTCAATGGGATTTAAGCTCCCTTCAAATGCAGAGTAAGACAGGAAGCAGCCTCTTCTCTGAGTCTCTCTCTTGCAGCTGTTTTCTCTATGCTAGTAACAGTACAGTGTGGTTGGGTTTGACCCTAGAGGTCTTTCCGGCCAATTAGTTTTACAGATTCAAAAAGACAAATGTTACTGATGCTTTTGCTCATTCCAGTGAAATGTATGCAGTGAAACATTTTACTTTCCCAAACAATGCTCTTTTCTATCAGTTTATTTTTATGTATTCTAACCAATTTTGGAGTTTCCTTTAAAAAAAAATAAAACAAAAAAACCTAGCATTTCCAGGATGGCAATCTTTCAGCATTTAATTTAAGAACTTGGAGGAAAAAGAATAGCTGCAAGGCATGGTTGACAATTCCTTTCTTTTTTCCTGTTAAGTACATTGTTCTCCTCTATAGAACTGGTTCTCCTGTTAATATTGTTCACATCTCATGGAAAATACAGTGGCTTTTAAAGCTAGAATTCTCTTCACACCTCATCACTCTGGCAATGTTTCACTATACTGGGGGGAAAGAAAAACCAATTTAACAGATAAAGAAAATAAGAAAAAAAATTATTACTTAAGAAAAAAATCCAGATGATAAATTCTGTCAAAAGCTCTGAGTAAGAGGGAAGTTTGAAAACACTCTTTGACTGAGATCCAAAGGAGCACACTTGTTCTGCATGCTCAAGGTGGGTTGGAGGCTTCTGTGAACACAGCAATCCTCCATGCCATGTGGTGCTTCTTTGGGGCAAATAAGGGGTGATTCAAAAGGAAGGTGTAATGTAGCATAAAGGTTTCCTGTTGAAGGGGGGCAGGAATCACTAGGAACGCACAAGGCTTTGGATGATCTAAAAAATAATACTTGAATCCCAACTTGATCTGAGTTCATTTTTTAAAATATATATTGCATCTCTTCAAATGTACCCAAAGTGCCTAAAAATAAAGATCAGTAAATACTACATATTTTAAAAGACATATTTTTAAACAGAGACATTGATAGGAAAGTTGTAAGATTCAATTCAGTAGCTTTAAAGCACAGGCCCAAACAATTGAGATATACAAAACTATGCAAGAGATGGATGGAGAGACACTCTTTTTCCTCTCACATAACACCAGAACCAGGGGGACATCCACTAAAATTGAGAGTTGGGAGAGTTAGAACAGACAAAAGAAAATATTTCTTTATCCAGTGTGTCTGTGGAACTCCTTGCCACAGGAAGTAGTGATGGCATTGGGCCTAGAGGCTTTAAAGGGGATTGAACAAATTTCTGGAGGAAAAATCCATCACAGGTTACAAGTCATGATAGGTATGTGCAAACTCCTGATTTTAGAAGTAGACTACCTCAGAATGCCAGATGCAGGGGAGGGCACAAGGATGCAGGTTGTGTCTTGCTGTCTTTTGTGCTCCCTGAAGCATTTGGTGGGCCACTGTGAGATACAGGAAGCTGGACTAGATGGGCCTTTAAAGGGGATTGAACAAATTTCTGGAGGAAAAATCCATCACAGGTTACAAGTCATGATAGGTATGTGCAAACTCCTGATTTTAGAAGTAGACTACCTCAGAATGCCAGATGCAGGGGAGGGCACAAGGATGCAGGTTGTGTCTTGCTGTCTTTTGTGCTCCCTGAAGCATTTGGTGGGCCACTGTGAGATACAGGAAGCTGGACTAGATGGGCCTTTGGCCAGACCCAATGGGGCTGTTCTTATGTTCTTAATACTAAGACATTTCTAAAAAAGCTAGTGTCTTAAATGTATACAAAGTGAGGACCTGTATAGTCTTTTTGTGGAGGGAAATCTAGTGGTCTAATGTCATAAAAATACAAGAACAGCCCCATTGGATCAGGCCATAGACTCATCTAGTCCAGCTTCCTGTATCTCACAGTAGCCCACCAAATGCTTCAGGGAGCACAAAAGACAGCAAGACAAAACCTGCATCCTGGTGCTCTCCCCTGCATCTGGCATTCTGAGGTAACCCAGTTCTAAAATCAGGAGGTTGCACATACACATCATGGCTTGTAACCTGTGATGGACTTTTCCTCCAGAAATTTGTTCAATCCCCTCTTTAAGGTCTCTAGGCCAGATGCCATCACCACATGCTGTGGCAAGGAGTTCCACAGACCAACCACACGCCGAGTAAAGAAATATTTTCTTTTGTCTGTTCTAACTCTCCTAACACTCAATTTTAGCAGATGTCCCCTGGTTCTGGTGTTAGGTGAGAGGAGAAGAGCATCTCTCTATCCACTCTATTCATCCCCTGCATAATTTTGTATGTCTCAATCATGTCCCCCCTCAGGCGCCTTTTTACTAAACTGAAGAGCCTCAAATTCTGTAACCTTTCCTCATAAGGGAGGTGCCCCAGCCCAGTAATCATTTTAGTTGCTCTTTTTTGCAACTTTTCCATTTCCACAATATTCTTTTTGAGGTGTGTCGACCAGAACTGGGCGCAGTGTCACCACTGAAAAGGCCCTGCGCCTCGTACAGTAGATACTTTATGTGATTTACTGTGCTGCTGGAATTAGGAAAGAATTGTACTTTCTGCTCTCAGCAACTTCGGAGAGAAAATGCTCACCAGCTCCAAAGAGAAAAAGCTTACCAGTTACTTTGCTGCTGATCAGCAGGAAACAATTGAGAGAGCCACCTCCCCAGATCCCAGCTTGAAGATTGGGAACCAGTTGTACACTTATGGAGATTATTCACTAGAGCTGGTAAGGCAGAGAACTGATGTCTAGAACCACCAGAAATAGAAAGGCTAGAAAGTGTCACTACAATGACTGCATCTGATTCCACCTGAAGGGCTTGCCTAAATAATTTGGACTTCCCTTGGTTGCTATTCCAAAAACTAAAATAGATTGATATCTTTTGTAGTGAAAATACCTTGCTGGAAAATGGCCTGCTTTCAAAGGGAAAATAAAATGTCCTTTTCGTTATTGAGGTTTTTGTGTTTTGTTTTGGTTTTGTTTAAAAACAAATCATGCTTTGACCAGCTGCTTCCATTCATATTCTCATAAAACAAAGCAGATTGTCTGGGACTTGGGGGTAATGAACAGAACAGAAAGGAGTCCCTTCTGGCAGGTGCTTCATGTATTCCAAAACATCTGGAAAACAGGAAATATGAGGCAGCTGTGGAGAAAAGGATTTCCCATGTGACCTTTTGGCGAGCTGAGCAGAAGAGATGTAAAGACTGAGCCACATATATTGAGTGACAGCTGAAACGTTTCAAATTATGTTTCAAATCTTAGGGATGTGGGCAGGGGTTTGGAAGAAGTCATTCCTTCTCTAGGCTATGAACTCCTCCTCCTGGCCCCTGGGTTTTGCCACTTCTGTTAAATCTGCCTGTTAACATTTTCATTTTTGTTCGCAACTATGAAGTCAAAAATAGTTGTCTGGCTTGTTGCCTAGGAAATTATCACCCCCTAAAGAGCTAGAAGTGTCTTTTGACAGGTTTAAAAAAATATGCGGAACTGTCCTCTAATATTTTCTCCTCCATATAGCTTTGAATTTTGCAAGTCACTAGATTCTATAGCTACCTTTCACCTGCCATGCACAATCTGGATTCCCCACATGCATTGCAACTATGAAAACAAAATGGTATTCATTGAAAAGGAAATTAAACAGGAGGTGGCTTAAAGTATAATTATACAACACTGGTGAGTGTTATAGAAAATGCTGAGCATTCAAAGCAAATTAGTATTTGATGGCTAGGAAACTATGGCTGAACTATTGTTTAAAGCTCCCGATTCTTGACACTGCAAGTACGGCAAGTTTCACACTTAAATATTTTAAGTGTCCCTAATTGTTTTAAAGCCTGTGTGTATGTTTTAGCAATCAATCCTTCAGTGTCTCTAGGAAGTTCTTCCTATTATTCTGCTGAGGGATGACTGGCAGCCTGGGAAGAGTGACTGGCGCAGTTTATACTGTGAAGCAAGCTCTGGATTTCAGTAAACATGGGGTTGCAAATTCCACGTCAAAACACATGGATGTATTTTCCCATGGAGTAAAGTTTGGGCTTTAGTGGCTACTAGTCAAGATGGCTACGCACTACCTCCAGATCCAGCAGCAGTATGCCTCTGAATACCAGTTGTAGGGGATCGAGATAATCCTTTCTGTCCTGCTTGTGGGCTTCCCAGAGGCAGCTAGAGGATCACTGGGATACATACCAGATGCTGGACTAGATGGGCCTTTGGCCTTATTCCAGCAGCCCTTTTCTTATGAAGTGTCTGGTCTGTCCCTGCACCCCAACTCTCTAGCAAGCAGCTTGGACATGCACTTATGAAAAGCACCGTGCGTTTAAAAAAAACACAGAAAAGAAGTACACTCTGAATCACATTTTATTTATGGAATTCCTAGAATTCGTTGGGACTGTACAATAAATTTTTAAAATCCTTTTCTCTGCTTACAATCAAAACTGACTGATAGGAAAAATTGATATTTAAGAGGCCAAGAATGAGGAGAGGCCAGAGCAAATGACAGAAACCGAGACAGTGTCAAGGAAACAGGACAGCGAACCAGATGATTAGACTGAGCAGAAAGTAAAGAAAGAGAAGGCAGATGAGGAGAGTGTTGAAAGCAAAAAGAAGTTTATATCCAATACAGAGATGAAAAGGTAGCTTGTGGAGATAAAAGTAACAAGATGGTACATGATCAATGTGATGAGAAAAGGAGCATCAGAACTGAGGACTGAAATAAAAGGTGAAAAATGAACAGAGAGGTCTGCTGCTGTCTTTCCCATTTTGGAGGACGCTGAAGATGCATTTGTTGCAGTAGGTCTTCTCTGATTATGTTTTATATGTTTATCTCTCCTTCCCCCATTTTTTTTATCTTGATGATGTTTTTGATAATTGTTTTTGTCACCTCTGTTTTATTATCTTTATGCTATTGTCTGTTTAGTTGTACGGTGCCTTGGATCATAGGAGAAAGGCAAGATACAAATCTTATAAATAAATAAAAAGTGCCACTTATTTCATTAACCACCTTTTCTTCTTCATGTTGCAAATCTAAAATCATCTGTGATAGAAGTAGGTTATTTCATAGCAGCAGTTGTTTATTCTGAGGTTCTAAAGCCTTGACATTTTTTGTTGTTCATTGTTCATGGCTCCTGGGGGTGGGTAGGTATTTTTCCTGCCCATCATATTCAGTAACAAAATGGAAACAGATGTTTGTTTGTGATTTTTAGTTTAATCCCAAGGGATTTTTTTTTTTTAACTGAAAACTGTCTTATTGATATTTCATGAAGAAATCATTTTCTCCTTTGCAGATCATGCCAAAGCAATCTCTTCTCTGTTTCTCTACTGGATTACGGATATCCTTCCTGGGAAGAACAGGAAATAATGTGTGTGTGTGTATGTGGCATCTGCCGGGTTGGAGTCAACATTTAATATCTGGAAATGCTATGAAAAAGCTGGGACATTGAACAGGTTGCAAGTTCATCCAGACAGTGGCTATTTTTTTTTAATAAATGACTATATCCACAATAATAATATATTTAATAATGTACAGTATTAGAAATACCTTTTTATTTTAAGTATGGGTGGGGAATAATTAAGCACCAGTTTGCCCTCTTATAAAGATCTTTCTTCAGCTTTCTTTCCAGACTGCCTTATGATAACCATAAAAAGCACTCGAACGGTACATGAAGTTGTGTGCTACAGGAGCCACTTATCGCACACCAGTGGATTGTCACAGGTCCATCAATAAGGGTAGGCAGGACAGGCAGGTGGGAGAATGGGTGGGTGAGTGCAGAATGGGCGTGGCAGGGGGAGGGTGGATAGGCTCCAGGAAGGGAATGGACTCAGTGGCAGCGTTGTCTGCCGAATCATAACCCCCTTCCCAGATCTGTTCTTATAGCACAGGTCCACATGGATTTGCACCAGCAGTTTTGCTAGCGTTTGTACCAAAGCAGACCCCTCTGCACCGTGGAAGCTTACCCCTTGGTCAGGGAACAAATGTTTCCTCACCCAGACCTCTGTGACTGCCCCCCCCCCAAGTAGGATGCAATGGTAGCCAGTTTGGCATTGCTGCTTCAGTAGAGGGAAGGCTAGGACTGGACTGAAAGTCAAAACAGGTTTTTCTATTTTGCATGTCATTCTTTATTCCTTTTGTGTATTAGGACAATGTAGACATTAAAAGTTTTTGCTACATTTCAGTTTGACTCACTTGTCTCTCTGCTGTGGAATTATCACACTATGGAGCCAACCAACTCCAGCTTCCGTTCAACTTCCAGAAACTATCAACTATCAACTTCCAGAAACAACTTCTGGAACTGTGGTTTGGGATAGAGAAATCCAGCATTCCATCCTAATCCCATTACACTTTGAATAACTCTAGTCCTCTGCTTCATCTGTAAACTGAGATATACTAAAACATGCCCAACACCATAAAGCATATTGCAAAGCATTTACAATGTTATATAGACCTAAGTGTATAATAAGGAGGAACTTGAGGAGTCTGTTCTCTAAGCTTTTCCCTTTGCACATTTTTGAAACACACAGTCAAGAAACAAACAAGGTTAAGCAGATGTATAGTCGAGGATTCTTTCCTTACTGAAATCATTCATTCATTAAAGTTAGTTGATGACCCACTATATGACAGAATGAATACCCTCCAGTGCATAAATTTCATCATGAATTACAGTGCAACCCTGCTAGAGTAATCTGTAGATAAGCCTGTTGAGCCCTGTAGGGAAGGCCCAGTCCATCTGCAATCATGTTCTCCACAATTAGTACCTGCTAATCATTTCCAAATTGTAGCCCTTTTTCAGATCTGTCTGCAGAATAATTAATTGGGCAGGTACTGGGCAGGTTGTAAAACAACATTTTGTTCTACCTTAAAGAAGACTGGCACAATCCTATGAATGTCTGCTCAGAGGTAAGCCCCATTGATTTCAGTGGGACTTACTCCCACAAAAGTGGATATAGGATTGCAGCCTAAGTGATTTATTTCAGCATAAGCTT
Organism: Tiliqua scincoides; assembly: GCF_035046505.1. NCBI lineage: Eukaryota > Metazoa > Chordata > Lepidosauria > Squamata > Scincidae > Tiliqua > Tiliqua scincoides. The sequence continues at coordinate 166,541,188 of NC_089821.1, read as the reverse complement.
TCATGAAGTAAGTCCAGCTCATCAGAAGCATGAAGGGAAATCCTCACTGGGTAAATATACTCGTATATATAGCAAATGGTCTATGAATGTTTCTGCTGAAATAAGCTGGTAGCCTTCAAGTGTCTGTCGCAACAGGCTAACACAACTAGCACCTAGACATGAATAGTCTAGGATAGTGATGACAAACTCATTTGTTACAGAAGGCCAAAATTAGCATTCATGGTGCCTGCTGGGGGCCAGAAGTGACATCATGAAGCAGAAAGTGACATCACTAAGCAGATGATGGCCAGAAATAAGCACTTTGTTCTCACACAGAAACTCATTATGACAGAAACTGCAACTTGTTCATATTTTCAAAATAGGAGTAAGACCAATTATAATGGGGGGGAGCAGATAAATTGCTTTCAGGGGCTGCTTTCAGCCTGCGGCCCTTACTTTTGACACCCCTGGTCTAGGAGGTGTGGTCTGGAGGTTAAACTGTCACCTTGCCTGAAAAAGCTAAGCAGGATCAATTGGTTGGATGGGAGACCACGAGGTAGCTGGCATGTCTGTGTGGAGGAGTGGAGTGTGTGGAGTTAGCTGGTAAAAATGAAAATATAAAGTATACCATCCTTGAGAAGCTGGTCTGAAGCTTGATTGCAGTTGCCTGCAAGAGCTTGGAAAGTGCAAGAGCTGACAGCCAGGATGACAACTGTACCATGAAGGGAAACACCTGGAGAAATGGAGGTTCTGTGAGATGGTCTCATGGAATAATACTTGTAAAAATCCCTTTGGAAAGTGGAGTTTATGTTCAGCTTGCCTGTATTCTGCCTTGAGTCTATGAGAAAAGTATCTAAATATCATTATTAATAAATAGTGGTGTAGAAGAGGGAATTTCAGCAAATGCAGCTTTCCTTATTTTTGTGTGACATGCTGCACCTGTTAAAAATTTTTCCCGTGTACAGGGCTGTTGAAAGTGCAGCATGTAGCCCTGTCTTCCTTTGTATCAGGAAGCAGGCATCATGTTTCTTACAGGACCAGAGTGGAGTGCCCAGAAAAAAAACTGCAGACCAAACACTACCAATAATTATTTCTTGCGTTCTTGTATTCTTTTGCAAACATAGAGCCTAAGTCTGGTTCTCACATGCTTTCCTGTACCTGCACCTTTTACAGGCAGTATCCTGATGTTTTGGAGTTTTTTGCTACTTTCCCTATTAATTTTATTTTACTGTTACTATTCTTTTTATGTTTTTTTTTTTTTACTGTTAAAAATTGTCATTAAAGTGACAATTTTTGACCATCATCAAATTTCAATGTACTTGCTTCAGGAGACAGAGTGTGCACTCTGTGCCAGATATCTGCCAGATCAGTGGTTCTCAAACTGTGGTCAGGACCCACCAGTGGGTCGCAACCCTATTTTTGGTGGTAAGCTGATAGCTGACAAGGAAAATATATTGAGGCCTATGGAAAGTGAAACTGTGCCACAAGTGTGCATTTGCTTGCTAGTTGGCGAACGTGCCTTGGCTCTTATCAAAGGTTAGGCGAAGGGGAGCACAAGGCCCCGAGAATGGCTCAACAAACGCTTCCAAAGGCAGCTCCCCCAACCCATTGTAGCTCCCCTCAACCCTCAACCCATTGAGCTCCCCTCAACCCTCCCCCAACCAGGCTTGAGTGGCTGGTAAAGTTTAATAATAATAATAATAATATTGTCACTATCCCAATCCTGAGCTGCCCTGTGCACGGGACTGCCGCACCACAAAAAATGGCTGCCATGATATTCTGCGTGCCCCAGGCAGCCTGTGGTGGCTTTCGTCCCCTTCCTGGGTAAGGGAAGTAGCCCTACAATGGGGCTACTCGATTCTGCAATGACTCTGGAGCCGGCGTAGAATCGAGAAGCTCCCTGTCAGGCCACGTGGCCCAACACAGGGTTCAGGATCTGGTGGAACTGAGCACCAGTCCCTCCCCCTCCTGCCCTGCTCCCTCCCCTGCCATGCTTCCTCCCCACCTCCCCTCCCCCCACTCACCTTTCTGCCACCTGGCAATTTGAGCAAGCTGCTAGGCGGTGAAACATGGGTCCAGTGCTGGAGCTGGCCCAGCGCAGGCTCATGCTGGGCTTGCTCCAGTGTTGGGCCTGCAGTAATACTCGCCAAGGTGCCTTACAGCTTGTTTGCGACAGTGCGCACCACCAGTAAGCCGGCATGCAAAGAACAGGATTGGGCCCTTAGGATGCAGTCCTAACCCCTTATGTCAGTGCTTTCCAGCACTGGCGTAGCGGTGCCAGTGGGACGTGTGCTGCATCCTGCAGTTGGGTGTCACTCACGGAGGCCTCCTCAAAGTGAGGGAATGTTTGTTCCCTTCCCTCAGAGCTGCATTGCCCTTACGTCAGTGCTGGAAAGCAGTGACATAAGGGGTTAGGATTACACCCTTAGTCTCATAAAGCTAGGTGGGTTCTGCTAAGAGTGCCATTTAGAAACGTGGGTCCTGGTATTAAAAAGTTTGGAAACCACTGTGCTTGATAATAACAGCAAGACCCTTGTCTGGCTGAGTTCCACTTGGTAGAGTACTGAGTATGCTAGTCAATTCAACCTCCTTTGTTCCAGAAAACCTATCATGTTATCCATCTTGATCCCTTCAAAACCAATGACTCCTGCAAAAGTCATCATGGATTCAGTGCTAGCTGCTACCTGTTAACTCTTTTTATCCAGTCTTTTTCCTGCTTGCTCATCAAATTGTGTTTTATGGTGCTGACTCCTAAGTGGCTGGTATGGCACAACTGCTACTTCCCTCAGGCTGAATTCCACAATACTTTGGTGACATTTGTATAATAGAATAATGAAGGAAGTCCTAAGGCTAGTCTTTCAATGGGAATTTTTCCTAATTCCCTGATGTCAGTGTCAGTCTCATAGTTACATGAGATATCTACTCTATAAGCTACCATTGGCAACCTTCAGTCTCGAAAGACTATGGTATCGCGCTCTGAAAGGTGGTTCTGGCACAGCGTCTAGTGTGGCTGAAAAGGCCAATCCGGGAGTGACAATCCCTTCCACACCGGGAGCAAGTGCAGTCTGTCCCTGGTCTGTCTCCCTGGCTATGGGCCTTCCTTCTTTGCCTCTTAGCCTCAGACTGTTGGCAAAGTGTCTCTTCAAACTGGGAAAGGCCATGCTGCACAGCCTGCCTCCAAGCGGGCCGCTCAGAGGCCAGGGTTTCCCACTTGTTGAGGTCCATCCCTAAGGCCTTCAGATCCCTCTTGCAGATGTCCTTGTATCGCAGCTGTGGTCTACCTGTAGGGCGCTTTCCTTGCACGAGTTCTCCATAGAGGAGATCCTTTGGGATCCGGCCATCATCCATTCTCACGACATGACCAAGCCAACGCAGGCGTCTCTGTTTCAGCAGTGAATACATGCTAGGGATTCCAGCACGTTCCAGGACTGTGTTGTTTGGAACTTTGTCCTGCCAGGTGATGCCGAGGATGCGTCGGAGGCAGCGCATGTGGAATGCGTTCAGTTTCCTCTCCTGTTGTGAGCGAAGAGTCCATGACTCACTGCAGTACAGAAGTGTACTCAGGACGCAAGCTCTGTAGACCTGGATCTTGGTATGTTCCATCAGCTTCTTGTTGGACCAGACTCTCTTTGTGAGTCTGGAAAACGTGGTAGCTGCTTTACCGATGCGCTTGTTTAGCTCGGTATCGAGAGAATGAGTGTCGGAGATCGTTGAGCCAAGGTACACAAAGTCATGGACAACCTCCAGTTCATGCTCAGAGATTGTAATGCAGGGAGGTGAGTCCACATCCTGAACCATGACCTGTGTTTTCTTCAGGCTGATTGTCAGTCCAAAATCTTGGCAGGCCTTGCTAAAACGATCCATGAGCTGCTGGAGATCTTTGGCAGAGTGGGTAGTGACAGCTGCATCGTCGGCAAAGAGGAAGTCACGCAGACATTTCAGCTGGACTTTGGATTTTGCTCTCAGTCTGGAGAGGTTGAAGAGCTTTCCGTCTGATCTGGTCCGGAGATAGATGCCTTCTGTTGCAGTTCCAAAGGCCTGCTTCAGCAGGACAGCGAAGAAAATCCCAAACAAGGTTGGTGCAAGAACACAGCCCTGCTTCACTCCGCTTCGGATGTCAAAAGGGTCTGATGTGGAGCCATCGAAGACAACAGTGCCCTTCATGTCCTTGTGGAAAGATCTGATGATGCTGAGGAGCCTGGGTGGACATCCAATCTTGGGGAGAATCTTGAAGAGGCCGTCTCTGCTGACCAGGTCGAAAGCCTTTGTGAGATCTATGAAGGCTATAAAGAGTGGCTGTCGTTGTTCCCTGCATTTCTCCTGCAGTTGTCTAAGGGAGAATACCATATCAGTGGTGGACCTGTTGGCTCGGAATCCACACTGCGATTCTGGATAGACGCTCTCTGCAAGTACCTGGAGCCTCTTTAGTACAACTCGGGCAAACAGCTTTCCTACAACGCTAAGGAGAGAGATGCCGCGGTAGTTGTTGCAGTCACCCCTGTCACCTTTGTTCTTGTACAGCGTGATGATGTTTGCATCCCTCATGTCTTGAGGTACTCCACCTTCTCTCCAGCAGAGACAGAGGATTTCATGCAGCTCAGTGACGATGATCTCTTTGCAGCATTTTAGGACTTCAGCAGGGATGCTGTCTTTTCCAGGTGCCTTGCCAAAGGCAAGGGAGTCCAGGGCCACGTGAAGTTCTTCTAGGGTTGGTTCACTGTCAAGCTCTTCCAGCACAGGCAGGCACTCAATGTTGTTCAGTGCTTCTTTGGTGACTACATTTTCTCTGGAATATAGCTCAGAGTAGTGCTGCACCCAGCGTTCCATCTGCTGCGCCCGATCCTGGATGACCTCGCCTGTGGCAGACTTCAGAGGGGCAATTTTCTTCTGTGTTGGACCTAGGGCCTGCTTGATACCATCATACATCCCCTTGATGTTGCCCGTGTCAGCTGCTATCTGTATCTCGGAACAGAGCTGGAGCCAGTAGTCGTTAGCACATCTCCTGGCAGTCTGTTGGACTTTGCTGCGAGCAGTTCGGAGGACCTGCAGGTTGCGCTCACTGGGACAGGCCTTGTATGCTGCTTGAGCTCTCCTCTTTTCCTCAATGACTGGTGTCAACTCCTCAGAGTGGGCTTCAAACCAGTCTGCCGCCTTGTTGGTCTTCTTGCCGAATATGGACAAGGCGGTGTTGTAAACGGTATTCTTGAAATGTTCCCATCTGTTGGATGCGTTTGCGTCGGCCAGGCCTGGAAGAGATTCCTCAAGCGCTTGTGCAAATTCCTCCACTTTTCTCTGATCCCGGGTCTTGCTGGTATCAATGCGAGGTCTTCCTTCCTTTTTCGTGTGATACAGTCGCTTTGTTTGCAGTTTCACTCTGCTGCACACCAGGGAGTGGTCAGTGTCGCAGGCAGCACCATGATAACTGCGTGTGATCTTGATGCTGGGAAGGCTGGAGCGTCTGGTGAGGATCAGGTCGAGCTGGTGCCAGTGCTTTGATCTTGGATGTCTCCAAGAGACTCTATGTTGGGGCTTTGTGTTGAAGAACGTGTTGCTGACACAGAGACCGTGATGACAGCAAAACTCTAGCAGGCGTTGGCCATTTTCGTTCATCCTCCCAGTGCCAAACTGACCTAAGCAAGTGGGCCATGAACTGTTATCAGCACCAACTCTAGCATTGAAATCGCCGAGGATGAACAATGGCTCTTTTACAGGGATTTTCTTGACAGTGGTGGCCAGGTCATCATAGAATTTGTCTTTGGCTTCTGCTGGAGACGACAGAGTCGGTGCATAAGCACTGATGAGAGTGATAGGTCCTGCTGATGACTGGAGCTGCAGGGACAAAATTCTTTCACTTCCCACAGTAGGTGGGATGATGAATTTCAGCAGGGTATTTCTGACCGCAAAGCCAACGCCATGTTCCCTGGTTTCGTTTGGTGGTTTTCCCTGCCAGAAAAATGAGAAATTTCTCTCCTTGACAGATCCGGAATCTGGCAGCCTAGTCTCTTGAAGGGCGACGATGTCCATCTGCAGTCTGCTCAGCTCCATGTCGATGACAGCTGTTTTGCGCGCGTCGTCTATTTCTTGCAGGTCATCAGAGAAGCCAGGTGTCATCGTCCTAACGTTCCAGGTGCCCAGCTTTAGGGCAGTAGTTTTCTGTTTTCTGTTGCATGGTGCAGAGTTGTCGATCCGCTTGTCGGTTTTCACCCTAAACCCCACGCACCCCATGAGGTTAACGGACCGTGGCGAGGCAACACCTTACTGGCTGGGGACTGCCCAGCTTAAGGCGGGCGGTAGCTGCCCAATGAGATGCAATGATCTCTCCCACCGTCGGAAGCAGCCCCTGGCGTCATGCTCTACGCCAATCGAGCAAAGACTTATAACCGGTAAACTGCTGCTTCCCGTGTTGTGCCGACGCCGTATGGCGAAGTTGGAGTGTCCTCTCCAGTGCGCGAAGCCTGGGTAAAGAAGGTATGGAGGATAGGCTGTTACCCATGCAGCAAATCCCCCCTCTCCACGTCGCTGGAATGGTCCAATGGAAAGGCAGAAGCCAATACGGTTGGTTCCAGCGGCGTCGCAGGAGTTGCCAGAACGTGACTGTGTTCAGCCATGAACTGCCTAAGGGACTCCGGCTCCTGATTTTGCCTCGAGGTTGACTCCTGAAGCCTTTTCCAGAACTGGATGTAGCCACAAGGCAGTGGAGGTTTGAGGTCAGAGTTTCCTTCTCTTAGATGAGCTGCCTTCCTAGGCTGACGAGTCCCATCTACCCGGTGGCTGTTTAGTCGCCTCTTACGACAAGTACAGCCAAACTGAGGGCCTATTCTTAGCCCCAGCCCCCAGGGGATTCTATAAGCTAAGGATAAAAAATCACTAATGTAACTTTTATTACAGTATTTCTAAGAAAAAGTACCTTTAAGTTAGTACAACAACTGGGAAGACTTGAAAACCGTTCTCATTGGCTAACAAGATTATGGCGCTATTACTGGAATTGGGCACTCCTGAAATGCATTTTGTCTGCATTTCCACACTTTTCCCCCTTATTTGTGATAGTGTTTACAGGCCGGGTTCCAAAATGTTCTTAGTGATCAAGATGCAGTTTTTCAAGTTTGGGAAGAAGTAGATGGGGGCTCCATTTTGCTCCAGTGTCTGTGCTTGATTCTCCCGTTATCTCTCCTGATGCCTTTCTTGATCCATGTGCTACTGATATGTAGACCTCAAAAAACCTTCTCCTGACACAGCAAGCTTTTGAGGATGAGAAGGTTGCATTTCTTCTTTAGGTGAGAAATGGGCATCTCTGAGGAACTCTGAGGTCTCTTTCCCCCACCTCTATATTTATGTGCTCTAGAGCAGGGGTCTCCAAACCCTGGCCCAGGGGCCAGATGAGGTCCTCAGTGAGCCTCTATCCAGCCCGCGGCCAGCCTCTTGTCCCCTGAAAGCCTCTGGCCCACTCAACTGAACATGACCAGAGCTGTGCTCTGATTACATCTGGAGGGTGCTCTGAGGGCCAGAGAGGCTGAGTGAAAGCCCACTCATTCATTTATCTAAGTTCCATCTCTTATTTATTTAAATTTTTTCCCAGCCATCTGTACTGCGCCAGATATTTCATGCGGCCCTCGGGCCAAAAAGTTTGGAGACCCCTGGTCTAGATGGTGTGTGTTTATGGGTGGGCAGATGGGCTAGAGGAAAGCAGAAGGCAAGGGGCAGAGAGATGAATGGCTAGAACTGAGTGAAAGGAGAAGCCAAGGAAGACATGTGTGATCTACTATCCTGATGGTGCTTCAGACACCAGATGGAATGGTTCTCCATACAAAGTACGATCTCTCATACTGTGATGCCAAAGCAAAGGGTTCTCCAAAGCAGAAGGGCTGGGCCAGTTGCCCCAATTCGGTCTGCCAAAGGGACAACTCTGGCTGAGTTTTGCTCCATTAGTGCCTCCTCCGTACCATTCCATCTGCTAAGGTAAACACCGGGGGGGGGGGGAATGCGCAAGTAGTGAAGGGCCTAAGGAGGACAGTCTGTCAATGGTCCTCAAAACCAGGAGCCTGCCTGGCTTGTGTAAAGAAATGGACTTATTACATTTGACAGTCTGGGTTCTAGCACAATTGTGAAATTGTTGAAGAAAACCTCCATTTCCTGGAGTGTCACTCAGTGCATTCAGGTTGTCTCAGGCATCATAACTTCAATAGAGACTCGAATAACAGATTTTAGACAAAGTGAATCTTTCATTTCCGCATGACAAACTCAAAATGTGTTAAAATTTGTCAACTGGGCAATAGCTAGAAAAAGGCTCACTCATGCACTAAATTCTCTGTATTCCATCATCTCACCACTGCGCTGAAGTGTGCTGGATGATTCTGTGGTCATGTGCAGAAATGGAGACAGTGTATGTTTCTGATACATTGTGCTCAGAGCTGAAGATAAGCATCCTTAGAAAATAGGAAAATGCCTGTTTTGAGATGGAATTTTATTTTGTTATACAAATCTCTCATTTTTCATTATTCTCAATAGAATGACAGCAGAGGAATCTCATTTAAGAGAAATCAAAAGAGAGACTTGAGAACATTGATAAGTGATGTCACTGTTCTTTATCAATATTCAGCAAGTACAGTTTTGGATGGGCCCATGCAATGGACTGGAGGCATTAGCAGCTAAACAGATGTGTATCTAATCAGTCTCTTGCATGGGTGACAACTGGGAGCTCCTTTAAGAAGCAAGGCACAAGCATTATATGTAATTTTAGAAGCATAGTTTGGGATTTGTGTTTTCAAGCCAATATAAGTTAGTTTTTAAATAAGATTCACAATGGCCCCATATATTCAGTGTTTCTCAACCAGTGGTACGGGCACCACCAGTGGTACCTGAGGTGGTGTCTGGTGGTACACAGAGGACTCCTGGACACCTGCCACCCAGCAGCAAGACCAGGAACGCAACACAACAAACAGTGGTAGGAGGTTGGGCTCAGTAGGCAGAGCCCCAAGGCATGCCTTTCCCATGCTCAAAAAAGCCCTCCTGTCTACCCTCAGCCTCTGCCACATTGCATCTGGCCACCCAACCCAGAAGAACTGGCAATGATGTCATAGGTGGACCATGTGAAGTGGTAGAGCGGAGGACAAACATTGAGAAACGTTGTTGTAGATAGATATGGTGCAGATGTAAAGGAGGGTCAGGTTGGGATGGTGCCTGTTAGCCCCCACCCCCGCACAATCAACCACTATACATTTCAAGATCCTGTCTACAACACTAACCAGCCTCTGAGTTCATCTGCAGCTCTGTTGTGTCTCCCCCCTCCCCATGTTCTCATAAATATCCCCACCTAGTAGTACTGTAAATTTTTATTAAGCCATTTTGGAAGCCCCTTCTGGCTGAAAAGCAGGATAAAAACATAAAATTGTCTACAGTCCAATGGCATTGCTTTCATGGTACAAATCATACTGATGGAATCTTGAAATGCAGGTTGTCTTGGAATGCATGGAGGTTGGATGAGGTGAGTAGATGGAGCCGCACCTCCCTCCTCTCTATCCAGTTAAACATGAACTACACATTTGTTTGCCATGTGATGGTGCAAATTCGGTCTTTTCCTCTCATTTAATCACCACAAGGGGATGGGATTCGGCCATGGCGTAAAAGTAGAAGTTATTTAATCCTTCTGCCCCCAATTTCCTATCAAAAACCATGCCATTTGCTACAATGGCACTTTGAGGGTTAACTAGCTGCTTTGGGGGGGATGATTTTGGGTGGGAAAATGGCATGAAAGTAAAGGGTCAACTATCTTCTATATTAATTATTATGTAGATGTTTATTATATTCTTAGAATAAAAAGAAAAACCCCAAACAGCATCATCATGTGCCAGGACAAATGGCAGGCATGGGGGCAAAGGAGTTCCACTCTTCCTGCGCCATAGGTGTCCCACTGTTGTTTACTGAATAAAAATCAAGCATGCTCATTACATTCATAGGCTGATCCTATCCCCCACCATCAGTGCCAATGCAGGTGCGCCAAAATGTGTGCGTTGCATCCTATGGGAAGGAAATTGGACAGCCTGCAGGAGGTAAGTGAAAACATTTTGTACTTACTTCCTGTTAGGCTGCCCAATCACCAATGGGTCTCCTTAGATATGCACCACCTAATCTGGTGGTGCATGTCCATGAAGAGAAAAGGGTTGGGGAGATTTTAAAATCCCCTTTCCCCTCTGTAAGCCTTCCACTCCACAATGGGTCTTCTCAGCGTGAGAGGGGGCAGGGAAGCTGCTACCAGAGGGGATAGGGTTCCACTCTTATTCACTCCAAGGCACATGCTGTTATGTTATATGCCCCAGGCCTGTAGAGAATTTACAGGCTGGATAGAGCAAGGCCCTGATGTCTTGGCCTGCATACAGTGTAGCATCATGGGAGTGGCTGATGCAATACCTTGTCACCCGATGTGTCACCAGATGGTGAGTCATAGGATCACCAGACTGTAGCCCGCCTCTCATTGGCCAGTGCCAGTATATATTGCAGCCTGTGCAAGCTGCTACGTGGGAGATGTTATGTGGTGTCTGCGGGAAGCTACATCAGTGTGGATCGTGATCAGAGTGTCGAGAAAGAGAGCTATCTGTGCTGTTTGCTTGATAAGCTGCCTTTGAACTGTAAATATTGTACATACTGCAAGTAAAGGAACATCTGGTGGTGGAACTGCCGTGTGTCTCCTTATTTCCCGGGGGTACTTTCTGACCTTGGGTCTCTGGAGCTGTGGTGTCGGCTGTGTCCATCCCCTTCCTCAGCCTCCCTGCCCCTGTTCCTCCCAATCCAGCTTCACCCCCTCCTCACCCTTGTTCTTTTTCAACAAAGAGGTAATCAAAGTGATTAACTTAGCAAAGTTAATGAAAATTGGAAACTTCTGCCACAACAATGTGTCATTAACCGTGATATGTGTTTGCCAAAGAGGAAACTATACGCTACCTTTATGGCACAATGCATTATACTGGCACAGTCACCAGTAATCCAGTGTACTTACATTTTCAGTAATGTCTTAAAAAAATTAAGACAAATTTATTCTATCAAGCGTTATTAGCCATGAGAGCAAAATGGAACCTCCATGTTCAGAGAGAGTAGACCTTTGAGTACCAGATTCTGGGGACAAGCAACAGGGGAAACAGCACGTTGGACTAGATGGGCATGCAGTCTGATATCGTCCATAGGTCCTGGGTGCTACCAAAGGGCTGAATCAGGAAACAGGGCCATGAAGGGAACACTGCAGAATACCTGAGTTTTATTTGCCATAGATGCCTAACCAAACAAAACAAGCTTTAAAAGCTAAGAGGGGAAAGCCAACTGAGGTCAATATTGCTTGATAGCTTTATAAATTACCTGTAACATGAAATAAACTTGTTCACTAATCAAAGTTGGTGCTGCTAGGCTAAAAGAAATTGAAAACACAATGCAGAATAAGAATTGCTAAGTGTTGGTTTAAAAAAGGGCTGGAGCAGTCTTGGTGAGGAAAAAATGGAAAGGATTCAAATGCAGGTTTGCATGAGCACATACCAAGCTGCAGTGCAAGATGGATGAGACCAACAGCATCACAGAGACAAGGGCGTTTCAGGACACTGGCTAAAATTAAATGCTATTTAAGAATGAATAGGGTTAATCAGTGTCACTGCTTTATTCAGTGTGTCTGTTTGAAATACCCAGTTGTCAAATGCCTGTTCAATGTATCAAAATTACTATTTTTTGCATTGGTAGTGACCGCTGTAGTTTTTTCTAGTATATAATAATTTATAATAAAGAGAATAATTCTCTTTTGTGCCTTCCCCCCCTCCCAATTTTGTGCTTATATGGAATTTTTTTCAAAATAGTTTTTTAAGTTATGGAAGTTTGATCTTAGGACAATAAAAAACACGGGAGGCAACAGCATTCTGATTGTGTCAAAAGCATCTCTACAAACTTCCTGAAAAAGTTCAGTCTGCTTCAGTTTGGTCTGTCTTGCTTCAAGGTCACAAGGGAGACCTGTGCACAAGCATCTTAAAAACTGAGTAAGAAATGTAATGTACAGACAAAGAGCCTGGATCAGGGGTGCTCAATAGGTGGATCGCGATCTACCGGTAGATCGCGAGGCAAAATGAGTAGATCGCGGAGTGCCGACCCCCCCCCTTCAGGTGCCTCTGGGAGGAAACGCCGGGAGTAAGGCCCATTGTACTCAATGGGGCTTACTCCCAGGTAAGTGTGGCTAGGATTGCAGCCTCACAGCCTAATCCTAGGCATGTCTACTCAGGAGTAAGTCCTGTTATACTCAGTGGGGCTCAAGGTACACCAACATACATTGTACACATAAATGTTATATGTTATGATGGCGCAAACATTGTAAAAAAAACTCTGGTAGATCTCCGGGCCTTGCTGAGTTTCAAAGTAGCTCTCGAGCCAAAAAAGTGTGAGCACCCCTGGCCTGGATCATTTCTGATGAGGGAAAAATAGCAGAAGTTTTCCAATTAAATCTCAGTGTACCGGTTCAGTGGCCAGCTGGATACTGAATGCAAACATTAGCAAATCTTTTCCTCTTTTGTTTTGTTCTTGAAAATAACTTTCGTTGTTTATTTCAAGAGAGCTTGCATGGCTTAGTAGCTAAGAGACTGAAATTCCCAGGATGAATCTTGCCCCTGCCAAGAATTCTCTCTAGGTGGCCTGTGGCAAACCATTCCCCTTCTCAACCTCAGTCTTCTCCAGTGCAATAGGAGAATTATACCTTATAGGATTATTGTTGTAAAGATTGCAAGAAGATAAAACACGCAAGACGTTCTCAACACTCAAAAGTGCTACACACAGGCTAATTATTATATTCATAGGTTTTGAATCAAAGGAGCCCTGCATGAATAGAGAGGACTGCTGCTCACACAAGGTTGAAGCTACTGATCGCAGCAGGTTTGTCCCTGCACACTGTAGTCCTCTGTGCTGTTCTGGAGCAGCTGAGCAGAGCACAGTGGTTGCAACTCATTAGAAAATAGGGGGGGGGGACGAGACGACGACCCTGTTTTGTGTGCTCACACTCATGCAATGCCATCTCTGGATCCAAGTCACAAGACAGTACAAATGATCACACGGCAATAGAATCAACACTCTGTATGACCATTTGGACTCCTAGCTAAATGTTGGGAAGAGCCTGGATATGTAAATATGACATTGAGTAAAGATCTCACCAGAGTCTGTGAACAAGCACAGGGATTGCATTTTTGTTTTTTAATTTATGGCAGGAGCTTAAAATGAAGGTCATGTTCGAATCCTATTGTAAGTCAGGAAAAGCATTTGTGTTTATTAGACTTACTAGACTGCTCGGTTCCATTTACATTGGTAAACAGATTAAAATACTTGGCATGTTATTCAATTAAATGCAAGACTGCTAACTGACAGGCTGAGGTGCATTGATTTTTTGCAATTACATTAAGCAAAGTACACTGCAAAAAGTTTCATTAGCTTGTGTGCTTAACCCTTTCACACCACCCCGATATGAAGTGTGGAGATGTGCAGAGCTAGTGGAAGATTTCAGTCTGGCTAATATTTTAGAGCACCTTCCCTATGAGCAGAGGCTAATACATTTGGGGCTTTTGAGTTTAGGAAAAAAGTAGTAAGCAGCCCAATCCTATTGGACATATAAGGCAGTGGAATTCCCAAGCTGCCACCATAAGTGCTGGTGCTGTGTTGCAAGTGTCATGCTGCTCTCATGGGCTACAGAGCTACTGGCAGAAATGGCCAGGTGCTCCATGCATGTGCCAGTGGCTCAAAAACACCCTGCTGGAGTAGGTAAGGTGGTGGGGGTGATTTGGGGGAGGATCAGGGCAGAGACTGAGCCAATATGGGGGTGGATTGGAGAGGACCTCAGTGGTAGAGGCATACCCAAAGATCCCATCCCCTTTTCCCGCCTTGCTCTGCCTCCTGAGGCTCCTTGGACCAGCTAAATAGCTGACATGGGTCCAAGGGGACCCATTGGTGGTCAAATGGCCTAATGGGAGGTAGGTAAAAAATGTTTACTTACCTGTCCTGGACTATCTGGTCACCCTCCCAAAGCATAGCATGCAGTGTTTGCTCTGGCAGTGCAGCTGCCCAGCATAAACTGGTGGGGGGTAGGATTGGGCCACAAGGGCCTTTCTGAGAACATGCACACAAACACATCCTACAGAGGTGTGCTTCTCCCAGAACACCTTTAAAAAATAAAAACAGTTGCAGGGGAGAGCAAACCCAGTTATGAATGAATTCCAGGGGGAAGAGAAAGTTCCTTCTTCTTCATGTTGTTTTAAAGACAGAAATTGACCCTTCCCGGACACAGTGATTTGTTCCCTAAGTGGTATTTTGAAAGCAGGGCAATACTGGGACTCTGCCCCAGTCCTGTTGCCTGTGAGCTTTCCTACAAGAGATATCACTTACAGCTGACCATGAAAAATGAAATGTTAATTTTCCATATTGGATTCCTTCTGCCTTTCTGCTTGTGATGCCGCCATTACTTTCAGAGTCAGCCAATTTGACCATTTAAAAAAGATAAATAAATAAAGCTGTGAAAGATCTTCCATGCATGTGGTAGTGTCTTCAGATTTCTCCATGCTCATTAATGTTGTCAACTAATCTGTGCACCAGGCCCTGACTTCAGTGGAAACAGCAGCAGTCAGAATGCAGACCATAGCAGGGTGGCTTAACTTCTTTGGCAGGCATTGATTTTTTTCCCCCTTCAGTAGCTAAAGGCAAGCAGAGCTGTGTTCACATAGCTGATCTGGGGAATCACACTAACTGGAGGAGTGACAGGGTCCAGAAACACCAATGACTGGGTGGTTCTGTGTATTTGAATGAGTGATAGACTGATATCTTTGCTTGTTGACCAGCATTCTCAGCCTCTGACCATATCAAAAGTAACACAGTAGTAGCCCCCTGTTTTGAATTTGTACTGTTCACCCTTTGCTTATTGCATATAAGTAAGTGGAAACTGCCTGCAGCCACCAGGGTCTTTGCAAGAGCCTTGCTTGTTTTTCTCTTCTCCTCCTTAAAGCACTCGGAGGTAGATGAGTGACCATTGACTTTCTCAGTAGACATCATGGTGGACAGATGCACCATCTGCTGAGGAACTAAGAAGACGTTCTTCAGTCCCCAGTGACAGGCAGAAGCTCCTCATGATTTGCAGGCAGAGTCTTTCTCAGTCGACTTGGAAGTGCCAAAAATTGGGAAGGGGTCCTCAAGGGTCCTCTGCCTGTAAAGCAAATGTTCTGCCACTGAGCTATTATCTAGTAGCACTCTGCTACAGTCTTCTCACCCTTTTTGATTTCCACATCCACAAACTACCAGATCTTATACTTCCTCATATACCAAAGAAAATCTTTTCCTCACTATTCATTAACTGTGAGCAACTCTGGCTCAACTGAGATTTGGAGTCTTCAAGTGAGACATCAGGGGTAGAACGGATCCCTTGATTTTCAGAAATAAGTACCAAGGGAAGCACTGATGAGGTTTAGCCACATGAGACACATTCACCACTTCAGATCTACAGGGAAATGTCACCCTGTGGTGTTTTTTTCCATCACGAAAAATAGTTTCTTGACTCAAGCCACTGAATCTGCGTCAGAGTCAGTGTGCCAATGAGTCTGAGAAAAACAACATGGAATAACAGTGCAGTGTTGTACTGCACACTGAACAGCTTTTCCCATGGATGTCAGGTATTTGCTTTCAGCTTTACAGCTCTGCTGGGAAATGGTTTGTGTGAGTGCATACTGCTGACTTCAGAAGGTTCCATGTTCCCCATCATAAAAAAGGATAATATTCATTTTCTTCCTGAACAGATTAATATGATCTCTCCCATCAATACTGCCAGCTATATGTGATAGGATATTTGTTTCTGACAATCTCACTGTCCCAACAAGATATTCAAATGCATGCCTTACATTATCTTCAATATCCATTTGGTTGCGTTTCTCTGATGAGAGGGGCACAAGCAGGCCTTTATGATGATTGAACAGTAAAGAGAAATTCATTGTGGATGCCAGTAGATTTTCCTTTTTTCTTATCAAGATTTTATTTGGGTGAATTAAAAAAAAAAAAACCTTTCCCACAAAAATAAGGGAAAAGAAAAAGATGGGGAAGGAACAGGTTACTAGAACAAACAAGGAGATATAGTAAGCGATAAGGAAGGGAAAAGGCTAAGTGTAGAAGAACTAGAAGGAAAAGGAAAAAAATATTTCTGTACACCACAAGCATGCTGCAAGTTTTGCAGGATGGATTGCAAGCTTCCAGGGGACTACAGATGATGCTCCCTGTAGAAAGTCTTGTAGGCCACCATATTAAAACTACCATTGTGATGTATAGACTTGACAGCTCTATGCTAAATGAACCTCAAGTTTCCTCGCTTCACAGTGCTATTGCTGTGAGCCCAACACTTTTAATAACTTGTCCCACAGCAAGATTGCTGCTGAAACAGTTCATTCTGCCAAGATTAAATTATGACCTTCCCATTTACAGAGTGCATACTGATGCCACCATGTTGTCTGTACTCCCACCCTAGTCCCCCAGCACTTGGGAGGAGGGGAAGAATAAGATTGGGCTGTAAGTCATGTATACTCTTCAGTGGCCTCTGCTTGGAGTCAATCATGAAACAATCTTTGAAATTAAAATTCAGAAGCATCTCAGGCAGTCTTCCATTTGTGCGAAAGTAAACTTTTATGGTCAAACATCAAAGTTGAAATAACTGCAAAATTATCGTATACAAATCCCTGCACTAGCAAACTGTCAGAAATTCTACTGGGACAGCCACCTAACAACCAAATTCTCTGCAGAAAATATTTTCATCCTTTGAGATATTATTGCTGGGCATTGCAGGCTTGGATATTGTCCCCATACACAGTGCCGTGTGTTTACAATCAAACCCATGCTTTACAAATCGCTAGTGGGGAATACACTCTGACAATAATAAAATGGCCCATGAGTAAATTATTATATTATTATTAAACTTTATTTATATGCCGCCCTTCTCCCCAAAGGGACCCAGGGCGGCTCACAACGTATTAAAAACAGATTAAAAACATAATTTCACCACAAATAAAAACATATTAAAAACACATTAACATATACCCATAAAAACCATGGTCAGCTAAAAAGTCAGATAAAAAGAGCAAAACGTAGCAAATCAGAGGAATCAGGCCTGTAAAAATACTAAAAAGATACAGAAAAGATGTTTAAAAAGGCCATGCACTCAGAAGGCTTCTTTAAACAAAAATGTCTTCAGGCCTCGCCGAAAAGTCTCAAGAGAGGGAGCCATTCTCAAGTCAAGGGGAAGGGAATTCCATAATGTTGGTGCCACTACTGAGAAGGCCCTGTTTCTTGCCGCCGCCCCACGTACCTCCTTAGGCAGCGGCACTTGTAAAAAGGCCTTCTCTGATGACCTAAGAGGACGAGCCGGATTGTACAGAAGTAGGCGATCTCTGAGATACCCTGGCCCAGAGCAGTATAGGGCTTTAAAGGTCAAAACCAGCACCTTGAATTGTAAAACGTCAAATTATGTGAGGCAAAAATAAGAATGACTTTATCTGAAGGGATACAGTTCACGTTAGTTCACCAGAGCCCTGGGGAACTGGTTAAAAAAAACCAAAAGTATAAGCTTTCACTTATCTTTCCCTAACAAATTAAAATATGGGCCAGCAAGGGACACTAGTGCCACCATCCATTTTTTACTCCTGACATGCCCATTACAGTGCTGTGGAGATGGACTCATTTTGTTTACTTTTTTTCCTCAGACAACTGGGCACCCTTTAATAAAGAACGAGCCTATTCCACAAAGTCATGCTCATACAGAACAGCCAGAGTTTTTCACTGTTCACTGTTGTGTGTGTGCCCACGTGCAAAAAAATCATGTGCAAAAAATCAAGCACACAAAACATTCCACTTAGATGAATTGCATTTTGCCTGGCTACTGTGCTTCATACTGTAGCATGACAAAGCAAACTCTGAAATGTTTAGATAAGCATGCTGTAAATTGCTTCTGCCTCAGCTCAGTAAACCGAGTTATATCTGTATGGTAAAGGCCTTTGAACTTCAAATGATGTTAGAAATAAATAGCTATGCACACAATATCCTGAAAGGGCTAAGGAGTGAAAACAATGCGTAAAAATAAGCACCCAAGGCTCCTGCCAGGGTAATGAGGGACCAGTCTAAGCCCAGTATCTCAGCCAATCTCCGCATTCTTCTTGCAAGGCTTCGAGAGTGGAGGAATAATACTGTGAATCTCACTGTCTCTTAACGTCCCTTTTCAATTCAGTTCAAGATCTTGGCTCCAAGAGGAGATGCTCTCCTTCAAAGGCCTCGGATCTCATTCTTTCCTGTGTAGATTTTGAGCTGCAGCTGAAATACAAAAATCTGTAGCTGAAAAGCGGCATTTGAAATCAGGCTCTGGAGAACATTACTGAGGCCTTCAGCCTTAAAATAAAGGGTTACATAATACCTTAGAGTTCTTTCTGCATAGTACCCATGCTGAAATGCTGTGTCAATGCTGAATCTCAGAACAAGAATGTGTGCTAAGCTTCTTACCTTATACAGCAATGCAGTTGGCAAGCAAGTCATCTATGGCAGATGTTTGGTGTGCAGAGGACTGAAGGACTTGACAGGTTCTTGCGAAGAGGCCAAATGTGTGAAAACAGTGATGGCATTCCTTAGAACAAAAATCATAAATGTACAAAGCCAAGGACAACCCCCCCCCCCCCAAGGGGACAATCCCTACCATTGGGGAGATGTCAGGAGCCAGTCAGGTAAGAATGTGACTGAAGGAGTTTGAAGTACATTTGAGGGCTTGCCTGGCTGGGCCAGTCTCTGAGCTCCAGCACCGCTAGCAACAGTCATCATCAGGAGGCATGCGTGGGGTTCTGGGTGTGCAGGGAGGGGGGTTGGATTGCAGCTCAGGGCTTTGCCTCAGGACCTCCACAATTTAGTGCTGGAACTATTCCCACCCCTTCCCCAAGCAAGCTGCTGCTGCCACCTTCAGGGGCCATAAGAAGCCTGAAAAGGAGCAGAAAATACATGGAAGAATAAACATGAGATAAAGAGGAAGAAAGGTCAGGGCACAAAAGAGATCACTTTTGCAACAGAGTGACAGATTTCAAGCTACAGGAGAGGGGGCTACAGATCTCTCAGTCAGGTCCCATGCCTTCTGCCATCAGTGAAGAAGCGCAAGAAGCACATGGCCCACCAGGCTTGCCAATTAGTTGCAATGTAACAATTTGGCTTGTGCACTTTCTCCTGACATCCGATGGGCGTGGATTGTCTCCTTGTTTTTGTAAATTTTCTAACATTGTTTCTAACTTACACATGCATATATTATGTATGCATGCATGCATACTGAGCAGGGAAAGACTGAAAGGCCTGGGTGCGTGCACACTCCCAAACTCGAATGTCTGGGGTGCTGCATCTGGCTGCTGTTTCCCCAGGCCTCCTAACCAGCCACTGGAGGAGAAGGTAGCAGTAGTTTGGTGGGAGGAAGACAATATCCTTTGTGTTTTCACACAAGAGAAAGAGAGCGCTCCTAAGAAAGTCCCAATGAAATCTATGAGTTACCTGTGTGTAAATATGCTTCAGCTCATGCTGAAAATTTGCGCATGTGTCTTCTAAACATGTATATATGTGCAAAACACAAAAGGGGTGACCAACCTCTATCTCATCCATTTGTAACATGGGATAATGTTCTTGTGGATGGCTTCTTAATGCTTTGTTCCATAATAATATGCTCCTATAAGTATTTGCATACATAGGTGTGTCTGTGTATGTATATTTTGTATGCTGCCTGCGGCTGGAGTTGCCTGCTTGGGATATGCACTTTTAGTTTTTATGTTGTGCCAGGGAAATGCTAGACTGTGTTAGGCTGAATTATAATGGTCCCCAGCCCAGCCCAAGCCAAAGTGGCACCAACAGTAGCATCCAGATTTTCTACTTCCTCTTCGAGAGGGCATATGTGACAGTACATTCCCAGCACCCCACATCTCCCTCAGCACCATTGCTGCAGTTTCTGTGTCCACTTCCCCCACTTTCCTTCTTCAAAACAGGCTGGGTAAAGGGAGCCTGGGATGAAATTTTTGACATAGAGGAGGAGGAAGTCTGCCTCAGTTAGGGAAGCTTTTGGGTGAAGTTGCCTCATGGGGAGCAGGTCAGGAGAGGCAAGTGCAGGGTATTCCACACCAGGGTCAACCCAATCATGAGTGGCCTGCCACACAAAATGGCCACTTCACCTGGTCTCATGATTGGGTCAACCTTAAATGAGTAATATCATGGATGGATGCATTGTTTGGTGAGAAGGGACTAGTAATCACCAGAGGTTTTATTACCAAACTCTACCCTTGGCCCCAACCCACTGGGCCTTACCAGACACCAACCCTTGCCTTCTGGGTTCTGCCTGAGTTCTGCCCTCCAAGAGATGGCAACCCTACCTCTATCTCTTCCTTGGCCTATAAAACTTTTCAGCAGCCGTGGAATAGATACAATGGCTAACACTAATCAATGCAGGAAAAAGAACATCAATTGAACGAACAAATTTGAAGAGTTATTTACATGATTTGGGGCCCAATTCTATTCAACTTTCCAGCAATGATGTAGCCATGCCAACGGGGTATGCACTTCATCCTGCAGTGGGAGAGTAGTCACAGAAGCCTTCTCAAGATACGGGAACATTTGTTCCCTTACCTCGAGGCTGCATTCCAGCTGCATCAGTGCTGGAATGTTGAATAGGACTGGGGCCTTGCTTTATGTATTCTTTTAACAAGTAGAATTGGACATGGAGGCAATTGATTCTGTATTTTAAAAACAAAAAACCTTGTATTTGTTTCTGTGTGACCTCTATTTTTACCAGAGGTTGTATACTGTCATCGCTATATACGATTTGCCCAAATAAAATAGATAAAGCTTATTACCCTGAGCTACACTGAATGCAACCTTAAGAAAAGACATTGGAAGTGAGGGAGGGGTGACAAACAACTAGAGAGAATCTCTGTGAAGGCTAAGGAAGACAAATTTGAGTTCATTCTGTTTATAATTCAGGATGCAAGAAAATAACATTAGAGGAAGCACTGGAGTGTAGCACTATTTTTAGTCATGTCCAAATCAGGTGACAGAGAAGAGACATTGGTAAATCTGCACAAATTGTATCCAGGTTTTTTCCCTATAAAAATACTTCCCCCCCCCCATAGTGTCTCTTTTAAAATCCTAGACAGCACATCATTAAATTAGATTCCTAATTTATCCTATGTGTTCTTACTTGTGTGTAAGTCCCACTGACCACAGTGGAACTTATGTCTAAGTAAGCCTGCATAGGATTGCACTGTAAAACTTAATTTTCTTGTGCCATAATCAATACTGCAGATATTAATTAATTTTCCTTATGTTCTTTACTTCTACTTGTCACCCTGCTAGGGTTTTTTGTTTGGTTTTTACATTCTCTTTGCATTCCTTTCCCTGCTCATGCCCTCAGAGATTAATCAGAATTCAGATCTGGCTACATTAAAACAAAACATTGTATAAAAGCAGTTTTCAGCCCTATTAAAAAGGACTGCTTTACAATTCATACATTATCTGTGGTGGAAGATGCTCATGTTGACTGAGTAAAAGGAAAGTTCAGCCAAAGTGCAGTCCAATATACCTCTTACTTCAGATCATTGCTAAGAATGTCTGTCTGATCTGGTCAAGTAATCACAAACTGTACCGGCACAATGCTATTTCTGATATATAGAGCTGTTGTAACAGATTAGCACCAAATAGCCCAATCCTACCCTTCCTCCCGCCAATTCAGCTGTGCCACAAAGGCTTGCAATGCATCCTGTGTGTGTGTGTGTGGGGGGGGGGGGATTGGGAAGCTTGGGAAAAAGAAAATATTTTACCTTACTTCTGGGTAAGCCTTTTGCTCACCAATGGGTCTCCTTGGACCTGACCCAGCAATTCTGCTGGTGCAAATCTGAGGAGAGAAGGGAGGCAAGGAAGGGATAGTATAATGGCGCAGCTCGCACACAGCATTACACACCCCCTGCCGCCTCCATCACGTCCACCTCCCCCCATTTCAACTACCCCTACCCCCACTGCTACCTATCTTAAGAAGCTCCACTTAAAAGCCCAGTCCTGCATAGGATTGGGCTGAAAAGCAATCAAGATAGCAGAGAAGAGCAAATCCGGCACGGCTTGACTCAAGTTGAGTCACGAGTCTCCACCTCAACTCAAAAACGAGTCCTAAGGGGCAGACTTTCCAAGTCGCCCAAAATATATTGGGGACTCTAAAAAACTTGAGTCCCGAGTCTCTTCTGTAAAAATGTCAGCTTCACGATAAAAATGGAGCTGCTGCCAGTGTGTGTGTGTGTGTTGGAGTTCTCTTTAAACATTTCCCTGATGTCCCCACCCATCCCATCAGTAAACAAAGGCTGTGATGTTCTTCAAGTGAAGGCTGCAATGCAGAATGTGCCAATCAGTTCCTTCTGCACGATCCTGAGCCACAACGAAACATCAGAGGCACACACATCAGAGGCACACACAAGACAGCGTGCAGACCAACTGTTGCAGCATGGGAGTGAGCGATTAATGCAATGAGCACATGAGCCATAGGTGATTTATTTTCT
Organism: Tiliqua scincoides; assembly: GCF_035046505.1. NCBI lineage: Eukaryota > Metazoa > Chordata > Lepidosauria > Squamata > Scincidae > Tiliqua > Tiliqua scincoides. The sequence continues at coordinate 166,518,635 of NC_089821.1, read as the reverse complement.
GTCTGTCCAGAAACTGCCTCCCCCTGACTTCTCCTGCCTCCTCCTACCCCTCCCTCCTTGCAAGAACCCACCTGTCTCTATGGCCAAAAAACCCCTTCCCCCATCTGTGAGGCTCCTCCTCTCTCCCTCCCTCTCCCAAAGACGCAAAATCAGAGCACGTCCTCCGTCCAATGGATATCTGTCGGACAGGAAGAAACACCTCCCTCTCCCGTGTCCTGGACAGGTGCAGCACCGTCTGCAACTAATTACTTCTGAATCTAGTTACTTCTGCAACCTGATACCCAAACCCAAACAAAAAAAAATATTGTTGCCCTCCACCCCCATTCAGTCTCTGTCTCCTGACTGAACATAACATACCCTACTGCTGGTTGCTGCTGCTTGAGCAGATCTGAATGCCCAGCTTCTGAATCACCGCACAAAGTCTTTCAAATGACACAGAAGCAGTGGTGTCACTAGGATTCGCGTCACCCGGTGCAGGAGGCCTGCGCATCACCCCATGTACTGGACAGGACAATGCCCCAGGTGGGCGTGGTGATGTACCATCGCCCCACCCCCACCGGTTTTTTTGACTGTACCTTTTGTTAGAAAACAGATATTTCAATGTGGATTGTTTCACTGCATTCTGCATGAAATTACGCATTGATTGATATATAACATGATGGTCTTATTCCTCCAAATTCTGATTTTAGTGATTTTGAAAACTTGTAGAGTCACACACACACACACACAGTGTCAACTTACTAACAATTTATTGCAGCAGCCCTCAAACTTTTAGCACTGGGACCCACTTTTTAGAATGACAATTTGTCCAGGACCCATTGGAAGTGATGTCATGGCCAGAAGTGACATCATCAAGCAATTAAAATAAATAATTATAAATAATTAAATTAAAATAAAATAATTAAATAAGGGAGAGCCAGTCCTGTTCCGTCAAGTGAATCTACTCTGAAGTAAGTCCTATTGTGGTCAATGGGGCTTACTCTCAGGAAAGTGTGGGTAGAATTGCAGCCTGTGAGCTCAAGCCTAGGCATGTCTACTCAGAAGTAAGTCCCATAGTGGTCAATGGGGCTTACTCTGTAGTCTGCCTGCAATAACCCCCCCCCCCAAAAGAATCAGTGAGATTTCCAGCCTTCCCAGTACCCTGTTTAAAGTTCTTCTAGTTCAGGCAAGATAAAGACCCACCTGGCTTCACAATGCAAAATAGAAAACTATCCCCTTACCAATCAAGCCTCTTTTTTGTTATTTTTTTTGGGGGGGGGCTACCTTCTGTTGCACTCCAGCTCCATCTGGAGCTGTTGCCCCTTCTGTTGCCCTCACATTCCCCTTTGCCTGGCCTGACCACCAGCCAAGGCACGTCTGCCTGCTCACGAGTAATCGCGACTGTGAGGCTGCTTTGCTTTCCATATGGCTCCATAGACTGGGAAGGAGGCAGCTGGGAGGGAGGAACCTCCTTCTCTGGTGTTTTTTGGGGGCTGCACTCATTGGATGAAGACCATTCTGACATCCTTGGAGCCTCTCAACCTGTCTCAACTAAGGCAAATCTGCCTACTCATGAGTAAACGCAGCCACATGGCTTTGTTTTGGGCTCAGACTCACAGCTGGGAGGGGGGAGCTTCTCGGGTGTTTTTTGGGGGCTGCATTCATTGGATTGGGACCATTCTGGTGTCATTGGATTCCTCTCAGCCTGCCCTTTCCAATGGACTATGGCAAGTGCACCTATTTGCAAATAAACTTGTGCTACGGCTCACTTTCACTTTCCATAGGGCTCCATGCATGTTTTCCTTCTGGTTTTGTGGCCATAACGTTTGAACGAAAGGAGTGATTTCAATTCTGTTTTTTGCATTGCACTCTGCTGGCCATTCTGCAGCCAAAGGTGTATGGCATGATGCGGTAGCTCCTAACCCCGCGATGTTAGCGCATCCTCCCCCAGGGCGCGTCACCCCCCGGCACGTCACCTGGTGCGGCCCACACCCCCTACACACCCCTAGCGACGCCAGTGCACAGAAGTGGTGCAACATCACAGTACGCAAGCAGCACCCAAGCCTGTCTGGGCGACTCGAGTCACCCAAATATATGGCGCTTTCCAAGTCAGTAGCCCCAGACTTGAATGTTTTCCCAAGTCTTTGACACGGGTAACTTGAGTCTGCACGAGTCAGCAAAAAAGCATGTTTTTGTGACTCTAACTCAAGTCACTTGACTCAAGTTCCTATCCCTGCAAGATAATTAAAGCAATGTGCAGTTAGCAACCCCAGCTGTGAACAAATTGAAGGAAATGGCTGGAGCAAACATTCACTTAGAAAAGAACCAATCCTTCTTGAAACAGAATAGTTGGCCTCTTTCCAAGATGAATATCATAATTCATATTTGTGGCATGTGGTTGGAAGGCTGAACAGATATTTTATAGATCAGATCCAAGCTTTCTTGGAGAGGTTAATTTTTAAGAAGTCTTTAAGAAGGCATGAAATATTTGTCAGCATGAAATATTGATGCTGACACTTCAGTACAGAGAATGCCTCTAATGGTACACTTGAAATGCTAATCTCTGATTTGTAATGCTTAGAGCAGCAGAGCTTCCGAGTGGCTTCCTTTATGCCATTGATGGAAAACCTGGCTTCCCATTGTAAATCCATCGTGCTAATGGTCAGGACTTTGGGCACAGGATAGCCAAAGTGAAAATTAAAGTTCCAATTGATTTCAGTGGCAGAGATTTAAAAATATACGGTACTATTCTGGATCAATGGGACTGAAGAATTGCAAAGCAGCGGCTAAATGGTATGCAGGACTAGTCAGAAAATCTTAAGTAGCCAACAGTAGTTCTCACACATTTAGCACTGGGACCCACTTTTTAGAATGAGAATCTTTCAAGACCCACTGGATGTGATGTCATGACCAGAAGTTACTTCATCAAGCAGGAACATTTTTAACAATCCTAAACTACAATCCTACCCACACTTACTCACACTTTTAACAATCCTAAACTACAATCCTACCCACACTTACTTACTTAGTCCCACTGACTATCATTGTTAAAAGAATATACATAGTAGCTTGTTAAAAGTACAGATCTGTAACATTTCCCCAAATGAGTCACATACCATGGGAGCATCAAGTCTAATATATTAAAAATAAAATATTAAAATGAATGGGGGCCCACCTGAAATTGGTTCGCAACCCACCTAGTGGGTCCCCAACCACAGTTTGAGAAACACTGCCCTAGGCACTGTGCCTCGTCCACCATGGTCATCTAAACAGCAGCAAGAAAACCAAAGGAGCAGCTACAAGTTCATTAATTATATGAGCATCCCACCACTACTGTTGGCAATGCAAATTAATATTCACATGCTATCTTTGAGCTCACACTTCAAAAGGCACTTAACAAATGACCTACATTGGCTTGTTATCTACACTCTGTACTAGAATAGAGCAACTTGGGCTGCAGCCAAGTAACCATTATATCACAGAGCATTTAAGGAAAAAGAATCACTGGATCCACTTTTACATGCCTTCAATCTTACAGAATGCATCAGGAAAGCTTTCCCTTGCAAACAGAAAGCATCCAAATCCAGGTGTTTATGCTGCAATGTAAGGAAGAGGCCACTTGATCTTTTCAGGATAATGGAAAACAATCGTTGGTAGCATATGGACAATAAGCCCACAAACATATCAGATTTCAGCACTTTGAAATACCATTGATTTCATACGGAAATGAATGAATAGGTGGGTACTTAATTTTGGCTGGGTTATGCCCTAAAGATAATTTAACACTAGGTCTGCTTAGGCAAACTAGCTTTTCTGGTCTCTCCATCCTCCCCCCACCCCCGAATTTTGCTGTTTGAAAACAGAAGGCAGAGAGTTAAGCTGGCCAAAGCTTAGCACAGCCATAACCAATATAGGCTAGAGATTCATTGCACATGAATACACATGTTTGGCTATGGGTGGGCACATGTACTCCATGTTATCAGACTTCTTCATGTGATGTGAAGTTTTCTTCAGGCATAGCTGTGAATATGGTTACCAACCAACCGCAAAGAATATATGCAATGTGACTAGTTTTATGATCTCTCAACCATTTGCCGGATTACTATGAGTAAAGCTGGAATTTGGGGACTAAGAGTCAGCCACATCCTTTTAATTTCACAAGCATGCTTGTGCTGTGCAGACCAGAGGCAGATCCAATATTTGTGTTTGGTGGGGGGGGGGCAATGCTCACTGCCAACTGCAGAGCCCAGGTCAACCAGACAGGTAGACCTGGACTCCCGCTTTAACTTATGGCCTCCATGGCCAAGGTTCACTGGGCAGGTAGACCTAGGCTCCTGTATGGACTTGGAGCCCAGATCTTTAAGCTGGGAAGACTTAGGCTCCCTCTTGAACTTTGAGCCATTGTCTGCAATGGGAGCCCAGGTCTACCCAGCTGGTAGATCTGAACTCCAAATCCAGGCAGGAGCCCAAGTCTACCAGCTGGATAGACCTGGGCTCCCATTCTAGCCAATCTTGCTGGTGCCCACCCAGTGGGCATTCTCTTGACATCCAATTTTGCTCCCCAACCCAGTGGATGCCCTTCCATGCTGGGCTGGCAGACAGTTTGGGGAGGGCACGTAACCATGGCCCCTCCCTGGTGCAGACCACACCCTCATACATACTAAGAAGCCAGTGGTTGAGTTCAGCTCCAGTGCATCTTCACACAAGCTGCTGTGCAAGAGACTACAGACTTCATTTGAGACTTTCCAACCTTTTAGAGCCCAGTGTGACTTTCTGTTGAGCAAAACTAGTCTGCATATACATGACTTTTGCTCCCAGCAACTGCATTGGGTGTTGGCGCTTGCCCTTTGGCTGACAGTCATGTAGCTTGGCCACACGACAGCCCTTCTTCTTGTGTCTCTGAGGGGTGATATCTGAGATGGGCCAGGCTGACCACTGACCAAGCACCCATACTCATCAAGTGCCCCACTTTGCCAGGCTGATCCCTGACCCCTCAGTACCAGAGGCAGCGATAGCAGGCAATGCACCTTCAGGGTGCCCCAGTGTAGGGCTTTGACCCAGGGCTCCAAGCAACATGACACTGGTGCCCAAGCTTTTAAATTGGACCACAAATGGTAGGGCATTGCTGCGGAGGAGGAATAATCCTTCTGGCATTTCCTTTAAAGAAAACTACTGACTTTCTTGTCACCTTGTGCTCCTCCGTCTCTCATTAACTAGAACTCGCATTCTGTAGTTGGTGTTCTGCATGTCCTTATGAGTCTTTGTTTATCATGCATTAAAGCATCAGTGGCATTCGCCAAGGCTAACGCCATAAACTGTCATGCTTACACTGACATAGAGTAATTATGAACTGGAACTATGAGGGCTGCTGGAAAAAAAGTCAAAGAAAGTAACACAGTAGGGGACTGTTCACCTTCAGAAGAAGCCAATTATTCATTCAGAAACAGGAAATAGGAACTGTCACTTGCTATATGTGTAAGAGATGAGAATGGAAACACTTTACCCACAAACCTAGGCATGTTTGTCTCAAACTAATCTTAATTTATCCTTTTAAGATGAGTCATGGCTAAACACAATATGGTGATAGAAAACTGCCATGCCCATAAGTTATACTAAGTCAGCAGAATCCAATTTGTATTGTCACAACTCTGCAGTGACCTGCTCTTTACCCAGAGCACAAGCTATAACCCTTTCTATCTATAGAGCTAGCAAAGGCTTAAGTTTCCCTTTGTTTTAATGCTGGTTAACTCTTGATTCACTTTCCTAATGAGCTTGGAACATACCAAAAGGGTTTTTTCTTATATTGCAGACATACCTTGCTCCAGGCAGGAAAGTGAAGGCCTTCTTCCAATACTTAAGCTTTGCAGATGGATCACATGTGACAGCTTGCGTAATTGACGGGCTTTATATACAAGTAGGGCACCAGCATGTAAAACGCTTAATGGGAAGAGCCCGTACCTGGTCAGGAAAAATGCATGCTTGTCCATCTGTTCCATAGGTCTCTCTGACAGTGATGATTAAAGTGCTTTCAGAAGCAGAACAATATCTACCTGCACCATATAAGTATGTGGAATTCTTGTCCTAATTAATGTGTCTTCTACTAGCTAATTCTGAAAAACTTTGGAATTTTTAGATTTTAGTCACCAAAAGTCCATTCAAGACTTGGAAACAATGGTCATCCACCTGCGGAGAATCACACCAGGATATATAAGGTTATTACAGGTAAGACATTTTCAATACTATCTCTTTCTGTGCATTTTATTTAAGTTTTTGAAATACTTCTGTTTCGCTTAAAGAGCTTACAACATACGTCCCATCAAGAGGAATGCCAGATTTAGTGATGCTAAGCTTCTTCTCAGTTTGTGGATACCTCATTGGACCTTTGTTGCAAAGCTTATTTGTTATGCAGGCTGAGTATCCCTGATCCAGACTGCGTGGGACGGGAAGGTATCTGGATTTTGGATTTTTCTGGATTTCAGAATAATTGCACAAAGACATGCAGAATAATTGCACAAAGACAGTAAGAAATTCTTCCTCTTGCTCTTTTCACTATTCCTCATGCGAGTGTTTGCTGGCCTCTTGGATATTTTTCAGCAGTGTCTGTACAGGTACGCACCACAGAGCAGAGACTAGAACTTACAGCCTGTGCCTGCATTGTATGTGGGAATGAGCACAAGACCTTCTAATGTTCACACTACAGAGAGTGAGAAAAGAAAAAAAAAAAGATCTTGGACAAAAAAATGTCTGGATTTCAGAGTAGTCTGAATTTCGGATATTCGTATAAGGGGTAATTACCTGTAATTCTTGTTCAGTGGTATCATTTTAGGCTATACAAGGCAAGAAAGTTGCATTGTATTCATATTTTTGCTGAATTTAAATGATGACTATTTTTTTCCCCTGATGGTTTTAAACTATAAAAAAAAGTCAGATATATTAAGACAACGTTGATACAGTTAGCATGGCAAGGTGCCAAAACCATTCACACAAGCAAGCTGTGAAATATTTCAGCCTCCGCTCATGAGCTCAGTTTTAAACATACAGAAGAACCATGGCCTCAGAAAAACCCATCAAATTTGTAACAAACACACAGAGACCAGAATTCCTTTAGGTAAATGTAATAGTTGAGAATATAGTCGTAGCATAAACCATCTGAATGAAGGCCATAGCATAATTCAGTCAGTTTTATGGCATCTACAGTGCATAGTAATTCTTGGATCAGGAAGCCCCACAGATGTTGGCAGAATACTTTATCACACAGGCAAAATGGCAGAATTATAGTTTCCATGGCAATTTAATATAGAATGACTTTCTTGTCACCTTGTGCTCCTCCATCTCTCATTAACTAGAACTCGCATTCTGTAGTTGGTGTTCTGCATGTCCTTATGAGTCTTTGTTTATCATGCATTAAAGCATCAGTGGCATTCACCAAGGCTAACGCCATAAACTGTCATGCTTACACTGACATAGAGTAATTATGAACTGGGACTATGAGGGCCATTGGGAAAAAAGTCAAAGAAACAAACTCTTCCTCATGCTGAAATATGATAGAAGCATTCGAAACTAGAGGCTTGAGAGCTCAGCAATGCAGTCACCCATTCTACTCAATCGGGATTACAGGAATGGCTAAATAGAACAACAGATATTGGCTGTAATCCAGGTCAGCACAAAGTATACTCAAGCCCCTTTTTTCCTTATGGGCTTCATTTCATCTAACTCTGTGCTGGGTTGTGACCACTTTCCATGCTTTCTGCTCCTATTGACAGCTCAACTGAGTAGGAAGAGAAAGAAGGTCACATAGTTTTCTGTAGAGCTTCTAGACTTCCTAGCCACACTTACATAGGAATAAGCCCCATTGACTCTAATGGGACTTGCAGCACCTGTGCAACTGCAATGTAGCCCTGAAGTAAGGGAATAAATTTTCCCTTACCTTGAGTAAGGCTCCATGATGACCCCGCTCCCCCACAGGATGCAGTGCATGTCCCATTGGTACAGTTGCACCAGTGTTGGAAAGTTGGATAGAAGTGGGCCCTAAGTTTGTACAATATGACCCACCAGCAAAACAAACGTCCCACCACTTAGCCATCTGATGTGGCCTGCCAGATTTGATACCCTTTTCTTCCTGTAATGCAGTTCTAGGCAGGCAACAAATTCAGGTTTATTGACCCTCAGTGGACCACTGTATATGGCTGGTGGGCCTGTTTCACTTGGTGGGTCACAAGCTGGGCATATCTCTTCTTACGCACATGATTTAGTTCGGGAAATTAAGACAGGACAAGGAAGCAGTTCCCTTGTGTCAGTGTGGTTGTATCACGTACTGGTAAGCATAAAGGGCAAGTGGGGGAATAGCATTGTTAAATTCAACGATTATCATTCACATCCAGAAAACTGAACATATAGCATTATAGCCGAAGGAACTTGGTCATGACCAAGGCTGCAACCCTATATACACATACATGGGAGTAACAGCCCACTCCTGAGTTTCTTGGCACTCATTGGAGCAGTGGAGCCAAAGCGGTTACTGCTGTATCCAGCAGGGGCCGGGAAGCAACTGGAGGTCTCCTTGGTGGAAGGGGACTTTTATTCGCCGCCTTGGGTGCCCTTCGGGGAGAAAGGCGGAATACAAATCCAACAAACAAACAAACAAATTATTAGAGTGGTTAGAATTAGGATTAGGATTGGGAGTTGAGAATAGGCTAATCTAAGATACAACTCTGAAGATGCTTTACAGCATTGTATGTTATGGATAGAGCAAGGCAGGAATGCCAGGGTAGTGAATCTGGACAAAGTAGGCATTAGGCAGTGGCCTGAAAAGTAGAGACGTGAGAAAACAATGGGTGATGGAGACATGCAACTGAAGAAAAGATGTATCAAGCAGGACTAAGGAAAAACTATATATAGGGTTTTGACCAAGATCCGTATGTAGATACCCTCTGCGATCTGGTAGGAACAAAGTGAGCAAAGCATCAAGGGGGCATAAGGTGCAAGTTCTAGAGACTGTAAGCCCTAATAGGAACTGTGTTTGTTCTGGTGGTACTATTACTGCAGCATCATTATTCCCCTTTTAACAGTCCAAACCTGAACTTCCTGGCACCTGCTGGAGCAGCAGTGCCAAAGCGGCTACTGCTATCACCAGCAGGCACAAAGAAACAGCCAGAGGTCTTTTCGGCAGAAGGGAACTCTAATTTCCTTCCCCTGCGAAAACCTTCTCAAGTCTGCAACAGCTTTTTTGCCAACATATCCTGTTTATATGGGCCTCCATTTTCTTCCCTGTCTTCTGTTGTGTCCCAGTGTAAACGTTTACATTGTAAGGTCCTTGGAACCAGGGACCTGTCCTCTTCCACTTTCTAAAGCACCTTTCACATCTATGTGCATATACTGTATTTATATATACTTTTGATCTCATCTGTAATTGAATGAATGTGTTATGGATAAACGTTCAATCCAAATTTTCAAGCTGTAATTTGTCATGCTTTCTTGCAGACCCAAGCTGCTGGGAAAATAGTCATCAACTCAACGGACACACTGATGCAACGCACGGCCCTGATCCTGGGCATGTTTGGAATCAGTATGTCCACCTACAGCACATTTCAGCTAACTCAAAAGAAGAGGCTCTCATTGACTTTTTAGCTTGTGTTGGGATCAGAAGCCCAGCAACCCAGGCTGCAAAGCACAATTTATTTCCACCAGTGACTTTGGGGGTGAGCCAACTTCAGAACAAGTATGCCAGGTGAAAAGCAATCCTACGCTCTGTTATCACTAGGGAGGTTGCGAGACACCTTCCTGTGCTCGGTTTTTGTTCTAAAAAAGATACAGACTGAGAGACATGGAAGACCAACTGCAGGACTTTCCAGGAGAAAGTAAGTGACTACTGGCTAAGGAAGGCATTTGACTTTACAGCAAGATGGAATGCCTGGACAATGTGATGGATTTTTTTTTTTTGCTCTACACAATACATATAGAAAGATATTTATAACTAAAAAGAATATGTAATATCTGAGCAGATGCAGGCAGATTGACACGTGTGTGTGTGTGTCTCTGTGTGCATGTGTATGCATGCCACATTCAATTGGGGTTACCTTGTTTTTGGCTCAGCAAACCATTTCTGACAGAAAGACTTGCCTGGGAAGGGAGGAGGCCCTTAAGAAGGGTAGGAGGTATGGTCTAGAGGGTAGGGCCTCCGTTTGCCTGAAGATAACATCCACAGGTCGCCAGTTCGAGGCCACCGGCACCATGAATGGCGAGACCTTGAAGCAAGTTATTTCACCTGCTCTTTGCTGTGAGCGAAGGTCTTGGCTGCCCTCCATGTGAGAGATGAAGGAGCTGCTTGTCAGCTTGTGCAGGAGGAAACTGGAGGCCAGAATGTGATACCAGATCAGCAAAGATCCATCTGAAATGTTGTAGTTCTTGAAAGATAGAACCTTTCTTTGATTGTAAAAATCCGTACGGGGGCAGCCTGCCTTTGTAAACCGCCTTGAGTAAAGTTTGAGGAGAAATCTGATGACCAAGAAAAGGTGGTATATAAATACCTGTATTATTATTATTATTATTATTATTATTATTATTATTATTATTATTATTATTATTATTATTAAGATGTTGCAATCTTGACAAAAGACTGACAAATAACTGCAGCCTGTAAGGACTATTTTTCCTTGTATACTTTAAAATATACTTTGCAATGTGCAGTACAGCTTTGGGAATATCAAAGCAAAAACAGAGTGAGACTTCAAACAACATTAGCAAGTGAGTTTTGCACAAAGTAATGTTCCGGAATTCTAAGTAAATGAATGGACTTAAACCACTTTCTCTATTGACACCGTTCCTGAGACCTATTGCATACAGATAGTCAGCACTGCCAGTTCTAATGGTATGGACTGCCTGCAAGGGCACACCTGAACTCTCTGGCCATCTGCTGGACACTGCATTTGCAATGCAAGAGCACTATATATGCACTTCTGCATGCTAGATTTTTCACCATGTGGCAGTCTTTTGTGGGCATGAGACTGCATCCAGAAGGGTGTTCTGTGCAGAAAAAAACAAAACCTTTAATGCATTGGAAGTGTATACATGCTAATATGCTTTGGACATTTTATAACTGAACCATGTGTTTAACTTGCATTTTTGGCTTCACTTTCTTGCTTTAGAAAAGGATGAGTGCAGAATGCTTGATCACTTTCCACTGTGTAGCCTGCAGATCTGACAACACATCTTGATTCAACTGGGGAGTGGAGCTTGCCTTTTCTATGCATTTCATTCACTGCAGTACAGAACAACGTGATAGCAATCATTTTTTGCAGGCATTTTGTTCAAAGACTGCTTTCATCTGTAGGCTTAAAAACTGGCATTATTGTTTTTTGTGTGTACAGTGCAATAATATTTTTTCTTTTGTTAATGACAACAATTATTTTCTCTGTAAACAATATTTACACTCAGCCACTGTGGGACATAATGCACTTTGTGCTTTTTTTTCTTAAAAGAAAACAGACCTCAGGATTGTTTAATGCAGTGTTATAAATCACAACAAGGATTCACATTTTATGCTACAGTGCTTTTTCTTTAGGTTCTACAAACAATGGTGATGGGCTCAAAGAAATTATAAAATTAGTTGTTTAAGAGGCAATTTTCTGGAAAATTATCTAATACATTATAGTATTTTATTTCTTCTTATAATATAGCATTGCTGGGCAATCTTTTTTTTCCATAGGGAAATGGACAAAAATCATATACAACTACTAGAAGTACTGTGAACTATTCAACTACAGTAGATATTACTATCCAATCATAATAGATACGTACTACATTTTGTTCAATCAGATTCTTATAATGTTTTAAATAATATACTGTTTTAATTTTTTTTTTTTTGTAGCAGTTTATTTTCTGAATGTTATTCTCCTCGGTGCAAAGGTGAGGATTAAAAAGCCAGAGTGTCACCAAACTCAGTTCGTTATTTTTAATGGATATGATGATATTTCTCTAGCTGAGGCACACTGTGCATCTAATCTGCTTTCAAGTCTCACAGATGCAATCAAATCAACATTACAGTGTGGTGGGCTAACCTGTGATAAGATGTGCTTGTTTCATTTTGTTATTTCTAAGTTCCTATCCTTTGGGGAAATTCCTAATTACAAGTCGGAAAAAACAACATTTTGATTGAAGCTTGATAGGCTAATAACTCAATGTACTAAAGACACTGATTAATTGACAGCACTATTAAGATTTTATTTTTGTAATTATTCTATATATACATGCACCAATCCAGCAGAGAGACAGGCAAACAGAAAATGCCTCTGTCCAATTTTTTGCACTTTCCACCTCCCTCTACAGCCTCCCACAATGCCATCTTGTTTCTGAAGGAGCCTGTGAGCAGGACTCCTTGTGCTGCTCCCATGTGGACAGCAGCAATGAAAGTTAGTTGAGGGCAGACTGAGGTGCCCCACAATGTTGTTGCATGGGGGTGCCACTTGATCGAGAGAGCACTGATTCTGCTAGGTGAACCTAAAAGGAGCAGATGCTAGCTTACAAGGGGCTTGGCCAGAGGGCTTAAGGGGGCAAAAAAGAAGGAGATCAGGAGACAAGGAAGAGATGGGTCAGGGGACCAATGTAACAGAGGCCAATAGCCTGAGACCTGTCTTAACTAAACATCATTTTAGCATTTCTTGTTTGCACCTTTTCCATTTCCACAATATCCTTTTTTGAAATGTGGTGACCAGAATTGGGTGCAGTACTCCAGGTGTGGCCTTACCATCGATTTGTACAACGGCATTATAATATTAGCTGTTTTATTCTCAATACCTTTTCCAATGATCCCAAGCATAGAATTGGCCTTCTTCACCGCCGCCGCACATTATGTTAACACTTTCACTGAGCTTGCCTTGGGTCTGTTTCCCTAATCAGATGATGTGTTTCAGGCCAGATTATCAGTTTATGAACGCTAGTATAGCCTGAAGACATGTCAAGTGAGTTAATCCCAAAACTCATAAAACACTGAAGTTGGCTTCCTGCATCACAGTGTACTATGTGAAGTTACAGCCCAATCCTGCCTAAACTTCCCCATGTCAATGCAGTGGAGCTGGCACGGGGAGCTGGCATTCCCACAGGGGAGTTTAGTAACCCTCCTCTACGTAAGGAGATATTTATTCCCTTGTGCTAGGGTAAACCCCAGTCTGCACAATGGGTCAACTTGGACCCGAACCAGCTACATAATTAGCGCAAGTCCATATTGATCCATGTTGGCAGATTGCGCCCAGGAAGGGGGATAGGATTGCCAATCCTGTCACCAATCCTGCCCTCCTCCTGGTCCTGACCTGCCTACGCCTGTTGCTGCCTCCCACCCTGGCCCTTCCCCCTACCCCTAAGCTGCTCAGAGGGGGACTTGCCTCCAGTGTGCATTGCTCCTTACTCTGGTGGCAGCAGGAACGAACCTTCCCCACTAACACTCTTTAACTGGTGCCTCGTCACAAAGTTCTTTATCAGATGTTTGCAACAGCACACAACAGTGCAGTGTGCACTCCGCTAGCACAAACAGTGCATTGGATTGTGCCATTAATCTCTATGTAGGACAAAACACATTTGTCATCATGAGCGAAGTACAGTGTACTGTAATTCTTTTCCATTTGGCAGATGAAGTGGCAATGCCTGCTGTGGCTACACAATCCATGCGCTTGGATTGTGGCAGGAAAAACATGTTTGTGTTCACTCCATTGTTGCTTACAGTTAAGGCAGGGAGAGGAAGATTCCTGTAGGACACTATATGCCCAATTAAACACATCTCTGCCTCACTTTGAAATATTAAGTACGCTGTGTCAACATCCAGGCGCTCAGCAGGCCCCTCAGCTTGGCTTATACTGCATGCTAAATTGCTGATGACTTGCCAAAGATTCCATAGTTAACGTAATATAAACCAAAAGGGTGAGGATGTTTAAAATAAAAATATTCCTAGCTGGGGTTGAGAGAAAGATAAGAAAAACAGCAGCATAAGACCCTAATTTTGAAAGATACAGCTTTGTCCTTCCAAAGATATTAGATTGACTGATTTTTAAGCTCAAACCAAAAGTAATTATGAGATTCATAGTCCAAATTCATGGAAGCGCATAGCTGAAATAAACCCTGATTGGTCAAGATGTGCGACTTTGCCCTTTTCTGATTCAAGAGCATCCTAATTCTCAAAGCTTGCTACTCCTAGATGGATTTCTGTAGGTTAACAAAAATGTAGGGGAACTAGGACCCATCTCATGGAATCTTTCTTTCCAGTGCTAGCTACAGATTTTGTGTGTGTGTGATTTTAAAACCACCTTTTGGATTCATGAGCAAAATTAGGAATGCCAGACTATTGTAGGATAGTTACTGTCATCACATGAGTAGTAGGATCATCCAAATGTGATTTTCCATATGCAGTATACAGGTGGACCCTGTTTATTGTTAGATTTTACAACCACAGAACTGACTCAGATAGAGAGATGATCTTTTCTCTCTCACACAACACCAGAACCAAGGGACAGCCACTAAAACTGAGTGTTGGGAGAGTTAGGACAGAAAAAAGAAAATATTTCTTAACTCAGTAGTTAGTCTGTGGAACTCCTTGCTGTAGGATGTGTTGATGGCATCTGGCCTAGATGCCTTTAATAGGGGATTGGACACCAGCCACCCACTCTCCCCCCACCCTGGAACGCCCCCATTCTGCCCTCCCCCTGCTCTTCCCAACCCCTATGTCAGCTTGACTTGTCCGGTGCGAATTCACCTTTCCACTGCCACAGTGGGGCCAGATTCGGCCTCCACAGGCTGGTGCATGGATGTGTGGCAGCCTCCCAACTTCTATAGTGGTGCAAAAGTGCCTTATGGCATTTTTGTAACACCTCTGAGCCAGCACGATGAACTTGTGCACTTCTGGATTGTGCTCTAAATCACATAAGGTAACACAGATGAAGCATACAGCCACTTAATCAAGTCAGAGTTAGTATCTCTCATCGAATATTATCTTCAGGCAAAGTCCCATTCCAGTACATAATAAGAAGATCATGCAAAATAATTCTCATTGGCATTTATTCTACCTGCCCAAAGACATTTCTATAATGTTATTCTATGCATAAGCATAGTAACTTTAATAAACATTTTAACTTCACCTATTTTAAGATGACAGGATTCTCAAAAAGCTTATTTTATGTATGGATGTAAAAAAGTGTATAACCTGCACTTCTCAGAAGAACATAATAAACCAAGAACTAAAAGAGACCAACAATAACCAGCAATAAAATATTCAATATAAAAGTAAGAAGTAAGAAGAAAAAAGAGGGGATAGAGAAAAAAAATAAGACTCCTAGATAAGCAGGCTTCCAGATGGCTTTGAAATACAGACAGTGAAGGTCCCTGCTGCATTTCACAAGGCAGGACCTACCACAGAGAATGCCCTCTCATGTGTTGCCCCCATGTGTTGTGATCTGCAGGATCACACAGGATGAGCAAACTGAAAGAGAAGGAGAAGGAGGCGCTTCTTGAGGTATTTTGGCCCTAAGCTGTGTAGGGCTTTAAAGGTAATAGTCAGCACCTTGAGTTGTACCCAGAAACAAACTCATAACAAACTCATTCCAACATGTAAATACATGTAAAATTAGTCCATCAATTAAAGGTCTGGAACATCCTCAACATATCCATAGGAAGTGCATCACTGGAACAGAGCTTATCACTTGCCAAATGATGGTTGCCTTCTTTTCCCTGTCACCAGCTATGGAACAAAACAAGAATCCTGCTTGCTCCAGGGGTTAACATGAGACGGGTGAAGGAGTTCAAGAGAGACTGGTGTTGGAGACACACTTGGAACAATTTCAGATGTGCTCCTTGTAGTGCCAACTAGGTGTTGCTTCTCCACTTGCAGTCATATGAGGAACTGCGACATTCCTTCCACACTGCAGTAGGCACCTCGTGTTTTGGTGACACGGTAAACTGACCGTTTCCCCTTATACCTTCTCTTCCTGTTGAGATTTGTTATAACTGGACATGTGCCTCTCAGAAAAGACAGAACAGTAGTACAGACAAAAGTCCACACCTGTGGTCATAGTACTGTTGTACCACTGTTCTAAAAAAAAATTATGAAATTAATGCTTGTGATAGTTTGTGTAGGGAAATATGGATGGACTATGAATAGATGTTGACATTGTGTGTGTGAACCCTCTCCACATAATAAGTGAATAGGACAATCTCAGTCTGAAAACCCAGGATGGTGTAGTAGTTTGGGAGTTGGACTTAGACCTGGAAGATTTCAGCCATTAAATGTCCTGGGTGACCTTGGACCAGTCATTATCTCTCAGACTTACCTATCTCACTGGCTTGCTGCAAGAACAAAAAAAGAGGAGGAATTATGTACACCACCCTGATCTCCCTAGAGGAATGGTAGTATAAAAAATGTGAAAAATAAATAAAACCACATCTGGAAGTGCCCTTACAAGCTGACAACAGTGGCGTAGCTAACAGGGGGTAGCAGTTGCACCAGGCATCAAGCTTTAGGTGGGAAACAAGCAGAGCTTGGAACTAGTGACCAAAATTGTGAAAATCTTGGTATGTATGAATAATACCATCATGTTATATATCATTGAAAAGGTAATTTAATGCAGAGTGCAATGAAACAAATAGCACTGGAATACCTGTATTCTATCAAAAGTTATGGCCAATTAACCAGAAAATGAAAACACAACTGACTTAAGGAACAAAAAATGGATTTTCTTAACTCAAAACGGACCTATGGGACTGATTGCTCTGAGAGCCAATGACATGTTATCATGATACAGCATGAAACCAATAAGGTGTTAATATGGGTCATCTCTCATTTCCATGTACATAATTGTACATAATTCCATAATACAGTTACCCCGGCTAACTGGGTAAAAAGGCACTTTTTCAAGTGGTGCGCCTCTTATATTTAGCAGGGGGAGAATAACCATCCCTCTTCACCCCAACACAGTGTCTTGAGCCAATCAGGGGCACACTTTTCATTTATTTACTTTATGAAGGGCGCAATCCTAACCCCTTATGTCAGTGCTTTCCAGCACTGGCATAGCGGTACCAATGGGACTTGTGCTACATCCTGCAGTTGGGTATCACTCACGGAGGCCTCCTCAAAGTAAGGGAATGTTTGTTCCCTTACCTCAGAGCTGCACTACCCTTATGTCAGTTTTTTTTTAGCATCAACATCTTGTTTAGGCTGGACATTATGAACATTGTCTTGTGACCTGGCCACAGCAGAGTGCAAAATTACTTGTAACTCCAGTCCCTTCCTTGCTAGGTTAAACAGAGAAACTGCATCAAGACAAACAACAATAAAGGCAATATCCTTTGACCCTTTGAGACTGCTCAGAAAATGGAATAGCTTGCAGCCTAAGCTAAAAACTCACAACTGAATAATAGTTTAATATGGCTCAAGAGGACAATCTTTGTCCCCTATCAGATTGTAATCAAAGTTCTACAAGATGCATTCTGTTCCCAGAGAGCTCTCTCTCTTCTCCCTGCAGAGTTAACAACAGCTTGCAATGGGTTACTAACAAAACTTACCAATTACCAGAATGGAGGTGATCTAACCCCTTATACTTCAATGCACCAGCTTCTTATTGAAACATTAAAGAAGCCAAAATGACAGCACACCTTGTTTTTGTGTGTTCAGCAGGGTTTTGAGACTTAGAAACAGAATGAACAAGATTAAAAAAAAAACTGAAAAGAAAAATCCTTATATAAGCAGTTTTTCAGAGAGGGGAACCCTCTGAATTTTGAAAATAAATTCAAAAAAACAGATTTGCAGATCCTTAATGGTTTTTGGAAAAAGAAAACACTGAAAATACAACATTCTTTGATTGTTTCTTTGACCTTCACCAGAGGTCACCAAAATTGGCCTATTCTATACATCCAGGTCTCATGTTCAGAAGCAAGTATTCAACTTCAACCCATTCATCTTTTAATTCCTTCATTGGCTATTCCTCATCAAAGAAATGTAAAGGTAGCTCATAGCTGAGAAAGAAGAGAGGTCTTACAAACAAATGTAAACTGGGCTTATCTTATCTATGAATTGTGAACTGCAGAGCACAAACCAATCACACCTTTCTAGCATATTTATATAAAGAACGAACTCTGCCCACAACAGCTTACCGAAATCTCCCAAAGGGCAGGAGATTGACCCTTCAGTGACCCACTCAAACCATGTGGTTTCCTGAGCCAATGCTAAGCTGAGCTCCCCAGTCAGTTGGGTAGTAAAATTAGAACTGTATCATATGTATATCTACTCAGAAGTAATCCCTATTGTTTCCAGTGAAGCTAACCCCCCCTCCTAGTGTGTATACTGTATAGGATCACAGCTGTGGGCACCTTTGTGCCATTGTGAAAGCCACACTATGATCACGCACAACAGAGTCACTGATGGAAATGGCCAATGGCACCATGTCTGTGCCAGACCCGCCTGGACACTCTGCTGGCCCTTGTAAAGTGGCAACCTATGACAACTGTTGTGCTTGGCTATGTTGTGCTTGGCTATTTGCTTCTTATAGAAATTAGCAACATTGGTGGTTTACCATTCTTTATTTCTGGTTCTTAGGTTGACTATGTTGAGATATGTTGTAAATCTTACAAAAGTGAATCAATTCAATCAATTACATAAAACTACAATTGAATATGATTGATAATATTAAATTCTGAATGTTCAGATTAAAATTACAATCAATAGGACTTTTTGCAGACCACGCTGCATTACTTCATTTTTTTTTAAATGAAGTTCATTTAAAAATAAACAAATAGCAAGATGAAAACAAAGAAAGAAATACGGCCTGCGGTGTCATGTCATGTTTTCAAGTCCAAAGGAAGGAGACAGACTTGGCCAGCGGACAGTCCATTAATTGTGTGGCCCTCAAACCAACATAGCACCAGCATTATTGTGCTGGTTGAGAACTGTTGGAAGTCACAGGGGATATGAGGATTTTTTATGTATGTGAGGAAAAAGAAAGCAAGAAGGCAAGAACCAGCATATATTCAAGGTCGGGAGGAGAGATTAGGTGATTGTATTACAGGAGATTGCTAATGAAGAGGTGAGACAGGAAATGTCATGTTGATATAAGCCAAGGTCACTGCAAATCCTTAACTAGAAGACAAAAGACTCTTGGTTTCCAGGCCATATTGTAGCTTGGCTCTCCAAATAGATCTCTCATCAAATAACTTGAATTATCCCTTTGCCTTCTTTTCAATTTGCTTTTCTGATTATGCCCCTTTTGCTCCTGCTGGACCTTTCAGCAGCATTCAACTTATCGGACAAAATGTCCCGGGTTAGTTCACCAGATTGAGACTTGGGGACACTGTTTTATGGTGAGTCCAATTCTTACTGGCCAAAAGATTTCAGAAGGTGGTACTGAGGGATTGCTGTTCCCTGCCATGGCCTTTGGCTTCCACAGGGATCTATCCTTTTCTTCACGTTATTCAAGATCTGCATGAAACTGCTAGAAGAGCTCACCCATCATCCAGGTTTGGAGCTAGATTTCACCAATATGCAGATGACACCCAACTTTATCTCTTTATACCATATAATGTAGGGGTAGTTAGGGTTACCCCCTCCCTAGTGTTAGCCCCTCCATTAAGAACTTCCCTGCTGGCATTCTGGAGAGGGTTAAAGTCCTTTCTATTTTATTTTGCCTTTTCACCCTGGTGTTCTCTTCTTTACCTGCTTGAGCCTCTTGTGTTGGTTATTGTCTCTGCTGTTTATTTTATTGTGATTTATGTGTCATTTGATTATGACTGATTTTTATTTTATTTTACCATTTTAATGGTCGCTGTTAGTTACCTTGAGTGGCTTGTAACATAGGGGAAAGGTAGCGGTATAAATGGTTTTAAATAAATAAATCAAACATTACCATTGCACATTGAACAGCTTGAACAATTCAGGTCAAAATCATAGAAAGCAAAATAATCATCAGGTGGAAGTTGGGTCAATGAAATTTTGGGTGGCTGAATATGGCCACTACCCCCTTAGTTTCTGTCAGTTAAACCTCTTTTGGTGGCAACAACAGGAATAGACAATGGAGGGCAAGTTCTTGCCATTCCTTTTCATTTTGGTGATCTGTAGTAACAGCCGTGATGGAAGCTGGAGGCCCACCGCTTTTCATCCTGCGAAATCCGTAGTCAATCTTTTTTTTTTTTCTTTCTTTCAGAAAAGCACACTAAGTCACGGCAAACACCCACAATAGTATCTTGACATCTCCTGGCATCTTTCAAACTCATTGTTCAAAGCATAGCAATGCCTGTCCAAAGATACTTATCAGAGCAAGATGGAACTGCATTAAACTGATCTCCCTTCTGCTATTCTTTTTGCTTCTCAACAATATGCTGGTGATTCCCTCTTCTGGACCTCAAACATTCACATCTCTTTCCCATCAGGTGCCGGTACCTGTAAAGAAAGAGCTAGATTAAAATTTCAGCAGACAGACATTAGGTCAGTTGTAGGTGAGATAAAAACCAGTTCTGATCATCACCAAAGAATTGCCAGAACTAAGTTGGTACAGCCTTCCAGTGTAGCAACTGAGTTACATATTTCAGACACCAGATTCCAGAATGGACAGCCCCCAGTTGTCCCCAGCCCCCTCCACACACACCCTGGATACTTTGAAGCAAATTTCTTTGCCCTTTTATATCTAGGTCTATCTCTCGTGATACTCTTCTGAAAGAAGGCAATCAGTTTATCTCAAGGATAACTCCTAGGACCCAGAATAGACCCTATGTTCGTTTTTGTGGGAAAGACTGAGATTCAGAGGCACATTTAGGAAATTTGCGGGGAGGGATAGTTCCCCTTGGATCTTGGCTCCTACACACAGATATTGGCAATTTAACTGCTTTATTTTCAAGGCTAGATACAACTTCTGGACAGGGCTCCTAACACACTAGGAACTCTCTTAGGTTGAAATCATCTGCAAACTTATCTGGGAGTAGGACTTATTGGACAGAATGGGATTTACTTCTGTGTAAACATGCATAGGGCTGCACTGTTACAGCCCAATCCTGAACTGCCCGGGATGTCCAGGCTTGGCAGCACCGAGAACGGCTGCCACACCCCAGGCTACCGCGGCAGGCACCTCGGGAGAAGGGGACTTTTGTCCCCTTCCCCTGGGTAAGGTGAGCAGCCCTGCAGTGGGGCTTCTCACTTTACCGCTGACCAAAAGGCCGGCAGTAAAGTAAAGGCACTCGTGTAGGGCACAGAGCCCTCCCCGAGCACCTTGGATCCTGCTGAGCAGACCTTGGCGGACCTGCCTCCCTCCCTCCCCCTGGCACGCCTCCAGCCCGCCTATCCTTTCAAATAGATCAATTGGTAGGAAGTGGCTCTAGCCTGCCTGATGCAGACATTAGGGTGAATTTTGAGCCTTTGTTTTCACAGAATGAAGTGGGAGGGTGAACAACTTAAGGCTGCAGGTGGGGAGGATGGCATTTTGGGAGGATGACATTTTAAAACTTTATTCCATATAAAAAAAGAACTTCCTGCAAATAGAAAAACAACATATAAAGGATAAAGATGCTCGCTCAGTCCATTCCCTGTTGCGTTATTTTCTTTGTGCAGAAAGTGGGTAACATAGGAGAAGGTTCAAAAATGTAACCCCTCCACCTACAGTTCAGTAGTACAGATTACCCCAGGACCCAACCTCAAACTGTGACAATGGTAGACTAAGCCTTACACAAAGCCTTATCTGGGTGCTACACGTGAGTAAAAATAAGTCTTCAACTACATTGTCACATGGTTAACCTAATGTGTAGTTTGCGTGAAATTGTGTCACAAGGGATCAAGTTTTGTGCTATTGAGTGATGGTGCATGGTGTGTATTGTGCATGGTGTGAGCTGCATCAGCATGATCTCATCGTTCGAAAGTCTTTCAGTAGTTTTCTTTATCAGAGAATGAACTGGAGGCTTTGTAGATGGCCCTCCACTGCCAATTCAAGATCATAAATGAGTCAGAGGCCATCTTGTTCTGTGGAATTTCATACAGCTTGGCTAAGTCACTGAAGTGCTCCTTTTTATGGTGACAAGATATTCTAAATGGAGGGGTTGGAGGTGCTTCTTTCTGCCATAGGGTTTCTGGGAAAATGTAATTGCTGCACCTGATGCTTCTTTTTTTAAAGTGAGAGTCACAAGCAAGTATGTTCATCTTCCTAGTTCTTCAGAATTAAACACTGGCTTAAACAAGTACATTAGTTGCAAAAAGGTGCCGGCTTCGGATAGCCTCATTTAACAGGAAGAAAAGATATTAAAGGTGCAGTTTGGGAATATTTACTCATGCCTTTGATGGCACTGCTTCCAAATAATGGTTTCAGCTTAATATGCTCATCCTTAGCTCACATAAGGTGTACTTTTCAAAAATGTATACAAGTGCCCAGCACATAAGCAGGCTTGACATCTGCTAGAATTATGCTTTTTTTTGCCCCTTTACATAGTGGCTTTTTTCCAAATAGATATGCAATATTAAAGAATAAAGTGTGACTAGCCTGTTCTCCTCAGGACATTTAAGCGATTCAAGAACGAATAACATGGGCATTGACTTTTGCAGTCAAATTGCTGCTCTTTATAGAAAGCAGATCAGCAAGAAATGGATGGTCAATCCTGGCACCCACCTTCTTTGCTTTGCACTCTGTAGGCTCATCCAATGGTTCCTTCTGGGTTCTTTTGTCACCTGGGGTTCGCTCTAATAAAGGTGGCAGTTTCATATTGACCAGAGAACATAAGTGTAGACCTGCCCCCTGCATTAGAAGAAAGTGCATGAAAGCAACATATATAGAGATCCAGGCGGAATCGGAATCTGGTGTGATTAGACACCTGAGGGTCCACATCTGGAATTGAGGTATCAGTTGAGATGGCTAGTACTAAAGAAAAAAAGAAACATTTTGTGTTGATTAGGCTGCAGCTGTGTGGATGCTCTGGAGAACCTTTGCTATGGCAGCAGCTCCATGTTCACACTATATGGAGCAGCTCCATGCTCACACTGGAAAGCTGCTGAATCTATAGATTTCCCTGATTTCTGGGAGAGTTCATGCAACCCCCAGCAGCCCATAGAGCATGTGGAGCTAGTCGAAAGACTTTTCATTCACTGGGCCAGACCACCTGATGTGTGCTTTTTAAGGTTATTAAATGCGACATGGTGAGGACGCGCCCACTCTGTCTGCAGCAGCAGCCATCTCTCGTTGCTCAGACTGGTTATGGATCTCAAAACCTGCAGAGAGGCATTCTTTTCCAAACCCATCCCTTACTAATACCCTTCCTGATGGCAACTGGGAATGGGAGTCTCTCTCTTGATCCCCAGTTCCTTTTCTAACAGGTAGGTAATATTTGATATAAACAGAGATAACACAGGTTCCCCAAACTTTTTATGATGATGCCCCACAAGCAGAACAATGTTTAAAAATTATTTCTACTGCATACAAAATACTTTAAAAACAAGTTTTTTAAACCAAGATATTACTTTATCTTATTTATTTAACCCAGATAGCAGTGATATTCGATCACAGAGGATTCCACTCTATGTTCCAAGCCATCATTTTGAAAATGAAAGCCTGTTTTTCCCAATACTTTACTTCCCGTAGCATTCAGAGCCACCTTTTTTGCTGAAATAAAAGTATTAATATCAGGCCAAATGGAGAATCAGTTTCATATTTTAAAATATTTTGACTGGTTCAAAGCAAAGTTTATTAAGATGGATTTGAACCAACAAAATGACCATGTTTCTTGAAACTCAGGAGAGCAAAATACGACCTTCTTCAATATAGACTGGCGCATCCACTTGGTATTTTAAATCAGGAGCACCAATATTAACAGCATGTTATTGCAACAGCTAAAGTCATTCTGGACATCAGAGAGGTTATAACACCAATGTAAATTCCAATTGAAATGTCAAGCTGGAATATGTAAGCCTTCTAAACTGAAAATATGAAACTAAAACTGAAACTAAAAACTCGTAAAATTTTAAAAACCCAACTGTAGGCAGCAAGATTTCTGAGCCAGAGAGCCAGGTCTCTTTTCAGTGCTCACTGTGGTTGTAGACACATTAAGGAGATATCAAATTAAAACATGGAATATATACCATAGATACTCACGTATAGTACGTGAAATTTTTGCCAAGTAATCAAGCTCCAATTATAACTTCTCCGGGTCAATCAGAGGGCAGAGCCTTTCAACTCTGAAGAGTTTCCTTTCTCAGCTGAGCTGTTGCTCAGCTCAGGCAGGCACCTCCTTAGTTGCTGTAGTTACTTTCCAGGGACATTCCAGCCAAAGTTATTCTCCTTCCTTCTGCTGCAGCCTGGTTCTGCTTGGCAAATGCTTGCAAAGCAGGTCTGTTTTTTGAATGGGTGGATGGGACCAGGATGGGAGCCTCCTTCCCAGGCTACAATTCAGTGCACCATGACTTCTGAATAACACCCATGGAAAGCAGTGGGTCTACTTCTGAGTAAAAAGGCTTGCAAATATCTCATCTCTCTGCTGCGAATTGAATTGCACACTCTCAGTTATGTGTTATGGGTTGTATGTTGCATGTAGAGCTTCTGGCTTAACACACCAGACACCTTAAAGGTGTCTTTGATTCATGGTTCTCTTTATGTCCACCTTAAAGGTGGATTTGATTCATGGATCTCCTGCAGTGGTTCCCAACCTTTTTCACTTGCATATCCCTTGGCAGCCCATTTCCATAAATTGTACACTTCAAATTAGCAAAATGTTTGTAATTAATAATACAAGCCCTCATCTCCTCCCTATGAAAATCCAGACTTCATGTATTCATCACAGTGTTTTCTCTTTTCATCTGTTTGAAGAACAGAAGACTCTGCCTTTGTACTGTTTTGCACCAAAAGTGTGCTGAGAAATTCTGGGTGATTGATCACTTTTCATATTATGTTTCAGCTTTTTGACTGTGCTGGTTTTCAATCACTGGTTCATACACAAATTGATGACCAAAAATTAGCTTTTGTTGGGGCTTTCACAGCCAACTAGCTACCTCCCTTTCTGCCTTGCTGGTCCTTGCAAGGCATTCTGGAGCACGGCCTGCCTTTTTCTGCCATTATTTCATTCTTTTTCAAGTACCCCTAAAGGTCCTGTTGAGTGTCCCTGGGAATACATGAATACCAGGTTGGGAACACTGTTTTACTGGTATGTAGTTTACAGTGCACTTACTCTGATAGTGTTTACAAAAAGGTGGTGAAGACCAGAATTTTAAAAAGAATGAAAATGTATCTTATGATCTTTTACTATATTTTTAATAAATTAGAGACTACAGTTCTTAGGTAACAAATAGTGGTAGGTTATTTTTCAGGATCTGGCTTCGAGTAAAATCAGACAAAACTATAGTCAGATACCCCCCTAAGTTTAACCCCCGACTTATCCGAGGGTCATAGAAAATTCCATGACTGTTGGCTCAAAACCTGCCCTCAACTTATCTGTGGGGTTGACTTATAGTCGGTTGTCTGTGGTAGATCTGCCGAGAAATAATGATTTTGCTACTTTTATGAAAAAAATTCACAGAAAGCATAGGAAGAAAAAAGCATCTACCCTGAAATAAACACACAGTGCAGTCTTTAAAATCTGTCTGATGCTTGGCTGCGAGAGCTCTGGCTTTGCTATTTTTTTACATCATGCATTACCTGGCAATTGGGTGAGCTGCTGGAGAAGGCTCCTGGACATTCTAATGGGTAAAACTATCAGTATTTGGGACCTAGAATTCAGATGGGGGTTGTGGTGGGAAAGGATGCAGATAAGGGAGGCTGATTACTATTGCAGTACGTTAGTACAAATATATGGGGGTATGACACTGTCAGACATGAGCTAAAAGGAGGCTGACTTGCTTGATGCAGAAAACAGCTATCCTCATTTGGTGTTCATGCCCTCTATTCATCTTGCTTTGCAGATTTCATCACCCGTTGGGAGTGAGTCAAGCTGTCTCTGATTGGAACTTTTACCCTTTTCACTGGATCTTGTTTGCATCTGATTCTGCTCAGCATTGAGGAATAACTCTCTCTCTCTCTCTCTCTCTCTCACACACACACACACACACACACACACACACACAGAGCTTGATGCCTCTGATGTAGTGGGCTCTGTTCCATGAAGATTTATGTCACAGTCAGTCAGCCTGTTTACAGTACCATAGGACTCTCTTTCTGTTGTTATAATGTTGAAAACCCAACCAGTTTTCAACATTATAAGAGCAGAAGAGAGTCCTGTGGTGCTGTAAATAGGCTGACTGACTGACATAAATTTTCATGGAAGTTTCAAGGAAAAAAGAGTTTCAAGGAAGAAAGTGGACTCATCCCCACCACCTCATAGATGACCAAGTGTTCTATTGGGGGTGCAAAAATTTTCTGAGTCTTCTTCTGGGTGCTTTGTCTTTCCATCTCCCATGCATACTAAAAGGCATTCTATTACCACTATGGTAGTACTGACAGAAGGACAGAAGTTGGATTGGCTTCACTCTCTGAGCTTTCCTCTCCCCTTCTGTTGACAGAGATGAAAAAGACTGACTGTTTTGCTGCTATGGAGCTTGAAACGGTAGGAAGGGAGATGTCTCTTCAACTCTTCCCTTCTTTCCTCACTGAAGAAGAGGGAGACTGTCTCTTCAGCTTCCATTCTGTTCCAGACACAGTTGGATACCTCCAAACCTACCACAAGAACTCCCTTCAATCCTTCACTTGGTTTTCTGCCATCTGTTGAAAACCTCTTGGTTTGGACATGTGCTCAGTTAGTTTTTGCCCCATTGTGGTTTGTTTTGCTCTCATCGTCAGGCAGTTTTGTTGGTTTTTAGTCCAGCTGGAATTTGTTTTTAATTGTGTATTTTAAAATATTGATTGTATTATTGTTTGCAGTAAGCCTTGGGAGCCTCTTTGGAGGCTAAAATGTGGGTGTAAAAATAGAAACTTCACTATCTCCTAACTCAGTTTCAGCAGGAGACATGCTCACTTAATCATACTGATGCTGTACTGCCTCAAGAAAGGAGGACACCCAAAATGACTTCACTCTCAGTGCCTATAACTGCAGAAGAAGAAGAAGAAAGAATATGGGATCAGAACCCTGGGTTTACTCTGACGTGCCCTCAGGAGATCAGCTTTCCTGCTTTTTCAGCAATGGAGTATTAAAGAATTTTACCAGGTGCAGCTTATCATGCCAAAGTGCTGCAGGGATGAGAAAAGCCACATCAGGTCAAATTCTTGCTTCTCTAGGGCCATTAAAGAAAAAGGCACTCCATCCTATGCTGTATCTTGTCAGCCATACAATCCACTAGGTTGGCAAGGGACATGGAAATGCTTCCTCTAGAAGCAGAAGAAAAGACCTTCACAGATGGGAATAAGAGCTCCTTTTTCAGCTCCGTCCACTGAATTAGATAACAGAAATTGAATGGAATGCTTGTAGGGCAGGATTTATTTTTTTTAAAGGTGTCATATCTGTGCATGTGCAGTGCACCCACACTTCTGTGTGTACACAGAACACATTCTTTGTGCCAGCCACAGGTTTGCTGGTGATTAGGAAAACTAACAACAAACAAATGTGGCCTCTGGTCAAATGCCTCCTAAGCAAAATATTTCAGGATTATGCCCAGCTCAGGGAAATGAAGATTTTGACGAGATCAACTGGAAGCTAACCTAATGTGAAAGTCTCGCACAAAGAGCTTCACTGTTTGTCCTCTTTAGCAAGGAGGCCTCCGCCATATCCTAACCCGTTTCCCAGGTCTGAAAACCCTTCGTGGGGCTTCTCATACTTGTGCCAGCAATCTAGCTGGCACAGATCTAAGTAGCTCCATTGAGGAAGCTGAGGCTCTCTATACAAGGAGACCTCCAGCCTACTCATTGTCAGTACTGGATAAGGTGTGGGCCTAGCGGCCTCACTGCACCAGTGCTGAATAGGATTCGGTTGTCTCATAGAACTTCAATTCTTGATAATTTCTACTTTTATTTTTAAGTGAGAAAAGGCACATTTCTTCAAGCCCTCACAATTGTGACAACAAAAATGAGTAACTATGAAGTTGAAAAAAGTTGAAATATTCTCTAGTCTCACCTTATCACATAATTTTCTTCTTGCAAAGATTTGACACTATCGAATCAGATTCCAGAATTTGCATGGAATTTGAGAAGTTTTAGTCCACCTTCTAAAAATGGATCCATTTAAATATGTGTCAGGTGTACTTGTACTAACTGGCCTGTACCAGTTCTGCTGGTCCATTAACAGGTAGATTTTCTTTGAATCACACTTTACATTTATGACTGTCAGAAGTTGCAAACAAAAGATAGGGCTCCTTCCCAGTAAATTCCTTCCATGTGTGTTTACATGACAAAAGGACTGCCAAGAAAAAGCGGCCAGCCATTTTGACTGCTGGTTCAGAGTATCTCAGACCTTGCTTCATTTAGGGTTCTCTTCAAAACATCACAAAGTGGAGTAATCTGGTGTAGAGTGTGATTCTTCCACATCAAATGCACACCTGTACACGTGTAGCATTACATTCTCTCTTTCAGAGATGTATGCAAGGAGGATGGCTGAGACAACAAAAGCCTATCAAAGCTAAGGGTACTGTCAAGATTTCTTAATGTAGTCAGAGAACTGCTCAGCTGGAAAGATACTAGACAGATCTCCAAGCTGCCAGGTTAAAATATCAAAGTTAAGGAAAACTTCAGAACAATTCACTTTGTTCTGCATAGTTTTGTAGAGATGGAATGTCTTGAAACAAGAGGCAACCATTTATGTCTGTTTGTTGCTACTGGGATAAAGACAAGGGATGTCCCTTAAAAACAGACAAATGTAAGAACCCCACAAGGCCTTTTTCCTGCCTTTGAGGAAGATTCATTCATCATCGTATGAAATTCCAGGCAGAATTTGGTTTAATTAAAATATACACATAATCTCTTGCATTGTTTCATTTCCTGCGTTTTAGGAAGAACAGAGCAACAAGGGGTTTGTGCTGCTGAGTTCCCTACAACAGCCTGCCTTTTGCTCCCCCTTACACAGAATGGGTCAAATAGATGGTTCTGGCCACCTGTTTTCTGTTGAACAGATGTAGAAAGGAGCTTTAAGCTTCATTGATACTATGAATTCAACTGGGTGACTGCTTCAAACTGCCAAGGTGAGCTATACCCTCCAACCCGAACTATACTCCCCAAGTGCTACGTAGCTGAACTATGTATCTGTGGATACTGGCCTCTTGAGGCTTGAAGCACATCTGCACAAGTCGCCCTTTACCATACTACCTTACTTATTTTGCTTTCTGTCTCTTTGTCCTTTGATATTTCCTGGCTTGCTTATATGTTAAGTGACTGAAGGTTATTTCTGAAAGGAGTGATAGTATGATTGTGAGCTTTGTGACTTCGGTCCTGAGTATAAACTCTTTCCCAGAAGTGGCAAAAAAGATTGTATGATTTGGGAGCCAAGCCCAGTTTAGTAGCAACAAGATCGTATGATATTTTATACTCTCCTCACCAAGCTCACATTCTATAATCCAAGCTTAACATCCCTGAGAAGTAAACGAGTTTCATAAAGCAACTAGAGAGCCAGATCATCCAACCAGACAAGACTGAATAATCACTTCTTATTCACCAATCTTTTTCCCCACAATGATTTCATAATTCAGTTCCTGTGCACTGAATTTGAATCTCTCACAGCCAATCCTAACCTGCACTGGAACAGGTAAGCCAGCCGACCTGCACCATATCCAGCACAGGGTTGGAGGTGGCTATGGCGCAACTTGGGGTAAGGGGATATTTCTCCTCTTACCCTGAGCAATGCCTCAGCCACCATAATGGGGCTACTTGGATCTGTTAAATCACTGGCACAGTTCTGAGCAGCTTGGTGTTAGAATCTGGCCAAAGTGCCAGAGGCCGTCCCACCCCCCTCCTTGGCCCGGTCTGCCCACAGCCCAGTCTGTCCTCCCCCTGACCCAATGACTCCAAAATGCCCTCCTTTGCCATCTCCATCCCCCCCCCCCACACTGGCAGTAAAACTTACCAGCGCAGGTTCAGATCCAACACAGGGAGACCAGCACGTGTCCTTGTACCAGCCTCCCCGATTCCCATGGTGGCACAAATATGCTTTCTGCCACATTCACAACACCTGGAAACCAAGGCAAGGGACTTGCACTGGCTTTAGCGCAAGTCAGGATTGCACTCTCAGGGCGCAATCCTGTGTGGCAGATGGGCTGATGCAAGTCCCTTGCACCAGCCCATCGTCATCACGAAAGTGCCATAAAGCACTTTCATACTGACATGAGTGGAGTCAGGCTGGCACATGGCATGCACTCCGCACTGATGTGGGCTCCTGCGACCCCTGGGTGAGTTGTGTCAGCCAACGCAGGGGTCTGGGTTCCCTGAGTAAGGAGGGCGGGGAGGAGGTGGGATGGAGAGATTTTGGGAAGGAGAGAGGGTGGGCAGCGGGTGATCCTGAAGGCAGATGGCAGGGAGCGGGAGATGGGGCCACGATCCGGCACTGATGCCAGATCCTAGCCCCATTCCTGGACACCCCGGGGCAGTCCCAGGGTGCTTGGATTTGCACCACCAATTGAGGTGGTGCAGATCTGAGTAGACCCATTGGGCTGCTGTGGCTCTCCCTGGGGTAAGGAGAAAAGGCTTTCCTTACCTTGGGCCAAATCTCAGACAGCCCTAAACTTGCACTGGATAAAGTGCAGACCTGCAGGTCTAACTGTTCCAGTGCAAGATAGGATTGCGCTGTCAGGTACTCAAATGAAAAAAAAAATGAAACTGGCAATAGAGACACAGAGGGAAGGAATATTCTAAGCAGCCAATCTTGTAGTCCTGCTACACTGGCAACCAGAGTGGATACTTGTGCCAGCAGAATGTAATTGTGATCCTCCACATTTTTTCAGCAGCCGAGTCAAAACATTTTTATTTGGCCATGCTTTTAATGAACAGTAATGATGGGTCTTTAGTGGCTTCCTGTTTTCAGTCCGTTGGGTCTTTTATGGTGCTGTTTACTGATGCTTTATTGCTCTTTGCTTTTTAGGAATCGTATTGTTTTTTATTAATGTATTTTATGATCCGCTACCTTGCAAATTTTTTAATTGAAAGGTGGGAGATACCTGCTTAAAATGAATGATTGCATAAATAATCAGGTCATTGCGACTGAAACAAAAACTAACATATCAAGACCAACAGCCACCCCCACAGCAACTAATCAAAGTAGCACTCTCCAACAACTCCCCCACATGGCAGCATGCTAGTTGGCAGCCACCAGTGCAGCAACAGCTGGAAGACCAGGATAGGTCTGCAGAACTCATCTAAACGTTCTCCAACACACAGTGAACACATTGGCTGGTAATAGTCCTTCACCTCCACTACTTATTGGAACATCCCCTGTCCCTGTGGCTAGAAAGCCTGCATTGCCCCCTGCCAAGAAAGGCTCAGGTCCCATTGTTGTATCAAGGATGTTAAAGACAGAGTAGTGAAAATAACACGTATTTGTTTTGGGTCTGTATGAAAGGCACATGCTTTTTGCAGGGGAGAGGTATAGGAGCTGCAGAGGCAAGACAAGCGCACAAGAGACAGCACTGTGCTTCGGCTGGTTGCTCAGTGGGAAAAAACAGTAATGGGAAAACAGTCCCGTGTTTTGAAACCTGGCAGATGTGATTGAAGCCAGAGATGAGAATGCATTGCCCCACAAGTTTGGAGTTTCCAAACCTTTTGTCTGAGATGGTGTGGAAGACAGTTCTGTTCTTGAAAGAAATAGAGTTGCCCACGACAAAATGTGACACATGATCTGTGCACCTTGAGGCCTCCTTCCTTTTCCCACATTCAGATGAGCAGCTTTCATGCCCATGAAACTCTTGTTGTACCCATCCCCCTTCATGTCTTATCTATAATGATTTTCCAATAAGTTACAGTTTTTTTTTCCCCACAGTGAACTTTGTTGTTTGTCTCCCCCTCAGTATAATGGCAGCTTTCTATTTTACAGGTCTTCAGTTGCCTTCTACTGTGATTACAACAACTCAAAGAACAACTTGTACTATTATTGACCATTTATCAGTATCAGCAGAATGCTAGACCTAGCCCTATGCTGCTGACACTTGCATGGAACATCAGGATCCCCAAGCCTTTAATCTCATTCAGTGGCACTCTTTGCTTTTGCACACTAACAACCCAGTCCTAACAAACACTGGAACAAGCAGGCCAACTGGCCTGCCCTGTATCCAGCATGGGGTTGGGGCTGGCTGTGGCGCTACCCAGGGCAAGGGGACCAGCAAATTTTATTTTTTTTCTGATGTGCTACACAATGGCACTATCTCATGGCACAAAGGCTTACATGGTCTTTCCCACCTTCTGGCTTTTAAGGCTTGGTGCTCATCCACATTGCACAGCAAGTCTTAGGAAACTCTGAGAAGCATGAAGAAGGAACCAGCAACAGACATGCTGCGAGCTGGACATGATGACTTGCAGACTGGTAACTAGTCCACAGACCACACTTTGAGAAGCACTGATCTAGCCCATAACTTGCTAATATGTCATGAGGAATCTTGTCAAATGCTTTAATGAAATCAAGATAAATTACGCTCACAACATTCCCACCATCCACTAAATAACTCATTCAAAAAAGGGGGGGGTGAGATTAGTGTGGCAAGATTAATTTTGGGCGCAATCCTAACCTGCACTGGAACAGGCAAACCAAGAGGCTTGCGCTGTATCCAGCTCAGGATAGGGGCCCAAAGCAACTCAGTCAGCAACTCCAGCTAAGGTGCCTTTGCCCCTATGGGTTTCCTCGGACTTGTGCCATCACCTGATGTGGCGCAAGTTTGAGAAGAGTGGAGCAGCTTGAAGCCGCTTCTAACTCCCCTGCCTCCCGCTCCCCACCCGCCTGCCCCCAGGGCTGCTCACTGTCCACCCTCTCCCCGCCCAGGAACACCTCCCTTCCACCTCCTTCCCACCCACCCCAGAGCCTTGCGTCGGCCCAGCTGGGCCAACACAAGGCTCGCCAGAGAAGCCGCCATGGAGGCTGGATTCAGCCTCCATGTGCCAGCAGCGCACCTTACTCCTGAGGAGGCACAGGTGTGCTTTATGGCACATTTGCAACCCTCCTGGGCTGGCGCATGTCTTGCGCTGGCCCAAGTGAAGGGCAGGATTGCGCCCTTTGACAATTAAATGTTGGCTTCTAGTAAGCCCTACATTGACATCCAGATGTGCGCAGATTGACTGTTTATAATTTTTTCTAGTATTTTTCCCAGTACTGAAGTCAGACTGATGGATCTTTCATTTCCTGGATCCTCCGACCCTCCCCCCCCCCTTTTAAAGACTGGGACAACAGATCTCTACTCTTATGGCACTTCCTGTGTCTTCCAGGATTCCTCAAAGATAATTGACAGAGGTTCTGAAAGTATATCAGCAAGTTCTTCTAGTATTTGTTCATCCAGTCCAAATAGCTTGGATTTATTTAAGCCAGTTAGGTAGTGTTTAACCAGTTCTGTCAATCCCAATTGGCAAACTTGTACTGTTCCCATTTACCCTACTTCTTTGGGGCCACACACATCCACCACCATCCCAGCGAATGAGCCAACATAAACATTTGCACAATCCCTCTTTGGGGAGCAGATGGATGCTAAAGTAGGAATTGAGCAGTTCTGTGTTCTCTTTGTCACCAAACAAATTATCATCCTTATTAAGCAGTGACACCACCATTTCATTTCTCATTCTCTTCCTTTGAACATATTTTTAAAAATTTGTTTTGCTGCTCTTTGCATCCCTGACCAGCCTTTGCTCATACTGGGCTTTAGCTTTCCTGGCAATCTCTCTACAGATCTGGGCTACTTGTCCTAGGTGATTGCTCCTATCTTCCATTTCCTATATATGTACTTTTTAAATCTTCAATTTATCACTAAGTTTTTGTGCAGCCATGCTGGCTTTTTGAGATGTCTTCTCTTTTTCTTTCTCATTGGAATTGTTTTTGATTGTGTCTGCGGTAATTGCTTCTTTAGGAACTCCCATCCATCTTGGGCTCCTTTTCTCAGTAGTTCCTCTACGAATAGAATCCTAGCTAACATTGCTCTGAGGTTTTTAAAATCAGCCTTCCTGAAATCTAAACTACTATACATGCCCTTAGCATCCCATAAAATTTAGAACTGTAGCACTTTCCTCAAAAGTTCCTACGATATACCTTAGCCTTACTTTGACCAGTTCTTCTGTATTGGTTAGGATCAGAATGGCCCCTCCCATCATTCCTTCTTTAACTTTCTGGAAATTATCATCCAGGCACGTCAGAAATTTCTTGGAGTTTCCAGGCTTAGCAAAGTAAAGGCTGCTAACTTCACAAAAGTTAGAAGTTTCAGAGCCCAATACTGGGCTCGGTGCGCCGGCTTACCGCTGGTTCGCACTGTCCTTATGGCACGTTTGCAAGGCCTAACACCAGGCCAGCACCTATGCTAGCCTATGCTGGAGTTCTGCTCCACCAGATCCTGAGCATTCGTGTGGGGTTTGCCACCCGACATGAATGCTCTTCGGCAGTGAATCGAGTAGCCCCATTGGTGGGCTACTTCCCTTACCCAGGGGAAGGGGACAAAAGTTCCCTTCTCCTGAGGCGCCACCCACAGCTGCCGTGGGCACACAGGATGTGGCGGTAGTTGTTTTTGGTACTGCTGCAGCTGTGCGCCATGGGAGCTCAGGATTGGGCTGTCAGCCAGCTCTATCTAGAATTATGTATGTATCTTATATACTGAACATATATAGGATTATACATAAAATGTATAAACCCCTGCTAATTGGGTAAGAGGCACTTTTTCAAGTGGGTGCTCCTTTTTTTAGCAGGGGGAGAGTAACTGGCTCATCTCACCCCAGCAGTGTCTGTTCTGGTGGCTGTCTGCTGGTATTAATTTGCATCTTTTTAGATTGTGAGCCCTTTTGGGACAGGGAGCCATTTAGTTATTTGATTTTTCTCTGTAAACCGCTTTGTGAACTTTTAGTTGAAAAGCGGTGTATAAATACTGTTAATAATAATAATACTATATAGGGAACGATGTGTAGCTGGGTATTAAAGTCACCACTACAATATACAACAGAAAGAAACGTTGACTTTATTAACAAACGGCTTCATAACAGGAATTCACTAAGCAAAATATTCATTACGTTAATGATAGATACTAGATCAGCAGTTTTCAACCGCTGTGACACGGCACACCAGTGTGCCGCGAGGCTGCCTCAGGCGTTCTGGGGAGGATGGGCCTGTGGGCAGGCCGTGGCCAAGCGGGGGATGGGCCCAGGATCCTGTACTTATGCCGGATTCTAACCCCAGTCCCAGGCAACCCAGAGCAGCTCCAGGCTGTTTGGATCTTCACCCCCTCCTAAGGTGGTACAGATCCAAGTAGCCCTACTGGGGCTGCTGCAGTGTTACCTGGGGTAAGGGGAATGAATTCCCCTTGCCCCAGGTAGAACCATAACTGGCCCCAACCTCACATTGGATACAGACAGGCCAGCCGGCCTTCCCATTCCAGCGTGGGTTAGGATTGAACTGTCCGTAAGGCACCTGTACTGAGGTTTGAGTGATCTGCATATTTACTGAATTTGTAATCATTCCATTGATTGATCAGTTGGTTAAAAGATAGATGATGAATCAACTAAAAATTATTTGATAAGTAAGCTGTCATAATATTATCCAATAAATGCATAAGAACTTTATTCTGTGCTACATGTGGCCAGTAACCTACACTGTCTCAGTTTTATTCCAGCATTCAAAATCAGTGAGCAGTTACAGCCAAGCTATCAAGTCTGAAAAGCACATCATATTTCTCTATATGTTTTCATATATCTTTTAAAAAAATATGGATTTGAGGGCAAGGAGGGATGAGATTGAATCTTGAACCAGCAACCATTTTTCTTTACATAAAAATGTTATAGCTTTGAAATCGGATATCTCACTGCTGCAAACCACTGTAATGTGATACATACAAAAAAGGGAATATTGTATTTTTTACTGTTAGAAAGAGAAGACTGACAGCTTCTCTTTAGAGCCCATTCCACCCTCCTCCTAACCTTGAAAGCTCCTAAGATAACGGTAATGTAAAAGGTGACATTCAGGAAATATCCTTTAACAATACTGCATTTTAGTCAGGGTTCCTTCCCCCTACATGGAAGCTATCTCAGCACTGCACATTTCTGCTCAAGATGACAAAGAACCTGGACTAAGACCTAAAGAACCACACAGTGACTCTCATGAATCAAGGGGGGATTTGGGCCCAAGTGTAATCCTGGGCAAGTTCTTTTAACTGATTTCGTCAAAAGATACACAGAGACCTCTTACCCCTGTGGAAGATCTTTGGTCAAAGATGCGTTAGGCAATCTTCACAAAATAAATGACCACTTTTAAGCACTAGGCTTGAGGCTTTTTTTGTCAAACAGGAGTCTCTCTATGTGGCACAACAAACTGCTTTTGACACTGAAGAGACGTACAAAAGCAGGTTTGTTTTATAAGGCACTAGAGTCTGCTGTCGGGGGGGGGGGGAATCAAAATTCTC
Source organism: Tiliqua scincoides (assembly GCF_035046505.1). Taxonomy (NCBI): domain Eukaryota; kingdom Metazoa; phylum Chordata; class Lepidosauria; order Squamata; family Scincidae; genus Tiliqua; species Tiliqua scincoides. Next base: position 166,482,193 of record NC_089821.1, on the reverse strand, counting down.
ATTGTGCCTGAATAAGCCATCGGTCACTCTGAAAGCAGAGTTTGAAGGTGTGTCTGTTTTAAATCCCAGACATAGTCATGGTCTCAAAAATAGAGTTACACATGAGCCACAACCTCCTTATTGGGCTTACTGCTATGCCTATGGGAGCGGATTGCTATCTGACTCAGTGAGACCTCTTTCTTCTCCGTGCCATTATCAGGTAAACACACACAGCATAATGCTGATCATTATTCACAATGGGAGACCAGTGCAAACCTCCCATATAGTGATCAACTTGTCCCCTCAAAGTTCAGGCCTGCATGTTAGTCCTGGCCTGAAACCATGTTTCAATCATTATTTATCTATTTATCAGCTTCTTTCCAAATAGTTCAAGGCACTGTAATTAGTTCTTTTCCCACCAAGCACGGTGAACTCACAGAGGTGTCGTGGGAAGTTCCTGGTGACCTGTTCTTCCCAGATTTCCTGGGTGCTGCCATCTTGGATTGCATGAGATCTCACAAGACTTGCACAAGATCCTGCGCAATCCAAGATGGTGGCACCCAGGAGAGCCAGGAGGAGGCCACCGCGAAAGGAATCATGACCAGTTTGGGAACCACTGAATTAGGCTTTAAGATGGTGGCTAATCCAGATTCACTTTGGCTGCAATCCTAACCACACTTTCCTGACAGTAAGCCCCACTGAACAAAATAGGACTTACTTCTGAGTAGATCTGGTTAGGATTGCACCCCTAGTGAGCTTCATGACTACATAAGCATTCCCAGCCCTAGTCTGAACCACTTACCACTTCACTGTACTGACTGTGTGGCTAAATATGCTTACTTACCGTGTTCATTTGAGAGTGATGCTTTGTACAAATATTTGACCTGTATGAAACTGAACATTACAAGAACTTTCCCAACTGCATAATGTTTAAGGTGTTCTGATGACAGAAATCTTACTCCAATGAATACCTGTTGTGTCCGATAGTTATGTTAACTGGGACCACGGAGACCTGAGTTCAAATCCTCTCTGAGCCATGAGCTTATTGGGTGGCTTTCCCAGTTTCCTAAATGGGAGTAGCATCCAAAGTTAACTATTTCTCTTAATATGGAGGAAAATATGTGAACTCAAATTGCCACCTGTTCTGGAGAAGAAAAATACAATTGCATCTCATAGTTATGTAAAGAGAAGTTAACTACACAAAGCCTGACACAAATGCTAACTTGTCATAAATCTACTCTGCCTGTAGCACTGATATTCATCCTGAAGAAACTCTCTGGCTATGCATGTTGTTCCATTGCCTTAGAAGACAAGAACAAAATGTCTTTCCCAAGGCAAAATGTTTACATATGCAGAAGAAAAAGAATTTGTAAGTTTACATGTCATTGTAACCAGATATAAAGCTATCATTTGACTACCCACTTAAGCAAGTTTACCCCTCTGAGGGAATGTTTTAAGTGCTTGAAGTTTACAGGCCTAATATTAAACATAAGATGAAGAAATATTAAAGGTAGCAATGTGATGATCAAACAGGACTGAATGTTTAACTCAAACCATATGATTCACAGAAAAATTAACATAAAAGGAAATCAAAATTTAACAACAAATTTAATTTCAAAACTGATTGAATGCATTGGAAATGTTAATGGGTTGCCGTTCTGCTTCACAATACTCTTGAGTACTAAAGCAGAGTAAAAAGGGAGGCCAAAAATGTGTAAAAACAGATATGCTTCCAGATATTGTCATGCTAAACTTGACATGAATTTAATAACAGAAAATGCAATTAATTTCCCATCTTTTTGAGATTTAATTAAACAGGAAATTAAATATATTGTGGTAGGGCTCAATCCTATCCAACTTTACAGCACCGATGCAGCCCTGCGGTAAGGGAAAAAATGTTCCCTTACCTTGAGGAGGCCTCCATGACTGCCACCACCTCCACAGGATGCTACAGTGCTAGAAATTTGGACAGGATTGGGCCCTCAATGACCACAATCCAGCGGATAGTTAAGCATGCAACAGTCTGGCCAAAGTTCATTACTTGTAAATTCCATATATTTCAATGAAAGATAACTTCCTTCCAAGTTTCTCCCGCCATGAGGGGCAGCAAAAACAGTAAAGAGTCTTGGGCACCTTGGAGATGAACAGATTTATTGTGAACTAGAGCCCATTTTATCACATTTATCAAATATGTGAAAGAAGAATTCAGCTGGTGGATATGCGCACAGTTTATAACTACTGTAATTGAATAATGAGATGGCAAATGAGCGATGGCAGGAGCTTCCTGAGAATGCCAGGTGGAAGCAGGGGAGGGCGACTGCCTCTCCAGCACCTTTCCTCAGGTGTCTGCTAAATGAAGCCAGCACTTGCCTGCGCAAATGCCTCCTGCCACCATCCACGCATGTAAGCACTTACTGGCCACAACTGCGTTTTTGCTGAAACAGTTCCAAGCTGGACCACACGTGACCCTCAGTCAGGCACTCTTAACAGGACAAAGTACCTTGGAAAGGGATTAACAGCCCAGTCCAAACCAATTTCCCAGCAATGATGCAACCCCAAGGTAAGGGAACAAATGTTCCCTTTCCTTGATGAGACCTCTATGACTGCTCTCCTGCTGCAGGATGCAGCGTATGCCCTGCTGGCATGGCTGCATTGGCACTGTCACTTAGGATTGGGCTGTCAGTCAGGCTGCAATCCTGAGATTGCCCTTTCCTGGGAGTAAGGGCCCAATCCTATCCAATTTTCCAGTACCCACGCAGCCATGCCAATGGGGCATGCACTTCATCCAGTGGTGGGGAGGCAGTCACAGAGGTCTCCTCAAGGAACATTTGTTCCCTTACCTCCGGGCAGTATTGTGGCTGCACCGGCGCTGGCAAGTTGGATAGGATTGGGTCCTAAGTCCGACTGAACACAGTGAGACCTATTTCTGAGTGAGCACACACAGGACAATGCTGTCACCTCAGTGCTGTTGCTTTGCAGCAGGCAGGAGCATCCTTCTCTGTCAGTGTGCAATGGTGTGTCTGCAGGAGGCAACGTTGCACAGTACAACTTGGCCTGTGTGTGTCTCTTGCCTGGTAGGCGGTGGAAGGATGGATGCTTCTCTGCAGCCTGTGTGTTTATGTGTTTGTGTGTGTGAAGCTTCTCTGAAGCCTGTGTGTGTATGGTGCTTCTTTGCAGCCTGTGTGTGTTTATGTGTGTGCGTGAAGCTTCTCTGAAGTCTGTGTGTGTCTGTGTGTGTGTGAAGCTTCTCTAAAGCCTCTGTGTGTGTGTGTGTGTGTGTGTGTGTGTGTGTGTGAAGCTTCTCTGAAGCCTGTGTGTGTGTGATGCTTCTTTGCAGCCTGTGTGTGTTTATGTGTGTGCATGAAGCTTCTCTGAAGCCTGTGTGTGTCTGTGTGTGTGATGCTTCTTTGCAGCCTGTGTGTTTGTGTGTGCGTGAAGCTTCTCTGAAGCCTGTGTGTGTGTGTGAAGCTTCTCTGAAGCCTGTGTGTGTGATGCTTCTTTGCAGCCTGTGTGTTTGTGTGTGTGTGAAGCTTCTCTGAAGCCTATGTGTGTGTGATGCTTCTTTGCAGCCTGTGTGTTTGTGTGTGTGAAGCTTTTCTGAAGCTCGTGTGTGTGTGTGTGTGTGTGTGTGTGTGTGTAGCCTGTGTGTGTGTGTGATGCTTCTTTGCAGCCTGTGTGTGTTTGTGAGTGTGAAGCTTCTCTGAAGCCTGTGTGTCTGTACGTGTGAGCTCGTGTGTGTGTGTGTGTGGAGCCTGTGTGTGTGTGTGCGTGAGGCTTCTCTGCAGCCTGCGAGTGTGCTGAGGGGGCAGCCTCGTCCCTGCGGTGCCTGTGGTGGACCCAGCGCTGTGCAGCGCGGCGGGGGCTTGCGGTGGAGAGGAGGGCCCGGCTCCCTCCCTGCCTCCGCCAGGCCCCAGCAGCCGCGTTGCCCTGGCGACGAGGCAAGCCCTCGTCCTCCTCTCCCCCAGCCTCTCTCCCCTCCCACCGGCCCAGTCGGCGGCGGCAAACATGGCAGCGGCCGCACGGAGGCTCAGCGCTGCGGTGGTGGCTCCGGCGGCGGCGAGGGAAGGTCGCAGGTGAGGGGCGGCGGCGACGAGACAGGCCTCACCGCGTCCCCTTCCTCCCCGGCCCGCCAAGCGGCCTCCACGGCGGCGCTGGCCCGCTCGCCTTCGCCCCCTGAGCGCGGAGGACCCGCTCGTCAGCTGAGCCTTCTGCGGGAGGGGGAGGCGTGGCGAGGCGAGGGGCCGGTGGCAGGATGGCGCACCGCCGCCCTGCCTCCACACCGGGCGCCCGCCGCCCCCTCCCGTGCACGGGCTTCTTGGCCCCTCTCCCCCCGCCTCGCCCTCGCCAGTGCCTCTGAGCGCGTGCAGAGTGCGAAGCTCCTTGCCCGGCCGAACCCCACGGCCAGACTAAGAGCCGACTCTAGTCGTGTCTACTCAGAAGTAAATCCCATTCTGGTCAGTGGGGCTTACTCTCAGGTAAGTGTGGACGGCATTGCAGCCACACAGCTCAATCCTATGCATGTCTGCTCAGAAGTAAGTCCCATTAGAGTCAGTGGGGCTTCCTCCCAGGAAAGTGGAGAGGATTGGGCTGTCAGACCTGATCCTGTGCATGTCTTCTCAGAAGTAAATCCCATTCTGGTCAGTGGGGCTTATTCTCAGGTAAGTGTGGACAGCATTGCAGCCTAAGAACACAATCCCATGCCTGTCTACTCAGAAGTAAATCCCAGGATAGTCAGTGGGGCTTACTTTCAGGTAAGTGTGGATAGGATTGCAGCCTAAGTGCCTGCTTTGCTCCAGTGAAGTTGCTGGAGTAACCCTGCATCAGCTGACCCCCCCCCCACCTCCTTATGACTTAAGTGCTGCCAGGGAGATCCTGGTCCCCAGTGGTCAAGGTGGCTGTGAGTGTGAGGGGGGTCCTTGTGTCACTCTCCTTCCCCATTTTTGTTGTGCCTTCGCATACCCCAAGCAGCCTGCCTCCCTGCACTTTCACCCTCTCAGATCAGCCTGGCTTATGTTCCCCCATGGCCATGCTCTTTCTCTGAAAGGTTGTTGTCTGAATAGCAGAGTCATTCCCATCTTCTCACCCTCCTTCTTTTCCTCACTTCTCCCAGGAATAAATAAGACACGGGACACCATCCTACTTCTCCTCCTCCCCCTTCCTCTCCCTCCCTCCTTCATCGTGGCCACCCCTAATAATGTGGAAACTCAACAAGAGTGGCAAAGTTCTCCTCGATGATTCTCCTGAGGAAGAAGAGAGCCATCTGCAAGATTCTCCACCTGCACCCTCACCAGCAGCCACCTCCTCCTCTGCTCAGGTAAAAAGACACCAGAGTGCTGACTCTGGATCACAGTATTTTTAGTACAGTATCTATAGTTGTGATGCCTGTCACCTTTCCTTCTGTTTTGTAGGACAGTTTTTCCTCGCCTCCTTCCAAAACTCCTTTTGCCCATTAGGATTTGGGTGTGTGTGTGTGTGTGTGTGTGTGTTTTTTTTTAAATCTCTGATCTGGTATTACCAGTAATCATTTTCATTCCTCTTAGATGTCTCAGTAATGAGTCTCGTGGCAAGGAAGAACCGGTTTGAACTGCTGTTTTTTTACATTCCCTCTGGGAAGCTGTTTTCTGTCTTACTCTCAAAGTCTTCACTCAGCAATGTTAGGACTCAGTAGGCCAGTGGCTTCAGACTTCAAGGCACTTTCTTTTGACTGTTCCTCTTTGCCTTAATCCTCAGGCACAACTTTTAATTAAAGTCACTAAAAATGACTAGTCAGTGGAAACAAACTCAATTAAACATAAGACTAGTGCATATTGGAGGAGAGATGACATGATTTGAAATTTGCTATTTATAATTAAATAACTCCATTTAAGATAGAATTTTCTTATATTTTAAGAAACAACATAAACTGTTGTTTATGTTCATATTTTTTATTAATATAAAATCTTGTATCAAGCCTTTTTTAAAATTATGAATTGAAAATCCACCTTGTGTACAGTACTCAGAGTTTCTGAACATGTTTGTGACCTTAAACATGTATTTAGATGTGTTAATTGCACATGTTCTTGAAAGCACTCTGTTACAGTCTACTTTTCTTTTAATAGTCTAGTTTAGCATGAGTTTCTATTTTTACACAATCTTTTCACAATATGAAAGAGGGAGAGAAGAAATGATATCATGGATATTTTCATGTATGATTTACATCCTGTTTGAAAATACATTTACTTTGAAATAAGCACTACTGATTTTAGAGCTTATTTCACATATTGTGAAGTGAATGGCTTAGAAATGTAGAACTGGCTTTATTTCCTTCATTATAAATCATTTGGCAAACTTCTGAGGACCCAATCCTGAACTGGGTGAGCACCGATGCTGGGTGTCACAAATGTGCTGTGAGGCACATTCACGACACCCTGCGTGGAGTCAGCGCCAGCACTGGCCCAGCACCAGTTGGCGCTGAGCCCAGCGCCAGTTGGACACCACCCAGAGCTAGATAAGAGCTCTGGGTGGCAGTAAGCACCTTGGTGACAGGGGAAAGGTGTTCTGGGGTGTGGGGAGGCCAGGGCAGGGGGAGGAACTGGGGCGTGAGGAGAGTGCAAACTGGGGGAGGAACTGGGAGCACAAGGGATCCAGCTCTGCTCCACTGGATCCTGAACTCTGTGTGCGGCCAGAAGGCCCCACACTGAGTCTCTCAAGCCAGTGCCAACAAAATGGCACTGATTTGAGAAGCCCTATTGAGAAGCTTGGGGCTTTCCCTGGGGGAAGGGGATAAAAGTCCTCTTCCCTCCCCCCCAGGAGACTTCTGGCAGCCTCAGCAGTGCCCCTGGATGTAGTGGTAGTCCTTTTGGCGCCACTGCACCTGATGGAGCCACCACTTTCAGAACTGGGCTGCTCAGCAGGGATTCTTAACCGGGGGTATCCATACCGTTATCTGTTCCTAGCATACACAGAGCAAAACCAAGCTATTGACATCTTTTGAAATTATACTGGTACCTACCTAATAGGACTGGTGATGATGATGATTTCAACAATCTGGCAAAGGGGTTCTGGGGCTATATTGGGCAATCCATTGGGAGTCTAAAATTGTAAAAAGATTAAGAGCCCCTGCTCTAAAGAAATAGTGTTAAAGAATGCCAAATAGTGCAAAACTTTCGATAATGCTTCTTCAATTGAAAATTTTTGAAACAGGATTGCTTTCTGTGGAAATTGATTATATAAATTTTGATTGTATATAATTGATTATTTTATATAATGGATTATATAAAAGGCTGAAGTTAGGTTAATGTTTGAAAGTATGATGATTATTTAGTATTAAGGAAGATTTACCCAAATGTGTAATGAACCAGATTCCATCTGTGACCTCTTGCCATCAGTCCTATTAATAGCCATGTTACTGGTCTGACCCTTGCTCTCCAGGCAAGGAGCTAGCACCAAGTACATGTGCTCAAATTTGTATCTCCTGCTTGCCTTGAATTAAAAGGAATTAAAATAAAATATTGACAGTATAACACAATCCAGCACTAAGTATGCTATCTACATTCTATCTCTTCTCTCCTTGGGATTCACATGGTTTTGAACGAGAATAAGCATTTGGAAGCATTAGATTTTAATAAGCATTAGATTTTGAGATGAATTCTCAAGGGCTAAGAAGTATTAACCTTGAGATACCTGATATGATATTTGTTGTACTGAATTGCTTGACACTGTGATTTGAAATATACATGCCAGCACTTCTGCTTCCAATGGGAATGCAACAGCATTATACCACTATTGTAATCTCATGATGTGACATCTTGTTGGTATAGCTAATAGGAGATCCCATGCTAAGCGCTTTGGTGCATTGCATTTTAGCAGTGAGATCTTAGTCAGCTTAATTATATCTTTTAATGAATGGATTTTGTCAAAAGAACACAGGTAGGCTGGGTAACTTCAGGCTCTTCCTCCCTATGGTCCCTATTAAGGTTGCCCACCCTGCTTTAGATCTGGTTCCAGCACTGTCTCCCTCTACCCTATCAATGTGGAAAGTGGTTGGCAAGGTCTTTAGGCACAGGATAACTCAAGGGAATGTCCCCATTTAAAAAAAGATTTTTTGTTGAGGGGGAAAATTATGGTGATTGGAGAAATGTAGCCCAAGAAATTGAGATTGAGAATAATCAAATTGAAATGGAAAGTGTACCCTCTGTGCTTGAACTGAACAACAATTTGTGAGCATTTGTGGCCCTCACAGGCCCATCAGCAGTAGAGAGGGGAGTGACAACAGGACACCGCCGTTGTTATATGCTATCCTATTCCTTTTCCCTTCCTGCTTCAGAGATCTATGGAGGAGGTGTTAGTTGGTCCAGTTTGTTTCAACCAGCCAACCATCTGGGACCAGCTCCAGACTTCAGTGGGTCCTCCATTCCCCCCACCCATACTTTTAGTCCTTCACTTCTGTTTGTGGCATAGTGTTTCCATTGCTTGACTTTTAAAAAGAGGGAGAGGGAAAGAGGAAATGAGAGGGTAGCTGCTCTAGCACTTCAATCTCATCTCTCCTCCTCCCACTCTCTCCCTTTTGAAATTGCAGAGAGCAGGAAGGAGAACAGTGGTGACTGATTGGAGGGACATAGGGAAGATTTGGGGTGACAGAGCAGGTACAGGTAGATGTGGAGGGGAATGCAGGGAAGATGTGGTGTGGTGGGGGTGTCAGGCAGTAGGGGAAATGCAGGTGGGTAGTGATGAGGTGCAGAGGGTGTGTGGGGTGTCGGATGGGGTGGGAGGATATTGGGGGTAAAATTTGTACTTTGTGCTCCACTGGGGGGTAGTAGGTAGACCTACTAGGTTTGGGTAGTTGACTGTGTTCAGTTCTTCCACCATGGGGAGGGCCACTCTAGTGCTTACATTTCCCTGAGAGTGCTGTGTACTGATATTGGCCCTGAAGTCTGCCACACTGCATGTTTCATCTACTTCTGAGTCTCCTGTAATGTGTGAATTGCTGGAAGATTGAAAGCCTTGCTGATAGGCAAATGAGAATGTAGAGAAAACCTGTGGGGGGTAAAGAGAAAGAGGGATATAATGGAGAGTTGAAGTATGGTGAAATTGTGAATGGTGCACAGAGATAGGAAGAATACCATGAAGTACAGAGAGAAAAGGGGATTTAACTGAGATGGGGTACAGAGGACTTGTGATGGTGCGGAGAAAATGAAAGAGAACACATGCTATTGAGCTCAGAAGAGAAAAGAGTACAGTACTAAGATTTGAAGGATAGTTCATTTGAAGGGGTAGTTCAGGTAGTCAAGAGAGAGTACACTATTGGCTGCAAAGAGGAAAAAAGAGGTTAACAGAGAATACATGAAGAGCTTAATCCTATCTTGGCTGGCCCATAGCATGCAGTGGTGCTGGCGCAGCCTCCGCTGCATGCTATGTGCCTATGTGCCAGCAGGAGACCATGCCAGGGCAGAGAGGTAAATAAAATAATTTTTTACTTATGTACTCTGCCATACCATGGTCCCCAATGGACCTACTTGGATCTACGCCTGTCCATCCCCCGTTTGGTGAGCCCAATCCTCACCCCGATCCTCCTCTGCCATGATCCTGCCCCTCCCCGCCCATGGTCTACCATTACTGCCAATTTACCAGCACTGGCAGTGGCTAGATGCTCTAGTGGTGCATGTGAACAGTTGCCAGTGATTCACTCTGGCAGCCTTGTTCCATGTGCTCTTGCTGCGGCTGCATCACCTGCAGCCCAAGGCTTCCATCAATGGAATGCGAGTTCTGTCAGCGAAAGGCTGGACTTAAGAAGAAAAGACTTGGATTAAATGTAAACAACACTTCCCTATGGTTAATGTAGTGGGGAAGTTCACTTTAAATATAAAAATGTAAAGGTTTCCCTCAGAGTTATCTGAGCTGTGCATCCCGCTTGAAACTGTAGAACTCTTTAGCTGTGCTCCCTCATTATTTCTTTCAGGACAGATTCTTGCACCACATTCTGTCCTCAAGTACAGCTTCGTGAGCACAGAATGCAAGCTCAATAGGCCAGTTGTGAATACTGTATAGGTGGAAATATGCGCCTGTCTGCCCTGGCTTCCATGGTCTTATATTTTGAAGTGCCCTTCACAACTGATGGACATGAATGTATTGTACTTGAGTGTCTCTACCTGACAACAAAAACCGTTATCAAAAATCACTGACAGTGTGATCTCTAGGCCAGTGGTTCTCACAACCTTTAGACCGGGACCACTTTGCAGAATGACAATCTGTCCGGGACCCACCGGAATTGATGTCATCAACCTGGAAGTGATGTCATGGCTGGAAGTGACATAATCAAGCAGGAAGTGACATCACTGTTCTTACCCAGTAGTTCATAAACTGCAAATGACAAGAGAAAATAGTCCAGCGCCGAAGCTTGTTTCAATTCTCACCGCATGCCCCCCATTGCTACCAAGCATTCGACCTGCTCACTGTATTAAAGGGAGAGTATCTCATGGTGTTTTATTAGCTTTTATTGGGTTATTTCTCAGCCATTTTCTAATAGTAAAGTATAAAGAGAAAAAACCCATTTAAACCTTGACACATATTTAAACCTGTTTAAACCTCCCCTATTTCAGGAATCTGCTGAGGTTTAAGTGCCTGGAGGGGGGTGGGAAGGGCAGAGCTGGGCTGGATACAAGTAGGGGGAGAGGGGGCTGGATCACAGGGCAGAGCTTGAGCTGGAAGGAGCTGGTGAAAGAGAAAGCAAAACAAAAAAGAAACAAGCGCCCCGTTTGCAGGGAGAGGCTGCAGCCCACCTCAAGATAATCCAGCAAGGCTCCTTGAGAAACTCAGCAGCCACACTCACTTCTGTGCGCCTGTGCTAACCGCCCTTTTGCTCCTGGGAGGAGCTTTGAGTACACACAGGCAAGCTGAGGCAAAGGCAGTTCCAGCTTCCAAGATGGCGCTGGCTGCCTAATTTGCCAGTTTCCAAGATGGCCGCCCGCATCTTACCGCGACCCACCTGACCTCAGGTCGCAATGCACCAAGTGGGTCCCGACCCACAGTTTGAGAGACCCTGCTCTGGGCTGTAAACTACCCCGACCTTGAATAAAGGCATTTGAACTGGTAGTGACACATCAATTGGTTATCCTGAGATTATTTTAAAAAAAAGCAACTAATTCAGTAAGATTAGTGCACTCAGGTATAATGTTTTCTGAACTACTTACATTAAATTGCAAAAATGAATTTCAGTTTTCAATAAAACATGCTCTCTAGCCTAAATATTGTATTAAAAATAGTTTGTAAAAAAAGGCAGGTGCAAAAAAATCTATTCCAGGAAAGGGAGATCTCTGTCTTACCTATTGATGTTTCAAGTTGCTTTTCAGTCTTGCATGATAATGTATATTTACTTTGTAATGTCATAATTGTATTACAAGTTGTAAGTACTTTCAAAACTGTTTACTTTGGTCTGATTAGATTTGAGCTTTAGTGTTACTGTTCAAAACGTTTTCCATCTCCAGATTCTATAGCAAGCTCATTTTTGTGAATCGTGTATTATAATCTGTGAGATTAAAGTTTTAAATTTTCAAAACATTTTCCAGTAATAAAATACCATAATAATGCAACCAGCAAGGGATTCATCCAGTTCATTTTCAAAGGTCAGGCAACTACTACTGGTTTAAATAGGTGTAAAACTGGGAATTACATAATAGAATCACATTATTTTAACATGGTGAGTGTTGTAGTGCAGTGGTTTCCAAACTGTGGGTTGGGACCCACCAGTGGGTCACAACCTGATTTTTGGTGGGTTGCAAAATTGACAAGCTGATTGCCAACAACTAAAATGGAAGCTGAAATGGGTAAACACACAAGTGGTGTTTCATGAGTAGGCGAACATGCTTTGGTCCTCTTCAAAGGCCAGGCTTAGGAGAACACAATACCACCAGAATGAACATGGAGCTTAACAAACACTCCAGAGGCTGGTCTCTCCCCACTCCCACCATAGTGAAAAGGATAAAAACGGAGACTTGAGCAGCTCGTAAAATAAAAACTTTCTTTTAGTCTCATAAAGCTAGATGGGTCTCAATAGAGTATCATTTTTAAAAGTGGGTCCTAGTGCTAAGATGTTTGGGAACCACTGTTGTAGTGAGTATTGCATCTTCATGTAATGAAAGCAAGGTTTTACCGTGTCAAAATGAATACTTGAAAACTAAGGTTTAGTCCAGGGTATCCAACATGCAGTCTGTGGACCAGATATGGCCCTTGGAATCTCTTCAGGTGGTCCATGGAATGTTGTGCCTGGAGGATGTTCTGAGGGCCTGGGAGGCTGTGCGCCACCTCCCCGGCCCTCAGAATGATGTTAAGTGCCTTAAAATGGCACTTCTGGTTTTTTGGGAAAGTTAGGGCACAAACCTAATCAGGTCTGCTTAGAAGTAAGTCCTATTTTGTTCAATGAGGCTTACTCTCAGGAAAGTGCAGTTAGGATTGCAACCTTAGTCACGTTCAGAGGGTCATATTGAGGGGGCTGGCTCTTGGACAGCCCTTGGACCCCTAGCAGGTGCCATGAATGGAATGTGGCTCCTGAACTGAGGTGAGTTTGACACCCCTAGTTTTGTCTGTGATTCTACCAAACCTCTATCATGCCTCAGTCACTAAACATAGCTTATGTGTTATAAAAAATAAATTTGTGGTGACTTTTCAATGTCCCAAAGTTCTGTGAAAGTTGTAGCTTATTCTATTTTGGTGGAGTTGTAGCAATGATATATTATGGATATGAAATTGAGCTTCTGATCTTCAGTAGAAGATCAATAGAACTTCAGCTAATAAAATACTAGCTGTTTTGATAAGCTAATGCTGGAAAAGGTGAAGGGTACAATCCTGCTGACCCCACACATAAAAAAAGCATGAGGAACCAGCCCGTAGAAGCTAGTAAAATCTTCCTCTAATCTGCCAGGCTGCTGCTGTACACATAGCATTACAGTCAGTCTGTATTCTCCAAGATGCAGCCTTCTTCATCTTTCCTGAGAGCATCTGGAATCTCTTTTCTGGGTCATCAGTACACAGGCTGTCCCTGGAAAAAGCAGGAGCATGGCCTACATAGAATTCCAGAGAAGAAAAAGCTTTTTGGCCCAATTGTATTGGGCCACTGCATCACGGAACTTGTGTTCCAGTGGTGCAGCATGCTTTATGGCTGTCGCAAATGCTAACATGCCATTCAGCATGGCTCGGCCCCCACTGCAAAGGATGCATGGACCATGTGCAAGTGGCCTACAATGACTTCCCAACAACTCCTGGCATGGTAAGTCAATCTAGGAGTCAGAGGCTAGATGGAATGGGAAGGGGAGGGGGAGAAAACACAGCAGAGACCAGAGTGGAGAGGGCAGTGAATCAAGGCTGGGAAGGAGACTGTATTGGCAGAAAGTTGCGCTGCCAATATCCTACTCCTCTTCCCAGCCTCAATCTGCTTTCCCAGGTCTATTTGGATTTGTAGAAAAATTGCTTGCGCATGTCCAAGTAGACCCAGTGGGGCTTACCTCTTGTCAAGGAAAAAAAATTTCCCTTGCCCAATGCATGCTCAGGTGGTGTGGCTGCATCAGTGGGGGCAGGATTTAGTTAGGATTGGGCTGCCCAAATGCTCCCAGGTGAGACACAGAAGGCCTCATCTTACAGTGTAGGGGATGGCTGAGATATACTCACTAGCTCTGCAGCAGTAGCCTGTCAGTGATCCAACATGGCTATGCTAGCTTCTGTAGGGTAGCTCTGCATGCTCTTGTGCACATTCTGGCCAGAAGAATTGCACCCATCATCTTTTCTAGTATTCGCTAGAAATGAACAAGTGAACTAGTGTTCATTAGTGGTCATTCGGAACAGCTAATATGACATCCGCAACAATCCTACAACCAGCAGAACCGCAGCCCTGATCTTTATAGTCAACATCATAAGAAAAGATCCCAGGTTCTTATTATTCAATTGTACGTATTAACGAAACTCATGTGGCAATAGTGTGTTTGTTTTTTAAAACTGTTTGTATAAATATTAGAGTGAGAGGCAAAGATTGCACTGTAGCCTGTGAAAGCTGTCAGTGATGTGCCAAACTCTAGTACATGACTGAGACAAGGCGTTTTGTTTTTAAAGTCAGTGAGATAAGAACAGCATTAAAAACAAAACTTTAATTTTGCACTTTGAAGATGAGCTGCCAGCCTGATTTCTTTACCCTTAAACTAAAGAGAAAAATAGAAACCAAGCCAAATTGTATTGATGTTTCTCTTTGACCTGTTTTTCTTTGATCTCGTATTATGTTGTATTTAAGTAGCAGCAGTGTAGAGGCATGCTTCATATTAATTGCAGCTTAGGTCTTCTCTGTGAGTGTTCCATAGTTGGCTATACAATTTTTAGCTATTTACGAGTATTAATGAATCTTAAAGTCTTTTATACCATTTTGACACTAGCTTTTATCTTAAATGAAGGAAACTCCAGAGAGACCCTGAGGGTGTAGGAGGGGGATCAATTGCTTTCAGATATACTTTAGAAAGACACATCAAATGAGAGTAATGATGTCAGAATTTATACAGTATAAAACAGCAGAAAAAAGTAAAGGTGAATAACCTGTTCAAACTGGAAAATGAAGACTTGGAGCACAATCCAGTTTATTGCTGTGCTCACAGATCTGCAAGGAGAGTTGGATCCACGCAAGGACCTCTTCTGTTTGCAATGCATTAAGGCACCTTCTGTGAGCACCACTCTTCTTCCACACTGGTAATCTAGGATCAAAGTTGCCCAGGACAAAGGCCCAGGACAAAATGAGTAAGAACTCAGATGGAAATGAGGATTTCCAATGGAATAACTGCATGTTTGGATGCAAAACGCATGTGGGTTTCCTTCCCCATGAGCTTGTTGCTACAGAATATCCAAGTACCTCTTTCCCACCTTTTTATCTGTGAGCCAAGAGCCATGTGGCTGTAAAAGTCACATGGATTTTGATATCCTGTTAGTTTTGATCCTCGGAAGCACCATAGACCAGCTCTCAGCAGAACCCTCCTTCGCCAAAGCTAATTTTCTCCTTGTTTTTGGCTTTAAAACTGCCTCTCCCATTGCTTCTGGTGAGTGGGAGAGACAGCAGTGGAAGTGGCTTTTGCTTGGTCTGCCTACTTGGGAGGAGGAGGAAGTTCACAGCAATTCAATCCCTTTCCCACTGGAGGGAGGAGGGAGGTGAAGTCGGTTTATATTACCCTATATATGCCTACTCAGAAATAAGCTCCATCATGTTCAGTGGGGCTTACTCCTAACAACAACAACAGTATTTATATACCGCTTTTCAACAAAAAGTTCACAAAGCGGTTTACAGAGAAAATCAAATATCTAATGGCATATAGAAAAGTGCATATAGGGTTGCAGCCCTAGTCACAGCAAAGAAGGCCCATAATTTGCCATGCAAATGACTACTTTTATCCCTGCTAATTGGGTAAGAGGCACTTTTTCAAGTGGGTGCTCCTTTTTTTAGCAGGGGGAGAGTAACTGGCTCATCTCACCCCAGCAGTGTCTGTTCTGGTGGCTGTCTGCTGGTATTCATTTGCATCTTTTTAGATTGTGAGCCCTTTTGGGACAGGGAGCCATTTAGTTATTTGATTTTTCTCTGTAAACCACTTTGTGAACTTTTAGTTGAAAAGCGGTATATAAATACTGTTGTTAATAATAATAATAATAATAATAATAATAATAATACATTGGTCTCCATGCTGAAAGTGCCTATGTAAAACTCGTGGCTTCTTTCCATTGAGCAGTTCTACCCCCCCCCCCCCCCCACTGTCTTAAGGCATGGCTGAAGACAGGAAGGTTGAAGACCAGGCTGCTGCGGTCTTTTCTCACTCCTTCTGTTCCAAAGGGCATGGATGGAGGCATGGATGGAGGCTTCTCATCCTCTCTGTCCAAGATTCCAACTGATTTACAGAGCAAGAGAGAGGCATGGCACATTTTTCTCCATAGGCAGGGGAAGGAGTTTTCTAACATAATCATATGTGTGCATATTCAGAAATAACCACAGAAAACAAACTGCATGTGAAGCCTGCTGTTGCTGGCAAGAGCAGGACATTTACTGCCCTCAGAAGACAAACCCTCAGGGGGAAGTTCCTACCTCTTTTGCCTGGCAAGTGGTATTGGATATATGCAGACACAGAAAGTTTGCTGAAGGATGATTGGCAGCATGGAAGGAGGGACTAGTTTGGCTTTTACCATGAAGAAAACCCTGAGTTGCTGTGAACATGTGCTCACAAATCCAATGTGGGTTGAAACTCATAGATGTGACTCACTGATGTTTCCCACAGAATAGCTGCATGTTTCATCTGGGCCTAAATTATGTTGAAATAAGTAGGATCTGGATGTATCATAAGTGCATGATTTAGTGTAGGTGTGCCAACACAAAAGTGAAGGTATGCCTCACTTTTCTCTAGATTGTACATTTTGGCTTTTACCTTCAGAAATAATACTTTGCCTACAGGCATTATGATTTGACCAGGAAGCATTTTTAGGGTAGAAGTATTTGATGTAGCAGTTGACCCAGAAAATACCTTTAAAACCTGTAAATTGGGTGGGAGTGTCTGCAACAGAAAAGCAGCAGGCAGGATAAAGTGTTCAACCCTTCCTTCACTCATCACTTTTCCTCTGCAGGCTGCCCCCCGTCCCAGAAATGAGCCCCCTTAGGGGGAAAAATGACCTGAGTTGCTGGGCCATTTGGGGGGAGAGGAAGGGACATGGACATGCAGGTAGCATCACCTCTCCCCCAGACTGCTCTTTTTTGCTTGAAATCACTCCTGCACCCTTGTTGCTTTACAGCTACTCAGCAGTACCTTGAGGTTGAAGAGATGAGTCTGTGCCAATGCATATAGTTTCACCCTAAGGCAGTGCATTTCTGGACTCTAAAATCTTTGATGGATACACCCAAGTTCTTCACTCAGAAATAATTATGCAAACTGAGCACACCCTTCTATACTGATTTTGTCTCCATCTGATTTTTCTGTTAGTGCAGTATGCTGTTGCTAAAGTTTTAGGCAGAGTCAAATACCAAGATCATGTTACTCCCTCATTGTTTGCCAGTTTGTCTCCAGGTGCAATTCAGGGTGCTGACTGTTACCTTTAAAGCCCTAAACAGCTTAGGACACCTGAAAGTCTTTCTTCATCAGTTTTTACCCTTTCCCTGAGATCATCTTGTGAGGTTCTTTTTCATGTCTTGCTGCTGTCTGAAGTGCAGTTGGCAATAATGCATGAGACTGCCTGTCTCATAGTGGTGAATAGTTTGTGGAACTCACTGCCTCAGGAGATTCGGTTAGACTACAGGTATCAAATATAAGCCCTGTAGCCATATCTGGCCTGCAGAAGCTCTTTATTTGGCCCTTGCGCTTTCCCAGCACCACCGTTAGCTGCTAGCTGCTGACCTGTGCTGAGCTGTCACTGCTGGAAGGTCAGCCCATGTGATAATTGGGCTCTTCCATATCACCTCTGTCATTTGCAACTAATGAGTTTCTAAGCTAGAAAAAAGTGCTTCTTTCTGGTCATGATCTGCTTAATGACATTACTTCCTACTTAATGACATCCGTTCTGGCCCTCAGCAGGCATCATGAATGCTGTTCAGCCCACTGTATGAAACCTGTTTGAACCTCTGGGTTAGACCATCTGTGCTGATGTTCTCATGACAGCTAAAAGCATTTTTATCTCAGCAAACTTTTCATCTGCCTAGTATTTAAGTTCTGCTGGTGTCTCCTCTTATAAATGTTGTTGTCTTGCTGCTGTGTATTTTATTTAGCTGATTTTTTTTTCAAAATCGTTTATTTGCTTCTGTGGTCAGCAGTCACTTTGGGCATTTCCCCTTGGGAATGGAAAGGCCGGACAAACATTTTAATTTATAATATTTCACTGTGGTGTTCAGGCCCATAATCCAAGAGCTGTTTTTTACTCCTTTTACTTTTTTAGAGGTACAACTTGTTTTTGCTAACTATTGATTCCTCTGGTTCTAAGAATGACCTGTGGTGACCAGATATTGAATGACCAGAATATTTCTGAGTCCTGGGCTTTGGACTGCTGTTGAGACCCTTGGGAAGCCTGAACCTGAGGTGGAGAGGCTTTATTTAATGTGGATTAATCATGGTTCCTGGTATATTTTAACCACTGTTATATACTCACAATGTGTAGTCAGAGTGGTAAAAGGTGTGTGGGCTGAGACAGACGCTTGTTCTTTAACTCTATTGAGAAGAGGTAGTATGCTCCCATTCAGCAACTAGCATGGTCACAAATTTCGGTCCAAAGTTAGGGATGGCCTCCCCAATGAGCCTCTAGTTTCTAGTGCTCATGCTTCCATAGTTTCCCTCCAGAGGATCATAGGAAAGGAGTGGCTGCAGATGCTTTTTCTTCTGGGGAAGTGGACTGTTGCTTTTCTCAGCAGCAATAGCCAGCGTTTCTTGCATTTGCTCTACCTTTGTCCCAAACATGTATGACATTTCTTCACGAAGAATTATCTGGTTCTGTTCATGGAACTTCAGAGTTACTTTGGGATAGTTCATGGTAGCATGGAGTTGGGGCAGCAATTTTCAACCAATGTGCTGCGGCACACTGGTGTGCTGCGAATGGTCTCCAGGTGGGAGTTTGGGGGAGGGTCATTTATTAGTGAGGCCATTGAGGGATATGAGCCTCCCACCAGCAGCATGGTGTGCCTTGTTAGTTGTCCAAAAAACTGATGGTGTGCCTTGACAATTTTAGCACCTCATGAGTGCTCATGAGATGAAAAGAGTTGAAAATCACTGGGTTGGGGTTTCTGCAGGGGAGAATTGGTGGTGGGAGGAGAGTAACTACTCCCTGTCTGCAAATTCTCCCATGTAATCTCTCTCTTTTAGACTTTTCTCCCCTCCCTGTCTATTTCCAGACTTGGAACTGGGGAAAAATGATTGGAGGAAGATGGTGTAGGAGTTGATAATTGGCAAGTGAGGGAATTTCCCTGCATGCGTCCTGCTAACTGGGGGCCCAATCCTATCCAACATTCTAACACTGGTGCAACTGCAGTGCAGCCCTGAGATAAGGGAATAAATGTTCCCATATCTTGAGGCAGCCTCTGTGACTGCCTCCCCACCACAGGATGCAGTGCATATTCCATTGGCATGGCTGCATCGGCCCTGGAAAATGGGATAGGATTGGACCCTGAATCATCCTGCAAAACCTACCCAGATATTAGCATCATGAAGCAAATTTGAGATTGGTAACTTCCTCAAAAGAAATAGAAAAGGTCTTCTGTTCATAATTTAAGAATGTGCTTGATTGCAGCAGCAAATAAATTATTAAATAACATATTTCAATTTTTCCAGTTTGTACAGTCAAGGTGGGGCGTAGAAATAATTCAGTAGCAAAGTGTAAGTTATATTTCAGATGTCTAGTTATTTCCTGTATCTACTATGTCTTGATTAATATTAGCACAATTCGTTTTTGACAGCCAGACTTTGTGATACGAGTCCACAGTTTCTTAGTGCAAATGGAACTTTTAAAGTGAATGATGAAGCAACACTGATTTACGATTTAACCACAAAAGAAAAAAGAAAGAGAGGGAAAGTAAACCTTGGGTGTAATCTGTATACAGAAAAGATTTATATGCTTGTTGAATTAATCCCTTGAGTACTTATGTTTTGCAGAATACTCAAGAAAAGAGCATTTGTACATTCCTGTGAAAACACATTGAGTACAGTGGCACCTTGTTGCCAAAATTGGAAGGTTGTTGCCAAGGTGTTAATCAGGATTTCCTGTTGCATGGAAAGCAACCATTAGTTACCTCTTTGTTGTCAGAAGAATGTAGTTTAAAAAGTTAGGCAGTGAAAAAGTCTGTGTTGTCCAAATAGAAAGTAGGAGGTGAATTTTATAGCTGCCTTATTCTGAATCCGATCAGTGGTCAGTTTAGATCAGTGATGTCTGCAGAGGCTGGCATTGGCTCCCCAGGACTTCATATAAGAATTTTTCTCTGTTCGTCATGAGAAATGCCAGGGACTGAACTTCGTGCCTTCTGCAGGCAAAACAGTTGCTCTACCACTGAATCACAAGAATTAGAGGAAACACTGATACTCTTAATAATGTGAGAAAGAAATGGAATATATTTCATGGCAGAGAGCAATGTTAGGTTACTAGATTAAAATAGACCATTAAAAATATTTTATTATAAGGTTTATTTCAACCTTTCTTCCAAAACGTTCGGGGCAGCTTGCATGGTTTTCTTCCACTACCTCATAAGATGGGTTTGGCAGTGTGATGGTAACTGGCTTTGGTCGCTCAGTGAGTTTCATGACTGAAGGGGGAAAGTGAACCTGTTTCTAGTCTGACAAGGTAACCACTACACCACATCAACTCTCAGACACACTAACATGATAACAGCTGTTCCATCCTAGGGAGTTATTTTGCAAGTCGGAGCTCCCTGCTGGCAAGAGTTTTCACTGAAAGAATATTCATTTGCAAGTGCAAATCTGCTCTTTTTGTTGAAATGGACAGTGTTTGTTCAGAGATCCACACATGCATTTAAGCACACATGGATGTCTTGAATGGAGATTTGCTGCATTTGTTTGTTTGTACAATGTTTCTATAGGAAGAATTCCAGATTAGCCAAGTCATGTCTTCTCAGCACTATGTTGTTTGCAGAAGCATTATACTGCTTCTCGTATGGATATTCTCATAATGGTAACATGGGCCACCATTGCTTATAGAGAGGAACTGCGGATGAGGACTATAATTTGGCTTGGATGGTATGATCACTAATAAGTGGTAAGACTTTTCCTCAAATTGGGGAAAGTAATACTACTGCCACATTTTTGGTGTTACGTTTACACAGTGGTTTTCCTCAGACAGTGATTTTAAAAATCCTGCTATTGAACTGGCACTAGTCTTCCTTTAGTACTTTGTTTTTTACTGGAAATCTCCACTCTGTCTCCACTCTAAGCAGGCATAGCCTGTTGAGCAAGCTTGGCCTGATAACTGAATGTACAAGAGCTAACTGAATCTTATTCTAAGGCGGGGTCTCCAAACCCCGACCTGGGGACCAGATGCGGCCCATGGCAAGCCTCTATCCGGCCCGCAGCCAGCCTCTGATCCCCTGAGAGCCTCTGGCCCAGTTGACCAAACACAGCCAGAGTTGTGCTTGTGGGGTGGGGGAATGGGGGTCCATTTAAGTGTGTGCTTTATTTCTTGGTCTGTGTTGGTGCTTGGAGAAGTTCTGAACATTTGAGTCCGTTCATTTATTCATTCATCTAAGTTCCATCTCTGATGTATTTATTTAAATTTTATATTTAATTGTTCTTTCCGACCCTCGACACTGTGCCAGCTATTTGATGCAGCCCTTTGGCTGAAAAGTTTAGAGACCCCTATGCTAAGGGACGATAGCTGCCAGTTTGAAAAGAATATATGTTTTGATACTCTAAATGGAGTTTTCAGGCAATTTGTAATTGCATGCATAGTAATTTATAGAAATCTTATGAATACAGTTGTGCCCTGTATCCATGGGGATTCCGTTTCAGACCCCCCCCCCCCGTGGATAGCTAATCCACAAATACAAGGGAACGCCCCTCCTGGAGGAGAGGGGAGCCGCTTCCCTTGCCTTCAGGAGGTCTTCTGAGCCTCCAAAAGTCGTATGCATCTGCCTGCAGCCTCTGCTGGGCTCAGAATGACTTATAGACTTTTAAAAAGGCGACTCCTTGTTTTGTTCGAAAAAACGGAAGTGATGTTTTTAATGCCTTATTACAGGGGTGCTCACACTTTTTTGGCTCGAGAGCTACTTTGAAACCCAGCAAGGCCCGGAGATCTACCAGAGGTTTTTTTTTACAATGTTCGCGCCATCATAGCATATAACATTTATGTGTACAATGTATGTTGGTGTACCTTGAGCCCCACTGAGTATAACAGGACTTACTCCTGAGTAGACATGCCTAGGATTAGGCTGTGAGGCTGCAATCCTAGCCACACTTACCTGGGAGTAAGCCCCATTGAGTTCAATGGGCCTTACTCCCGGCGTTTCCTCCCAGAGGCACCTGAAGGGGGGGGTCGGCACTCCGCGATCTACTCATTTTGCCTCGCGATCTACCGGTAGATCACGATCCACCTATTGAGCACCCCTGCCTTATTAGGAGACCCAGGAAAGCCACTGAGGGAACCTAAAAAAAATGTATGATAAGTACTTGAATCATGGGTGGTTTTCCTGAAGTGATTTCTGGACGTTTTGTGCAGCCCAGTCCTATCTGTGCATTTTGCCAGTGGACCCCATGGTGTTGCATGTGGGCAATGCGGGCAAGTGCAACAAGTGCTACCTACTCTCTTTCCACCAAGATAAGCTTTGAGTTCTGACCAGGGTTTTTAATTTGTGAGTCACTGGAATATTTATAAACATTGATCATTACTGGAGAGGAAAGGCCAGTTTCCTACAGAGATTTCAGAAAGTGCAGTCTGTGCTTTCCTTGAACTTTGTTCTTTGTTTCTGTTTATCTGATGGAGGGGGTAAATTGGCAAAACTAGTATTTCCCAGAAAATATTCTTGCTTCAGTTTGATACCTTATTCCTGTCTCTATGGCCATAGCAAGTGCTCTAAAATACTATGTAATACTGCCTATCTTTGGCTTTGACTTTGATATATTGATTTATTATTGGTGCCATTCAGGTATAGTCTTTCTACCTAGATTTTTTTACATGGAGGAAATAATTAGGAAGGAACAACTAATCCTTAAAAGCTTACCCCATGAAGGCTGTGATCTGATCATACATATTTGAAAGTAACTTCCTTCAGTTATAGTGTGCTTATAAATAGACATGTTTCCTTCAGAAATGCCAGTATGTAATAAAATACATGATATCTTTTATTTAGCAGGGAAAGACTCTTCTGGGTAACTCTTAGCACATTCCATGAAAGCTGTGGCAGCATCTATTGCTTGCATACAAAACGTACTGTCAATAAATCTTTAATAAAGTCTTACCTGGGCATGCTCCACATATTTGGAAAACATTTTTCTTTGGATCCTGCTCATGCCAAATTAGGAAGAACAGTTATACAGTCACTGTTTGTCCAATACTCCTCACTGTCACCATCTGGGGAATGTGCTGCAATTTGATCTCCCATCTGTAGCACTATAAAAAAAGTTGTTGAGAAGAGGGAAGCAATTCTTAATGATAACTGCTCTTTTTCTGACTCTTTTTCATCTTAGAAATGGCTAATTCTGCAGTCTGATTGAGGGTCATAGTTTAGACACAGTGTAGAACCTTGGGGTGGGACATGAACTAACTGAGGCAGAGAGTAAGTACCCTTCCTTACATGGTATTTGCATGATAGTAGTGGGACCTGGAGAAGTGCCTCTGAGGAATATCTAAAAACATGGGAAAGAAGGTGGCTCTTAAGCTGTAGTTTAGGATTGGTATCTTAGGTCAATCTACGTGCTCCTTGCTTTAATGTGGAAATATTTATTTATTTATTTGGGTAATTTCTATCCTGTCTTCTCTCCTCCAATAAGGTTCAAGACACTGTACAATATTGTAAAAAAAAAACCACAAAAAACACCAGTAAAATGTAAAATAAGAGTGAAATACAAAGTGCAATGATTGTAAAATAATCATAAAGAACATTGCAATAAAAATACTAAAACAAAATACAGAATAAAACTGCTCTTTTTCTGAGATAGATTCTTTATCATCTCAGGAATGTCTCAATCAACTGCCTCTATAAAGACAATCGATAGAAGCAGATAGACAGTGTTGTATATTTTGTAAATAGGTATTTTCAGGTAATTACCCAAAGGTATTTCAATATGGAAATCACTTTGTGATGTGCTAGTCAATTGCAAAGTGACCATCCTTCACAAATGTATTTACCCTTCCTACAACTTAACAATTCATCATTTTAAAGTGATAAACCTTGCATGTCTAGACTCTAATATTATAAGGAGCCTCTGCTGGTAAATCTTTTTAGCTTATTATGTAAAAGGTAGTTTCAAAAGAAATACTCTCATAATCTGACTGTTGTCCTGTCAAACATTGTCTGAAACTACATTTTAAATTGGTTCAGCTGCTAGAAGTTGATTGGGCTTGCAGCACTACGGAGACTAAGGGCCCCATCCTAATAGCCCTCAGCGCCAGCACTGAGCTCCAGCACTAGCACTGGGGGTCATAGTCATGCTGTAAAGCATGTTTACCGCACCCTCTGTGCAAGGAGCATCAGCGCCGGGCTCAGGGAAGCTTAGGAAGAGCTCCATGTGGCGGTAAGGTCTGTTGGGTATGGGGGAGATGTTGCAGGGTGAGTGGAAGACGGGGGGAGGAACCAGGGCAGGAGGAGGATGGGTCAGAGACCTGCTCTGCCAGATCCTATCCTCCATGTTGGGCTTCAAAGCCCAATCCTAACACCCCCCAGCCCCAGTCCGGGGCATTTGCACCCCTTCCCCCCCTGCCAATGCTTCAGGGATTAGGCTATAACCCCTTTCCCAATTTCTGGAATCCTTGTTTTAAAAAAAAGGAAACTTCAGCTAATGGAAGGTACATGCTATACTCCTATCCAGCAGTGGCGGGCTTCCCCCTCCCTGCTCATGGAGCAAAGGTTTACAAAGCTGCTCCCTATCTCCAAAATGCAACAGAGCCTCGTGCGACCTCTAGACCGACTGGGGAAGCATTCTGAAGCTTCCCTGCAGTCTTAAACTGCACTTCCAGTTTCCTGGAACTCCCAAAGCAGTTTCCCAACTGCTTTGGGAGCCTCTCTGAGGCTTTCTGCACGGACCTAGAGATGTGCAGACTCAGCATTCGGGGCATTTGTCCCGTTCTCCCTGCACTGGGTTTGTTGCTGCTATCCAGGATCAGTGTCCCTGTTTTGGAGGAAGGTTTATGAAAGTGAAGATGTATGTTTTTATAATCAGAAATTAAGATGGTAGTGCTGGCTTCTGTTACTACCCATGCAGTCCTACATATTGAAGTTAGAATTTTTATACTTTATTTTTTCCCCCTAATGGCTATGTTTTTTGAAGTTTTCCAAGCTCCCTGTGTGTACTCAATAAGAACATTTTCCAGTAATCAGATGTTTGAAGTGGGTGGTAAATCTGCACGTTCCAAAAGAAAACAACAACAGCAACAAAACAATTACCAGTGCGTCTGATTGGTGATGTTACTGCCTTTGAGAGAAGTGGATAAAGGAATGGATGTAAGGATTTAATGCCTATACACATTAGGGATCCTAGACTGTTCTCAAAATCTGCCCTCCTCAATTCTACCCCTGCAAGGCTCTTTCTCCTTTGGGGAAATTAGAAGCCAGCTATGGAAAGTTGGTAGCTAATGGAGGACAGGTCAGGGAAATTAGCTTGTGGAAATGCACAACAACTGGGTAGAAGGAAAAACTCCAAATCCCTATGCGTGAGCTATTTCCCACGACAGGCGTGTAACTGTCAAGTGACATCTTACTTGACCTGACTTTCTGCTGGCAGCACAGTACAAAAAGGATGAGATGGGTTAATCTGTGTCTGTGGACATTAAAGATCTGAAGGATCATTTTCAGAGTAAGGAACTGGATTAGATTGCCTTTGACTCCTTCTGCTCATTCAAAACTAAAAATTTTATTATTCTGTGATTTTAAGGATGAATCATACACCCATGGTGTGCCTGGGCTGAGACCCTATTCCATCCTGCATCTGACTATCCTATCCCATTTAATAATTAACGAATACTTTGAGAGGTTTCAAGCTACTGCCATTTTACAATGCCAAATCATGAAGAGATAAGAGATAAAATCATGAAAAATCATTTTCAGGAGATAATTTTGCATGTCTCTGCTGATAAAAATCCTTTTTTTCTTTATTACTGGAAGTTTAGAGATAGCCCATCCTTATATTCCCAATAGTTACTAGCCCATACGCACATCTACCCACATATCTCTATATTAGTCATTTGTCACTGACAGGCTGTGAAACAAAAAAATAAAGATGCATTTGGTTCTAATTTATATAAGGTTCCTTCCTTGGTTACTTGGATGTTCTGAAACTGATGTTCAACAGGTGGTTGGACAAGTAACCATTTGTGGGCACAATTCTGAAGTGCCTTTGGGTTGATGCAAGTCCTTTGCGCTGGCCTGGGAGTGTCGCAAAAGTGCCATCAAGCACTTTTGCACCACTCTGAGGGGAGTTAGGCCATTGCGCAGGCATGCACTTGTGAACCCTGGGCTCGGAAAGTATGCGTTGACTAAGCTCATCCATTACAGGCGTCTGGGGGGGTTGTTGGGGGGGGGAGGCAGTGGGAAGGAGGTTTTTTCGGGGCAGGTGGTGGGCATTCCTGGGGGCGTTCCCAGTGGGGAGCTGGAGTCGGGGTCAGGATCCAGTAGTTGCCAGATCCTGCTCCTGTTCCTAGGCAGCCCAGGGCAGTCCCAGGCTGCTTGGATTTACGCCACCTTCTCAGGTGGCACAGATCTGAGTAGACCTATTGGGGCTGCTGTGGCTCTCCTCAGGGTAAGGGAAAAAGTTTCCTCTTGCCTCAGGACAAGCATTAGACAGCCCGAAACTTGCGCTGAATTAGTGTAGGCCCACTGGCCTGCCTGTTCCAGTGCAAGTTAGGATTGTGCTGCCCAAGTCTGAGCTTTTAGTCACCACCTGCATAAGAGGAAAATGGTGGTCATGCTAGGAGATGAAGATAAAAATGCCAAATATTGAACTGAAGACCTTGCATATGCAAATCAGATGCTCAACCACTGAACCACATACTCTCCCCTAGTGCTTCCTTCTGGTTCTGACATTTCCTTCTACATATCCAAAAGGGTCCCACTGACCTGCTCTTTGTCTCTCTGCTGCTGATTTCTGTTGCATGTTGAAAGTTTGTGTGGTAGAATGGGAGCTTCAGTTTCGGGGGAATTAAATTTTTTGTGCAGAAAATTTGAAAGCAGCAATGAGGAATACATAGATTTATGACAAAGAATAACAGTTTTAAATCTGAAGAGGATAAACATCGATGAAGGGTTTGTAAGTACATATGTTGTTCTCATTACTGCTTCGTCATAAAAAACAATTTTATGAACTTTAGGAAACCATTCAAGTGATTACAGTTTTAATTTTCTTTTACCTTTTTTTTTTTTTAAAGAACAAGGATCTGTTTCTTCATGATGAAGTTACATCCTCTGTTTCACAACTTGCAACAAAGGTACATGTTTAATCTTTAGATCTGCATTTACATTTGTTTCATGTAGTGTCTTTTCTGCATATTTTCAATTCTCAACTTTTTGTTCAGGATAGGTTGACAAGCAGCATTATTAGTTTTGTTGCATGTTTGTGCTTTGTGTTTTCAGATCATTAAAAATATGGACAATATGAATATAGTAATGTTGCAACAATATTTGCTAATACATTTTATAATGGAAGATATACAACGTTAGCAGATTTGCTTTCTGTTTATCCTTCGGATATTCATTCAAATGCTCTGAAGCATGGCGTGGAGACAGTGGATAAAGAGACATTTCTCTCTACCTCCCTCTCATAACACTACAACTTGGAGTCATACAATGAAATTGATTGGGAGTAGAATGAGGGCAGACAAAAGAAAGCCAAGTCACAATTAAATTGGGCACCTTATGATAAAATGATGATATACACAGACTGATGCCACAAGCTGTGATTATGACCATTACTTTGAATGATTTTAATTAAATTTTTACCTGGCTCACAGGTGTACACATTTGGTCCCTGTTGCATATATGCAATGTTGGGCAGAAATGGCTAAAAAAGGGAATTGGGCAAAGTCATGGAGAAGTCTGGTAGTGACCATCAAACACAGTGACGGCTCAGTGGAGAGCCAGCTGCAGAGAAGCAGCAGTTGGACAGGTCTGACTTCTTATGTCTTGCTTGTGGTCAGTGGAATCAAGTTGACTACTATGGGAAGTAGTATGCTGAAAAAGATGGGCCTCTGGTCTGACACAACAGGACTCTTCTTGTGTTATAATTGTTATCCTTTGCACTGAAAGAGGCAAGACTGATGTAGGCAAAAATGTATGTTGTTTTGTAGACAAAAGATTGATTCTTAACTGTGGTGATCTAACAAGTATGCGTTTTGGAATGGACATTGCAATACCTACACAAGTTTTAGCATTATGGAAGTGTGAGAGAAATGTTTTGCTGGCATAGCAAGCAGATATGCAAGTGTTTCTAATCAGTGTGGCATTGGAATAGAATACATACTGTAAAATTGAATTAAATTTGCATATGCAAGTAAAATCTGGCTTTTTCAGATGCTAAATGTTACAATGTGAATAATTTCTTTAACTTTTATTTTCACTTTCTACTTTTATTTCTTGGCAAGATTAGAAATGAGTGAATTGCAATGCAACCTTGCTCCCCAATCATGAATCACCAGCTGGTGTCTTCTTACTGCCTTAATTATAACACTTGCTGCCTGAAAGTACCAAAATAATTAACATCGTAGAGTGGGATTATATAACAAGGTTCCTATAACAATGTAACTCTTATATTATGTATCATTTTATGAGCATAGCTGCCACCATGCATTTCTTTTTTTTTCTGAGTAACCCCGTCCCACAGTTTCCCTAAATGGGGCATCAGCACTGGTTCCCACACTAGGCTGTGGTCCAGAGGTTCACATACTGTTTGCATTCACACCAGCATATGGTTGAGCCATACCCTTTTCAGCAGTAGCTCCCACTAACACCTACTTAGCATACACTCATCTTTTAAAACTCTCTTAAGGGCGCAATCAAATCTTGAGTTCGGCTGGCCCAAGTCCCTTGGCCCGGCCTTGGAGGGTCGCAGATGTGCCGTAAAGCACATTTGCGCCTCCGTGGGAAGAAGCCAGGCTGGCGCTCCCAGAAGTGCCAGCCTGCGGAGGCGCTCTTGGAGAGTTGATGCAAGGGTGACAGGTAGGCGTGGGGGAGGCGGGGAGGGGGAGCGAGGGAGGCATTCCTGGGCAGGGGGAGGGAGAGCAATGGGTGGCCCTGGGGGTGGTCACACAGGGAGCTGGAGGCGGGGCTGGGATCCGGCAGTTATGCCGGATCCGAACCCCGTCCCCAGAGAGAACGGAGCGGCTTCAAGCTGCTCCGCTCTCCTCGGACTTGCACCACCTCAGGAGCTAGTGCAAGTCCAAGAAGACCCATTGGGACCAGCAGCCCTTACCCAGGAGTACGGGGAAAAGTTTTTAGCATTGGGACCCACTTTTTGAAACAGCACTCTATTGGAACCCACCTAGCTTTACAAGAGTAAAAAAAGTTTCACTTCACCAGATGCTCAAGCCTCTGTTGTCAACCTTTTTACTATAGTGAAGGAGGATGTTTTTGGAGCATTTGTTGAGCTCCATGTCCATAAGATTGGGACCATTCTGGCAGCCTTGCATTCCCCCTTCACCTGGCCTTTGATAAGAGCCAAGAGATTGTTGCTTACTTACAAGTAAACTTACACATGTGCTCAGCTTTCCTTTCCATAGGGTTTAATACATTTTCTTTCTGAGCTATCAGCTGGTCAGTTTCCTGATCCACCAAAAATGGGGTCATGATCCACAGGTGGGTTCTGACCCACAGTTTGGGAACCAGAGGAACAGTGCGTTACATCTGCTCTTGTTCAGAAGTTAGAATTAGACTTTTTAGGATGTATGTATCCCATTATGATTCTTAATTCTTTTTCTCCAGAGGAAAACAAGGCAGGAAAAATAACAATTTTTACCAGTTCATTATCCAAGGGAATATCTTGAGGGTACAATGTAGTCATTTCCAGCATTCTCAAACCTTGTGAATTGTGAGCAGTCCCTTCTTTTTGGAGCGTCTTTCTTACGTACACACAATGCCAGTCATACAGACATGTACCAAGGGTGATTTTGACAGATGCATGCAAACGAATGTGAATGTTGTAGTGTGCTGAAGTAGTGTACTACAAGCCGTGGTAAAAGACACACGTGTCCTTAAAGACAATTCATGAGATATGCATTCTGTGCATGAGACTATTTGAACTCAGTAACTGTGTTCGAATCTTATTCTTATTGAATGAAACATAGTATATTTCTCCAGCCCATGTCATTTGCCTTTTGTAGAAAAAAGCTATTTGGCTGTGGGAGGGGGCCACTTGTGTGCCTTGCAGGGAACTAGATCACTTCCTGAGAAGAAAAGAGCTTCCACAGAATCTCTAGAAGGCTGCAAAGCAGTGTTTGAGCTAATCAAAAACACTGTAAGTCAAGTTTGGTTACATGCTCAAATTGTGAAAGGTGATTGAATTAACTTAATAAGCAGAAGGTGCCATCCAAGCTGGACCCCATGTTGAATACATACTATAAGGCTCAGGTTTTGAATAAGCTAGGGATTTTTCATTAGAAAATGTTTTATTGTAGGATGGGATCAAGGTGGTTTGAAGCCCAGTGAGAATAAGGGAATGATAGGACATTTGATACAGTGGCTATCTGCTACGGCCTAGTTGCCTTGCTGTAAATAAAATAGGGTATGTGAATCTTGTGTTGACAGTTGTCCCCCAGCCAATAGGTAATACTGTCTCACCAATAACAAGTATGCAAACCTGTTTTTTCCCCCTATTTTTGTTACTCCTTTCTCTTTTTATTTTTTTTTACAAAATTGTTTTATCGGCCCTTTCAGTATGTTGCAGCCCAATCCTATGTAGGTCTACTTAGAAGTAAGACCATTGTTTTCAGTGGGGCCTACTCCGAGGAGAGTGTATGTAGGATTGTAGCCAAAGTACACTATTCTGTTTCTGTGTTTTCTTTCAGTAATATACAACACTGGAAAAAATCTGACACTTTGTTGTGGTTCGCAGCGTGGTAGTATTAGCCTAGATCTATGTCTACAAGTTAATACTTTCTGTATTTTCTCTCCAAACTGGTATTGTGGAAAGCAATGTGTATTTCATCAGACATGACACTCCCCTGTGGAATAAGATAATCTGCATGCCTAGTTACCTATGGGGGGGAGAATGAGAGTAGGAATTACCATAGAGCAGCCACTTTCAACCACTGTGCCGTGGCACACTAGTGTGCCTCGAGTGGTCCACAGGTGTGCCATCGGAATTTGGGGGAAGATCATTTATTAGTAGTGTGCTCCGAGATGAAAAAGGTTGAAAATCACTGCCATAGTGGATAGTATGGTAGACTGAGGATAAAAGAGTAACAGCCATGGAACACAGGAAAGATGTTTTCTAATGACAAGTAAGTGGAACAGCAGCTCCGGATTCAGAAGAGGATGATCACTATTGTAGCATTTGGGGATCTATAAATCCTAAGTATGCTGGTAAGGATCTTTATATTTAGGTATAAAACTTGAATCACAGACTGAAAATGGTTCTTTGTAACCAAATTTCTCTGTCATATGTTGTTCCAATTTAAACGCTCCAGAGGTTTTTAAAGCATTTTTCCCCTTGTACTGCAGTTCTACTAAAAAGCCTTTCATCCTTAAGGAGCAATTACCTGAGGTGAACTAGTCAGTTGGAATATCCACTAAGGGGACAAATAGACACAAAGCCATAATTCAAACAGCTGGGGGGGGGGGAATGAAGGCACAGGTGTTGTTCAGTTGACACAGTCACATGACTGGACCAGCTGGGGGCAGAGCAGTGTTGGGATGATGAGGGAGCTGATATCCAACCAACTTCCATATTGGCAAAGTACTATCAGAATAGGTCTAGACCAACCCCACTCGAAAGAGAAAGCACCACACTTCTATGAAACAATAATTTTCCATGGACTCCAGGGGCAGGTGCAGGCATGTCATGATTCAGAAACTGTCTTTATTCCATTTGCAGAGGTGCAAGTCTTTTTCTTCACTGCTACTAAATTTTGTTATCTCAGTTTGGTGTCAAGGGAAATTTCACTGGTTGGACTACTGCATTGTTATTCCTGAGCCAACTCTTGTTAAAATAGAAATTCTAAGGAAGTCTCTTGGTAATTGCGGCTCTTTCATTTCTGTGTAGTATGTGATCCTCTTACTGTAAGTGTTTGCATTATTATTTATTTAATCTTGATGCTTATAGTTCTCAGATACAATATTGTAATAGTTGGTTCACGTTTAACTTGTGTGCACTGTTGAAGGTTGGGAAGGACATTCCCATACATTACCTAAAGAACAGGCTCATTGTTTTCAGGAAAGCTGTGCCTAATCTAGCCAAACCTAAACATATTTTAGCATGGAAGTAGTGAGGGTAAAATTCCTTTTTTTGCACCCCTGGATAACCTTAGTATGAGTGATGTTTATGTCTATATGGCTTCTATGAAACCCCTCATTGATCATTGTCCAGGCTTAGTGAAGAAATTGGTTGGTTCTTGTTGGTGAACCTGTTGATTTCTGGTTTGAAATACAGTATGGTTCCACTTTTAATACGTGAACAAGTATTAGAACAGGCGCACACACGCGCGCGCACACACACAGGTATTTATATACCGCCTTTCTTTGGTCGTCAGATTTCTCCTCAGACTTTAATCCAAGGCGGTTTACATAGGCAGGCTGTTCTAAACCCCCGTAGGGATTTTTACAATTGAATAGTTCTAGTCTTTTATAGAACTCCTTGTTCCAGCTGGATTCCTTCCTGGTCTGGCCTCTCTCTGGCCCTTTGCCTCCCATGCTGCACTTGACGGCAACTCCTCT
This sequence comes from Tiliqua scincoides, assembly GCF_035046505.1. NCBI lineage: Eukaryota > Metazoa > Chordata > Lepidosauria > Squamata > Scincidae > Tiliqua > Tiliqua scincoides. The sequence goes on along the minus strand of NC_089821.1, from coordinate 166,449,681 downwards.
CTGCCACCTAGGGTCAGCTCATCAGTATATCGTCAGTTCTCGGGTACTTCTGGTTGTTTCGAACTGGCAGCCTCAGATCTTCAGGCATACAAGGCAGCAGCTCTACCAACTGAGCCAGACCTCCTGCCATAGCAGAGGCATGTTTCTGTTAAGCACTTTGAACTGCCATTTATTTCAACAGGAGAGAAATAAGCATGGCTTAATTCTCTATTGCCATAAAGCGGATTCAAAGATGTTTATCTTTGGTTTGATCTGTGTTCTATGAGTTTTTATATTCATACATTGATGAATCTAGAATAACTACCATGCAGTCACTAGAGTAGAAAAATCCACCCATTAGAGTGCATGCAGGCATGGGGGGGGGGAGCTACTATTTGCTTCTCTTTTAACTACTGTGATTGTGAGATTGATTAAAGAATGTTAAGAGGCAACCATTTGAATAAATACCATCTGGGGTTTCTAGCAATGGCACTGAAAAGCTAGGGCTTATAATGGAGATTGGTTTTTTTTGAAATGGAGAACGGAGATGGAAATGAGCATTGTGGAAGCTATATTCCACAAAGCAAGTTAATAGAAAAGGCAAAAGTTTCAGTTTATCAAAACTGGAAGAGAAAAGGAGCAGGAATAACATTCATATAGAAATGGAAATTATTTCTTCGCAATGCATTATTAATGCATGGAAGATGTGTTGCTGGCCACTGGCCTTTAAATGGGTTTCAACAAATTCTTGGAGAAAAGGCTAATAGTCATAATAACCAAATGAAATTTTCAGGTTCAGAGATATTATTATACAGTTTTTTGGCCACTGTATATACAGTAGATTAACACAACTGACACCTGCTCTGCTTGCAGTCTAATAGTCATAATACAATTGGGGAGAGGATAGGGAGAGAAAAGGAAAGTCAAATAAATTCAGGTACCAACATTTTCATTTGACTTAATAACCACTAAGGGAGAAAGTTCTGAGATTGAGGGAGCCAAATACCAGCTAGTCCATGTGTTACAGCATGTTATTTTTTAAAATCCTAGGATACTGAGCGCTCAGCATTTGATTGTGCCTTACACTGACTAATAGCCCAATCTTGAAACTGTCAGCTTCGCAGGGTACAGTGGTACCAAAATGGCATCACTGAGGCCACTGGAGGTCTCCTTGGGGGAAGGGACTGTTGTCTTCTTCCCCCTCAAGTCTTCACTGGCTATTTTTCTGGCGCAGACTTGAGAGGCTCTGTGTTGTACCTTTCAGCAGAGCTCTGTCAGTCCCACCCCCTCCTGCCCTTGTTCCTCCCCCTCCCCCAGAGGCTGCACCACCACCAGCGGTCTCACTGACCCCTGGTGACAGCACATCTTCCTCCTGCAGGCACTGGGCCCAGCATCTGACTGTTGTGGGCCTGGTGCCAGCGCTCCCTACTTCCCGGGTACTGTAAATGTGCTTTACAGCACCCAGTACTGGCACTAGGGCTCAGTACTGATACTGTGAGAGTTCAGGGTTGGGCCTTAAGGGTGTTAGTCCACCTAGTCCAGTGTTGCCTTACAAGCCTTACAAGCTGCTGTGCTAAGTTTGACGGTAGCTCTACTACCTCAGATTCTTTAACTAGAGGTGCTGGAGACTTTTTGTGTATACAAAACGTGTTCCGCTGGCCTCTTCTCTCTAGTGACATGGGTTGAGATACTTAACAGAACTGAAATAAGAAATATTTGAAATAGGTTCTTAACCATTGTTATTTCCCTAAAAAGTCTTTTATCTGTTCTTTGGATAACATATTAAGCAGCTGTACAAGGAAAATATAGTACATCAGTGAGACAGTATAACATGTCTTTCCATGTTGATCCAGCTCCCCCCCAAGCCTTCAATTATTAACTGCAAAATTGGCATTTCTTAAGCCTAAGAAGCACCTTTGGACACTTGGACATTGCTAACTGCTAACTGGGTAAGAGGTACTTTTTCAAGTGGCTGCTCTTTTATTTAGCAGGGCGAGAGTAACTGCTTCTCCTCACCCCAGCAGTATCTTTTCCTAGTGGCTGTCTTCTAGTGTTCTTTTATCTTATCTTTTTAGACCGTGAGCCCTTTTAGGATAGGGAGCCATTAGTTACTTGATGTTCTCTGTAAACCGCTTTGTGAACTTTTTGTTGAAAATCAGTATATAAATACTGTTAATCATAATAATATAATAAAAAATCTGTGTATTTTTCAGTATCACTAAAAATCACACATTCAAACGGTTCTGCCTAAGATTTCTCACATCCCAATCCTAATTAAAACCCTGTATGGCAAGGCAACCCTGCAGGGAGAGTTTTAGCTGGTGAAGGTCTTTTTAGGGTAAGGACACATTTGTTTCCTTGCCCCTGGGTAAGCCCAGCAGCTGGAACTGGTCAGCTTGGATCTATGCCAGCTACATCACTGGTGCAAGTCCTTGTTGATCCATGCAGGCTGATCAGGCCTGGAAAGGGGGTTTGGATATTGCCAGTACTGCTGATCCTGTCCCCCTCCTGGGCCTGATCCACTCACTCCCTGCCCCCATTGCCACCCTATTCTGTCCTTCCCCCTTCATGTTCAACTCCCCCCCCCCACACACACACTGGACGTATCTGGTCTGGTGGGTCTCCAGATGACCACCAGTTCATGTGGAAAGGTTCCTGCCTGCCTGGTCACAAAGTGCTTTACAGTGCTTTTGTTACATGCTAGCAGGTGCTGAGTTTAGTTAAGATTAGGCCATCAGTGTGTTCATTGATGCTACCTTTTTGTGCATATTTCAATAACACTGATTCATGTTCTCACAATAGTTTTGGTATTAAGAACACCCCATAGAAATTTGGTTACAGCTCATAGAGCTGATGATGTTGTGGCAACACAGTGAACTACACTGTCTCATAGGAGTTGCATTTTGAAACTTTTTTTCTTATCATTTAAGATGCTATCTCTGCTGAAATATTCATGGCCTCTATCTGTCATTCTTGATTTCCCAAATGTTCCTCCTCCCGTGTTGCCTTCCGAGTCTTGCTGCAATGTGTGTGATCTTTCACCTCTACGTATAATGTTCTGAACATCACTTCTGCTTCCCTTCCTTACGGCTGAGCAAATGCACACACTTCCATTTTGCTTTTTGTGGAGGTTTGTGAGATGTAATCTGCCTAGCCTTTCTTTTCATTTGACATAAAAAAGATTTTAACCCTCATCTGTTTTCCTTTAACAGTGGCATATAGGTATGCATGTGCCTTGTTTCATGAATTCTGTTTGTTAAATGACAGTTACTTGATGGCAGATTACTGAAGTTACTATAGGGCGAGAAATTTTTCCTAGTTAGTGAAGCTTAGATCATCACCTTGCCTTATCTTTGAGGTTGCTCAGGGGACAGGGCTAGCAACTCCAGAGAAAGACTGTGGTGTGTGGGCAGGAGACTAGGAGCAGACTGAGGGAACTGTTACTTACTCTTCAGTTGCTCCTCATGGCTTTGTCGAGGCAGGAGCCTTCTTCTGAGCTCCCTGCCTTGGGCTTGTAGTAGATCTCACATACAACCAAGCCTGAAGTACTGTACTCAAGGTAATCCCTTGAGTGAGTCAGTATTGTTAGCTAGAAATGTAATGTTCGGTATATCTTTTTATACTGCAGTTCTTTAAAATTCATTCTGCTCTACCAAAACTCCAGAGTGTAATGGAGAAGGTGAAATGGATACTGTGATTCACTCATTTCATGGCACACTGACAAGTCACTAAAATGGTCAAGGCACATTATCAGTTTTTAATCTGCATGGAATAGCACACCCAATCCAAACAGCAGCTGACTGAAGAATGACACTGGTTCTGCCCTCCCTCAAACTCCCGTCACATCTTCTCTCCTTTGTGCCCCACTGCCCGGAGAGAGATGGGTATCCAGGGGTCCCATTATTTACCCCCTTTGCTGGCCATCCAGGTCACCTCATCCTCCTGTGCTAATATGTGAGGTTCAAAGCAGCTGGTTCTGGCCCTTCATGGGCTGGTTGGGCTGCTTCTTCTACTTGTGCTCCTGTGCAAGGCTCCAGGCAGCTGCTTTTCACTGGCTGTTTAAGCTGCTTGACCCCCCCCCCCACGCCACTTCACAAGGCTCATGGATGTCTCCTCTGGCCCCGTTTGTCAGTGCTGATGGGGTCTCACATCCCCAGTGGTCCTATTAATAAAAGACTCCAAAACTCCTGTGACACACCTGCAGACCATTCACAGCACAGTGGTTGAAAATCGCTGACAGTGAGAAAGGGGATGCAATGAGCCAAAAAGTTGGGGGCTCCACACAAAGTGTTACTATTGTATAGTGCACCAGGTGCACTATCACATAAGCCATGACATAGTTCCATCATACCTTTTATTAACATGCAACCAATTAAACAGATTTTTCTCAACGAAAGATGACGTGGGCTACTTAACAGCCCAGTCCTGACTAAATGCCACCCGCAGGCACAGCGGCACTGGCACAGGTTCTGATGCATCCTGCAAGCAGCCAGAGACCATGTGAGAGTGAAGAGGGAATTAAAACAATGTAACTTACCCTCCTCTGCTCTCGCATGGTCCTCAACAGGTCTACTTGTACCTGCACCATCTATTAGCTGGCAAAAATTCAAGCAGAGGCAGGGGGCATGACAGGAACAAAACAGGGGTTAGGATATTGGTGGAGCTCTCCCTGCTGAGTCCCACCCTCGAAACACACTCCTCCTCTGTCTATCCCCACCTTATTCCGCCTTTTCCCAACCCCATTCTGCCCACCCACCCCAACCCTGCCAGCAGCTTACCTGTACCAGCAGGTATGGTGGGGTCTGGTGTTCTTCCCACTCTGACACCTCTTGCAGCAGTGCGTGGAAATGGCTGCCAGCATCGCACTGTGCACAACACAGTCTGCCATTTTATGGGAAGGGAAACTCTTTCCTATGCTACAAACACCACAACACCAGCTCTGAAATACAGACTACCTTTTGGTTATTACTTGGGGTGATTTTACTTGCAAACCCCTAGAGCAGTGATTTTCAAGTACTGTGCTGCGAATGGTCTGCAGGTATGCCAAGGGAGTTGGGGAAGTGTCATTTATTAGTAGGGCCATTGGGGGATATAAGCCACCCACTGGCAGGGTAGTGTCAATTGTCAAAAAAAATGATGGTGTGCCTTGACAATTTTAGTGCCTTGACAGTGTGCTGTGAATGAAAAAGGTTGTAAATCGCTGCCCTAGAGAACAAAAAGAGTGCAACCAATTCTAAATCCAGTATTCACTAGTGCAGAAGGTCTTTGGCTGCATCACTGTGCACACTTACCTGGGAGTAAACTCAATTGACTACAGTGGGACTTGCTTCTAAGTAGACACCCATAGGCTTGGACTGTTAGCCATGCAAGCCACAGATACTTAAAAAACGTATGTGATTTTTCCATGAGTTACCTGTCAGCAGTTTGCCTTGCATTCTAGTAGAGTAAAAGACTGTAGCCAGGGTTTAACAGAGAGATCACATGATATTAAATCTACCATTTGGAGTATAAATAAAATTATAATTGCATATCCTCCTCAAAGCTTTCATATTTTACATACATTAATTTAAATATTTTTATTTTTTTTAGGTTCAAGGTGCAGGTTTTCGGGGTTGGAAAGAAGTAACATCCATATTCAGTAAGGATGATGAACAGCAATTACTAACAGGATGTAAATCTCCAAAATCTAAGGGGTATGTAGTGGAGTGGTAAATGACATATATGTGAGACAAGGTTGCTAGTTGTGTTAAATCCAGAACTGGAATAATTAGGTTGAGGAAAAACAATCCATTGAAATTCGATAGGGTGAAACAGTTCTTACATTTTAATTCTTATATGTTTGCATGGTCCTCAGATTTAAAGGTCCTGCTGAACCTGCATGGGGTAGGAAGAACATTTATTGTATGCAATTAACTAGAGTGCCATTAAAAAAGGAATATATATATAATTGTAACTGACTGCCAGCACAATTTAAGCTCCTCACACCTCTGATCACAAATGCTACATGCACTGCTTGAAATCAAATGCCCACTGAAGTAATTGATGTTCAGAAAACAACATATTTATAAAAATGAGAAGAGGAAGGGGTTGAGAACTTCCTACTTCCCTTAAACCAGTGGTTTTCAATCTTTTTCATCTCACGGCACACTGACAAGGCACTAGAATTGTCAAGGCACACCATCAGTCTTTTGAAAATTGACAAGGCACACCATGTTGCTTGTGGGGTGGGGGTTCATATCCTTCAATGACCCTGTTAATAAAGGATATTTATTAAATAAATTTGCCGAACTCCCACAGCACACCTGTGGACCACTCGTGGCACACCAGTGTGCCATAGCACACTGGTTGAAAATCATTGCCCTAAACAGATTGCCAGTATTGCTCTGACTAAACTGATTAGTGTTGTATGCAGATTGGGGTCCAAGGACAGCTTGTCTGTTTTTAATACACTATTCCAATTAATGTTGTATTTGTTTATTCTGTGTTTAGCCACTTTAAAGGCTAGAAAAAGGATGATAAAATAGTATTTAAACAAATAATATGAACATAGCAAACATGGAACTGCTATATGAGCACACTGGCCAGTCAAGCTGCTCTGGTCTTTATCTGTCTAAGTAAATATATCAAATTAGTGTCCCAATAAAAGCAACTCTTTTTTTTGTTCTCTAGAACAAGCTTAAAATTAAAAGAGGATGTGAAGTTGGAAAAGAAAGCTGGATTTTGGGATAGTTTGGTGATAAAACAGAACATCCAGTCCAGGAAGCCAGATGAGATTGAAGGATGGGAGCCCCCACAGATTCCTGCCAGTGACCACCACCTCACCGATGCAGGAAATACTTTATGTGATTATCCATCTTGGTCAGGTTGGGAAGATGAAACCAAAGGCTCTACAAAGTACACAAACCTGGCAAGCTCAGGAAATAGTTCAAGGTGGAGTATTAAATCTGCTGGAAGGTTGGTTAGCATTCGGCGGCAGAGCAAAGGTAACCTTACAGATAACTGGGAAGAACTAGAATGATACAGAGAATGTGAAATGTTCACTGAATTACGATAGGCTATGTGATTGATGTATATCTTCAAACCAAAATCAAATCTTGCATTAATATTGAAAATTAATATTGCACCTTTTTACAGACAATTTTATTCAAATAGTGCAATAGTTTGCTTACCTTCTTGTCCGTTTCTTAGTACTTCCTTCGTTTTTCTCACTGAACAAAGTCCAGCACCTACTTTGTGCCTGTATTTCACACATTCATACTGTATAGGATCTTGGTTTGCTCTTTTAAAAAAAGAAAACACTTTAAAGAATGTATACACTGGTTAACTATTTTACTGCCTTATGTAAGAACTTCACTAGTTTGAGGTTCTGGAGTTCCTGCTGTTTCAATATCATATGTTTGTCTTTTGAACACTGTGTTGTTATGTAATGATGCCAGTCTGCAGCTTGTCATTGCATTGTTTCAGCTTATTGCATTGCTTTCCTTGTCCTTAGCATGAACATATGATTCTCAGGCTGAAGCATCAGAGATCCTGCAATTCCCCAAAGTTCTGAATAGTACGGATGAGAACCTCACACTCACACACTGTGCTTCCCTTCTGAAACTTTCAGAGATGAGTAAAATAAGACTTCCATATATCCAAACTTTGCTTTGCATGAATGGAAGGTCGTTCTGTTTGCACAAGGGGGTAGGATTTTTTTGGCCAACCCCTCTACCTCAGCAGCTCCCATTGCTGCATCCCATATTACTCCAGAGGATGCCTAACCCTCAGGGGTAGGTTTTCAAGGGGCTATGGGAAGTTGCTGTGGGGAGGAGAGGTGGGAAGTTCCTTTGTGGAAACATAGTGTTAGTGCTGAGGTGAGCCCATTATGTTGATCAACACATTTGTTTCATTATCCAAAGCCATATATTGTAAAATTGAATTGAGGTGACAACTAAGTCCTAACTTGTACGTTCTCCAGGTGGCACAATAGCCACCAAAAAGAGCTTCTGTGTGGTTGAGGGCCTGTCAGTTACTGCAGCGCATGTCAACCTCACTCCTCTGCTGGAACCTTGTGTTACCACTGTAGAGTGGAACCCGACTACACTGAGCTGGGCAGTACAGAAGCTATTGTAGCATCTGGTTTATTGATGAATCAGGCCCAAGTATCAGAAAATTCAGCCTATGCAGAAATGTTCTCTCCCTTAACGTAGAAGCTCGTTGCTTCTCAACTTTTGCCATCATTCTTTTTAAGCATTCTTTTTAAGAATGATGGCACAATCCCATGTTGCTGTTTCATAGGATTTGCTGATGCTGTTTTCAGGGTGACCGAGGTTAATGTTTCAACTTTGCTGTGTGCTTAGTGTGCAAGTTGGCTGTTGTTGTAAGGTTTCCTCTTAGCGGTTGTTTTTATCTTTTTATTGCTGAAAAGGAGCTATGCATTGAAGTGCACATAGGAGATTGGAAATCTGTCGTAAGGTAAAGTTTTGTGTGTTCTAATTTCATATGTCCATTTTCTTGAAAATGGTCCAATGTATGAAATGTTACTGACCAAAGGGTATTATCATATAGTGTGCCTACATACCACTGTGGCAGCAAGAAAGCAAAGAACCTCAGCAACTTAATTTGAACAAGCCTCTTTAATACACTTAGGATGCAGTCCTAACCTGAGCTGTTACAGACAGGCCACATGGACATGTTACAGACATGGCCACACAGGAGTGTGGGTTTACGATATGGTGTGCGTTGCCACCACTGATCCTCCCCCTGTTCTGTCCTCCCCTGCCCAGAAACGCCCCTTCCCAAACTGGGACCGCCCTCCCACCATCCTCTCCCACTACCTGTGCCGCCTGGTGCAAACCTGTCTGCCTCGACTGGCACAGGGATAGGATCTGGTGCCAGCAGGCTGGCAAATGTCTTTGTGCTGATGTGACCGGCTCTCACGTCAGTGCAAACGTGCTTTATGGCACATTTGTGACACTTGGGATTCAGTGCAGTAGGCCGGCTCTGGCTCAAACCGACTGTAGGATTGGGCTCCCCAGAATTATTCTCTGAGGTATCAATCCAGGTTTGTCATTTCTGCATCAGTCCTAGCTGAATTCTAATTTCAAGCTTTATGTTTGAGATACAAGATTATCTCTATTGCATAGGAAGACAATGTTTTAATGGCCACAATAATTGAGCATCAAAGCTTTTAGGTCTTGTGACTTGGCTCCATGAGCCAGCTTCCTTCAAGGTTCACAGATCTAAATAGCTAAGGACAACTTTGCCACAAAGTGTTTTGCCTTGCAGAAGGGAACCCAGCAATGTTTGCTCTTGCAGGGAAGCCAGAAATGGTCAGAACACTAGCAAGGATGTGGGTGAGTGAGCCATCTGCTCAGTTTTCAAAATATAAAGAAAATGCTCAAAGTGCCTTGTTCTAGAGTACTTCCCTCTCTAAATGCTCAGACTGATAACTACTTACTGTTTCTTATGTACACAGATTGCTGTTGTGAGATTCCATGAAACAGTCTTTAATCAAAGATACGAAAATATTTCTTTCTAAACTGGAATCTTTACTTGATACTGATGCTGAGCCCGTGTAGCTCGCATAATAATCTTATTCAGCAATATGGGCACCAAAGAACAAAGTTAAAAATTTGCTTCCTATAATCAACAGTTTTTAAGTGAAACAAACTGTTGTGTAACTATGCAGAGAGTTTCCACTTGAAAGGTTCCCCCCCCCCACAACGTAATTGCCCAATCCACAGGAAACCTTTACAATATTGTACATAGGGTAGAGGAGGAAGGCATTACTACAGTCCCATGTTATATTAGCCCTTCTCTTCTGAACACTTTACAGCTTCCTGCAGCAGTGTGAATACTTTCCAGTGCCTTTGAATGTGGCATCATTCTTTTTTTTGGCTACTCCCTTGCTCTCCTTGCCCCATTTTAGGAAATTGCTATGTCTGCAGCGAATGTTATCTAAGTTGCAACCCAAATGCAGATAACAGGATTCTGGACTCACCTACCACAACCAGGAAGTGTTTGTGCTTGCGTAACAGGAGAACCAGGTAACTTGCAGCTTGGAATTGGGTGACAGGCTCACCTCTCTTTGCCTACTTAAAAAGTCATGTAGTATGTATTTGAAACCAATGGAATCTGTTCTACTTTGAAGGTAGCCCAGTAAAGCATGCATAATTTCAAATACAAAACTGCAAAGCTACAGTCAGAACATAATTGCTGGAGCAAAGCTCAGTCTTTTGTTTTAGAGGGTAGGGCTTTTGAAATAGTACTATAATTGCACCTGTAATGAAAAAATGCAGATTTATTTTAGGAAAGTAAAAATAAAACCAACATGGGATGCAAGCCAGTCGAAGCTAACCATGTTGAATGGTTCAGTACTCAGTGGTAAAGTTAAATGCATATTTGCTTTTTCCCATTGAAATCAGGGGACTTGGCAGTGTTTAACATTACCCAGATTGTGCTCTGAATTTTGTCTTGGATGTAATTGCAGATGATAGCCATTTTCTGTATGCAAAGATTCTTCTAGTTTACAATTTATGGATCATACAAAAAGTGTGATATGCTGACAGTGAGCTCTGACATAGAGAGAACCCCCACGAGTTAGAGGCAGAGTTAGAGTTTGGCATTTTCCTCTTGGGGAAACATATTGATACTGTGACAAGTAAAGGTTATATGCCTTGCACATTATACTGTCAAGTGCCTGTACTTCACCTTGGTAACTGATGTGTTTGTGATGCAAAACTTAATTCAATGTGAAATTAATGTTCACACATTTGTGTTGTGTTTAGATAGCCAATGAAGGATAGAGTTACAAAGCTGAAGCTTATTGTAAGACAGAAGAACACCCAATAGCTAGAGTCAGTGAATTGGCTTAAGCGGCTGCTGTTTAAGTAACTGACTCGTGCTGCTTGAGCAGCAGAGCTGATTTGGCTAGTTCTGCCCTGCGCCTCAGAAAGAGCAACTGTCCATTATCCAGACACATGCCGGGCAACCCTTTGCTACAGTCTCCATGAGACCAGTGTGCTGGGAGGCATACCTAGCCCTGCTTCCTCCCACCTGCACCTGGCAGATACAATGGCCAGCAAGCTGCTGTGCTAGGACCCTACCCTAAGCACTAGTGTGAGATCAAGTTGTCCCTTCACTCCTGGCCCAGAACTCATAATCCCGTGCACTCTGGGAAGTGAAGGGCAGGTCCATGAGGCCAGGCCTTAAGTAGGAATTTGAGATACAAGCAGTGTGGCCTGGTTTTCTGCTTTTGTGAGCTATGAAATATTTTTTGAAAAAATGGGACACAAGCCAGCCACAGTTATACGCTTTCACACCTCCTTGAATTGTTAAGCCCTCCATTCAAATCAGTGGGACTTAACTTTGGCTGGATCATGTCCATGTTTTCCTAAAACAATTGTTTGATTTTAAAGGTGGTAATTAAATTTTAATATAATTTATTATAGTGCTTTTGTAGAATTGTTTGAAATGAGATTGTTTCTTTTGTGGTGTTTTGCTTGTTTGGCAAAAATTTTTATTCTTCCTGTTCTTTTATAATATCATTACCTAGATATTTGTGGGCCTAACCTTAAATGATATACTTCCTTTCCTTTTGCCTTATAAACTATTTGATTTTTATGACCACTGGTTTTAAAGATGATACCATTATGATTGTATTCTAAGATTGCACATATGTAACAATGCAAACAGTTTATGCTGCCTTTTCACTGTACATACACATAATTCTTGGCTTGAACTCAATGAAGCTGAAATGCTTTATGTGACTGTGTCTAGTCACTTAATGCTACTTGGTTCCTTTTTGTCTGGTATTTTGTTAATTTCACTTCAAAAATATAGTATTTTCACAGATGAATAAAAAAAATCAATTGAAACCAAAATTCCTTCAAGTCTTTCTATTTGTCTTACTATTTAGATGCCTGGGTATGCTACAATAAGGTGGGGTGGTCAGGGGTGGTCTGCATGCCTCTCCACTTGTCTAGCCAAAGACATTTAGAAAGGCATAATTTGTTTTGATGAGAACCTTAATGTTCTTCAAGAGAAGGATTCAGTTTCCTAGCCCCAGGCTTTCACTTCCTTCTGTAAGATTGTAGTCCTCTGACTGACATAGAATTCAACTGTCCCAGAATGCCCTTGCAAGCTTTGGACAAATCAGCTGACTGCTTAGGAACAATAGGGAAACCTTTGCTGACACTGTGGATTTCCAGTTGCTTCTAGCAAATGCAGGCAAGTTTGGTGCTCAAAGCCTTTTACCAGAAATTGACAAATGTCAACATTTGCTGCCACTTAGTTCACTGCTTTCATTGTTTTAAATATGTTCCTTAAATGTTAAAAGGAACTGCAAAGCATTTCTTCATCCTGAAAGATTCTCCACACACTAGTTACTGCATTCTGTCACCTGTCTCTGTACAAGAAGGACTGATAAATTTGCTGATGTTTGCGTGTGTGTTTTGTTCCCTGTTTGACTTTGATAGGAATCCTTATGAAATATTGGAAAAGTGGCAGCATGGTCATACATCTCCCTTTCACATAGCAAAAAGCTATTCTTTTCAGTGTACAAAACATCAGCAAGACATATTACAGAAGGAGTTTACTTATAACAGGAGTACAGGAAGTCAGACTCATCAGTGAGTTGAAGCATTGCCCCGGCTACTTTTTCGTCTATTCAATAAGTAGATATTAACAGCATGCAACATAATGTTCTGCAGCAGCTGAATCATCTTTTTGTCTAAGCTTCTATATAGATATCAAGAACAAAGCAAGGATAGATACTTGATAGGCAATTGTTTATGTCAATGCTCGCACACAAAGGCCAGTGTGAACCATTATATCAAACTAAACTCCACTTTATCAGTTACATGAAGTTTTATCCACAGTTCACACACAGGTATAAAAGAAAAACAACAACAGTGGAGCCAGAAAGCCATACAGCACCCAAGGTCAAGTCTGATATTTCTGTGCAAAGCTCAAATGTATAAGAAAATGTATAAGAATACATGTGATGATCCTTCACATGTAAGGAATCAAATGTTCAAATGGAAGCTTTACATGTGATGCATACCCAGCGTGAGCCAGCAATTAGCAGAGTGAGGCTGCAATTCTAACCTCACTTTCCTGGGAGTAAGTTCCATTGAACACAGTAGGACTTACTTCTGAGTAGACCTGTTTAAGATTGCGCCCTGAGCCACACAACACAGTAAACAAAAATAGAATGTTTTGTCGTTAAGTCGTCAGTCGTATATCTTAAGACTTCAGAACTGCTTTGGAGATGTGGAAGCATTGCATTTCTGTAGTTAACTGAAAATGGTTTTAAAACGGAATGCTCACACATGTCAATTATCCAGCAATACACTTTTCCATTGCCAAAAGTCTTTGGTAATACTTGCAACTGTTCCATTTAGCAAACTTATTTAAGAGTTTCCTGTTTGCATGTCTTGTTGGTCTTGCTGCTTCCTTATTGTGGCTGACAGATTAGTGATGAATAACCTCTTCATTTCCCATTGAACCACTTCTGGGAATCATCCCAATGTCAGTCTTTATTCCCACAGACAGGGACAGGCTCTAGTTACCAATTTCCTCTTTGAAAGCACTGTTTTACCATTATATGAACAAGCCAAGACTGGCAACATTTGCAAACAGGAAACTTAATTAAGAGAATTAAGAACCTGAAAAGTCTGAATAGCGCTTTGCCTGTTCACAAAAAATGAAAAGGAATACTACAGATCATAATACTACAAATCGTGTGTGAGGGGAAAAAACACACACACACACACCCCAACCAACCAACCCACACAGTAAGATAACATACATCACAAGCTACAATAGTTTGATAACAGTGTAACCTGGACCCTCTGCAGAAAAGTGCATGAACAAAAGATAGTGATTACAGAGGAAAGGAACTGTGGAAGCACCCCAGGTCTCTACAACTAATGAAATTATTTGCCTAAACTTTGATAAATATTGACTGCTGCACTCAAGCAGTAAATCACGTGCGGGGAACTACAAACCAAACAGCTTTCATTGCAGGGATATTCCCTTGGCATTCCAAAGAGATGTTTGATGCACCTTGGAGTATTTGCTTGGTGAACTAGTAAGCCAGCCTTTGGCCAAGTGTTAGTGATTCATTCCTTCTGTCCTAAGGCTACTGTGCCTTGAAAAGACCCCAGTGTGTCCTAACCACCCTTTCGTCTCCTTGCACTTTAGAAACACAAGAACAACCATGCAAACGAAGCCCCCCCCCCCGAAATAATTACTGAAAACATTTCCTAGTGGATTTTCAACTAGTTAAATCTATCTGCACTCACTGCTATCCTTTGTTAGACCCATTTTATTTATTTTATGTCTTTTCTTAAGAATTCTTCATAATACTTAAGATTTCTTAAGTATTACCGTAACACTTCTTAAGAAGTGTTCCTTTCTCCAGCTGTCCTCTGGCACTGTCCTCTGGCATTGTGGTTTTTGCTTCTTTTTTTAAAGACTAGGATCTTGAAATTCCAAGGTTTCAGTAATCTATGCCACTCGTTTTTCTGCACATGGCTGTCATTTGAAACTAATTTACACCATTGTGGCAGTGCATTTTGTTGTTTCCCTTCCAAGAGCTCATCAAGGTGCACCCATGACCTGTGGAGACACATTGTAAATTGCACCACATGAGCATGTAGATGGGGTCGGCTTAAACACAGGAGGGAAAAAAATGGATCAAAAAGGACTCTGTAAATAAATCCACTTTGAAATAGTGCTTTGTCATGATTTTCTTTGTTTTCTATTTTCATGAATAATAAGAGATGCATAAACAAGGACCATTTAATCAGCCTTCAACATCCCTTACTGTTTCCAGTGCTGCTAAGAACATCTCTTCTACCCCTTTCCCCTGCTGTGTCTTCTGTTTAAAAGGTAAACAACAGACTCATGACAATAACTTGGCAGTGCAGCATATGGCAGCCACAAAAGGAAAACAAATCAGTATTTGCTTCCCATTAGGAAGTAAACTATTGTTTCATAGGATCTACAAACCTATTTCCTTTGAATTGGGAACACACCAAAAAAAGGATGCAAGTTTTTTTATGACAAAGTTATTAGCATTCCTCATGTAAACATAGTCCATATCAAATAAATCAAAGGAAGTTCCCAGAAAAGATTAGCAGTATTTTGAGTTCTTGAACCATGTCAAATGCACCATCTCATTGCCAATAACTTTCAGTCTTCTCTCGCCAGCTGAGTCAGCTTTTGGTCAAGGTCAGACCAGGGGTGTGTGCAAGCTTCCTTTTTCCCCCCCTTTTGTTTGAGCTTCTCCTTGAGAGTATACATTGCATTAGGCGAGGAGGCATCAGAAATATCATGCCTGTTCAAACCAGTGGTTCTTTTAGCTCAGCTGATTTCTGACAATAGATGCTCATATCATATGCATGCAAGCGTATGATTACTTGCTCTGCCTATTATATCAAGTACTAGATAGGGGTTTCAAAGATAAGGCCCACAGGCCAGATGCAGCCCTTGGAAGCAATTTCTCCAGTCCCCATTATAATTGAGCTCTCTCAGCTTGATAATTGGTCTCTCTCATATCTTGAAAAGATGGTCAAGGTTTGCACATTTTCTGTTAAGAACATAAGAACAGCCCCACTGGATCAGGCCATAGGCTCATCTAGTCCAGCTTCCTGTATCTCACAGCGGCCCACCAAATGCCCCGGGGAGCACACCAGATAACAAGAGACCTGCATCCTGGTGCCTTCCCTTGCACTGGCATTCTGACATAGCCCATTTCTCAAATCAGAAGGTTGCACACACACATCATGGCTTGTAATCCGTAATGGATTTTTCCTCCAGAAACTTGTCCAATCCCCTTTTAAAGGCATCCAGGCCAGACGCCATCACCACATCCTGTGGCAAAGAGTTCCACAGACCAACCACACGCTGAGTAAAGAAATATTTTGTCTGTTCTAACTCTCCCAACACTCAATTTCAGTGGATGTCCTCTGGTTCTGGTGTTATGTGAGAGCGTAAAGAGCATCTCTCTATCCACTCTGTCCATCCCCTGCATAATTTTGAATGTCTCAATGTCCCCCTCAGGCGCCTCTTTTCTAGGCTGAAGAGGCCCAAACGCCATAGCCTTTCCTCATAAGGAAGGTGCTCCAGCCCCGTAATCATCTTAGTCGCTCTCTTTTGCACCTTTTCCATTTCCACTATGTCTTTTTTGAGATGCGGCGACCAGAACTGGACACAATACTCCAGGTGTGGCCTTACCATCGATTTGTACAACGGCATTATAATATTAGCTGTTTTGTTCTCAATACCTTTTCTAATGATCCCAAGCATAGAATTGGCCTTCTTCACTGCCGCCGCACATTGGGTCGACACTTTCATCGACCTGTCCACCACCACCCCAAGATCTCTCTCCTGATCTGTCACAGACAGCTCAGAACCCATCAGCCTATATGTGAAGTTTTGATTTTTTCCCCAATGTGCATGACTTTACACTTACTGACATTGAAACACATCTCCCATTTTGCTGCCCATTCTGCCAGTCTGGAGAGATCCTTCTGGAGCTCCTCACCATCACTTCTGGTCTTCACCACTCAAAAAAGTTTGGTGTCGTCTGCAAACTTTGCCACCTCACTGCTCACCCCTGTCTCCAGGTCATTTATGAAGAGGTTGAAAAGCACCAGTCCCAGGACAGATCCTTGAGGCACACCGCTTTTTACCTCTCTCCATTGTGAAAATTGCCCATTGACGCCCACTCTCTGTTTCCTGGTCTTCAACCAGTTCTCAATCCATGAGAGGACCTGCCCACTAATTCCCTGTCTGGAGTTTTTCCAGTAGCCTTTGGTGAGGGACCGTGTCGAACGCCTTCTGAAAGTCCAGATATATAATGTCTACAGGTTCTCCTGCATCCACATGCCTGTTGACCTTTCCAAAGAATTCTATAAGGTTCGTGAGGCAAGACTTACCCTTACAGAGGCCATGCTGATTCTCCCTCAGCAAGGCCTGTTTGTCTGTGTGTTTTGAGATTCTATCTTTGATGAGGCATTCCACCATCTTACCTGGTATAGATGTTAGGCTGACTGGCCTATAGTTTCCCGGGTCCCCCCTCTTTCCCTTTTTAAAGATCGGTGTGACATTTGCTATCCTCCAATCTTCTGGCACCATGGCCATTTTGAGGGACAAGTTGCATATTTTAGTCAAGAGATCAGCAACTTCATTCTTCAGTTCCTTAATACCTCTTGGGTGGATGCCATCAGGGCCCGGTGACTTATTGATCTTTAATTTATCAATGAGGTCTGAAACATCTTCTCTTTCAACCTCTATCTGACTTAATTCCTTGGTCAGGAGGGGCCGTTTGGGCAGCGGTATCTGGCTGAGGTCTTCTGCCATGAAGACAGATGCAAAGAACTCATTAATTTCTCTGCCATCTCTAAGTCTCCTCTTATCTCCCCTTTCCCTCCCTCACCATCCAGAGGGCCAACCGCTTCTCTGGCGGGTTTTCTGCTTCTAACATATTTGAAGAAGCTTTTATTATTCCCCTTAATGTTGCTGGCCATGCGTTCCTCATAGTCTCTCTTGGCCTCCCGTATCACCTTACATTTCTTTTGCCACAGTTTATGTTCCTTTTTATTCTCTTCATTAGGGCAAGACTTCCATTTATGGAAGGAATCTTCCTTGCCCTTTACAGCCTCTCTAACTTGGCTCGTTAGCCATGCGGGCATCCTCCTTTATTTAGTGGAGCCCTTCTTTCTTTGTGGTATACACCTCTGCTGGGCCTCTTATTACTGATGTTTTAAGCAGCCTCCATGCACTCTGGAGAGATTGGACTCTTTTTACCTTCCCTTTCAACCTCCTTTAACCAGCCTCCTCATTTGAGGGAAGTCTTCCCATTGGAAGTCAAGGGTTTTTGTGAGAGATTTGCCCGGTATTCTTCCCTCAATGTGCATATTGAAACGGATCACAGCATGACCACTGTTCCCCAATGGCTCTGTAACTTTAACATCTCTAACCAGGTCCTGAGTACCACACAATATTAAATCCAGAGTCACCTGTCCTCTGGTGGGCTCCATGACTAGCTGCTCTAAGGCACAGTCATTTAGCATGTCAAGGAATCCGATCTCCTTTTCGTGACCAGAACACAAATTGACCCTTCTTCCATTTGCAGCTAATGAGTTTCTATGTGAGAACAAAGTGTTTATTTCTGGCCATTATCTGCTTAATGATGTCACTTCTCGTCCTCAGTAGGCATCATGAATGCTAACTTCGGCCCTCTGTATGAAATCTGTTTGACATTGCTGCATTAAAAAGTCAGGAGATAGATTCAGTTCTGATATGTGCGCTTGCTGTCACACTGAATGTGGTCCTCAGAACTAGAGAGCCAGAGTATCTGTCGTACACCATATGCACATTATTGAAACCATGGACAGTGCCCATGGTAATATCTGACAGAATTGACATGTGCAAGAAGGATCTGAAGGCCTTAGGAGTGGATCTCAACAGGTGAGAAACCCTGGCCTCTGAGCGGCCCGCTGGGAGGCAGGCAGTGCAGCATGACCTTTCCCAGTTTGAAGAGACACTTGGCCAACAGTCTGAGGCAAAGAGGCAAAGAAGGAAGGCCCATAGCCAGGGAGACAGACCAGGGACATACTGCACTTGCTCCCAGTGTGGAAGGGATTGTCACTCCCGAATCGGCCTTTTCAGCCACACTAGACGCTGTTCCAGAACCACCTTTCAGAGTGCAATACCATAGTCTTTTGAGACTGAAGGTTGCCAACAGACTGTGCCGGCAAGCCCTGCTCCCATGCTGATTTGCTCCATTATCCTGCCCCCCCTTTCTTTGGGGAGAGCATTTGTTTGAATAGGCAAATATTCTCCCTTAGGAGAGAATATCTACATGATTTGACATGCTGGAAGCTCAGGTCTGTTCACAACTTTTGGCCAGGTACAAACATTGTTTGTCTTGGGTACAATTATTCACATGCCCCATTCAATGCTTGTTCAGTCTGTGTACAGTGTGCACAAATTACTGATCTGGAAATATCAACTGTGGTATAGTTATTCACCTGAAAATGTGCATTCATGTACAAACATTCTGTACCTGGGTACACTATAGTGCGGGGATAGCCAAACTTTCTTAAGCCATTTCTACCCAACGTTGCATATACGCAAGAGAGACCAAGTGTGTACATCTGTGGGCTGGGCAAAAATGGGTTTAACATAAGCCATATATGATGTTTGAGAGCTGCAAGACATGAAGAAATATTACACGTTATTGTTACATTCACATTTTGAAACAAAATTTTTATATGAATATTAATACATAACATATGTAATACTTACAGCTCAACCCTAACCAGCGCTGCACGTGCAGCGGGGTAGCACAGCCCACACTGTATCCACTGCTGGGATTCAACAGGCTGGAGGTCTCCTTTGCGTAAGGGAACATTTCATCCCTTATCCCACGTAGAGCTGTAGCCTGCTCAATGAGGCTACTCGTAGCTGGTGAATAGGATTGAGCCATTAGCTATGTATGTAGTGTTTAAACTGTTGATCTGTATTCGTTTCAAAAAATCTCGAAGCAAGAAGGGTAAAGACAGCTATTTTTTACTGATATTTGTCTTAGTAAATATCTGGTCAAAACATGGAGGAAAATAGGTAAACCAACAAAATTAGAGATGTTTTCATCAAATACTAATCCTCAAAATTATAGTCATAATATTTTTATGACACAGACAGTGCTAGAATTACACAGGCCTGTGAAATAGTTGGTCAGAAAATTTTATTCAAAATTTATTGTGGTTTTATATGAATTTGGGGTAGTGATTCCAAAAATGGCATCAGTTTTGCCCAATCAAGTCTAGTTTGGGAGATATGGCATAGTCTCATTAATGAATGGTTCAAGCAGTTTCCTCAAGCAGCTTCTTCAGTCAAACACCCCAGGGAGAACAGGGGGCAAGGACTACCAAGTGCATTTCTGCTTGGCTTACCACTGCACTCGTGGATGTGAAGATGATTCACTATTAAAGTAAGTCCAAAAAGGGCCACAGAATTGCTATTTAAGAAGAGCGGTCAAGGTGGTGTGAAGTGCTTCAGAAGATAATGGGTGCCAATCCTTTCCCCTGCCAACTTTGTTTTTGTTAAGTATCCCTTCCCAAGATGGCCTGGGCTAGAACTGACCCCTGCCAGGAAAAAAAAAGAGGATTTTAAAAGAGTGGGTTCCGATGAAAAAGCACAAGTAGAAGATTATTTCAAGGGCCAATCCAATGCAGGAAATTGTATGCTGGAAGCACTAGTTTTCACATGATTTCCAGCATGTCATGAGTCAGAATCATCTGATCTGCACATTCATGTAAGAATTCCAATTAACTTGAGGGTCACAACGCAAATCACTCTGAAATCCCCTTTTATGTTTAAATTTAACTTGGTGTTTTATTTCAACCCATGTCAACCCCTTTACTCTCTCCGTACAGTAAAGCGCGTACTCTTTTCTGTTTCAGTGCTACCACAAGCTTCTGTTACTGGTGATACATCTGAAATGTGTGCATTCTGGCTCCAGAATATACATTTGAATGGCTTGTAATGTTCATTTCAAAAATAAGGGTAGCATGATAGACTTAAAGGTTCACCTCTGGCTCAGATTTTAGGGCCCTTCAGTCCACCCACCAACATGCCTTTCTCCAAATCTCCTCACTTGCCTTTATTATTGTTTGGGGAGTAGGGGAGGCAGACGATTCTCCCTTCTCCAGTGTCCCTTCACACAAATGCTCTAGTGGTGTGCTAGGCACCAGAGAGGAGGGGATAGAGCACTTCCCTCTTGTTATTTCTGCCAAAACAACAGTGAAGTAGGTGGGTAAAGGAGAAGATGGGCAAGGAGAATGCTCTTAACCTTGGGAGCCAGGTCCTAAAAGCAGCTATTTAACTCAAAAAGTGTCATTGTAGGAAACAGCATTTTTAGAGTTAAAGAGTCATTCAGAGGGATTTTCAATGGGCAAGCAGAGCAGAGATAAAAGATTAAATATCCCCAACATCATCATGTGTACTTTAGCCCTTAGACTGCAAGCCTGAGCACTCAATCTGGCCCTTGCACTTTATTTACAGCACTTGGTTACCATCTGCAGTCTAGAAGCAACAAATATAACTGCTTCCGGAGCATTGCAGAGAATACGGAGTCATTTTCCTTCCCAATTTGACTGCAGTATATCCTTCTTGGAAGGAACAGTTAAAGCCATGCAGGGTGAAATAACTTCAGCAATTTCTACTGTCACTTGGATGTCACATCAGAACCCAAGCTGTGTTTTTTCTTCTGGAAAATGATTGAAACCAAAGGAAGTCAGACATTACCTACTGGTCTGCATTAACTGCGGATGAAGATAATACCAAAACACCATCCAAATGTGCCTATTTTTTTATAGTGGTCCTTAGATATAGAAAAATTGTGGGATAACAATTATGGAACACTACACATTCCAGACTCAGTCAAAATTGTGGTTTCTACCCAGAACTCTCAACCACTTGATCCTTACAGACCTTGAACCCTCTCCTACTTAGTCATATTTTCCAAGTTTTACAGGCAGCCTCCTGTCAAATGCTCTCCATGCCCCAAGCACAAATGGGATGCTAGGGCAGAGAGCGATGCATCCTCAAGCCACTCTCCAGTTTTGGCACTATCCCTCCCTCCATCCCACCGGCAAAAAACCCTTCATGCAACTACCTTGCAGGAACAATAAAAAGCATCTTAAAATCAGGCAAGCATTTATGGTTGGGGATGAAAAGGAAATTAACAGGTAATCACCCTCTTTCACCTTTTGGTTATGCAGACATCTGTCAGTAGCAGGTCACAGTGTGCTGGTCATTACTGAGGGCAGTCAAATAGTAGGGTCTTGTGCAGCAACTAGATGACCTCAGTTAAGATGATCAATCACAATCACTGTTGTGGCTCTCTATGTGAGGCAGCCTGACTCTGCCAGAAATATCTGCAACTAGCTTCAGAATGGAAGCGTGCAGAATAAGCAATCTGCTTGTTTTAGTTCCAGGTGAGAGAGATTTTGTTTAGTAATTGACGAAAACAGGGCAACAAAGAAATCTAGGTGGTGAACATCATTTAGTCATTGGATAGCAACCAAGAGTTATGTCCCCAGCACTGTCAAAAGTAAAAACATAAAGTGTTGGTATATATGATTCAGCATCCCTTTCCCCACAAAACAGAACTGAAGTTATAAAGAAACCCCCACAGCATGAACAATTGGCCAAAAGGACACTTGTCTCCGGGGAACAACTTTGCAGTGGGAGATCTGTAATTCTAGCTTGTAACAAACCATCAATCGCTCTATGAGTATACAAGTAACTCTCCTATCCCTTGCTCTTTAGAGGGGAAAAGAAATGACATCATTAGGGGTTGCATCACCCCTATGATGGATTAACTCCCATGCAGTGGGCAGGGCCGCACAATGGGCAATGGGCTTGATGATGTACCATGGCCCCACCCTTTTTGGCTATAACTTGATAGAATAATTTCAACATGGTTTGTTTCATTGCATTCTGCATGAAACTACACATCAATCGATATATAACATGATGGTATTATTTGAAAATACCAAGATTTTAAAAATTCTGGCCAGTAATTGTGTCACGCCCTGGGTGTCACCCGATGCAGCCGGCACCCCCTAGCAACGCCACAGGGGAAAAAGCCTAACATTTGGACTGCATCATCAACCTTCAGGGGCTAGAAAAAATGCCAACATATTTTGCATTGCAAAATATTTTGCATATTTTGTCCAACATATCCCTAGTTTTATTTTAACTGCAAGCCATTTTAGGACCCAATCTTGGTTGAAAAGCAAGACTTGTATCCTACGGTTTTCTTCTACAAACAGAAGGCATTTCTGGACACATGCGGAGGCAATTTTCACTACTCAATTCTGCACCACTCTGTTCCTCATGCAGTCTGGTTCTGGAAGGGGGGGGGGAAGGAATTGCATGACCCTTCTGAGTGAATTTTCAAGGGGCACAAAAGCTTGCTGTGCCAAGGCAGCAGTAGCAAAATTTGCCCTCACAAGCTTCCTGTCAGGCACACACCTTAGGAAAGAAACCATAATAAATTAGGCCAGTGTTCTGGGTTGAAGGGTACAACCCTAAGGAGTTGTAAAGCCTCATTGGGGGGGGGGGTCATGGCAACCTTTCAAAGCCTATGCAAGAGAGGGTTTGGATCCAATCCAATAATGATGGTGCCTCATCAAAACGGAGTTCCTGTTATCCTGCACAGCCTTTACTCACTTTCTTGCCCCACAGCTCCTAAGGCCAGCCTTCCTCAGGCTGCTACCTCACAGGGTTGTGTAAGATAAAAGTGGTAGGGGCAAATAGGGTTGGCAGGGGTTGGGGTGGGCGCAGCAACAGGAGTGGGAGGAATGGGTCCCAGGGCAGGATCCGCAATAGGTCCCCAATCTCATATGTTATTGAATAGGATCACTGCACAAAAAAAGTTGAAAACCACTGAATTAGGCATTACATGATAAACTATGGCAACTGCACAGAGCATCTAATCCCATCACACCATCAGTTCTATGTACTGTTTCTTTCCAATGCACAATACTCATTTTAAGTAACTTTGAAAAGCTAAGTTTAACTACCGCAAGGTCTAGGAATCTTGCATTACAGCAAGATGTTAACTTGGGAAATGCTTCAGTTAGACTCATTCACTGGCCAGTGTTAGCACAATATATAAAACTGCATAACTATTCCTCATGTACAAAATAGTAGTTCCCCCCCAATCAATATTTTGCCCTGGAGTCAATGAGAACCGCTGATCCTATAATGCAGAGGTTGACAAAGTGAAGCTGGTGTTGGGGGGGGGGGGGGTGGCAGCTCACACAGCTCTGAAGAACTAGGTTTAATCTCTGGACAGTCCAGGCAGAGCTGGTGAAGACTCTGGAAAACTGCTGCCAGGAAGTGCAGGCAATACTGAGCTCCATAGACTAGTGTTTCTCAACCAGTGGTACTTGTACCACAGATGGTACTTGATGTGGTGCCCGGTGGTACTCATGAGATCCCCATATCCCTGCTGCCTGGCAGTAACACCAGCAATGCAACGAACTGTGGTAGGCGACTTGGTTTGGCCAACAGAGCTCCAGCATGTGCTTTTTGTGCACTCAAAATAGCCTGCCCTGAGCCTCTTATCAGTGTGTGTTGCAGTACGTCTGCCCTCCCACTCCAGTATTAGCAGTGACATCATCAGCTACGCCCAGTGGTACTTCCAATAGACTGTCAATGCGAAGTGGTTTGGTGCGGGTCAAATGTTGAGAAACACTGGGAAAGACCTTCAGAGGTTCTCAAATAATATGTCGCAACTCACTGTAATATGGGGAAGGGTCTCGCAAATTTATGTATTGTTTTCAGGGGGTGCAGTAACAATGCCTGAGAACTCCTGCTCTAATGAGTCAAACGACTGGTTTTGTCATTCCTTCCAAGGTCCACATTCTTTCTTGGTAAAGCACGAATGTGCCATTCAACATCAGGCCTGAACAAATTCAGAGCACTGTAGTTCTGATAAATAACTGTTGGTTTCCATTTCCCTCTTAATGTGTATTTTATGCAAAGCTGTTTGAGCTTAGACCATCCCACATGTTTTATTTGTTGCCAAAGCAGAGTCATGAATCAGACCTTGTTCCCAGTTCAAACCTTGCTTGTTCTATGAACTTACCCAATGGTTTTAGGGTTCGGCTAATCATTACATGAAAATGCATGCAACAAACCTGAAGTCTCTTCTCTCTCCCAAAGAAAAAATACCAGAGAAAGGGACTATTTAGAGCAGAGTAGAAGGAAAAAAAATGAGCATCCCTCCACCTGCTGCTGCTCCGCTCTACAGCTCCTTTAATGAACCAGTATACAATAGTTATAGATGCAATCTGAAGCACATGTACTTGCACATAAACATTGAAAGCAACAGGATTTCCTTTAGTAAAATACAGTTAGGATCACAGACTGTGTTTGTAAGGAGTCAATATAAAAACAAATACCAGTTAGGCAAACACATGATTTATTTATTTGTGTATAAAACTAGATTGAAGACACACTGTGGTATACAATGTGAAGCTTTTATTCATCCATTCACTACATTAGATTGAATTGGTTAAGACTTTCAGGAAACATTTTGATCTTGAGTTTTCCTAGTGCCAACATAATCTCAGACCTTCATCCTTTTCTGCAGGAAGAGATACCTGCTTCCAAGAGAATTCCAGTCACTATCACATCATGTTCCTAGGAGCTTCCACAGCAGCCTCAGTTAGTACCATGTAGCACTTCTGTATCAGAAGCTGGATGACATAATTTTTACATTTTTTGTTAGAAAGAATCTCAGCACAATTCCCCCCCCCCCCAGAAGTCTGGTGGCAGCAAGACTAAGAGCAGAACTAGAAAATAAAAATGAGAGGGTCCATCCAAGAAATCTGCTATGTTCTAGCAGCCAATGATCAAGCAGCTCACATTATTTGGAACAGGGTTAGATAGGTTTGACATCATTAATAAAATATTTTTTAAGAAAATAAATAATCTGCATAATTTATTTACATGGAGTTGGCTTCTTCTGCAGCACAAGGGGTATGAAAAACTATGTTTCAATGATGGGCAACACTCAGTCAACAAGATAGATACAGGGAAGTGCAAAGCGTATTGTCTGAATAGTTACAGGACATGCAAACTGTATATGCTTGGAATCAAATGTGAAAAAGGAAAATTAAGACAAGGATCAAAATCAGCAAATTGATTTTAGTTACCTCAATGAAACTTCCTGCTCTTTTCAACCCAAAACTCATTGCAGCCCAACAAAATATTAATGACTGATGGATTAAGTTTCAATATCTCACTAAAACCCCAAAGCTGGTCTTATAGATGTTCTCTTGTTCCCCACCCCATGATACAACTTGCTTGCCAAATATGGTTTTCTTCTACAAACTGATCATCTCACAGAATGCTCTTGTCAACATTCTGCCCTTTTGGTCCCATTTCACCTCTTTTTAACTGCTAAGCACATTAAGTGAAATATTGCACAAAAAGCATTATACATGTACTGCATGACTATGCAGGGGAGGGGCAAACCACAAAGATACAACCAAACAAAAATGGCATTTAGAATTTGAAGAGGTCTATGAAGTGCTGGGGAGATACTGGCATGAAGCAGTTGTTGGGATCGTTGGCTGTGCAAGGATGTCCTGTATCCTAAAGAAATGAAGGGCAAAGTTACTCTCCGTTTAAAAAGTTATTTTTGATTTCCTGTAGTATTTAAACCCTGCTTTTTCACAACAAAAATGACTAACAAAAAATGGACAAAATCATTAAATACAAATAATGATAATAAACGATACTATAACAATAACGATATCCCAAAACAGCAGATAAACCAGCAGAACCAACCAAAACAATAGCAGTAGCTACACCAACAAATTTAAAGCCACAATAAAGTTCTTCAAGGAAAAGTTCTGCATGGTGGACAGGTTGCTAAAGCAGGGGAGAGGGAGACCTTCTTATGGAGAATGTCACAACAGGGCATGGGTGGATCCAAGGGAGAGCATGGCCCCCTCAAAACTGTCACGCCCGCTGGGATGGGGCACCCGCCATGAGCCCAGGTCTACCCATCTGAAAGATGTGGCTCCAGAGGGCAGAGTCAGAATGGGAGCCCAGGTATATCCAACAAGTAGATCTGGGCTCTAAAGTCCTGGTCCTGCAAAGCATTTCTACCTGGAGCTCAGGACTACTGCATGGGAAGATCTGGGCCCAGCATTCCAATTCTGGGCAGGAGCCCAGGTCTTCCTGGCAGGCAGATCCGGGCTCCAGAGTCCTGGCTCCGCAAAGCACAACTTCCACCTGGAGCCCAGGTCTACCTCACCTGGTTGACCTTGCCTGGAGTCTTTCTGGCCTGCACTGTCCAGGTCATGCAGCAAGAAGGGACAGGCTCATGATTATATGAATTGTTATTTGGGATTATATCTATATTGTTCTATGTAAGTTCCAACTCCAAACTTAGTTTAACTTATGATTAATATTTTTTCTTGTTTTAGTTACAAAATCATTTCAGTTAAGGAGTGCTCATGGTCCTCTCCCAAACACAAACACTGGATCAGCCCCTGCAGCAGGTCACAGAGAAGGCCCTCTTCTGCATCCCAAACTAAGGCACATCAGAAACAGATGAAACATGCCCTTCAGCAGGTATCGGTATCCAGCTAAGTTCATATAGAGCATGGTAATCCTTTTGCTATACTGGACACAAACTTTGAAAGGGGTCTGGTAGATCAGAAGCCAGAGACGTTTTTAGGCACGTGAATAACACTAATATCTGGCTCCAGTCAGTCAACAATCTGACTACAACATACTGGACCAACTAGTTTCCAAACACTTTCCAAAGGCAGCTCCACATAGCACATATTGCAACAGTTTAATCAAGATGTAACTAAGGCATGTAAAATGAAATTTCATCTCTGTAAAAGACAGACAATTATGTATTGCTCCAAAAGTAGTAACTTAATTAGGTGATATTATATTGAAGCAGCACTGAGAAATAGTGCATTTTATTCAAGAACTTGTGGTTTTATTTTTAAAAAACAAAGAATCAAGGACCAAGTAACTCCTGGAGCTCCAGCCAATGCAATAGCCCAGAGTTATTCAAACTGTGAAGTGCAGCTCTTTAGGGTGGCATCAGGAACTCAAAGGAGAGGCGCGGGATGTCCTCCCACAGCGATACAGTCACACCCCAGGGCAGAATATGAGCCTGTCTTCTGCCTGTCATCTGCGCTTTTTATAAAGCAGAAGGAGTTACTCAGCTTCGAGAGTGGCTGCTGCCGCCTCGCCCTCTTCCAAGCATGCTGGGCTTGCAGTCCTTAACTCTCGCTGATCCTTGTCTGGTTGGTTCCTAGTTCCCAGCCTGGGATCCTTTCTCATCAAAGTGAAATCTCTCTTTTCAACCCCCTTCCTCTTCCACTCCCCCCTTTCAATCTCCAAATCTTCCCGCTTTCCTCCCCCTTCCCAAATAAAACGCTTCCTATGTTATCAGTCATCAGGACTCTTAAAGTTGCTTCCATGCAGTTGGCAAAGGGGGAGGGGAGAGACAAGCACACACTTTACTTGGCCAGGAGCAGAAAAAGGGTACTGTTTTTAAAGTGATTTATTAATCTTGTTTGACTGAAGAGGAAAGGCTGTATTTTTAAAGTGATGAATCTTGCTATTTGAAGGGAACACTTAACAGCCATTGATGGCCAGCCCAATCCTATCACTTTCCTGGGAGTAAGCTCCATTGACTCTAATGGGACTTACTTCTGAGTAGACATGCACAGGCTTGAGCTGTGCATCTCCTAGTATAGGAGACAAATCAGCTTCCTAACCAAACCCTTATCAGCTCTGATATATTTTCATGGTCTAATTTTGTTTTCCCCACCAGCTGCTGGAAAAATTTAATTTCATTAAATTAATAAAGGGTTCAATCCTATCCAAGGAGGATGGGAGAAATGACTTGTTGGATTGGGGTCCACAGGGGTGTGTGTGTGTAATGTTGGTCAGACTGGTTGTTCACAAAGTTCATTTGATAAAACAATTCTATTGGTATGCTTACAAAGTTTAAAAAAAGAGTCCTCCTGGACCAGACAAAATCTACCTACTCCAGCATCCTGTCTCCAACAGTGATCAGCAGCTGATCATTTATAAAGCATGTATATTGCTGTGTATTAATATATTTTTAAGATCATTTAATTCATTTTGCATTTAATTAATGATATGATTAATATAATTAATATTAATGTAGTTTATATATTTAATATAGTTAATATTTCTGGCCACTTCCTGTTTAAGGATGTCACTTCCAGCCCTCAGGAACAGATTGAGTACCACAGTGGTAGCCATACAGCAATTCATAAGTCTCTAGGTTTAGTTGCTACAAAATAAGCAGGTACTTAATCTACCCAAAAGGCAGTAAAAGAGTTATTAATCCTTGCCTATGAAAGCATTATGATCTATTGATGCAGGTAGTAACCAGCAGCAGAAGCAATCAGCAGTTTGGAGAGCAATTCAGATATTCCAGAACATTCCCTATGGAACATCTCCATGGACACTATCTGCTTCAAATCCATATGAGTATGACTGGTAAAATGTGGGCGTGCACACTCTATAAATTGTTCCCAGTAAGCACTACCTGTCAGCCTGGTGCATTAGGTAGGATTTAACATCCTCAACTCTTTATGTGAGGGATCAGCAAATTGCTGAATGTTTAGCATAGGACAATGAAGAGTAATACTAAGGGGTCTGAAAGAAAGCACTGTGTTGCTGCCCCATCACAAAACAGGCAGGGAAAATCTGAGCTTTAGAAATTTTGACTTAAACAAAACCACACAAAATTCAACATTTCCACACTATTCTTTTTGTTTGCTTCAGGACTGCAGAGTAACCTATACCACCTTCAACCTGGACTGGAGTGTTGTCACACACTTCAAAGTACAGTATTCTCATTTTGACTCCCCCCCCCCATCTTTGTAACAATATTCATTGTCAAGTCTATTTTTATCAACGGGGTTGTCAGTTGTAGTGACAGCTGAAGAACAGTTTTTTCCTCCTCCTAACTTTTACCTCAGTTTCTCAATGCCTCAGAGTCTACATTCTAACCAAGAATGCAATGTTGTAGGTAGAATGAAGCAAATGGAGGAAATCTCTGCACCACCTTCCGGTTAGAGATTTAGAATTTTTGACACTTAAACTTTACAAGGCCATTATGAAAGCAAAGTTTGTTTCTGAAAACTCTAGCAACGGAACCCCCCCCCCCCACCACCATGTGTACATTCCACTCAATTAGCACTTGGTATCCTGTCAGGGTTAACAAAACTTGCTGTCCACCTTCAACCTGACAACTTGCCCAAGTGCCACTCACGAGAAGGTCACTGTCTTTTTTTCCTCTGCTTCTTTCCCCATGCAGAGTCTTAAGAGCTTTTTCGCCCTGTTCTTTCACTTCATCACGATGCCCTAGTCCTGGACAGTTCTCTTTAATCAAGTAGTTAAGCAAAACACAACCAAATGCCTCAAGTCATGCTTAAAACAAAAAACTAAACCAACACACTCTAACCAAGACGGTAGTTTTATCATATAAAACAACTTAGCTGAAAAGCTTTGTGTTTCTGTACAAAAGTGGGGGGTGGGAGGGAACACCCATCCATTCTTTAATTTGGAACATATATGCTTAGAGCTTGACAATCACTGTCCCCTTTCAATCGTCTGATACACTTAAAAATACATTTACACAGGTTTACATTTGTATACAACTCAAATAATTGCACTGTTTACAAAGACAATCATGTCACACGTGCAAGCTTTCCTTCAGCTTTGTCTTTCTGAACATCAAAAGCTGAAGGAAAATTTCACTGCCTACAACCATAACCACATAACAAGTGCAATTATTTTCTTGCCGAGGCTTCAATATAATTGTGAAACATGCTATTTCCATGACAACCACTGGCCTAAAGCATGTCAAATATAATCTGTATTATGCAGAAGCGCTACAGACTTCATCCACCTCCTCTAGTTTCCTCAGGAACCACTGACAAGCATGATTTGACTGCCTAGTGAGGTAAAGCACTCCTCATTCAGCTATCTCCAAATATTGCAGTTCTTGTTTGTGTTGTACACAGCTGTGATCAAACAGAATTCCCCTGGCAAATAACTTTCTTCACAATAAAGCCATAACTGCATAACATACATAGAAATATTTTGTCTTCCAAACTATTCATACTCTGTTCTGCATTCTTGAGCCACATCCATACTTTATTATTATTATTATTAACAACTTTATTTCTACCCCGCCTTTCTCCCTGGAGGGACTCAAGGCGGCTTACAACAAGGTTAAAACAAATTAAATTAAAATTAAACAAATTACTTCTACCCCTTGCATAATTTGGCAACACTTTTAATGCAGTGGTCTTCGTCCAGGCTCCAAATATTCTACAATGTAATATACACTAACATCATAAGGCTTCAAGGTACAGCTGGATAGAAACATGCAGATTTCATTCTAGCACTTCAGTTGTAGCTATAGCCTCTGTAAGGATGGGGCAGCAGAAATTAGCCTTTTCCCTACTCATCACTAAGACCGCCTATATTTAGTAGCAGAATGTTAGGCAGCATGAAAGGGTAAGTGAATAAAAGGTTGCTTGATGCACTGCTTTTAATCATGCAAGGGTTTAATGTATGGGTTTCCCAAGTGATGGCAGGCACAGGAGTTGTAAATGACAAAAGCATCAGAAATGTATGTGGCACATCTGCACAAGAGCAGAAGGGCCTGGTTGTTTTTTTTTAACAAAGATCTATACCCCACTTTGATTAGGGCCTATGGTCCTGCCAGCTTCTTCCATATTACATTGCTGTCTTCTCATCATATCAAGCTCAGGAGAGGTAAAAACCCTAGAGGCACAAGAAGCTATGTATGTGCCGTACTGAGCACTAGACTGATTTTCACACACTTCGAGCTTGATAGTGGCATTCTTGTGTTAAAGGTTGTCCATCAATGACTTACTAGCTGATTTTTGTAACTAGGACCAAGAAGGAATTGTTAAGTAAAAACACGGTCAGACACATTTCCCTTTCTATTAGAAAATCTGCAGGAGAGAGCTGAAATCAAGAGTTACTTGCTCCTCAAGACAGTTTTCTGCATTGAGCCTAAGCTTGCAACATACCAAGTTGCATAACATGAGGTCACGGTTTATACCAGCGATTTTCAACCTTTTTCATCTCACAGCACACCGACAAGGCACTAAAATTGTCAAGGCACACCATAACATTTTTGACAATTGACAAGGCACATCATATTGCCTGTGTGGGGCTTTTATCCCCTATTGGCTGTACTAATAAATGACCTTTCCCCCAAATTCCTGTGGCGCACCTATGGACCACTCGCAGCACACCGATTTGCAATGGCACAGTGGTTGAAAATGGCTGGCTTTTACTATAGCAAAGAACCCACAACTTGGTATGAGCTTCTAGAAGTACAACTAGCACACTATGAAGTAGAAGTGATTGTATTTGCTACCCATGTTCTCAGAACTCAACTTCATAAGCACACTGCCTGAATAGCCTCCTGTGGCAGAGCAACAGTCTTAGGGCACAAACCTAAGTGCACCTTGGGCCGGTGCAAGTCCCTTGTGCCAGCCTAGGATGGTCACAAACATGCATGTTTGCACCTCCTCAAGAGTTGGCTGGGCCAGCACAGAGATGTGTGCTGGCCCACGGAGGCTGAATCCAGCCTGTGTCAACTCTGGCAGGGAGGGTTGCTCCGCTCTCTTTGGACTTATGTCACCTCTGGAGGTGGTGCAAGTGTGAGGAGACCCATTGGGGTTGTCGTGACTTACCCAGGGGTAAGGGGAAGAGTTTCCCCTTACCTCCAGCTGAGCCACTTTGGGCCCTTATCTTGCGCTGGATACAGCGCAGGCCTCCTGGTCTGCCGTTCCAGAGCAAGATAGGATTGTGCTGCTAACTGTGGATAGCTATGCAGTGGTCTGCAAATTCAGATACAACATGAAACCACCGTTAACACATTGGTTAAAACTGCAGTTTCAAATTATGGTTTGTTGGTCTCCAGCCCAACCAGAATTTGTGGGCAGGCTCATGTTCATGAAGACGTTATAGCTATAAGAATCAAGGTTTTGTGCTATATCTGAACCCAGTCACTGTGCGTTAGAAAGGATAGGTTGGTCTATGGCAGTGGTTCTCAAATGTTTTAGCAACAGGGCCCAATTTTTAGAATGAAAATCTGTTGAGACCCACTGGATGTCATTAACCTGGAAGTGATGTCATGGCCAGAAGTGACATCATCGAGCAGGAAAATTTTTACAGCCACCCCGCACACAACAAAATCAAATCAAGTAAATTAAAAATTCACGATAAGTTTAAAAATTTATTTAAAATAAATAAACCCTCCTAACCCTCCCAAGCAGTTGCTGATCTGTTTAAAAAAATGCCCCAAACATTCCAAAGGCTGCAATCCTACCCACACTTACCCAGGAGTAAGCCCCATTGACTATCATCGTTAAAAGCATATACATCGTAGTCTAGGAAATGTTAATTTTCACAAATGCCATCACACGCCATGGTAGTATGGTATATTAGAAATAAAATACACATTGAAATGAATGGGGACCCACCGGAGATCAGCTCGCAACCCACCTAGTGGGTTCCCACCCAAATTTGAGAAACACTGGTCTATGGTGACAGAACATTTGCCTTCCTATTGCCCATGTATGACTATTAAGTTAAGAAACAATTGTAGACCAATAATAATGAAAGGGATTTCTGGTCAACAGATTATGGGCAGAAGCAATGTTAAAAGGCATCTAAGTTGAGAATCATTTCTTCTCATGAAATTAATAGGAACAGACAGAACTCTCAGTTTCCACTCAGATCACATAGTTCCCTTCCATTTCCATTTGATCTTTTACAGATCAGAATTATAATTTTTTGGAAAACACAGTGCAATTTGTAATGTGTTTTTTCCAAGCAATTCCTACCGAAACAATCACTGTGATATATAAAATGTTGCAGAGCATGTTTTTACAGAGCTGTACAGAATGTATAGCATCCGTACAAGTCTTTGTATCTTATAAAATCTGGTCTACTGAGCAGCAGGAGGGATCAGAATCCATCATGAATTTTGGTAAGAGAAAAATATAGTAACATCCTTTTGAGAGGTATCATCTTATGACAAATACTACTATTGTGATAGGATTTTTCCTGATCACTTAAGAGGGGGTGATCTAGAAGCTGCTTTTGCTTACCTCTGGCAGCACGTAGGTTCTTTAAAGAAAAAATAGACACACTCAAAAGCAGCATTTGATGGCAATAAGACCCACTCTATAACATCAGCAGGTATTATAGCAACACATTCAGGAGTGTGACATTACGTTTGAAAGGGAGCATCTTATTTACTTCATGTATGCAGCATGGATATAGAAGAAAGCCAGGATGAAAAGCACATGAAGTACCTTGAGTAACAAAGCAAGGTGGTAGTCCTTTTGAGGTCATGAAGGAGGAAGCAGGAAGGAGGGCAGTAAAGTAAAAGAAAGGGAGATTATATTGGACAGAATGACAAAGAGTAACAAAGTTCAGTACACTGTTTTAATTGCTTTCCAGAGTATTTCTATCTAAACAGTTTCCTTGGCTGAATATTTCCCCTTAAAAAATTCAGAATTAGTGTCCTACTGTGAAATATCAAATTTGTTGCACAGCACTGTGATATAGTGAAGAGACCAGTTTAGAAGATAAAGAGAATATTTTAAAAACATACTCCATTTTTCTTTCAGACAGAATCCAAAGCAATTTAATAGTCTTTTCTACAACTCTATCAAATTTAGTTACAGTATAAGTCACCTTCATTTTACACCAAAATGCTTTTCTCATTGGTAGGCTTACAAAACCTTTCTTGGAAAGCAATTCCACATTACTTAGAAGCAAGTCTTGCTGAAAAATCAGTGATGCTCACTTCCAAGTAAGCTTGTGTAAAATAAGTTAAAGTTATTGTAAAGTAACTTTGAATCTTTTCAAAAACAATGGGAGCCCTATCTCAACCAATGCAACTACTTCTCTTATTACCTATTCAATCTTCTTTTCAAGAGCCTCTCTGGGCATTTTCATACACAATGCCTACAATGGTTTCCAAATTTCTCTTGCACTATCATGTCTCATCACTCTTTGTGAAGAAGGCAGTTTTTGTAATACCGTGAGCATCCAAAACACTGCTCTCAGAGTGAAGCAAGAGCCGGATAAGGCCTCTTGTACAAAAAACAAGAGCAGCTCTGGATATTACTAGATGTGCCAAAATATGAATGCTGGGGTCCAATGAGGAATTCACAGATGGCAGATTGCAAGCTTCAAGGCATCTGGAGCCCACATCTCTCCCTCATAGTTTGCCAACAACAGCCATTTGTCTGGTCATGAGAGACAAGTAACATACATAATGAGAAGCTAGAATTTTACTGCTGCTCTGCTTTTGAGGTCACAAGGAGAGGTGTGTACGCATGCAGGCTAGTGAGACTTCTTCTGGGCTGGTAACATTTATAGACCTCTTTCCAAAGTTCAGCTGTCCATGTAAATTCCCCTTTAGAGTGGGGAAAAACAATCCACTATTGTAGCACTCCAGCATTTGTTTGCAGACACAGCTAGTCCAGTGTTTCTCAACCTTTGTTCTGTGCCATATCACTTCATACAACTGGTTGAGAAACAATGATCTAGTACACTGATCTAGTACATCCAGCATGGCTTTTAACATCATCTTCTGAATGTCCCCCCAGATAGCATAAGGAATGCTCATAATGTAATTTTTCTTCTACTACTGAACAAAGCAAAGTTGAACTTGTGAATCTGGAATGTGAATCTGAAATGTTCTAACTTTGAACCAGTGACTGTCTAGTTAGTATGTGAAGGGACACTACACACAATACTTCTCCCCCAAGCAAGGTTTTCCACAACCAACAGCTGAATACCTTCTAACCTGAAGTGCTCACTTAAAAAAACAAAAAAAAAAAAAAAAACTTACCTTCCAGAAGAGAATGCTGCAGTGACGACAGAAATGCAAGGTGTCTCCATATTGCTCCTTTACAGGATAACATTTCTGAAGTGCAAAGTACATCAGCTTCCAGTCAATATGACCTTTTTCTGACAAAATGAGGTGCCTACAGAACTGAACACAAATGTAACATTCGAAAGTTACAAAGCCACTTCAATCGGCAGATAAGCAAAGAGTCTGAGAACAGAGAGTCCAAAACAGTTACTGAAAGCTCTCCCTGTTTGTACGAATATTTTGCAATATGGATTTGCTAAATTCTAGGCTAAAATTTATAGCTTGCTGCACTCTACATCTGAGCAGATCAAAGCTACTTGTAACATTGTGCCTGTTTGTTATGGAGTACATCCAACTGAATTCAGAGAGATTTATGCTTCAGACTAGGCGTATGGCTAGGATCCTAAATCCCACTTAACTGCAAGCAAGTTCCGTGGAAATCAGAGGAAGTACTGTGTAATTTCTATGAGAGAAGCATGCACTTTCCAAGGGACTTCACCACCCCGCCCCCCACAATTTATTCTGCCATGTAACCTGCTTTACAATTTTTTGTCATTGTTGAAAAGCAGAATATAAATATTCTTACTAATAGTTTTGACAGGTGCTTTTTCCTGTGCTTGGGCATGAATGTGTCTGTCCTGCAGGATCACACTGATTTAAGAGTCTCTTCTACTTGTGTTCTCCTTCATTTCTGCCTACAGTTTCAGAATCCTCCTATACAGAAACAAATGTAGTTCCCCTTACCTGCTTTTCAGCAAAATGGTATTGACAGAGTTTTTTCCATAACTGTCTGTCTTCACTGAGCATATACAACGTGGGAGTTACTTGGCCCAAAGTAATAATGTCCCAACCATCTGAGAATCTATATAAGATATTGTTCAGCATATGTAAAGGAAGATCACTGAGTGTAAGTCCATTGTTGACTTGCTGAAAAGCAAGTTAACAATCATTAGTAATTTCTTAATTATTTTTTAAACTGGTCATTATCCCTCTCCCCAGAGGTATAAAAATCTAACTTGTTTTAGTAATTTCAAGACTGCAGCTTCAATCCTAGGCATACTAGCTTGGGAGTAAAACCCACGGTACTAAATTCCAAGTGATATTCTGGCACTCACATGTCTGTTCCATTCCTTGAATAAACTTTCCTATCAGAAACAGTTTACTGAACACTGCTGTGCCCTATTTATTTCATACAGGTAGTGCTTCTTTATCCACAGATCTGGCATCTGCAGATTTGTCTTACCCCTGGATGCTGGACCCTCAAATCAGTCCCCCTGCAGACCACCCAGATGTGACCAGAACCTTGTTCTGCTCAGGTCTAGGAGATTTTCTGAGCCTCAGTACGGTACTGTGCAAAGCCTCTCTGAGGTTCAAAATGCCACCTGGGCCTATTTTAGCGCAACTTTTGGTTTTCACTGAAAAGTGTAATTAAAGTCTCTCCACGCAGCATTCCGAGCCTTGGAGAAGCCGCCTGTGGTGGCCATGCAGCCTCGCCAAGGTTCAGAAAGGCCCGGGCGCGTTTGGAGCTCAGTTGGGCTGAAAACTGCATTTTTAATTATCCACATTTTTCGGTATTGGGGGTCCAGAACATATTGTCCGCGGATACAAAGGCATCACCTATACTTCTAAGTAAACAGATAAGAGATCAGTTTCTGTTGAACAATACTAGGTCAATATCTATAGTTTGCTGTACTTCACAAATTTGTGCCAAGTTCTAACATTATGGCTGCAATTATCTGCATACTTTGGTGGACTAATACGTAGCATTTAAGTAATGTTTAAAATAATGTAATATTATACTGTGACTTAAGATGAAAATAGTAACAGCAATGGGTATGATTGAGGAGCCACAGCAAGTTCACAACAAGCACCACATGGAAGAAGAGGTTGAACAAGGCTCTTTTCCAAGAACAGCCTACCTTCTCTGCACTGCCCGACACTCTGCTCTTAAAACTGCCAACTCCATTTGGGGGAGGAGTAAGAAAAAAAACTAGGGACACCCTCTGTACGCACAAAGACATTTAAGCAGGCTTAAGAGCCTCTCTAGGATCATGGCCATCAAACCTGTACCTCAAAGCATGTTCCAAGAAGCAACTAAAAGGTACGACAAAATAGATATTTCTACAGCTGCAATAAGTCTGCAAAGTTTTAAATACCAAGGAATATCTAGGACCTAATGAAAAGCAAGTTAACATAGCAGGATATTCTGAAAACCAGCCCAACACTGGGCACACATATTGACAATTTAAGGCCCAATTCTATCCAAAACTTCCAGCATTGATGTGGTTGCAGTGCAGCCACAAGGTAAGGGGTGGCTTACCCTTACCTTGAGGAGGCCTCTGTGACTGCCCTCCTACCACAGAATGCAGCACATGCACCACTGGCATGGCTGCATCAGCACTGGAAAGTTGAATAGGATGGAACCCTTAGTCATCATATTGTAGCCAGTCACAGTTAGTTCATAACACTTGCTCCATATTTTATAGAGGTGCCGCTTAATGCCATCTTATAGCTGCTCTACAAGACAGGGCCCAGCAAGGCCTTTAGAACACTGCTTCCTAAACTCCTACAAGGGAGTGGGGAGGGGGGGAGGGACTATGCCAGCAAGCAATCCCCAGGAATCCTGGAGGATCGGGGGGGGGGGAGTCCTCTGCAGGCCTCTCTGTGCTTCTAAACATGTAAAAAAAATGAAAACTGGCACTTCCAGTTTTCACTGTGAAACTGAAAGTGGCCTGGTTTTTTCTTTTTACATGTTTGGAAGCGTGGAAAGGCCTGAAGAACCTCAGACACCCCCGCCCCCCCCAACTCTGGTGCTGACTGCCAGTAAGTAAAAAACCCTTCCCATCCCCAGCAGTATCATGATCCTGAGGATCACATTGCTGCCTTCTCCCCCCCTTAAAGGGGCAGGTACAGTGCTTCTGTGGGTGGTGGGTTGCAGCCCACCAGTTTGAAACCACTGCTTTAGAGGAAAAGAGTTCCATAACTTTTATTTTTTTTAAGTTATTCATATAATCCTTTATACAGACATAAGAGACAGATATACCTTGGGCATCTGAAGATTATTGAGCTGCTGCTGCCATAAAAGTATAGTTTCCAGTCGGCAAATCCAAATGTTTATGTTCCCTACCAATACCGACTTCCCCTCACTCATTAATACACAAAGCGTAGAACTTAGATCCTGAAGGAGGTCTTTGATCAGACGTGGGTTGTACTGGTCTTCTAGAACTTGAAGGAACAATTTAATATGCACAAATACATATGAGTGCGCTGCATTTCTATAATCACACCAACTTTTTATTCTATTGAAACATCATCATAGAATGTTAGAGTTGGCAGGAACCTTGAACATAATTTAATCAGTGCACACAACTACTGCAGCAGCTGTGATGAATGCCCTGCTCTTTGCCTATTTTTCTAAGTTTCTGAATATTTCTAACCCTGCCCCAGAAACTCCTGTGCAAGTCCAGCATCTAAGAGCAGCTGGGACACATCCTGTAGCAGGATTTATCTTTTGTTGAAATGCCATCATCAAACAGCCAAATGCTAGATTTGAATAATTCTTCCCTGGCTGGAGTACCTACGCTTCATTGAGTTGGTAGCCAAACTTATCTGTTTAGGCAAAGAGCTAGGGTGGAGTGGCCAGGTGGATTCAATTCATCCAGTCAAGTAACTATGACATCAAACCTACATTACTTAAGTTCCGGCACAGGAATGCTCACTTATTTTTGCCCTGTGTGCAGCAATATCTAATGCTGGTTCATGGAAGGCACACCTTGTCAGTAGGTGCAGGGAGCAGGATTCCTTGGACAATGTACGTAGTTAGTGATACAAACTGTGCTTGTGAATATCCTGGGACAA
Source organism: Tiliqua scincoides (assembly GCF_035046505.1). Lineage (NCBI taxonomy): Eukaryota > Metazoa > Chordata > Lepidosauria > Squamata > Scincidae > Tiliqua > Tiliqua scincoides. The sequence continues at coordinate 166,410,311 of NC_089821.1, read as the reverse complement.
CCACATTAGCTCTGCCAATTGATTAGGGAAATCTGGCAACAAGCCACAGGAGCTAGGTAATTTTAGTTTATTTCATGTATGATGCCCGTTTAAAGGGAGGGATATACATTCTCAGGTTAATACACCAGTTACTATACTTGTTATAACCACAACATAAACAATTAAGCAAGACCACAAAAGGCTATTCATGATCATCTTAAGCAGATACAATGGGAGTCTTGCAGTCTTACCTTTTCTAACGATTTTGTCCAAGATGTTGAAATAATTCTTTTGAGCTGCACCACTCAATGAAGTCAACTGGGATTTTGCGATTAACTGCAAAAGCTAGAAGAAAGCAGTCTGACTTACAAGATGAAGCAAGTACAGTATATAAATTTGCAGCCTTCTCTTGGTTTGTTTAGTTATGGTCTACCAAAGGAAAGCCTATGCATCCATCATCCCACAGTTCTATTTAACCTTAGTGAATAAAAAATGCTGCTAAGGTCACCTCCAGTTGAGAAGTAAAGCGCTTGACTTTCACGGGAGCTTGAACAGATGTCCACATGTAATCTGACATTTCTAATATATTTAGAAGTCCAAAAAAGATGTATAGAATGGAAATAAAAGAAACGCAGGCTGGAATTCAAAAACCTACTTTATAAGCACCCAATGACATTTTTGACTCTTGAAATAGCATTCCTCCACATTTCAAAAGTGGTTTGCCCAACCAAATAAGGAATGCTGTTGGAGAGAGAATTTTAAACTCTGCATCAGACCAAAAGTAGTTCTGCTGGTGGTTCCTGGTCATAATTCATAAATTCAGAACCACACAATCACCAAGTTCAACTTTCTCAAAAGTATCATGCAAAGAAACACTCAAATCAAGAAACTGAGTCAACAGCTTTCTTTCTGGAGAAAGATGAATTTCCTCAAAAGACGACTAACATACAGCAAGTTAATTGAGCCAAGTTAAGAGAGCCAGGGTGGTGTAGTGGTTTGGGAGGTGGACTTTGACCTGGAAGATCCAGGTTCAAATCCCCCCTTAGCCATGAAGCTTCCTGGGTGACCTTGGGCCAGTCACTTTCTCTCTGCCTCACCTACCTCACAGGGTTGTTGTGAGGACAAAAGGAGGGAAGCAGCTGTGTACACCGCCCTGAGCTCTTTGGAGGAAGGGTGGTATAAAAATGTGAAAAATAAATAAATTGGTCTTACAGTACATGAAATTCATTTGAGTCACAGAGCATAAGAACAAACATCTTACTTTAACCACATAATTGAATCTTCTGATGTCTTGAATTGCACTTGAAAAATCTAAGCGATTAAAGGCTTCTCCCAAAGTGCAATATCCATGCCTCTTAGAAAAAAGAAAAAAATGAAGCCACATGTTAAATACATACAAAAAATTACTATGGGATATGCAAGCATGTAGTAACCTATAGAGTAGCACCCATTCAAGTACAGAGCCTCTACTGTTTCATACTCACCTACCTACCTACCTTCAGTGGACGTAAAGCTGGCTTTATGACAGGTAGCAGTGTTAGACACCCTCCCTCACTTGCAATGGACTGGCTCACAAAATTAGGAAGGAGTCAAATTTTGATTGCCTCAGAAATAGTTCATCTCATTTCAGAGTCAATCCAAATTTAATCCCCTGCAAAAAAATATCCCCCCCACATTATCTATAAATCTGGTTCAACTAGTCAGATCAGTGGCAACAGGCAAGCATGGGGGAAAGGAAGGTAAGTAGGTAGAGGATGCACTCCTGAAATGTCTTGGAGGGGGCAACATCCACTTTGCACCTCATAGGTCCTCTGCTCCTTGCCTCATAGGGACTCTGCAAGGTGTAGACAACCCCTCGCCCAAGTGTTTGAAGTGCAGTCTCTTTACCTCTCTTGCTTCCCTCTGGCTTCGTGTCCCTATCAGACAACTTAGACCAATATTTCTCAAACTGTGGGTCGGGACCTACTAGGTGGGTCACATGCCAATTTCAGGTGAGTCCCCATTCATATCAGTATTTCATTTTCAATATATTAGACTTGATGCTGCCATGGCATGTGACTGCATTGGTGAAATGTTACAGGTCTGTTCTTTTAACAGGCTACTCTGTATATGCTTTTAATAACAATAGTAAACAGGACTTATTCCTGGGTAAATGTGAGTAGGATTGCAGCCTAAGATTGTTAAAAATGTTCCTGCTTGATTATGTCACTTCCAGTGGGTCCTGATAGATTCTCATTCTAAAAAGTGGGTCTTGTTGCTAAAAGTTTGAGAACCACTGGAACCTAGACAGATTATGCTTAAGTAAATGGATTTCATGGAAAGGGAGGGAGAAGACGAGAGCCAGAAATGATTCTCCTGCTCAGATGTTACGTGGATAACACTTTTGATTCTTAATGCTCACTTCTTCCTTGAAGTAAGCATTACAAGTCTCTACAGTTCACATCCAGGACTGGGCCCCTACCAAGCATTTAGCATATATAGAAGAGGCATGGAAGAAGCCAGATGAAGTTGCTATTTCAGAGGCAGCAAAAGCTTTAATGCACATTGTCCCTCATTAACCAGTGGCCTGTCTTCCACACTTAGACTAGATTCACATGCCCACACAGGGAAGGTGTCTGAATGTACTATTTGTCCACAGTGTAACCATGATAGCATACACCCACTAAGGAGGACTGAAAGATTTCAACTGCCTGAAATTTGCTACATTGTAGCCTAGACATCTACATTCCCCTTTCCCATCAACGTGCAAGACCAGCTGATGACAATCTGCACAATAAGCAAATATTGTGTAAAATATGTCCTCCCACATAGTTTAATTCAATGGATGATTACAAGCCACAAAAGATATCTTAGCACATAACACTTACTTCTCTGGTACTTTCTTTATGAACATAGATCCATTTTTCGCGATAGAAACCTGAAAGCAAAAATCAAATACAGTTCCCATTTTTAACTTTTTTTTCATAAAAAAGATGTAGCAGAAAAGGAAGACATAACACTTTGTCAAAAGCTGGAAGTAGACAATGGACTAACAGAGTCTTCGGTCTAGTTAGACATGCAGGACTTTCAGAAATACATTTTCAGCCTCTTGCAAAAAGCATTGTAACAGCGTTTAACAACACAGGCACAGGAAGAAATCTGCTAACAGACTAAACACATACATTAAAGTATTCAAAGGAGGAAGAGAAAGGTCTTACACTGATCAAAAACAAGCCAAACAAACAAGATTGCTGTGATCTAGGGCATTATGCATGAGAAAGAAGATCTGTGTTATCTCCCCAGCTGGATACGAGAACTATATAAGTAAACAGGGGCTGCACATAATAACTCTGTACCAACCAGCAGTTTGGGATGGTAGAGATCCTTTCAAAGAATTTACAGTCTCACCTCTAAGGTTTTTGGGTGCTGGGAAAGGAGTGGATTCAGTCCCTTCCTTGACAAACAGATGAATTTTTAAAGCATTTTGCAGGGGCTCCCCATGTGTTGCTTTGAATCAGAGTACAGGTGGAGTACAGGTCCCCCAGATGCATGCTGAGCCAGACTTGGATGCACCTGAACCCTCTGAAGAGGACCAGAGCTTTGCTCCAGTTGCCTTCAGAGGGCTTTCTGAAGGTTAAACAGGAAGTGACATTTTCATGCCTTATAAGGAATTGAGAGGCCCAGAGAAGATTCAAAACATTACTTCTGTTTCCCTCCGGAGACTGGAAGTGGCTCCCCCCCCCCTTTTTGGTCATTCTTTTTGGCTATTTGGGTTTAAGGGCTGTAAACAGCAGGTTTGCTTATCTATAGTTTTTGGTATCCACGGGGGAAGGAGTCTAAGAGCAGATCCCAAGCAGAGGACCAAGAAAGGTGGTATAGAAATACCTGTATTATTATTATTATCCCTTGTGGATACCAATGCCCCACCTGCACATGTTTACACTTTATCTGAACATTGCCTAGGTTTGGTAAATGAAGAATAGAAGGTCTGCCATCATAACACCTATCATCAATAAACATAGCTATTTTCAAAGCCCAGGTTTTGTTCCAACTCAGATATACTGTATAGTTTTTGTGAGAAGAAAAAAAGAAATAAATACACACAGTCCATCTGCTTGAAAAGAATTATTTTTCCAATTACTGGCAAACAAGATCATAAAGGTTTTCAAAAATATTTCTCTTTTCCTTTCATAAGTAAAATCTGTAATTCATAGTGTAACTCAGCCATTTTCAACCACAGTGCTGTGGCACATTGGTGTGCCGTGGATGGTCTGCAGGCGTGCCACGAGAGTTTGGGGGAGGGACATTTATTAGTAGGGACACTGGGGGTTGTGAGCTCCTGCTGTCAATGGGTGTGCCTTGTCAAGTGTCAAAAAACTGGTGGTGTGCCTTGACAATTTTAGTGACTTGTCAGTGTGCCATGAGATGGAAAAGATTGAAAATCACTGGTATAACTAAACAGAATGACATCACGTATAAAATGCTACCATCATAAATATGGTCTGAATATTTATTTTAGAAACATTATTTAATGATTCTCAAATAACTAGTATTTTTCTAAAATATGCATATTTTGTGCATGAATTTTGTATAGTGTGTTATATACTCTCAGCATCCAATATTCCTCCAATTTCTAGCCTACTTTGCTAACTATTTCAACTCTATTAAGAATACACTTACAGTGAATAACCTTTCCCTTATGTTAATAAATCGCTGGCATAGAAATCCAGTCAAAGTCAGTTATTTTCAACCTTTTTCATCTCATGGCACACTGTCAAGGTACTAAAATTGCCAAGATACACTTTTTTTAATAACATGGCACACCACGCTGCCAGTGAAAGCTCACATCCCATGGCCCTACTAATAAATGACACCCCCCCCCACAAACTCCTGTGGCACACTCAGACTATTCATGACACATCAATATGCAGTGGCACAGTGGTTGAAAATTACTATTCTAAGATAAGAGCCCAATCCTAACCTCCACCCCACCCCAACTGATGCAGCCAGGCCAAAAAGACAAGCACTGTATCCAGTGCGGGGGGGGGGCAGATTGAGAGGCTTTGGAGGGGAAATGGAAATTATTTCCCCATACCCTTCCATGAGCCTCCTGCTCCACAGTGGGTCTCCTTGGACCTGCGCCAGCTCAAGTGCTGGTGCAGGTCCAAGGATAAAAAAGGGATGATGAGGTTGTTAGAAGGGATAGGATCCATTGTGCGCAATTGCTGCAAGATCCACTCCCTCCTGCTGCCTCCCTGCCCTGTTCCTCTGTTGCCTTACTAGGTCTGGTGTGCGTGGCAGCAACAAGCAAGGACAGTGTGGTGCTGCTGCAACTTGCAGCAGTGTGCACAAAATGGCCACCCCAAAAGTGCTGCACATGCTGTTGGCAACCATTCTGTGACAGTGGAACAGCCTTCCACTGTTGCATCCACTTGGCAGCCCAGTTCTCAATAGGTCTGAGCTTCAAGTTGGATAGAATACAATAGCATTACCCAGACACTTGAAAGATGCTCATTTCTTGACTGTTATAAAAATATCAACCTGATAACAATTTTGCAAAATAGTTATGGCAGCCCAAAGCCAAAAACCAATTGCCACTGGTCATGACAAAACGTTTAATTAAATGGAGTTTGTAACACCTTTCTCCCCTGCTCATGTTATCTTGTAATGAATGCTGTTGCTGCTTTTGATCAAAAATTAAAAACCATAAGAAAAAATTAATTATATCTTTGAAGGCATCTCCTGAAATACAAGCTATTTGCACTACAAACTTAACTTGTTTTCAGAAGTAGAAAGCAAGTCTTACACTGAGATTTTGCACTGTTCCTAAAATGATCCATTTTCCTTTTCTTGTTTGCAAATTCACAGTCTTCGACACTGCATATTTCTTCATCGTCATTCAAGATGCTGCAAGAAAGAATCACATTTCAAGTAAAAGAACCAAGCTCTAAGATGAGCCTGCTGTATTTAACAAGTCACGCATATTGACACTGCCAAATCTAAAACAATCTTGCAAACAAGACCTTAAAGGTCATTAACATGAGTTAGTAATTTGCAATGTGCTGATATCTTGAAAGAACAGAAGACCCAACTCTTCTTTCTTTCTCTCTTTCGCTTTCCCTTCTGGCTGCCTGGAGTATTTTTTATGGGAAGCTCCACCTTGAATTTCTGAAGCATAGCTATTCACAAAAGAGCCTTCTCAGTGCTGGCCCTATCCTGTGAAACTCCCTGGTCTGTGAAGTTCATCAGGCCCCCACATTGCTGCTCTACTGCCATCTGCTAAAGGCCTGACATTTTCAGCAGGGCTCTGCATTACTGCCAGTGTTTCCCAAAGTGTGGGTCACAACCCAGTGTGTGATGGGTCACAATCCGATCCTCAATGCTTCACCGACAAAGCCTTTCTGAGAATTCCTGGAGGCCACTTCTGGATTGTGCCAGGCCCACAACCAACTCCATTGGCCTCTGTGGGCCCCAGGCACCTCTTGGAAGTGACCGGAAGCAAATTCTGTTTTACTCCCATTTGTGCCTGCTACTTCCGATCACTTCTGGGAGGCGTCTTTGGGCCACGGAAGCCAATGGAGTTGGTCGTAGGCCTGGCATGACACAGAAGCAGAAACGAGAACCTCCTAGAAAGGCTTTGTGGGCAAAGCATTGAGCATCAGGTTGTGACCCACCACCAAGGACAAGGTGGGTTGCAACACTCAAAAGTTTGGGAACCACCAATAACTACTATGAATATTAAATGATTTAGGTCTGCCCTTTGTTCCATTTTTGTTTTTATCTTTTTTTACTGATTATTTTTAATTAGTTTTATTGATAGGACAATTTTTCATGTTTTCTGTTATAAGCTGCCTCAAGTCAGTAGATGAGGTGCCAGGTAGAAATTTTTTTAAACAAACAGATTCAGCTGTAGTGCTTTGCATGTCCAAGTTTACAGGCTGAATCCTCATCTCCTATTAAAGCAGCTCAGATGACTCAGACTGAGAAAGACCTTACCCTGTGACTGAGAACCACTGCCAGATTAGATAGCATTAAGTGAGATTGCACTTTGAGATTGAGTGGTCTGACTACTCCACTCCTGGGTTAGAAACCTGGGTTAGATAGATCAAGATACAGACTATCATCAGACATTGCTTAATGATGCTCAAGTCCCTCCGATTTGAGACTGCACTGGCAGGTTAAGACTTGCCATTTACCAAAACCTTCCTTAAAAGGAAGAGTTTGGTACCAGGAAATTTTCAATTTGACTACTGAAGAACTCTTTATTATTGCTGAACAGGAGACTTGTATATTATTGTCTAGCACTGTAGTTTTTCGATTGCTGGTTTGAGCTGCAAGTTGCCTGAATGTTGTGTTTTTGTTTTTTTTTTTGAAGTAAATAAACTTCTAAACAGCCTTATGACTCAAATCACAGAGGAAGCAATCTCACTGCCCATTCACTCCCATTAAACTGAAAGCTTTCGTGGAAGACAATGTTGAGAGTATTCATAGTGAATTTATTTCTATTCCTACAATTTAGACCGATACAATACTAGTGATCACTACTTCTAGCAGGTATTAAATCACACCCAAACCACTATGGAAACACATTAGCTTTTCTGCAAGCTACAAAAATAAGCAGGAACAATCCAAATATATATAATTCATGCAGTAAAACCAACTGAATTTTAACAGTATTTTACCAAGTCCTTTGATAAAGGCTGTGATCTAATAACAAAATTCTACAGGTTCACAGTAGTAGTTTATGGCAAATTTCTTACTACCATATTTTCTATACTCCCAGATTCTTTTTAAGTTGCTTTAAAAAATAAGTGTGAAGTTGTAAACTGAAAAACTACTACCAGGTTTACAATGGTTCCACAGTTAAGCTTTTGATTATCACACAGAAAAGCTAAATGGAAGAGTAGCTAAACAAAAGCAGCAAAAAGCTCTTCATTTTCCAAAACAATATTCCAAAGACTGTCTTGCTTATATATAAGGCAGTGAGCTTCACACAAATAGGAAGAACTGGTAAAGCTTTCCAGCACAAAAGAGTACAACAATAAGAAAGTAAAATTACTTTATCTTCCCTTTTCCATTTTCTGACAAGAAAATTGTATACAGGCATTTCTACCACTCAAGAGTATTCACTTTTATTAAAACAGTTGAGTCTGTCAAATGAAGGTATTTATCACTGTCAGCTCAGGTCTACAAAGCACCACAATATAGCCTGGATGTTGTAAATCACCAGAACAAAAAGAGAAAAAAAAACTAACATGCATACATACAGCCCTCTGGCAACTACACAGCAAGCACTAAAAAAGTACACCAAGCAACAAATTTAACATAGCATCTCAAACTTGGTTTTTAAAAATCACAAGGATCCACCATGGTACACAAATGATTTTGAAGACTTCAGGAATTCCATATGAATCAAGCATGACCTACAGACATCAGTCAGAAGAAATCAGTAACCGATTCTTCAATATCTACTAACTATTAAGTCTGTGAACAGAAAATCTGCATTTTGGCCCAGCCTATTAACGTGGCCATTGAGCTTCATACCAAACTGATTTCAAGGAAGTGCCAAAAGTCTGACACTTCTTAAAACTGAACCAAGTATGAAAAGGTACCTCTTTTCAAGTTCACTTTCATATACACAAATAAGAGCCTAGCAAATTTTCACCATAAATAGCAGAAACTCATAGCTATGAAGATGTCATATAACGAGATTATAAAACAAGTAGCTAAATCATAAAGCAGCAACATACCTAGCTTAAACAAAAAACCTGCTCCTACAGCCAAACCTGGAAGTGACAGAAAGAATATAAACACTGCTACCCAAATTTCTACTCCTGTGCCCTGCTATGAATGTTCTAGAGCAGTGTGGGTCGGGACTCACTAGATGGGTCGCAAGCCCATTTCAAGTGAGTCCCCATTCATTTCCATATTTTATTTTTAATATGTTAGACCTGATGCTACCATGGTATGTGACTGCATTTGGGGAAATGTGACACATCTGTACTTGTAACAGGCACTTATAGATATGCTTTTAACAGTGATAGTAAATGGGACTTACTCCTGGTTAAGTGTGGGTATGATTGCAGCCTAGGATCCTTAAAAAATTTTCCTGCTTGATGATGTCACTTTCAGCCATGACATCACTCTCAGAGGAACCCGACACATTCACATTTTAAAAAGTGGGTCCTGGTGCTAGAAGTGTGAGAACCATTATTCTAGAGAGCATACAAATGGGCTCAGGTTTTTCAGTGTCAGTAGTCCACCGGCCCATTGCACCCATCACTGGCTGCACCATCAAGAACTTTTAAGAGCAGGGGCAGAACTTCCATCAGTCAGCTCCCTGTGCCTCAACATCTTCTACAGAAGGCAGAAAAACCTTGCAGAGAGTTACAGCACTGAGACTTCCCTGATTTTTCCAGGATAACAAAGACTGATCCATTTAGTTCTACTCTGTTTGATTTGTGCAATATGCCACGAAAAGCGTAACGCAACACAAGATTCTGATTCAGGTTCAATAACTAGAAGTGGAGATATTGTTAAATTGGAATTCGATGTGCAAAGGAGTCTGGCCATCAGGCAGTGCTTGGTCATCATGCCTAGAATCAACAAAAGAGAATTAATAGCTGTTAATGACCCAAGAATTTTCCTGAAAGGGAGCCTTCACTGGGACTATCATGTACATCTACTTGAGAGAAGCAAAGATTGAGGGTGTCTCAGGTGGGTAGAAAAGAACACTAACAAAACGACTGAAGAAGGGCAGTTGGGGGGGACCGATGGATATTCTGAGCAATAAAACTAGGTTTTGAACTGTGCAAGAAGCGAGGTAGACTAGATAAAGAATCTAAAGTGCCTACCAACTCCTAAATGCCTGTAGAACCAATGTAATATGTTGTTGCTTACAGAAACATTTTGCTATTCAATGCTCAACCTGTATTATTTGGAAATAAAAGCAAATATTAGAAAGACACTGTAAGCTCTCAGTTGCCTCTCTTCTAAAAGAAGCCTGAACTGAGATGTGCTGCATCTCTGGGTCACCACTCAGGGGACACGTTGTAATACCATCAAGCTATAAGGTCATTCAAAGTATGTTTTAGAGTTTTTCCTTTCTGGATAAGTAGACTTGACAATAGAAGAAATAGGATATAAAAGAAACAAAATATATGGCACCACAGATTCACCAAAGATGGATCATGCCAGATTATTTGAGAGCTGAACACCTCTGAGCAGCACACTGTTTTACTAGAAAGTCATTGTGGGGGAAAAGGAGTAGGGTCAGGGGCCACTATCACCATATATATCTCATCCAAGATACAGTATATAGCACCACAAGATCCCATAGCTACAGCTATTGTTCACTTACATTCTCTTGCCCCAGGTTAACCAATGGAGGGCCGGATGCTGCTCCTCAGAGGCTGAATTTGACCTTGGGGTATATAGTTTACCTAGTACATAACTAATCTGTGGAACTCCTTGCCACAGGATGTGGTGATAGCACCTGGCCTAGATGCCTTTAAAAGGGGATTGGACAAATTTATGGAGGAAAATTCCATCACGGGTTACAAGGCCATGATGGGTGAATGCTATCTCCTGGTGTTAGAAGTAGACTACCTCAGAATGCCAGGCGCAAGGGAGTAGCAACAGAACGCAGTTATCTCATTGTCCCATGTGCTCCCTGAGGTATCTCGTGGGCCATGGAGAGAAACAAGAAGCTGGACTAGATGGGCCTTTGGCCTGATCCAGCAGGGCTTTTCTTATGTTAGTTACTAAACCCTACCCTAACTAGCTTCCTGGACAAAGGAAGTGAAGAAGACCAAAAGAAACCACAGTTTACCAAGATACCACATAAGATATCACTAACTAAATGAGGGAAGCTGTCATCCAGAGAGATATTGCAAGAAAAGTAAAGAACTAGTAAGAGAGGTACCACATTATGCCGGAAAAACCAAGAGCCTGTTCCTACCCATGTTTACTCTGAAGTTGAAACCTACTTGCATTTATCAGGAGGTTTGAATGCTGAGAACCAGTTCCTCACTATCAGTTCTGTGACCCTGCCATATTTAATATGTCTCATTGAATTTGGGAGGAAACCAGGAAATCTACAAACGAAACTTGCAAATGACACAAAACTGCAGAGAAATGAGAATACATATGGGCATCAAGAAGCTGCATAGAAGCAAGTGAATGATCTCACAAAACGGAAAAACAGTAAATACTGTAGGACAGGGGTGCCCAAACTCCGGCCAGGGGGCGACTTGCGGCCCTTGGGGACTCCCAATCCAGCCTGTGGCGAGCCCCTAGTCCCCAGTAAGCCTCTGGCCCTGCGAAGACTTTGCTATTAGCTGGAGACTCGTCATCTGGAAATGACGGAAGAGGAACATTATCTTTACTGATGTCAAACGGACTACGACTCATGAGCAAACAGGGTGTTCCAGATGTAAAGAAACCAAATTCAGTCCTACAAGATGTAGCAGGTATGACATTTCTGGAAGGGTATGGAAGTCCTAATGCCTTAGGACAGTGGTTTCCAAACCTTTTAGCACTGGAACCCACTTTTTAAAATGAAACTCTACTGAGACCCACATAGCCTTATGAGTCACACTTTACCAGCTGCTCAAGCCTTTTTTAAAAATCCCGTTTTTATCCTTTTACTATGGTGGGGTGACCACCTTCTGGAGAATTTACTGAGCTCCACATACATTAGATCAGGACTATTCTGGTGGTTTCTGTTCCCATTCACCTGGGCTTCAATAAAAGCCAAAGCATATTTGCCTACTCAAAAGTAAAGGTGCACGTGCAGCTCAGTTTCACTTTCCATGGGTCTCAATACATTTTTTTCCTTGTCAACTACCTGCTTGTCTGTTTCAATTTCACAACCCACCAACAATCGACCCATTGATGGGTCCCAACTTATAGTTTGGGAAACACTGCCTTAGTACAAGGTGTTCATACGTAGCAAGGCATCCAATTTTGGACCCACATTTTCCTACTTGAATTTATCCTCTTTGTAAGCTCTATTCCTGCAAATGCATTGTACCAGGTAAGCTGGGACAACCTGACTAAATTACCCTACCAACACAACACCAGAAACATCTGAGGGCTGTGTCTATACGGTTTCTGTACATATATAAAGTATCAGCACAGATTAAGCCAAATCTGCATACCACACAATATAAGGGTCTTCTCAATAGAAACAGTTCCTGTATTTCTCTGTGAAAATGCTCGACTCGCCTCTGCCACCACTGAGGAAAGCTCAGTGCTTGGTTTCCAACACTGGCATCAGGAAGCAGATCTTTGCATCCTTCAAGCCTCTGCAGTGAAGATCACATAATAAGCCTCTCCAAACCTGCAATTTCAAGCTTTTTACAGCATTAACCTAGTTTTAACATCATGAGTCTAACAGCCCACCTTATATTAAAAACAGTAGAGTCCCCATGGCAACTCTATTTCAGATAATTAAGTTGTTACATTACCACTGAGTATCAGGCTATTATTGCGAATAACCTAAAATACATTTCAGCTGCCCTAATCTTTCTCTAAATCAATGCCCTTTCCCCAAATATATACACTACCAAACTATGCACAAATATATGCACTACCAAACTAAAACTGAAATCTCTATTGCTTAGATACAATAATTGGAAAAGTCCTCTGCTACATTTACAGTAGTGTTAGCATAATGCCATCAATCGAGAGATGCAAAATGTTGTAGTTTAAAGTCAGCGATAGTAAAACATTTGTATCTGATTGAAAAGTTGACCATTATGTACCAAGACCTGCTGATGTTTTATTCCAGATTCATTATCATGTTCACAAACTGAAGGTTTGGGAAAAGATAGGTAAGTGGTTGCCTCCCTTGTAACAGATTTTGGGATATTTACAAATAAATCCCAAGAAAATTAAGTTGTTTTGGCAATAAAAATATATTTTTGACTGTAGCACATCCTGTAAACAGAAGCACACAAAAACACATGCATGAGATTGTGCCCTGCAGTGTACATTTGCGCTCTACATGCACATTTAAAGCGCAGGCCTATATATGCTTATTCACCAATAATTTCCGTAGACCTTACATGAGTAAGGGTAAACCTGCACAGAACTCCAAAAGGTCTAAAAACTCTCCTTTTTATATAGATCATTTTGGTTTAACCATTTACATTGTTTGTGGACCTACCTCAGACTGGCAAGGGAGCAAAGGGGTGTTAGTAGATTTCATGCATTAAAAACTGGTCACTTGTGTTTAATAAAGTGGCCCAAGTTAAACTCCAGTGCAGTCTGGAGTCTTTGTTGGGGAGTGTAAGGGTAAACAGAATGCCAGGTGCAGGGGAGCGACAGTGAGATGCAAGTATCTTGTGTGCTGCCTGAGGCATCTGGTGGGCTGCTGTGAGATACAGGAAGCTGGACTAGATGAGCTTGGCCTGATCTAGTAGGGTTCTTCTTATGCTCTTATATGTTTGAAAGAACACTCAGCAGTCCTTTTGAATTCTTCTCTAGCATAAAGAAATGATGTCGCTAGGGTGAAAAAAATGATAGTTAGCAAGGGCAATCTAATGAAACTTAGAGAGGGTAGTATGTTACTCCCATAGGAAATCCTCATTTCTAGGGTGAAACTGTTCTCCAGATACTGTTTTATCCCTCTTTAAATGGATGGAATGGTTAATGGTTAGAGGCAGTTGTTTCCAGTGAGTAAATAGGACTACAGCCTAAATCTTACTGAACACAATGGGCTTACTTCTGAGTAAAATAAATACCACCATTTTCAAACACCTGTTAACTGTAAATTCCTTCCCTTTGGGGACATCACGCACCAGGCAGCCTGTGTCAATGACCTAAAAGGACAGAGCCAGTAACTCTTGAGCTTTCATGAATCAAATTTGTGGTGAAACAAGGAAGTACCCCCAAAAGCAAGTGAGAGTTATATTCACAAAGCAACAGCTTCCGTTTATCAGCTTTAGTCTAAATGTTTCCATTTATTTACTACAAAATCCATAATCTCGTTTATGTTGATACCTAGGCTCAGTACCCAATAATCATAATCAAGTTCATCTCTTAAGACCCCACTTCAGATTAGAGTTTTCAAAAATCTATTTGCTTTCCGTGTCCAGCGGCAGCAGCAATGCTAATTTTTTTAAAATATATGGTCCTGTTTATTAAACCAAAAAACATGGAGGGCATCTGGAACTGCCCATGCATGAATACCAATACCAACTGTATTAGCCAACCACATGGATTCAAAGATCTATGTGGTAAATGACTCCAAACCTTATGACCACAATGAAGACTGGTAGTACAGCCACAAATAAGTGGTGGTTTCTGGCACCTTCCATAAGTCAAATGCAGCACATACACATCCCCTAAATCATACCAATTATCAAAGCAAACAAAAAAATAGGCTTTGCCGTGATACTAACATTCAATTTACATGCAAGTACACCTTCCTTACTCTACTTCTCCCCAGGAAAACTTACACAGTATGGCCAATGTTGTTAAGTTGATTTTTCTCATCCTCAAGTCCTGAGCTGCAAGGCTCACATCTCTTCCAGCCATCTGCTGTTTTAATCCATCTCCAGCCTGGAGACCGCCAGTCTTGGCCTAAGAAAGGCATGGTTTCCTTAAGAGCAAAAAATGATCAGTACAATTTTAAAATGCTATGGCATCAATTTCACTGCTACATAAGCAAGAAGATCTTTGAAACTAGCATCCAGAGAACCTCTGTGTTAGGGGATGGGGCAAAAAAAAAAACACCCAAAAAACACGACATGTTATGACTAAAATATCATGCCTCATTGCATCTCTAAACAGTGATTCTCAACCTTTTTCATCTCATGGCACACTGACAAGGCACTAAAATTGTCAAGGCACACCAATGGGTTTTTGACAATGAACAAGGCACATCATGCTGCCAGTGGAGGGCTCAAATCCCCCATTGGCCCTACTAATAAATGACCTCCCAAATTACTGTGGCACACCTGTGAACTGCTTGTGGCACACCAATGTGCCACAGCACAGTGGTTGAAAATGGCTGCTGTAAACCTTTGATTGTGAAAAGATGGAAGTACCATAAAAGGAATAAAGGTATATTATTAGTACCCTGAACAGTAGCACACCTGTCCAGCACTGGCTGTAAATAGCATGGCACATTTAATCTGGATTAGTCATGTCCTAATACAGAATAAACTTCTTATTTTACTCATAATTACAGCACTCAAAGAGTGGGAAAAGCATATGTTATCTTTTTATTGCCACCTAATGGGAAGAGTAGGGATCCTAATTTCATTCAAGAGGAGTACACAGCAAGAGTATGGCAGTTTTCTGACAACAAATAATCCTATAGCTCAGTGGTGCTCACACATTTAACACCAGTAGCCACTTTTTAGAATGAGAATCTGTCAGGACCCACCAGAAGTGATGTCATGACCTCAGTCAGGAAGTGACATCAACAAGCAGGAAAATTTTTAGCAATTCTAGGCTGCACTCCTACCCCCACTTATCCAGGAGTAAGTCCCATTTACTTTCGTTGTTGAAAGCATTTACATAGTAGCTTGTTAGAAGTACAGGTCTGTAACATTTTCCCAAATGCAATCATATACCATGGTAGCATCAAGTTTAATATATTAAAAATAAAATATTGAAATGAATGGGGACCCACCTGAAATTGGCTTGCAACCCACTTAGTGGGTCCCGCCCCACAGTTTGAGAAACACTGCTATAGCTTATATAGAGGCTTTTTACAGGTATCAACCTACTGCCATTTATCACCCTGAAATAAACGGATGCCTTTGAACAGCATGCTTGCCTTTGATCGTCATAATTATGGCCCAATTCCTAACTTTTGGCACAATCAAGAGATGTGTGGATGAATATGGCACAGCAAAAAAGTCACCTTCCCCATTGTAGTGATGGCTATAGTAAGAATTTGTGCTACTTTTCAAGTCAATAATGAGCCAATTCAGACAAAGGGAAAATTGAAATGTAATTATTAGAATAAATAATTTTGCAACACTTATTATTCTATAAAGTGAAATAGTATTAAATAATACTGTCAGGTAACACAAGCAGATCTCCTGCCTGTATTTCTGCCAATTTCAACTCTGTTTTCCACACCAATAAATGACATTGCCATATTTGCAAGTGTTGCAGATATCACAACAGTTCTATAGACATGTTGCTTGTACCATCCCATTCCCTCTCTTGGCTTCTTCACCTGCCCTCCTCCCTGCCCCTGCACATCAAGCAAAGGCAATTCTGTTCACCCACTTTAATCCCTGGCAATTTCATAACTGCTGCCACACTTCAAAAGAAATGACTCCCATGCTAGTAAAGATGTACTGAGATGGTAATAAGGATAACAAACCTAAGCTTTGATGGAGGTTCATTCATTTGAACATATGAACATAAGAACAGCCCCATTGGATCAGGCCATAGGCCCATCCAGCTTCCTGTATCTCACAGCTGCCCCACCAAATGCCCCAGGGAGCACAACAGATAACAAGAGACCTGCATCCTGGTGCCCTCCCTTGCATCTGACATAGCCCATTTCTAAAATCAGGAGGTTGCACATACACATCATGGCTTGTAACCCATAATGGATTTTTCCTCCAGAAACTTGTCCAATCCCCTTTTAAAGGCAACCAGGCCAGATGCCGTCACCACATCCTGTGGCAAGGAGTTCCACAGACCAACCACACGCTGAGGAAAGAAATATTTTCTTTTGTCTCAACACTCTCCCAACACTCAATTTTAGTGGATGTCCCCTGGTTCTGGTGTTGTGTGAGAGTGTAAAGAGCATCTCTCTATTCACTTTATCCTTCCCATGCATAATTTTGTATGTCTCAATCATGTCCCCCCTCAGGCACCTCTTTTCTAGGCTGAAGAGGCCCAAACGCCATAGCCTTTCCTCATAAGGAAGGTGCCCCAGCCCCGTAATCATCTTAGTCGCTCTCTTTTGCACCTTTTCCATTTCCACTACGTCTTTTTTGAGATGTGGCGACCAGAACTGGACACAGTACTCCAGATGTGGCCTTACCATCGATTTGTACAACGGCATTATAATATTAGCTGTTTTGCTCTCAATACCTTTTCTAATGATCCCAAGCATAGAATTGGCCTTCTTTACTGCTGCCGCACATTGGGGCGACACTTTCATCAACTTGTCCACCACCACCCCAAGATCTCTCTCCTGATCTGTCACAGACAGTTCAGAACCCATTAGTCTATATGTGAAGTTTTGATTTTTTGCCCCAATGTGCATGACTTTACACTTACTTACATTGAAATGCATCTGCCATTTTGCTGCCCATTCTGTCAGTTTGGAGAGATCCTTCTGGAGCTCCTCACAATCACTTCTGGTCTTCACCACTCGGAAAAGTTTGGTGTCATCTGCAAACTTAGCCACTTCACTGCTCAACCCTGTCTCCAGGTCATTTATGAAGAGGTTGAAGAGCACCGGTCCCAGGACAGATCCTTGGGACACACTGCTTTTCACCTCTCTCCATTGTGAAAATTGCCCATTGACACCCACTCTCTGTTTCCTGGTCTTCAACCAGGTCTCCATGCAGGAGAGGACCTGCCCTCTAATTCCCTGACTGTGGAGTTTTTTCCCCTTAATGCTGCTGGCCATGTGTTCCTCACAGTCTCTCTTGACCTCCCATATCACCTTCTTACATTTCTTTTGCCACAGTTTATGTTCCTTTTTATTCTCCTCATTAGGGCAAGACTTCCATTTATGAAAGGAAGCTTCCTTGCCCTTTACAGCCTCTCTAACTTGGCTGGTTAGCCATGCGGGCACCCTCCTGGACTTAGTCGAGCCCTTCTTCCTTTGCGGTATACACTTCCGCTGGGCCTCTATTACTGTTGCTTTGAGCAACCTCCATGCTCTCTGTAGAGACTGGACTCTTTTTACCTTCCCTTTCAACCTCCTTCTAACCAGTCTCCTCATTTGAGGGAAGTCCGCCCTTCGGAAGTCAAGGGTTTTTGTAAGAGATTTGCCTGATATTCTTCCCCCGACGTGCATGTTGAAACAGATCGCAGCATGATCACTGTTCCCCAATGGCTCCATAACATTGACATCTCTAACCAGGTCCTGAGTACCACACAATATTAAATCCAGAGTCACCTGTCCTCTGGTGGGCTCCATGACTAGCTGCTCTAAGGCACAGTCATTTAGCATGTCAAGGAATCCAGTCTCCTTTTCGTGACCAGAACACAAATTGACCCAGTCAATATGAGGATAATTGAAGTCCCCCATGACTATAACCCAGTCCCTCCTTTTCACCTCCCTGATCTGTTTCCTCATTTCAAGGTCCCCTTCCTGTTTCTGGTCTGGAGGACGACAGTACGCCCCCAGTATTACATCACTCTTCAGGCCTGGTAACTTAACCCATAGAGATTCTATGGAGTCGGACCCACCTTCAATCTCTACTTTGCTGGATTCTATCCCTTCCTTAACATAAATGGCCAACCCACCTCCAACACGCCCCTCCCTGTCCCTCCTGGTTTGCCCCTCCCTGTCCCTCTTGGTTTATAGCCCTGGACTGCGGTATCCCACTGATTCTCCGCATTCCACCAGGTTTCCGTTATACCCACTATGTCAGTGTTTTCCCTAGTCACCAGCCATTCCAGTTCTCCCATCTTTGCTCGAAGACTTCAGGCATTTGCATAAATGTATTTGTAAATGGAATGCCCCAGGATGGGCTTCTTATTAGCTCCTTTATCCCTGAATCCTCTCATTGTGCCAAACCGTCTATCACATCCCATCATGCTATCATTCCCAATTTCTTCTCCTACTCTGTCTTTGCCTTGTTGTTCTCTAACCTCCCCATCCTCGTCCCATATGGATTAGGAGTCCCAAACCAGATGCCCCTTGGCTCCTGTCAGCCTTCCCCCAGGGATCAGTTTAAAAGTTGCTCTGCCACCTTTTTAATGTTATGCGCCAGCAGTCTGGTTCCATTCTAGTTCAAGTGAAGCCCGTCCCTCTTATACAGGCCCCGCTTGTCCCAAAATGTTCCCCAGTGCCTAACGCAGCTAAACCCCTCCTCCCTACACCACCATCTCATCCATGCATTGAGATCCCTGATCTCCGCCTGCCTAGCTGGCCCTGCACGTGGAACAGGTAGCACTTCAGAGAACGCTACCTTTGAGGTCCTGGCTTTCAGCTTCCTACCTAATAGCTTAAATTTGGCCTTCAGGATCTCCCAGCTACACTTGCTCACATTTGCCTTTAAAACACATTCAAGCAAGTTCAAAAAATGAAAAAATGCTACTTTTGAAGCATTCTCTGGAGTTCAGGATACACTTCCAAAATGAAAAAGAGAATGGTCCAAGAAAAAAAGAGAGAGAGAAACTCCTAGTCAATGTTTGTGCCTGGTCTTATCTCCCATTCCCCCACCACCACCTTCATGCATCAACAGCATGAATCCCTAAGTATTTGCACCTGGCTTCTATGTGTGCACTATTTAAGTGACCCCCAAACACTCATTGTTCTGCTACCTGGATATTATTCACACACATTGGTGTACATGACACTTCATATATTACAAATAAAGTTAGTCCCATATCCTGAAAAAGTAGTATCTATTAAAAGCAGGTCTAAGCCAGCAAAATCTTTTTTCTGTGTGTATAAGACTCATGTGTAATACAGTCTGTGTTTATTACAGACTCATGCCTCCCTGAAATGTATATCGCACAGGCAAGGCTTTATAGCAAACAGAGCAAATAAACCACAGAAGGCTAAATTAGAAACTCATAGGTAATACAAAGGCAGCAAGCAAACACAGTCACAGAGTTCAGAGTCACAGAGTTCAGGCTGACACAAATAACTTTACTGCAGTTGTTTACTTAAGCCCAGAAAACACTCTTATCTCATCTATATGTTATGGTTAGCAAGTCTAGGTGTTTCTCCTTGAGACACCAGCCTTTGCTATAAAAGAGTTCCTAGGTGACTTTTCAACTTACAGAGAAAGATTCGGTCCCCAGTGACCTTACGAGCAACCATTAGACCATGGAGAAGACACAGAACACATTTACTTCCCAGATGTTACAGCTGTCCTGTCCTTGGCATCAGTTTGTGAAAAAGTGTAACTGCAGTGTTAGCACACAATACAAAAAGCGATGCAGCAGAGTTAAAGCAGTGGACTGGGGAGACCCACATTTAAGCCCTGCACAACCACTAAGCACTACTAGTTGGCACTGGGACAGATACTCTCAACATAATCTACCTCGAAGGCTTGTTGGGATCATTAAAAAGAGGGAAGAGCAGCCATTTATCCCACCTGGACCTGAGGCACCTGCAGTAAGAATACAGCAACAATATAGCAGGAGGCAGAGAGATAACTAAATATAACATTTTGAGCTTTTTAGAACAAAAACATAGTAAAAAAAAGAGATAACATTCAGAATAAAATAGAGAGAAAAAAGAAGACTGAGCACAAAATAAAAAGTCAAAAGATTTTTACTCTTATGGGACAAATGGCCTTCTTTCTTTTTGGAAAGCTAGAACAGTGGGCCAACTTTGAGAGGCACCATAAATTAATTGAGGGTTGTTGTGGCCAGAAAGTTCCTGACTTACAGTACATCTCAGAACAAACACGCTATCAAAACACAAAAACTGCATTTGACAGAAATCCCTGACATGGCTCACTTTTGCACCTGTGAAGCCCAGAGGAAAGGAAGGCAGCAGGGGCTGCACTCACAAACTGTAGATACAATGGAGGATAGAGTGTCTATGCCTTTAGCCATCGCATAGAACATGGAATTTTTGCCAGGAATTTTGTGACCCCTTCCATGTTGAGCTGCATCCACCAGAATTCCCTCTCCTATACAGTGATTAAAGGTATAGGCACTCTGCCTGCCCCCCTTTGTATCTGGTAACTCAATATGTAAATATTCTTCACCACCACCATCATCTCAGTGTGAAAGAGCTTTCGCAGGATCAGGGCTCAGCAGCATCAAATCAATCTGCCTTGACAGAATCCTGACAGCCTACTAAGTACACAAAGAGCACAATCCTGCACATGCCTACTCAGAAGTCAGTAACATTGGGTTCATTGGAGCTTACTCTCAGATCAGTAGGATTACAGTCAAAGGCTGTGATACTAGCCACACCATGGAGTAAGCCCCATTGACTATAGTGGGATTTACTTCTGAGTAGATATGACAGGCTTGGGCACTCTGTCTGTTCCCCTTTGTATCTGGTCACCCTAACACTTTCCTTGAAGGTTTCTCTCTCATTGTCTACCTGGCACCTAGGAAAATCCCATAATAACTCTGCCATCCCCAGGCAGGAAGGCTATTACCATTCCCCTCCCCAGTACCTCCTGCCCCACATAGCTCTCTGCAGGCTCATTGCAGCCTTAGAACGTTCAGTTTTAACCCTTTCCTTAGCCTTAGAACGTTCAGAACCCTCCACCGCTGCCCCCCCCCTCCGAATTCTCACCGAAACCAAGAAGCTGCTGCAGCCTCCAGTC
This sequence comes from Tiliqua scincoides, assembly GCF_035046505.1. Lineage (NCBI taxonomy): Eukaryota > Metazoa > Chordata > Lepidosauria > Squamata > Scincidae > Tiliqua > Tiliqua scincoides. The sequence continues at coordinate 166,388,892 of NC_089821.1, read as the reverse complement.
CAAAGTCTATTATTGTTATTGACGGAAGCAACCTGGACGTTCCATTTTCCCCGCCCCTTTGCTTTTCTCCGATTGGCCAGTCTTCACCGTGCTTGTTGCCACCCGATATCCCGCCTGGCGATTGGCTGCCCTGGGCATTGTGATGTTGCAGGGCTCACCCCCTCACGTGATCAGAGCAAAACGGAGCACGTGTTAATGTTTTGGTAAGGAGGGCTGTGTAGGGAAGGAGTGCCTGCAGGACTGGGGGCGCGGCTAAGGCGGGGCGGGGCGGGGCGGAGAAGGCTGACTCAGCTTTGTGGGTGGCGCGTGGAAGCGACTGCTGGTTGCAGGGAGCACTTGCCTTAAGCAGAATGAACTGACTTGAGTGGCTTCATAGACTTGCAGCATTGCTTGGGAAGAAACCCCATTGAAATCAGGGTGCGATTGCGAGGCTTGAACCTTTTTAATAAATATGGAAGCAAAAGGCTTTCTAGGGGAATTAAGTTGCTCTCAAACTTTGTAGCACCGGGACCCACTTTTTAGAATGACAATCTGTCAGGACCCACCAGAAGTGACGTCATTAACTTGGGAATGATGTCACAGCTAGAAGTGACATCATCAACCAGGAAAATTTTTAACACCTCCATACAACAAAATGAATCAATGAATTAAATGAGGCTGCAATCCTATACACGCTTTCCTGGGAGTAAGCCCCATTGATTATGAGACTTACTTCTGAGTAGACAGGCATAGGCTTGGGCTCTCAGTAAGTAAGTAAATTAAAATTTCGCAATGAATATAAGTTTAAAAACTTAGAACTCTCCTAACCCTTCCCAAGAAGTTGCTGATCTGTTTTTAAACAATTCCCCAAAGGCTGCAATCCTATTCACACTTACCCACTTACCCCACTTACTGCAGTCCTATTCACACTAATGGAGGTAAGCTCCATTGACTGTCATTGTGAAAAGCATATACTGAGTAGCCTGTTCAAAGTACAGATCTGTAACATTTCCCCAGATGCAGTCAAATGCCATGGTAGCATCAAGTCTAATCTATTAAAAATAAAATACATATTGAAATGAATGGGGACTCACTGGAAGTTGGCTCATGACCAGCATAGTGGGTGCTGACCCACAGTTTGAGAAACACTGAAGTTGAATAATTAGCAATGGAAGAATTGGGCATAAACCAGTTTTTAGACTTTTTACTTTGAAATTCTAGGCATTGCTGTGTAACCTGATGACTCAAAATGTGCATTTTAAAAATGTAGCTTTTAGTGAGGTACTGATTCTTTTCAAATGGAATTGAAAGGCCATGCCAACTGAATGGTCATGCTGGGGAAGGGGGCACATTCATGGGGGGGGGGACACAAATGGGGATTCTGAAGCCTGTGGCTCTATATACACTTACCTTGAAGTAAGTCCCATAGAATACAGTGGAACTTACTTCTGAATAAGCATGCCTAGGCTTGTGCTACAAAATGTCTTTTCCCACTGGACACTGGGAGTTTTCCACAAGTGGGTTTTGTTGCTTTTACTCTTACTTTGATCTGCTAACACCCCAGAACAAAAATACACAATACACAGTGGAATCCTCATAACTATAATTTTTTTTGTTTCCCCCTCACACATGAACAACTGAAACCTAGTTCTACCAGTGTATCCATGTTGGTTCTGTGGATAGGCTTGGTATTCCCCCCCCCCCCAAAAAAAACAACAACTCTGAACCTTGAATAATGGCAAGACTATCAGGAATTTAAGAGAGTGGTCTTTCTAATGTGGAAGTGTCATAAGGAAAGCTGACCTTGTTGAACTTCTGCTTGCTATGTTGATGCTGAAGATGTCAGGAAAATGTTCTAATTGGGGAACTTCTAATGCGTCCTAAAAATGTACAGCCCTCTCTCATGAGCATGTACTAAGCAATAAATGTGTATTAGTTAGGACAGAAACTTTATATCCAAGCATCTCTCAGTGAATCAAGTCATGCATGCCAGATGTAGAGCAGACCCTGTTTGTGGAGTATAAAAAGTGGATAGTACAAGCACAAGGACTTTTTCTTCTGCTTCAATAAACTCAAATTAATATAGTGTATTTGGATTGGATTTTAAGTACATTTTATAAGTTGTAATAAATGTTTTATTAAATACCACAAGTGTTTTAAATCTTGGCTCTATAACAGTGCACTCTTTTCTGATGGCTTGCTCCTGATCTGAAGCATGAGCTACATCAATGAGAGTTGTCCACCACTTGACCTAGTATAGGTGAGGTACCATATGGTGAGGTACAGTATATATCCTACCTAGGCTGAAGCTGCAATCCTATATACACATTTACCTAAGAGTAAGTCTAATAGAACACAGTGGGATTTACTTCCAGGTAACTATATTTTGGATTGTGCTATCAGGCTACAATCCTATCTGCACTTTCGTGGGAGTAAGCCCCATTGAACACAATAGGACTTACTTCTGAGTAGACATACACAAGAGTGTGCCCTAAGTTTTCCTGAACTTTTTGAGGCTTAGTAGACATGCATAGGTTTGTTAGAGTGTAAGTACTGTATATAGGGTAGAAATAAATGTATTGGTTTTATGCATTGTTTTTAGTTTGCATTTTAAGGCACAATCCTATGCATGTCTACTCAGATGTAAGTTCTAATGTGTTCAGTAGGGCTTACTCCCAGGAAACTGGATAGGATGCAGCCTTAATCTCCTTGCCACCATTGCCCAAAACCTTCCACTTTGTTGCCCTGGTACAATTGCTTAAATTCTTAGTTGTGCCTATTTTTTATTTTCCCTTCCATCTTTTGATGTACTTTTCTTTATTTTTAAATAAATTCAAGTATTTTCTGCTTTCCTGCCTGTTGTTGGGAGAGAGCTGGTTGTCCTTTCTTCTCAATCTGCCTGCCTCCTGCCCACTGGCGAACCTATAGGGGGGCAAACAGGGCAAATGCCCTGAGCGCCGACCCTCCAGGGACACCTCTCGGACCCTCACCCCACCAGGAGGAGCGCCCAGGAGTGCTGCGGAGAGGCAGCTTGCTGCCTCTCCGTCAGCGCCTCGGTGCTGACTGAGCTGCCCCCCTCATCTCCCCTCCTCCTTTATAGGAGGATAGGGGACAGGAGCCCTAGATAGGTACTGACGCTCTAGGGCACCCATCTCGTCTCCTCCTATAAAGCAGGAGGGGAGGGGGGGGCGGCCCAGTCAGTGCCAAGACGCTGCCTGAGGCAGCTTCCCGCTGCCTCCCAGGAGCACTCCTGAGCACCCCTGCTCTGTCTCTGAGGGAGTCCCTCAGAGGTGGAACGGAAGCGGTGTGCACCTCCTCCGACTTTGGAGGAGACGCGTGCTGCTTCCCGGCCCCCATGGAGCGTGGAACGCTGTGCTGGGGCGCCCCTCCTCCACCTCTGAGGGCGAATTTGGAGGAGACGCGTGCCGCTTCCCAGCCCCCATGGAGCCTTCTGCACAGCTTACAAGCGGTGCGGAGGTCTCCACTGCAGTGGTCTGGGGCTGCTGGAAGCAGTCCCAGACCACTACCTTGGAGACCCCCACGGCATGGAAGGCTCCATGGGGGCCTCCGCTGCCTCCTCCTTTCCCCCTTGTTTTCAAAGGGGGAATGGAGGAGGCAGCTGCGCAGAAGTAACTGCGGCAATTACTTCCAGGTCAGGTGTGCGGGGGTGCGAAGAAGGGGGGGAGAAACAGGGTTTGGGGGGTGGAATACTGGGGGTTGCCCCAGGTGCGGGGACCCCCAGGAACGCCTCTGCTCCTGACACAGTTTGACTTTTAGGGAGATCTCTGGAGTTTGGTGCCCAAGACATCTGTCTTCTATCTGTATTTCCCCTACCAGCTGTTAGTGGTGGCAGTGACAGTAACTACTGTCCCAGTCCCATCCCAGTTCAGAGGGTGAAATGAGGGTTGTAGAATGGTGCTGATTGCTAGCTGCTGAACCCTGCATGCCTGCCTCCCTTACAAGGGGTGCAAAAAATAGCAGAAGCCTGATTTTTAGAAGAATGTTCCTAGTGTGCACCTCAGATTTCTTTCCACCGTGTATCGATTCCCCCCCAGCATTCTCACTTCAGTCTCAAGAGGTTTGTTAGAAAGAAAAATTGTAATTACGTTTGGTGTTGCAAGATATTAGATCTTTAACTCCCACCCCTGCATTAAATATTTGCAGAAAAACCATGGTAGTTATTTTTATCTTACTCTTCAATCCTTTTCATTAAGGCAGCAGTTTGAACCTACGGTCCCAAACAGATTACTTGAAAATTTCTGGTTTCTATGGCAAATTTTCAATGATGCTTACTTCCAAGTCAGTGCAGTCGGGACTTGCATGTTGCTATATATAAATCCCCATAAATGCCATTCTGCCACCAGGACTGTTACTTTTGAAAAGGGATTTTGCCCAAAAGACATTAGAAGTAGGCTCAAAATAAACTGGAATGTCTTCTTTCTGCCCTTCCTGTAAATCTTACATTTTTATTGAATGTCTTCACTGATACTGAGCATTAATTATCATCATTAGCCTCTCCCATCACATTAGTTCTACAGCTTTGGAAGGATGCTCCAATTACATTTTGATCAATACATTCATCACATCTTTTTTGATTTGCACATTGGAAAGATGTAATGCATTTGGGTTAAAGTATGACAGAATAGCTACTGCCAAATTAAACACTAAGGACTCCTTTCTTGAATTCATTTGAATTAAAGAGACAATTTTTCTTTTACTCTACTGAGATTCTTTAAACACCAGTGAAATATGTAATAGGCATATCTGAAACTCAGATGTGCATCTGTTTATCTTTAAATAGTAAATGTGGGTGTTGGCTAAACTAGATACAATAGCGGCAGGCCTGTTTTTTTCCCCACTTGTTTGTCCTGCTCATATATATAAAAAAAGGGATGAGGACTGGGGGATGTCTAAAGGACCAATCTTAACCAATGTTCCAGCACTGATGCAGCCACAGTGCAGCCCCAAGGTAAGGGAACAAACATTCCCTTACCTTGGGGAGGCCTCTGTGATTGTTCCCCACCATTACAGGATGCAGCACATGCCCGTTGGCACAGATTTCGGGAACAGACACAACATTCTCACCCCAGAATCTTTATCTACCGCTCTGCTGCCTGGAAGAGCCAGGAGCCATTAACTATTCACCTGCCATGTGAAGAGATTCTGCACCCCAAGGACAAAACCTCTGGTGCCACTTGGCTTTGTTGCTAGGTAGCATACTCATTGGCCAGCCTGGCTGTCCCTTGTGTCTATCACAGAACAATTAAAGTGTAGCAATGGTTACACCGAAGACTTAGGAAGTGGGTATCTTACAACACTATCTTACCTGCCCCTGATCCCCAAAATAGAGCAACAGTTGGAATCGCAACAGTAACGTCTATCGTTGGTTGGTTGGTTGTTGTTGTATAACATTAGCTTATTGCTGATTTTAAGACTCAGTTGTATTTTTATTCTGATTGTATACCAAACTGGGCACACTTTGAGTGGAAGGGCAGCAGAAAAATCCTGACACAAACAAATAAATGGAGCTCATCAGAGAAGAGCATCGAACCTTCCCCATTCTGGTAAAAACTGGGGGAAAGGAAGGAAGGAACAGAGGAAACCTAAAGTTCTGGCTATGGTGAAAGACCATGGTGGCACTGCTGTTCTCTGTAGTCTGAACTAGTTCTCTTCTGTTGGGAGGGATCCTTTTAACTGACACTATAAGTGCTGAAGAGGCTTCGTTCACATTACCCAGCAGCCCAGCTGTCTGAGTAGCCACCATTATGGTTAAGGATGCCTGCCGAAAAAGGAGGCCTGGGGCTACTCTCCCTAAAACAGTATTAAAATACAACAAGAATCCTAGACTGTAGCACATGTAGCACTTACCCAATGGGGGAATTAATAGAGCTACTAAGCACATCATCAGTTTGCCTGCACAGGAATTTGTTCTGAGGAGGGAAGCAGGGCAGGGCCGCCAAGGCAGCTGTCTCAGGGAAGGGGTGTGTTGTGTGGAAGTTCACAGAAGGTGGACTCTTCAGCAGGTGTTGGAGGACTGGCTTTTGACTTGTCCTAAGGCAAAAAAGAAAAAGAGTGGCCTGATATGGTGAGAGAGCCAGGGTGGTGTAGTGGTTTGGGAGGTGGACTTAGACCTGGATAATCCAGGTTCAAATCCCCCCTCAGCCACAAAGCTTCCTGGATGACCTTGGGCCAGTCACTTTCTCTCAGCCTCACCTACCTCACAGGGTTGTTGTGAGAACAAGAAAGAGGGGAGGAGCAGCTGTGTAAACCACCCTGAGCTCTTTGGAGGAAGGGCGGTACAAAAATGTGAAATAAATAAATAAATATAACAGCAGCACAAAATCACAGCAGTCTTGGGTGCCAACTGGCACCATAGCAGAGGGGAAGGGGCTGCTAAATGCAGCACCAGAAGGTAAAACAAATGAATATAGCAACAGCACAAGGGACTGAAGTACAGGAGGGACCTGTGATCCATCTTTATATACCCAAACATTCCACAGGAACTTATAGGATCTTTTGTGGAGTTTGTTCATTCACAACCTTGCTTTTGTAGCCTGCTGATCCTTCATTTCTCATCCCCTGCTGTGGATGGCAGCCTTTATTGTTTTGCACCCTGCTGAGAGTGCTTAATTGGCTCTGGAGCCCCTCAGTTAACACAGTTCTTGGTTAGATTTAGCCATGGAGTCGGTGAGGACAGCTAGGGTTGCTGGACTTTCTTTGATGTCTCTAACAACTTTGTTTACTCCAAATCAAGAAGTTCCCAGGATGTGACTTTAGTTCATATGTTCAAATATATGGTGATGCTGATCATGGATTTTTTCCAAGAATAAAAAGAAAGGCAAAAAAACCCAAAAACAACAACTTACTCCAAATCAAGAAGATCTCAGAATGTGGCTTTAGTTCAGAGGTTCAAACGAATGGTGAGAGCATGGTGCAGTTGTTCTTGGATTTTTCCCAAGAATCAGAACAAAAGCAGAACTTCTCCAAAGCCAGCAATCTTGATTTGTGTGTGTGTGTGGGGGGGGGGGGGAATTGCTCTGACCAACCAAAGTTGTGACTTTCCTTGAGGCCTGTGGGATCTGAGGTCTCCTGCAATCAGCCCAGTTCAAATGCCATGAGACTGGCCAAGGTCATTCTCCTGCCAGGCACCCAGCATCATGTACATGAGTCAACAAGAAGGGTAAGATTCAGTGCCCTTCTCCTGCTTGCACCTTATACTATTCAAGTAAGACCACCTACTTTCCACTTTATAAGTGAATGGTGCAGCCCCTGGAATTGACAGCCCAAACATGTCTTATTTGGCCCTACATGTACCATGCACACATCAGCAATCTCACATTTTTTTCAGGGTGAGCCTCCATAAAGAAAGATCAACATCATTCAGCGCCTCTCTAGAATGAAATAAAAACAGACCGTTTGCCAGGCAGTGTTTTGTCCATGGCCTGGGGCCAAGCAGATGACAGGAACAAAGGAAGATTGCCTGGGATATTCGTGCCTGTAGACTGAGAGTCATTTCTCCTCATGTAAAGACATTTTGTTGGGGAAGAGGGAATTTTGTTTTCAAAGGAAAGTATTGCCACAAACCACAAGCAGTCAGTGTGCTTCTTATTGTTATCTTTATTGTGGCTGCACAGCATTAAGGCCATTCTCCAGTTCAGTGGCACACTGATGTTTCTCTTCTCTCTCACACACATACATTACTCAAAATGCTTGCCCCTGTTCACCTCAGACTGGGGGGTTTTCAGTTGTTGGCACAGTTATTATGGTAATTGGTAAGCATACCATCCTTTTGTGTGTACCTAAATTGTTTTATGTCTTAGCAAAAATACACTTAGCAAAAGTCTGGAGATACACGTTGTTGCTGAAGGGTGAATTTTATACACATGGAAGGAACGTAATTATTAATAATAAAAAGAACGTTGGTTGAATTCTAAACATGCTATTGGAAATTAGGTTTTCTGTCTCTCAACACATTTGAACACTTGTTCATTGTGTTCATCCATACATACTGAAGCAGGTTTGTCTCCTATGCGGATGTGTCTGTTTCTGCTAGCTCTGAGCACTGCAGCAAGTCACAAAGTGTAGGACAGGGGTTTATGTGGGAGATCTATTGGCAGAGGAGATGTCCAGCAGTTTTTTAGGAGGTTGCACTGGGCTTTCTGAACTAGATGAGGAACTATCCCACGGAGCTGTTGTACCAACACTGAGCAGAAAGGGACTGACGGTTTTACAGTGTCTCTGATGGTCCCACCTTTCCCCGCATCTTCTCAAGAGCCCTGATCCAGAGCATACATAAGATTTGCTCCCTCCTCTTTCTGAGGTGAATGGAAGGCCTCGGGCTGTCCAACAGGCATTGTAGTGCCAGAACTGAGTTTCAACATGGGCCAGCTGCCATCCTGGGGTCCAGGGGTGATGAGGAAGTATTGAGAGCTGGGGTGAGAGCCCTGATAAAGATCATTATGTCCCCCACTTCTGGGGCTTCCTTTGACAGGATGTGATTTGGGGAGGCAGCATCTCCCCAAATTGACTCCTCCAAGCACCCACCACTGCCTCAGCACACTGCTTCTCCTTCTTTTTGGAGAAGTTCTCATCAGGTCCACAGTCCAAGCACTGCTTGGCATAACAGTAGCCAAACAGAAGGTTGGAATTTGCATTTTTTTTTCTTGAGTAGTTCACATTAGGTGTGGAACAAGATCAACATGGGTAACAGAATTACTGTCGCACTCAAGCAGTGATGGTAGCTCTGTAACCTCTATTAGCAAGAAGAGCTTTGCTAATCAGGTGTCACAGTAGTGACATAAGGAAAGACTGTAGGTGGTGGCTAGCAATCATTCCCTTTGTTTTGCAGATAAATAAATCTCTAGAAGTGAAGGAAGAATACATCTACTGGTGCAGTAAGAAAAGAATGATAATAAAATTTCATGTTTATATCTCTTTTCGGAATCCTCTGGGATCTTGTTCCTGACTATGTATGGGGCAGCCCAATCCTAACTCCCCACACAGCAATACAACTGCACCAATGGCTGTGCTCTGTATTCTGCGAGGGAGTTTTAGGCCCCAGTGGTCTCCTCTGGGTAAGGGAAATTTTGTTCCCTTGCCACCCGAATGCACCAGCTTCTGATGGCATAAATTCAAGTGGGTCTAAGGGGGTGTGTTGCACCTGGGCCGTGTCTTGCTCATGCCATCAACCGACCTGTTCTGGAGCGGCCTCCAGGTGATTCTGGCATGCTTGGGGAATTGCCGTTTTCACCAGTGGCTCCACTGCACATAATGGCGGCTCAGTATTTGCATCATCACAGACATTTGCAACAACAGATTGCAAGATCCACTTTCATGGGATCCATGGCCCATGGGATTGGGCCGTTAGTTTTATGTAGGGTTGATGGGAGCTGAAGTGTTCATTGTAGTTAAAATAATGAGGAACTTCTTTTTCCTGAAAGGCAAAAAGCTGTTAAACAAAGGCTCAAAATATTTAACATGGAAAATGTGTTCAAATTTGTAAATGATTGTGGCAAACAGTAAAGTATTATAAACCAGATCAAGATTGTATATACAGTAGTTGCATAAGATGTTTATATATAAAGCATAAACTACGGAGATCTGCTTTTATTTAATCATGCATAATTTCAACTGCACAAGTGTTCTGCCAGCTGATTTACATTAGTGCAGTATTCAAGGGCTTGCTGTTAAATAAAACAACAACTCCAGAATCATAGTGTACAGTAGTTGGAGACAGTTGTGAATTCTTCTGGCCAGCAGAGGTGGCAGCAATTTTCTGGTTATAAATCTTTGAGACGGGAGGACGTATGAAAAGCATTGCAAAAGGAGAACATTCAGTCATTCATCCATCCATCAATGGAGAATTTGGCACGGTGCTTCTGTTCCTCTGACGAAGCCACTTTACAAAAACATCCGCACAAGTGTTTTGGAAAGAAAGATGGAGGAAAACATATGGACGGGGATGTTGCATTTACAAATTGCATTAGTGGGAAGTATGTTGTCTCATTTGCTTTCTCAGCCAACTGAGTTTTCCATTAGTGTTTAATCATAACAACTAAGTACCATTGTTTTGCCATATGGGAGGGGCTGCCTTGAAGAAATTAAGACATGGGAAAATAATAAAGAAATTAATTATGAAAACCTATGAAGCATTCAGTCAAAACAGCTGAGGAAAAACTTGGTTGAGGTACATGAGGATGAGTGTTCAAACCCAATGAGTGGAACTCAAGAAGGCCTTAAGCTTGCTTAACTGTGTGTTGGAATGAACCTAATATAATCTGATGCCTATTCCTATAGAAGAGTTGTGTTTTATTAATTTTCACATTTTATACCATCCTTTCTCCAAGGAGCTCAGGGTGGTGTGCATAGTCCCTCTCCTCCTTTTGTCCTCACAGTAACCCTGTGAGGTAGGAGAGGCTGAAAGATCGTGATTTGCCCAAGGTCACCCAGGAAGCTTCATGGCCGAGGGCCCAATCCAATCCAATTTTCCAGTGCCTGTGCAGCCATGCCAGTGGGGCATGCACTGCATCCTGTGGTGGGGAGGCAGTCACAGAGCCTTCCTCAAGGTATAGGAACATTTGTTCCCTTATCTTGGGGCTGCATTGTGGCTGCACCAGTGTTGGGCAGGAGGTCTGGTCTAGAGGGTAGAGCCTCCATTTGCCTGAAGATAACATCCACAAGGTCGACTGTTCGAGGCCACTGGCACCGTGCGACCTTGAAGCAGCTGACAAGCTGAGCCTAGTTATTCCATCTGCTCTGAGCGGGGGAGGATGGAGGCCAGAATGTGAAACCAGATCAGAAAGAAACATCTGAATGTTGTTGTTCTTGTAAGATAGAACCTTCTTTCAATTGTAAAAATCCCTATGGGGATTTAAATAGCCTGCCTGTGTAAACCGCCTTGAATAAAGTCTTGAATAAAGACCAAGAAAGGTGGTATATAAATACCTGTATTATTATTTGTGAGGCCTCCCTGTGGGGGAGGGGAGGGCCCACCTGGCCTTTCTGAGGGGGACCCCTGGTGGAGGCCTCAGACTAGTTCCCCCACAAGAAGGGAGGGTTGCATCACCCGGTTCCCCCTCTTTGGGTTGGCAGCATTCATTAGTCAGGAGCAGGGGCTGCTAGCAGCAGATCCTCCTGCCTGCTCTTTTAACTCCCAACTGCCTTGTCATCCCTGGCCTCCAGGTTTATGTAGGGCAGACCCCTCCCCTTTGGCCCCTCCCCTTCCCTCACAGGGAGGGGACAAATAGGGCCTGTCTAGGGCCTGTCTAGGGCCTGCCCTCCCCTGGGCTTACCACAACTCCTCCTGTTCCTCTCTCTGGTTCCCTCCTACCTCCTCTCACCTGGAGCTGCCAGGGTTGTTCCTGAAAGGGCTGGGAAGATTGCTGCCTCTGCTCTGGTCCAGCAGCCTTCTCCCTTGGTAAGTTGGGGACTCATGGGAGGAGGGGAACCCTGACATCATCATTATTATCATTATCATTATCATTATTATTTATTGGACAGTTGGATAGGATTGGGCCCTCAGTGGGGATGTGAACACTGATCTTCGAGGTCTAAGCATAGCTCCTGAACCATGACTCCATCCTGGTTTTAGCTGTTGCCCAGGGTTTTGAGCTATCTGGATTTTATCTATTTACATAGTAATCCTAGCCCTAATTTAGAAAAATTGCTCCCAAATTATTGTGTGCTAACAGAGCACACCACAACAAATGGCAGAAAAACTTGACACTTGTAAATCAATACTCTTACAGCCCAATCCTAGCCACACTTTCCTGGGAGTAAGCCCCATTGACTGTAATGGAACTTACTTCTGAGTAGACATGCATAGGATTGGGCTCTTAATGCCTCAAGCAGGAGGAAAACTTGTGACTCTGATATGCTGAGGAAAGTGTCCAAATCCTATGTGAGCTGGTCCCTCCACCATTCTTCTCGGATCTACAGCAGGATATTACTCCTGCCAAAGAGGTGACAAAAATTGAAACATTCCTACAGCCCAATCCTAAGGGCTCACGGTTTGGATCACAACTGTAGGTGGAGGGGATGTGTGTCTAACCCTTTACTCCTGTGCTTATTCACCAACTTAAAATTTCACCTGAAGCTGCTCTTAGTGATGGACATTTTACCCATAAGTTTTCCCTTCCATGGTTAATGGCAGTGCTAAGCAGTGGGGTGGGAATTTTAAGTTGGAGAATCAGCATGGGGTTGATGGATGAAACCCTCCCTCCATGCCAGGGCCCTTATCTGAATTGGGGCTCACTGCAACTACTTTTAAAGAAAGAAAATGATGTCAGGAACGTCAAATGGTTCAAATATCACAACTTCTAGGCAAGTCTAAATAGGTGTTCTTGAAACAATTATGTGTGGTCTGAAACCAAGTGTGACAAGAGGGGAAAACTGCCCCCCACATTTCTGAGGTGGCATTCCTGTGTAGTAGAATCATGTAATTTTTCATTCTGTTATCTGTGTTTCTGTATCAGATTACTGTAATTTTGGCAGCCATGGACTGGATGAAAGGAAGCCGTGGACTGACTGACAATGACCGCGGGCACAATTTTCTTTTACAAACATGTCTTTTTGAGCGCAGACGTGATGGCACAGCCAATCGTGAGATCAGATTGCTGGATTGCACAGTCTGAATTCAGCTGCATCAAAACAATTGCTTTAAAAGGAGTGGAATGTACACACAAGCAGGCAGGGTTAACAGGAGACATGAACAGCATTAGTGAAGGTTTATAGCACCTCCTTACATATGTAGAAGGGGGGAAGAATTGTTTCTTAAAGAGTTGTACATCTTTTCATAAGGTTTTTATCAAAGTGAACGTTATATGTATGGTTCAGGCCAAAGAGATCATACGTACAAAACACTTTTTAAAAAAAAGTTGCCAAGGATGCTTTAACAAATGTAGGATATTTTGGGGGTGCTGAATCCAAAAATGGCATCTATTTTGCCCAATTTGTTCTAGGTTTGAGGATAGGGCATAGCCACCTTAAAGCCCAATCCTGAGCTCCGTGCCACCCATGGTGGACTGTTGCAAATATGCCGTAAGCTGCTGGGCCAGTGCTGGGCTTTTTGGTTGGCGGTAAAGTGAGTAGCCCCATTGCGGGGCTGCTTACCTTACCTGGGGGAAGGGGATGAAAGTCCCCTTCTCCCAAGGTGCCTCCTGCGGTCACCTGGGGCGCGCTGGATTCGGTGGCAGCCGTTCTCAGTGCCGCCGAGACTGGGTGCCCCGGGCAGCTCAGAATTGGGCTGTTATATACTGATTCAAGCAGTTTCCTTGTGAAGAAGTTGATGCCATGGCTTCCTCAGCATATAGGGTGCTATGCCATACCCTCAAAACTTGAGCCACGCAGGCGAAACCAATGCCATTTTTGGATTCAGTACCCAAAAAATACCCAAGCATAGTTCTTTTAAGATAGCAAAGGCTGCAATCCTAACCACATTTTCCTGAGAGTAAGCCCCATTGAACAAAATAGGACTTACTTCTGAGTAGGCCTGGTTACTCAGTGTGTGTAAAATGTGTGTAGGCCTGTGTCATAATTCTAAGCACTAGGCGTTAAAGTCCTTATTGTATTTGAAGCTATGTCATGCCCTTTCACTATCACTTATTAAACAGCTAAACTGGTCCACATCTTTCATTGTATTATAAATACTTATACATACTGTATTATAAGTATTAAAAGAAAGGCTCACTAAAATTATTAAGCATACAAATAGAGACAATTTGGATGATATTCTTCCTTCTCCAGATCCTCTTCACACTGTGAGATCAAGAATGGGTTACATCTTTGAGAACCTCTAGATCAGAGAAATCCCACATTCAAATAAACACAGCATAACCTGGTTCAGATTTTCTGTTCATGCTTTGAAGGAAGAGTGAGCAGGTGTACAAGACCTCATGGTATGGGACCAGAATTCTCAGTGGCCTCATCAAACTCCCAGGATTCTTGAGGAGAAGCTGGAAAAGGAAACCTGATACTGGTAGTTTATTTATTTATATTTATTTATAAACCATTTTTCTGGCACTCAAAGTTAATGTAACAAAACATAAAATATAAAATAGCAATAAAATACAATAAAAACAATTGATGATAAAAAAAAATTAACAATATACAGAGCAGTTAAAAGCATCTAATTGGATAAACCCATAAAAAGTAAAAAAATCTATACACAATTATTAAAAGAGGGTCACTAGGGAAATTACCCTTCCCTAAAAACCAAGTTAAACAAGTGCATTTTTAAACCCACCCAGAAACTAGATAGAGAGGAGATTTGGGAAAGCTCCCCACCCCACATCTGTAGTGTAAAATTAGAAAATGGCCAGAAAGTGACTGTTTCTTGGACATATAGAAAATAGATCTTCATGTAAATTACTTATGCTTGACACTAGATGGCAACAGCATACATTAGAAATAAGGGGTCATTCCCTGTGTGTGTGTTTGTGTGTGTGTGAGTGTGTGTGTGTGTGTGTGTGAGAGAGAGAGAGAGAGAGAGAGAGAGAGAGAGAGAGAGAGAGAGAGAGAGAGAGTGTGCGCGCGCCTGTGTTTAAATATGCAAAACAATAGGTGATGATTCCAGGGTCTGCAGTGCACAATCACATTTTACATGAAACTGGAATCAAAACTGGAATCAAGTTAGAGGTAAAGTAGCTTTCATTTCTGCACTTATTTTACTGGGTTTCCCAATCCATATTTTTGTAACTACTGTATTCTTTTTTTTTTAAAGTTGTTTATTTTTCCACTGGGTCAAATTTACTTTCATTTACTCTTATAAAGTACTGTGGGCTGTGATTCTTAGTAATACCTGATGGCACAATTTACCCTTTAAAACAAATCCCAGTTATTGGGGGCAGCAACCTTTTAAAGTAAGGTCTGGAACTTTCCCACTAAGTTCACCCACTTGGGAAACAGTGAAAAGGACAAAGCTTATCCAGAACATTTGGTTATCATATGCTTAGCAATGTAACACCTTGAATATCCTTGTTTGCACAGAGAGGAGTTATTATTTCAGAATAGAATCTGAGAAACTAACCTTCAAAACTTGACTGTGTAAACAAGTACCGAGTGACCGCTACACGAACCTTAGATATTACAGATTTTTTTCATATTATAGTTTCAAGAAGAACAGTACCTTATAAGGGTAAACACACTGGTGCATACAGCAGAGAGTAACTTCATATAAAGCAACAACACTGTTTAACACTCATATTGCGGCCATCTGCATTCAGAGCTGTTGAAAATCTGATTAAAACCTCTTTGCCTCCAAGGGCTGTTGCTCCGAAGTTTGCTATGATTCAAAAATATTGCCTGACACTTGCTAAAAAAAAAATGAAGGCCCAAATCCTAACCAACTTTCCAGCACTGACACTGCTGTGTCAATGGGGCGTGTTCTGCATTCTGTGGTTGGGGGACAGTCACTGAGGCCTCCAAGGTAAGGGAATGTTTGTTCCATTACCTTGGAGCTGCATTGACCTTACCTCTGTGCTGGAACGTTGGTTAGGATTGTGCCCTAAGATTCCTAGGATAAAATTGCTTTCGTAGGCATGTTAGTACTCTAGGGACTCATACTGTCCTATGTCTCCCACACAAAAACAAAAAATGTATTCACATGATTCTGTTTGTGATTATAAGGATTAGGCCTGTGAAGTTGCTGCCCTCCCCCCTTGCAAATCACTAACACAGATGGTTTCCCCCCAGTTCACATCTTCAAATTGATCTGTCTCAGAGATAATAGAAGTTTTGCTCTGTTGCTCCCCCAGATGTGCGCTGTGTGATTGATATTCCCGGGATGACAAATACGTATTCCCTGTTTACTTTCCACATGATTAAGAGCTGTAGGAGAAAACTTTAGATGCAACTGAGATGCTGTACATCCTCTGTACTGAGGGAGGCAAAGAAGAACCAGACAGAGGTGTATAGAATGCTATGGTTATTATTATACAGCATTGGGCAGCATTGTGTACATCATGTTCACCTCCTGTGCCACTCTAGGAGAAAGTCTGGTGATGATGTGGGAGAAAGAAAAGTGGTGCCTATACCCACTGTAGCAGGGAGCAACATCTGTTTTCAGTCTTCTGATGTGGATTCAACCAAGCACCAAGGACACTTTGGGGAAACATTTAGGGTAAGAATTAATCATCTGGTTTATGGATTCAGTCATCATCCCATTTCACTTGGCAATTGACACTATGCAGAGGCATCCTGAGGGTGCGTTTCACCTGGTATAGCACTTACCTTCAGCAGCTCAGCACTCCAGAAGTTCAAGGGTGATGTAATCACATCTGCCCCAACCACCTGGGCTATCATGTTGATTGAAATGTGATAAGCCCACTTCTGGACCAGCTCCTTTCGGCTATCTTCAGCTTGCTCATTGCCCAGTTGCTTTGTGTTCTCATCGGCGAGTGGTGAAAACACAATTGGGAAAGCGTGAGGTAGCTGGGCCCAGAATGGGCTGAAGATTTCAAATGGAGGCGTAGGAATCGTAGTGCCAGGGCCTAGGAAAGGGTGGTAAAGGGTGTAATTTGTACCTGGGGCCAGGGTCAGAAATAGGGCCCAGGAGCCAAAGGAGGGGGCCTAGAAAGTTCTTGGGATCTGACATTTTCCTGTCTCACCTGAACTTGCTGCCTGTGCATGATGCCGGGGCACAACCATGTGCATGCAGTGTTAACTGCTGCTGCAAGCCATACACACCGAGCCCAGGAATGCATTCATGACCCTCCTTAACACAGTGTCAAATCTGGGAGGAAACTGGCCTGCTACAGGAGCTCTTTGGCTTGTGGATTCCATAACCATGAAGGAGTGTATGGGAGCTCAGGGGCACAGCCGCGGGGCAACAGTTGCTGCAGAAGTTCATTTTGGTCCATTCTAGTGTGAGCCTAAATACAATGATGCTAATTTTTTTGCAACTGATTTTCTATATTTCAAACATTTTAGAAAGGCTTAGGAGTGTGTTTGTTTTTCCATATTACTATATCTAGCTGCCAGTGCTGCATGGTTGGGTAGACCAGGGCTCTGCATCAAGAAGCCTAGTAGACCTGGGCTCCAAAGACTATTGTGGCTGTCAGCATACTCCTGCTGCCCTATTTTGACCCTGTTCTGCCTGCCCCCATTGTCCCCCTCCCCCTTTGGGAAGGGGCCCAGAAGAAACTTTGTACCCCCTTATAAAATTCTTCTCATAGTCCCTGCGTAGTGCCACCCCCTTCTAGGGCTGTCACCCAGCGTGGCCCGCACTGGCCACATCCTCATTGTGATGCCACTGACTCTATGGTGAGGGAGGGCATAATTCCATCTGCCCTGTCTGAATGACAGGGACAGTGATGTGAAAAAGAGAATGAAAGACCCCCTGGCCTTTGACTTATTGATAAGAGGGGATAGGAAAGCACTTCAGCCTGTGCAGAAGAATACATCAATCAAAATATAAGTCATGCCTCCATATTGTGAATGTCATACCGGATTTTCCAGTGTATGATGGTCGCCTTGCATTGCTCTGAGATGCAAAGCAGCCATGATACCTCAGCAATCCTTTGCATGTTGCTGCTATCTCTTTCTGTGTATCCAATATTGTGAAGAGCATCCAGAACTTAATGAAGGCAGCCCATTGTACTAAATATTTTAATATGCCTGGAGATTATGTGAACAGCTATTTTAAAAATTAATTTTAGACATGTACTTTAGTTCATTCCATATTTCTTTAGCTTGGTTTGCCACATCAGGTGATTTCTTACAAATCCATTATGTGCAAATAGCTATTGCTCGAAGGAAAATGTACAAGAAAAATGATCAAAGTAGGTTTAAGTGTGCAAGTCTAACCGCTTTGAATTGTAACTCAGGTATTGCAAAATGAAGGGGAAGGTTTCTGACTATACTGTGATTGAAATATAATTTGCCTTTCAGACATAAGATAATGCAAAAATGTAACCAGAAAATCTATATGAACATGTATGGGTAAAGCACACAGCACAACTACTTAGAATGCAGTATTAATTTTAAACAAACAAAAAAAACCAGCTCTGTTTTTAATGAGTTTTGTTATGCACAGTATTCCTTTTTATTAAATTGGGTAAATTGCCATATAAGTAAATTGGGTAAATTGCCATTGTGAAATTTCAAAATGCTCATTATCTTTATTAGTCTGTATCAACCGCAAACCACTTGAACACAATTAGATTAAAGCAGCTTCAAAATAGTGCTGGGTAAAAGGCATTGGGTAAAATGGTGTGTGGTGTTAGCTTTTTGTAGCGATCCCTATTTGTTAATAGTGATAACAGCTTGATGTGTAGATAGATTGTTGTTGGGGAAGTCCAGAAGGGCAGCTGAGAGTCTCTGCTGTGTAAAGGGCAACCAACACTTTCTTTTGCCAAGACCTTCCCAATGACTAGGGCATGCAATATTTTCAGCAACTGAGATGCATGTCCCTCCATGTCCCAGAAGTGAGGACCCAGCGCTGCTAACCACAGCCTCCAAGCAGAAAGTCAGCAACTTTAGGCAGAGCTTGCAAAGCACTAGTAATGTCACAGGGTACATCTATTATCAGTAATAGAATATTGATGTTTAATAATACAAATGACTGTTCAAGTAAAATTAGTTGTCATTGGGCATAATCTATTCCTGTAATTTCAAGCAAAGTGTGCTCATAGCCTTATGACCCAGTCGTATTGGTCTGAGGCCCAACCTGTTAATTTCTCCATATACAGGTGGGGCCTCTTTATATGCAGATTTGGCATCCACAGATTTGCCCCACTAGAGTGCTGAACCCCTGGATCACCCCCTGCAGACCTCCCTGACATGACTGGAACCTTGTTCCAGTCGTGCCTGGGAGGTTTTCTGAGCTTTGGAGAGGCTGCACACCACCTTGCGTGGCCTCTCCAAGGCTCAGAATGGTGCCTGGAGCGGTTTTTGGATAACTTCCGGTTTTATTGGAAGTATGCGACCAGAACGAGGTGATGTGAGGTGACACAACTGGAATGAGGTGGCACGTGGCCTCTTCAAGGATCTGAAAGCCACGTGGAGTGGTTTACTGGAAGTACACGACTGGAACAAGGTGGCAAATTGATGCAAGCAGAACTAGGTGGTGCACAGCCTCTTTGAGGCTTGGAAAGCCATGCGGAACAGTTTTCAAACAACTTCTGCTAAAACTGGAAGTCATCTGAAAACTACTCTGGGGACCGTTCTGAAGCCCCTGGAACGAGGTGGTGCGCGGCCCCTCCAAGGCTCAGAGTGACTCCAGTTGCATTCAGAGCAAAGGTGGGCTCTGAAAACCGTGGATTTCATTATCCATTGTTTTCAGTATCTGCAGGTAGGGGGGGCTAGGAATTGAACCCCTGCAGATACAGAGGCTCCACCTGTAAAGGAAGAAGCCCGGGAAACTGGGCAGCAAAAAGTTGTCTTTGTTTGAGACTTCATCAGCCTAAATTTTGGGCAAGAGGACCTGAGCCTGCTCTGAGCACCAAACCCAGTCCCTGGGTCAGGAGCATTTGTCATGGCACCCCATAATAATGGTAAAAATAACGTCTTGTAGGTATCGGAAAAGTTGTGTCTGTGCCCATTTACTGCATCAGAATTCAGTGCATCTAATTTTTTTTTTAAACAGTAAGTTTCTGGTCTGTACAGTTATATAAAAAATGTTGAAACAATCTGTATGCAATGCATACCCTCAAGTGTGATTTCCCACATCCAGCCACTAAAGCATTTTTGCAGCCACAGAACATCTGTTAGCATGCATACACAAGCTGTTCAAAGACTATAAAGTTCCAATGGGGTCTAAAGTGTGGGGCTGTCACCTTTCCCAGAAGGAAAAACAGAGGCATTGTAGCTCAGTTGTGTAATTTAATTTATGCACATTGAAAACTGTCCCTTGACCAGCACTGAGCCTTATTTTTTTTTCAAAGTTATCCAGAAGGCAAAAAAAGAGGCCTGTTGGCCTGTTTACAACTGATCAGGAGGCAGCTTTAAGAGAAAGAGACCTGATCTGGTTCAAATTGTGGTGGCATGGAGGATAGCTGCTTCCAGTGGATCCTGACAGATGGTCATTCTAAAAAGTGTGTCCCAGTGCTAAGATGTTTGAGAACCACTGTAATGGTGGAATAAAGTGATGACTCTGGGCTACAGAGGTCTGCATCTAAAATACAACAAGGACAAGATACTATCATGTGGAATTATCTTCATCATCAGTATTTACTTACCGCTTCGCCACAGAAAAAGTTCACAAGGTGGTTTACAGAAAAAATCAAATAACTAAATAGCTCCTGTGACAAAAGGGCACACAATCTAGAAAGATATAGAAGAACACCAGCAAACAGCACTAGAAAAGACACTGTGCTGGGGTGAAAAAGGACAGATTCATTTGTTCTTTCTTTCTTTCTTAAACAAAAGGGACAGTTACATCCATGCACATTTAGATTCTGAGCCTGAGCTACTGATGAGGATTAACAGAGGTTGAAGGTGTCTTCAGCCATAGAGAGGCACAGATCCTGCAAAAATATCTGGCAGTTTTTGGGACATTTCACAATATGTGAAAGTTTTGGCTATTACGTTATCACAGGAGACATAACAACTCTTTAATTCTACTGGCAAAGTTCTCCTAAGAAAAATTATCCAAGGCAGATAAATCGCATCACACATGAGCACAGTTATTAGTTGGACCTTGGTATGCACAGTGGGGTCTGTTCCAAGACCCCCTGCAGATACAGACACCTGCAGAAAATCAGATCCCCTAGTGGGGTCCATCTTCTGTGTCCAGGTGGCTTTCCGAGGCCTGGAGGCCAGGCATGGCCTTCCCAAGCCTCAGAAGGCCTTCACAAAAACCAGAAGTGCCTTTCTAAGGTCTCTGGAGGGCCTTCTGAGGTTTGGGAGGCTGCACCCAGCTTCTCCAGGCCTCAGAAAGCATCCTGGACATGACCAGAAGGTGCTTCCACTCTCATCCTGGAGGTCTGGTGAGACCCTCCTGCATGGGTTCAGGACCCACACTAAGTCAAATCTGCAGGTACTGCTCCTGCAGATAAATACAGCCAACTGTATAACCAAACATAGAAAAAAAATCTTTGAAAGGCTGTAAGTAATCTAAGCACTGTGTCTGCATTAGAAGTTGGTGAGTACAGGAGAGGGATGACAGGTTCTCTCTTGAGGCAAACATCAGCTACGACATAACCCCCCCCCCCCCAGACTCCTTACCCTACCACTCATGACTACTGTTTCCAATGTTTAAAAAAAACACATATGGCCAAACTATGCATTTAACATAAAATATAGTGTTGTAAGGTTGAGGGATGCAACAACAGAAGAACAACTCGGTAATCAGGGGTGAAGGCTTACAAGCTTTTATTGAATTGCATGCAATTGGCCCATGGGACCAATGCTGGTCTGAATGCTGGTCCTTAACCTTTATACCTCTCACAGCTCTTTGTCCTCAATCTAGACTTCTCATTCGCTGAAGATTTGACATCATAGATGGGGGCTAACTCTTAATAGGCTAAAGATAACCTTAGAGACACCTCATAGGTGAGTTTCAAGTTACAGGTTTCCAAAAAAGCTGAAATTAAACAATTAAACATATTGAATTACAAAGTTTTCAAAAGCCAGCAGGGAGTGCTATAATATCATTTTATCCAGTATTGACCCAGTGTTGACCCTTATTCACATCCATCAATCCAATTAGGACTTCCTTGACAGGTCTCCGTACCATCCTCATTAAAAGAGATGATGCAATGTACTTTGACTGGTACTGTTATCTTTATCTGCATACCTTTCTCTTATGCTAATGTCAAAATACAACACCTGTAAAGTCTTCCTGCAATGTTAAAGCTTTTGTCTGTTCTTAAGACTTTTCTAAAATCAAGCAAACTTTTGGTTCCTTAAGACTTACTTCTAATGACTACTATGTCCCCATATATGTTGGTTACACTTTAGGGCAAAGACTAATTTGTCTATATGTGCCTTTTCCTCTGAAAGCATGGAAGAATAACAATTTTAAAACTATATGAACACAGGCAGACTGTCCTTGCTAAGATGTGTATACTTCTGCCAAAATGAGGCCTATCTGCTCGTTGCCTAGCATCTTTATCTATTTGCATTCCAAGGTGTTTACGCATAAGCAGCTTCTGTGAGAATAACAATTTTGCTTTATGAAGTCAAGCAGCCTTTTACTATTCTGTGTGTTTCTATGCTTTAGCAGTGTGGCTTTTAAGCTTTTGCACAAATGGTATGTTACCCAGGTTGTTGTCACCTTCCGTCATATAACACAGCCTTTGAGGCCCCATGCAGCTTCTGTGAAACTTCTGTGAAACTAACAATCAGCTACCAAAATGATTCTTTCAAGCAGCTTTTCTGTTATCATCGTATGTGTTGCTCCAGTGGCCTTTACAATCTGGGGTCACCGTGCCTCAATAGTACAGTCCTACACTGAAACTACGTATTTCAGAAATGGGCAACTATGTATATATTTTACTGTGGACTGATGCACAGTACTACTTCTGAACTACTAATGGACTACTACTTCTATATATATTTTACTGTGGACTAATGCAAGTTGTATCCCTAGCTGCAGAACTGCTTTAAATTGAGAGTGTGCCACAATGGCCTGCAGAAACTCAAATTAACTAATTATAGGTTGTGCTTCGTTATCCACTGGGGTTCTGTTCCCAAACTTCCAGTGGATGAAAAAAAAATCAGTGGATACCAAATCAGTGGAAAAATAGTTTTAAAGACCCACTTCTAGGACTCTTGCTCCTCCATTGTTGCCCCAGGATGCATTGGTGTAGATGCTATACTACATTCATCCACTAGATGGGGTAATAATGGGATCTTATGGAAGAAATTATAATCATTTAACAGTGCAAAGATAGGAAATTGGATTTTGGTACTTTATTGTTACGAGGCATTTACAGGTGTATCAGTGGTGAATCAAATCAGTGGCTGCCAGATCAGTGGATACCGAGGTCCCACCTATCAATTCTCCTTTCAAATACACTAAACCAACTGCCGTTTACCACCACTGTGGTGACCCCCACTTGTTGTTCCCTTTCCCCTTGTTACCTTTAAGGGAACCCATAAGTGGGAACCCCTGAGCCATAAAATGACAGAAGTCTCAGCTGAGTCATTTTGAACTCACTGCCATTAAGGGTTGCATGGTCTGTGGGAGCTAGCCTGGTCAATTGGCTCCCCATGTTGCTCCTACAGCAGCCAGCTTCCATGTTGAGAGAATCCCAGTCTTATGGGCTTACTTTAAATGGCAGGTGGGATAAGGAGGGAAGCCTAGTGCATATGTTCCCTCCTGGCGCAATAATGTTCTACTGAGGTTTTTGCATTAACATTTGCTCCCCACTGCTGTGGGGCAGAAAACTGCACTGAATCACCACAGGCTCAAACAAGACTTTTGCCACCAACTGTCTTGGTGTCTGACCAGTGATAGCCACCCATGTTTAACCCTTGCTCTCTCAGTGGTGTTTATCATGTGCTGTTGAACTGCTTCCATATTTGTTTTCTACAGTCGATACTTCAGAGAAGCAATTTGGCACCTCCAAGACGGAAAGGTTCTGTCAAATACAAGACAGTTTTATTATGATAGCTTGCTACTAAATGTGATGGAGAAACAAAGTTGAAATTGTGATGATGAAACAAAGTACTATTGCGAAGTACCATCTCTTTCTGATGACATTGTCTCTGAAATACCATACCCCAGGTGTTTCAGAGCTCGATGTAATCAAATATTTAATACTACTTGGTTTATGGAATACTCCCTATTTTTTTGTTTGTTTTTGATTTGGTTCACCTATAGGACCATAAATTATCCACTGTACTTCAGATATGCTATAATCACACCTTACTTCAAATTTGTCTAATGGCACATTTTCACATGACCTCTCTTTACAACAGGCAGTTCGATAGAATTGAAAAGTCTTGATGGCCTAGTTCCACTTGGTCTGTTTCAAAAGGACATGTGGTTTCTGGTGGTGTGTGATTTTTGTTTTTTTTCCATTTAAAAGTAAGGGGAAAAATTGCTACATGAAATGTACCAACTGTTATTAAACAAGTGGCTTTTGAGGGACAAATACATTGATCAAATCAAATTAACTAGCTTCACAATAAATGCTCTTCTTGTTTTGCTGAGATGGTTTACAAGAGGAAGGAAACCAAAATCAGTTCACTCTGTGACTTTAATTTTCAGTTGGAGTAGACCACAGCACTCCTAAAATTGGGAAGAGCCTCCCCCCCACATTTGGCATTTGAAGGCTTTCATAGAGACCTGTGAACAGCTAATGTGAATTTCTGGGGTTGGTTCAAGTAGGACAGTAGACTGGACCCCTTTGACCACAGAGGTGTACCTCAGTGACCTCTTTCTCCTTAAAGGTGCATTCGTCTTTCCAATGATTAGTTAATAGTTTTCATTCTCTTTCTAGAACAAAAAAGAACATTCTTTAAAACATTATTTTGTTCTAGAACACTCTCTAGAACAGGGGTGCTCACACTTTTTTTGGCTCAAGAGCTACTTTGAAACCTAGCAAGGCCTGGAGATCTACCAGAGTTTTTTTATAATGTTCGCACCATCATAACATATAACATTTATGTGTACAATGTATGTTGGTGTACCTTGCATAACCGCATGAGCCAATATTGCACAACACAACATAATTAACTATAAACATTTTTTGTAATTACTTGAGTTTACTTTGATGACTTGCACTGAAGTGAATCAGCCAAGGATGCATAGTCCGGACAGTAGCTGCTGACAGCCAGCCTCAAGCAAACTTCCAATTGTTCATCAGTCATGGTGGAACGGTACTTGGACTTAATGATCTTCATGTAGGAAAAGGCTGACTCACATAAATAAGTGGAGCCCTTCCTGCCTCAGGTGCTCTTATATCCCTGAGGGCCCTATTGCCTTCAAGTGGCTGCAGCTGTGCAGCACACTCTGCTGGATGCCCAGGCCTTACCCTTAAAGGGGCCACTGCTGACACCACATCTGCCTCCTCACCAGATCTTCCTCGATTCCAATACAAGTGGGGGGGAGCAGATCTCCATACAGACCAGTGCAAAAGCAGGGGAAAGGTGTGGGGGAGGGAAGATCCCTATATAGACATCACAGCAAGACCAGTGCAAAACCACTTGCACACAGAACCAACAGATGGAAGTTGGGGGGGGGCAGATCTCCATACATACCAGTGCAAAAACAGGGGAAAGGTGTGGGGGAGGGAAGATCTCTATATAGACATCACAGCAAGACCAGTGCAAAACCCCTTGCACACAGAACCAACAGATGGAAGTTGGGGGGGGAGCAGATCTCCATACATACCAGTGCAAAAACAGGGGAAAGGTATGGGGGAGGGAAGATCTCTATATAGACATCACAGCAAGACCAGTGCAAAACCCCTTGCACACAGAACCAACAGATGGAAGTTGGGGGGGGGGCAGATCTCCATACATACCAGTGCAAAAACAGGGGAAAGGTGTGGGGGAGGGAAGATCTCTATATAGACATCACAGCAAGACCAGTGCAAAACCCCTTGCACACAGAACCAACAGATGGAAGTTGGGGGGGGGGGAGCAGATCTCCATACATACCAGTGCAAAAACAGGGGAAAGGTATGGGGGAGGGAAGATCTCTATATAGACATCACAGCAAGACCAGTGCAAAACCACTTGCACACAGAACCAACAGATGGAAGTTGGGGGGGGGCAGATCTCCATACATACCAGTGCAATAACAGGGGAAAGGTGTGGGGGAGGGAAGATCTCTATATAGACATCACAGCAAGACCAGTGCAAAACCCCTTGCACACAGAACCAACAGATGGAGGTTGGGGGGGCAGATCTCCATACATACCAGTGCAAAAACAGGGGAAAGGTAAGTCAGCCCCAGTAGAGTCAATGGGGCTCACTCCCAGGGATGCGTGGACGGGAGAGAAGCCTGCGAGCGGCTCCTCTCCAGGTCTACTCATGAGTCAGCCCCAGTAGAGTCAAGGGGGCTCACTCCCAGGGATGCGTGGACAGGAGAGAAGCCTGCCAGCGGCTCTTCTCCCAGGGAGGAGCCTGCCAGGGGCTCACTCCCTGGGCTCACTCCTCACTCCCTGGGCTCACAAGCCTGCCTGAGGCTCACTCCCAGGAATGCGTGGACGGGAGAGAAGCCTGCGAGCGGCTCCTCTCCAGGTCTACTCACGAGTCAGCCCCAGTAGAGTCAACGGGGCTCACTCCCAGGGATGCGTGGATGGGAGAGAAGCCAGCGATTGACTCATTTTGCCTCGCGATTGACCGGTGGATCGCGATCGACGTATTGAGCACCTCTGCTCTAGAACAAAAAAGGAGAATGGATTCTGCCAAGTTACAGTTCTAGATTTAATACTACTGTATTAATAAATAAGGATTATCATTGAATGAATACTAACATTGAAGATGACATACGTTAGGGCACATATAGTAGAAAAATCTCTAATCCGTTGAAGGGACTTTAGGAATTTAACTGGTAAAGAACTGCAAGACAAGGCATGCCCTTTACCATGAGTCTGCTGCTGCCACCGCCTTCCTCCAGCCTGCCATGGACACGAGCCTCATTGATCACTAAAAGCAAGCGGGAAACAGATCACCTCCTTACCATCCTCCTTGTGCTGTTTCTTCAAACACTGAATTGTGAGTCTTCTATTTATAGGGAATGCGCAAATGAAGGCGCACCTTCCACATGTGAAGAAACTGTGCAAGGAGCACAGTAAGGGTTCCGTTTTATTTTTTGTAGTGCAAAGGCTGCAGTGGCAGACCGGAGACAGCATCAGGGAACATTTTGGGACATCCTGCCCCTGTCCCCAATCTGCTTCAGTTGCTGGGAGATAAGATGGAACAGAGAGTTAATTTTTCATGAGGAAGCAACACTTGAATGTTTGGGAGATCTAAGGAGAATTGTGATGTCACTTATTTTAAATTCTGAAGTTCAAGGACATTCTTTCCTCTCAAGTACATCTAGACAGGCCTTTTCATTACTGCTCCCACCTGCTACCTTTTCCAGAGTCAACAAAAGGAAGAGTTTCCTGCTATGTTCAGCATTAGAACCAGGCAGCTAGTGTTCCATGGTCATTTGCCAGCTGTTGCGGAATGCAGATAAATCCCATACCAGCTGCACACTAAGAAAGTACTCAATTCAGAGAAGCATCTCATCCCTCAAACTAAGGAATACCAGTGACAATCCTTCCTCTTATTTTGGTGTAACCTTTCAAAGATAATGCTTCTTTACATCGTAGAGCCAAATGCAAAAGAGTGCAGGTTGTTCATAGCCCCAAGAGCTGTGTAAAAGTTTTCAGCGGGGGGGGGGAGCAGTCTTTGGGGCCCCATCAAAGCTGCCATTTTTACTGGCACTTTAACAATGCCTGGATGTTAATGAAAATTTCTCATCACGAGGCTTTGATCAAAGCCCAGGCTGTGCAACCATAGCTAGGAAAGGACGATTGAAAACTTCGGCACTTTCTCCGCAATGGTTTAAGAGCCTGTTAAAACCTTCCTTACTTGATAATTGTTTCACTCGGCTGACAAGTTTGTTTGCATGAAAAATGACTTTTGGTGCTTCTCCATCATGCAAAAATTAGTACTGATCACCAGAAGGCAAGTTATTAAGAGATGACCTTATCTCTTGCAAAACTTCCATTTCAAAGCATGCTCCGTACTAGCCTAAGCTTCCTTCGCTACTGAGCCTTTGCGAACCTGCAAGCTTTGAAGACTTGCATTTTCCATGCTCAGTGACTACTAGCAATATGATAATACATTTGGGATTTAGACAGCAGGCGGTGGAATTATAGTTTAAACTTTTCCGTTAATGGGCTTCTTTTCCTTTTCATCATATCCAGTGTCAGTAAAATTACATTCTAAGAAGCACATTTACATCAAATATGACTCACTATTTTTAATTAGAAACTTTGGCAGAAATAACGGGGAGCACGTCTTCTGGTAACATTCATTTCGCAAATTGCACGCAACGGCTGCCAAAATGTGTGTCATCCGAGTTGCCTGCAAGTGCTCTTAGCAGAAATATTTGTTTTGGTTGACCGGGTCTTAAGGGCCATTACTATCTAAGTAATTTCTTGGGGTAACGTCTATTATCTCTAATTGGAATTTAAGCCCAAAACAGTGGTATACTGGAAAACTCTGTTTTCCTTGGTGTACAGCTCAAAACAGAGTCTATGAACAGTACTTGGCTGGTTGGTATAATTTAGTGGTGAAAGGTACGAGCTGTGAGCCATAAAATTGTCTTTCAAAATCTTGACTCAGTCATGGAAGTGCCTGACCTTAGGAAAGTCAATATCTCTCAACTGCAGCCTCTATCTTCAACATGGAAATGATAATAATTATTCACCTTATAAGATTGTTGAGGTACTGAGTAACAAGCTTCCCAAGTGCTATAACTTTAGTTGTTTTCTCCCTGTAATTTCACAGTGTTGTCTGCTACTATTTTTCCTGTTTTTTGTTGTTCAAGAAATATTAGGAAGCAATCTGCCTTTCCCCCATTGTTCATCTATTTATTTTATCACTGTTATTTGACTTACACTTGAGGTAGCATATTTATATTTTGCCCTTGTTGGGTTCCTAGTGGTCTCCCATCCAGGGACCCAATCACATCCACGCCTGCATTTATCTAAGAAGAGCCCTGCTGGATCAGGCCAAAGGCCCATCTCGTCCAGCTTCTTGTATCTCACAGTGGCTCACCAGATGCCTCCAGGAGCACACAAGACAACCTAAGACCTGCATCCTGGTGCCCTCCCTTGCACCTGGCATTCTAAGGCACTGTGAGCCCTTGACATATTCCTCCTTATTAGTTAATGCTACTGGCTACTTTTTCACCCAGAGCAAGTTGGGTCTAGATTTATTCTGTAGACCAGCAATTTTCAACCACTGTGCCATGGCACATTGGTGTGCCATGGCAATTTGGGAAGGGTCATTTATTAGTAGGAGAATTGGGGGATTTAAGCCCCTACCAGCATCATCAGTGCCTTGTCAATGGTCAAGAAACTGATGGTGTGTCTTGCCATTTTTATCACTTTGTCAGTGTGCCTCGAGATGAAAAAAATTGAAAATTGCTACGGTAGACTCATCTGAGTTATTGTTTTTTTAAATTTCTTTTTATTTGAATCTTAGGTACGTACCCCACATTCTTGGCCTAAGCCCTTGAACTGAGCCATAGTCAGTCTCAGATGTAGATTTAGGATAAAGATAGACAACATATTTCATTTTTCTTCATTGACACTTACATTCATATTTGCCTTTGGGGCCCTTCCAATTATATGATTCCACGAATCTTGATCATTGTAATGTGTAGTTTTGAGTTTTTGTGAGTGTAAAGGATAAAGTACAATGACAAATGGATGGCTCCAAGAAGACAAATGTATTGGCCTCAATATATTTGATGTGAAGTAGTATGATGTACAAGAAAGCAATATGCCACATTAGTCAAAGCAGGATATAATGAGGACTATCAGCATACAGGCTGGTAAGTAAAGGACAGATATTGAACATGATGAAGAGTAAAAGACAGGAGAATTGGGCTATGTCCTGGATGCATGAGTTATGGGCTCAGGAAATGTCAAAATAACCTTGGGACTTCAGGAATGATTGATGGGAAGGATGTCAATGGCATCAACAGATTTGTCAGAGGAAATTATGAAAATAAATTAAGATTGATGCAGGTATCAAGTAAGCCATCAAGTCCCATAGTATTTAGTGCAGAAACTGACAGCAGCTAAATGAAAATTGCAGAAAGGTTTCTAAGCAGGTATTGGCTCAAACAAATTCAAAGAGACTCCGCAAACAGATTACAGGAATTAAAATTGCATGAATCAATTCTTTCATTATAACCTTAAAAAAAATTAATGACGCTTGCAGTTCTAAGTGTAACAACAAAGAAAAGGTGTGTGTGTGTGTGCAAATAAAGTATTACTTATGCATCTCTTGGCTAGAGACTAATAAATCTCAGTTGAGTTAATATAGTTAATTAACAAAATTTGATAGGATGATACTAAGTTATGAAATACCAGGAGAGGCCTTTCAATATACTTTGCAATCCTGCATTTGCCTCTCACAAGGATAACTTTTAATATAACCTTCAAATTTAGTTATTTATTTTTTATATTCTGCTTCTCTGGCACTCAAAGAGATGTACAACATCAAAGTAAAACACTGAGATGATAAAAGCATCGCACTAAAAACTTTAGAACAAAACCACTGAAAACAAATAAAAATTTTAAAAAATTATACAAGAGCAGATTAAAAAACAGTTATAACATAAAAGCAGCAACAGGAATTAAAAAGGCCTCTAGGCATTTGTAACACAAATTCAAAAGGTCTCTCGGGGGTTCCTCCTTTCTTGACAACCAAGCAAAACAAATAAGTCCTTAAACCCCACCAGAAACTGTGTAACAAGGAGGCTGTCCTCAAGTTTTCTGGTAACTGATTCCAAAGATGTGGTGCCACAATAGAAAAGGCCCTGCACCATGCCACCATCCCCTTGGCTTCAGATGGTGGCAATAGCCTAAGCAGGGCCCTATCTGACAATCATATGACATGCAGGATTATATGGGGAAAGGTGGTCCTTGAGGTATCCTGGTCCAATGCCATATAGGGCTTGAACTGGTACCTTGAATTGGGCTTGAAAGAGAACGGGCAGCCGGTGTAGCTGTTGGAGCAACAGCATGGCAGATCCAGCATGCTAAGCCCTGGTGACCACGTGAGCCACTGCATCCTGCATGAACGGCAGCTTCCAAATTTTTTTTCAAGGGTAACCCCACATAGATGACATTACAGTAAGCAAGATGTCACTAGGACATGGACCACCACTGCCAGATCTGACCGATTAAGTATGGCCTCAGCTGGTGCACCAGTTGAAGTTGGGCAAAGGCTTCCAAGGCCACAGATGCCACATGAGCATCCAGGAGACAGCTATGAATCCAGGAGGACTCCTAGGAGAGCTTGCTGTTTCATTCCAGTGCGGCCATTCTGTCAATCACATAACATTCAGAGCAATTAGCAGAGGAATGGAATATGGAATATTTCCTATATGTCTTGGAAAACTACTGATTAATATTTATTTTATAATAATAGTACATGACCATGTTGGCCATCCCTCTGTCTCTCTGTCTCTGTCTCTCTCTGCGTGACTGATGGCCCAATCCTAGGAGCACCTTAGTATTCTGGCAGTGTAAGCTCCTTTATCCTGGGATGTCAAATAGGATACATCATTTTGCACAGTTAGGCCACCGCAGCAGGTGGCAAGTGGCTATGGCATGTACCAGTGGCCATCCACATCATCTGGGGCTGGTAAGTCAATGAAAGGGGCAGGAGAGAGGTCAGGGGTGGGCAGAACGGAGAGGAGGGTGGACTGAGCCCAGTAAGGGGGTGCCATCTGTGGCAGTGGTGCCACCATAGTCCTACTCCCTTCTTAGCCTTGATCTTTGTTCCTACTTGGACTTGTGCCTGATAAATAGCACAAGTCTGAGTAGACCCATGCAGGCAGTGGAGGCTTACAAATGTTCCATTGCACAAAGGAGACTGGTCAGACTCAACCCCCCCCCCACAAGATGCAGTGTGCACTCCCCCCCCCCCAAGATGCACTCTAGTGGTGCAGCTGCATCAGCTTTTTTTTTTTTTTTTTTTTTAAATAGGATTGGACTATAAGGGTGTAATGCTATACACACTTGGGAGTAAGTCCTATTGAACTCAATGAGACATACTACTGGGTAGACATGCCTAGGATTGAGCTCAAAGTGGTCCTGTATTCAGTGCTTGATGACTCTTACCTTAGCTAAATGTGTTAACTGGCTCCATGTCAAAACCATTGTGTTTGGGTTCACAGTGGGTTCTATTACAGTGCTTCCTGTGTTAATTCATTTTGATGGCTCATTTCCATGTGCAAGTCATCACTTGATATTGTAGTCAACAAGCGATGAAGTTGCATCTATTTTTTGAAGAAATTTATGCCCTGACTTCTCATTTGTTTAAAGAAATAAAAATGACTTACAATAAATATTCATACACTGAACTGCAATAAAATACAGATAAAATAGTCAGTGAAAACCAGCAACTCCAAAGAAACCCAAGTGTCATTTATGTTAATTAAATGCACTGCAAAACAGACTTTATGATAATACTGATGGCACCAGACAAACTTCCTTAGCAGAGAATGCCAAAGCTGGAGCTTACACAGCCAAGTCCCTCTCTCTCCTAGTAGCTGCCTTTCTAACCTCTGGAGGTGGAGGTGTACATGTGAATTGGCAGTGCTGGTGTAAGGTTCTTGGGACCTCTCAGCCATGTGTCTCACAAGGACTCCACAGCAGTGAAAGGATGAGGCAGCCATGCTAGTAGCTGCCATCCTTTTCACCTATAATGCCCCCCCCCCGTTCTGCCACCGAGCAGTGCTATTGCATTACAGGGCCCCCCCCGAATCCACAGATCCCATATCCGCGGTTTCACTTATCCATAGATCTGCAGGGCCCCCATGGCCTCCTCCAGAGGCTCTTCTGAGCCCCACAGAGGCCACACGCGTCTGCCTGCTACCTCTGCTGAGCTCAGAATAAGTAAGAAAAATTCATTTCCAGTTTTGTTTCGTTTTTTCCAAAACTGAGGGTGACATTTTTATGCCTTTAAAAGGCATTATGAGAGACAGGGAAGCCTCAGTGGCTTATTTGGCCCTCATAATGCCTTTTAAAGGCACAAAAATGTCACCTTCAGTTTTGCCAAAAAACTGGAAGTGACTTTTAAAACTTATAATCATGATTCTGAGACCTGCAACCTCTGTGGGTCTCCAAAGAGCCTCCGGAGATGAGCTTAGCTCTGGCAGGCATGGGGGCATTCTCCATATCCACAGATTCAGGTATCCACGGGGGTTCTGGAACAGAACTCCCACAAATACAGGACCACCCCTGTATACATAAAGATGCCAGCGAGTGCTCTGGCCTGCTAAGGCAAGTCCTCACAAGAGTTTGGGGTAGTTTACCTTGGAAGCAACAGCAACAGCTTGCAGTACTTCTTAGCAGCCATGCTGAGTTTCTAGAGTTGGCCATGGTTTTCTTGATGATCCTCAACTTGGCTGACAACGACTCTGGGAGTTGACATTACTTAAGATATGTGACACAGGGCTGTGCCCTGGACCTGCGCAAGTGCCTTGCGCCAGCCCGGGAGGGTCACAAACATGCCGTAAAAGCATGTTTACACCTCCGTGAGAGAAAGCAGTGCTGGCACATAGAGGTGTGCTGGCCTGTGGAGGCCAGATCCAGGCTCGCAGTCAAGAGAAAGGTAAATCTGGGGAGGATGAGCTCAGCTGGCATAGGGTCTGGGGATGTGTGGGGAGGGCAGGGAGGAAGCAGGACGGAGTATTTTGGGGCAGTGGGCAGCAGGCAGTGTGGGCTGGTGTGGAGTGGGAGGCGGGGCCAAGATCCAGCACTTATGGATTTGCACTACCTCTTTAGGTGGCGAGGATCTGAGCAGCCCCATTGGGGCTGCTGCAGTGTTACCCAGGGTCAGGGGAATTATTTCCCCTTACTGCAGTCAACCCCAAATTTGCACTGGATACAGCACAGGCCCGCCAGCCTGCCTGTTGCAGGGCAAGTTAGAATTTTGCGGATATTTGTATATTATAGGAAGGAGAGATTCACTCTCTCAGGGCCCAATCCTGTCAAACTTTCCAGCACCAGTGCTGCCGTAATGCAGCCCTAAGGTGAGGGAACAAATGTTCCCGTACCTTGCAGAGGCCTCTGTGACTGTCCCTCCACCACAGGATGCAGTGCATGTTCCATTGGCACGGCTGCACTGGTGCTGGAAAATTGGATAGGATTGACCCCTCAGTTGATATATGACTCTGTGACAGATACTCCATTAGCCGAATGGTGCTGAATATAAAAATCAGCACTGGGTTTTTTGTTTTGTTTGTTTTACTTCCCAAGAAAAGCTATTTAATATAGATGAAGTTATTCCCAACTGACCCTACTGTTGTAGATTGTTTTGTTGACAAGCGTGCTTTATCCTTGAAGTGCAACAATAGGAATCTCCTTTTTTTCAGTTTCATTTGCGTATTGTTAAAAATGGAACTGCAACCCGAAATGTTGCAGTGAGGCCTAAGAGGGTGAGGCCTAAGAGGAATATAAGGAATGGAGTCAGCAAAAGAGACTGGGACATTCAGAATACCAACTATCAGAGCAAATTTCATTACCTGATCTGAGATACAACTTGATATTTAGTGGGAGGACAATAGGGCATTGAAAGATACTGAGATTTTTCAAGTTCTGTGATCCAATCTGTTATTATATATAAAAGATAAGAGAGTTTGTTCAACTTTGTCCAAAATATTTTTTCTTTGTCCTAGAGCAGAATATAATTCAGTTTGTGAGAAATGGTCTTATGATTCACTGACTGTTGCTCTGCTCTGCACATCTTGATAATTGCCCTATTCTGAAAACACAACTTTAGACAGAAAATATAACTTATGCATTCACATTTTGCTTGAAGTCTAGGAAAATTATCCAGGCTCCCTTTTTCCATTAAAAAAAAAATCACCCCTATATCACATCTATATTACTTTCAAGTCCTGCTGCTGCCTCAAACATTTTGCATAGCAACTCTGGCAGCAGCTGAAGCTCAGAGTGTTAATATTGATCAAGCCATAACTTGTCTCGAAAATTATCTCTTCTTTAAGTGGCAAGCATGAAGAGCAACTGCCGTATTAGATGTAAGCCAGTGTCGCTCCAGTGTAGTTCGTAGATCAACTCTTCATGCTAGTTGTGGGTATTTTAGATGACAGACCATTGATCCAAAAGCCAGTCAAGTCAAAAAATATTTGTATTTAAGATGATTTAGGACCGTTTGATTCCATCCAGCAGTGACTCTAGAGTGTGTCTACAGAGGCTGCTCCGAGAAAAGAAATGCTTAGTGCACACAGCGGCCATTCCTCATCACATGCGGAGGTTGCGGCATTCCATGTGTACATCAGACCCCATAAATCCTCCATAAAAGAGGAGAAAAGCCCAGGCCAGGAAGCTTATATTAACTAGAAAGCAAATTCTAGTTAGCCTGGATTTATAAAAGAGGATTAGGCAAATTCATGGAGGCCAAATCTAGCAATAGCTACAAGTCACGATGGCCATGTGCTTTCTCCAGGTTCAGAGGCTGTGTCCCTCTGAATGCCAATTTCTGGGACGCTACAGTGGGAGAGGGTCCTTTGCCTCCATTTTATTTAATTTGAAAACATTTTTTGCAACCTTTCCCCAAAAAACAATGTGAATACAAAGGCTATATACCATCAAGTGGGGTTGCTGTGGTTTTACCTGGGGTAAGGGGAATGCTTCCCCTTGCCCCTGGCTGAGCTGCAACCGACTCCAATTCCATGTTGGATATGGGGCAGGCCAGCCGGCCTCCCCATTCCAGCACAGGATAGGATTGGGCTATGAATAATATACTCATAATATTTGGTTTGGGTGAGGATCAGGAGGTCCACCACCGTAAGTGCCAGTGTGTTGCCACAAAAGGCATGGTGCTGTTGTGCACTGTGGGAACTGCATGCCCATCCAGGCCACTCCAGAGCAGGTAAGATGGTTGGGCATGGATTGTGAGAGGTTTAGGGAAGGATAGGGGAAAATTTGCCTCAGCAGTTGTCTAACGTGGGGTGTCAAACTCATTTCATATAAGCAGGCCAAATAGTGTTCATGCCACCTGCTGAAGGCTGGACGTGGCATCATTAAGCAGATGATGGCCAGGAATAAGCATTTTGTTCTCAGATAGGAACTCATCAGCTGCATATGGTAGAAAAGATGCGAATCTTGATCATATTTTCAAGATATATGAGAGCACGGCCACCTTTTCAGCACCTCTCAGCTTCTTCTGCTGAGGTATCACTTTGCAGCTCAGCAGCTGAGAGGTGCTCTGCAAAGTGTTGCTTTGGGAGAAGCAGAGCTGCTGAAAGGGCAGTTTTGGGAAACCCCAACTATAGTGGGCCAGATAGAGAGCTTCCAGGAGGCACACCCGGCCTGCAGGCCTTATGTTTGACACCCCTGTTCTAACCTATGTCAGAGGTAAAGGGGAGAAAAATTGTATGGCTATATGTGTGCCATCATGAGCACCTTGGAGTGGAGGATGAGAGAATACAAATGTAATAAGAAATCATCAGAATTTGCTTTATATGAAGTGCAATTCATAGCTACTCTGGCAGAAGATTTTTTCGATGTTAAGTTCATTTTGCTTGCCCCTCAATCATGTTTAATCTGCAATGCCACCTACCATATGAAGATCACTGAACAAGGTAATTGCATGCCTGCCTACCCAGGCTGTTGCCCAAAGTAACAGCATCTTCTTGCTCTCAGCTGCTATCTGCCTTGGCAGTTGCTCAAGCAGCTTTGAAAGCAAGGTCAGAACAGTAGTTCAGTATCACGTTCCCAGGAGCACCACCGGGAAGCAGCCATGGGAGGCTGTGGAGTTATCTGAGCTCCAAGAGTAATGAGAATTGGAAAGGCTGGCAGGAGAACTGTGGGAGGTTGGTTCCAGCTTAATTAACTGTGACATCACCTGTAAAAATGTATAAGGAGGGAGTTGCTCTTGGAAAACTGTAGCTTGATGTATTTATAGTTTTAGATTAGCCCTATGGGCTGGTTTAAGACAACCTAGGAACTGTTTGGTGTGCTAGAAGTAGTGAGCACTTTTGTAGTGAGCTACTTTTGTAGTGAGTAGTGAGCTAGTAGTAGTGCTATCTTTTTTTCCCCTAACAGAGGATCTGAGCCTTTAACATCTGCAAGACAAAAGCAGAAATTGTACAGATATTCCCATCACTGTAGAGCCAATCACTCATTAAAATATTACCCAGTTTCATCTGTCTGGCACAGTTAGGGTGCAATCTTAACCCCTTATGTCAGTGCTTTCCAGCACTGACAAAAGGGCAATGCAGCTCTGAGGTAAGGGAACAAACATTCCCTTACTTTGAGGAGGCCTCCGTGAGTGACACCCAACTGCAGGATGCAGCACGTGTCCCATTGGCAATGCTATGCCAGTGCTGGAAAGTACTGACATAAGGGGTTAGGATTGTGCCCTTAGTCACAAGTTCTAGTTGACAACAGTACAATCTGTATACAGAGTACACGGATTATTGATTGGTAAAGATGAACTTGAAATTTACACAGAAATGTGTACTGGGTACAGATATTCTGTGTCTTGGTTCAGCATAAGGTGTGAAGAGCCCTTAGATTACAAGGGCAAGGGGAAAATGCATCAGTTGAATTTTTGCTTGTTAAAAACCTAGCACACCTGCCATGAAAAATTGTGACAAATATGGGGAAAGGAGAATGGCACGTTTTGAGCCAGAGATCCTTATCTTGCCGTTTCCTTCCTTTCTCTATAGACTTCTGAAGCATATTCTAATCCACTTTCAATTTTTTTTTTTTTTTGTAGGTGGCCAATAATTGACTGAGGGCCCAATTCTATCCAGATTTCCAGTGCCGGTGCTGCTGTGCCTATGGTACATTACTGCTTCCTGTGTTGGGCAAGCAGTCTTTGAGAGCTCCTCAAGGTATGGGAGCATTTGTTCCTTTATCTTGAGGCTGCACTGTGGCTGCCCCAGTGCTGGAAAGCTGGATAGGATTGGGCTCTAAAACTGGAAAAGTGATGGGGGGGGGGGGAGTTAACAAAAGAGTCATCCTTTGACCACAACATTAAGATAATGCCCTTCCCAAGGAAGTCCACCTGACTCCGTCATTGCTCATTTCTTAGCAGGGAGTAAAAGCTCACCTTTTACACTAGTTCTAGGCTGACCCTTAAACATTAGACTATTTAGCAGAGGCAGTTCATCCATTATCTGAAAGTCATTACAGCCCTTAACAGATATGATACTCATGTAGAAAGATGGGGGACAGCATTATTGTGATAGGCTCTATTCCCCCCACCACCATGTTCATTAAAATGTGCGTAGAGAGCTTACCATGCATATAGTTGTACCCATAGTGGCACCCTTTACATGATACAAAGAATGTACATAGTTTGGGGGCAGAGTCTGCTGCTACTATGACACTGCCATTACCCCACTGTGTATGCATGTTGATTTTTGAACAACTGAAAAGGGCTTGAGCAATAACTTCCCAAGTGAAGAGACATCAAGTGGTGTGCCTGTACTAGCATGTGTGACTCTGCACTTTGGCTTCAACAGAAACGGAAAATGTCCTTCAGATTGTAGGTCTGACGTATATATTATAGTTCCCACGTGGATGCCGTATCCAGAACCACCTCTGCATTGTGAATGCTCCATGCCATGACTGCAACATGAAGAGCAGTTTAGCAGTCACATTAACATTCCTTGAAACATGGACCAGAGAATTCTGGAGACAGTTAGCAGAGACCTGAATGAAAATACTCTTTGTAATCTATGTGACAAGGCAATCTGCATACTACAGCCCCCGAGTGGAACAACTGCCCCATACAGTTTCACAGGGCTTTCACAGCATTAGGCTGTGAAAGCAGGATTGTAAGGTGTACAGTTTTGGCCAGGTTCTTTTTTGGATGCTTTCCAATCTACATTTCTATTATTCCAAAGCCCTTTTCTTATATTAATTTTCAGGCTGCTTAGCTCATCCCTCACGGGTCATAATCCTCTTGAGAATGTTCTACAGAACTCAGCTGTCAAAAAGAACTGGGTCCTAAAATGATAATCAGTTAATTACTACCAGAATGAAACCATCGCTATCCCTTTGGGTGGTTTTTGATCAATTTCCTAGTCACTTTTCAAAATATGTGCAAAAACAAAATGTATCCGGAGAAAATAGCAGTAATTCCCCTATGGCCGCTTAATAAGCCTGGCTCCTCAGTTCTCAAAATCCAAACCAAAGAGGAAATAGGAATAGCATGTGAAAATGGTGATGCTACTTATAGACACTATAACTGCAGTTGGTTAATTAAGGCAAGCAAGGGAAGGTCAAAGTTCAATTTTTTATGCTGTCTCAGACTTCTTTGACAAGCTTGCATTTTTATTTAGGACACAGATAGGGAAAACAGCTCACATCAATAAGGACATCAAATTGTACTGAAAAAATTGGGGGTAGGGAGCCCCTCTTCATTATATCCACAAGGATCCTGAAAATAATTCTGGGAATACTATTTATATTTTACCTTTCTTCCATTGTTTTATTTATATTTCACCTTTACCACTACAGAGCATAGAGTAGCATAAATGGCTCTCCTTCAGTTGCAGACCTGCCATTAGGTCCAATGGGCCAAAAGCCCCAGGGCGAGCCACTAGGACCCCACATAAGTCTCTCTGAGGCTCCCTCCGGGGCGGAAACTGTGCTTTTGGTTTTCTGGAGACCTCAGAGAGGCTTCCCCAATGCGAGTGGAGATTGAACGAGACTCCGTGAGCCTCAGGTGAGTGGGGAGTGGCTTTTTGTGCGGAAGGGGGGCAGTGACAGCCCATGGGGAGGTGCTATCGCAGACCCTTGCCCCAGGCGTGGGGCTGGGGAGGTTCGCTGCTGCTCTCCCTCCATTTCAGCTTCACAACTGCCCTGTGAGGTGGTCTGGGCTGAGAAAGATTAATGCTTTAGGGCCCAATCCTATCCTAATTTTCAGCACCGATACAGCCACAATGCAACCCTAAGCAAAGTGAACAAGCAAAGTGAACCCTAAGCGAAGAGGCTTTGGGGCGGCCTCCATGACTGCCTCTCCACCTCAGGATGCGGTGTACACCTCGTTGGCATGGCTGCATCAGCACTGGAACGTTGGATAGGATTGGGCACGCAGTCCTCTTCCCCGGCACTTGTGCTGATGCAGTTATGCCATGGAGGTGTGTGTTGCATCCTATGGCGGGGAAGAGGGGGTTGATCAGGAGGCCTTTTCAAGGCAAGGGAACAAATGTTCCCTTAACTCAGGGTAAGCCCCCTGATGCTCTATGGGGCTTCTCTGACCTACAGCAGCTCTATAGCTGGTGTAAGACCAAGGAGACTGAGGCTCTATGAGCCAAACCAAGGGGGAATGGATTCAGGGTATACATTTGGTGCCAAGATCCACCCCCACCGCCTGGTCCCTGAATCCTGCCATTCCCTGATCCTCCCAGTAACTTTCCCTGTCCTTCCGCTCCTCACTCACAACATGCCTCTTGCACTGACATACTGGCACCTGCCTGGTTTGACAGCTGTAGCAGGGCTCCTCTGATGCTGCCACCCCTTTGCCGCACCAGCTCGGAATGGCTGTGTGTGGTGTCCTGCTGTTATAGGGAATTGGGCTGTACCTGACCCAGAGTCAGACAGGGAATTCTTACATGAGGAAGGAATGAA
This sequence comes from Tiliqua scincoides, assembly GCF_035046505.1. Lineage (NCBI taxonomy): Eukaryota > Metazoa > Chordata > Lepidosauria > Squamata > Scincidae > Tiliqua > Tiliqua scincoides. The sequence goes on along the minus strand of NC_089821.1, from coordinate 166,348,669 downwards.
CCTGCGTTTTCCTGGTGCAAGTCTAACACTCTAACTACAACAACACATTGACTTTCACAGAACTTGACATGGCATATGTTCCCAGGCAGCCATCTCTAGGTTCCTGCCAGCCCAGACCTGCTTCATTTCAGCAAGGTTTCTGTCCCACAAAATGCCAATCCTTACCAAGGATTTCTTAAGCATAGAATTTTGAAGGTTAGGTGGTAAGATAACAAATATTGCTGTGAGATAACAGGCTTGGTAACTGGCCTGGGAGTCACATGTGCAATACCATTTACATGCATAATTCCACATCCAGATAGGGACTGACACATGCAAGCCTGCTTCTGTGCATGTATATTCCCTGGTTGTATCAGGGAACAGTCATAGTGCATTATGGCTGCTGTTCTATAGATATAGTTGGCCTGTATCTTACACATGATAGACTTGCATGAATTCAAGTATACACACTCAGCCCTCCCTCCAAATTGCCAAGAAAAACAGCAGTTAAATAGCACAAACTCTATCTTTCATTTCATTTACTCTGCCTTGGAGTGAGCCTGAACTGGGAGAATGAAGCTGCTGTTCCCCCAGTTCCTCCTTGTCTCTTATGCTGTGCTTTTACTTCTTAAAGAGACACTACATACTTGTTGTGTAGTGTAGTGTAGTGTAGTGTAGTGTAGTGTAGTGTCCTTTAAAGGAGTTTTGACCATGCATGACTTTGGCTTTACACACTGACCTCAGCATGTAACCACTATGTAAGATTAAGATTGACTGCACTTATCTGGGAGTCGGATCTACTGGACTCAATGGGGCTGACTTCTGAATGGACATGCATAGGATTGCGGTGCAGGATTTGTTTGGAAAGCAACAGTAAAAAGGGGCCCATGCTGCAAGTCAAAAATTCCTTACTTTACTGGAGAACTCTCATAACATTCTGGGTCACATTAATTTCAGCTGTTTTCCCCAGAATGGAAAATATGGGATTTTTACCTTCAATATTAAAATTTCAGCCTCAAGTTAAGTCTAACAGCAAGAAGAGCCTTGCTATACTCACAATATATTGCTATACTGCAATATACTCACAGCAGTGCTGATAAGGGCTGGACGCTTCCATGCAGTTGACTGATCTTTTACGTTTCTCATTTGTAGGCTCCGTGAAAGAAAATATGCAGTTGGATCACTGGATAACGTCCACAACTTTGCTCAGGTGCTCCCTACCTATTAGTAGGAACATAAATAATTTCTCGGTATTCACTTTCGATATTCGTAACAAGTTTCTGTTGCGTCATTTTTGTTTTTAAAATAACTCTCTTTACCATTTTGGAAATAAATATCAAACAGGAGGAATGTTCAGAAATACAAGAACAGTTGTTCAGTTGAGCAAGAAGGCACATGTAAGGTCAGTACTCATATCAAAGGCTTGAATCCTGACTTCTGCTCCACGGACACCGTTTTCCTCTCCTTTCATTTGCAGTCCCCTTTGCACTTGCGCATCTCCTCCAGAGGGTTGGGAACCCTCTTAAATAGTATTGCATGTCATATGGGGCTGCAGCAAGGAGGGGAATCACTGAAAATCAGGGCCTCCCATGCTTGTGCAAACCAAGAGTGCTAGCACCAGGTTGTTTGGGGTCCTGGACCCCCCCCATGGCATTCTCACCTGTTGGTTCAGTGGGCACTACTACTAGCATCAGCAGTGAGCCAAGTCATGGGCTATTATTTAGACACAATTAGCATTCTTCTTAAAACAGAGTAGTGTAAGAAATCATATTCAACAACCATAATCTCTCCTGCCTTTTTGAGATAGTCCATACATGGTTTCTCAAACTACTGGAAGGGTACCAGCTCAATGACCTAAGTATAGTATAGTCTGTCAATGAACAGTATAGTAAATACTGTTAATAATAACAACAACAACAACAACAACAACACACGAATACTGTAGTTTCCAAATGTTTTCAACTGGCGGTTCCCTTGACCTACTGGGCCGCAGCTCCCCATTAGGGCTACAATCCTATACACTGTAGGGCGGCAGGATTTTTGTGGGGATTCTGTGGCTCCCCTGGCTGGTTTCCGTGGCTCCCCAGGGAGCCACAGCTCATAGTTTCGGAACCACAGCTCTAATAGCTACATCTATGATGTTTCTGTTCATTTTTTAAACTGAAAAGACTGTGGCTGCAGTCCTATACATACTTTCCTATATATGTGTTTCCCCATTGAACACAATAGGATTTACTCTAAGTAGATATGCATAGGAGTGTTTATTGTGTTTGTATTTTCCTGAATATTTATTGTTTTTCCAGTTCTTATTTTGCAGTGAGGAATTGCCAGGGGCCTGTCATTTTCGTTTTACATAGTACAAGCTTTCTCATGAGATGGAATGGTAGTTTCATTGTTTGTCTCATTTTTTATAAAAGTTGCTCTTCAATTAACCTTCAGAAGGCTGCCCTGAATCTTCTGAAGTTGAGGAAACAGATTAAAAATTCCTAGGAATGTATTTTTCTCATAGAGAGTGCCTGGCATATTTTAACTGGCATAAATAAACTTATTTTAAAAACTTTAAAACTTATTAATTTTAGAGAGTTATTTTAAAAACATTATATGAATAAACTTTCATATTACTTTTATACAATTTTTGTCTTTAAATCTGAAGCTTATCACCGCAAATGTTGGATTTTTACCAAATCATTCCATTAGTTTTATGGCACAACATTTCGTGGTCATCCAGCATCCAGGCTGGATCAGGTCCATGTAACTAGCAGGTACCCTGACTGATAGAATGATGGTAGAATGGTGGCTGTAGATGCAACAACTAAGTACTGAGAATGTGTACTTTGATGTTTTGCAACATTTGGGGGTAGCTTTCTTTTTGTGATTCTGTTTAGAGATCCAGTGCAATTGAGCTATCATTAAAATGATAAATGGCTTCTTTGCAAACAGTTTGACAAGGTGATTTTGAAACTATTTTTCCAGATTAAAGAAAAAAAGGAAAAGGTTTATTTTCTTTAGGCAGGGATGGGAGAGGAAAAAAAAAATCATCCACAGAGAAAATGAGGATACATACTTTCCTCCAAAGTAAAAAAATAAATAAATTCAGCCTGCTGGCATGCCCATCAACAGTCTGTCAATTTATTACCATTTATTTATCCATTTCTATAGCCCTCTTTAAAAGTATGGAACATGATTCATGATTTTTCTCTTGCTTTACTTGTCTTTGGACAAGCGCTTCTCTTGATCCAGAGGCAACAGTGTGTGAGAGGGGAAAGCTTGCATCCAGGGATAGGGTGGTGGCAACACAAATGCAACCATATGCATTTCTGTCAAAAGATGACCCTGTTTCCTTCAAGGCCCCCTCCCCCCGTCCCTTAAGGTCAACAGTGCTCCACTCACAGGAGTATTTTAAAGCTGGGCAGACTCTGATGATAACAGCAAAGCATCCAGGCAGCCTTGCCCCAAAAAGGCTGCATAGGAGGCCCATGATTTTTCTATTCCTGTTAAGCTGGTTGTTGAAAAGGAGGACACTGGATGCTTTGTAGATAGCACTTGTTGCTTCAACTGCCAACTCCCAGATTTGGGGAAGGCCTTTGGTTAGGCACCCTTAGTTGTACAGAGAGATCTAGTCCAACCTGCTGCTGTGACACAGGATCATCCATTTACCTGCCCCTCCCTTCCATTCCTCTTCCATTCCATTATCTTTTTCAGTGAATAGCAGCAGTAATCACTGGTGCATTGATAGCTGAGGGGAGTTGTGTTTGGCATAGTGCTCAGATGCCAGGAGCCCATTGACCAGCCACTGTCTCTGGAAAAAGCCAGATTGAAAATCTGTCTTTCTGGCTTTAATTCCAGAAGTTCAGAGAAGGGAAGGGATGCTTTTGGCTCACAAAAAGTAACACTTGTGCCAGATTCACTTCCATTACATCACCGTTACTGAACCACAATTTCATATTTAAGTAACAAAACTGTTATTCTCTTGCAGAATTTGATCAGAACTTGATTCGGCAGAGGCACTTTTATCCTGGCATAAAGCCCAATCCTGGGCTCGGTGTGCCAGCTCACCGCTGGCGTGCACTGTTGCAAACATGCCATAAGGCACATTTGCGGGCCCTACTGCCAGGCAAGTGCCAGTAGTAGCAACCACTGGGTGGGCACCCAACTTCCGTCACTCAGTGTTCTTGTGGACCACCAAGCAGCGGAGAGGTAAGCGGGGGCATGGGTGAGGCGGGGAGGAGGTGTTCCGGAGAGGAGGGAGGCAGGCGGATGGCGGGGAGAAGGCGTTATGGGGAAGGGGGAGGCAGGGAGACGGCAGGGAGGAGGCATGCCAGGGGGAGGGAGCAGGGAGAGGATCTAAAGCCTCCATGTTGGGCTCGCCACCTTTTGGTTGGCAGTGAATTGAGTAGCCCCATTGCAGGGCTACTCTCTTTACGTGGGGGAAGGGGACAAGGAGCCGCCAGCGATTGCCCAAAGCACGCAGGGTGAGGTGGCAGCCATTTTTGGCGTCACCAAAGCCACGCGCCCCAGGCAACTCAGGATTGGGCTGATAGTGTTTAATTTAAAAAAATCTAAGCAAGTTGTCAAAGGAAAAAAGTAACCACAATTGAACATTTTTTTTTATTGTATTGTTTAATCTTTTTTCGAGACTTCTCTATTTTTTATCATCTGATCACAGGTGGCTTTTTGGAGAGGGAGAGGAAAATGTGTTCTGGATTAGCATTTTGCTTTTTTGTCTGTGTGCTACAGTCTCCATTTTGCCTTAAAATAATTTTTTGCAACTGCCTGCTATTCTCCCCCCAGAAAGAACTTGGCACTATAAATGGAGCTGAAATTTCACTCGACTATGTTCTTTTCCAAACATAGCTATTGTCATGTAGGCTGAAAGGAGGCTTTGCGGATTCACACATAAATCTGTTCCTGATACTGTTCTTACTGTCCTTTTGGGACTATATATAAAGCTGGCTGGCCTCTACCACTGCTGACAAAGGTCAGAAAATGGTTATGTCGATAGTATTATGTCAATATTGTGTCCATCCGGAGGAAACATTGCCAGATCAACTTTTATAAGCGCAGGAACGCAAGAGACAGTCTGCTGGTAGATGTGCTGTGGTAGCAGTCTATAGTAGGCATGGCACTTCTCTCTTATGAGCCGTCCCATTCACTCCAACATTAGATGGGACCATGCTCTGAGTTCAAGTATTGTTTGACATCGGATTGGCCAACTTATGACATGGGGCTTTTTCAGTGGTAGGGCCCTCCCATTGGAACCACTTCCTCCCCACAAAGCGTTTGCAAAATAGGTGTGCCACAGAAGGTATGTTACAGAATTTCAAGGTTGCAAACAAAGCTAACCAGAAACCCCTTCAAACAGCCCTGAGGTTTGTGTGTCTGGTTTTGGCTGGAGCAGCAGAGTTTGGAGGAGAAGTTTTGAAAACTTTCCCCCTGCACCATTTTCCTGTTTTAAATCATTGCCTGAACATGCTGCTGACCCCACAGAGAAATTTTGTTTCGTACCTGTTTTGTACCTATTTTTATATCCAGCAGAGTTAACAACAACTTTAGGGGATGCATTATAAATCAGGAAGGTAGCTTAAGGGGGAAGATTAATCTCCCCTGTACCGATGCTGCTTCAGCCAAGACTGGAACCTCCCAGAGCTTCTTTCAAATAAAACACTTTGAGAGATCTGATCACACAGTTCTCTTGCATTGTATGCCTTTGGTCACACTAGAGTATGGCACCACAGGTGAGTGCAGCAGGATAGGGCTTCTGGGTGTCCAGCCCAGCATCAGAGGATGTTGTGAGGATAAGCCCACAGTGCAGCCAGCCTGAGTTCCAGCACCTGGGATGACTGCAGGGGCAGTAGGAGGCTTAAACACAGGGAATGATGAGGACAGCTAGGGAAGAGAAGGAGGTCATAGATGATGGAAGCTCAAGAGGAAAAAGGAGGTATGAAAGTCAAGGGCAAAGGAGGGGTGAGTGGAGAAACAAAGGCCAGGGGGAAAGCAGGAGGCAAGGAACAGTCAAAGTGTAAAGGGTGAAGAAAGGTGGAGGATAGTGATGGTGAGGTGAAGAAAACCCCAGGACAAAGGAACTAAAGACCAGGAGGAGGCTGAGGGGAGGTGGAGAAGGCTGGAGGGGCTATACAAGAAAAAGAGAAACCATCTGATGCATCAGACAGGGGACGAAGTTGCCAGAGAAGCTCAGGTTGACCCTCCGGATCAGGGAATGTCCTGACCCCCTGCGTGCATAGGAGTCCTATAAGTCCATGGCCATGTCCAGCCCCTCTCTGGGGCCCAAGTGGGGTCAACGGGAAATCCATGAAACTGCAGACTTACCCCGCTGCACAAAGGACCACAAGGAGCGCTGACTGGCTTGGTCATGCCGATTTATTCTTGTGAGATTTTTTACACTCATTGGGGCCCCCAGTTACTTCACTGGGACCTGGGTCTGCAGGGCAGTCTCCCTGGTGTGTATATATTCCGCAGTTCGTATAGCTTCCCCCAGGCTGAGGTAAATAAGTGTCACAAGAGCCACGTTTGCAAAGTCCTTCTGGTGACCTAGTCAGCAGGATCAATGGCGCTGCCACGAGTGGTGCCACTGGGGCGTATACTTGTGCTTCAATGCAGCGGGTAGGCAGGGTTTGAGGCCAGCACCCTTGCGTTCTCTCCCTGGATGTCTGTGGGGTGACTCCCAGGGGGTTGCTCTCCACTCCCTGGCCTGCGTCTCTTTGGGCTCCTCCAGCGGATACGGTACCCATCGGGCCCCTTCACTCCTTCTCCACTCCTGAAGGCGATCCCTTCTGTCCGGGGCTTAAAACAGCACTGCCCCCTCGCTCACCTGTCCTCCAGCCCCTGCTAGAGGGGCTAGTCCTGCTCCAGATGGAGGTTCGACTGCTGCTCCTCCCAGGCAAGCTAAAGGCAAGGGGTCTGCCAGAGCAACCCCTCTCTCTCCTCCAGGAGCCTGAGTCCCAAGAAGACTGTTCTCTCCCTCTGGCTGCTGGGCTCCTTATGAACTATGTGATCTGCCTCAGGTCCCCATGCCCTACTCCCAGGGTGATCCCCGGCCTGAGGGCTATTTCTTTAGCCCTTGCTCCCGGGGGCGCCTACATGACCGGGGCCTGTCCCTGGCAACAAGCCCCCACTGGGATGTGGATCAACAGGGATTAGCAGCTATGCATCTTGTCAGAACATCCCAAGTGCTGACAGAGATTGGTGTATGATGGTGCCAAGAACCAAGATGCCAAGATGCCCCTCTTTTGCATGTCATCAGATCTTGAGGCTTTACTTTACCCTGTGTATAAAAAACACACAATAAATCACCCTGCAGCAACACCCTGCTGCCTTCTCTGTCATTTACTTCAATGGTGTGCCACAGGGCATATCATTTCTACCCACCTTTGATGTGAAACTCCCACCCTGGGTGGGGGAAGGCAGAAGGAGTCCCCACAGGCTAGTACTGACTTTTAGGGAGAGAGATAAAAAGTGGAACTATTAATGAGGTACCCCAAAAATGGTAGTTCTCAATGGGGTTCTTGTTTAATAAAAGGACAGTTGTTTCTTCCAAGGAACTGAGGTTTCATATTAAAGCCTACTCTTTTCATACAGACGATCTCAAATTTAATCTCTAGAATCTGCAATGAAAAGATAAGAATAATTGTATACCACTATCAAGGTAGAGGAAGGGGCTCTCAGCATCTACAAGCTGATCCATGGCAATAGTGCCTAGTGGTGGTTAGCATGCTCATGCCCTTCCAGCTCCCCTCTCTCCCCTCTTTGGGCATGCAGCTGAATGGGGAAAAGTCTTGGGCTGCAATCCTAACCACACTTGCCTGAGAATAAGCCCCATTGCACAAAATAGGATTTCCTTCTGAGTAGATCTGGTTAGGATTGTGCCCTTTGTAGAATATCTCTGCTGTCACCGGCCTAGGTGATCAAGTCAGTTGGGGGTGGGGGATCTGGACAAGGTCTCCCTTCTAAGAAAAATATTGAAATTCAAGAGTTCCTATCAACCTCACTCTCACAGTAGCGCCTACAGAGTGAAGAGATGTGACCATCTCCTATACTTCCTGTACCAGAGACCAGGTAGACCCAGGGTGAAAGTATAAACAGTTTATTAAAAGTCTGACCAGAAAGGGAAAAACAAAATGGGCAAGAAAGGTGAATAAAGAGATAAGCTTGGCAAAAAATCATAGAAGTCTTCCAAAAAGATGCAATGATAACTGGCACCTGCAAATGGTGCTGAGGCACTGCAGGATCTCATGTGTTGCACATTAAACTGGAACAGTTGCAAGTTAAACCAGAGACTTTGTATGTGTGTTGGAATGTTGGCAAAAATATGGTTATGGTTGGCAACCTTCAGTCTCGAAAGACTATGGTATAAGCCTACAGCACCTAGTGTTCCCTGGCAGTCTCCCATCCAAGTACTAACCAGGCCTGACCCTGCTTAGCTTCCGAGATCAGATGAGATCGGGCATGTGCAGGGTAACAGTTGCTACTGGCAAAAATAACATCATCCTTTTGATTGCTAACTAGACTTATTCCCTATCTTAAATACCTGAAGGATGTGACCTCCAGCCCTTTTCACTGCTTCCCTGTGAGTGAACCTACCCAGAGTTCACTGCATGAGCTGTTTGGGCAGCTGGAATGAAGAGCCGCTCCTTCTTTCTGGCTTGGACATTTCAACACTTGCCTCTCATCTTCCTGACTGAGGAAGAGAGGACCTGTTGAGTATCTGCCAGGAGGAGAATAGGTGGGAACATGAGCCACTCAGCAAACTCATTGCTGGCTCAAATGGAAGAAGGCGGCTTTTCTCCCCCTCATGGCTTTATCATGGTGTTTTGTACAACAAAGGGATGAGGCAGCTGAATCCACAAAAACTGCTGGGGAGCCACAACTGCCCCAAACACAGGAAAGTAGACAGAAAATACAAGCAGAGGAACTCTGGAAAACACAGGCATTCATCACAACCACTGTCACCTAAAGCCCTCAGGTATTGCTTCCAACCCAGGTCTGCATGATTGGATTAAACTTAAAAAAAGGTCTAATGCAATGTAAGGCAACACTTTCCCTGTTTAATTATAATTGGGAAATCAACCATAATGTTCCACCAACAGCTGACCTTTATAGTTTTGAATTGATTTACTGCTACACAATATGTTGGCCAGGCAATCTGCTACTGTAAAAACATTCATTGGCCTCACCTGTGGTTTGTGTTCATGATGATTGCTTTATAGTGGAAGAAACGAGTCTCAGTCATGCTCAAGAATTACTAACCTAAATCAGTAGCGGACCTCCCCAGCCTGGGACAAAGGTCTGCAATGGGGCCCCCCACAGGATGCCGCTGCCCCCAGTGCGCAAATCCACCACCCCCACCTTACCTGGAGTGCATGGTGCCTTGGGGAAGCCTCCTGAAAGTTCCCTGATGCTTTAAACTCTGCTTCCGGCAAACTGGAAGCACAGTTTCCAACCCTGTCTCAGAGCCTCAGAGAGGCTTCCACGGGGTCCTAAAGGCATGCATGGCTCTGCGCCTGGGGCATTTGCCCCATCGAGTGAATGGGAGGTCTGCCACTGACCTAAATGCTTTGAGGTGGCTGGAAATGGGTTAAACATTTTTAGTATTAGTACTGAGTCCACCCCAGAGGTGCTTACCAGAATCTGACTTCATGCATCAGGTGAAGTGGCTTGTATTCTACAAAAATTTGTGCGGGATTAAACTTGTTATTTTTGAAGGTGCCACTAAACTCTGGGGGAGTTTTATTGTTCATGTTGTTTACTTGTTTGTTTTTGCTGCAACAGACCAACATAGCTGTCCCTTGGAAGATCTGATCCAGGGATGCTGTGATGTCCATGGACGGGGCACACCCCTCCTCCCCTAGGGGTAGATCTTCTTCCCTGCTGCTCAGGGCCCTCTTTGACTTTCCCCACCATGGAAGAAGATGCAGAGGCTGGACAAGACGTTGGGACAGACGATTTACTCAAGTTAGGGATTTTACATTCATGAGGGTGGCCTTGTTACTTCACAGCTACTTCCCCCAACACAATCTTTAGTAAGACCAGTTGCGTTGCCAAGGTGCAGGTAAGTAGCAAGGTGCAGATGCCCTTAAGATGCTAGGTTGTTGGCAGCCCCCGGTGGGCTGATGCAGCTTCAGCTCTTGGGGTGTAGCAGTCCAGCCGGTGGGCAGAGTTGGGGGCCAGGTGCCCCAGGTCAGGGCCTCTCTAACTCCTTTCAGGACAGGGAATGGCAGAGGGACAGGCCAGGGGTTGCCCTTGGTCCCCTGTGCCATCCTCCCTAAGTAGAAGCCCAAGGAGAAGAGACCTCTTCCTACAGCTGCTGGGCTCCATATGAGCTCCGCAGCCAGCCCAACCAGCCAAGCCCCGTCCCTTCCAGCTGTGTGACCGCCTGGGATCACCTGAGATCTCAGGTCTTACTCCAGGGGAGATCCCAGATTCAGGCAGTAACTGCTCAGCTCCCCTACTCCTGGGGAGTCCCCAACTCTCAAGGAGACCCCCTACTTTCGAGGAGACCTCTGGCACCCAGGCCCGGCCTGATTGACAGATGCTCTTGTGCGGCAGTCTGTTCTGTATCCTGCTGCACATGAGCATTTCCTCCACTTCTCTTTGAACTGAACTATTAGTTCTGTCTGCTCTGAGAAATGAGGAGGAGGGATGGCATGTGTTCAGCCCCACCCTTAGAGCCCACTCCCCACGTGACCATGCAGCAGTGCCAGTGGCGTAGCTAATGATTGTGTCATTCAGTGCCTAGATCAATATGATGCCCTGAAAGTGATGTCACAACCAGAAGTCACATCACGTCCGGGTTTTTTAAAAAGTGGGGAAAAACTCGCCTCCTCCCCCCAGCAGTTCGCCATCCACTTGATACGCTACCTCCCCCCCAGCCAGTGGCATTGCTAAGGCATCTATCTGCTACTTAGGGTCAAAGAAGATTTTGTAGCCCCCACCCTCCATGACAAAATCACATTTAGTTAATGAAGTAAATAAATAAAAAGTGTCCCCCTTATTGGTTAGAGTCACTGTGCTGGGTGAAGAGGGATGTTATTCTCCCCTGCTAAATATAAGAGGAGCACCACTTGAAAAAAGTGCCTCTTTACCCAGTTAACAGGGCAACTACATTATGATACATGGAAGTGAAAGCTGACTCATATTAACACCTTATTGGTTCCAAGCTGTACCATAAAAAACATCTCATTGGCTCTCAGAACAATCAGTCCATAGGTCAGTTTTGAGTTACACAAATCCACTTTTTGTTCCATAAGGCAGTTGTGTTTTCATTTTCTGGTTAATTGGCCATAACTTTGGATAGAATACAGATATTCCAATGTAGTTTGTTCCATTGCATTTCATTGCATTTTTCATTGGTGCGACAGTCAGCAAGCACCTTATGCCACTTGTTCCAGCAGCATAAGGACCTAACAGCATTGTGCCATACATAATAATCAGCACATTGCTGATCACCCATATTGAAGGAGACTGACTGCAAGACGACACTGCTAATCTGCTTGGGAGGGTACTGTAGGAGCAATTAGCACACTAAGTGCAGATTCAGAAGAGGAATCTGCACGCAGGAGCTTGCTTCTGTTTGTACTTGCTGGATCAGAGTGTTGATCTCTTCTCAGCAGGGTTGGCCCATCCATGTGGTCAACTGAAATGGTCACTTCAGGCAACAGCCACCTACTCGCTTTCATTGTTCCTCCTTCTCCTTCCATGTCCTGGATTGGAAAAGGAAGATGGGGACAAAGAGGAAGAGAAAATGTGGAGGGGAGTGCTGAACTAGAACATAGTGGGAGGAGCAGAAGCTGGTATATCATTGAGTAAGGGGGGGCAGCATCTGGCATGCCATCTTAGTTGCCATGAGGTTCTGGGCCAGTCTGGTTTCTTGGGCTGAATTGGCAGAACCTACAGATCTGTACCTGTTCTCTGAGTCTGTTCCTAACTTTGTCAACACCTGATCAATCTGCTAAAAACAAGAATTGGCATATGTGCTACATTAACAACAACAACAACAACAACAACAACAACTTTATTTTTACCCTGCCTTTCTCCCCGAAGGGACTCAAGGCGGCTTACAACAGGTTAAAACAGATTAAAAACATAATTTAAAACAAATAAAAACATATTAACACATATAAAAACAGCAGTCAAATAAAAAATAGTCCGGTAAAAAGAGCATAGAGCAGCAGCAAATCATAAAAGAATCAGACCTGTAAAAAATATAAAAGATGTTAAAAAGATGTTAAAAAGGCCGAGAACTCAGAAGGCTTGTTTAAACAGAAGGGTTTTCAGGCCTCGCCGAAAAGTCTCAAGAGAGGGAGCCATTCTTAAGTCAAGGGGAACACTTGATATCCCACTGTTCTTCTATGGTGAAACTCCAAGTTTGAATTCCTGGAAAACCTAGTGGATACCGAATTAACGCATACTGAATCATTGAATCTATGGGAAAAATGAGTCTAGGTTCCAGGGGACCCTCTTCACCATGCACTTTACAAACTTTATAAACCTGAATCTTAACTTGAAGTCTATTGGGATGGATGATAGCGAGCGCTCATCAACATCTCAAACATCTAATGCTTCCTTCTCTGTGCTGTGGTGATGATGATTTCTCCATTCTGGCTATCCTTCAATTCATTGAAGGTTGCTAGCCTAGCAAGATTTCAGAGTTTAGTAGAGGGAAAAGGAAGTGCCTCACCTGTCCCCCTCTTCCACTGGTCTCTTGGCCCCTTCCCTGGGCTTGCCGCAGCACCAAGGCTTGCCCCAGTCCCAAGGCAGTCCTTGGGTAGCTTTCCTTCATCAGCCTCTCATCATCACCAGGGTTGTAAAGGTTCAACTGAAGTCTTTGAGATGGTGACCTCAAGATGGTGACGCAAGTCTGGAGAAAACATAAATTTGTCCAACGATTCTTATAGCTGCTCTGAGCCCCCTCACAGAACACCCTGAATTCATCAGTACAGTATACACCGATAATGAGAACAGAGACACAGATAACGAGAGGTTATCTGCCCCTCATAGATAAGCAAATTCGCAGATAGTGAATTCACTTGTAAAAAGAACTGATTGTATATTTTCCAGGCATCCCTGGGAGAAAGGGGGATGGAAATGTGGCAAAGTAATTTATTGAAAATGTACTAGAAAGAAAAAATAAAACCTTTGGCTCAATCCTATGGGCCATTTGCGACAGTGGGAGGAGTGTCCTGCTATCGCAGAACACCCAGCAAAATGGCTGGCATGGATCCGAGGAGACGTAAAAGCCTGTAGGCTTACATGGAGGTAAGTAAAATCTTTTATTTCCATCTGGTGTGTCTTCAGGTCACCGCTTCACTATGGGGGTGAAGCTGCATGCTATAGCATGGTGGGGGATAGGCTTGGGCTGCTTAAAAATGAGTGTTTGGTTTAGTCCACAAGTAGTAACTTTTGGTGATTGAACTGCATATGATCTCACACTCTCCTGAGGCCTTGTAGTTAGGCACATTTATATTTTATATTTAAATGCAATCAGTTGAAATCCAGATGAGTGATAGGTCAAAAAGTTCTTGCAGCCGTACGAAATCTGACTGGATGTGACAAGACCAAAATTTCAAGCAATGATTGAATGAGGAAGACAGACTATTTGCTTGAATAGTCAAAATATACATATAAGGTATACAGTAAAAGATTCAAGTGTACATATATATGATGCAGAAGTCCAGCAGGGGGCAAAATCTACTAGATGATGAATGGAAGGGTGATTTTGGAAGACATTCAAATGCACCTAGGAGAAGGACAAGAACACAAAGTTTGCTCTGCCAATCTCTTGGGTGCATAATCATCTGAACATGTAATATGATCTACTGATCAGTACTTGTTAATAATCTGTGTTCAAAGTGCTAAAGTGAACATGAGTGTATTAAGCAGATGTGATAATCCAAGTTAGGGACTATTTAAACTGCTGAACAATAGAACTTACCTATAGTGCATAAGGCTGGTCTCATTAGACCTTTGAAAGGAGCATCAGCAAGTTTTGCAATTCTCTATGCCTTTACTGAAGGGCATGCAGGGAATACTAAGCAGGGGGAAATCTAAACTTAGAATGGGACTGGTTTCCTCTCCATGGAGATATGGATCACACTGCTCAGTAGGAGGAAGAATGCCACATTAGGCAATTTTAGCACCTGGTCTTTGAAAGGCTGCTGCTGCACTCTACTGGTCCATTTCATCATCTCAGCCAGAGGCAGGAAGGCAGTTCCATGGGAACTTCTTACTAGGGAAGGAAAAGACCATCAGTGGTGCTGGCAGAAGCACATTGGAAGTAATGTGGGAGCTCTACTTAAAGGCACCAGAAATGGAATTTGCAAAATGTGCAAGCATATGGTAGATATACTGTGAACTTAGCATATACATTAGAAAAATGAAATTTATTTTCTGCCATCCCTTCAGGACGGAAGCCAAAGGCAATCTTCCTTCTATGAGCTATACGTTCCTGAGTTCAAATCTCAGGCCTTGCCTTCACTGGCCTCCATCAACCTCAGTTGAATTCTAACCTTCATTCAAGGACTTGAAGGCAGAACTGTGGGCTCCCCATTTCCCCAAGGTAGGTTCACCTGAAAGGCAGTGATTGCCTCAAAGTTAGCTGTAGGCTTCGCACCTGGGCAGGGTCTAAACACAGCTCTTCTCAGTACAGTGCACCACAGTGCACGGCACCACATCACCAGCCTTGGCACATACATCTCTTTGATATCCTACACCTGTGCAGCACTTAGTTCTCTAAGGGCACAATCCTAACTCCTTATGTCAGTGCTTTCCAGCACTGGCGTAGCGGTGCCAATGGGATGTGTGCTGCATCCTGCAGTTGGGTGTCACTCACGGAGGCCTCCTCAAAGTAAGGGAATGTTTGTTCCCTTATCTCGGAGCTGCATTGCCCTTATGTCAGTACTGGAAAGCACGGACATAAGGGGTTAGGATTGCATCTTAAGCCACTTGACTGCCAAAGCCAATTCAGTGAACCTGGGGACAGCATACAAAGAGGCCAAAGCTAATAAGAAGTATATCGTGTGGAGGCGAGTGAAGGACTAAAGGATTTCTTCTTTAAATAACATTCTGTTTCAAGGCTTTTAAAATGTGTTGTAATTTGGGAGCCAATAATTTCTATACACAGGCATGCATGTGCATCCCCTACATATGCCCATACAAAATCATCTGCTAAACTTGGGTTTGTTTTTTTTGAAAGTGTAAAGCAATATGTGCTCTTTAATAAACTATTAAGCCTGTATTTAATCTAGAACATGGCACTGGATCTGAGCTCCCTAAGCAGCTTTTTTCCCCCTGCCTTCACTCAACAAGAATTTTTCTAATCTCCCCACAGCCCATGAAGTAATTACATCTAACCAGAATATATCAGCGCTGGCAGTTTTCATTTCAAGCTAATCTCTCATTCCGCTCTCACATTATGAAGTGAAATGCCTTGGACTCTTGCAAAACAGCAGTCTTTCAAGATCAGAAGAATCTGGCAAGCACAATTCCCTGGGTATCTCATTTGCCCTTATCTGTGGGGAATTCTTGACAATGAGAATGTGTCTGTAGTCATGGAAATTAGCATAGCACAGTGCCGTTTTCCAGCTTCGTGAAGATTTCCGTGTCCAGAAGACTATCTAGGACTGCAGTGCAACCATAGGGTCAAAAGACATTTAAATCCAACCCTGAAATATGTTTCAACAAGCTGCGAAGCCATTCATTCTGTGCAAGTGAGGCTGTACTTTGAGATGAAGAGAAGCATTTCTGGGGGGGGGGGGGGAGGAGTGCATAATAGGGTCTCAATCTTGCTCTGTAAATTATAGTCTTTGTTCCAGAAGTCCATATCACTGAGGATGGAACTATATGGTGTGACTGTAAATATGTGTTTTCCAAAGATGTATTTGCTGCCTAGCAGTCATGAAGAGGCACAGAGCATTTGCAGGGGAGAAATGGCAGATGAAGCTTAACCCTTTTCACCCTGCCAATTCTCCCAGGTAGCACCTCCCTCCAGACAGTTTTTCCCCCTCAACCAGGGTGGCTTCAGATGTTACAGCTGACTGGGAGAAAAAAATTGGGCGAAAAAACTACTACAGGACCAATGAGAATCGGCAGATGGGTGAAGAGCTAACCAGCCACCTCTTGCCTACTGAATCTCCCCTGCTGATACTTCACTCCTCACTGCATTAGTGTTAGAGGACAAACAGGAAGTTGGGAACACTGTGCTTGCCTGGCATACATCTGCCCTTATTCCAGTTGTGTGAATTATGGTTGTGATTGCTAGCACTTTGCCCGCTTTCCAAATTCTCTCTATGCCAATGTTTCTCAAACTACCGGTCGAGATCCACTAAGTGGGTCGCAAATCAATTTCAGGTGGGTCCCCATTCATTTCAATATTTCATTTTTAATATATTAGACTTGATGGTATGTGACTACATTTGGGGAAATTACAGATCTGTACTTTGAACAGACTATTCTGTATATGCTTTTAACAATGATAGTAAATGGAACTTACTACTGGGTGAGTATGGGTAGGATTGCAGCCTAGGATTGTTAAAAATTGTCCTACTTGACGATGTCACTTTTGGTCATGATATCACTTCAGGTGGTTTGTGACAGATTCTTATTTTAAAAGTGGGTCCTGGTGCTAAAACCTCGAGAACCACTACTCTATGCAATTTCTTGCACTTCATGTGTGAAATAGGAATGGCGTGGTAATGTCACCCGTGGTGAAATGTCAAGTAATATGGCACAGTCCTCCACGAATAAAACATTTCCGGAATTTCAAAACCAAGTTTCAATAAGAGCAGAAGTTTTTTTTCAAGGTAGGATGTGTGCCTGTACATCCCTGGATAGTGACCTGATTTTACCAGACAGTGAATTTGGAGATTCGTCCTTAGGCAAAACATCTGAGCAATGTTGATACCAAATGTGTTTTAATAAAAGGAGAAAAATTTATCAGGGTGGGTTTTCATGCTTTCCTCAGTTGCAGTCACCAGGCAACCTCTCATTAAAGCAACATTCAAAGGGACTGTGGAGGTTTCTCCTCAGGCAAAATATCTGAGGCATTTCCACAGGAAGCCAAAGGAGTTCCAGGAAGATTAATGGGATTTCTCAGAAGGGTTCTGCATATTCATAGATGCTGCTTTCAGTGAGTGGCATTTATGCTAT